>NC_135802.1:150765137-153165137 GCF_964213995.1 Mustelus asterias | reverse complement strand
AGCACCCAGAGGGATGAGGAAAAATGGGAAGAAGCTCAAGAGGATCACAAACAACAATATGGACTGGTTGGATCCTATGGTCTGTTTCTGTATCCAATATGGGGCAGCTCGGTGGCACAGTGGTTAGCACTGCTGCCTCACAGCACCAGGGACCCGGGTTTGATTCCCGGCTTGGGTCACTGTCTGTGTGGAGTTTGCACATTCTCCTCCTGTCTGCGTGGGTTTCCTCCGGGTGCTCTGGTTTCCTCCCACAGTCCAAAGATGTGCAGGTTAGGTTGATTGGCCATGCTAAATTGCTCCTTTGTGTCAGGGGAACTAGCAGGGTAAATACATGGGGCTCCAGGGATAGGTGATGGGTGGGATTGTGAGTGGTGCAGACTCAGTGGGCTGAATAGCCTCGTTCTGCACTGTAGGGATTCTATAACATGGTAATTCTATGCACTCTTGTGTATGTAACCGTGTGGAATCCCTCTGCATATTTACAACATTTTCACTGGCTGTGAGAGGAAACAAAATGAGTGAGGAGAGCACTCACGTTATAAACAATTAATTGGGAACCTCTAGCGTTACAGTTGAATCTCATGTTTTGCCTTCCCTTAATTAGGCTTTAAAACCATAACAGGCTTATTGGAGAGCACTTTGCTTTGCTTTATGGGTATTCCACAGTAAATTATTAACTCACCCTTTTAAAAAGCTGTTTTGAGTGAGCACTGTACAATGTACCAGCCTTGTAAACAGCTGCAATCTGTACAACTGCCGCCAACAGATACGATTTCAAATCATTTCAGGAGTGTTGAACTTTAGTGCGAAAATCAGTGCAGAAGGAGGCCATTCAGCCCATCGAATCTGCACCGACCCTTCAACAAAGCATCTCACCTAGGCCCTACACATCTTGGGACACTAAGGGGCACTTTAGCCATGACCAATCCACCTAACCTGCACGTCTTTCAGTCTGTGGGAAGAAACCTGGAGCGCTCGGAGGAAACCCACGTGGACACGAGGAGAACGTGCAAACTCTGCACAGTCACCCGAGGCTGGAATTGAAACCAGGTCCCTGGAGCTGTAAGGCAGCAGTGCTAAACACTGTGCCACCATGTGGGACATCCTGGGGCATAATGATAGATTTGAAGTGGTATTTCTCCTACAGGATAACATAACGGGTGGCACGGTGACACAGTGATTAGCACTGCTGCCTCACAGCACCAGGGTCCCGGATTCCATTCCCGACTTGGGTCACTGTCTGTGTGGAGTTTGCACGTTCTCCCCATATCTGCATGGGTTTCCTCCGAGTGCTTCGGTTTCCTCTGAAAGACGTGCTGGTTGGGTGGATTGGCCATGCTAAATTCTCCCTCAGTGTACCCGAACAGACGCAGGAGTGTGGCAACTAGGGGATTTTCACAGTAACTTCATTGCAGTGTTAATGTAAGCCTACTTGTGACACTAATAAATAAGGCTTTTTAACATGGACCTCCTTATCCTTTTCTCCCCCAATTGTCCTGCAACTTTAACTAGTTCAGTGTTAGAGCCCATAGCAGCTTGTGTATGGAAGGAGGCCATTTAGCCCATTGTGCCCCTGCTGACATTTTGCAATCAAAATCTAATCCCGCTGCCTCACATTCCTTCTATTTTCTTCTGCTGCCAGTATTTTCTGGGAAAGGACACGGTTGTCTCTCCCTCAAGGTAAAACTTTCCACATTTTAATAATTCACTGAGTAAAGAAATTTCTCCATTCGCTTTGCCCATTCTCTTCATCATTTTAAACTGATGGCCCATCGCTGAACCGTCAATTAGCAGAAATAGTCTCTCCTTGTTTACTCCATTGAAACTACTCAGAATTAGAAAAGTCTCTACTAACGCTTCACCTTCCTTCTTATATTGGAAAAAATCCCAATAACCTCAAGTCTCTCCTCATAAATATAATACCTCATTCCTCGTATAACCTTGGGAAATTTGCACTCTATAGTTTTAGTATCCTTTCTATATTTTTTGAGTGTTCTGTCACTTCCCAAATCTGTTCCCATTTCCTGGAACTCCATGTTTGAATCCCTCCAATCAGATTTCTTCCCCTGTCACAGTATCAAAATAACTTTAATTAAAGTCATGAATGAACAGGGTAAAGCTCTGGGGACCTGGGTTTGAATCCCACCGTGGCAAATGATGAAATTTGAATCCGATAAAAATCTGGAATTGAAAAGTCTAATGGCGACCATGAAACCATTGTCAAAAGCCCATCTGGTTCACTAATGTTCCTTTAGGGAAGGAAATCTGCCCTCCTTACCTGGTCTGGCCTACAGATGACTTCAGACCCACATCAATGTGGTTGACTCCGTCTACACTTCCCACTGCCTTGGGAAAGCAGGCAGCATAATCAAGGACCAAACGCACGCCGGACATACTCTCTTCCACCTTCCTCCATTGGGAAAAAGACACAAAGGTCTGAGATCACATACCAACCGACTCAAGAACAGATTCTTCCCTGTTGCCATCAGACATCTGATCTTTCTCTACACCCTAACTATAACTGTAGCACGACATTCTGCACCCTCTCCTTTCCTTCTCCCCGATGTACACTATGAACAGTATGCATAGTGTGCAAGAAACAATACTTTTCACTGTATCCCAATACATGTGACAATAATAAATCAAATCAAAGCAAATTAAAAAGGATTGTGCTTCTGGTTACCGTACACCAGCCCTTAGTTAAAATGTGAGAAGGGTGTCAGATGATGGTCCCAGTAGTTGAATCATTCCCCTACACATCATTGAGTAACCCAGACCTATATTCTGGATAAAAGCAAATTACTGCGGATGCTGGAATCTAAAACCAAAAGAGAAAAGGCTGGAAAATCTCAGCAGGTCTGGCAGCATCTGTAAGGAGAGAAAAGAGCTGACGTTTTGAGTCCAGATGACCCTAGGGTCTCCTTACAGATGCTGCCAGACCTGCTGATTTTCCAGCATTTTCTCTTCTGGTTCCAGACCTATATTCCTTTGGTCAGAGATCTTCAACACAGCTCTGTTAATACCTGATTTGCAGTTCCCGATCTCTCTTCAGTTTGATCGCATTAACATGAAGAAACCTTTTGAATCAAGAAATAAACAAGCTTTGTTTCTCCCGAGGGGGATATAAAGCTAATCATTGTGTGGAACTCTATCGTTCCAAATCATGATTTTAACAAGAAAACACTATTGTGCTCAAAGTAAACCTTTTGAGTGGTGGGGCTACACCGTTGAGGAACTGGTTTTATGGTTGTGGCTGTTATTATTTCTAATATAGCTCAAACGACAAATTATTTTATATGTGCTATTACAAATCGTCAGTATCACGAGATTCAATGGCTAAAAAAAAAATTATTTTAATTCTACACATCTCACATTAAAGTTTATTCTACGGGTGAAGTGACTGACAAAATTATCGTTTAAACAAAGTTAAAAAACATGATGTCTGTCTTTGGCGGTGACGATTTGAGGGTAACATCCACACATGATGTGGAGATGCCGGCGTTGGACTGGGGTGGGCACGGTAAGAAGTCTCACAACACCAGGCTAAAGTCCAACAGGTTTATTTGGGATCACGAGCTTTCGGAGTGCTGTTCCTTCATCAGGTGACTCACCTGAGGAAGAAGCAGCAGTCCGAAAGCTCGTGATTCCAAATAAACCTGTTATACTTTAGCCTGGTGTTGTGAGACTTCTTACCGTGCCAACATCTGTGCAGGTTAGTGAGCTTCAGTCTTTATGTGACTGAATAGGGTGATTTTTGACCTGCAGGTCTTTGGGCACATGGGACAGGATTTCCGATGAGGTAGAGGGGTCCGGAATGCAGGATTTGCTTCCCTCTCTTCCTCATCATTAAGGTGCCTGATCTCAGAGTGTGATGCAGCTTGATGGACAGGTTGCCGCCATTTTGAATGCTTGGTAGCCAGCTCCTCCCAGTCAATAAGGTCACTGCTGCTGGGTTTCAATGAGAGTTTCAGACTGTCTTTGGGGCATTTTCTTTGTCATCCCTTGGAACGCTGGCCATTTGAATCAAAGAATTCCTACAGCTCAGAAGGAGGCCATTCAGCCCATCAAGTCTGCTCTGACTTTTACCCAGGCTTACCCCATAACCACACATATTTACGACACTAACCTGCATATCTTGGGACACTACGGGGCAATTTAACATGGTCAATCAACCTAACCTGCACATCTTTGGACTGTGGGAGGAAACTGGAGCACCCGGAGGAAACCTGCACAGACACGGGGAGAATGTGCAGACTCTGCACAGACAGTGACCCAAGCTAGGAATCAAACCTAGGTCCCTGGTGCTGTGAGGCAGCAGTGCTAACCACTGTGCCACCGTGCCACCCCTGTAGGTTTCACTGGCATTTATTGCCCATCCTCATTTGCCCTTCAACTGAGTGGGGGGGAGGGGGTCGCTGTCAGCGGGACCCGAAGATCCTGCCAGTGGAAACAGCCATAAATTCCCACCTAATATAAAGCAAAGGGTATAATTGTACAGGGGATTCAGGAGCTGAGGGAGCTGGGTGTATATGTACATAAATTGGTTCATAAGGCATGCAGCATCCTAAGTTTTATTAATAGGGGCATAGAGTATAAAAGCAAGGAAGCTAAATTTGTACAAGACGCTGATTTGGCCTGAATTAAGTATTGTTTCCAGTCCTGGGCATCACCCTTTAGGAAGAGTGTGAAAGCATTAGAGAGGGTGGCATGATGGCACAGTGGTTAGCACTGCTGCCTTCACAGCGCCAGGGTTCCTCATTCAATTGCACGTTCTTCCCGTGTCTGCGTGGGTTTCCTCCGAGTGCTCCAGTTTCCTCCCACAATCAAAAGATGTGCGGGTTAGGTGGATTGGCCATGTTAAATTGCCCCTTAATGTCAGGGGGATTAGCAGGGTAAATGCATGGCGTTACGGGGATAGGGTCTGGGTGGGATTGTTATCGGTACAGGCTCGATGGGCCTCCTTCTGCACTGTAGGGATTCTATGATTCTGTTCTGTGAGGGTGCAGTAAGATTCATGAGACAGGTTCCAGGAATGAGGATTTTCAGTTACTTAGATAGATCGGAGAGGTTGGGACTATTCTTGGAGAGAAGAAGGTTGAGAGGGGATTCGATCGAGGTGTTCAAAATCATGAGGGGGCTTGACAGGGTAGATGGAATGAAATAGTTCCCATTGGTGGAAGGATCGAAAACCAGAGGGCACAGATTTGAGCTCATCAACAATGGCGACAGAAGGAGGGACCTTTTCACATGTGAGTGGTTAGGATCTGGAATGTGCTGCCCGAGAGTGTGGTGGAGGCAGATTCAATCGAGGCCTTCCAGAGGAAATTGGATCAGGATCTCAATAATAAAAATGTGCTGGGCCATAGGGAGAAGTGGGGAGTGGCACTGGATAAATTGTTCCTTCAGAGGGCCAGCACCACCATTGCAGGCCGAATGGCCTCCTTTGGTGCTGTAACCAAACTGTAATTCTATGGTGCTATTATATTCTTATGTAGAATCTCACCCATGAAGAAAGATATTTGGCTGATATACCACACAGGGAGCCACATCCAGGCCAAATAACCATCCCTAGCAGAGAATATACAAGGAAGAATTGAATGATAAATAAGTTATATATTAATCCCAAATATTCCCTGGTCTTAAGGCTTTGTCCAGGTCCAGCAGGATCATTTACACTTCCTTACTATCTTAATGCCAGAGTTCCCATACCTCTCAGCCCTTTTAAGATAGAATCATAGAATCCCTACAGGAGGCCACTCAGCCCATCGAGACTGCACCGATAACAATCCCACCCTGTCCCCGTAACCCCAGGAATCTATACATAGTTTAATTCTGAATACGTCATCTTAATTCAGTTAGATTGCACTAGATGGCAGAGTGTTCTATAAATGAAGCAGTTACTCCCATAGTCCTAAAAATCTCTGAAAGTTCACTCATTGCTTTCCTGCCGTTGTCTTTATCTCCATTGATAAATACAATCCACATTTTCACCCAAAGAATTTCTTTCATCTCTTTGTGTTGTGAAATTCTCCATGAATTATTTTTTTATTAAAATGTCTAAAATGCGGAGTTCTGTATATCAAGACTCCTGTTTTTGGTGTCTGCTTAATCTTCTATCTGCCTTCCCAGGTTATAGTCCAACAGGTTTATTTGAAATCACAAGCTGTTGGACTATAACCTGGTGCCTTGATGACTTCTCATCTTCTCCATGCCGGTGATTTTTCTAATTGTTAAAGGGTGGCACGGTGGCACGGTGGCACGGTGGCCCACTTGAGGTTCGTACGATCCCACCTGAGGCCAACGGAGAATGCCGTTCTCTGAGCCTCGCCCGCGCCCGGAATCAGGACAGGCGTGCCGGTCCGGTGAAATTCCGGCCAGTGTCTCTTTCTCTCTCTCTCTGTCTCTCTGTCTCTCTCTCTGAGTCTAATGCAGCACTGCTGCCTTACAGCGCCAGGGACCCGGCTTGGGTCACTGTCTGCATCTTCTCCCCGTGTCTACATGGGTTTCTTCCCACAGTCTGAAAAGATGTGTTGGTTTGGTGCATTGGCCACACTGAATTCTCCCTCTTAATCCTGTTGGACTATAACCTGGGTGTCGTATGACCTCTCATCTTTCATTTTATACAATTTGAACTTTTGTGTTGAATTCAATGCTGTTTACTTTCTTTGTCTGGCTATAATTTAGTTACAAAGATGTCCATTTGTAAAAGAAATAAGGCCGTTCAAGCACGCACGCACTGTCTCGCTTAATTGGGGAGAAGCACAGGATAAGTCTGAAAACAGAGTCAACCCTTCAGCTTATCTGTAATGTAGCTGCAAAATGTTATTACTTAAACAATGTCCACACGTTTTGTTGACCCACACGTGAGCACATGGATTTTAAATAACAACTGCAATCCAAACTGTTTGCCATGGTTGTAAATTCGAGCAACAGGTCTGCCTTCATCACTAGACATGATGTGGAGATGCCGGCGTTGGACTGGGGTAAACACAGTAAGAAGTTTAACAATACCAGCTTAAAGTCCAACCTTCAGAGGGTTGGACTTTAACCTGGTGTTGTTAAACTTCTTACTGTGTTCACCACTAGAGCCACCCAAGGTCCAAATGAGCTGGGATGGCACGGTACATTAAATGCTGAACTTTGGATACAAATTTAGCCAAGACAGATGGACGGATGGTCTATTTTATTGGCTCAAAGAATTCTATGCAGAATCAGTGTGGGCAATCTCAATTCAGTTCATGAAATAATGAGCGTACAGTGCCTAACACCAATTCTGAAAAGTTAGAGGAACATAATGAAAGCAATAGTAAAACGCTGTCAATTCACCGTCAAGTTAATAGGCCTGGTGAATGCCAGTGAAGTTCTACAGCTCAATGTAAATAAACTACTGTTTTGATTTAAGAAATCATCGATGTATCTCCCCAGTATCATTGTTTCATGATATCATGATTACACCACCTTGACACTGAAAATATAACCCATTCCTTGCAACTTTTTACTCCACATGCATTCATGTGACAATAAGAAATCCTTATGCATTTTCAAAATAAAGCAAGGTTGTAAAATTTATGTAAACTATGCAAATAATTGAGTTCCAGCTAGGTGTTTGTATTTAAACAAAAATACATTTAAGAACATGAAGCAACAAACTTTGAAATTTTGTCTCAAACAGGTAGTCTCCTACACAATAGGACAATTGGTGTTGGAAATAGAAAGAAATGGCAAAGTAGTAGTCTCCGAAGGCTAAGGCTGAGACACGTGGCTGGGGCAGAATGAAAGCAATGTGCCTCACACTGAGGTGCTTGGGCGCTGACACTATGAGTAGAATTTTCCAGTCACGTTCGCCCCAAGGCCAGAAATTCCCACCCAAGGTCAATGGACCTTTAAATAGTCCGTCAAGTTTTCCCACAAATTCCTGCGGTGGGCGAGACTGGAAAATTTACCTATCAGAAATGGAAAGTGTTCCAGTCCCCAGCATCGAGCATCTTCAACGAGCACAGACATGTTAAAGACCGGGGAGGTGAACTGTGCCATTTTGCCTCAATATATTTTTCCTCTTTACAGGAGCGTTCATGATTCCGTTTCTCATCCTACTGGTGCTCGAGGGTGTCCCACTCTTGCACCTTGAGTTTGCCATTGGGCAGCGTCTACGTAAAGGCAGCGTGGGGGTCTGGAGTTCTATTCACCCGTATCTAAAAGGAGTGGGTAAGTGACCCGAGGTGAAATTGCACGTGCCGTGTGTAACTTGTGCAAGTTTGCTGACGATTCAAAGTTAGACAGGGGGAGAACGCTGTGAGCGAGGCTCAAAGAAGTTACAAAGGGACATAACCGGGTTGAGTGATTGAACAAGAACATGACTGATGGAGTGCAAGGAGGTAAAGTGCAAAATGGTCTGTTCCAGCAGGAAAAATAGAAAAACCAAATATTTTTCAAAAGGCGAGAGACTGGGAAACCAAAAGAAAAAGTGCTGGAAAATCTCAGCAGGTCTGGCAGCATCTGTAAGGAGAGAAAAGAGCTGACGTTTCGAGTCCAGATGACCCTTTGTCAAAGCTAAAAGGCATAGAAAATGGGAGATATTTATACTGCAGTGTGAAGGAATGAAAGATGAGTCACAGCCACAAAACCAAGGGGAAAGGCTGCTAATGGCAGCCCATAGAGAGAATGGAAGGTGTGAATGGCCAAATGGCAGAGAAATCAGAGGGTAAACTGTGACAGATGAAGATGTGGGGGGACGGGGGAGATGGGTGTGAGAGAGGTAAAATTGAGAAAAAGGGGAAAAAGGGAACCAAAGGGAGAGAAAAGGTAAGAAAAGGGGGGATAAAATAGGGGGAAAGAGTGGGGGGGGGAAGAAAGATAAAGAAGGACAATAAAGAAATAAAAGGTAGAGAACAGTTAAAAAATAAATAAAATGAAAACAAAGGGGTGGAGGTGGGGTAGAGCTAATCATCTGAAGTTGTTGAATTCGATGTTGAGACAGGAAGGCTGTAAAGTGCCGAGCCGGAAGATGCGATGCTGTTGCTCCAGTTTGCATTGAGCTTCACTGGAACATTGCAGCAGGCCAAGGACAGACATGTGAGAGACTGGGAAACTTTGGTATTTGGGGAGATTTGGGTGTCCTTGTACAAAATCACCGAATGTTCAGATGAAACTACAGTAGGTAATCAGGAAAGCAAATGGTAAGTTATTTTTTACTTGAAAGTGGTTGAGAGTGAAGGAGGTTTACTACATTTCTATGGGATTTTGCAGAGAGCGCACTTGGAGCACTGCATAGAATTTTGATCTCTTTACCTAAGGAAGGATATACTTGCCTTGAAAGATGCGAAAGAAAGGCCTATTACTGGGATGAGGCGATTATCTTCCAAGGAGAGGTTGAGTGGCGTAGGCCTATATTCCTAAGGTTCAGAGGAAGGAGAAATGATCTAATCCGCACATTTCAAAGTTCTGAGGGGTTTGACAGAGTAGATGCGGCAGGATGTTTCTCCTGGACCTCCTCCCAACCAGAGAGTGAGAAGCCAGCAAGTTAGGGTTGAGATGAGGAGAAGTTTCTTCACTCAAAGGGTTGTGAATCTTTGGGATTCCACACCGCAGCGAGCCTCGGGCACTCAGTATATTCCTGACACAGATCGATAGGTTTTTGGGATTTCAGGGTTATGGGATAACGCGAGAAAGTAGAGTTTTGGCCAAACATCACCCATGAGCTGATTGAAGGGCGGAACAGACTTGAAGGGCCGAATGGCCTACTCCTGCTTTTCTTTTTTTGCAACAATCTGATTGTGAGAATAAAGCTTTTGAAATGCAGATTTCCCCAGTCATTTTCCAGTCGCTCTTTGGTCATTTCCTCCATACACGGAGAAGCAATTTGACAACTGCCTGAGTTCGAAATGGGCAGAATTCTTCGATTGTCTATTTTTAGATTCAGAATTCGCAGGAGGATGTTTTGAACTCTGAGGGAAAGCAGCAGAAGCCCAAAAATCTCATTGTGCTGTAGTTCTTGCCCCGCATTTGTAGTTAATTCAGACCCCTAGAGGGGCACAAGTACACAATTTGGAGAGGGAGACAGAGTAGAAACCAACTTGCAATGGTGAGAGGAGCAGAGTATCTCCAGCGGTAAGAGTCCCACAGTCTTTCTGACGAAGCTATAAAGAGGCAATTGGCACAGCTTAGAGCAAACGAGATGTTCAGTCAATGACACTTGTCACTATGTGCTACCCATCACGGCCTTACCCATGTGCTGCGCCCACCGCCATCACCCCTTCAGTTCGATTGTTTTCCCACATGGCCAGGTTAAGGGTGCTAACAGGGAGAGAGGGTGGGATTGCTTGACCACCCCCAACACCCCATTTACAAGTGGCAGAATGGGGCAGGGGGCAGACAGTTAAAGTGAATGGTGGTTTTTAAGGGTGAAAGATTCTCCTGACCATTCCTTGTGGGGCAGGTTAAGAACAAAGAAAATTACAGCACAGGAACAGGCCATTCGGCCCTCCAAGCCTGCACCGACCATGCTGCCCGACTGAACCATATCCCTCTATTCCCATCTTATGTTTGTCAGACACCACTTAAAACTCACTATCGTATCTGCTTCCATTACCTCCCCTGGCAGCAAGTTCCAGGCTCCCACCACCCTCTGTGTAAAAACACTTGCCTCGTACATCTCCTTTAAACCTTGCCCCTCACACCTTAAACCTATACCCCCTAGTAATTGACTCTTCCACAATGGGAAGAAGCTTCTGACTATCCACTCTGTCTATGCCCCTCATTATCTTGTAGACTTCTGTCAGGTCGCCCCTCAACCTCCGTCCTTCCAGTGAGAACAAACCAAGTTTCTCCAAGGGGAGTAAAACCTGCTGTCAATCACCCAAGCACAATCGCACGATATTCTTCTTCAAAGCAATCTTGCACTGAGCCTTTCCATAAAATTGAATTTGGGAATAAATGCTGCTTAAAGCTTACATGGACACCACTCTGCAGTTTTGTCTCAAGTTGTAAAGAGTTGTGTCATAGCTTGAACTACATCATACTGTGAAGTAGGAACATTGAAGAGAATTTAGTTTTTGCCATATTGTCAAATACTACTGTGTTATTATCTACAGCACAGAGCACTCATATCAATGATTTTACACTGGGATGATCTGGACACTGGCTGCACTCACCTGAAATTTATTTGTTCTTCTGTTCTAACAGAGTTCAAAATAATTCCTCTGGTAAAATAGCAGAGAGGAATTTCAGAGGATATGTTCAAAACATGTGCATGAGTGCACACACACACATATAAGACCATAAGACCATAAGACATAGGAGCGGAAGTAAGGCCATTCGGCCCATCGAGTCCACTCCACCATTCAATCATGGTTGATTTCAACTCCATTTATCCGCTCTCTCCCCATAGCCCTTAATTTCTCGAGAAATCAAGAATTTATCAATTTCTGTCTTGAAGACGCTCAACGTCTCGGCCTCCACAGCCCTCTGTGGCAATGAATTCCACAGACCCACCACTCTCTGGCTGAAGAAATTTCTCCTCATCTCTGTTCTAAAGTGACTCCCTTTTATTCTAAGGCTGTGCCCCCGCGTCCTAGTCTCCCCTGTTAATGGAAACAACTTCCCTACGTCCATCCTATCTAAGCCGTTCATTATCTTGTAAGTTTCTATCAGATCTCCCCTCAACCTCCTAAACTCCAATGAATATAATCCCATGATCCTCAGACGTTTATCGTATGTCAGGCCTACCATTCCTGGGATCATCCGTGTGAATCTCCACTGGACCCGCTCCAGTGCCAGTATGTCCTTCCTGAGGTGTGGGGCCCAAAATTGCTCACAGTACTCCAAATGGGGCCTAACCAGTGCTTTATAAAGCCTCAGAAGTACATCCCTGCTTTTGTATTCCAAGCCTCTTGAGATAAATCACAACATTACATATATACACATACATTCTCACACACACTCCCACACTCACGCACTCCCACACACACTGCCACGCACAGACGCTATACACACACACTCTCTCTCACACACTCACAGACACACACACACTCTCACACTCGTACTCACACATGCACACGCCCACACACACACCCACACTCAATCACGCACACACACTCTCTCACATTCACACACACTCACATTCACACACTCCCACCCACACACTCCCACAAACACACTGCCACAAGCAGACACTATACACACACATATGCACACACACTCTCTCTCTCACACACACACACATATGCACACACACTCTCTCTCTCACACACACACACATATGCAGACACACTCATACATACACTCACACATACGCACACGCACACACATAATCACACACACAATCACGCACACACACACACACTTACACACACACACACTTACACACACACACACACTTACACACACACACACTTTCACACACACACACACACACACTTACACACACACACACTTACGCACACACACAATCAAATGCACACACTCATATAAACACTCACAAACACAAAAACATGCACGGACACACTGTAGATACCAAAACTCTGTCACCACATGAAATGCATGATGGGGCAGTGGTGTACAAATGCTAATCAGTTAATACGTCCGTAAAGAGAGGGAGCCATGTCTAAGATGTGCATTAAAATTATGCAATGCCAAATTTTGCCCGAGTTTTTAATTTTTTCAGTTAATTGGAGACACCTGATTTTTGAATTTACAGCCACATTTCCAAACACTCAACACGTTATAAGCAACATTCACAATCCTGCTGACTTCAAGTGCTAACCTTAGTCTATAGGTAGGGTATCAGCGCACAATTTATCGTGGACAAGAATAATTTGTTACTGAAATTATGTTGTTCTGTCCATTGTCATTTATTTCTGAATAATTCCCTATTGTGGTGTGAATAGTCACAGTTGCTCTTTCTACACTTTGGTAGATTTATAACATTTTTCTTGACTCTCATTTCCTCAGGTATAGCCTCAATGCTGGTTTCATTCCTGGTTGGGTTATATTACAACAGTATAATTGCCTTGGTTCTGTGGTACTTCTTCAACTCATTCCAAGACCCTCTACCCTGGGATAGATGTCCAATGACAGCTAATAATACAGGTATTAATTAATATTGTGTTTTACAAAATTTCTTATTGCTACATATTAGCCTTCTAGTTCCATTGAAAGAGTTCTTACACCTTTCCTCATTCTGCATGCTTGGCTCAGAGCCCAGACTCAGAAAAGCTGGGGTTTCTGTTTGGATAGCTGCAGAGAACTGTTGACTTTGATTGACATCTTTTAAGTGGTTGTAATAAATAATTTGCTCTGTGATCTCTTTTGTCAATGTCTCAATGTTTATTTGCACAAAAATAAGCCTCTGTTATCGATATATTAATTGTCTATCTGGATAACATTTTAATAGGATTACAGGAATAGCTGGATCTTTTGTGACTGAGATTTGTGAATGGGTGACCTTTTTTCTGAGCAGTTAAACACACATCATTATTATTATATGGTTTTGTGCATCATGCATATTGGGTGAATGGGCATGGGAGAGCCATGAATTGGCATGGAAGATATGAGAAGCCATAGTGGTTGCTGTGTGCGTTGCAAGTGTTGGCATGAGTTGGCATGGAGGGGGCATGGGGAGCATGGAAGATGCATGGGGGCATGGGTAAAACCTTTTGAACTTACCTTTCAAACGGTCCCCAAATTGAGACAATGGTTGCTGGGGGGATGAGGGGGGGGGGGGGGGGGGGGGGAGTTGGGGGGGGGGGGTGAATATGGTGACCCTGGCAATAAATATGTCCAGACCAGGAGTTCAAGGTGCAGGCTCGCTACACACACCCTTGTCCCCACCCAACGGAAATTGGTGGCGTGGGAGTGGAGGAAATTCCAGCATCAGGCTCCACCATCTTTCCAACTCCATAGAAACCAGGGCCTGAGTTTCAGCAGGCTGTTTGACTGAAGGGGGCATCGCAGCTGAACCCCACCCTGGACACAGGCAATATTCGGAAACATACGTCTGCACATTTTTGGACTGTGGGAGGAAACCAGAGCACTCGCAGAAAACCCATGGGTTGATGAATAGCAATCCTGTGAATTCTGTAGGGTTGGAGCTGAGGACAGCAATATTGCCCTTATCAATAACCCATTGTAACTTAGCATAGACCAGTGATAGAAAACAGAAGAGCGGGTTGGTGGGGGGGAGTGGGGGGTGTGTCCTGATTGTGCTAGCATCGATGCAATGTTCGAATGGCCTCTTTCTGTGCCGTAACCATTCTATGATTCCTACGTGAAAGGATTTGATAGGGTGGACATAAAGAAGATGCTTCGACTGACAGGACGAAAACTAGGGGCTGCAAATCTCAGATAAAACATTAATAATTTAATAAAGAATTTCAGAGAAACCCCTTCACCCAGAGTGTGGTTCGAAACTTGCTAACCCACAGAGAGGTTAAAGCAATTAGCAGGGATGCATTTAAAACAATGATCAGCACAATGGGGAAAGGAATAGGACATTATGGGCGGCGCAGTGGCACAGTGGTTAGCACTGCTGCTTCACAACGCCAGAGACTCGGGTTCGATTCCGGCCTCAGCTAACTGTCTGTATGGGGTGTGCACATTCTCCCCGTGTCTGCGTGGGTTTTCTCCGAGTGCTCTGGTTTCCTCCCACAGTCCAAAAATGTGCAGGTTAGGTGGATTGGCCACGGTGAATTGCCCCTTCGTGTCAAAAGATGGGTAGATTAGGTTGATTGGCCTGCTAAATTACCCCTTAGTATCCAAAGATTTGTAGGTTAGATGGATGTGTGGGGTTATGGGGATGGGGCAAGGGAGAGGGCCTGGGTGAGACACTCTGTGTCTGGGCTGAGTGGCCTCTTCCTGCACTGTAGGGATTCTACGATACTCACCTTCATGACCTGACCTTCATGATCTGCTAGCTGTAATGAAACGCATTGGACAATTCTCAATTAAGTTTCCCAGTGGACATCAATCCACAATAGAATCTACATTTTGATACCAGTTAGCACGAAAGTGGGAGTTTGATGGAGAGAGTCTGTGTACTAACTGGTTGGAAAGATTAGCATTTTAATCACGCGGGTTCCTTGCTACAGTACTCTCGCATCATGAGTAATATCTTCCTCGGCTATGTTTAATTATGTTTTGACAGGATTTGTAGAAGAATGTACCAGGAGCTCTCCAGTAGATTATTACTGGTACAGGGAAACATTAAACATTTCAACCAATATCAGTGATTCAGGTACAATCCAGTGGTGGCTGTTACTCTGTCTTATATGTGCTTGGGCTGTGCTGTATGTATGCACAATCAGAGGCATTGAAACAACTGGCAAGGTACAGTTCATTCCTTCATTATATCTGTTTGTAGAAATGTAAGCTTTCTATTGTGTAATGAAAGTGCTTTGACGGGGAGATGGGCCTCAGCCTTTTACCTCACGTTCCGAATTATCCTGAAGGATGTTTCGCGCCATTTCATTTTAGCCACAGATCTGATGGAACATCTTAATTTGTTTTACATAGAATCATGTCGGATCGCACAAGATTTACAGCATTGAACTCAGCTATTGGTTCAAACAGTCAGGCTCCACTTGAGCCTCCTCCCACCTTTCCTCACCTAAATCTACCACTGTAACCCTCAATTCCCTTCTCCTTCAGACACTTGTCCCTTTTCCCCTTCAGGCATCAATATTATTTGTCCCAGCTTCCCGTGGTAGTGAGTTCTGCATTCTTACCATTCTTTGGATACAAAACTTTCTCCTGAATTCCCTATCGGATTTCTTGGTGACTGCCTCATATTGTTGGCCTCGAGTTACACTTTTCCCCACAAGAGGAAACATTCTCTCTGTATCCACGCTATCAACACATCATTTTAAAAATCTTGTTACATATTTAAATAGCTGCAGGTTGCTTTAAGAGCTGGCCATGTCATTAGGGTGTTGCAGAGGTTGCTGTTTTGCCATCAGTTTGTTCTCTGTGCAGAGAAGAGCTTGTAGAGTAAACCTATTATTAGTGTGAATCTACGCAGGCAAACCACATCTTTTCATTTTGTGTAAAACCCACAACTCCTAACATAGTTAGGAAATTACATACATGAATTCTGTAGGATTGGAGCTGAGGACAGCAATATTGCCCTTATCAATAACCCATTGTTAACTTAGCATAGACCAGTGATAGAAAACAGAAGAGCGGGTGGGTGGGGGGAGTGGGTTTCATAGTTAGGAAATTGCGTTAAGTTATCCCTTGGTCTTCCTTTTTCTAGCCTGATATGTATGTTGTACTTGCACATTTCTGGTATCATCCTGTTCTCTGAACCCTCTCCCAGTGCCTCTATATCCTTCTCACCCTATGACAACCAGTACTGGGTGCCGTGTCCAAATTGTGGTCCAATCGAATTTCAATGCAGCTTCAGCAGAATTCCCCGTTCTTTAATTCAATCACTTTGCACCGTTAAAGTGAACCAATGCCATTGTGTTTTCCTGCGTACAATATCCACCAGAAGACTCTGCTTGGCTGCTCTTCCCTCAGTGACATCAGCAATCTTGCTTTAAAAGAGAAAATGCAATCCTTATCCTCCCCTTTATTCAGGAAGGTGTCGACATTTACTCCATCACATTCTTGCTAATGCTGGTCATCGCTTTTTTATTAAGTCCGAGTGCTCATGTGTGAATCTTCATGGCCTCATCCCAATATGACATTTTGCTTTATTCTTTCATGGGATGTGGGCGTCGCTGGCTGGGCCAACATTTATTGCCCATCCCTTGTTGCCCTTGATGGGAGCTGCCTTCTTGAACCGTTGCAGTCCATGTGGTACAGATACATTCACGTTGCAGCAGATACCACAGTTAAACCCAGACTTACCCGCATTGGAGCATCACAGTTACCTTTCACTGTTGCCTGTTACGTACCCAGGACCCAGCCAACATGTTCAAGTTCTTATCGGGGTCTATGAAATAATGAGGGGCATAGATCAGCTAGATAGTCAACATCCTTTTCCAAAGGTAGGGGAGTCTAAAACCAGAGGTTTAAGGTGAGAGGGGAGAGATACGAAACGGTCCAGAGGGGAACTTTTTTCACACAGAGGGTGGTGAGTGTCTGGAACAAGCTACCAGAGGTAGTAGTAGAGGTCTTTTAAAAAGCATTTAGACAATTACAGGGGTAAGATGGGTATAGAGGGATATGGGCCAAACACGGGCAACTGGGACTAGCTTAGTGGTTTTAAAAAAAGGGCGGCATGGACAAGTTGGGCTGAAGGGCCTGTTTCCATACTGTAAACCTCTGTGACTCTATGAATCTATGTTGATAACAGCTGGTTGGATTGCAGGATAATCTTTATAATCATCTCTGAAGAAGAAATGCATCAAAATAACATTTTAAATGGGTATCTAATGGGCTTCACTGATAGCCGCGTTGAGTTTATAGGCTGAACAGCTGAGTCCTATAGAGCTGGAAAGCCATATCTGGTGGCAAGTGTGTAAGAGAGCTGCAACTGAGCCCTGCAGGAGGGATGGGGGAAAAATTGACACTTTAACTGGTACAAGTATCTGAGCATCCAAAAATGAAGGATGAGAAAAGACCACCTGGTCCATCGAGTTACTTAGAAATCTACAAAATAGGAGCAGGAGTAGGACGACAAGAGGAGAGGCTGTACTTGATTTGGTATTGGGAAATGAACCTGGGCAGGTGTCAGATCTCTCAGTGGGAGAGCATTTTGGAGATAGTGATCATAATTCTATCTCCTTTACAATAGCATTGGAGAGAGATACAATCAGACAAGTTAGAAAAGTGTTTAATTGGAGTAAGGAGAATTATGAGGCCATCAGGCAGGAAATTGGAGGCTTAAATTGGAAAGAGGTTTTCTCAGGGAAATGTACGGAAGAAATGTTGCAAATTTTCAGGGAATATTGTCTGGAGTTCTGCATAGCAACGTTCCAATGAGACAGGGAAGTTATGGTAGGTTACAGGAACCGTGGTGTACAAAGGCTGTAATGAATCTAGTCAAGAAGAAAAGAAAAGCTTACAAAAGGTTCAGGGAGCGAGGTAATGTTAGAGATCTTGAAGAGTATATGGCTAATAGGAAGGATCTTAAGAAGGAAATTAGGAGAGCCAGAAGGGGTCATGAGAAGGCCTTGGCAGACAGGATTAAGGAAAACCCCCAAGGCATTCTACAAGTATGTGAAGAGCAAGAGGATAAGACGTGAAAGAATAGGACCTATCAAGTGTGACGGTGGGAAAGTTTGTATGGAACCGGAAAAAATAGCAGAGGTACTTAATGAATACTTTACTTCAGTATTCACTATGGAAAAGGATCTTGGTGGTTGTAGTGCAGACTTGCAGCGGACTGAAAAGCTTGAGCATGTAGATATTAAGAAAGAGGATGTGTTGGAACTTTTGAAAAGCATCAAGTTAGATAAGTCACTGGGACCGGATGAGATGTACCCCAGGCTACTGTGGGAGGTGAGGGAGGAGATTGCTGAGCCTCTGGTGATGATCTTTGCATCATCAATGGAGACAGGAGAGGTTCCGGAGGATTGGAGGATTGCGGATGTTGTTCCTTTATTCAAGAAAGGGAGTAGAGATAGCCCTGGAAATTATAGACCAGTGAGTCTAACCTCAGTGGTTGGTAAGTTGATGGAGAAGATCCTGAGAGGCAGGATTTATGAACATTTGGATAGGTATAATATGATTAAGAATAGTCAGCATGGCTTTGTCAAAGGCAGATCATGCCTTACGAGCCTGGTTGAATTTTTTGAGGATGTGACTAAACACATTGATGAAGGAAGAGCAGTAGATGTAGTATATATGGACTTCAGCAAGGCATTTGATAAGGTGCCCCATGGAAGGCTTATTGAGAAAGTGAGGGAGCATGGGATCCAAGGGGACATTACTTTGTGGATCCAGAACTGGCTTGTCCACAGAAGGCAAAGAGTGGTTATAGATGGGTCATATTCTGCATGGAGGTTGGTCACCAGTGGAGAGCCCAAGGGATCTGTTCTGGGACCCTTACTCTTTGTGATTTTTATAAATGACCTGGATGAGGAAGTGGAGGGATGGGTTGGTAAGTTTGCTGATGACACAAAGGTTGGAGGTGTTGTGGATAGTGTGGAGGGATGTCAGAAGTTGCAGCGAGACATTGATAGGATGCAAGACTGGGCGGAGAAGTGGCAGATGGAGTTCAACCCAGATAAGTGTGAGGTGGTTCATTTTGGCAGGTCAAATAGGATGGCGGAATATAATATTAATGGTAGGACTCTTGGCAGAGTGGAAGATCAGAAGGATCTTGGGGTCCAAGTTCATAGGACGCTCAAAGCAGCTGTGCAGGTTGAGGCTGTGGTTAAGAAGGCTTATGGTGTACTGGCCTTCATCAATCGAGGAATTGAGTTTAGGAGTCGTGAGATAGTGTTGCAGCTATATAAGACCCTGGTCAGACCACACTTGGAGTACTGTGCTCAGTTCTGGTCGCCTCATTACAAAAAGGATGTGGAAGCCATAGAAAGGGTGCAGAGGAGATTTACAAGGATGTTGCCTTATGAGGATAGGTTGAGTGAGCTCGGCCTTTTCTCCTTGGAGAGACAAAGGATGAGGGGTGACCTGATAGAGGTGTATAAGATGTTGAGAGGCATTGATCGAGTGGATAGTCAGAGGCTTTTTCCCAGGGCAGAAATGGTTGCCACAAGAGGACACAGGTTTAAGGTGCTGGGGAGTAGGTACAGAGGAGATGTCAGGGGTAAGTTTTTCACTCAGAGGGTAGTGGGTGCGTGGAATCGGCTGCCAGCAACGGTGGTGGAGGCGAATTTGATAGGGTCTTTTGAGAGACTTTTAGATAAGTTCATGGAACTTAGTAAGATAGAGGGTTATAGGTAAGCCTAGTAATCGCTAAGGTAGGGACATGTTCGGCACAACTTTGTGGGCTGAAGGGCCTGTATTGTGCTGTAGTTTTTCTATGTTTCTATGTTTCTATTCGGCCCTTTGAGCCTGTTCCACCATTCAATCTGATAATGGCTGACCTCAATGCCAGGCTCCAGTGCTCTCTCCAAATCCCTTCACGCATTTAGAGTCTCGAAATCTATTTCCTTCTTAAGTATATTCAGTGACTTGACCTTCCCGGCCTTCTGGGGTAGAGAATTCCACAGATTCACCAACTTCTGAGTGATGAAAGTTCTCCTCATCTCAGTCCCCATTGGCCTACCCCGTATCCTGAGATCGTGACCTTTTGTTCTAGACACCTCCAGCCAAGGGAAATAACATCCCTGCATCCAGTCTGGCCAGCCCTGTCAGAATTTTATACGTTTCAATTAGATCCCCTTTCATTCCTCCAAATTCCAGAGAACACAAACCCAGTCGACCCAATCTCTCCTCATACGACAATCCTGCCATTCTGTGAGCAAGTGCAGGAAGAATTCAGCGGGTCTGGCAGCAACAGTGGAAAGAGGAACAGAATTAGCATTTCAAGTCGATATGATTTGAGTTTATGCGGACTAGAGTCACACGGACTCAGAACGTTAACACTGTTTCTCTCTCCACAGTTGCTGCCAGACCTGCTGAGGTTTTCCAGCATTTTCTGTTTTTATTTCAGCATTCCAGCACCCGCAGCATTTTGCTTTTATGTTGCTATCGAATAGTTTTGGGTGATGAGGGATGCACCAGTATTAGACGTCCCTGGTTCACCAATGGCCACTTAATCCCCAAGGAGAAGAGAAACCCACAGCCAATTAATGTTGACAAAGACATCTGGAAAATCCATCTTTGGGCCCTTTAGGTGATTGGAAACTTGATAGCGTCATAGGGCACGATCTTACCTGCCGTTCACGCTCCCGCTGCAGCAAAGTCGGAGAATTTGGCGGCCAGCCAATTCTCCATTCACTGCAGCGGGATGGGAAAATCCCACCAGCGTGAGCAGTGGTAGGTAAGACTTCAGCCATCAAGGCCTAGGCCGGAACATTCTGGCTGTTCATGCCAGCGGGATCTTCCAGTCCTGTCGACGGTGCACCCTTGCCACGGGTTTCCCAGCGGTGAGGGGGTACTTTCAGCAAGAAATCCCGTTGTCATTGGCGGGACCAGAAGATCCCGCCGACAGCCAATGGCGGGCAGCCTCCACTGCAGTGAAACACATTCGGGTTGCGCAGAAAATCCCGCCCATAGAGCTTGACAACACAGAAAAGAGGCCCTTTGGCCCATCATGTCTGTGCTGGCCATCAAGCAGCTACCCTATTCTAATTCCACTTTCCAGCACTTTCCATGTAGTTGTGTGAATAATGAATAGGTTTGCCTTTCTGCTGCTTTGAGAGAAATGATAATCCACTGAATATTAACACTAAAATATCGCTAAAATATCACTAAAATAATCTGATGTGAGCAAGAAGTAATTTCAAACTCGTTTTTATATTCTGTAGTCGGAGCACAATGTTAATGAAAGGAGCGGAAGTTTAAGTGGAATGTGTAAACTGTCAACACCTTTGTCTGGAATGGTACGCTAGATTTAATCAGTTTGGATTCTTGTCCTTCAGGCTGTATATATTACCTCGACGCTCCCTTATCTCGTCCTCACTATCTTCTTGATTCGAGGATTGACATTAAAAGGATCTGTTGATGGAATAATATTTCTCTTCACACCAAAAGCAAGTACAGTTTTTTCTTTTCCTTTTCTCTTTCGGCAAATGTTATCGTGTTTTCTCCAATTGAAGACACACACAGAGGGGAGGGGTTAATGTTGACCCCAAGAGACGGCAGCATGGGGGGGGTTCAGACAGAATGTTTAAAAGCTGAAGCCTGTCACCAATCTGCCTCCAAGTTGGCCACTTTTGGTTTTAATCGAGGTGGGACAGGGCAGCGGGGAGACAGTGTGGAGCTCAAAGCCTTAGGAGCAGGTGTGGTTATTTAAATATTATAATGTGTCTGCGTGCCTCATATTCCAACTGGTTTAAGTTAAGTTAAGTTTGTTTATTAGTCACATTAGGCTTACATTAACACAGCAATGAAGTTACTGTGAAAATCCCCCAGTCGCCTGTTCGGGTACAAGGAGGGAGAATTTAGCCTGCCCAATGCAGCACATCCTTGGACTGTGGGAGGAAACCGGAGCACCCGGAGGAAACCCACGCAGACATGGGGAGAATGTGCAAACTCCACACAGACAGTGACCCAAGCCAGGAATTGAACCCAGGACCCTGGAGCTGTGAGGCAGCAGTGCTAACCACTGTGCTACCGTGCCGCCCTGGTTTAGCCCTGGTTCACTGGATTTCGTAGAATTCATTGACAAGTCAGAGCTGAAGGAAATATGATAAATGCAACTTGTTTAATGATTAATGAATTCATGTTTTTGATGTGATTTTTGGGCTTTGTTCCTTGAAAAACTGGTCAACTAAGGTATAAGAACATAGGAACATAGGAATTAGGAGCAGAATTCGGCAAATTCAGTCCTTCGAGCTTGCTTCGCCATTCAATCAGATCATGGCTGATCTCTCCCTGGTCTCAAATCCACCTCCCCACCTGTTCCCCATATCCCTTTAACCCATTTTTAAAAACCAGAAACATATCTATCTCCTTCTTGAAACCATTTAATGATTAAGACATTGGAATTCACTACCACAGAAAGCAGGTCAAAACATTGCATGTTTTCAAGGAGTTAGTTATAGCACTTGAAGCGAAGGGGATCAAAGGGGATCCTTTGGGGAAGAGGGGAAGTCAGGATCAGGCTATTGAGTTGGATGATCAGCCAAGATCATAATGAATGGCGGAGCAGGCTCGAAGGGCCGAATGGCCTCCTCCTGTTTCTATTAGAGTCAGATCTTTTGGGAGTGAAGTGAGGAAATGCTTCTTTGCACACAGTGTAGTAGAAGTTTCAAACACTCCCACAAATGGAAATTATTGCTAGATCAATTGTTAATTTTTAAAACTGTTATCTAATGATGTTGGGCAGAGATATCAAGTAATCTAGGGGACGGAGTGAAGTCATGGATCAGGCATGATCTCATTGAATGACAAATCTCATTGAATGACATTGAATGATCTCATTGAATGAGGGGCGGAATGGCCTCTCCTCGTCCCTATGTTCCTAAAGAACCTCGCATTGCTTGCCAAACCTCTGTCGTATTATCAACACATTTTGAAAACGTAATCCCAATGTCCGAGAATACTCTAAAAAAATACCTTTTATTAAAAAAATCACATCATGCTAAATTCTACACAGCCATTTTAGGCATTGCCTAGCCAAAAGTTACCATTGTCAAAATAATGTGTTTCTATTCTTACGATTTGCAGGTGGAAGAATTGTCAAATCCAACCACCTGGTTAGACGCTGGAGCACAAGTGTTTTACTCCTTTTCCTTGGCTTTTGGGGGTCTAATTTCCTTCTCCAGTTACAACTCTGTTCAGTAAGTAACGTCTGACATGTGCCCATCGTGTGAAATCAATCCAAACATTCATAAATAATCAAACGCTGACTGCTTCTCTCTCTATCCCACAGCAACAATTGTGAGCGGGACGCAGTAATAATTTCCGCCATCAATGGCTTCACCTCAGTGTATGCCGCCACAGTTATATATTCCATTATTGGTTTCAGAGCAACAGAACAATTTGATGCATGTTTTGATAAGTAAGTAAGTTATCCGTGAATAATATTGAATATCATTTGTACTTTGCTGCTTAACATTGCTTCGTTCAAATTATTTGGCACTTCAAACAGTTTAGCCCCCAAAGTCTTCAAACCAGAAGACAGTGGGCCCAATTCATGGGGGTCCCAGCAACAGTCCATGATGGCAAGTGCCCTACCATACCATTTGAAGAACCCCTGGATACATATTTTTGAGGGTCAGGGAATTAATTGGTTGCCCATGGATCTGCCATTCATTGACAGAATGGACATCCATCCCCAAGAGTTAAATGGAAGGCCAACTATCTCAGTTGACACTGGGATCTGGGAGTCACGGGTGGCAAGGAAGGGTGCGGCTCCCTCCCAACTGAGTCAGTGGGGTCTGGGGGCACTGGGGCCAGTCAGGCAGGCTCTGGCGAGGGAGGAAGCAGTGGGGTTGTTGGTGAAGGCGGGAGAGATGCCATGCAGGAGTGGTCGTTACCTCCAGGGGCCTCTCACAACACCAAGTTAAAAGTCCAACAGGTTTATTTGGTAGCACGAGCTTTCGGAGCGCTGCTCCTTCATCAGACTCACCTGATGAAGGAGCAGCACTCCGAAAGCTCATGCTACCAAATAAACCTGTTGGGCTTGAACCTGGTGTTGTGAGACTACTTACTGTGCCCACCCCAGTCCAACGCTGGCATCTCCACATCATGCCTGCCTGGGAAGGTAGTGGAGGCCGGAAACCTTACAACCATTAAAAGGTATTTGGATGAGCACTTGAAATATCATAATATTCAAGGATATGGGACAAGTGCTGGAAAATGGGATTAGCATGACTTTAGTGGTGGTTATTGTCAGTGCAGACTGAATGGGCCAAAGGGCCTTTTCCACGCCATATAACTCTATGATTCAGTTATGTGGTTTTCTCTTTATTTCCTGACAGCAATATCTTGACCTTGACTAATGCTTTTGACCTGCCGGAAACCAATTTGACCCAAGAGAACTATGAGGAAGTCCTTCACTATTTGAACAACACCTCTCCTGATATCGTATCCAAACTGGATTTGAAAATCTGCGATCTGCAATCCATACTCAGTCAGGTGTATATCTGTAGCCCAAACTGTGTTTGTTCAAATTGCCTTATTTTGATTTGATTTGATTTATTATTGTCACATGTATTAGTATACAGTGAAAAGTGTTGCTTCTTGGGCGCTATACAGACAAAGCATACCGTTCATAGAGAAGGAAAGGAGAGAGTGCAGAATGTAGTCTTACAGCCATAGCTAGGGTGTTGCCAAATCTGTAAAAAATTGAATTTAAGCATTGTTAGAGAGTTTAAAAGAGTTAGAATGAAGTTTTAGAAGCATAGAACGAGATTAAAGGTAGAATTAGAAGGTGTGCTGGGCATAGCTTGCAAGAAATCGCCACACTCCAGCGCCATCCTGGGAAAATAAAGCAGTGAGGTCTTCAAATGCTCTCAGATTCTTCCAACCTGTTCTAAGCTGCTTTTTGGAAGGTAGATGAAAGATGTCAAAACCGATGACCATACGCTTTCCATCATTCAATATCAAAAAAAACCCATAGAAATTTAGTACTCAAATATCATGTGACATTTGAGAAAAACAGATTTCACTCAGAGGCTGGTGGGAATCTGGAATGTACTGCCTGGGAACTGTAAGAAGTTCATGTAACATTACTTTAGCCTCCCTTGATTTTTCAAAATGGTCCCTTAAAAACCAAGAACGCAAATTTAGTTCATCCCTCTCCTCTTCCCAAACACAAAAAAACAAAACAAAATGGGATGTCTGAATAGAACAAAGAACAAAGGAAATTGCAGCACAGGAACAGGCCCTTCGGCCCTCCAATCCTGCACCAACCATGCTGCCCGACTGAACTAAAACCCCCTACCTTTCTGGGGACCATATCCCTCTATTCCCATCCTATTCATGTATTTGTCCAGATGCCCCTTAAAAGTCACTACCGTATCCGCTTCCACTATCTCCCCTGGCAGCGAGTTCCAGGCACCCACCACCCTCTGTGTAAAAAACTTGCCTCGTACATCTCCTTTAAACCTTGCCCCTCACACCATAAACCAATGCCCCCTAGTAATTGATTCTTCCACCCTGGAAAAAAGCTTTTGACTATCTGCTCTGTCCATGCCCTTCATAATCTTGTAGACTTCTATCAGGTCACCCCTCAGCCTCCATCGTTCGAGTGAGAACAGACCAAGTTTCTCCAACCTCTCCTCATAGCTAATGCCCTCCATACCAGGCAGCATCCTGGTAAATCTTTTCTGTACCCTCTCCAAAGCCTTCACATCCTTCTGGCAGTGTGCATGGCCATGTATATTTATTTATAGGTGTACATAGCCACCTACGCCATCCCACCCACCTACCCCCACGAATGAGACATCATTTTTAATCCACAAGGTTCCATTTGTGGAACAACATTCTAAGATCAATGTGATCAGCCCAGTGGCATCATTAAATCTTCCTCTTTTAATCGATTACTGAATGAGTCAAAGACAGTTCTCATTGGTATTGTGGTCTATGCGATTTTAGTGTTTCTCAATTGAGATCCATTAATTCTGCAATCCCCTGTAGAACCCAGTGGTCGCCAATGTGCATTCTCAAGATGTATAGACCACAATAGAGGTCCAGTCGATGTATGACCAGAGCCATCGTCGCTTAGACCAACTCTTTATCCAACTAGACTGTTGCGCAATTGAGTATCAAACACCTGACCCCAAACTAACTCCAATCTCCTTTAATACAGGGCGTCGAGGGCACCGGATTGGCTTTCATTGTCTTTACGGAAGCTATCACAAAAATGCCCATCTCTCCATTATGGTCCATCTTGTTCTTCGTCATGTTATTCTGTCTTGGACTCTCTTCAATGTTTGGCAATATAGAAGGTGTGCTGGTGCCAGTTCAAGATATGAGGCTGTTCCCAAAGAAGTGGCCTAAGGAACTTGTTACTGGTAAACACAAGGCCTCCATTTACTTACCTATTGTGATAGGACCACAAAACAGTTATTATTATCTCTTTTTGAGTCATATCTTTTCAAACAAACTTACTGTTTAACATATTCTCCAAAAGCAGAAATTCCGTTCCTACCTCAGAGATTAAAACATCCTTCGCATGTTTCTTGTTAATGCCTAAAGGCAGGAATTTGCTTGGAGCTGCTCCCGCCCCATTGCCCCCAAAGTGCTGGGAATGTGGCTGAAACCTCAAGTCTGTGGCAAAAGGCAATTTGTTCTGTTTGTTTACCTCATTTCTTCATCCGAAACACGTCAAAACTTGTGTGGAAGTGAGTGATTGAAATTCCTCCTTCAGCTTGGAAGGAGAGGCAACATGAGGTTAGGCACTGACCTTTCCACCTGGGGCCTGACTGCTCAGCTGCTTGGAAGGGCCCCATGTGAACTTAGCTTGCTTCAATCAAGTTCCCAGTGTGCATGGAACCACAAAGAAAAAGTTCCCACTACATGACAATCTCAGTCAAAAAGGCAACGTGCAAGCAATGGGATACACATTTGCATCAAGTTCCCAGGAGAGGGATATTGTATGAACAGGGTAGAGAGAGCAATAAAAACAGAAAGTGTTGGAAAAACTCAGCCGCTCTGGTGGCATCTCCGGAGAGAGTGGCAGAGTTAACGTTTTGGGTTCAGACTGCCTGGATTGAGGCGTTCCCAAAAATGGGAACAGACAGACAATAAGCCACAAAAGTTGGTGATTTCGCCTTCCCGCACACGTTTGTTTCTGCTACCGCTCCATTCTGGTATCATAAAAACCTTGCAGTGCAGAAGGAGGCCATTTGGCCCATCGAACCTGCACTGACAACCATTCCACACAGGCCCCATCTCCATAACTCCATGTATTTACCTTGCTAATCCCTCTGACACTAATGGGCAATTTTAGCATGGGCAATCCACCTAACCCGCACATCTTTGGAGTGTGGGAGGAAACCGGAGCGCCCGGAGGAAACCCACGCAGACGCGGGGATGGAATGTGCAGACTCCGCACAGACAGTGACCCAATGCCAGAATCGAACCCGGGTCCCTGGCGCTGTGAGGCCGCAGTGCTAACCACTGTGCCACCGTGCCGCCCATTCTGAGGTAGGACAGTCAGGAGAAGGACGCTACTCGCAGTGCATTGGAATGTGATGATTCGGTTCAATCCAAATAAAACCAGTTGTGTTGTTCTCTTTTCCAGGCCTGATTTGTGTGGTGTCCTTTTTAATTGCTTTCATATTTATCTTAAACTCTGGAAACTACTGGCTGGCCCTCTTTGACACGTATGCCGGTTCCATCCCTCTGCTGATCATCGCCTTCTGTGAGATGGTGTCTGTTGTTTACATCTATGGCATCGACAGGTAACAAACAACACAACACTCTCAACACTGAGTTTTCTTCACAATTCAACAATGTAAGGGAGATGCAGATAGATTTTTTGTTGCTAGAAGTTCTTGCTCATCTTGACCCTCTCCACATCTACTGCTTCATAGAATCCCTACAGTGCAGAAGAGGCCACTCGGCCCATTGAGTCTGCACTGACTCTCTGACCGAGTATCTTACCCTCTTCCCGTAACCCCACACATTTCCCATGGCTAATCCATCCACCCCATACATCTTGAGACACTAAGGGTCAATTTTAGCACGGCCAATTCACCTAACCCGCACATCTTTGGAGTGTGGGAGGAAACTGGAGCAGCCGGAGGAAACCCACGCAGACACGGGGAGAATGTGCAAACTCCACACAGACAGTGACCCAAAGCCAGAATCGGACCCAGGTCCCTGGAGCTGTGAGGCAGCAGTGCTAACCACTATGCCACCGTGCTGCTCAGAAAGAATTGACTATTATTTGCCTTGTTTCTTTTATTTATGCATTATGAGTGATTTTCATTCACAGACTCATACATAGTTCATTCTTGCCAAATCTTGAAGACCAACTCTTTCCCAGATTTAACAAAAGTGTTCAAATAATGTTTCTCTTGACAATATATTTAAGGTTGCCAACTCTTGTTGGTCAGATTCCAGGAGGTCTTACCATATAACTTCCTATGGCCCCACACAACCTTTTCTTACCATTTCCAATATTCCGAGGGCAAATAGAACATAGAAGCATAGGACCATAGAATCCCTACAGTGCAGAAAGAGGCCATCCGGCCCATCAAATCTGCACCGACTCTCAGAAAGAGCATCCCACCCAGGTCCCCCCCTCTGTCTTATCTCTGTAATCCCACGCATTTTACCATGGTTAATCCACCTAACTCACACATCTTTGGACACTAAGGCGCAATTTAGCATGGTCAATCCACTAAGCTGTACACCTTTGGAGTGTGGGAGGAAACCGGAGCACCTGGAGGAAACCCACGCAGACACAGGGAGAACATGCAAACTCCACACAAACCAAAGACCATTTTTTGTGAAATGCCCTGTGGTTGTTCTCCTGGCTTCCTCAATGGCAGTGTCGAGGAGGTTAATCTTCAGTACCTGGAGGCTCTTGAACAACCCTTCAAGCACTGTGGCACTATTGGGAGTGCAGTAGATGAAGCTAAACCCTACTCAAAGCAAGCATAAGGGGGGGGGGGCAATGGCCTAGTGGTTACCGCTAAGCTATTAATCCAGAAACTCAGCTAATGTTCTGGGGACCCGGGTTCGAAAGCCGCCATGGCAGATGGTGGAATTTGAATTCAATTAAAAAATATCTGGAATCAAGAATGTACCGATGACCATGAAACCATTGTCGATTGTTGGAAAAACCCATCTGGTTCATTAATGCCCTTTAAGGAAAAGGAAATCTGCCGTCCTTACCTGGTCTGGCCTACATGTGACTCCAGAGCCACAGCAATGTGGTTGTCTCTTAACTGCTCCCTGAACAAAGGCAACGAGGGGTGGGCAATAAATGCTGGCCAACCAACGATGCCCATGTCCCACGAATGAATAAAAATAAATAAATCCCAGCTCTGTTTACCACCGCTTATGTTGCTAGTGTTAATAATAATAATTTGGTGATTTTTGGAAAGGTTAATGCCCAACTTGTTTTATGATACTGTGAAGTGATGATCATTTAGGAAAGTAATTTAATATCAGTCACACAGTTTCTCTGCCGGTTGGAACTCATGCGATTAACTCTAGGAAGGAGCTTTGTCCACCACCATTGCAAATTGGAGCCACATCACATGCAAGGTCCCATCCATTAAAATCCATCAAGTTTCTCCAGTTCATGCACAGGAAGTTACCTCACTTTATAAGGTGCTCAGCAACAAAATGCGCCACACATACACTGAGGCGAATTTGTCATGGGAACGGTGCAGGGGAAGGGTTAAAATTGGGCTCGGAGTTCTCACCAGCTTGATGTCACACCACACCCAGCCTGCACCATTTTATCTTCACCGACTTTCCAGGGAAGGTATCCAACGTGTAATTACGGACGGAATTCTCCGACCTCGCCCATGGCTGGGATTCTCCAGCCTCACCCGCAACGATAATGGGATGTGCAAGACTGGAGAATTCCGCCTTACACCATTAAAACAACTCCCACAAATAACCTCCATGATCTAAGTATTGGCACATTTGAAACCCCATATTAACAAATGCTTTGAACAAAGAACAAAGAACAGTATAGCACAGGAACAGGCCCTTCGGCCCTCCAAGCCTGCGCTGATCATGATGCCTACCTAAACTAAAACCGTTTGCACTTACGGAGTCCGTATCCTTCCATTCCCATCCTATTCATGTATTCATCTAGATGCCACTTAAATGCCGCTGTTGTACCTGTTCCCACCACCTCCCCAGGCAGCGCGTTCCAGACATTCACCACCCTTCGTGTAAAAAACTTGCCTCGCACATCTCCTCTAAACTTTTCCCCACGCACCTTAAACCTATGTCCCCTAGTATTTGACTTTTCTACCCTAGGAAAGAGCATCTGACTTTCCACTCTGTCCATGCCACTCATAATCTTGTAAGCCTCTATCAGGTCACCCCTCAACCTTCATCGTTCCAGTGAGAATAAATCGAGTTTATCCAACCTCTCCTCGTAGGGTAATACCCTCCAGACCAGGCAACATCCTGGTAAACCTCTTCTGTACCCCATCCAAAGCATCCACATCCTTCTGGTAGTGTGGCGACCAGAATTGTACACAATATTCTAAATGAGGCCTAACTAAGGTTCTCTACAGCTGCAGCATGACCTGCCAATTTTTATACTCAATGCCCTGACCGATTAAGACAAGCATGCCTTATGCTTTCTTGACTACCATATCCACCTGTGTTGCCACTTTCAGTGATCGGTGGACATGTACGCCCAGATCTCTCTGCCTGTCAATACTTCTAAGGGTTCTACCAATTACTGTATAATTCCTACACGCATTGGACCTTCCAAAATGCATTATCTCACATTTGTCCGGATTAAACTCCATCTGCCAGTTCTCTGCCCAATTCTCCAACTGGTCTATATCTTGCTGTGTCCTTGGACAATCCTCTCTATCCTCTGACAATCCTTTTGGTTTTGGCAGTCACTCTGTGACAGAACAAGAAATTTCCACCAGCTTTTTTACTTAATGAGGAAAAGGTCAGTGAACATGGGTGGCACGGTGGTACAGTGGTGAGCACTGCTACCTCACAGCGCCAGGGACCCGGGTTCAATTCCTGGGTCACTGCCTGTGCGGAGTCTGCACGTTCTCCCCGTGTCTGCATGGGTTTCCTCCGGGTGCTCCGGTTTCCTCCCACACTTCAAAGGTATGCAGGTTAGGCGGATCGGCCATGCTAAATTGCCCTTTAGTCTCCCGAGGTTAGGTGGATTAGCAGGCTAAATGTGTGAGGTTACAGGGATGGGGAAGTGGGCCTGGGAAAGATGCACTGTTGGAAAGTCGGTGCAGACTCGATGGGCCAAATGGTCTCCTTCTGCATTGTAGGGATTCTATGAAGTTCACGTGTTGTGTGTCTTTTGCTAGATATTGATAGAGAACCTCTTTATAATATCCTCATGTGAATTATTTTCTCAGATTCAACGATGACATCAAATGGATGATTGGTCACAAACCCAATATCTTCTGGCAGGTCACCTGGAGAGTCGTTAGTCCTCTCATAATGCTGGTCATATTCCTGTTTTACTTTGTAATTAAGGTTAGAGAGGAGCTGACATACATCATTTGGGATCCAACGTATGTAAGTATGAAATTAATCAAGGCCAATTTCTCATAGTAGTAAAGTTGAATGTTTAATTCAAATCATGTTTATAACAGAACTGGCTCCTGCTACATTTTGGGATGCTATTGTCACCGATTAATACCTGGGATTAACGAGTTCCAGGCTCTTGCCTTCATATTTATCGGCCATTAAATGTTGTGAGGCCTATCGTTAGGGCGACACGGTGGTACAGTGGTCAGCACTGCTGCCTCACAGCGCCAGGGACCTGCGTTCGATTTCCAGCTTGGGTCTCTGCCTGTGTGGAGTTTGCACGTTCTCCCCGTGTCTGCATGGGTTTCCTCCGGGTGCTCCGGTTTCCTCCCACCGTCTGAAAGACTTGCTGGTTAGGTGCATTGGTCATGCTAAATTCTCCCTCAGTGTTCCCAAACAGGCACCGGAGTGTGGCGACTAGAGGATTTTCATAGTAATTTCATTGCAGTGTTAATGTAAGCCTACTTGTGTCGCTAATAATTATACTTCACAAATCAGAGGGTGAATATAGAGCGATTGTTCCTTGAGGAAAATACTGGGTGACTCTAAGTTGTGCCATTCGCCCCAGTTATAATGGGGGAGAGGATGGGTAAGCTGTACATGAGGCCAAAGTGGGCAGCCCACCCAGAGAATGCAGCATTGACATTCATTGGTACCTCTGAACATTGCAGGCTACCTTATCCTATAATAATATTTGCTAATGGTCAGGGTTTTTCAGATGGTGGTGTTTGCTGCCTCCATTCAAAAGAGTCAGTGGGGACACGTCACCATCGATACCGGCTGCCTCGCACTCCTTTAACAATCCCTCAGTCAGGAGGAAGACGCACCTCACTGCAGAGGGAAGACTTTGGAGGGGGGTTGGTGTGGCCCTCAATGTGAAATGGAAGCCATCGAGGGAGGTGTCACCCTCTTCCTGCCCAAGACTTGAGCAGGGTGACTTGCTAGGCCTCCCCCCTTGCTCCAGCTGCCAGCCTCAAAATAGAAGCCGGGTGGGAAACGGCCCTGAAGCGATCATTAATTGCCTACTCAAGGACCTCATTTCAGGCAAAGGTGTCCCTGACCTTTGCCTGTCCCACCGTAAAAATCCAGACAGGTTGGGATTGGGCAGGAGGGCAGCAGGAAGACCTTCCATGGAATGCCCCCTTCCCCCTCAGTGGTCATAAAATTCTGCTCAATGCGACTGGTCAGTCTTTAAAATGGGCTGAATGGTCTATTGTGGAATGCTGCCTCTTGCCTTTATAACTAACAGATGTTTCTGCAATTCTCGACAGGAACATTTTCCCAACCTCGCCACGGTGCTCTACCCTAGTTGGATATCCGCGCTCATTTTCCTCCTGGCTGGAGTGCCGAGTTTAGCCATACCTTGCACGGCCTTGTTCCTGTTCATCAGAAACCGGTTCCGGAAGAGGGATGACCAGCGGGGCCTTGTGCCGTCGGCTTCAGCCACCTCAGTGAACGGGATAATAAACAACGAGGCTTAACTTGACTCCGCAAAGCAACAATGGCCATTTGCACCGTCCACGATCAGCCAACACTGAATTCAGCCAGAAAGCGGGACGTGGAAAAATCTAAATTTCTTCATATTTTGACGCAGTATTTTTATATCTGATGATGCCGTAGATGACCATATCATTGTTTAGAGAAATGTGCCATAGCTGACCAACCATCTAGCACATCACTTATTTACAGAAATGTCAACCTGTTTATGTGTATCTGAATGGAGAAATGGGTCAGAAACAGAAGTTAGATGCTCTGAATTTGTTATGTTGCAACATTAAGTGAAAGGGATATTAACATGCAGCAAGGTCTTTACTTCATGCTGTTGGCGCCTTGGCATGTTTTGCTGCATTAAAGGTGCTATATAAGTACAGGCTGTTGTTGTTATTGTTGGAGTAGTTATCTCGTATCGACGTCCGTATTCGTTTTGGGTCCAACATCTGCAGCCAGCAAACCTCGATACAGTTATTGCTGTTAAAGTGGGTTGATGCTTGAAAGGTTGCCATGGCAATCAGTCCTGTCCTACAATGACAAATGAGAGTAAGTTGTCTAATGGATAATAGATCTGTTGATGCGATTTTATGTCATCTGGTTTGTGCCATTAACTTAAGGACAGAAAAATGGGTATTGATGCTTTAAGACTGAATACCACAATCAATGCCAACAGAATTCTTGTTCCACTTCCCACACCCTAAGGCAGACTTCCATCTGTTTCCATAGTGAGTCTTTCCTGGAACAGGTCACTGAGCTATCGCCAGAGGCCTATAGCTTGAGAGGACATCTACTCCACACCAAATGTGGTTGCCTAAGAGCCTCTCCCACTTTTACTGCCAGCCAGCAGGGTGTTGGAAGGGTTTTTATAGGTTGACACTCAACCCGTTGGGCCGTGTTATGAACGCATCTTCCTTGGCCCTGGGGTGGGACTCGAATCTGGAGATTCTGGCTCAGAGGCAAGGATGCTACCCACTGCACCACAAGACCTCCATGCGCCAACAGAGTATTAGCATCCTAATTCTGAAGCTAACATGCCTTCTCTCTCACACCAGTAGTATACAGATGTTTAATAATTGCCATTGTGCTCTTAGCCGATTCGTTTTTATTTGATACAAGGAGACATGGCGATACCACATGGCTTTTTGCAAATGTGTGCCATGACCTTTCCTAGAGGGTAAATGACAACTATAAATACCATGGTTTTAAGGCCACCTGTACTATTTGATGCAGTCCCTCTTCCCCCACCCAAAGCAGACGAGACACTTCAATACACTTCTCAACTGACCTGGAAGAAACACCTCCTTCTCTTTCTAATTTGCAGAATCACAGGTTAATGTGTCAAAAGCCCAAAGTGCCAAGAGGGCCCTGGGGTGACATTGTGAACCATAGAAACATAGAAAGTAGGAGTAGGCCATTCAGCCCTTCAAGCCTACTCCGCCATTCATAATCACCGTGGCTGTTCATCCAACTGAACCCGCCTTCCCCCCATGTCCTTTGATCCACTTCGTTCCAAGAGCTATATCTCACTCCTTGAAAACATGCAATGTTTTGGCCTCAACTGCTTCTAGTGGTAGCGAATTCCACAGGCTCACCACTCTCTGGGTGAAGAAATTTCTCCTCACCTCAGTCCTAAAAGGTTTACCCCGTATCCTTAGAGTATGACCCCTGGTTCTGGACACCCCCAGCATTGGGAACATCCTTCCTGCACCTACCGTGCTGCTTATACTTGCCAGTGTGTCATGGAATGATGTGGGTTTTGAACTTGCTGTGATGCTGCATTGCAGAGTAACTATGAAATGTGAAACGAGAGACAAGAGGGCTTGCAGGTCCTGGTGCGGAACAGATTGAAGGAAATAAACATTTTTACATTGTTATCTGCACAATGGATTGCCGAGACTCAATTTGCAAATTTATTTCCTTCACATCTCTGAAATGTTTGGAAGACATTTGATGCATGTTGATGCAAAATAAAATCTCTTCATTTGGAGACCTGATGTGTTCACAAGAACATTTGCGTTACTGTAATTTTGTCCAGAAACTGAATGTAATCCTCATCACTGTCTCCTGAGGTTGACCCAGGATGAAATGATATTCTTTTGGAAAGGCTTTATTAAAGGAAAGTTATAACCTAATGGGGTTGCTTAATGTGATTAAAGTTAGGGCAGCACGGTGGCACAGTGGTTAGCGCTGCTGCCTCACAGCGCCAGGGACTCGGGTTCAATTCCGGCCTTGGGTCACTGTCTGTGTGGAGTTTGCACGTTCTCCTCGTGGGTTTCCTCCCACTCCCCAAAGATGTGCGGATTGAGTTGATTGGCCATGCTAAATTGACCCTAATGTCGGGCGATTAGCAGGGTAAATGTGTGAGGTTACGGGAATAGGGCCTAGGTTGGATTGTGGTTGGTACAGACTTGATGGGCCAAATGGCCTCCTTCTGCACTATGGTGATTCTATGATTAAATGTATTCCCCTCATTCCGGCCATTAGTCGGCCAACACATGCATCCTTGTGATGTCTTCTTACACCAATTGTAAAGCAAATAAATACCCAATTGGATGACGTGTGCCTCTCGGTCAAATGGCCTTTTCCCACTATTTTCAACATTTTTATATCTGGTAAAGAGAAATGTTCAAAGGAATTGTTTCTTGAAAAGTATTTTCTTTAAAGGCGCTATGATGGGGCGGCACACTGGCACAGTGGTTAGCACTGCTGCCTCACAGTGCCAGGGACCTGGGTTCGATTCCCGGCTTGGGTCACTGTCTGTGTGGAGTTTGCACGTTCTCCCCGTGTCTGCATGGGGTTTCCTCCGGGTGCTCCAGCTTCCTCCAACAGTCCGAAAGATGTGTTGGCAGGTGCATTGGCCATGCTAAATTCTACTTCAGTGTACCCGAATAGGCGCAGTGTGGCGACTAGGGGATTTTCACAGTAACCTCATTGCAGTGTTAATGTAAGCCTACTTGTGATGCTAGTAAAATTAAATAATTTTTCTCCAGGGTCGCATGCGGCAGTGTTCTGAAGATTGATCTTCAACTGCTACCTCACAGCTTCAAGGACCCGGGTTCGATTCCGGCCTTGGGTGACTGTGTGGAGTTTGCACATTCTCCCCATGTTTGTGTGGGTTTCCTCCAGGTGTTCCGGTTTCATAAGAACATAAGAACATGTGGGTTTCCTCCCAAAGGGTGTAGGTTAGGGGGATTATCCATGGCAAATGTGCTGGGTTACATGGAAAGGTAAGGATGGGGATGTTCCTGTGTAAGATGGTCTTTCGGAGAGTCGGTGCAGACTGAATGGGCCTAATGGCCTCCTTCTGCACTGTAGGGATTCTGTGGGATCTTTACTTCGATCGAGATTAAGGGAGGGAAAATTTGAGTGGTTTCTAATGAGCTTATGATCATCTCTGGCAGATTGTCCTCACTGAAATCTGCTTTTTAATATCCAAACAATAATGATGAACACCTAATCAAATGTTATAGCAGCATTGGTGCAATGTAAAATAATCAGAAATTCAATCTGAGGCTTTTGTCCTTAAATTCAATCTGTTCAGATGCCTCATGATGAGGTAATGATACAACAAATGAATCATTAGTTCTGGACTTAAGCCCTGAACCCTGACCATGATATTAGGTCTATGCATAAAGGTGGCTGAAGAATATGCAAAGATTAATTTGGAAGTCAAACAATTCTAGTTTGCATTAATTGTCCTCCACCAGAATCTTTGGAAGAGACCCGCTCCAGGGTAATTGTTTTGTGCTGGAAATGTGCCACCAATTGGATAATGATACGTAAATATTTTTTTCTGTGACTTGCTACTCTTTAGAATTTTGATTGTTGCCGGAATCACGAAGCGAACTTGCTCCAAAACATTAGTGAGACTGGCGCTGGGTGTTAAATTATCAACAGGCACTCTGGGTCAATGCTTACTGAAAGCTTATGAACTTTACAACAAGGGACTCAGTTATTCTCCCAAATTCAGTCGCCAGCATTCATTTAAATCAACAAAAATAAAAGTCAGGCCCCGGGGGCGTGTTTCTCTGGGGAAACCCATGGCGGGCGGTTGGCAGGACCAGAAGATCCCGCCGGTTAAACAACGGGAAAATTCCAGTCAATCAATCTTCTTTTGATTCTTCCCTCCAATGCGTTATTGGTCGATATATTGCTATGTGTAGTATTGCTCATAGAGATTCTCACTGAGGCTGTGGCATAGTGGTATTGTCACTGGACTAGTAATCCAGAGACCCAGGATAATTTTCTGGGGACCCGGGCTCGAATCCCACCACAGCATGGAGAAATTTGAATTCCATGAAAAAATAGTTCAAAATTCAAAGTCTAATGATGACTATTGAAACCATTGTTGTGAAAAACTGAACAGTGACAAAAAACATTGGAAAACCTCAGTCGGTCTGACAGCATCTGTGGAGAGAGTGAATAGGGCCAATGTTTTGAGTCTGGGTGACCCTTCGTCAGAGTGGGTTGTGAAAACCCATCTTGTTCACTGAAGCCATCCTTACCTGGTCTGGCCTACATGTGACCCCAGCCCCACAGCAATGTGGTTATCTCTTAAGTGCCCTCTGAAATGACTGAGCAAGCCACTCAGTTCAAGGGATTAGGGATGGTCCAGCCACCAATGTCCCTATCCCATGAACGAATAAAAGAAATAGTGACAATTGGTGTCAACACCCCTGGACTAAAGAGGAAAGAATCAGCCAATGGGTTTTCCAATTGCCCTAACGAATGGAGTCATGTAAGCGGGCATAAGGTAAAGGTGAATCCAGTCATAGCAGCAATCCTACCCTCTTGAATAAAAGTCTGTCTAATAACATTTGCTGTTCAGCTATGCAGGGCCAACATCTATGGGTGTACATTGTAACAAGACTCACTGATCGGGAATGTTACCATCCCACCCGCCACAGGAAATGGAGTGGGCGAGGGGCAGACCATGCAAAAGTCTGATTAACCTTGGGCAGGATTTTACGGTTTCAGAATGAGTGAGGCCATAAAACCCCGCTCACTAGCTGTAGGAAAAACCCAATATTGTGACAATATTGTGTTGCTTTATAGCCCTTTTTTTTTCAGGGAGAAAAAGACCCTGGGACCTGCTGGTAAAAGCCACATTTTAAGAAAGCAATGTGTGTGCAAGCATTTGAAGGAATCCACATGCAAGGGGAACAACTTAAAGTTTATTTATTAGTTACAAGTAGGCTTGCGTTCACACTGCAATGAAACCTTTACTGTTACTTTACTTTATTTTACTGTGAAAATCCCCTTGTTGCCACTGTGGTGAACCATCGTTGGTTCACCACTGGGGTTGTTATTGTGTTACTGTTGGGCTAGGGTGTTGTTGTTATGGGGGTTGTTCTATGTTGTTGGGATAGGGTGTTTACCTGTCCTAAGTGTTATCATGGCACACTCCAGTGGGGTCCCGCCTCCGGTGGCAGGGTATAAGACCCCCTGCTCCGGCAGGACCCCTTCAGTCTGAACGGGTGAATTTGTGTTAGTAGTTTCATTGTTAATGTATTAAAGCCTTCAGTACTAAAGCCTTGTTTCCGGGTGCTCATTGAGGTGCATCAATTTAATACATTAACTGAGAATATGGAGCAGATCCTAAAACCGGATCGTCTGACACTGGACCCACGTGCGGTCGGTGCAGCTAACACGTTCGAACATTGGTGGAAGTGCTTCGAGGACTACCTGGCAGCCTCGGTAGCTATCACTACGGACAGTGATAGACTCCAGGTCCTCCACGCAAGGTTAAGCGACACGATTTACCTAGCCATTCGTGCAGCTTCCACTTACCAGGGTGCCGTCGAGCTCCTAAAGAATAGGTACATTACGCCACCCAACGAGATTCACGCTCGTTATCTCCTCGCTACACGACGTCGGCAGTCGGGCGAGACCATAGAAGACTACGCCAATGAACTCCTGCAGCTTGCCAGGGCTTGTGACTGTAAGGACGTCTCCGCCGAGCAGTACATGCACGACCTCGCCCGAGACGCGTTCGTAGCAGGGGTAGGGTCCTCGTATATCAGACTTAAATTACTAGAAAAGGGGAAACTCAACTTGACCCAGGCAATGGGGATGGCCGTGAGGTTGGAGGCGGCGTCGAAGAGCTTGGCGCTGTACCCCGAGGACCACGTGCAGTCAACGTGGTTGGAGCAAGCTCTGCTCCCTCCTCGCCCCGCGAACCCGCGCTCCCAGATCGATTCGACGACGGCGGCAGCTCCAGGGCGCCAGCGATGCTATTTTTGCGGTGGGGCTAAGCATCCACGGCAGCAGTGTCCGGCAAGAACGGCAATCTGCAGCCAGTGCGGTAAAAAAGGCCACTACAGCAAAGTCTGCAGGTCCAAACCTAAAAACGGCAGTGCAGCTTGTAACCCTCCAGAACGGAGACCATCTCCTTCGGCGCTGCAGTACCCACGAGGTCCGACCACGTGCGACCTCAGGACGGCGCCATCGTGGCAAACAGAGGAGGAGGAAGACCACCAGGAGTCGCTGCGCTTGGCGCCCTCGCCCATGTGCGATTCATGGGGGCGGCCATCATGGTCCACGACGACTAGGAGCGACCAGCAGGGGTCCTCAGCATCCACATCGGCAGCATGCAGTGACGCCCAGGGGCCAACGGTGGCGTCGATCTCTCTGGATCAGACCAGGCATTTCAGACTGGAACATTCTATGATGGAGGTAAAGGTTAGTGGCAGAACTGTAAATTGTCTGTTTGACAGTGGGAGCACCGAAAGTTTCATACACCCTGAAACTTCTAAAAGGTGTGGACTCCGGGTTCTCCCTGCCAAGCAGACCATTTCCATGGCATCACAGTCCCGGTCTGTACCGATCCAAGGACGATGTATGGTAACTCTTGAGGTACAGGGCACAGTCTACGAGCAATACAGGCTCCTTGTGTTACCTCACCTTTGCGCGCCAATTCTCCTCGGACTAAATTTTATGGTCCACATGAAGAGTGTGATCCTACAGTACGGTGGGCCACTCCCTTCACTGGCCGTAGGGAACCAGCCGCAGCCTCCAAATTGCCCAAAACGCCCCGCGTGCAATCTATCCACCCTGAAGATCACGACACCATCCCTTTTTAAAAATCTGGTACCTGGCTGCAAGCCCATCGCTACTAAAAGTAGGCGTTACAGCGCTGAGGACCGGATCTTTATTAGATCTGAGGTTCAGCGGCTCCTCAAGGAAGGGATCATACAGGCCAGTGCTAGTCCGTGGAGAGCGCAGGTCGTGGTAGTCAAAAGCGGGAACAAACCTCGGATGGTCATCGACTATAGTCAGACCATTAATAGATACACGCAGCTGGATGCGTATCCTCTCCCGCGCATTTCTGATATGGTCAATCAGATTGCGCAGTACCGAGTGTTTTCTACCATAGACCTTAAGTCCGCCTACCATCAACTCCCCATCCGCCCAGAGGACCGACAATATACGGCCTTTGAGGCGGATGGTCGTCTATACCAATTCCTCAGGGTTCCATTTGGTGTCACCAATGGGGTCTCGGTCTTCCAGCGTGCTATGGACCGAATGGTGGACCAGAACGGGTTGCGGGCTACCTTCCCGTACCTGGATAACGTCACCATCTGCGGCCATGACCAGCAGGACCATGACACGAATCTCCAACACTTTCTGCGCACTGCATCTCGCCTGAATCTGACCTATAACAGGGAGAAGTGCGTATTCCGTACGCGTAAGTTAGCCATCCTCGGATACGTGGTGGAAAACGGGGTCATTGGCCCTGATCCAGACCGTATGCGACCACTCACTGAACTTCCCTTGCCCGCTAGCACGAAAGCACTCAGGAGATGCCTCGGGTTCTTTTCGTACTATGCACAGTGGGTCCCCAACTATGCGGACAAAGCTCGTCCGCTCATTAAGTCCACGACCTTCCCACTTACGCCGGAGGCCCAATTGGCCTTCAAGGTTTTGAAAAGCGACATTTCGAAAGCCACGATGCACGCGGTGGATGAATCCATCCCCTTCCAGGTGGAGAGTGATGCATCTGATTTCGCCCTAGCCGCCACACTAAACCAGGCAGGCAGGCCCGTCGCGTTTTTTTCCCGCACCCTTCAAGGCCCCGAAATTCGGCACTCAGCGGTGGAGAAGGAGGCTCAGGCCATTGTGGAGGCAGTCAGACACTGGCGCCATTACCTGGCAGGTAAGCGGTTCACCCTGATCACGGATCAACGATCCGTGGCGTTTATGTTTAGTAACACGCAGAGGGGCAAGATCAAGAACGATAAGATCTTGCGGTGGAGAATTGAGCTCTCCACCTATAATTACGATATTATGTATCGTCCAGGGAAGCTCAATGAGCCCTCGGATGCCCTCTCGCGCGGAACATGCGCCATCATGCAGGAGGACCGCTTGAAGGCTCTCCACAATGATCTGTGTCATCCTGGAGTCACCAGACTCTACCACTTCATAAAAGCCCGCAACCTACCCTACTCGGTGGAGGAGGTCAGGTCAGTTACTAGAAGTTGTCGGATTTGCGCAGAATGCAAACCACACTTTTATCGACCAGACCGGGCACATTTGGTCAAGGCTACTCGCCCTTTTGAGAGGCTGAGTGTAGATTTTAAGGGCCCCCTTCCCTCAACGGATCGGAATGTCTATTTTCTTAACATAATAGACGAATTTTCCCGGTTTCCGTTTGTTTTCCCCTGTGCGGACACGTCGACTGCCACCGTCATCAAGGCATTCAGTGAGCTTTTTACCCTGTTCGGGTACCCCTGCTATATTCATAGCGACAGGGGCTCGTCGTTCATGAGCAACGACTTGAGGCAATTCCTGCTCTCATTCGGGATTGCCTCTAGTAGAACCACGAGCTACAACCCTAGGGGTAACGGACAGGTGGAAAGGGAGAATGCTACAGTCTGGAAGGCTGTCCTACTGGCACTGAAATCCAAGGGCCTTCCAGTCTCCCGGTGGCAGGAGGTCCTTCCAAATGCGCTCCATTCTATCCGCTCCCTCCTGTGTACGGCAACCAATGCTACTCCCCACGAGAGGATGTTCTCATTCCCTCGGAAGTCGTCCTCGGGGACCTCATTGCCAGCCTGGTTGACGTACCCAGGACCCGTCCTTCTGCGGCGCCATGTGAGGGCTCGCAAGTCCGACCCCTTGGTCGAACCGGTCCAACTCCTCCACGCCAACCCTCAGTATGCCTATGTGGCATATCCTGACGGGCGAGAGGACACTGTCTCCATTAGAGACCTGGCGCCCGCAGGGGACGTAGCAACTCTTGTCGCTCCTATTCCCCCAGTCACAGATCCACTACTCCTCATTACTTCCCCAGACGTGGCGCGGTCAGCACCGGGACCAGTGCATAACACTTTTACTCCCATGTACAGCTTGCCTGAGACTCGGAGATCGGCGCCACCATCATCACCACCACCACCACCACCAAACGTTCCAGGATCCCCTGCACCATCGCCTCATCAGGGCCGGCCGGCCCGGGAGTCTTTGAGGGGACAGCCAGATGTTGCTTTGAGAGAGCCACCGCAAGCACCTGCTCCGGTTTCGCAACCGGTGTTGAGAAGATCGCAGCGTCGGTGTGGTCCTCCAGACCGTCTGGACTTGTGAATCCTGTTATTTTTTTTTGTCATTGTCTGTTTTCATCCACCCCGCCACCTTTGGTTCCTAAAAGAGGGGTGAATGTGGTGAACCATCGTTGGTTCACCACTGGGGTTGTTATTGTGTTACTGTTGGGCTAGGGTGTTGTTGTTATGGGGGTTGTTCTATGTTGTTGGGATAGGGTGTTTACCTGTCCTAAGTGTTATCATGGCACACTCCAGTGGGGTCCCGCCTCCGGTGGCAGGGTATAAGACCCCCTGCTCCGGCAGGACCCCTTCAGTCTGAACGGGTGAATTTGTGTTAGTAGTTTCATTGTTAATGTATTAAAGCCTTCAGTACTAAAGCCTTGTTTCCGGGTGCTCATTGAGGTGCATCAGCCACACTCCGGCACCTGTTGGGGTACACTGAGGGAGAATTTAACATGGCCAATTCACCTAACCCACACATCTTTGGACTGTGGGAGGAACCTGGAGGAAACCCACCAGGAGAACGTGCAAACTCCACACAGACAGTGACCCAAGCCGGGAATCGAACCTGGGTGCTGGGAGGTAGCAGTGCTCGCCGCTGTGCGACCCCGCCACTTGAGGGATTTGATTGGTGTCCACCTTTATTCAATATTCCCCAGGTCATATTTGTTTTACTATCAAACTTAGGCTTGCTTTAAATTTCTGTCACCTTGTTATTAATTAACAAATGTCACTTGGGCTTGACAGCCCGAATCGGCAGCAAGGCACGTTGATAGTGGCAGACTATTTTATTTCATTCAGCACCTATCCTCGCGATTCTCCAATTGTCAGTGCAGGACATCCGAGCAAATGGCGTTGCCCCTCTGTGAGATCTGGCTCCACCCAGCTTCCCTCCGGCTGAATATAACTTGTGGATTTTTCTCGGTGCCAGAATACCCAGTATGGTTTAAGAGATACATCACACATTAAAAAAAAAAGTGAAACAGGAAATCACAGGAAAGCTACAGAGCAGGATAACCGAGTGTTTCCGGCTGTATGATCTCAGTTGGATGAGATGGCAGTGGAAAGTGGGAACACTGGTGTTATGGATGAAACCAATGATGTTCTGAAGGAGGAGCGGCCAAAGTGGGACAATAAGATTCAGTATGTCCTAAGCTGTGTAGGATTTGCTGTGGGACTGGGGAATGTATGGAGGTTCCCTTACCTCTGTCAGACTTATGGAGGTGGTGAGTATGCAAGCCCAAAGATAGAAGAGAGACTTAGATATCAACAGCGGTGGGTAATTTCTCTCTGAATTTCTCTGTATTTTGGAATTTCTTAAGTTTGGATGCCACTTTGTACTTAAAGGATGAACACAGAGGACCACATTCCTTTGTTCACTGTTTTAGCAGAGGCAAACAATTTAAAATAAGTAGTTTAACACCTGGATGGAAAGGAATGTCAGTAAAATACAGTTAGTATCTGTCTACCAATACCGTAGTCACACACCAAATTTTTGTTGGCATTTACGCCAGCGGGATCTTACGTCCTACCGATGGCGCACCCCTGCCGTGGGTTTCCCAGCAGCAAGGGGTGCGTTCTCTCTCTGCAGAGAGATTTGGACAGGCTGAGTGAGTGGGCGAGGATCTGGCAGATGGAGTATAACGTTAACAAATGCGAGGTTATTCACTTTGGAAGAAATAATAGCAAATTGGATTACATGCTACTGTGCAAAGGGACCTGGGGGTCCTTGTGCATGAGACGCAAAAACCCAGTCTGTAGGTGCAACAGGTGATCAAGAAGGCAAATGGGATGTTGGCCTATATCGCAAGGGGGATAGAATATAAAAGCAGAGATGTCTTGCTGCATCTGTACAGGGCATTGGTGAGGCCGCAGCTGGAATACTGTGTACAGTATTGGTCCCCTTATTTGCGGAAGGATATATTGGCTTTGGAGGGAGTGCAGAGAAGGTTCACCAGGTTGATACCAGAGATGAGGGGTGTTGATTATGAGGAGAGACTGAGCAGATTGGGTTTGTATTCGTTGGAATTTAGAAGGCTGAGGGGGGATCTTATAGAGACCTATAAGATAATGAAGGGGCTGGATAGGGTAGAGATGGAGAGATTCTTTCCACTTAGAAAGGAAACTAGAACTAGAGGGCACAGCCTCAAAATAAAGGGGGGTCAGTTTAGGACAGAGTTGAGGAGGATCTTCTTCTCTCAGAGGGTGGTGAATCTCTGGAATTCTCTGCCCACTGAAGTGGTGGAGGCTACCTCATTGAATATGTTTAAATCACGGATAGATGGATTCCTGATCGGTAAGGGAATTAGGGGTAATAGGGATCAGGCGGGTAAGTGGAACTGATCCACTTCAGATCAGCCATGATCTTATTGAATGGCAGGGCAGGCTCGAGTGGCTAGATGGCTTACTCCTGCTCCTATTTCTTATGTTCTTATGTTCTTATGAAACCCCATTGACAACGGTGGGATCATAAGATCCCAACACCAGCGAGCGACGGGCCACCTCCTGCTGCTGTGAAACACACCGCAGAGGAGGAGGAAAATCCCATCCATAGAGTCATAAAGTCACAAAGATTTGCAGCACAGAAAAAGTAACTTCGGCCCATCATGTCTGTGTTGGCCATCGAGCACCTACAGTGATTCTAGGTTTAAGGACCATTAGTCATTTCTGTGTCACATTTCAAAATCAATGAAACACAAGGATAATTGAACTTCTTATTCCATCCAACAGCAACACCTATCATTATTTTGACAATAGCACATGATCTGATGATTTTAGACTATGGTTTTCAGCTTCCGTAATTAGCTTTCACTTTGCTCAGAACGTCACAAGACTCGTCAATGAGATTTGGCATGAATTCCTTTTGCAAGCATTGTTGCTACTGACAAGTTTGCCACCTGGTAGAATAACATCAGAAACTGCTGGAAAAGCTCAGCTTCTTTGGAGAGAGAAACAGGGTTAATTTCCAGTCCGATATGATTCATCTTCAGAAGTGAAGAAGCTCCGACATTAGCTGATTGATGTTCTTGTTACTAATGACCCCAGAGGATTTGTTGTTGCTTTGCCAACAAGTTGCTGTTCAATAAGCTTGAGACACGGTGACTGGTTATGTGATGGAATGGGGTGACTGAGTGAGCTGAGTGAATTGGTTTTAATCGCCTGTGTATTCCACTTCATCCCTTTCCACACTATCGCTCTCAGTACACGATCGACAATTTTACCATCATAAGGATTCAGAAGAAGAGTTATGTTTAAAGGTTGTGTTCTAAAGCAAAGTGTATTCTCACACATTATTGTTAGAGTCTCAAGATGGTTGTAATACTAATGAGCTGGCTTTTGATGACATTTCCTTACACAGTATAAAAATTACTCAATTGATTCACTTGTCTTGGTAAATGATAAATACCGCAGACTAACCCTGAATATTTGATCATGGTTGTTCGTCATTAACTTTCCTCTTAGGTTGTGAACATGGGGAGACAAAAGGTGGAGAGGCACAGGAAAAACCAGCCAGGGTTTGCTGCCATTACTAGGACAGGTTTAAAGATAAAAGTTTATTTATTAGTGTCACAAGTTAGGCTTACATTAACACTGCAATGGAGTTACGGTGAAAATCCCCTAGTCGCCATACTCCGGCGCCTGTTTGGGAACACTGAGGGAGAATTTAGCATGGCCAATGCACCTAACCAGCACGTCTTTCAGACTGTGGGAGGAAACCAGAGCACCCGGAGGAAACCCACACAAACATGGGGAGAACATGCAGGCTCCACACAGACAGTGACCCAAACTGGGAAACAAACCCAGGTCCCTGGCACTGTGAGGCAGCAGTGCTAACCGCTATGCCACCGTGCCAGTTTTGCAAAACCAAGGTTACGAAGGATAGTTACTGAGGTAATTCTGACCCTGCGTGAAAATATAAGTTTGGTAATAGCAAGTCAGTAACACTTATCACATCTCTCTCTGATGCTATTTCAAATAAGGTCAATATTGAGGTTACACCACGTAGAGTCAGATATTGCACAGAGGTTGAGCAGTAAATCCTGCCCTGTTTTGAATTTTATTGGGTGTCCCACATCGCCAGGTAGTTGTGCGTCATGGCAGAAGCTGCTGGAAATGAATTTTAAAAAGCCAAACACCAATTCTGATTCTGTCACTTGCTCTGTGGCAAACAACCCATATGAGAGGAGAATAGGACTTTCCCCTGCCAGGATCAGGCCCTACCAAATAAACCTGTTGGACTTTAACCTGGTGTTGTGAGACTTCTTACTGTGCTTACCCCAGTCCAACGCCGGCATCTCCACATCAGGATCAGGCCCTGGCATGGACATTGAGCTTGTTTCATTACATAGCACTGGACAAGGAGCCCAAGTGGAACAGGCAAGGAATTCCAATGGCTAACACTATCCTGCCAATTTATTTAGTTATAGGTTTAGTTATTTATTAGTAGGCTTACATTAACACCGCAATGAAGTTACTGTGAAAATCCCCTAGTTGCCACACTCCGGTGCCTGTTTGGGTACACTGAGGGAGAATTTCGCATGGCCAAGGTACCTAACCAGCACACCTTTTTTGGACTACGGGAGGATACCGGAGCACCCGGAGGAAACCCATTCTGACTTGGGGAGAATATGCAGACTCCGCACAGACAGTGACCCAAGCCGGGAATTGAACCCGGGTCCCTGGCGCTGTGAGGCAGCAGTGTTAACCACTGTGCCACCTGTCCTATACCTCCTAGCCGCGTTCCTATGGAAAGGGCATGAGAAGCTCCACTTACTTCTCTGTGTTACTCATACATGTCAGTGTTCCCTAACTCTTCATCCTCCTTTCTCAGCATTGTCTTTTTTTGAACCCTTCCAGGCTAGCTCTTGGCTCAACCACAACACCAAGATTATCCTGATAATATTCATCAATGGCATCATTCTGTGACTATGTTCATTCACCTCGTCCTCGTCGACCTCACTGCCATCATTGACACGGTCAGGGGAACATGACTAAGGTTTATAGGATGAGGGGGGGTTTGGACAGGGTGAGTAGGAAGGAGCTGTTCCCCTAAGTTGAGTGGTCAATCACGAGGGGGCACAGTTTTAGTGCCAGGGCAGGAGATTCTGAGGGGATTTGAGAAAAGGAAAATCACCCAGAGGGTGGTAAGAATCGGGAATGCACTGCCAGGGAAGGTAGTGGAGGCTGGAAACTTTACAACCTTTGAAAGATATTTAAATGAGCACTTGAAATATCATAACATTCAAGGATATGGGACAAGTGCTGGAAAATGGAATTGGCACAACTTGAGTGGTAGTTATTGTCAGTGCAGATTCGATGGGCCGAAGGGCCTTTTCTGCACTGTATGACTCTATGGCCGGAACTTTACCCACACACCTGCCCCGGAATCGGAGAGAGGGGGGGGGTGGCGGGGACTCACAGAACAGAATTCTCCATTGGCCCAAGCGAGGTTGTAAAATCCCGGCCGATGACTCTATTTGTCCACCTGCACCACTCTTTTTGAGTCACTGTCCATGCATTATACTCTCATGGTTCCCATTCCCTCAGGGATTTCTGGCTTAGGTTGGAGAATCCAAGGATGCAGAAGTCACCCAGCAGGAAAATGTGAATATGTTCCTCTGCCTCCTGTGAGTGCAGTTGTTTGTGGGCAGCTTAAATTAGGTTTCCAAATTGAATTTGATGGACAATCGCTAGTAATTTCTGCCAGAGATTCGATTGCCGTAACATCTTCGGAAAGCAGGTAGAATCTCCAGTCTTTGAAGAAATTCGACTCAGATAACGTCCTTCTCACTTTCTACTTTAATCAGTTATTCACTTTCAGTTAACTCTGGGGTCAAGGTGGATAAAGACAACATGGAGAGAAACATTCATTGTGTGAAGCTTGGGGATGATCATTAACAAATCTGAATGAATGATTCACTGGAGTAACAGCTCAGTCTTTGTATGTCTCTGCCAGAAAGTTGGCAACTCCATAGAGGGTACCTCCTTCTTCCTTCCTTCAAGAGTGTTCTGCCCATAGGCAGGTCTGTGGCCTGAATTGTTTTTTTGGCAGTTTTTGGGCATTGGTGGGCTGCCATTGCTTCCACTCTCCAAACCAGCAGGCAGCTCCAAGGGTATCGAATGTTGCTTGGCAATTTTTAAATATTCATTCATGGGACATGGGCATCGCTGGCTGGCCAGCATTTATTGCCCATCCCTACTTGCCCTTGGTGGTGAGCTGCCTTTTCAATACGTTGATACAACTGAGTGGCTTGCTCGGCCATTTCAGAGGGCAGTTGAGAGTCAACCATATTGCTGTGGCTCTGGAGTCACATATAGGCCAGGCCAGGTAAGGACGGCAGATTTCCTTCCCTAAAGGACACTAGTGAACCAGATGGGATTTTCTGACAATCGACAATGGTTTCATGGTCATCAGTAGATTCTTAACTCCAGATCTTTTTTTAATTATTGAATTCAAATTCCAGCATCTGTCGTGGCAGGATTTGAACCCCGGTCCCCAGAACTTCAGCTGGATTAATCGTCTAGCGATAATACCACTAGGCCACTTCCTCCCCCATATTAATTAGAACCACACAATAGCCAAGTGAGTGACCCAGCCCTCCTCCCCCCTCCCCCGTGAGGATACTGTTGCACCGAGATATTGAACAACAGCCCCCTCTGCCTGTCCCAGTAGTCATTGCAATGTTATCCTTAGAGCAGGGGGGTAGTGGCCTGCCCACGTTTCCTCATCCACGTGACCTCAATCAAAGCATTTACTGCACTCTGTGCAAAATGCCTACTGACCTGACACCTCCATTGGCCAAATAGGGAGTTCTGCCATTGGTGGAGTGATGAAGGGGAGCCATGAACTCCTCTTCACATCCACAATACAATGGAAGATCTTTAAAAGACATGACTGACTTAATAGATTGTAAGATGTTTAATGTAGTCACAAGTAAGGCTACATTAACACTGCAATGAAAGTACTGTGAAAATCCTCTAGTCACCACACTCTGGCACCTGTTCAGGTCAGTACACCTAACCAGCACGTCTTTCAGAATGTGGGAGGAAACTGGAGCACCCGGAAGAAACCCACACTGACACAGGGAGAATGTTCAAACTCCACACAGACAGTGACCCAAGCCAGGAATTGAACCCGGGTCCCTGGCGCTGTGAGGCAGCAGTGTTAACCACTGTGCCACCGTGCCACCCATACAAAGTTGTTGATTCTGATTCATTTCCAGCACATTTACTGTCTTGAAATGGAGGGAGAGGGGGAACACATCTTCCTTTTGTGCCCAACAGTGTAAAATATTAATTCAGTTCTACTCAGTGAGGCTAATTTTTAACCCACTTCGTTTTTTCTCTTTCACCGATGAAAAGAAACAAGGCATTTAGTGCCCTGCCTGACTTCACCAGCATTGCATCCATTACCTACCGCGTTTAGCCTGCTGTACTTTGCAGGCCAGTGCATGATGGGATTGCAGAGTCCATGTTGTTGTTAGTTTGGCTGCTGAAGTAAATAAACTGGAGCTGCAATGATAAATCACTTCATAGAAACATCGGGGCATAGGAATTAGAAGCAGAAGTAGCAAATTCAGCCCTTTGAGCCTGCTCCGCCATTCGATCAGATCATGGCGATCTCTCCCTGGTCTCAAATCCACCTCCCCACCTATTCCCCATATCCCCTCATCCCTTTTTTTATTAGAAATATATCTATCTCCTTCTTGAAACCATTCAACAATTCAGATTTCACCGCGCTATGGGGCAGCAAGTTCCACAGATTCACCACCCTCTGCGAGAACTAGTTCTTCCTCATCTCAGTTTTAAATGTACTGCCTCTCGACCTATACCTGTGACCTCTTGTTCGAGATTGCCCCATAAGAGGAAACATTTGGTCTACATTTACTTTATCAATCCCTTTAAAATTTTATACACCCCGATCAGATCCCATCCCATCCTTCTAAACTCCAGCGAGTATAAGTCCAAACTGTTTAATCTCTCCTCATACGTCAACCCTTTCATCCCCGGAATCAACCTGGTGAACCTTCTCTGAACTGTCTCCAATGCCGCAACACCCTTCCTCAAATAAGGAGACCAAAACTGGACACAATGTGGTCTCACCAACACCCTGTACAATTGCTGCAATACTTCTCCACCTTTATACTCCAGTCCCCTTGCAATAAATGCCAACATCCCATTTGCTTTTTTTATTACATGCTGCACCTGCATACTGACTTTCTACGATTCTTGAACACAGACACCCAGATATCTCTGCCAGGCACATTTTGAATCAGCTCTACATTTAGGTAATAATTTGCCTTTCTATTTCTTCTGCCAAAATGGATAAATCACACACTTATCCACATTAAATTCCATCTGATAATTTTTGGCCCAGTCTCCGAGCCTGTCTATGCCCGTCTGTAAAATCTTTATATCCTCTTTCCCACCTATTTTAGTATCACCCACAAATTTTACTATGTTGCATTTTTTCCATACCTACATGTTAATTGTTAATCTTTGGAAAATACCAGTGTTAAAACACAACAGGAGCCTGGCTTCTGGATCTGTGTCGGAGGTACCTATTAAGATGGATAATACGGACCCCATTAGGGTCCACTGCTACATTCCTCAAGTTGACCTTTGACATTCTACACCTTTGTCTGCCATTCACAAAGTTCAATTTCTTAATGGACGCTATTAGCACCATTCTCAGCCTTTATTATCACCATTTACATTCCCATTGTCCTATTGTCTATGGGCATTCCTATTAATCACAGCCCCCTCCAACTGCCCCCAACCCCCCTCACTCTCACAGTATAAATCCTGTCTAATTTTCCTTGTCTTCAGCTCTGATGAAGTGTCATCCAGGCTCGAAATGTTGGCTCTATTCTCTGTCCACAGATGCTGTCAGAACCTGCTGAGATTTTCCAGCGCTTTCTGTTTTTGATCTGGTTCTGAAAATGACAACCCTCACAGCATTCTATTTTAATACCCCTGACTGAATCTGTTTTGTGTAAATACCCCTCCAGCTGGGAGCCAGAGTGGATCCTAACAAATGGTCTGGGGAGTTCATCCACAATGAAGGCAGGCTAAGAAAATGCCCATCATTACTTACAGTCTCTTGGTAAACAGCGTCAACGCTGAGTTCATTAGCTTTATCATCACTTATTGTTTTTGAGCCTGACAGGCAGCACGGTGGCTCAGTGGTTAGCACTGCTGCCTCACAGCTCCAGGGACCCGGGTTCAATTCCCGGCCTCGGGTCACTGTCTGTGTGGAGTTTGCACTTTTTCCCCGTGTCTGCGTGGGTTTCCTCCGGGTGCTCCGGTTTCCTCCCGCAGTCCAAAGATGTGCGGGTTAGATTGATTGGCCATGCTAAATTGAACCTAATGTCAGGGGGATTAGCAGGATAAATGTGTGGGGTTGCGGGAATAGGGCTTGGGTGGGATAGTGGTCGGTACAGACTCAATGGGCTGAATGGCCTCCTTCTGTATTGTAGAGATTGTATGATTCTTTTTAACTTGTGGAAACACACTTTGCTTTCAAACACAGTTAAAAACTATTCTTCCCTCCAAATCCTTCCTGTGGCAAAAGTGGTCAATAAGAAATCTCAAAAAAGAAACAATGTCTGAAGGATTGCAGAGAGAAATGAAAGGTAAATTGAAAAGCTGACTGAAGTTCCTCCGTACTGTTTGTGATTACAGGAGCCTTTTTAATTCCGTACTTCATTGCGCTGATCTTTGAGGGTATCCCACTACTCCACCTGGAACTAGCCATTGGACAGCGTCTCCGGAGAGGTAGTGTTGGTGTCTGGAATTCCATTTCTCCCTACCTAGGAGGAGTCGGTAAGATCCTGCTTTTAACATTTAAAGAGAAACTAAGTATTGCTTTTATTTGATAAATGCCCCCAAAAAGGTTGCACTTGTAATTCCAAGATATTCAAATCTGATGAGTTCGCTGACTTAATAGTTGGTGCTGCAAATTTGAAGATGGCCCTTTGATTTCATAGAATCAACAATGCGGAAGGAGGCCATTTGGCCCATCGAGCCTGCACTAACAACAATCCCACCCAGGTCCCATCCCCATAACCCCACATATTTACCCTCCTAATTCCCCTGACACTAAGGGGCAATTTAGCATGGCCAATAAACCTAATCCGCACATCTTTGAGGAAACCGGAGCACCCGGAGGAAACCCACGCAGACATGGGGAGAATATGGGAACTCCATAAAGAAGGAATAATTTGAAGGAGTCCATTTTATACAAAGTTGTTTGTTGTGCTAGGGACCAGATCAGAAACTCCAAGATATATTACGAAGTTAGCCTAGGCCCGGTGGCACTGTGGTTAGCACTGCTGCCTCATAGCACCAGGGACCCGGGTTCAATTCCCGACTTGGGTCACTGTCTGTGCAGAGTTTGCACGTTCTCCCCATGTCTGTGTGGGTTTCCTCCGGGTGCTCTGGTTTCCTCCCACAGTCCAAAGATATGCAGATTAGGTTGATTGGCCGTGCTAAATTCTCCCTCAGTGTAGCCGAACAGGTGCCGGAGAGTGGTGACTAGGGGATTTTCATAGTAACTTCATTGCAGTGTTAATGTAAGCCTACTAGTGACACTAATAAATAAATTTAAACCCCAACTTTTCTGATTTTGCCATTAGTGTGAGATTAAAGTGTTTTGCTCCAGATATGATTCAATTGACCCACTAGGAAGCTTTTATCAAAACAAACTTTATTTAATAACACAATTAAAGTAGAACAAAAAGAATAAAGCATAACTTTTACTGATTGAAATACTTAAGCTTGACAAGGTCTAGTTCTTAACAACTAGCTATCTCTATAGTTCCAATTTAAGCAATATCCCTACAGACACAAACTGCTCTTCAAGATCAGTTCGCACAAAAAACAGACATGCTCACATGGGTGCTGAGTTTCCAGTCTTTTAACCCGTCTGGGCAGATATACAGAAAGACACCTGTCTTCTGACTCCCATACAACAGCCTCCAGAGAAAGATGTATCTTCAAACAGCAGAACTCCAGAGAAAAAGACCTATTTTCTTGCAGGTCCAAGACTACAATCTCTAGAGAGAGACAGAGAGCTACTTCTCATTCGAGATCCCAAGCAGCAACTGGGCTTGTTTCTCTCTATGAACCTAGGCCCACACAGTCATATGATTCTTCCATCAATCAACCTAATGAAACCCCACTCTGAAAAATCCCAGGGAAAAACACAAAAATAACAGAAACACATTAGCCCAGATAACAGACACTCTAGCAATTAAGATCAATTATGCTTCTGCAGTATCAAAAGGGTCAACCAGTTACAGACAAAGTGGCACTGGGTAAATAGGACTAACTTCTAAAAAAAATCCTGCACAAGAAACATGACACAAATACATTTCTTAAGGACCCATTCGTCACAGTTGACACCAATTGAAGTTGTATACCAATTAATGCAGGGGAGGCAATGGCCTGGTGGCATTATCACTAGAGTATTAATCCAGAAACTCAAGTAATGTTCTGGGGGCCTGTGTTTGAATCCCACCACGGCAGATGGTGAAATTTGAATTCACTTTTTAAAAACAATCTGGAGTTAAGAATCTACTGATGACCATGAAACCATTGTTGATTGTCGGAAAAACCCATCTGGTTCACTAATATCCATTGGAGAAGGAAATCAGCCGTCCTTACCTGGTCTGGCCTACAAGTGACTCCAGAGCCACAGCAATGTGGTTGACTGTCAACTGCCCTCTAAGCAACCAGGGATGGGCAATAAATGCTGGCCAGCCAGCGACGCCCATGTCCCACGAATGAATAAAAGAAAATCAGGGGGAGACGGCAGCATAGTGGCAATGTCATTAGAATAGCAATCCAGAGGCCTGGCTTCCATTGGTCGCTTGGATTCAAATCCCACAATGGCAATTGATGGAATTTAGATTAAATTCATAAAATCAGGAATTGAAAACTGGCCTCAATTATGATGATCATCAAATTGTCATTAAAAAATCCAATTGGTTCACTTGTGCCCTTTTGGGGAAGGAAATCTGCCATCCTTCCCGGGCCTGGCCTACTTTTAACTACCTAGTAAACCACTTAGTTCAAGAACAATGGGCACCAAATTCTGGCCTGGCCAGTGATGCCCACAAGATCACAAGGGAATAAAAAAAGATGTTGAGTGGGATTTTCCAGCGATCCACGCTCGGGGTCCGGCAGGATTTTCCAATCATGCCAATGTCTGCGGCATTTTGCATGGCCCGCGATCACGCCACCAGGTAACCCACCGCGGGGTGGGTCACCTTCAGTGGGAATGGGAAATCAGCATGGCTCAAAGGGCCATAAAATCCCGTCCATAGTTTAAAATATTAGCAAACATACACAATGGAGAACACTGCTGCCTCACAGCGTCAGGGACCCAGGTTCAATTCTGGTCTTGGGTCACTGTCTGTGCAGAGTCTGCACGTTCTCCCCGTGTCTGCATGGGTTTCCTCCAGGTGCTCCTATTCCCTCCCACAGTCTGAAAGACATGCAGGTTAGGTGAATTGGTACTAATATATAAATAAATACATAAAAATAATAAGTAGACATTAACTGACCACTAGTTGATACATTCTCTTAACAAAGCAGCCATGAGATTGAGGTGGAAGCCCAAATGGGGCGGGATTTTCCGATCTTGCCCTCCCCGAAACCACAATTTCCCACCTGAGGTCAACAGTTGGTCTTATTTTTCCGTCCTGCCTGTGACGATTCTCATGGCGGACAGGACCAGAGAATTTACCCCCATGTTTCTAAATTGCAGCCTATCTCACAATGTTAAGAGCAATAAATGCTCCTGGAAGTTTATGCTTGTACTTTAAGAGTCCGATTTTACCATTTTCATTCTGAGTGCTGAATCTGGGCACAATTCAGATCCGACTTGGAAACGTGTTCTCAGGCGACCCCATACGCACTTAGCCTGAAAAAAAGTCTCTAGCCTGAATCGTGCTGTGGGCGGGGCTTATCACACCCGAAACGCTGCTGCTCCGATCGGAACTTTGAACTGCGCATGCGCAGTGAAAAAAAATTTGTAAAACGCTCCCCTTGCACATCGCTTATGGGCCGCAAAAACTGGGAAAAGTGGCCCAGGAGCGAGAAACAGGAATGATGGCCCCCACAAACATCGCCCCACCCCCACAACATAATTGTCCCCCTTATTCACCCACCCCCCCGTTACCCAGACCAATCGCGACCCCCTGCCCCCCTTCCCCCGCACCGCTTGCCTGCAGAGTGGCAGTGGTCGCCCCCTTCCCCCGCACCGATCACCCGCAGAATGGCAGCGGTCCCCCTCTGCCCCTACGCCCTCCACCAGAGATACATCTGGCCTCCCTCCCCCCCCACCAGAGAATGATCGGGCCTCTCTCCTCCCCCCTCCCCCTCCCCCCACTACCAGGGATACATCTGACCCGCCTCCCTCTTCCCTCCCCCTCCACCAGAGAACAATCGGGTCTCCCTCCTCCCTCCACGTCCTCACTAACCAGAGAATGATCTGGCCCGCCTCCTTCTCCACCCACCCCCTCCCCCTCCCCCCCTCACCCTCCCCACCCCTCCACCACTGATCTGGGCTAGAGAGCCATTGGAAGTTCTGAACTTACCTCTTCAGAAGCTGGAGCACCCGAAACAGACCTTTGCCGAGCATGTCTGTTTTGTGCCGAATCTGGACGCGCGAATGCAATGGTAAAGGGGGAAATGCTGATAAAATTGGGCGGGCAGCCCATTAATTCAATTTAAATATATGCAAATGCATTTAAATTGACGTTGTGGCCGTTTTGGATCGCAGCCATTTTTGGGCCTTGGTAAAGTGGGTATCTGTGCGGATGTAAGCACAGATCACTCTAATCGCCTCACGCCCAAATGTACCAAGTTTTCGCGCCCGCATTGGGCCCTAAGTCTCCAATTCCAATGTTATGGTCGCTGCAGCTCAGTGCAAATCATTTCAGAAACGCGTGCAATTCTTTTGACCATTTTTCTGTGAATTTCATATGTTGCAGGTATTGCCTCCATGCTGGTTTCATTCGTGGTGGGGCTGTATTATAACATCATCCTGGCCTGGATTCTCTGGTACTTATTTCATTCATTCGAGGAACCATTGCCATGGAAAAACTGCCCTTTAAACAACAATAAAACAGGTTAAAATGGAGAAACATTTAATCAATTATCTAGTGATGTGGCATGTCGATATTTTGTAGCTATTCAGGGGAAAGACGTCTTTGACATTGATTTGATTTGATTTATTATTGTCACATGTATTGGGATACAGTGAAAAGTCTTGTTTTTTGTGCACTATACAAAACATACCGTTCATAGAGTACATAGGAAAGGAGAGGGTACAGAATACAATGTTACAGTCATAGCTAGGGTATGAGAAAGATCAACTTAATATAAGGTAGGTCCATTCAAAAGTCTGACGGCAGCAGGAAAGAAGCTGTTCTCGAGTTGGTTGGTACGTGTTTTCAGACTTATGTCTGTAAAGACTTGTTTATTTATTAGCGTCACAAGTAGGCTTACATTAACACTGCAATGAAGTTACTGTGAAAATCCCCCAGTCGCCACACTCTGGCGCCTGTTTGGGTACACTGAGGGAGAATTTAGCATGGCCAATGCACCTAACCAGCACCTAACCAGCCCACCAATGCCTCTACTTTCTCAGAAGACTAAGGAAATTTGGTATCTCAGCCACGACTCTCACCAACCTTTACAGATGCACCATAGAAAGCATTACTTCTGGTTGTATCACAGCTTGGTATGGCTCCTGCTCTGCCCAAGACCACAAGGAACTACAAAAGGTCGTGAATGTAGCCCAATCCATCACGTAAACCAGCCTCCCATCCATTGACTCTGTCTACACTTCCCGCTGTCTTGGCAAAGCAACCAGCATAATTAAGGACCCCACGCACCCCGGACATTCTCTCTTCTACCTTCTTCCGTCGGGAAAAAGATACAAAAGTCTGAGGTCACGTATCAACCGACTCAAGAACAGTTTCTTCCCTGCTGCTGTCAGACTTTTGAATGGACCTACCCTGCATTAAGTTGATCTTTCTCTACACCTTAGCTATGACTGTAACACTACATTCTGCACTCTCCCATTTCCTTCTCTATGTACGGTATGCTTTGTCTGTATGGCGCGCAAGAAACAATACTTTTCACAGTATGTTAATACATGTGACAATAATAAATCAAATCAAATCTTTCAGACCAAACAGAGCATTATTAGAATGTTTAGAAGAGTTGGAGTCCAATTTTAAGAGTATTTTAATTGGAGTTCAATTTTAAGAGCTTTTTTTGCCTGCTAATGGAGCTTTGTGTTTGATTTCATTGTCAACATTGTTCATTACTGGATCAAGAACACACAGGGGCTTTTAATGTCGTGTCCAACTTCAAGGATTAAATTATCAAGCTGGGTTGAATAAACGTGCTTTTTATTCCCCTGGATTCAGGAAGAATTTAATCAAATTCGTTCAAACGATGAAGGGATTTGATAGTCAAGATGGTTCTTCTCATAGGTCTAATAAATCCAAAACAAGGGGCGCAATCTTAAAATCAGGGCTGAGCCACTCAAGAGTGGAGTAAGAAGCATGTTTTCACACAAAATGTTGAGGGATCTGGAACTCCCTCCCAGTAAAATTGTTCCAAATGCTGTGTCAATTGAAATCGTCAAGCTTAGAGTGATTTGAATTTTGTTTAGGGAGAGTATCAAGGGGTGTGGTTTAATGTGGAATTCATGCGCTTGGGATACAGATCAGCCATTAATCTGATGGGATAATGTAGCAAATCCGTGGGGCTGAATGGCCTACCTCTATTTTTTTGTTCCGTCAGGGGCTGCAGGTTGTGAGTCTGCCGGCTCAGTGTGAAGACTGAACCATTTTCAAATGTGGGCCTCATTTGGCATGTAGTCCAGGAATTATGGGAGTGAGAGCGGGTGGAAGGGAGACCCGCTACCTCCTCAGTGGAACCAGGCCACAATTGAAGCCTCAACTGACGTCTTATTTCATTTATAATCAGGTTGCTCTTGATCTCTGGAACCAGCAGCTGGTGGAAAGACTTTTAGCTGTCCACAGCAAGGACAAGGAGGTCTTGTGGCGCAGTGCGTCGCGTCCCTGTCTCTGAGCCAGAAGTTCCGGGTTCGAGTCCCATCCCAGGACTTGATGGCCAAGGAAGGTGCATTCATAACGCGGCCAAACAGGTTGAGTGTCAACCTGCAAAATCCTTCCAAACACAATGGGAGGCACTAAGATTGAGAGAGATTCTTGGCCAGCCAGACGAAGGAAAGAACGTTGGAGCACCTACCCTCATTATCCATAGCTCCATACCACAAACTACGTGTAGAAGTGTACGTTGCCACAGCAACTTGGAATCCCTGAGTGGGTGTCCATGGAATGTTTGCAGGGTAAGCAGACCAAGGACAACAGGCTTGTCCTTGACTTTAGCACGGGGGAGGGGCATCCCCGGCCTAAATGTAACCCTGTACATTCTTCCATTTTAGATAATAGTCCAATTGTCCCGTGAATCGCCTCAGGGGGTCGGAGAGGAATTTCCCAGATTTTTTTTTCCCCATATTGGCCCTGGGGTTTTCACTCTGGGTTTTCGCCTCTCCCTGGAGATCACATGGTCTGGAATGGGGGGGTGGAGGTGAGTTAATAGGTTGTGATGAACAAAGCATCGTAGCTGTGAGGGACAGCTCGGTGGATAGGATATTAGGATGTAGATAGGCTGGAAAATTGGGCGGGGATCCTGGATTCAGGATTCAATCCTGGACCGGGGAGCGGCGCGGGCTTGGAGGGCCGAAGGGCCTGTTCCTGTGCTGTATTGTTCTTTGTTCTTTGTTCTTTGAATGCCTCAATTGAATAAACAGTGCCAAAATGTATGGCTTTATTAAATCACCTCCGACCTGCAGAATCTCCCAGTGTCATTTTCCTGACAAGTTCCTCTGGCAAAGTAATGACAGGGCATTGAATATATCCTTGAGACTGAAAATGAGATGTAGTCCATCGTAGAATCATAGAATCCCTACAGTGCAGAAGAGGCCATTTGGCCCATCGCGTCTGCACTGACTCTCTCTGACAGAGTATCTTACTCAGGCCTTCTCCCCACACATCTCCTATGGCTAATCCATCTAACCTACATAACACTAAGGGGCAATTTACTGTGGCCAATCCACTTAACTCGCACACCTTTGGCTGTGGGAGGAAACCGGAGCACCCGGAGGACACCCACACAGACATGGGGAGAACGTGCGAACTCCACTCAGACAGTGACCCGAGCCAGGATTTGAACCTGGGTCCCTGGAGCTGTGAGGCAGCAGTGCTAACCACTGTGCCACCGTGCCGCCTTATGTCTATCCATGTCTCCTTTTTAATACTTCGGAGGGTGGGTCGGAGCTTTAGATGCTCTCAGGGCTGACTTGAATATCAATTATGGAGCTAAGTGAGTGGGAATCCACTTGATTCTGTTGGATTGAAGCCTTTCTCTCAGGATATTACTACCACCTGCACTCCTGGCAGAAGCAGGACTTCTAATAAGAGTCCCTCCAATAAATCAATGGTGATTTATGATATCTTGTTTGGTGCTGACGTATTGATGTTTCAATGCTGTGCAAAGAACATTTACAAAGAATTGGGTGTGACGAACCAAAGTTACTTCACAAATAACCTCCTCAACCATCAAAGAGAAGCCTTTCCTGGCAAGAGTTCAAACTGAAATTAAAATCAGATCCCAAAGGTTAATGGAGAATGGCCTTAACCCCTGCTGTGCCTAAGCCTCCGCAGGAAGTGATTGTTTACAGCAGTGCCAGTCATCACACAGCTAACATTTTCATTGTGAAGTGACAGCTTGGCATAATTACCTGTCACTTTGTTCCCTGAAAGTTCAAATGTTCCCTAGCTATCCATCTGAGGCGTGGAGCAGAATGATTTAGAATCATAGAATCTACAGCACGGAGACAGATCCTTCGGCCCAAACTGGTCCATGCCAACCAAAAGGAGTGGCACGGTGGCACAGCGGTTAGAACTACTGCCTCACAGCGCCAGGAACCCGAGTTCAGTTCCCGGCTTGGGTCACTGTCTGTGTGGAGTTTGCACATTCTCCCCGTGTCTGTGTGGGTTTCTTCCGGGTGCTCCGGTTTCTTCCCACAGTCCAAAGATGTGCTGGTTAGGTGCATTGGCCATGATAAATTGCCCCTGAGTGTCAGGGGGACTAGCTAGGGTAAATGCATGGGGTTATGGGCCTAGGGCCTGGGTGGCGTTGTGGTCGGTGCAGACTCGATGGGCCAAATGGCCTCCTTCTGCATTGTAGGATTCTATGATTCTATGAAAAATCCCATCTAAGCTGACCCCATTTGCCTGCATTTGACCCATATCTTTCTAAACCTTTCCTATCCATGTATCTATCCAAATGACTTTTAAATGTTGTCAATGTCCCTGCCTCAATCACTTCCCCTGGCAGCTCATTCCACAGACGTACCACCCTCTGTGTAAAAACGTTGCTCCTCAGGTTCCCATTTATTCTTTCCCCTCTTAACTTAAACCTAGAAAATGGATTGGTTGTGCTAAGTTGTCCCTTAGTGTCTCATTTATGGAAAAGATCCAGGCTGGGATTTTCTGATCCCGCTTGTCGTTGGGAGCTTGGATCCCGCTGAAAGTCAATGGACCTCTGGCTGACTGCTGTAGCCTCCACAGCCTGTCCAGAACATTCCGGCTCTATAACATATCATCATGGCCCCTTATGCCCAAATTGTTTGGAAACCAATGCTGAACTTGGCCACTACAGCAACAATTCTGAGAGCTTTCTCTTTCTTTCATGGGTTGTGGGCATCGCTGACTGGGCCAGCATTTGTTGCCCCATCTCTAGATGCCCTTGAAATGAGTGGCTTGCTTGGCCATTTCAGAGGGTAGTTAAGAGACAACCACATTGCTGTGGCTCTGGAGTCACATGTGGACCAGACCAGGTAAGGATGGCAGATTTCCTTCCCTAAAGGGCATTAGCCAGGAATTGAACCCCGGTCCCTGGTGCTGTGAGGCAGCAGTGCTAACCACTGTGCCACTGTGCCACCCCTTTTGGCTGGCATGGACCAGTTTGGGACGAAGGGCCTGTCTCCGTGCCGTAGATTCTATGATTCTATGGGTAATTCAGATGGGTATTTCCGACAATTAATGAAAGTTAATTATTGAGAATAGCTTTTCCATTCCAGATTTACTAATCAAATTTAAATCCCACCAGCTACCATGGAGGGATTTGCACCCATGTCCTCCTGTGCTTCTAGATTACTAGTCCAGCGACGTTCCCACTACTCTACTGCTTCCCCCAGAAGCAACAGAATCAAGGCAGTCTTATATCTCAACTTATATTAACTAAGAGGTTTACTGCAGAACACAAGTGTTTTGTGTCACCCATAATTCTCCCGTTCCTGCTTTGGCCAGCTCTTCAAAGCTACATTCTGAATCATAGAATCCCTAAGGTCCAGAAGGAAGACATTCAGCCCATTGAGGCTGCAATGTCTCTCTGCCAGTGTTTCTTACCCAGGCCCTTTCCCAACCCTATCCCCGTAACCCCACACACTTACCATGGCTAATCCATCCAACCCACACATATTGGGACACTAAGGGGCAATTTAGCGTGGCCAATCCATCTAACCTGCACATCTCAGAGGGTGGAACGGTGGCACAGTGGTTAGCACTGCTGCCTCACAGCTCCAAGGAGCAGGGTTCGATTCCCGGCTTGGGTCACTGTCTGCGCGGAGTCTGCATGTTCTCCCCGTGTCTGCGTGGGTTTCCTCCGGGTGCTCCAGTTTCCTCCCACAGTGCGAAAGACGTGCTGGTTAGGTGCATTGGCCATGCTAAATTCTCCCTTAGTGTACCCGAACAGGCGCTGGAGTGTGGCGACTAGGGGATTTTCACAGTAACTTTATTGCAGTGTTAATGTAAGCCTAACCTGTAGCACTAATAAATAAACTTTAAATTTGGACTGTGGGAGGAAATTGGAACCCTCTGAAGAAACCCACACAGACATGGGTAGAACTTGGAAACTCCACACAGACAGTCACCCAAGCCAGGAATCGAACCCTGGTCCTTGGCTCTGTGAGGCAACAGTGCTAACCACTGTGCCACCATTCCACCCATCAAGATGTGCAGGTTAGGTGGATTGGCCATGCTAAATTGCCCCTTAGAGTGCCAAGATGTGTGGGTTAAATGGATTAGCACAGTAAGAAGTCTCACAACACCAGGTTAAAGTCCAACAGGTTTATTTGGTCGCACAAGCTTTCGGAACACTGCCCTTTCATCAGGTTAAATGGTAAGTGTGTGGGGTTATGGGGATAGGGTTGGGGAGAGAGCCTGGTTAGGATACACTGTCAGAGAGACAGTGCAGACTCAATGGGCCTAATGGCCTCCTTCTGCACTGTACGGATTCTATGATTCAGAATGTAGCTTTGGAGAGCTGGCCAAAGCAGGAGCGGAAGAATTGTGAGCGACATGATCTTCTGCTGGTGTTGGCCTGATGGCTACGTGGCTACCCGGTCACTGCTGCCGGTTACATGGCTGGCTATAGCTTGGCAGCTTGACTAACCTGAATGTGCGGATGCCTGCCAGAAGTTCCCTTCCAGATTGTTGGAATTTATCACATTCTGTTTTACTGATAACAGAATGCTGAGTAGACCCATTCTGATAATCTAAAACATTGGATAAACACAATCAAGTGGAAGTTCCTTATCTTAGCTCAGCTCCATAAATTCCACTTTAGTACTGGGACTTTATTCAGCTACAGCAGCACAGCTTGGCTGGTGATATTATGGGATGGTTTTGTGGTATATCCATTCAACAGGCAGAATCTTCCAGCCATTCATGCCAGTGGGTTTCTCTGGTCGCGCCGCAGTGAGTGGAGATTTGGCTGAGTGCCAAATTCTCCGTCCTTGCTTGCAGAGGCAGCGGGGTGTGAACGGCCGGTAAGAAGGCACCCATCATGGTAATCGGAATTTCTCCAGACTAAACACATTCTAATGTATATTCTGGGGCTCTCTCTCTGCATCATATCATGTTGCTGTTGCCCCCCAGTTTTACCTGGCCTTCTTTCGCTTGTCTCCAGCACCGAGGACAAGATTTTAACTCACACGAAACCCAATCACTCACACACAGTTAGAATGGGGCCTTGATGGGGTAAATTGCATTGACTCAAAGTGTATAGGCCAGAACTTTCCAGCTGTTCACGCTGGCGGGGTCTTCCGGTCCTGTAGATGGCGCACCCTGCAATGGATTTCCCAGTGGTGTGGGGTGGATTCAATGGGAAATCCCATTGACTGCGGCAGGACCAGAAGAACCCACCACAGCCGAATGGCATGCTGCCTCCTGCCAAGAGTAACGTGCTGTGGGGAAGCCAGAAAATAGTGGGACATGGGCATCGTTGGCTGGCCAGCATTTATTGCCCAAGCCCAGTTGCCCTCAACTGAATGGCTTGCTAGGCCATTTCTGAAGGCTGAAATGTCTGAGAGTCTACCACATTGCTGTGGCTCTGGGGTCACATGTAGGCCAGACCAGGTAAGGACGGCAGATTTCCTTCCCTGAAGGACATTAGTGAACCAGATGGGCTTTTCCAACAATAGTTTCATGGTCATCAATAGATTCTTAATTCCAGATATTTTTTACTGAATTCAAATTCCACCATCTGCCGTGGCAGGATTTGAACACAGGTCCCCAGAACATTAACTGAGTTTCTGGATTAATAGTCCAGTGATAATACCACTAGGCCATCGCCTCCCCACATGTTAGTGCTGCCGGTGTTGTTCCTATGAAGACATAGAACTGAACTCCACACAGCAAACCTCTTGGTATATCGCATGAACTAAAAGTTTACCTAAATATAGGTAAATGTAGCATATTTGGTTTATTATGTAAGATGTCCATGTGATGATTCTAGGGAGATATTAACCCATACCCGCTCCGTAGATTCTGGCTGGGCGTATTTTCCAAGATTGACAATGTCCATTCCCACCATTCCTCTTTTAACCTGCTCTCTTCTGAGTAGGTGGTAAGACCACCCACCTCAAACAGATTGGGGCCCTCCTTCAGATATGTAGGTAGGTGACTGATAACGACATGGGACACCGACAGCAATGGTGGTGGTATTATTGTGGTCATCCCGTCAGATGCAGATAGTGATAAGCATCAGCCGAGATCAGAAAAGGTCAAAAGATGTTCATTGTTTCATTGAGAGACAGGTTGCTGAAGCTTTTCACCTTGAACTCATCATGACAAGATTACCAAACTTCAGACAATCACTATGATTTATATTACAGGAATATACAACTCCTGGTGAGTATAAGATGAAAAGCTTTGGGTAGATGTCTCCCTTCTCGACCATATTCTAATTCTGTGCTATCTCGTGACCGTCAATCTTTAAAAAAAATTATCTTTCCTTCTTACAATACCGGAAGTTGCAGGAATGTTCCACACAAGGCGAGTTGAGCTTCTCCTGGCCCCAGGATCAACCCTCCCTCTTCCTGATCGTGAAATCCTCCGGATTCCCTGACCTGGAATAGGGGGTTTCAGAGGGTTCACGAGGGGGTTGCCGGATATTATTCCCAAAACTGCCCCATCGACAACTGCCATTTCCCGTCGATTTTGAGAGTTCAACTGGCAAGTGAGGCTGGAGGTGGTTGGGGACGGGGGATGGGGTGTGCGGGTTGGGGGAGTTAAAATCTGCCAGGTTTCATACTGACAAGATGAGAGAATTTCGGGGATCGCTGTGTCCTACCTGCTTGATGCCAACTCCCAGTTAGAATCTTAGAATCCTAGCCTGAAGCAAGGACACACAGAACTGAACATGTTTAAACAGGAGGAAGAAGGGGCCTGTCCAGGGCAACTGACAATAAATGACCAATGTAACGTAGACTTAAGCAGATTATTCAATTCAATCTGCGTTGGCAAACGTGGAGGTTGTAAAAGTCTGGCAAACCTTTAGAAATCTTAGAAATCTTAGAAACCCTACAGCACAGAGAAAGGCCATTCGGCCCATCGAGTCTGCACCGACCACAATCCCACCCAGACCCTACCCCCATATCCCTACATATTTACCCACTAATCCCTCTAACCTACGCATCCCAGGACACTAAGGGCAATTTTAGCATGGCCAATCAACCTAATCCGCACATCTTTGGACTGTGGGAGGAAACCGGAGCACCCGGAGGAAACCCACGCAGACACGAGGAGAATGTGCAAACTCCACACAGACAGTGACCCAAGCCGGGAATCGAACCCAGGTCCCTGGAGCTGTGAAGCAGCAGTGCTAACCACTGTGCTACCGTGCCGCCCTGAAGCTCTGGGTAACTACAGATTTTTCCCAGTATATGGATAATTTCCAAACACTACACCTATTTCCTTCTTGGAAGAATATATCTCCTGTAAACCAGGTGGGCTTTTCTGACAATCGACAATGGTTTCATGGTCATCAGTAGATTCTTAATTCCAGATTTTTTTATTGAATTCAAATTCTACCATCTGCTGTGGTGAGATTTGAACTCCAGCCCCCAGAGCATTAGCTGAGTTTCTGGATTAAAACTTGGTGATATAAGGGAAATCGATGATGTTTTGCACAGAATAACCCCATGCAGTTGGAACCAAGAAAATGTTAAGGTTGAACGGTGTGGCTTATGGGTTGAAATAATCAACGTGGGATTTGTTCATCACTTGATAGTTTGAGTGAGTCCGGCAGAGATTTCCACTGAAGGTCTGCTTTGACTAATCTCTTCACTCATGGGTTTAAGTGGGTTGGATAGAGGACACAATGGCAATGGAGCACGTCAGTGAGGGGAACGGGCTTCAGAGCGTGAGCATTCTTTCATTGTTTCATCCTTATCCCCTTATATGATTGAAATTTATGTTTATCTAACTTCATAAATTCATTTGAAGAGTGGGGCTTGAGTTCCAGGGTTATTCACAGAGGTGATTCTCTTGATTGCTGGTAGCCATTACGTCCAGTGTTTTTCTTTCTGGGATTTGGGCATCGCTGGCTAGGTCAGCATTTATTTCCCCGAGCCTAGTTGCCCTTGGAAGGTGGTGATGAGCTGCCATCTTGAATCGCTGCAGTCCATCACCGGGATTTACCTGCTGGGACCAATCTCGGACAGAATGTAAAATCTGGCGAGGCAGCCGAAAGACCATTGACTTTTGGCAGGAGTTTCTGGTCTCACCGGATAATCCCGGCCCACGTGTGTAGGTACGCCCACAGTACTGTTATAGGAGGGAGAGGGGGAGGGGTGGATTCCAGGATTGTGATCCAGCAACAGTGAAGGAACAGTGATATAATTCCAAGTCGAGATGGGATGCGACTTATGGGGGAACTTGCAGGTGGTTGTGTTCCCATGAGGCAGAGGTTGCAGGTTTGGGAAGTGCTGGTGAAAGTGCCTTGGTGAGTGCATCTTATAGATGGTACACACTGCTGCCACTGCATGCTGGTAGATGGGGGGTGGGGTGAATGTTTATGGTGGTGGATGAAGTGCCCAGCAATTGGATTGCTTTGTCCTGGATGGTGTTGAGCTTCTTGAGTGTTATTGGAGCTGCGCTCATCCAGGCAGGTCGAGAGCATTCCATTACACTCCTGACTTTTGCCTTGTTGATAGTGGACAGGCTTTGGGGGGGGGGGGGGCGGGTCAGAAGGTGAGTTACCTGCTACAGAATTCCCAGCCTCACCTGTAGTTGCAGCTACAATAGATTGACGTAAATTCCATATCACCCTTAACCTTATTCACCGAGCACTGTTTTTGACACAAAAAACACAGAAAACGCTAGAAAATTTCAGCAGATATGACAGCAGGGAGAGGACGGAACTAAGACTTGAGTCTGGATGACCCTCGCCAGAGCATCCACAGTAATTAGCTTTCATCTTAAAATGTTTTTGACACCTTGGGCAGAATTTTCCAGCTGCCCTCGCCCCCAAAGGCAGAAAATCCCACCCGAGGTCAGTGGTCCATGTCCTCCCTGCTATAATTCCCATGATGAGTGGGAACATAAAATTCCACCCCTCGGGGAATTTCACAGTAACTTCATTGCAGTGTTGATGTAAGCCTTACTTGTGACTAATAATTAAACTTTAAAACTTTTGGCTTTGGGCAATTCTATACAACTTATTTCATTTTTTTTTTTGCAGGGTTTATTAAAGAGTGTGAGCAGAGCACTCCAGTGGATTACTTCTGGTACAGAGAAACCTTAAATATCAGTCCTGAGATTACTGTATTTGAAGACGGCCAGCAATGGTGGCTGGTCATGTGCCTTGCTGCAGCTTGGCTAATTGTATACTGCGGTGTTTTAAGAGGAATCGAAAGCTTGGGAAAAGTGAGTTTTAACACCAAAATCATCCTGCATTCTAGCTTTAATAGTGATCAAAGAATATTTAGTTGGGTATTTCCTATTTAAATCTTAGCGGTAACTGAGCCAGAATCTTCCTCACTTTAGATATCGTCAGGGGTCGGGATCGTTTCTGGGTCTCGCCCACTCTCTGACTGGAGGCAGTCAATGAATAGGCTGCAGTCTATCCACTGTCCAATTAGCAATGGCTTCTGGGCTGAGGGCCCCTTTGATCAACGGCCCATTAGCGTGAGGTTGGGGACAGGGCCAGGGTAACCTCCCCCACTCCAAGTTTCTACTGGCATGGGAGAGTTGGGCACCCGAGGTGTGCCCAAAGTGGTACGTGCACCTGACTGCCCCATGCTGGTCAGGTGGTCACCCACTGACCCCTAAAATGGGCGTGGTTTCTGTCCACCATTTTGGCCTTAACTTCCAGACGCAATAACTGAGCATCTTTGGGTGGCACGGTGGCTAGCACTGCTGCCTCAAAGCACCAGGGACCAGGGTTCAATTCCGTCCTCGGGTCACTGTCTGTGTAGAGTCTGCCCGTTCTCCCCGTGTCTGTGTGGGTTTCCTCCGGGTGCTCCGGTTTCCTCCCACACTCCAAAGATGTGTGGGTTAGGTTGATTGGCCATGCTAAATTGCCCCTTCGTGTCAGGGGATTAGCGGGGTAAATATGTGGGGTTATGGGGATAGGGCCTGGGTGGGATTGTGGTCAGTGCAGACTCGATGGGCCAAACGGCCTCCTTCTACATTGTGGAGATTCTATGATCTTTGGGGCTCAACTAATGGAAACACAAAGCGCTGAGAAAACTCTGCAGGTCTGGCTGCATCTGCGGAGATAAAAACAGAGTTAACATTTCGAGCCCAATATGACTCTCCTTCGTAACCTCAGGGCTCGGATGTTGAGAAAACTTTATCAACTGTTTAAAATATAATTCTATACTGCAGGCTATCTATTTCACTGCGACTTTCCCTTACCTGGTACTACTCATCTTCCTTGTACGAGGACTAACGCTGCCCGGGGCCATTCATGGCTTGACCTACCTGTTTACTCCAGATGTAAGTATTTCTTTGTTCAGACATAGCATCGGGACTGCCCCGGCTTTATCTGTCATCAATTACTTCCTATCTCAATGAGGCCACAAAGCTAACCATGCGGAAAGGGATGACGTTGCGAAACTCCTCATGTGGTCAGCTGTGGGCACCAATGTGTTTGCTGATACGTTACAGCTTTGATGTGATTGGCTGCAATGCAGGGGTAATTTGCCTTGTTCATCATATTTTAAATACATATTTCACTTTTCTGGCTCTGAAGGCGAATCTCTCTGTTCCTGCACCTGCATTTCGAGTATATTACTTCTCATTCATCTTTTGGCAGCGCGGTGGTGCAGTGGTTAGCACTGCTGCCTCACAGCGCCAGGGACCCGGGTTCAATTCCGGCCTTGGGTCTGTGTGGAGTTTGTACGTTCTCCCCGTGTCTGCGTGGGTTTCCTCCAGGTGCTCCGGTTTCCGCCCACACTCCAAAGTTGTGCCGGTTAGGTGGTTTGGCCATACTAAATTGTCCCTTAGTATCAGGGGGATTGGCAGGGTAAATATGTGAGGTTATGGGGATAGTGCCTGGGTGAGATTGTTGTCAGTGCAGGCTCGATGGGCTGAATGGCCTCCTCTGCTCTGTAGGGATTTGATGATTATTTTCAAGTCAGGGTGATGTGTGAGTTGGAGGGGAACTTGTAGATGGTGGAGTTCCCATTCATCTGCTGCCCTGCAGATAATACCTGATATTAATAACTGATTATTATTTCTAGTAAGTACATTTGTGCCCTCATGTTATTCCTTTTAATTCCAGCTGAGTGTTTTGCGCCAGCCAAGAGTGTGGTTAGATGCTGCAACCCAGATCTTTTTCTCAATGTCTTTGGGCTTTGGAGGACTTATTGCGTACTCCAGCTACAACTCACTAAAGTAAGCATTATTGTAAGCATGTTACTCTCTGTAATAAACCTTTTCAAGTAAGGGAACTCCCAGGCCTGAGAGAGATGAAGAAGGTAGAGGAATGTACAAAGACTTCCTGGAGTTAACTTGGAGATCACATTACATCACATTAGCTTACCATGTACACACTAAACTACTTTACCTGCCACTTTTAAAGAATCATCAACCTCTCTGTCAAAATAGCATCAATTAAAATAGTGGGTGAAGTAATATCATACAAATGTGTTAACTATCCACATACTAATATCTCACAATGTACAAATTTGAAAAGCTTTCAATAAATTGCCACATGGGGCATTGTGTGTGAGAATTAGTGAGGAAGACAAAATGGCTGACGCACCATAAACAAAGGGTTATTTTAAATGAGATACGTTCCCCAGTGGGGTACATCCCATCACAGGAGCCATGGCCTAGCGGGGCCTTTCAGGTCCTCAACCTTCATAATATTCACCTAAGGAGAAACTAGGATTAATTAAAGGGGCAGATGACACCAAACTGTCTGGATCTTGGAAGATAGAATTAAATGGCAATAGAGTTGATGTTCTTCTCCTTCTGGTCCCATACCCGATGAGGGTGTTGGCGACCATTTGCTTCCATTGGATTGGTCAATGATTCTGATTAGCAAAAGGTCTGCAGTATGGCTGACCAGGAAACAGATGTGCTGGTTAGGTGCATTGACCCAAACAGGCGCTGGACTGTGGCGACCAGGGGATTTTCACAGTAACTTCATTGCAGTGTTAATGTAAGCCTTTCTTGTGACTAATAAATAAATTTTACTTTATAATGGCTGGGGATTTTCAGCCCTTCCCACCAGCGGGTCTGCCAGTCCTGCCGTAGATGAGCCCCCGTGATGGGTTCCCTGACAGCGAGGCTGGAGAGCAACATAAATGGCTATTGACTTCGGCAGGACTGGAAGATCCCGCTGCCAGCCAATGGCAAGCTACCTCCACCGGCGGCCAATGGCGAACCACCTCCACAGCTGGCCAATGGCGAGCCACCACTGCCAATGGCCAGCCACCACTGCCAATGGCCAATGGTGAGCTACCTCTGCCGCTGGCCAATGGTGAGCCACCACTGCCAATGGCCAATGGTAAGCCACCACTGCCAATGGCCAATGGTGAGCTACCTCTGCCGCTGGCCAATGGTAAGCCATCACTGCCAATGGCCAATGGTGAGCCAACTTTGCCTCTGGCCAATGGCGAGCTGCCAATGGCCAATGGCAAGCCACCACTACTGCCAATGGCCAATGGTGAGCCACCTCCGCCCCGGCCAATGGCGAGACACCTCCACCCCAGCCAATGGTGAGACACCTCCGCCCCAGCCAATGGCGAGCCACCTCCGCCCCGACCAATGTTGCTGTCAAAGACATCTTTGATAGCACTTCCTAAACCTGCGACCGCCACTGTTCAGAAGAGCATGGAGAGCAGGAGCAGAGGAATGCCAGCACCTGCAAGATCAGGTATTTAAATGGATAGAAAGGTCTCTGAATGCTGACATTCAGATTCCTAGGTCAGGCACGCACTTGAGCAAGGTAGAAAAGGAGAGAAAGCAGCTTACGGAAAAATGAGTTGTCATTTTGAATAAAAGACCTTGTTTGCTTTTCAGGAATGACTGCGAGGCGGATGCCGTGACTGTGGCTATTATCAACAGCATCACCTCTGTCTTTGCCTCTATTCCCATCTTCTCCATTCTTGGGTTTAAGGCAACTACTGCTTACTGGGATTGCTTAGACAAGTAAGTAGACTTCCACAACCTACTGTGTATGCTCACTAATTATCATCTATACCAGATCAATCAAAAATGTATTACTTCAGAACCTTGTATATTTACACCGAAAACATTTTCTCCCATGGCGGCATGGTGGCACAGTGGTTAGCACTGCTGCCTCACAGCGCTTCGATTCTGGCCTCGGGTCACTGTCTGTGTGGAGTTTGCACGTTCTCCCCATGTCTCCGTGGGTTTCCTCCGGATTCCTCCCACAGTCCAAAGCTGTATAGGTTAGGTGAATTGGCCATGCTAAATTGCCCCTTAGTGTCCCAAGATGTGTAGGTTGAGCTGATTAGCAGGGTAAATACATAGGGTTACGGGAATAGTTTTTATTTAGTTTACTTGTTAGTCACAAGTAGGCTTGTAAATTACTGTGAAAATCCCCTATTCACCACACTTCAGCGCCTGTTCGGCTACACTGAGAGAGAATTTAGCATAGCCAATGCATCTAATCAGCACGTCATTCGGACTGTGGGAGGAAACTGGAGCATCCGGAGGAAACACGCGCAGACACGGGGGAGAACGTGCAGATTCCACAGTGACCCAAGCTGGGAATTGAACCCGGGTCCTTGCCGCTGTGAGGCAGCGGTGCTAACCACTGTGCCACCGTGCTGCCCAGATAGGGTTTGGGTGGGATGCTGCTCCAGAGAGTCAGTGCAGACATGTTTGGCCAAATAGCCTCTTCTGCACTGTAGGGGTTCTATGATTCTATTCCACAATTCAAACAGCTCTTTCTGCAGTGTGGGGATTCAATGGTTCTGTGGTCCATGTTCATATTGATGGAATATACACCTGAAGTGCCTTAATCTAAATGGTTATGGACCAAGAGCTGGAAAGTAGACTGTGCCGCTCTATTTTGGCCATGGACAAACACCACAAGCTGAATGATGTTCACTTGTGTGTTAAAGTTCTATCTATCTATGTCAATAAATGTATTTTCTTTTGCTCTGCACTTAGCCCAGAAAAATGCTGGATGTCACAGCAAGATTTCCAGCACCCTCTAGGATCTTAGTTAATGACCTCTCGGCCTCTTAAACTCTCAGGGGTTGAATTTCTTTGGGCGTTTTTCAGATCACTAGCTGCACCTTTAGTGGAAGGTCAACAGAAAAGATGGAGTCATGGTGCAATTTTGGGGCAAAGACGGTGTGAGGGTATTAGAGCGGGACATTAAGTTATTACAGGAGAAGCCCTGGCCATTATAAGAAATGTGTTCAGACAGGAAAGGGTGGGTGTACATTGCAGGGAAGAGATGGTGGAAGAGTCAGTGCGGCCAGTGAGAGTGAGACAGATATGACACTGAGATCAGTTCACACAGAGTGTCTTTGACACTTGATGAAGACATTGTGAGCAAACTTCAAACCAAACTAAGGGGAATCGAAAATAAACAAGTGGAAGAGGTTTGCATTGAGCTGGGAGACAGCAACATAGAATCATAGAATCCCTACAGTGCAGAAGGAGGCCATTCAACCCATCGAGTCTGCACCGACCACAATCCCGACCACATCCCTGTAATCCCACATATTTATCCTTCTAATCCCCCTGACACTAAGAGTCAATTTAGTATGGCCAATGCACCTAATAGGCACATCTTTGGACTGTGGGAGGAAATTGGAGCAACCGGAGGAAACCCCTGCAGACATGGGGAGAATGTACAAACTCCACACAGGCAGTGATCCAAGGCCGGAATCAAACCCGGGTCCCTGGCGCTGTGTGGCAGCAGTGCTAACCACTGTGCCACTGTGCCACCCCAAATGCTGAAGGAGTTTAGAGGAATATAGGCGATGTTAAGGGAGGGATTTTGAGGGGAAGGGTTGCAACACTAACCTTGGCAGGTATTTGACAGAGGGGATGACAGAGGTCAGTGAGGTGGGTAGCAACTATTGTGTAATTGGATTTGTTGGTGGTGGATGGTGAGGGTTGGGGATGGAGGGGGCGTGCTAGAGTGGTGGGCGGAGGTGTATCAAGAATCTAGGTGATGGATCCTATGGAAGGAATGGGTTTGGAATGGATGGTGGCAATGCTGTGGAATAAGAGGTTCAGGAGGCAATGAAGTGGCGAGGACTGAAGGGCCATGTGGGATTGGGGACAAAGAGGCAACTAGAGATGGTTACAAACTCTCCACTGAAAAATCCATGAGTTCATCATTGACAAGTATTAGAGTCATAAAGGTTTACAGCATGGAAACAGGCCCTTCGGCCCAACTTGTCCATGCTGACCTTTTTTTTTAATGACTAAGCTAGTCCCAATTGCCCACATTTGGCCCATATCTCTCTAAACCCATTTTACCCATGTAACTGTCTAAATGCTTTTTAAAAGACAAAATTGTACCCGTCTCTATTACTACCTCTGGCAGCTCGTTCCAGACACTCGCCACCCTTTGAGTGAAAAAATTGCCCCTCTGGGGCCTTTTGTATCTCTCCCCTCTCACCTTAAACCTGTGCCCTGTAGTTTTGGACTCCCCAACCTTTAGGAAAATACACTATTCCTCTCTAAAATCGTAGCTACGTTAAGCCTTGCTGCTGACTGCCACGTTTTAAATACAAAGGTATCCCTTTGAACAAAGCAATGATGCAACTGGCTTGATTTTATTTCACCTTATTATTGATTCCTTCTGAATGGACAAAATAAAAGGTTTGCCAAATGATTTTTTTCATGAAGCCAGTGGCTGCCTAACCATTGTACTTCCGATAAATTCCCTCAACAGGAATATACTGCTCATTGCAAATGAATTCGAAATTCAGGATGGAAATGTCACAAGAGAGGATTACTCTCGTTGGGTAGATGATCTAAACGCTACATACCATGACCGAATCTCTGCGCTGAGTTTGAAGAATTGCGTCCTTAAGGACTTTCTTGACCAGGTATTGCTATTAATTTCCTACTGGTGACAAGCTTACCTATTTTTAAATTTGTTCCATAAGGTCAGAATCACTTGGACCAGAGGGTGGAGGATGCAGAGGAGAACAGAGGATCAGTATACCTTTCTATCATTTCAGAATGGGAGGTCTGTTCATATCATAGAATCCTAGAATGGTAGAAAGAAGGCATTTGATCCATCAACAGTGCGCTGGCATGTGGTAGTCCAACTCTCCTGCTCTTTCCCTATTCCACTGCAAACTTTCCCACTTATTTATTTGTCCATGGTGGCACAGTGGTTAGCACTGCTGCCTCACAGCGCCAGGGACCCGGGTTCGATTCCCAGCTTGGGTCACTGTCTCCCCGTGTCTGCGTGGGTTTCCTCCAGGTGCTCTGGTTTCCTCCCACAGTCCAACGTTGTGCGGGTTAGGTGGCTTGGCCATGCTAAATTGCCCCTTAGTGTTAGGAGGACTAGCTAGGGTAAATACATGGTGTTATGGGGTTAGTGTCCGGGAGGGATTGTGGTCCGTGCAGACTCAATGGGCCAAATGGCCTCCTTCTGCACTGTAGGGATTCTATGATTCTTCTATGATTCTATGAAACCGGAGCACCCGGAGGAAACCCACGCAGGCATGGGGAGAATGTGCAAACTCCACACAGACATTGTCCCAAGCTGGGAATCGAACCCGGGGCCCTGGCGCTGTGAGGCAGCAGTGCTAACCACTGTGCCACCATGCCATCCCATTCACACCATGCTCCCCTGTAGCGAGGTCAGAGAATTTGGCGGCCAGCCAAATCTCCATTCACTGCAGCGGGATGGGAAACTCCTGCCAGCGTGAATGGTGATAAGACTCCGGCTGCTGCGTTTTTCCAGCATTTTCTGTTTTTATTTAATATAACTCTCTTTATTTCGTACTCCATGTCTGTATTAATAAGTAGTTTAACAACACCAGGTTAAAGTCCAACAGGTTTATTTGGTAGCAAAAGCCACACAAGCTTTCGGAGCTCTAAGCCCCTTCTTCAGGTGAGTGGGAATTCTGTTCACAAACAGAGCTTATAAAGACACAGACTCAATTTACATGAATAATGGTTGGAATGCGAATACTTACAACTAATCAAGTCTTTAAGAAACAAAACAATGTGAGTGGAGAGAGTTTTCACTGGCTGTCTTGTTTGGAGACAATACATATCTTTTTAGCCTGTCTTGATGCTCTCTCCACTCACATTGTTTTGTTTCTTAAAGACTTGATTAGTTGTAAGTATTCGCATTCCAACCATTATTCATGTAAATTGAGTCTGTGTCTTTATAAGCTCTGTTTGTGAACAGAATTCCCACTCACCTGAAGAAGGGGCTTAGAGCTCCGAAAGCTTGTGTGGCTTTTGCTACCAAATAAACCTGTTGGACTTTAACCTGGTGTTGTTAAACTTCTTACTGTGTTTACCCCAGTCCAACGCCGGCATCTCCACATCATGTATTAATAAGGCCACGGGTCCATTTGCCCCTTTTTTTACAGTCTCTGCAACTTTCCCTGACACCTTCACAGAGCTGTGCACATATAGCCGAAGTTTCTCAGTCCCTTGAACCCCTTTATAATTGAACCATTTCTTTTATATTGTCTCTCTTCACTCTTTCCAAAATCAGTCAGGCAACTTACTGGGCACTCCCATTTAACCAGTAAGGGATTCAAGGGTTATGTGGATAAGGGGGGAAAGTGGAGTTGAGGATTATCATATCAGATCCATCATGATCTCATTGAATGTTGGAGCAGAATTGATGGGCCAAATGGCCGATTTCTGCTTTTCTGTCTTATTGTCTTAAATGGGATGCTTCTTTACAATAAACTGAATCTGCCTTGTGTCTGTCCATGTCACCAGTCTTTTCCTGAAGCCTGTTACTGTCACTCTCACTGTTTATGAGTTTTGTGTCATCTGCAAACTTTTAAATTATGCTCTGTAGACCCAGGTCCAGATCAATAATAGTTATCACAAAGAGCAGTGATCCTAATCCCAAACCCTGTGGAACAGTACTGCATAATCCTATACTGTCAGCAAAACAGCCACTCATCACTATTGGCTACTTCCTGTTCCTTAGCTAATTTCATGCAGCAATTCCCCCTTTAATCCCCGTGGCTTCCATTTTGCTAACAAGTCTATTGTGTGGTACTTTATAAAACAATTTTTGAAAGTCCACATACATAGCATCAACTGTGCCTCCCCCATCAACCCTCCTGGCAAATACTTTGCTCTGACTCAGATGGGATGGCATTTTGCTCACACCTTGCAGGTTATAATGAATCCATGTGAAACAGAGTGACTTCATCCCAATCCCAACCCACACCGATAAATGGTCAGGGGCTTCTCTGGCAGGTCATGTGAGATGGCAGTGATGCACCAACACTGATCTTTGGAGATAAGCTACATTGTTGGGCTGGAGTACAAAAGAAAATCGAGAAAATGCTCCTTTTGCAATAACGGGCAGCACGGTGGCACAGTGGTTAGCACTGCTGCCTCACAGCATCAGGGACCCGGGTTCGATTCCCGATTTTGGGTCACTGTCTGTGTGGAGTTTGCACGTTCTCCGCGTGTCTGCGTGGGTTTCCTCCGGGTGCTCTGGTTTCCTGCCACTGTCCGAAAGATATGCTGGTTAGGTGCATTGGCCATGCTAAATTCTCCCTCAGTGTGGCAACTCAGGGATTTTCACAGTAACTTCATTGCAGTGTGTTGTCCAAACCTGTGTGTTTTAATTTCTGTAGTGAATAAAAACACAAAATCGACTTTAAATACTTAAACACAATTTCCTTTAGTCTGTAGCGACTTAAACAACAATAAATGCTTGCAGTGCATCAACCAAATACTCACTATCCATTACTTTACTTAACTTAAGGTTGATTTCCACTTGCAAATAAAACCTGGCCAGGATTCTGTTGCTACATGGAATCAATCCTTTGTTTTCTTCTTCCAGATGTTGTCTCTCCTTGTAAGCTTGGCCCTCGGGTTCTTCACACTGCCTGTCTGAACAAGTTCTTTGTGTTGGCAGAGTTAAACACTAACAGTTCCTTGATAATCAGCCAAGGAATTGCTCAGGAACTCCAAGTGCATCGTTCGGTTAGGTCCATCAAACAGAGTCAGAGTAGTTTATTGGTCACTCCAGACCCCATAATATCAATTCCCCTTAAGTGCATATTGTTGACATTCCAATGCCCAGATAAGGAACACTGGTTCCAAAAGTGTGTATAGAACTCCTCTGTGCCAAGGACAGGCTATTACATCTGACATTCGTGTCCATTGACGAGCTCTAAACCACTGGCCACAAGAAATCCCAGCATAGTGAAAAAAACAACTTTAACCAAAAATCAGGTTTGTTTGATTGAAGATTTTCAGCATATTAAAAGGTAAACCTCTGCAGACCATTCAGCCACAAGTATTAATGCAAGCCTGCTTGTGACACTAAAAAACAAACTTTAAAATTTAACAGCTCCGCTGTGAAGACTTAACTGAAATAACTTCCTAAATTAGATATTTTACCTCAGTAAAAGGAACATTATGCTGATATTAGAAATAGACAGAGCAAGACAGAGTAGATAGGGAGAGACTACTCCCACTCGTAAAGGGTTTGCAAATGAGTGGGCACAGATATCACACATTTGGACAGTTTGCACAATATTTATCGAGCTAATATTTATCCTTCAGTCATTATCACAAAATCAGATTATCCGGTCATTATCACATTGCTGTTTGTGGGAGTTTGCTGTGTGCAAATTGGCTGCTGTGTTTCCTACATTACAAGAGTGGTCACACCTCAGAAAGTCTCTGAGGTGTCCCGCCATTGTAAAAAGTGCTTTTTAAATGTAAGTCTTTCTTTTCTTTTTAAAAAAGGAATTATGAATAATAAGGAGCAAGAAGTCAGATTGTAATTTAGTCAAAGGTTCAGGTAACACCATAAAACACAAGAGCAAAGATCGAGCAATATAAATTATCAGAACCTGCCAATTAGGTTCCAACCTTATTTGCTTTATATCTCTAGGACTTTTACCCTGTATATTTTACCTCAGTAAAATGAACATTATGCTGATATTAGAAAGAGACACACAGCAAAACAGAGTAGATAGGGAGAGACTACTCCCACTTGTAAAGGGTTTGCAAATGACAAGGCACAGATTTAAAGTGACTTGCAAAAGAATCCAATGTGATGTGATGTGAGAAAAAGCTTTTTCACACAGCGAGTGGTTGGGGCCTGGAATGCACTGCCTGGAGGTGTGGTGGAGACAAGTTCAATTGGGACATTCAAGGAGGGCATTACTTGAACAGAAACAATGTGCAGGGGTTTACGACACTAAGGCAGGGGAATGACACTAAGTCATGATGCTTGTTTGGAGAGCCGGTACAGACATGATAGGCCAAATGGCCTCCTTCTGTGTTATAACAGTTCTGTGAATCTGCTGTTACGATGCCAATCTTTCCAAGATATAAGTGTGTTCAAAGTAGGAGTTGGAGATTCACCAAGACAGTCTGTGAGGTCGAGAAAGCAGAGGCAAAAGATTTGCAACAGATGTCCCCTCTAATCCTTCTACCAATCTACGCCCCCGGTAATGGGGCGGCACGGTTGCACAGTGGTTAGCACTGCTGCCTCACAGAGCCAGGGATCCGGGTTCAATCCCAACCTCGGGTGACTGTCTGTGTGGAGTTTGCACATTCTCCCTGTGTCTGCGTGGGATTCCTCCGGGTGCTCCGGTTTCCTCCCACAGTCCAAAGATGTGCAGGTTAGGTTGATTCGCCATGCTTAAATTGTCCCTTAGTGTCAGGGAGATTAGCAGGGTAAATATGTGGGGTTACGGGAATAGGGCCTGGATGGGATTGTGGTCGGTGCAGACTCGATGGGCCAAATGGCCTCCTCCTGCGCTGTAGGGATTCTACGATTCTAGATACTCTATGTAAGTCCCTTATAATTTTGTAATCTTCAATTCGGTCACCCCTCAGCTTCCTCTGTTCTAAGGAAAACAATTCTAGCCCATCAAATCTCTCCTTATAGCTGCAATTTGCAAGCACTGGCAACATTCTTGTAAATCTTCTCTGCACTCCCTCCAGAGCAATTATGTCCTTTGTGTAATGTGGTGACCAGAACCGTACACAATACTCCAGCTATGGCCTAAAAAGCATTTTATACAGTCTTACACTGATTTATACAGTCCTATCATTACATCCCTGCTTTTGTACTCAATACCTTGCCAATAAAGGAAAACATTCCATGTGCTTTCTTGACCACCTTGTCCACCTGTTGGGACATCCTGGGGTCACGAAAGGTGCAGACATCCCCTCCTGGAATTGAGAATCTGACACCCTTCCCCATGGAGAGCTGGCTCCCCCCCAGGACGAGGGATCAGACCCTCTCTCCAAGATCTGCAACCCTTTACCCACCCCTACTCTCCTTATCTCGCCTTCCTTATCAGCTGTTGTAGCCATGGCAAACACCAGAACACAGGGAGCCCAGCTTATCCGTCACTGTGGCTGTGGACAGGGAACCTATTGAAAGAAAAGTTGGGTGTGGTGGAGTCAAAACTCCACAGTCCAAACCTCCTCCTCCCCATTATGTAATAAGAATTAAGAAGACCTCTGTGAGAATACAGTGCAACACTGAGCTCCATGCAGTCAGAGTGATGTGGCGGCACGGTAGCACAGTGGTTAGCACTGCTGCTTCACAGCTCCAGGGTCCCGGGTTCGATTCCCGGCTCGGGTCACTGTCTGTGTGGAGTTTGCACATTCTCCTCGTGTCTGCGTGGGTTTCCTCCAGGTGCTCCGGTTTCCTCCCACAGTCCAAAGATGTGCGGGTTAGGTTGATTGGCCAGGTTAAAAATTTCCCCTTAGAGTCCTGAGATGCGTAGGTTAGAGGGATTAGCAGGTAAATATGTGGGGGTAGGGCCTGGGTGGGATTGTGGTCGGTGCAGACTCGATGGGCCGAATGGCCTCCTTCTGCACTGTAGGGTTTCTATGATGGATACAACCCAGACTTAGGAGGATGCTGTCTGCTCACAGGAAATACAAAAATAAACAAAACCTTTGGTTTTTGTCCATTGTAATGAAAGCAGATTCTGGCAATCCTTTCAAAGGTGGAACACTCCATGTCTTAGGGCCAGGAGGAAGCAGTGTAGTGGTCATGTCACTGGGCTGACAGTCCGCAAGTTCAGGCTAACGCTCTGGGGACATGGGTTCGAATGGCAGTTGGTGGAAATCAAAGTCAACAAATAAATCTGAAATATAAAACTAGTTTCAGTAATCATAGAATCCCTACAGTGCAGAAGGAGGCCATTCGACCCATCGAGTCTGCACCAACTCTCCGAAAGAGCATCTTACCCAGGCCCATAAGCCCATGTAATTACCCCGCTAATTCCCCTAACATACACGTCTTGGAATACTAAAGGGCAAATTAGCATTGTCAATCCACCTAACCTGCACATATTTGGATTGTGAGAGGGAACCGGAGCACCTGGATGAAACCCACGCAGACACGGGGAGAATGTGCAAACTCCACACAGACAGTGACCCAAGCCAGAAATTGAACCTGGGTCGCTGGTGCTGTGAGGCAGCAGTGCCAACCACTGTGCCATCGTGTCATGATCATCGATCATCAATTTATAACAACCATCGATTGTTGTAAAAACCCATCTGGTTCACTGATGTCCTTTAGGGAAGGAAATCTGCCATCCTTACCTGGTCTGGCCTACATGTGACTCCAGAGCCACAGAAATGTGGTTGACTCTCAACTACCCTCTGAAATGGCCGAGCGAGCCACTCATTTCAAGGGCAATTAGGGATGGGCAACAGGTGCTGGCATTGCCAGCGATACCCATGAAATAATTACCAAAAAAAACCAACCAAAGTTTATGTTAATGTTTCTCTTGATTTGCTGGTTTAGAAAACAAAATGTTTGAGGACATCCTTTTTCTTCTTTTCTTGTTCAGAGCACATCGGGCACTGGCCTGGCCTTCATAGCTTTTACTGAATCTATTGTCCGAATGCCTGTTTCTCAACTCTGGGCCATCCTCTTCTTCATCATGCTCTTCAATCTGGGCCTGTCATCCATGTTTGGCAACATCGAGGGAATTCTCACTCCTGTGTTGGACCTAAAGCTGTTTCCAAAATGTGTTCCCAAAGAAATTATTACAGGTAAATGGTCAATCTCATTGCACCATTTGTCAAATCTTAGAAACTAGAATCCCTACCATGCAGAAGGAGGCCATTCAGCCCATCAAATCTGCACTGACTCTCTGATGCAGCATCTTACCCAGCCCCTATCCCCATATCTGCATGTATTTACCCTGCTGACCTCCCTAACCTACACATCTTTGGACTCTTAAGGGGCAACTTTGCATGGCTAATCCACCTAACCTGCATATCGTTGGACTGTGGGAGGAAACCCATGCAGAACGGGGGAGAACGTGCAAACTCCACACAGACAATCACCCAAGGCTGGAATTGTACCTGGGTCCCTGGTGCTGTGAGGCAGCAGTCCTAACCAACGGGAAAGTTTTACAACAAGAAAGTTTGGTTCTGCATTGGATAAAGTCATCCTAATAAGCCCAATTCTGCAAGATATTCTCGATTTTAGCATTACTCCAATGGTCTTGTAAAGCCTATAGTCTAAAATATACGTCACTTTCAAGAAGTGATCAAACTGTAAATCTTTTCCCAATAATAGCAGAGTTAAGATTCTTTCCACTGCATTGCTGGGAAGAAGCACTTCCTACGGGAAAGTGATCTGGTGGGAAATTTCTAAAATAAAAATGGACACTTGGACTTAAGGTAAATAAAAATAATAAAACTGAGGTAGGTTTGCGGGGGAGGGGGGAGTTAGAAAGGTTGCTGACGGATGGGTATCTCAAAGTGTTAATGGGGACTCCTAAGGAGCTGATTAAGAGAGATTTTCCCAGTGTAGTTCCTTTTTCCCAACAGTTTCACGCTGTTGATCAGAAAAGCATTGAGGAAATTCCTACAGTCCATAACAATTCACAGCAGGTTTCCTCTCTCAAAATACATCTCAGTCTGCCTGCTCGTACATTGGAGGAGGGCCATCAGAGGCAATAAGCCTGTCCAATACTCATCATGGCTCCAACATCAGGACCAGACACTTCCCGGCATTCCTCAATCTCCTGGGAGATGGAGAAAATGGGCCAATAAGAGAAAATGTACCTGGTTAATTTCTCTTGGACTCTCTGTTGTTAGAGTATCAGATCAGACACCCCAAGGTATATTATGAAGCCAGATTAGACCCCAACTATTTGCTATTTTTGGCATTAATGTGAGGTTAAGATATTTCAATCCAGGTACAAACTGGAAGCTTTCATCAAAACAAACTTTATTTAAATGCACAGTTTAATGATAACAAATGAATTAGCTTAACCTTTAACAATTTAACAATACTTAAACAAGACAAGATACAATTCTTAACTACTAACCTATCTCTATTAGTTCCAATCCAGCAACTCTTATAGACTTAAACCTCTCTTTAAAATTAGTAGCAAAACACAGGCATAATTGCTTTTACTTGGGTTACTTAGGCTTGGAGCTTTCAGAAAGCCTTTGGAGGGAGGGAGGGAGAGAGGGAGAGAGAGAAAGAGGGAGAGAGAGAGAGAGAGAGATAATGCATTCTTCTGGTAGCCCCAGGCAGCAACTGCTTGGTTTTAAAATGAAAATGAAACTGTTTTGTTACTGAAAGCTTATCTCCTCCCATTAATCACATGATTCTGTCTCTGTCAATCAAACTAATCAAAACCTCACATGACTCTGCGTACCTAGTCTAAAATCCCAGGAGAACCTAAATAAACAAAACTCTACAAAGTAGTGCACCCCTAGCTAAAATCAGTTATTAACCTACATTCTTAGCATCTGTTGAATGCTTAGCAGACAATTCAATTCTTGTAACAAAACAATTTCTCTTAAAGCAACCCCACCATAAACATAAATTATATCAAAATAGCATAGTATCAACACACTATGACCATCTAATCAAACTGGAGATCACGTGGACAATCTTACCTGTAAAACCACATTTCTTCTTTCTGATGCAATTAATAACCCAGTCAAGTACTGATCCTTCTTTAAGACACTTTTTTTTAGACCTTCCAAAGGCTCATTATCCTCCTGAAAAGAAGAAGCATTTATGATCCAGTCTATTCTGACTTCAGTCCTCCCCTATCTGTTAAACTGGAATAATCTATCAATAAGTATGAACTCCAGCCCTTTCTATATAATATAGAGCTCTTTCAGGTCGCCTTTACATAACGTTCTTTAAGCTAAGAATAATGGGGAGGTGGTGGTGTAGTACTATTGCCACCAGACCAGAATCCAGAGACCCAGGGTATTGTTCTGGGGACCCGGGTTCAAATCCCACCACGGCAGATGGTGAAATTTGAATTCAGTAAAAAAAGTCTGGAATTAAAAGTCTAATGATGATCATGAAACCATTGTCAATTGTTGGGAAAACCCATCTGATTCACTAATGCCCTTTAGGGAAGGAAATCTGCTGTCCTTACGCGGTCTGGCCTACATGTGACTCCAGATGCACAGCAATGGGGTTGACTCTCAAATGCCCTCTGGAATGGAGGGCAAATAGGGATGGGCAATAAATGCTGGCCCAGCCAGCGACACCCATACCCCATAAAATAAACAAATACATAACAATTCTCATAGTTCTCCTTTGAACCTTTTCCAAGTCTTTTAGCGGACGCAGAGACCAAAATAATGTGCAATCTAACCAATGACAGAATGGTTTTCTTTGATTTATTGAACGGTTTTATGAATACATCCCTGCTAGCTTTAACTGCAGCGTCCCTATATTGCTCATGAAATTTAGGGTATTTCTAAAGGCCTCTGCCCAGTGATTATAAAGTGGATCTCTTAGTGTCCCATCAAACATTTCCCCAGTGATGGAGAGGAGACCAAAGGGCCTGTTGTTCCCCAACTTTGATTTGACCTCTTTGCTGAATAAAGGAACAAGGTGGACATGCTTCCAGTCAATGGGAGTTATCCCAGGCTCTTGTGAAGATACAGGCAGAGGATTCACAAAGCATTCAGCAGCTCTGCGTCAACATCAGTGTGAATCTATCCCCCCAGTATCTTCCTGAGACCCTGTACCATCCTTCACACTCTTCTGACTTACCACAGAGCTGAAATGTTTTTACGATCACCACGCGCACCGTCTGCTATTCCAGAAGTCTTGTGCTTAACCTTATGCTTGACTTTTCCCCCCTCAATTGCTCCCAATTATCACTTGCGGTAAAATAAGTCAGAGCCAACTCACTCAAAATGCCACACTCCACATTAGAATTCACAAATTCCACCCATCTCTTGTGCTGAAAGCTGGAAGGGGAGGTGGTCCTGTTCAGCGCAATCTCACACATCAGAGCATGTGACTGAGAAGCACTTGCTGGAACTGGGAGATGTAGATTGCCTTCATAAACATCCATGTCCAAAGATGTGTGGGTTAGGTGGATTGGCAATGCTAAATTGGCCCTTAGTGACAGGGGGATTAGCAGAGCAAATACGTGGGGTTACAGGGATAGGGCCTGGCTGGGTTGCAGTTGGTACAGGCTCAATGGGCTGAATGGCCTCCTTCTGGACTGTAGTATGATTCTACGTGGTCTCTTTCTCTCTGTCCCTTTTCCTGACCTATCCCCTTTCTCCGCAGCTCTGGAGATTTAACTTCAGGCCACTGTTAGTGAGGTAAAACGCTTTGACTTTCATTGCACAAACTCCCTGTGGAGGTGTGACAAGGTGGTAGAACCTAACGTTAATGAGGCCTGAGGCCCAGTTTCAGGCCAATCCTAGGCCTTCAGCTCAACGTGAGAAGCAACTTCCTTCCCTTTATATTTTATCAATAAAATTACAATCCTTTTCACCATATGGTCAGTGCACCATTTTCACAATCCAAAATTCCACACCCAACGTTACCCTTACCCAGCTTCAGGGACCTGACGAGGCTGCCCTGCTCTACAGAGCGAAAACAGTTCAAATTCAACCACGATAACGGCGAATTTCCGCAGAATTTCCTTTTCCCAATCCGCCACGGTAAGAAATTTGTCCTGTTTTGCCTGGGTTTCCACTGAGGTTAGCAGCATCGAGAAACACTGACAGAAATTCAGCTGATACGGTTCCGTGTGGTTTCGGTTGCTCTCATACTCTCAGTGCATTAATAAGAAAACTGTTTTGCCAAAGTATGTTCTAATCAACTTTTCTTTTTATTCCTTCTTTAGCCATAATATGTCTGGTGTCCTTTTCGATAGCACTTATTTTCACTACTTCGTCTGGGAGCTACTGGCTGACAATTTTTGACAATTATGGAACTGCCTTACCTCTTCTGATCATTGCATTCTTCGAGTTGATTGGGGTTATTTATGTGTATGGGATCAATAAGTAAGCAGCAAACTCTAGAATAGCTATTTTTAAAAATTATTGTTTGTTGCCCATCCCTAGTTTTTGATTTTATTTATTATTGTCACAAGTATTGGGATACAGTGAAAAGTATTGTTTCTTGCGCATTATACAGACAAAGCATACCGTTCATCGAGTACGGAGGGGGAAGGAAAGGCGAGAGTGCAGAATATAGAGTTACAGTCATAACTAGGGTGTAGCGAAAGATCAACTTATTATAAGGTAGGTCCATCCAAAATTCTGATGGCAGCAGGGAAGAAGCTGTTCTTGAGTTGGTTGGTACGTGATCACAGTCTTTTGTATCTTTTTCCCAATGGAAGAAGGTGGAAGACAGTATGTGTGGGGCACTTGGGGTCCTTGGTTATGCTGGCTGCCTTTCCGAGGCAGTGGGAAGTGTAGACGGAATCACTGGATGCATGATCATAGAATCAAAGAATCCCTGCAGTACAGAAAGAGGCCATTCGGCCCATCGAGCCTGCACCGACCACGATCCCACTTTATCCCCGTAACCCCACACAATTATCCCGCTAATCGCCCTGAAACTAGGGTCAATTTAGCATGGCCAATCAACCTAACCCGCGCATCTTTGGACTGTGGGAGGAAACCGGAGCACCCGGGGGAAACCCACGCAGACACAGGGAGAACGTACAAACTCCACACTGACATTGGCCCAAGCTGGGAATCGAACCCGGGTCCCTGATGCTGTGAGGCAGTAGTGCTAACCACTGTGCCACCATGCCGCCCCTGGGCTATGTTCACAACCCTTTGTAGTTTCCTGTGGCCTTGAGAAGATGGTGGTGAGCTGCCTTCTTGGACCACTGCGGTCCATGTGCTGTGGGTACACACACATTGCTGGTAGGGAGGGGGTTCCAGGATTTTAACCCAGTGACAGTGAAGGAAAGATGATTATAGTCCCAAGTCAGAATGGTGTGCAGTAGAGAGGGAAGCTTGCAGGTGCTGGTGGGCCCATCAATCCACTAATTGTCCTTTTCAGTGGTCGGAGTTGTGGGTTTGGAAAGTGCTGTCAAAGGACAGTTCCATTGGATGGTGCCCCTGAACCAAGATCTTTCTCCTTTGATTAGAAATGTCCATTCCATTCTGTTCCTCGGAAACTTCCTTTGCCAAAATATATCATAGAATCCCTACAGTGCAGAAGGAGGCCATTTGGCCCATCGAATCTGCACCAACCACAATCCCATCCAGTCCCTATCCCCATAGGGATCCCCATAACCTCATGCATTTACCCTCATCCTGACACTAAGGGCAATTTTTAGCATGACCAATCCAGCTAACCCACACATCTTTGGACTGCTGGAGGAAACCGGAGCACCCGGAGGAAACCTACATGGGGAAAACGCGCAGACATGGGAAGAACGTGGGCGGCACGGTAGCACAGTGGTTAGCACTGCTGCTTCACAGCTTCAGGGACCTGGGTTCGATTCCCGGCTTGAGTCACTGTCTGTGTGGAGTTTGCACATTCTTCTCGTGTCTGCGTGGGTTTCCGCCGGGTGCTCCGCTTTCCTCCCACAGTCCAAAGATGTGTGGGTTAGGTTGATTGGCCATGCTAAAATTGCCCTTAGTGTCCTGGGATGCGTAGGTTAGAGGGATTAGTGGGTAAATATGTAGGGATATGGGAGTAGGGCCTGGGTGGGATTGTGGTCGGTGCAGACTCGATGGGCTGAATGGCCTCTTTCTGTGCTGTAGGATTTCTAAGATTTCTAAGAACGTGCAAACTCCACACAGACAGTGACCCAAGCCAGGAATCGAACCCGGGTCGCTGCCGCTCTGAGGCAGCAGTGCTAACCACTGTGCTACCGAGCCACCCCATTTCACCATTAGTTGCTTAAACCTTATTCATTCCAGATTGCCTTTGATCTATCAGTGAGCAGGTAATTAGGAATGTCCCACTGTGTAACCTACCCTACATTAACACTTTTCCCTAACAGAAATAGCAATATCTGAACTCACCTTCTCAAAGCCATGCATACTGGAGATCTAAAATAAAGACTGAAAACGCCCAACTAAAAAGAGGACAAGTTAACATCTCATGTTGTAGATCCTTATCAAGCCTTGAATTAGAGGTGAAAGACTTACACAGGAATAACAGGGGCTGATGAATGTCTGCAGCAAGTAAAGGCCTTTCATTTCCTTTTATGGTTGCCCTATCCAATCTTGGAATCATAGAATGGTACAGCACTGAGTAAATTGTCCCAGATGACCTTTGAGGGGGAGAGCTGACAAGTGGAGATTTAACTTGAGGGTCACTATACTTTAGGCAAGGTTGAGAAGGCAGAACTGTCATGAATTACTTCAGCCTGTATAGGAATTGAACCCATGCTCTCTCTGCATCACCAACCAACTGTCCAGCCAAATGAGCTAAACTGACCCCCAAAGACGTCTGTTCAGCCCATCAAAAGTCTGTGCTGGCTTTTTCAAAGAACAAACCAGTTAGCCCCACTTCTTGTTCTCTTATGGAATCATAGGCCAAAACTTTACCGTCCCGCCCGCCACGGGAATTGTAGTGGGCGGGGCTGCACCATGCAGAGGACTGTTGACCTCAGGTGGGATTTTCTGGCTTTGGGGCGAGCACGGCCGGAAGATCTCACCCATAGAATCCCAACAGTGCAGAAGGAGGCCATTTGGCCCATCGGCTCTGCACCGACTCTCTGACGGAGTATCTTACCCAGGCCCTCTCCCCCACCCTATCCCTGTAACCCTACACATTCACTATGGGTAATCCCTCTAACCTACAAATCCCTGGACACTAAGGGGCAATTTAGCATGGCCAATCCCCCAAAATTGCACATCTTTGGACTGCACCTTGTACCCCTGCTGTGTTTTCTGCTTCAAGTGTTTACCAGCTCCATTTTGAGAGTTACTATTGGGTCTTATCCACCACTCTTTCAGACAGTGTATTACAAAAACCTAATCACTCGTACTTAAAACAATTTTCCTTTATGCCGTCTGCTGTTCTTTGATCATAAATCTGTCCTTTCTGGTTATTTATCCTTCAGTCTTTAGAAAGAGTTTCTCTTTATTTAGTCTGCCTAAACGCTTGACAGATGTGCTTACAATCATGAAATCTCTTCATGGTCCTCTTGGCTCCAAGGAAAACAACACCAGTTTCTCTAGCCTATCCATGTAACTGTCACTGCTCATTGCTGGAACCATTCCAGTAAATACCTTTTCCAAAGCCTTCACGACCTTCCTAAAGTAAGGTGCCCAGAATTGTACATGGCGCTACGTCTGGGGCTGAATGAGTGTTTAATAAAGCATAACCCCCTGACGTGTGTATTCTCTGCCTCTATATAGAAAGCCCAAGATCCCATAGGTTTCATTAACTGCTTTGTTAACCTGTTTTATCATCTTCAGCAATATGTCCACAAATACCCTCACGGTCTCTCTGTTCTTCACAGAACAGAATCATAGAATCCCTACAGTACAGCCATTCGGCCCATCGAGTCTGTATCGACCACAATCTCACCCAGGCCCTATTCCTTTAACCCCACACATTTGCCCTGCTAATCCCCCTGACATTAGGGTCAATTTAGCATGGCCAATCAACCTAACCCGCACATCTTTGGACTGTGGGAGGAAACCGGAACACCTGGAGGAAACCCACGCAGACACGGGGAGAATGTGCATACTCCACACAGGCAGTGACCCGAGGCCGGAATTGAACCTTGGGTCCCTGGCACTATGAGGCAGCAGTGTTAACCACTGTACCACCGCACCTTCTTTAATATCATCCCATTCAGAGTATATTGTCTCCCTCATGCATCCTAATGGTACAGATATGGGCGGCACGGTAGCACAGTGGTTAGCACTGCTGCTTCACAGCTCCAGGGACCTGGGTTCGATTCCCGGCTTGGGTCACTGTCTGTGTGGAGTTTGCACATTCTCCTCGTGCCTGCGTGGGTCTCCTCCGGGTGCTCCGGTTTCCTCCCACAGTCCAAAGATGTGCGGGTTAGGTTGATTGGCCATGCTAAAATTGCTCCTTAGTGTCCTGAGATGCATAGGTTATAGGGATTAGTGGGTAAATATGTAGGGATATGGGAGTAGGGTCTGGGTGGGATTGTGGTAGGTGCAGACTCGATGGGCCGAATGGCCTCTTTCTGCACTGTAGCGTTTCTATGATATCCTCACGTTTTGCTGCACTTAATTACATCAGCCACATGTCCACCCATTCTACCGGCCAGTCTATGTTCTCTTGCAGTCTATTTCTGTCTTCCTCAGTGCCCGCTACACTTTCAAATGGCGTCTCATCTCCAGACTGCACATGGGCACCCTCTGCTCCCAAGACCAACTCATTAATGGGTGCTAGAAACTGCCACAGTCCTAGAACTGAACCTCAGCGGATTGGACTATATAGTCCCGCCCAGTCGCTAAACAGGAATTCACCCTGTTGCCAAATCCTTAGCCAATATTTTTTGATGCTGCTATTGTCCATTTTCTTGCTTTGACCTCAGTTTTGCTAACAAGCTAAATAATTGATATTCAATGCCTTTCCAAAATCCATTGACACATCAACTGTGCCGCCTCCATCAACTCACCCATCCTGTTCCCTCATCAAAAAACACAATCACGTTAGTCAAACACAAATTTCCCCACGACTAATCCACAGTGACTCTCCTTCATTAATCAATGTTTGCTCTCTCGGCTATTCATTTTCACCAGTATTATCATCTTCAACAGCTTCCCGACCCCTGACGTGAAACTAACTGGGCCTGAAGTTACTAGCTTTATCCTTCCCTTTTATGAACTTTTTCTGAACAAGGCGGCAATGTTTACAATCACCCCAGAAGGATTGAAAGACTATAGCCAGCAGTCCCAGCCCTTTGGCCCTTATCTCCCTCAGAAACTGAGGATGCACCCCCCAAAATTAAGGGGCAACAGAGCGGGATCTACCCAGGGTCTCCAGGCATATTTATTTAATTGTGGATAAACTGCTGGTCCTTTAGTGTAAGAGTCACGGAATCAGACAGCACAAAAACAGGCCCTTCGGCCCACCATGTCTGTGCTGTCCATCAAATACCCAATCTATACTAATCCCATTTACCAGCACTTGGTCCTCAGCCCAGTCTACCTCGTCGATTTAAGTTCTCGTCCAGATGCTTCTTAAATGTTGCGAGAATACCTGCCACCACCACCACCCTCTCAGGCAGCGCCTTCCGTATTTCCACCACCCTCTGGGTGAGAACGTTTTGCACTAAGTTTGTTTTCTCCCTTTTTTCTCCCCAAAGCAAATGAAGAAATCAGGGTGGGATGTTCCGGCCGCGCTCGCCCCGAAACAGGAAAATCCCGCCTGAGGTCACTAGTCCTTCCCATGGTCCGCCCCTCGCTGGCTCCGATTCCCGTGGGAAAATTTGCCCCATTGGCAAATTTAGATTTTTTCTGACTATGTAGGGAATCGTGGTTACAGACAAGCATCCTACCTCGTGCTGACTTTCATCCGATGTATAACAATGCTTTAATGAGAAGATGATTGAATGGGCCTATTTAATTTGATGTGTTTTAATAATTGAGCTTTAATTTGAACTTGGACTAAACGTGTCCAGAAAATTAAATTCTTCTTCCTCTCAGATTCTGCGATGACTTGGAATTCATGACTGGTCGACGTCCCAACTTTTACTGGCGCGTGACCTGGAGATTTATCAGCCCTTTGCTGCTGTTTACAGTCTTTGTGGCATTTGTTGCGATTGAAGTTCAGCATCACTCATCGTATGAGACCTGGAATCCCAACTACGTAAGTGGCTATGATATTGAAACACCTCCGGCACTATCTCAGTTTTCCTGCGAATGAGTTCATATGGAGGTTACGATTAAACAAACATCTTCCAGGAAGCAAACCGATGATGGCGCAATGGCAATTGGCTTCATCAGAAGAACTAGGAGCAGGAGTAGGCCATCTGGCCCCTCGAGCCTGCTCCGCCATTCAATAAGATCATGGCTGATCTTTTCGTGGACTCAGCTCCACTTACCCGCCCCCTCACCCCTTAATTCCTTTACTGTTCAAAAATGTAGCTGCCCTTGCCTTAAAAACATTCAATGAGGTAGCCTCAACTGCTTCACTGGGCAGGGAATTCGACAGATTCACAACCCTTTGGGTGAAAAAGTTCCTCCTCAACTCAGTCCTAAATCTGCTCCCCCTTATTTTGAAGCCATACCCCCCTAGTTCCAGTTTCACCTGCCAGTGGAAACAATCTCCCTGCTTCTATGGACATCATGAACAGAAAACCTGTGTAATTCGTGTTGGGGTAATACTTGGCTCAGGAAGAAGTCCAGCTTTGGTTCAGTAGGCTAATATAGGGAAGATATGGCTATGGTGAACTTGGGTTCTATTCCCCTGATCTGGGTAGGCTTAGATTGTGGTGTTTAGAATAATGGAGGTGATCGGCTCTGCAGAAAGTTAATAATTCTTCCTTTCTTCAGGGGATTGCAGAAGCTAGGGAACATAATGTTAGAATTTAAACTAAGCCAGTGAAAAAAAACAAACCCTGAAGAAAAAACATCTTCACACAAAGAATAGAAACAGAAATGGAAAAGTTGCGGGGAAAAGGTGGGGAGTGGGGCTAGGTGATCTGCGCTTGCACAGAGGCCTGAATGGCCTCCTTCTGTGAGAGGGTGGCACTGTGGTTAGCACTGTTGCCTCACAGCGCCAGGGACCCGGGTTCGATTCGTGGGCTTGGGTCAGTGTGTGTGTGGAGTTTGCATGTTCTCCCCGTGTCTGGATGGGTTTCCTCCGGGTGCTCCGGTTTCTCCAACTGTGCTGGTTAGGTGCATTGGCCATGCTAAATTCTCCCTCGGTGCACCCGAACAAGCGCTGGAATGTGGCGACGAGGGGATTTTCACAGTAACTTCATTGCAGTGTTAATGTAAGCCTACTTAGGACACTAATAAATAAATATAAGACTCAGTCAATCTATAATAGTGAGAACTCACAATCTTCGTCACAGATGCAAACTACTGAGGATGGAATTTACTCTTCCCGCCCACTACGGGAATCGAAGCGGGGGGGAGGGGGGGGGGGGGGGTGGGGGGGGGGGGTGCGGAGCGGACCATGCAAAAGTCTGTTGACTTTGGGCGGAATTTTCCGGCTTTGGGGCGAGCGCAGCTGGAAAATCCCGCCCGTAACTACTTTAAATACACAACAGAAATGTTTCTAATGATTTGTTTTAAACCAACAGGTAGCGTTCCCTAAGAAAGAAGAGAGGGAATATACAAGTTGGATGGTATTTATCTGCGTGTTCCTGGCCACACTATCCTCTATATTTATTCCACTTACTGCACTTTATCACCTCATCAGATCTAAACTCAGGAAACGCAGCCAAAGTGCAGAGAACACCTTCAACAACCTCGCTTTTCACCTATAAAGAATTCCGTGCAGTAGAAACTCCAATTTGCATTTATCCTCCATTGTATTATTGTGAAGCTACTTTTTAGAAAATCATTCATAAACATCACTCTCTCGGTAGTTAGCTATTATTCAATTAACTTATACTGAACATCTGTGTAGTGGAGATGGGTCTGTTCCGATCTGGGTGCCGCATTCACCACTCCAATCCCACCAGTTGCCACTTTGTTCAGGGTCACAAGTAGCTCAGGCCTCAGTTAGGTTGTGATAACAATAGCACCTCTCCCATTTTCACTGGAATAAGTGGAGGCAGCGCCTAGAGTTGAACCTGTTTCTACAGCATCAACCCCACATTGCGAGAGCATTTTGAATTCAACATAGGGGCAGAAGTAGGCCATTCGGTCCATCGAGTCTGCTCTGCCGTTAATGAGATCATGACTGGTCTGATCTAATAAACCGGCTTTCAAAATGCTGGGGATCATCACCACACTGATCCAGGCAAGTGGAACCACCCTTGCCACTTTGGGACCAATGGGAAGTAACATCCAGCAGGTTGAGTGGATCATGGTAGAATCATTGAATCCTCCAGTGCAGAAAGAGGCCATTCGACCCATCGAGTCTGCACCGATCACAATCCCACCCAGGCCCTATCCCCATAACCTCATGCATTTACCCTGTTAGTCCCCCTGACACTAAGGGGCAATTTAGCACGGCCAATCCACCTAACCCGTACATCTTTCGACTGTTGGAGGAAACCGGAGCACCCGGAGGAAACCCACGCAGACACGAGGAGAATGTGCAAACTCCACACAGACAGTGACCCAAACCTGGAATTGAACTCGGGTCTCTGGTGCTGTGAGGCAGCAGTGCTAACCACTGTGCCACCGTGCTGCCCAGTTTCCTACCTGGTAGTTTCATAGAAATCATAGATCATAGAAACCCTACAGTACAGAAAGAGGCCATTCGGCCCATCGAGTCTGCACCGACCACAATCCCACCCAGTCCCTACCCCCATATCCCTACATATTTTACCCACTAATCCCTCTAATCTACGCATCCCAGGACACTAAGGGGCAATTTTAACATGGCCAATCAACCTAACCCGCACATCTTTGGACTGTGGGAGGAAACCGGAGCACCCGGAGGAAACCCACGCAGACACGAGGAGAATGTGCAGACTCCACACAGACAGTGACCCAAGCCGGGAATCGAACCCAGGTCCCTGGAGCTGTGAAGCAGCAGTGCTAACCACTGTGCTACCGTGCCGCCCACCTGGTGGGTTCGATTAAAATTACCCTCAATGTGTCCATCCACTGGACACAATCATCATTAGATGTTGTTTCCTTGGCTTAAACCTATCATTCTGAATGGTACAAAGGAACGCAAGGCGGCCATTTGGCCCCTCGAGCCTATTCTGCTGCTATTCTATGAGATTGTGGTTGATCTGTCATCCGACTCCATTTGCCCATCTTGGCCTCACATCCCTTAATATCTTTGCTCAACAAAAGTCAATCAATCTCAGTGGGACGGCACGGTGGCACAGTGGTTAGCACTGCTGCCTCACAGCACCAGGGACCATGGTTCAACTCTGGCCTCGGCTCATTGTCTGCGTGGAATTTGCATATTCTCCCTGTGTCTGTGTGTGTTTCCTCCGGGTGCTCCGGTTTCCTCCCACAGTCTAAAGATGTGCAGGTTAGGTTGATTGGCCGTGCTAAATTGACCCTAGTGTCAGAGGGATTAGGAGGGTAAATATGTGGGATTATGGGGATAGGACCTGGGTGGAATTGTAGTCAGTGCAGGTTCGATGGGCCAAATGGGGGCAGCACGGTGGCACAGTGGTTAGCACTGCTGCCTCACAGCGCCACGGATCCAGGTTCAATTCCCAGCTTGGGTCACTGTCTGTGTGGAGTTTGCACATTCTCCCTGTGTTTGCGTAGGTTCCCTCCGGGTGCTCCAGTTTCCTTCCACAGTCTGAAAGGCATGCTGGTCAGGCGCACTGACCCAAACAGGCGCCGGAGTGTGGTGACTGGGGGAATTTCACAGTAACTTCATTGCAATGTTAATGTAAGCCTTACTTGTGGCTAATAAATCAACTTTACTTTAAGGATGGCCTCCTTCTGCGCTGTAGGGATTCTATGATTCAGTTCTAAGTTCAATAATTCCTCTGGCATTTATAGCCAGTTGGGGAAAGACCGTTCCAAACTCCTACCACCCTTTTGTACGTGGAACTGTTCTTTAACTTCATTCCTGAAAGGTTTGGCTCAAATTTTTAGACAATGGCCGGAATTCTGCCGGCACGCCTGCCCCGGGATCGCAGAACGGAATTCTCCGCTGGCCTCAGTCGGAATTTTATGAGCCTCGCGCGAGCGAGATCGTAAAATCCTGGCCAATGTCCCCCAGTCTTAGACTCCCAAATCAGCAGGAATAGTTTTGCACTATCTACCGTAGCTGCTCCCATCAATATCTTGAAAAGTTAGCTCAAAGTCATCCCTTGATGGTCTAAATTCCAGCAAATATACCCGTGTATAATCAATCCCTTCTTGTGATCTACCCCTTGACTTTCAGATGCGCGAGTGATCATTTCAAATGTTTCAACTTCTTCTTTTTAGCAATAGCATTTTGTATTGTAAATAAGAATTAACTCATCGAAATATATCTTATTGGCTGAGGCACTCAAAAGGGATCATAACGATTAATTTACAATTTGTGTTCATCTTCATTTCATTGCATTGTTTTTAAAAAATATATTTTTTAAAGAAAGCAGTATCCAGATTCCTCTGATTTTGATGTTAAAGAATAAATTGTACTCTTCTGGCTAAAATGGGAAATGTTGGAATATTTCCACATTTTGCGATATGGAAATGATAACATTGTTATTTACACTAATGATAAAGCTGAAGTAAGTATTGACAGTTTTCCGATTAATTATTTGCAAAGAATTCCTGTTGCCACTCTCAGTAACACCGTTAATTTTTAGGAGTCTGAGTATTAACTATGAATGAATGTGGGAGGTATTTGCTGGCTGGAGCCCAAGTGGAAACATTCCTGAAATCGAGTTTCCATCTATGTTAAAAAAAAGGACACAAATGGGGTGACACGGTGGCACAGTGGTTAGCACTGCTGCCTCACAGCGCCAGGGGCCTGGGTTCAATTCTGGCCTAGGGTGACTGTGTGGAGTCTGCACATTCTCCCCGTGTCTGCGTGGGTTTCCTCCGGGTGCTCCGGTTCCTCCCACAGTCTGAAAGATGTGCTGGTCAGGTGCATTTTCTATGCTAAATTCTCCCTAAATAGGTGGCGGAGTGTGATGACTAGGGAATTTTCACACTAACTTCATTGCAGCGCTAATATAAACCTACTTGTGACGCTAATAAATAAACTTTAACTTTAAATTCCTCAGTGCCTGTCTTGAACATGAAGGCGATGACATGTACCCACATTGAGAGACCCAGGTGGACCTTAGATTAGAATAAAATCATTAAAGGGCAGGAGGCCATTCAGCCCATTGAGACTCACCGACTCTCTCTGACAGAGTAACGTACCCAGGCCCTCTTCCCCCATCCTATCCCCGTAACCTCAAACATTTACCATGGCTAATCCACCTAACCCGCACATCTTTGGAGTATGGGAGGAAACCGGAGCACCTGGAGGAAACCCACGCAGACACCCAAGGCCAGAATTGAACTATAAAGTTTAGTTCATTAAAATTTATTAGTGTCACAAGTAGGCTTACATTAACACTGCAATGAAATTACTGTGAAAACCCGGGTCGCTGGCGCTGAGAGGCAGCAGTGCCACCATTGAGCCTCATTAATATTAATCAGGTTCCTGTCACACCTCTACGGGGAGCTCACCCACCTGAAGAGACGGAAAAATCCTTTTTGGTTGCTGTCACTCAGTGACCACTTACAAAGAGAGAGGTCAAAACAAGATAGGCGGCCATTCTGCTCTATTTGCAGAATGCTCTCACTCTGTGGCACCAAATTTCTTTGGGAGGGCACGGCGACACAGTGGTTAGCACTGCTGCCTCACAGTGCCAGGGACCCGGGTTCAATTCTGGTCTCGGGTCACTGTCTGTGCGGGGTCCCCACGTTGTCCCCGAGGGTTTCCTCCCACACTCCAAGGATGTGCAAATTAGTTGGATTGATCAATGCATGGGGTTACGGGATTAGGGTGGGGGATTAGGCCCAGGTAGGGTGCTCTTTTGGAGGGTCAGTGCAGATCCGATGGGCCATCTATGGGGACTCTATGATAAGCTGCTGTTCGCAACACAGCTGCTGTTTCATCCCACAGTCTAAAGATGTGCAGGTTAGGTTGATTGGCCATGCTAAATTGCCCCTCAGAGGAATTAGCAGGGCAAATATGTGGGGTTACGGGAATAGGGCCTGGGTGGGATTGTGGTCGGTGCAGACTCGATGGGCCGAATGGCTGCACTGTAGGGATTCTATTCTTTTTTAAAAAAAACAGGCAAAGACAATTTTAGGCACTTACCAGAGAGAAGGAGCCTGTAAAATGTTGCAATGGGTGCTGGGTCCAAAGAATTTCCAATGCCCTTCCCAAAATACCACACAGGTGCGTCCACTTTTATACAGCTGTGGTGATAATGCTGTCTTTCAAATTGTATTTCCCAGCCATGACCCTGGCCTAACCATGTCCTGTTGGTAGGTGCAGTGGGTTAGGTCCCACTCAGTGTAATGTTCCTCCATTACTCCTCCAAGCCAAGGACAGGGAAGCTCCCTCCTCAGGCCCCACACTCCCTGATGTGAGCATCAATAGTCCCGTCCCTGGCGAAGGCCCCTGTAGAAACTACTCGAGTAGGTCAGGGACTGAGGGAGGTCACACTCCAACCAGACCCGTGACCGAAGTGCCGTGAATTCTGGGGCACAAGTTATTCACCTCACATCAGTTTGATTACAGAGTCAGCTCCAAGCAGAGCGAGCCACGCCCTGCGACAGATTTCACAACTGCAAGAGGGCAATGCAATGAAGGCCAGCTGGCAGGAAACTGAGGGCCTGAAAGACACTCAACGTAGGCTAATCCGGTAACACAAATGTGGAGGCCTCGAGGCCAAGTTATTGAAAAAAGCTCATTAAACTCCTGCTTAGGGCAAGGAGAAGGCACCAGCCCCAGGACAGAGCTACAGGATCCGCGCAATGAAGCATTAAGAGGCCCGTGACATTCTATTATTTGGAAAGAAAAATTAGCCCACCTCTCTACCTATCTCTCGCTGAACTTCACAAAACCTTCTACTCATTGGTACCCTCTCATAGAAACTAGAAGCAGTAGGAGGCTATTCAGCCCATTCGAGCCTGCTCTGCCATTCATTTTGATCATGGCTGATCATCAATTTCAATATCCTGATCCCCCTTCCCCCCATATCCCTTGATCCCTTTAGCCCCAAGAGCTATGTCTGACTTCAAGGAGAAATTAGATAACATTTTGGCCTCAACTTCTTTCTGTGGTAGTGAATTCCACATTCACCACCCTCTGGGTGAAGAAATTTCTCCTCACCTCAGTCCTAAAAGGTTTACCTCTTATCCTCAAACTATGACCCATAGTTCTGGACTCCCCACTAATTATGTTCCCAATGAGATGTGTTGGAGGTTAAGCCTAATCTTCAGAGATGCTGCGAAGCTCTTTGGGACGTCCTGTGGTCACGAAGGGCGCTAGACAAATGCAAAGTCTTTTCATTAAGAAATTGCTGCAAGTGCTTGGAGTGCTGCATGATCTTGATGTGAGGACCAAATACAGTTAAAGATTACCTTTATTTACAATGCCATTCTGGGACAGCAAACACGACACTCACACCCATATATAGTAAGAAGTCTCACAACACCAGGGTAAAGTCCAACAGGTTTATTTGGAATCAAGAGCTTTCGGAGTGCTGCTCCTACATTATTGCTCACCTGATAAAGGATTAGCCCTCCAAAAGCTCGTGATTTCAAATAAATCTGTTGGGCTTTAACCTGGTGCTGAGAGACTTCTTACTGTGCCCACCCCAGTCCAACGCCGACATCTACACATCATGGTTACCCATTTACAGAACAGTCCAAAGGTGTCAGAAATTCCCATCACCACATTCTGCAGAATAGAAGCATTGACTGACTTTCTCTCATACTTGAAGCATAATCAAAACCTTCAAAACAGATCATCAACCCATTACAGTTCACACCTGTGACTGTTTTACTCTCACCCTCCAGTATCGCCAGCTGTTATTGCTGTTCAGTAATAAACGCCAAGGCAATGGGTGACTTCAAAATAGTGACACACTTGGAAAGTCGCCCAGAAAACCCCTTATTGAGGTAACTTGCATTATCACGAACAGTAACTACTCTCCCAAAAGACTGGCCAATATCCCGGGTGAATTTCAAAGTTTAGGTTGACTATTAGTGTCACAAGTAGGCTTACATTAACACTGTAATGAAGTTACTGTGAAAATCCCCTAGTCGCCACACTCCGGCGCCTGTTCGGGTACACTGAGGGAGAATTTAGCGTGGCCAATGCACCTAACCAGCACGTCTTTCAGACTGTGGGAGGAAACCGGAGCACTCAGAGGAAACCCATGCAGACACGGGGAGAAGGTGCAGACTCTGCACAGATAGTGGCCCAAACCAGGAATCGAACCCAAGTCCTTGGCGCTGTGAAGCAGCAGTGCTAACCACTGTGCCACCGTGCCGCCCATTTGTACATAGGTGCTCTCACTCGCCTGCTGAACTTAGGGGGAGGGTTTGGGATACCATCAGTAAATGATAAATATAGGTTACACCAGTTTACTGGGGTCTTTGTAACTTGTCCATTCCATGGTGGCCAACTCCCACCCCCACCCCCATGTAAATCCACCCCACATACTTTCGAAACAAAAGAATACATGGAAACTACCGTATAACTGATAGATAAAGCCTGGTGTAGGTGAGGCTAGTTCTCTGTACATGGCATCGATAAACCAGGCAACTAGCACTTTACCAAGCATCATAAATATGTGGTGGAAGATTCACCGTAATGCTGATTGATGTTCCAAAGGGCACTGCCTTAGTATTTATGCTTCTTCTGCAATGACACAAGATGTGAGGAAACGCACAAGATATATTTCCTCCCTCACCCACCCAAAGTAGCATTATTGAAATCCACCCATTCGCCCACCTCAACCGGAGATAAGTGGCAGCCGATCTTAATGCTTGTAAGTGTCAGCGTGGCACGGACTAACCTGGGAAATCACACTGCAAGATTCTTTTTATGATCAACTTAAATCATTGATTTTGTTCTACAAACATTACCCGTTATCGGGGGCAACAAGCTCAATAATGGCAACGAACACAATGCAAGTTTTGGAATTCTGTAGATGGCAGGGAAGTCTCTCCTGGTGATCCCAGTTAATATACTGCGAAAGGTATTGCCAAGATATGGATAATATCGGCTCAGTCTCTTGGTTAAACTCTTCTCGGTGTCAGTTCTGTATTTCCTATTACCAAAAATAAAAAACAGGGGTGTGAATTATTCAAATAACGTGTAGAATTGTTACTCCCTTCTTCAAAAAATAAAGAGAATAAACCCCAATAACTACAGCCCAATCAGGCTAACGTCAACTCTTAGATTAAAATTAACTGACACATGGAATTGAAAATGACAGCTGGCTCAGATTCGTTGAAGGCAAATTGTGTTTGATTAACCCAGTTGAGTTCTTTGACAAAGTAACGGACAGGATTGATGAAGGTAGTGCAGTTAATATGGATTTCTGAAGGTGTTTGATAAAATACTGCTGACAGTCAAGTGGTGGTATGGAACCCGAGTGTTGGTAGAGGTGTTGCCATTGAGAATGCACCAGTTGATTGTGATTGACAGTTAACTGCCAAGCATGGTTTGAAATTTTAAGCCAGGCAGCGTGATTCTGATTGGTCAAGGCATTGCCTTGAGGAATGAACCAACAAATGTTTGTAAATTATTTTGTTTAGCTGAAACAATGTGTGTATGCGTTCTTTCTGCCTGCAAAAAACAGGATCTTGTGTTAATACATAAATAATCCTCAGCATGCTGAAAATTATGCTGATAAGCAATTTAAGATTGTCAGTCAGGCTCGCATTGTGGCACATTTGCATGTACTGGAAGCCCCATGGTGGCACGGTGGTTCACACTGCTGCCACACAACACCAAGGCCCTGGGTTCAATTCCAGCCTTGGGTGATTGCCTGTGTGTAGTTTGCACGTTTGCGTGGGTTTTCTCTGGATGCTCCAGTTTCCTCCCACTCTCCAAAGATTTGTAGGTTAGGTGGATTGGCCATGCTAAGTTGCTCCTTAGTGTCAGTGGGACTAGCAAGGGTAAATGCATGGGGTTGTAAGGACAGGGCTTGGGTGGGATTGTGGTCAGTGCAGACTCGATGGGCCGAATGGCCTCCTTTTACACTGTAGGGATTATACGATCTATGAAATAGTCACAGCAGCAAATCTTCCAAGATGGCGCTGGAGGGTGGCGACTTCTTGCAAGCTGTGCCCAGCATACCCTCGAATTCTATCCTTTATTCTCGCTCTATGATTTTAAAACTTTACTCTAACTCTGTAACAACGATTTCAAACTTTTGAATGGACCTACCATACATTAAGTTGATCTTTCTCTACGCCCTAGCTATGACTGTAACACTACATTCTGCACCCTTTCCTTTCCATCTCTATGAACGGTATGCTTTGTCTGTATAGAACGCAAGAAACAATACTTTTCACTGTATATTAATACATGTGACAATAATAAATCAAAATTATACAATTCAGACCACAAACAAATGGACATTTTGGCTTCACTTACCAGTTTCATTTCAATCCAGGATGACAGTAAAATCTCGATGAAGCGCAGGTTCTGTTATAGATTGCAACAGCCGGACTGTGGAGCCTGGTAGAATCCTCTGCAATTTGGCCCTGCCTTAAATGAAAGCAGGACGATTAGGACGTAATGCCTCTCCTATCAAACCGCGTCACTTTGTAACGTTGTGCGTTCATCCCTCAGTCAACATCACAAAAAATACAATGTTCAATCATTATTACATTGTGGGAGCTTGCTGTGCGCCAACTGCCCTACATGACAACATTGACTACCCCTCAAAAGTACTCTGTTGGCCATGAAGCACGTTGACACATCCAGGGGTCATAAAAAGCGCAAAATAAATGCAACTCTTCCTTTTCCTTAAAATGTAAAAACCCAAAGAATTGCCGACTCTTAGACTTCCCAGCTTCCGGTGATTTTATAAACTTTTAAAAGCCAGGTTTAGGGGTTCCGTATTCACCACTTTCTAATTCAGTTTGTCCTCTTTCCTAACCTTTCCATCTTGTTTGTGTTCCAAACTACAGGTCCCCTTCTATTTCCCCAAGTTCTTATGAGTCACACTAAGTTTTACCCACCTTTCTTTGGTATGCAAGGTGCCAAAACATTAATAAAATCAGTTAAAAGGCAATTCAGAAAAACGCAGTAAAGTGCGATTGAATTTAAAATAAGCAGAACAGAACCTCACACAAGGAAAGAACAGATGTGCTGACAGATGTGTTTCACATTTTATAAGCATGCCAGGTTTGGCCACACACAAGTATCTCTAGTGCTTATTAGTTTTATTATAGAGCCTCTCGCAATTGCTCTCAGTATCTATTCAATCAGTTTTAAACAAGAAAGTCGACAGTAGATAATGGATTTCCGCTGTTGGGCAGATATTTTGAAAATAATACTGAACACGTGTGCACACGGACGGACACACACACACGGACGGACACACACCACACACGGACGGACACATACCACACACGGACGGACACACACCACACACTGACGGACACACACCACACACTGACGGACACACACCACACACTGACGGACACACACGGACGGACGGACACACACGGATGGACGGACACACACACACGGACGGACGGACACACACGGACGGACGGACACACACGGACGGACGGACACACACGGACGGACACACACACGGACGGACACACACACGGACGGACACACACACGGACAGACACACACACGGACGGACACACACACGGACGGACAGACACACACACGGACGGACAGACAGACACACGGACGGACACACACACGGACGGACGGACACACACACGGACGGACGGACACACACACGGACGGACGGAAACACACACGGACGGACGGAAACACACGGACGGACACACACAGACGGACACACACACACACAGACGGACACACACACACACAGACGGACACACACAGACGGACACACACAGACGGACACACACACACACAGACGGACACACACACACACAGACGGACACACACACACACAGACGGACACACACACACACAGACGGACACACACAGACGGACACACACAGACGGACACACACACACACAGACGGACACACACACACACAGACGGACACACACACACACAGACGGACACACACACACACACAGACGGACACACACACACACACAGACGGACACACACACACACACACAGACGGGGACACACACACACAGACGGACACACACACACACACACAAACGGACACACACACAGACGGACACACACACACACAGACGGACACACACACACACAGACGGACACACACACACACAGACGGACACACACACACACAGACGGACACACACACACACAGACGGACACACACACAGACGGACACACACACACACACACAAACGGACACGGACACACACACAGACGGACACACACACACACAGACGGACACACACACAGACGGACACACACACACACAGACGGACACACACACACACAGACGGACACACACACAGACGGACACACACACACACACACAGACGGACACACACACACAGACGGACACACACACACACACAGACGGACGCACACACACACACACAGACGGACACACACACACACAGACGGACACACACACACACACACAAACGGACACGGACACACACACAGACGGACACACACACACACAGACGGACACACACACACACAGACGGACACACACACACAGACGGACACACACACACAGACGGACACACACACACACAGACGGACACACACACACACAGACGGACACACACACACACAGACGGACACACACACAGACGGACACACACACAGACGGACACACACACACAGACGGACACACACACACAGACGGACACACACACACAGACGGACACACACACACAGACGGACACACACACACACAGACGGACACACACACACACAGACGGACACACACACACACAGACGGACACACACACACAGACGGACACACACACACACAGACGGACACACACACACACAGACGGACACACACACACACAGACGGACACACACACAGACGGACACACACACAGACGGACACACACACAGACGGACACACACACAGACGGACGGATGGACACACACACACAGACGGACACACACAGACGGACACACACACACAGACGGACACACACACAGAGACGGACACACACACACAGACGGACACACACACACAGACGGACACACACACACAGACGGACACACACACACAGACGGACACACACACACAGACGGACACACACACACAGACGGACACACACACACAGACGGACACACACACACACAGACGGACACACACGCACAGACGGACACACACGCACAGACGGACACACACGCACAGACGGACACACACGCACAGACGGACACACACGCACAGACGGACACACACACACACACAGGCGGACACACACACACAGGCGGACACACACACACACAGGCGGACGCGCACACACACAGGCGGACGCACACACACACAGGCGGACACACACAGGCGGACACACACACACACAGGCGGACACACACACACAGGCGGACACACACACACAGGCGGACACACACACACACACAGGCGGACACACACACACACAGGCGGACACACACACACAGACGGACACACACACACACAGACGGACACACACACACACAGACGGACACACACACACACAGACGGACACACACACACACAGACGGACACACACACACACAGACGGGGACACACACACACAGACGGGGACACACACACACAGACGGGGACACACTCACACAGACGGGGACACACACACACAGACGGGGACACACACACACAGACGGGGACACACACACACAGACGGGGACACACACACACAGACGGGGACACACACACACAGACGGGGACACACACACACAGACGGGGACACACACACACAGACGGGGACACACACACACAGACGGGGACACACACACACAGACGGGGACACACACACAGACGGGGACACACACACAGACGGGGACACACACACAGACGGACACACACACAGACGGACACACACAGACGGACACACACACAGACGGACACACACACAGACGGACACACACACAGACGGACACACACACAGACGGACACACACACAGACGGACACACACACAGACGGACACACACACAGACGGACACACACACACAGACGGACACACACACACAGACGGACACACACACACAGACGGACACACACACACAGACGGACACACACACACAGACGGACACACACACACAGACGGACACACACACAGACGGACACACACACAGACGGACACACACACAGACGGACACACACACAGACGGACACACACACAGACGGACACACACACAGACGGACACACACACAGGCGGACACACACACAGGCGGACACACACACACAGACGGACACACACACACAGACGGACACACACACACAGACGGACACACACACACAGACGGACACACACACACAGACGGACACACACACACAGACGGACACACACACACAGACGGACACACACACACAGACGGACACACACACACAGACGGACACACACACACAGGCGGACACACACCCACAGACGGACACACACGGATGGACGGACACACACACACGGACGGACGGACACACACGGATGGACGGACACACACGGACGGACGGACAGACACGGACGGACGGACACACACGGACGGACGGACACACACGGACGGACACACACGGACGGACGGACACACACGGACGGACGGACACACACGGACGGACGGACACACATGGACGGACGGACACACAGACACAGACAGACACACACACACAGACATACACACACACACACACACACACACACACACACACACACAAGTGCCCTCAGGGGTCCGTGTGATGTTTCATCAATAGATACTTACAGGTTCGTAGAGGTGCCAGCAGACACTTGTAAATAGCCCTGTGATTGGACAGTTTGACAGTGAAAGCACAGCAGCACAGCCAATGGGCAGCTTCATAAGGAAAAGGACCAGAAGCATCTTTGGATCCTAGAGAAATCCCTAAAAAAAAAGAACTGATGCCATGTAAATTCTAATAAATTAAAAACAATTTTTCAGGACTTTTCCAATGAAATGTAAAATAAATAATAGGATCACAGAAAATGCTTCATTATTGTTGTGGCACGTGAGGCTGGCAGTGAAAGATTACTTCATAAAGTGTCACAATTGATATTCTGACCTATATTTAAGATCTATAAATTTAATAAAACCAGCTAAAAATGAAAACAAACATTGCTTATTCTCGAATCGGCAACTTTCTTTCAAGTCAGGCAAAGCATTCATTCTTTGTGCTGCTGAATGTCATTTCTAAGACAAGACGAGATGAAAATCGCAAAGTGGATCGGCCTCCATGACTGTTACAATTCCTTGTGACAATCCTTCTGCTCCTAAGAACAAAATGGTGATTCAACAAAAGGGTCAGTGCCATGAGCTATGTTTTCATACAATTCTTTGAGCCAAACTATCCCCGATGTGATAAAAATACATCCCATCCCACCCACAAGTGTGCATCTAAGATCAAGACATCTTTACATGGCACAGCCCTCCACACAGCAACATATATTCTTCCCACATTAGGTGGGAGGCCAAGGGTTCTGTGGTAACCTGATTAGCCAAACCCGTCCCACCTACACCCATCGACCGAAGATAAAAGCCTTACCTCGGTTTTTGGCTTTGAGGATGGAGTAGCAACAAGCAACCATGTCAGAGACCACCTCAAGGAAGAATGAAGGGTTGTCCTTTACTCCTCGGCCAAATGGGAGTCGTAGAACGCATGCATGGAATCTAAAAGCAAAATTATCAATGATGGTGACATGCTTCCTATTCTCAATTCGCACTAATGAAAGAAAAAGACTTGGATTTATTCAGCATGCCACTAAGAGGCCTGTTCCTGTGCTGTAATTTTCTTTGTTCTTTGGGGTTTTAGTTCAGTCAGGCAGCATGGTCGGTGCAGGCTTGGAGGGCCGAAGGGCCTGTCCCTGTGCTGTAAAATTCTTTGTATCTCAAAGATGCTGACACGCAATGAATTACTTTGAACAGTAACATCTACCTTAGATGCCAATGTGACAGTGGAAAATTACAAACTGTATTCGATTAGTCGCAGCTTGATTGTTTTGCAAAACCAGTTAAAGAAAGACTTGGGTTTTCACAGAACTTTAGTGTGCTCAGGACGTTACAAAGCACTTCATAAACCATTAATTACTTTTTGCAGCAATAGTTCAGAAAATGATTTTCTCTCCCATTTAGATAACAGGAGATGAACGTCAAGAAATCGCTTCACAAAACGCTGGAGATTGACCACCAACCAATAACCTCTTCCCAATAAAAGGGAATTGTCTGTGAGTGAAAGGTTGTCAATTATTCTTTGAGCAACAGAAGAGTCACTATTGATCCCACCAATTCACAGGGTACATGTCAACATCCAGAAGGTTAATGGGTTTAATTGCAAAGAACCATGTAAAACCATAGGATAAGATTGTAAAGAGGAGCTACGACTGCATTGGCTGAGGTCGGGGGGGGGGGGGGGGGGGGGGGGGGGGGGTTAAGGGGGCGGACGGACATTGCATCAGGTACAAACAGGGATGGCATGATAGCACAGTGGTTAGCACTGCTGCTTCACAGCGCCAGGGACCCGGATTCGATTCCCAGCTTGGGTCACTGTCTGTGTGGAGTTTGCACGTTCTCCCCATGTCTGCATGGAATTCCTCCGGGTGCTCCGGTTTCCTCCCACATTCTAAAAGACGTGCTGGCTAGGTGCATTAACCCGAACAGGTGCCGGACTGTGGCGACTAGAAGAATTTCACAGTAACTTCATTGCAGTGTTAATGTAAGCCTTACTTGTGACTAACAAATTAGGCAGACATCATGATCGGCGCAGGCTTGGAGAGCCGAAGAACCTATTCCTGTGTTACACTGTTCTTTGAACAGCCTTGGAACAGCTTACACTGAAAATTCAGATTAAAACCTTCTGCATCAACCTCCAGAGCAAGTATATGCTCCAGCGCTGGGACCTGGGTACTAAATGGAGATGTTCTCATTCAGAGGAAACATCCCCCTCAAGTGGACATAAAAGCTCCCATGGCACTATTCAAAGAGTGGGGATGCGGAGGGAGTGTGTACAGGGAGGGGGGGGGGGGGTGGGGGTTGGGGGGGGGGGGGGCGGTCCTCGTCAACATTAATCCCTCAATCAACATTTATTTCATTGTAATCGTAGGGTCCTGGATGCTGAGAATTGGCAGCCATTTTTTATAACATTTCAGTCCATCACCATCTTCCTGGAAAGGCCTGAGGTCCTGAAAGGTGCAACAAGTGTGAGCGCTGATGGCGGCGCTATTAGCGAACACATTTACCGCGCTATACACAGCACACAAGAAAGAAAACAGGCAAGTGTTATTAACGGTCTCTCCCAACTGTTAACATAAAGAATTTCACCACTAAGATGGTTTGAGTTTGAGGTCTGAACTGCTTTAAGATCCCACTCTGCCCAAAATCAGCCCAGCTGTTTAAATGTGAGAGCGCAAAGTACTTACTGACCTGTCCAAAATCAGCAGTATGTTTAATTTGTTGTGTCTTTGGAATTGACGCCGATGGCAATGGAAACGACTAGCATCGTGTGCCCAATATCTGCAGCTGCTCATGGTACGTGTCAATGGTGTATGTGGCACACTGTGCATAAATGAAGCAACATTCGTGCCAACGAGACAGAATCTAACCATCTGCGCTTGACAGCATTACCTAATACTGAATTCCCCCTCCCTCATCAACATCCTGGGAATGGGGTTTAACCATTGACCAGGAACTGAGCTGGACCAGTCAGACAAATACTGTGGCTGTAAGAGATCAGAGCCGGGAATCCTGTGGTGAGAAACTCACCTCCTGTCTCCCCAAAGCCTGACCACCGTCTGGAAGGTGCAAGTCAGGAGTGTGATGGGATTCTCTCCATTCACCTGGGTGAGTGCAGCTCCAACAACACTCAAACGTTTCAGATCAATGCAGCCTGTCCGCTCGACACCTTATCCGCCACCTTAAACATTCACTTCTTCCATCTTCGATAGAGTGGCAGCAGTTTGTACTATCTACAAGATGTACTGTAAAAACTCACCAAGCCTTCTTTGAAAAAACCTTCCCAACTCATGACCACCCAGAAGGGTGAAGAAGGAAACAAGCTCTTCTCCAAGCCACACACCATCCTGACCCTTGGACCACACTGTTGCTGGGTTATAAACCTGGAGCTCCCTTGCTAACAGCACTATGGGTGTACCTACACCACACTGACTGCGGCTGTTCAAGGTGGCGGCTCACAACTACCTTCTCGAAGCCAGTTAGGAATGGGCAACAAACACTGGCCTAGCCAGTGACACTCACATCCCAGGAGATATTTTTTAAAAGTTACTTCTTCCTGGAAGTTAAAAGCATCAGAAAGAATTCTTAGAGCAGTGTGCAAAGTTTGGAACTAATGCTCATGTTTGTATCATGGCCTTTATGGACTTTCTACCCGGTGCATTATAATTCATATTTAGGCATTTCAGAATTGCGCAATGAGATACAAGATTGAACTGGAATATGATTTGAATGTCCAACAATGGTTTTACAATCCTCTCAGAAGAAATACAATTAGGTTTGTCTTTGATACAGCTTTTCAAAGTGGAATAGGTTCTTTGGCACGGGAGCATAACAAGAACAGTATATTTGCTTTGCTATCATTTTGATTTTGATTTGATTTATTATTGTCACATGTATTAACGTACAGTGAAAAGCATTGTTTCTTGCGCGCTATACAGACAAAGCATACCGTTCATAGAGAAGGAAAGGAGAGAGTGCAGAATGTAGTGTTACAGTCATAGTGAGGGTGTAGAGAAAGATCAACTTAATGCAAGGTAAGTCCATTCAAAAGTCTGACAGCAGCAGAGAAGAAGCTGTTCTCGAGTCGGTTGGCACGTGACCTCAGACTTTTGTTTCCCGATGGGAAGAGAGAATGTCCGGGGTGCCTGGGGTCCTTAATTTTGCTGGCTGTTTTTCCGAGGCAGCGAGAAGTGTTACCATACAGACATACAGGCTGGATTCTCCGACATCGCCCGCGGCTGGGATTCTCCAGTCCCGCTGCAGTGAACAGAGATTCAGCTGAGCACCAAACTCTCCTTTCTCGCTGGCAGCGGCGGCAGGGCGAACGCGATCGGAGAATCCCGGCCATAGACAGAGGCTCAGTTCCAGCAAATCCTACAAGCGGCCTAGCCGGTGACACCGTAGCTTGGCCATTAGCGGGTAAGAAAGCATTTATACTTCCTGAAACGGGCAAGGGCGCAAAGAAACATTGTTAACTGCTACTCTGTTAAGCTGCATTTTTAACCAAACTCCTGCCCCGCCAACTCGCAGGTAGTCTAACCAACATGCAGAGTTTTGTGAAATCTCAGTCTGGAAAATGTTGTAAGTCAATCTCTGTACAACAGAACGCCACTGAAGACTAGAAGATTAAGGAAAAACTCGAGTGATGATTACCGAGTTAAATGAGGCTGCTTGAGCAATGTACTGTTCCTGGCATAGCTCTAAACATTAACAAAGTTCAAGTGAATTGTTAACCTTTTTTTAAAAAAGGGTTATAAAATGCCAATCAATAACACACTTATTAGAGTAGATCGAAATGTTAACTAACTTCTTCAAACACCAGGATCAAGGTCCACTTCATTCCCATTGATTCAAGCCAAACATTTTGAAGGGGGACAAATGGTTAAGTATATTTTTGTCTGTCACACAAAGGGACGTACATACTTCAGCTGAGGCCTAACCAGGAATAACAGGGTGACATGGCAGTTAGCACTGCTACATCACAGCGCCAGGGACCTGGAAGTTAACCAAGACATTAGAATTCCTTGTACTCTTAGCGGGATTCCTGTTGGATTTCATTCACCCAACAAGGAGGACCAGGTCCCAGTTTAACGCGCTCTGAATGTTTACATTCCACGCAACGTAGCACTTTCTCAATGCTGCAATGTGGAATTCTTTACATGTAACCAATCTGGAAACTCTTCACACATCCCACTTAATCCCAGAGCAACGGGATCAAATCGAGTCAGATGTGCTGGATTCCGGTGTCTAGAACATTGGGTTTGAGTATCGCTATCATCAGGACTCATTCGACAAAAAGGATATTGAAATACGCGACATTCAGGAACTAAAACATGTAGCCTCCACTGCCTAACACAACTACCCAAGGTTGCAAATCAAGAAGACAGTGTTCCAACAGCTCAAGGCAGATGTCCTAAGAGGAAGTCTGAGAGATCCAATGGTATGCTGACCACTTATTGAAGCAAAGCGTTGTTGAAGTCACCGGGGTCACCTATAGACCAAGACCAAATGGACAAAATCTCCTCGCTCTCAGGATGGTGTCCGTCTTCTTGAGGATGACAATATCATCAAACAACACTTAAAAGGACATTTCCAGCAACTCATAGAATCCCTACAGTGCAGAAGACGGCCATTCGGCCCATTGAGTCTGCACCAACCACAATCCCACCCAGGCCCTATTCCTGTAACCCTACGTATTTATCCTGCTAGTCTCCCTGATACTAAATGGCAATCTAGCATTGCCAATCAACCTGAGCCACACATCTTTAGATTGTGGGAGGAAACCCGAGCAACCGGAAGAAGCCCACGCAGACATGAGGAGAACGTACAAACTCCACACAGACAGTGACCCAAGCCGGGAATCGAACCCAGGTCCTTGGCATTGTGAGGCAGCAGTGCTAACCACTGTGCCACCGTGCCGCCCCTCAGCCAATATTCTCCAGGCCATACCCCCTCACAATGCTAGAATCCATGGGTGAAGCAACATCGACGGGTGAGCTGTAACAAGCAATCAAACGGATGAGAAACAATAAAGTCAGCTGAGTTTACAAAGCTGGGAGCTTTTCCTCAGATCAAGACTCCATGCACTCATCCCACAGATCTGGAAGGAAGTGCACTCCCTCTACCAATGGCCTAGACCATGGTGTACAGAGCAGGTGATCCGGAACTTGGAAGCATTGTGAATGGCAGGGAGGGCAGTGAAGAACTTCAAAGGGATATGGACAAGTTGGTGGAATGGAGGGGGACAGTTGACAGATGAAGTTCAATGCAGAGAAATACAAAGTGATTCATTTTGATCGGAAGCCCATGGAGAGACAATATAAAACAAAGAGTACAACTGTAAAGGGAATGCAGAGGTATTATCCACCTAAAACGTTAACTCTGTTTCTCCCTCCACAGATGCCACCTGACCAGCTGAGTATTCCCAGCATTCTCTGCTTTTAGTCAGGTTTGCAGCATCTTCAGTATTTTGCTTTTGTATTTCTGAAGACATTGACCTTTCAAACTGGAGAATTTACAGTGCAAAAGTTCACATGCAATCCTTTCATTCCACTTCTTACCCGAGGTAAAGGTCTTTATTGTCCAGTGAGACTGTGATGAATAGGATACTCAGCGAGGGCTGGCTTCCTGCACCCTAGCGTAAACTTCCCGGAGGGGGGGGTGAGCCTGCCTCCCACTTAGCCACTTCACCTCGTTAATTAATATAATGGCTCATTAATGAGTTTGAGGCTAGGACAATGTCCATCTCCAAGAGGGAGCCTCAGAGAGCTGCTGGCCAATCAGAGACAACTGTGCACCAACAGCACCAAATGGAAGCAGTGGTCACTGCTGGTACTGCAGGGTCAGTCAAGCAACTGGCAGGACCCAGACACTCAGGTAAGTCGGAGGCCTCGCTGCGGCCAGGCTGATAACCCTACTCAAGAAGTGGGAAGCTAGTTGGACAGGGCGGGAAAGGGAAGGGAAGGGAAGGGAAGGGGGGGGGGGGGGGGGCACGTGCTTTGGGAGGACAGCAAGAGGCAAAACTGTGGGTGGGGAACTTTTAATGGCACAGAGAGCGTGGCATGGGTGCACACCCCCACCCACTTTCACTGACCAACAACCAACTGGGTTAAATCTGCTGGGCTATACATTGGACGCCCATTATCATAGAATCCCTACAATACAGAAGGAGGCCATTTGGCCCAGAGTCTGTACCAACCACAATCCCACCCAGGCCCTATCCATGTAACCACACATATTTACCCTGATAATCCCCCTGACACTAGGGTCAATTTAGCATGACCAATTAACTTAACCCGCACATCTTTGGTCTGTGGCAGGAAACTGGAGCACCAGAAATCATAGAAATCACAGAAACCCTACAGTGCAGAAAGAGGCCATTTGGCTCATCGAGTCTGCACCGACCATAATCCCACCCAGGCCCTACCCCCATATCCCTACATATTTTACCCACTAATCCACGCATCTCAGGACACTAAGGGACAATTTTTAGCATGGTCAATCAGCCTAACCCACATATCTTTGGACTGTGGGAGGAAAACGGAGCACCTGGAGGATACCCACGCAGACACGGGGAGAATGTGCAAACTCCACACAGACAGTGACCCAAGCCGGGAATCGAACCCAGATCCCTGGAGCTGTGAAGCAGCAGTGCTAACCACTGTGCTACCGTGCCGCCCTCTACACAGACAGTGACCCGAGGCCGGAATTGAACCCAGGTCCCTGGCACTGTGAGGCAGCAGTGCTAACCACTGTGACACCATGTCACAGTGCTGATGGGACAAAACCCTTAACCGGCATTAGTTCCACAATTAAAAGCCACTTGACACCTCTCTGTCACCCGTAAAATTGTGGCGAGGTGGATGGACCGACGGGCATGGCACCAATTAGGGCACAGTGCCCTAATTTACAGGTTCACCCATTCTGTTGCTCCACCTGTGACTAGTCTGTTATATTCAGCCCTGTATGACACATTTTCAGCTTGATGTTTATAACCAGGCCTCCACGCCAACATTATCTGTTAGCCAGGTTCAGAAAACTAACCAATCAGGATTATTCACCAGATCAACCTTACCATCTGTCAAAAAGCAACTCCTTTCACTTCACCAAATGGTGTGTTTAAAAATAATTCCCTGCGTGACCTTAACAAAGTGCCATTGACAGGAATGCTGACAATTTTCACACAGCAGCTTGTTGGTATAAAGCAGGAACGGACCGTATAGTTTAGAACGAGTTAGAAGGATGAGGGGGGGACTTTATTGAAACTTACAGGATACTGTGAGGCCTAGATAGAGTGGACATGGAGAGGATGTTTCCATTCGTAGGAAAAACTAGAACCAGAGGGCACAACCTCAGGCTAAAGGGACGATCCTTTAAAACAGAGATGAGGAGGAATTTCTTCAGCCAGAGAGTGGTGAATCTGTGGAACTCTTTGCCGCAGAAGGCTGTGGAGGCCGGGTCATTGAGTGTCTTTAAGACAGAGATAGATAGGTTCTTGATTAATAAGGGGATCAGGGGTTATGGGGAAAGGCAGGAGAATGGGGATGAGAACAAAATCAGCCATGATTGAATGGCGGTGCAGACTAGAAGGGCCGAGTGGCCTAATTCTGTTCCTATGTCTTATGGTCTTATGGTACAGGGCGTCTGAAACGGGAAAGCGAAGAGGCTGCGGAGAGAAGGGGCAGAGTTCTCCTGTCCCGCCCACCATGGGAATCGTGGCGTGCGGGACACGGACCATGCAAATTCCCGTTGACCTCAGGTGGGATTTTCCAGTCTTGGGGCGAGCGCAGCTGGAAAATCCTGCCCAAGGACTGGATGAGCATGCCTGAAATTTGGGACCACACAAAAACACGACACACAGTAAACAAACCCCAGATTAGAATAAACTCAGGTGGTCTCCTGTCTATTTATAATCTAACATTCCAAATCAAATGTACTGTCCTAGAGAGAGTGAAAATAACTAACAGATAGACAGTTGTTTGGATGGTACCTGTAGGCCTGGAGGAGGAATATCTTGTAGACGTTGATGGTAACCGTCCTGAGAGTATTAACCTGCAGAAATTAGAACCATGCTGTGAGATAGATCGAACTGATCATCAAATTCATACTCACCTACACACAACATACATACAGACATACAATGCACACAATGCATGCACACACGCACAGACAATGCACGCACGTGCACACACAGACAATGCGCACGTGCACACACAGACAATGCGCACGTGCACACACAGACAATGCGCACGTGCACACACAGACAATGCGTGAACTTGAAGGGGAAATAGTCATTGAGGTGGATGATCAGCCATGATCACATTGAATCGTGAAGCTAGCTCGATGGGCTGAATGGCCTCCTTCTGCTCCCACGTCCCTATATTTGTTTGCTTTTCCATGAAACTCGATCAATTAAAGGTTCCACTTTGGGCATTTTTGGCACTGCAACTTCACAGATAAGTCTGTGTGACAGTGGAGATAACAGGAACTGTTACTTGTTGTTGTGCCATCACGTTTGGACAAGTGAGTGTTTCAGCATTTAACTTGGACAAACAAGATAAGCAAACAGAGGGACTGGTGTCAAACAGTCCACCACGATCATCACTTCCAATCATAAACTCTTATTATTCATCTCTTGACCATTATTAACTCTTAGAACAATGTGAGGAAAAACCTTTTGACCCAGAAGGTGGTGACGGTCTGGATTGCGCTGCCTGGGAGGGTGGTGGAGGTGGGTTGCCTCACATTCTTTAAAAAGTATCTAGATGAGCACTTGGTACGTCATAACATTCAAGGCTAACATTCAAGTGTCGGTAAATGGGATTAGGTCAATATGTTTCTCATGTGTCAGTGCAGACTCGATGGGCCGAAGGGCCTCTCCTGCACTCTATGATTCAATATAATTGATTCACATATACTACCACATGAGGCTGAATCATTTTGTAAAAACAGCAAGCACTTAGTCAAAAGAAGTGATCGTCCAACAAGCAAGAGTCTGACTGAATCTATTAGATTGAACAATTCTGACTCAGAGATTGCAAGGCCATCTAATTAGCCAGTGAACAGTCACCCCTGAAGCCAGTGGCATGAACTACGTACAATTTTGATGTGATTGTCACAGGAAGACCAAACCTACCAGGAAGCCTCTGCACTCGTGGTGGGCAGTGCCCAACCTGTTTGGAGTCATCATGGATGGCATCAAGGCAATGCGTTTGCATAGGAAAGCAGTCAGCTGTACGCTCCTACAACGGAGTCCTCAGTTAGAGCTCTGTTAGAAGACCAGTCATCCGCCACTGAGTCTCTGACCTCCAAGGCTTCCAAAGTTTATATGAAGTTCTGGATTGGGGCTACCACACCATCATACCCCGCTCCTCCCCTGCAGATCAGTGAGAGTGGTGAGGGGCAGACCCACATGAGTAGCAATGGGGGAAATATGACTCTCAGGAGAACAGCATGGTTGCTGCCCCTAACAGCCCTTCGACCAACACCCGTCCTGGTGCCAGGAGGCCAGTTGGCGAGACTACGTTAGCAGTAGCCATTGTGTACAGTCAGGCTCCCTCCCTCTGGTGACCTAGTTTAGGCAATAGTTGTGATTGTGGATATATTGTAGAAATGGTGAATACCACACTGCAGCAATCGGATCCCGAAACAGATGGAGGATCCCAATTTCCTTAAATAAACCTGAACATCCGACTGCACCGGGTGCAAAACGGTGTCGGACACACTTCCCGGGATGAATAGGCAGCAAAGCTGCCACCCAACTTTCAGAGCTGAACATCCATAGGGTGGGACACTCTGGTCTCGTCTGTGGCGGGACCCGTCGTGAATGCGAACGGAAAAATGTGGTGCTCCAGCTAAAACTCCAGCGGCACTGGAAAATCCCAGCCACGAACAAGGACACAAGATTTTGGCCAATGTCTCATGTTCAAAATTGACCACTGTCTAAATCGCACAGCACTCCACTGAAGTTATTGGATGGCAAGAAGTTTAATTTTGTAGAAACTTGATGTCTGTGTCAATATGCGCGATCTTCTTGGAGATCCTCTGTGTTTACCCCAGTCCAACGCCGGCATCTCCACATCGTTACTGGATGGAGCAGGGACTGAATGAATTTAATATAAAATTCACCGAGTCATCATGGATTGACACAGTGCAGAAGGAGGCCATTCAGCCCATCGTACCTGTGCTGGGTCTTGGAAAGAGATTTCCAATTTGTCTTCCTGTTCTGCTCTTTTCCCATAGTCCTGCAAATGTCTCCCCTTTGTCGTGGCTCAGTTGGTCGGCCTCTTGCCTCTGAGCCATGAGATTCTGGGCTCAAGTCCCACTCCAGGGCTTGAGCACAAAAATCAGAGAGACGTAGAGGTTTACAGCATGGAAACAGGCCCTTCGGCCCAACATGACCATGTCACCCTCTTTCTATTAACCACTAAGCTAGTCCCCATTGCCCGTGTTTGGCCCATATCCCCCTATACCCATCTTACCCATGTAACTGTCTAAATGCTTTTTAAAAGGCAAAATTGTGCCCGCTTCTACTACTACCGCTGGCAACTCGTTCCAGCCACTCACCATCCTCCGAGTGAAATAATTGCCACTTTGGGCCCTTTTGTTTCCCTCCCCGCTCATCTTAAACCTATGCTCTCTAGTTTTAGATTCCCCTACCTTTGGGAAAAGATGTTGACTATCTACAAGACCGATCCCCCAGTGCAGCAACTGAGGGAGTGCTGCACAGTTGGAGGTGCTGTTTTCTGGATGAAGCGTTAAACCCAAGGCCCCATTTGCTTGTTTGGATGGATGCTAAAGATCCCATGGTGCTATGTGAAGAAGAGGGTTAACCCTGTTGCCCTGTCCAACCTTTACCCCTTCATCAATACTGCACAAAATCCCCGCAGATTATTTGGTCATTAAAACACTGCTGTTCAGGGGAGCATGCTGGGTGCAAATTGGCTGCTGCGCTTACACTCTGCTAAATACTTCACTGGCTGAAAGCACTTTGAGGTGTCTGGTAGTCAGGAAAACACTATATAAATGCAAGCCTTGCCTGATGTGTTTACCTCATTCCTGTTGGATATTTAGTGTTGAACCTGCTTCCAGCACCCTCTCTATCAGTGCGATGCCGCACCATAAAATTTTCTTTTCCTCATGTCATCTCTGGCTGTTTTACCAATGAACACGGACGTAGGGAAGATGTTTCCATTAGTGAAAGAGACCAGGATCCAAGGACACAGCCTCGGAGTAAAGGGACGAACCTTTAGAACCGAGATGAGGAGGAATTTCCTCAGCCAGAGGGTGGTGAATCTGTGGAGTGCATCGCTACAGAAGGCTATGGAGGACAGGTCATTGAGTGTATTTAAGACACAGTAAGAAGTCTCACAACACCAGGTTAAAGTCCAACAGGTTTATTTGGAATCACGAGCTTCAGGTGAGTGATGAAGGAGTGGCGCTACAAAACCTCGTGATTCCAAATAAACCTGTTGGATTTTAACCTGGTCTTGTGAGACTTCTTACTGTGCCCACCCCAGTCCAACGCCGGCATCTCCACATAGTATTTAAGACAAAGATAGATAGGTTCTTGATTGGTAAGGGGATCAAAGGTTACGGGGAAAGGGCAGGAGAATGGAGTTAAGAAACTTCTCAGCCATGATTGAATGGCAGAGCAGACTCGATGGGCCAAATGGCCTAACTCTGCTCCTATATCTTACAGTCTTATATATCCTCTGTCGAACATTGCTCACGGAGATGAGGGGTAAGAAGTTAGCAAATATCTTTCTGGCGCATGTCACAGCTCACCTCCAGATCCAAGAAGATGTGGTGGCATTTCAGCTTTAAGACGGCCAGTAACTTCCTCCTCAGATTCTCTCCAGCTTCTGAACAGCAATTGAAAGTCAGGCTCGATCTGATGGAGGTGTTTGCGTAGCTAAATTTTAAAGAGATGGGGAGTTAGAAACACAGAAAAACTACAGCACAAAACAGGCCCTTCAGCCCCACAAGTTGTGCCGAACATATCCCTACCTTTTAGGCCTACCTATAACCCCCCATCCTATTAAGTCCCATGTACTCATCCAGCAGTCTCTTAAAAGACCCTATTGAGTTTGCCTCCACCACCACTGACGGCAGCCGATTCCACTCGCCCACCACCCTCTGTGTGAAAAACTTCCCCCTAACATCTCGCCTGTACCTAACCCCCAGCACCTTAAACCTGTGTCCTCTCGTGGCAGCCATTTCCACCCTGGGAAAAAGCCTCTGAGAGTCCACCCGATCTATGCCTCTCAACATCTTATATGATGTTATATGATGATATAGGGGCGGCACGGTAGCACAGTGGTTAGCACTGCTGCTTCACAGTTCCAGGGACCTGGGTTCGATTCCTGGCTTGGGTCACTGTCTTGTGTGGAGTTTGCACATTCTCCCCGTGTCTGCGTGGGTTTCCTCCGGGTGCTCTGGTTTCCTCCCACAGTCCAAAGATGTGCAGGTTAGGTTGATTGGCCATGCTAAAAAATTGCCCCTTAGTGTCCTAGGATGCATAGATTAGAGGGATTAGTGGGTAAAAAATGAAGGGATATGGGGGTAGGGCCTGGGTGGGATTGTGGTCGGTGCAGACTCGATGGGCTGAATAGCCTCTTTCTGTACTGTAGGGTTTCTATGATACCTCTATTAGGTCTCGTGTCATCCTACGTCTCTCCAAGGAGAAAAGACCGAGCTCCCTCAGCCTATCCTCATAAGGCATGCCACTCAGTCCAGGCAACATCCCCTTGTAAATCTCCTCTGCACCCTTTCAATCTTTTCCACATCCTTCCTGTAATGAGGCGACCAGAACTGAGCACAGTACTCCAAGTGGGGTCTGACGAGGGTCTTATATAGCTGCATCATTATCCCCGGACTCCTAAACTCAATCCCTCGATTGATAAAGGCCAGCACACCATACGCCTTCTTAACCACCTCCTCCACCTGCGGGGCCGATTTTAGAGTCCTATGGACCCGGACCCCAAGGTCCTTCTGATCCTCTACAGTACTAAGAGTCTTTCCTTTTATATTGTACTCCTTCATCCCATTTGACCTGCCAAAATGGACCACTATGCATTTATCTGGGTTGAAGTCCATCTGCCACTTCTCCGCCCAGTCCTGCATCCTATCTATGTCCCTCTGTAACTTCTGACACCCCTCCAGACTATCCACAACCCCACCAACCTTCGTGTCGTCGGCAAACTTAACAACCCATCCCTCCACTTCCTCATCCAGGTCATTAATGAAAATGACAAACAGCAAGAGTCCCAGAACAGATCTCTGGGGCAACCACTGGTGACCGACCTCCATTTAGAAAAAGACCCATCTATACCCACTCTCTGCCTCCTTTGGGCAAGCCAGTTCTCGATCCACAGGGCAGCAGCCCCTTGGATCGCATGCCCTCTCACTTTTTCTAGAAGCCTTGCATGGGGGACCCAATGGGGGTTACTCAAATAGAATACCGGGCACAAAGTTTCAGAGCCTACTACTGATTTGAAATTCTTGGAATCTCCCCACTATCTGGTGATCAAGTTATTATTGTTGCGAGCTTAGAAGCTTTAATAGCAAATGTGGATTTTTAAAATAATAGCAAAATACTGCGACGCTGGAAATCTGAAATCAAAATAGAAAATGCTGGACAAACTCAGAGGGTCCAGCAGAAGTGTTCTGCAGAAGGGTCACTTAGACTCGAGACTCTGCCAGACCTGCTGAGTTTATCCAGTATTTTCATGGATCATAGAATCCCAACAGTGCAGAAGGAGGCCATTCAGCCCATCAGGTCTGCATTGACTCACCAACACAGGCCCTTTCCTGTGTGACCCCACGTATTTACACCACTAATCCCCAACCACACATTTCGGGACACTAATGGGCAATTTAGCACGTCCAATCAATCGAACCTGCACACCTTGGGACACCAAGATGTAATTTAGGATGTCCAACTAACCTGCACATCTTTGGACTGTGGGACCTGGAGTTGTGATTCAGACATCATCCTCACTAACTATAAAAAGTTAGGAAATAATCTGACAGTCGAAGGACATTTCAGGGAAGGTGAGATGGGCTTGTTCATTAGTACACGCACTGAGGGGGGAGTTCAATCGGATAGTTTTAATAGAGTTTTTAACCCAGTTTGTGCGGAAATATATCATGACCAACAGTGATAAACACGGTGAGCGGCACAGTGGTTAGCACTGCGGCCTCACAGCATCAGCGACCCGGTTTCAATTCCCGGCTTGGGTCACTGTCTGTGCGGAGTCTGAACATTTGCCCGTGTCTGCGTGGGTTTCCTCCGGGTGCTCCGGTTTCCTCCCACAGTCCGAAAGACGTATTGTTAGATGCATTGGCCATGCTAAATTCTCCCTCAGTGTACCCGAACAGGCGCCGGAGTGTGGCCACTAGGGGAGTTTCACAGTAACTTCATTGCAGTGTTAATGTAAGCCTACTTGTGACTAATTAATAAATAAACTTACTTAAGATGACAACTTTGATAATGATATTGCACGATCTGTTTTGGTGTTCTGTTATGCCACAATATGAATCAACGTGCACTGTCGTGAAGTGAACTGGTGCAGTATTTTTTGTCTGAAGTATGTGACTGTCGTAATTCAGCCAGATGCCACTTTCTCGTCACCAAAGACCCTTCATTGTACCAGAGAGAAAGGCCGCACCCACAGCTCGACAGTCTACACTGGGAGTTACCACGCTGGCCCGGGGTAAGCAGCTGGTTTAGAAACCCCCGCAGCCCGCTTCTCATTGGGTGAGACTAGGCTCGCTAAATAAGGAAGCTCATATTCCACGAAGCCCATGGAGAGATCTATCGATGACAGAGCCACAGAGATTTACAGCACGGAAACAGGCCCTTCAGCCCAACTCGTCCATACCGACCAGGTTTCCTAAACTGAACTAGTCCCATTTTGCCTGCATTTGGCCCATATCCCTCTAAACCTTTCCCATCCATGTACCTGTCCAAATGTACTTTAAATATTGTAATTGTACCCGCCTCTACCACCTCCTTGTGGGGATGATCCCCCATGTCCTTCGCATGCATCATAACACCGACAAATTGGGAATGCTGACTATACTTCACCTTTACGATACTGGTATGTGTTCTGAAATACAAACTAGACTACAACAGTTATTGACACTACAGACTGGGACATTTTGAAAGATAGCCACATGGCTAACTAGTGATTGCTTGGAAGTATCTGATTTTCATTGGGACTTCTTAATTGAGGATATATGGTACATACAGCTTCCAATTACATAATCACTTGTATGTTAGAGATTGGTATATATACAATGTCTTCCATACATTCTAACACAATAGCCCTCCACCGTAACAGCAGAAAGATCACATCCATTTGAATATGTCAATTGACTTTGCCATTCATTCAAACCCTGCAATTATATATTAAAATTTAACTTGTGAAACCAGTTTGAATGAGAGTACCATTCAATAAAAGACTTTTGATGGGAACAACCTGTAGACAAGAAACAAGTGCCTCAGTTCCTCAACTTTTTTTTCTTATTTGTTCATGGGATGTGGGCATCGCTGCCAAGGCCTGCATCTGTTGCCCATCCCTAATTGCCCTTGAACTGAATGTCTTGTTCGGCCATTTCAGAGAGCAGTTAAGAGTCAACCACATTGCTGTGGATCTGGAGTCACATGTTGGCCAGGACCAGGTAAGGACGGCAGATTTCCTTCCCTAAAAGGGCATTAGTGAACCAGATGGGTTTTTATGACAATGGTTTCATGGCCATCATTAGACATTTAATTCCAGATTTTTATTGAATTCAAATTTCAACATCTACTGTGGTGGGATTCGAACCTGGGTCCCCAGAGTATTACCCTGGGTCTCTGGATGAGTTATCCAGTGATAATAGCACCAGGCCACTGCCTCCAGGTGATGAGGGGAAGAAATTGCTGCTCAGTATCTGACTACCTCACTCTCCCTCTAAATGGAGTTCCTTCATTTCCTACCCCAGTTAAGACATCAGATAACCTTCTCTCAACTTCACTTTTAATAACTGCTGACAAGGAAGAACTCCAACAGTCTAAGATCACTGCCCTGCCTCCCATATACCCAACTTTCTGAGCCACTGATCAATCCTTGCCCCAAATGGATGGCCAAGATTGTCAACTTGCTGCTTGAGGAGCTGTGCCAACATGAGCAGGCCCGATACAGTACGGCTCCTACCTGGAATAGTCGCAGTAGACCTCCAGCGTCTGTGTATCGAATAGAAGGCCACACCAAGGGAAGAGAGAATGTTCCGGCAATGACTTGGCCTGACTGCCACCCGGGAGGTTCTCGTCGAGAGCAAAGTTGACCACCGTTTTGAGGGGGCTTATGAAGCAGCCGTACTCCGGGATTCCTGCAGCCAGAATTCTTGATCATTAAGAAACAGAAATAGTTGTTCAGAGTGACCCCTTCAGAACATTAACGCACAGCAATGGAGAACAGCAGCATCATCCCTCCACTGAGGGTCAGCTGTGGCTCACTGGCAGCACTCTTGTCTCTGAGTCACAAGGTTCCAGGTTCAAATCCTACCCCAGGATTTGAGCACAGAAATCAAGGCTGATACTCCAGTGCAGTACCGAGGGAGTGCTGCACAGTCAGAGATCTCACTGCTCAGATGAGACATGAAGCCAAGGCCTAGTCTATCCCCTCAGATTGATATAAATGATCTCCCGGAACTATTTCAAAGATGAGGAAGGGAGTTATCCCCTTGGCGACATTTATCCCTCAATCCAACAATCACAAGATCACGTTATCTAGTCATTATGACATTGCCGTATGTGGGAGCTTGCTGTGCGCTAATTGGCTGCATTGTTTCTTAACTCAGAGCACTGATTCAACATCAAAACTACTTGATTGGCTGTAAAGCACCTGCACTTGAAGACCTTCAATGGTCGTGAAAGGCGCTATATAAATGCGGGTCTTTCGTTTTCCTACTTTATATCTGCGAAACCTAATTGCAGGATAAGGTTCTCTGGCGCTATACAACACTGCGTGCCAATGTGAACAGCTATCCACAATGCATTCCCTGATGGGGGTAGCACAGTGGTTAGCACTGCTGCCTCACAGCACCAGGGACCCGGGTTCAATTCCAGCCTTGAGGATAAAGTGGAAAACAAGAGAAGGAAAGATTTTGGATTTCCATTGCATTTTCCATGGCTTCAGGTCGCCTGGAAGTGCTTTACACTTTTGGAAGTGCAGTCACTGTTAGAATGTCGGAAACACAGCTGCCACCCTGGACACAGCAAGATCCCACAAACACAAATGTGATAAATCATAGAATCCCTACATTGCAGAAGGAGACCATTTGGCCCATCGAGCCTGCGCCGACCACAGTCCCACTCAGGCCCTATCCCTGTAACCCCACATGGACAGCACAGTGGCTAGCACTGTTGCCTCACCGCGCTCGGGACTCGAGTTTGATTCCAGCCTTGGGTCACTGTCTGTGCGGAGTCTGCATGTTTTCCCCGTGTCTGCGTGGGTTTCCTCCGGGTGCTCCGGTTTCCTCCCACAGTCTGAAAGACGTGCTGGTTAGGTGCATTGGCCATGCTAAATTCTCCCTCAGTGTTCCCGAACAGGCGCCGGAGTGTGGCGACTAGGGGATTTTCACAGTAACTTCATTGCAGTGTTAATGCAAGTCTACTTGTGACACTAATAAATTTTAAAACTTAAACCTTCCCAACAACAAGAGAGATAAAGACCCCCACGAGGATAATCTGACACTGAGCCCAGCGGAGAGGTACAAGGTCAAGTTACCAAGAGCTTGGTCGGAGGAGTAGGTTTTATAGAGCGACTTAAAATGAGCCGAGAGGTGGGGGAGACGGGGAGATTTAGAGAGGGAATTCCTGATCTTAGGAACTGAAAGCATGGCTGCTGATAGCAGAGGGGTGGAAATCAGGGAAGGTCATGAGGTCAGGATTGGAGGGGATCTCAGAGGGCAGAGGTCACAGAGATAGGGGCAGGACCATGGGACGATTCAAAAACAAAGATTAAATTTGTTCTAGTTAGAGATGTCGGAAATAAATGGGAGGAAATGATGTCCCAACGCAACGTGTCCTCTGTTGAACAGAGAACGCTGAGTGACATTTATGTGGGATAGTCGTCAGTGCAGGCTCGATGGGCTGAATGGCCTCCTGCAGGAATTCGATGATTTCAGCTCGCGGGTCGATGGGTCGTTACGTCTTGCTCCGTCTGACGTACCCGAGAAACCTCTTCGCATGCGCCAGGTGTGGAGTAACCAGCAAAAAGTCATCAACCAATCGCAGCATCAACCTGAGGAAAAACAAGGATACCCACCAATCATTGGGATATGGAGGAAAAATTGCAAACTAAGACCAACATATAGAACCATAAAAAAAAGATTCAACATTCTTAGTAATGCAGTTCAATATTCTGGAATTAACGTCTAAATATAAAGGTGCTATCACTTACCCATCCTCCTGAATTCCACCAAAGAACCTGTTCTCCATGTCACCATAACACAAACTGCACAGCAATGTTGAGAGGAGGGAGCCTTGTGGTATTCCACAACACTGGACATAGTACCTAAAAAAACAGGGAGAATTGGCTACATTATTTTCCCTATATATACACATTATAATTTTATACAAATAGGATCTCCGGATATTAAGAGGGCGGGTGCGCAATTAGCCAGGGTGGTGTGGGTGGTCAGATTCCCAGTGCATTGTGTACATGTCCATTGGGAGATCATGCGCAAGGGCGCCCTCTAGCAGTCGGCAGCTAGCTTCCCGGAGTGGATAGACTCTGTCCACTCCCCCCTACTGGCGCGAATCACACTTTGCCTCTTTTCTTTCTCTAAGTGGCATAAGATTGGTACTCCCCCTCCCCCCCCCCCCCCGAAAAAATGGGCACGATTCTCTCCCGTTTTCACGCTCGTTCGGCACTTAGAATTTTTTTGGTAAGATTGCCCCCCAGCCCCCACACCACAAAGACTCTAAATTTAACTCAAATACCCTGCAGTATTTGGAAACACATCTCAGAAATGTGAATGAGGCACAACAGGCAACACATCCGCTGTGCGTTGGAAAAGCCCAAGCACAGCTTCCAGACATTAAGCTCACAATGTTTATTAGCCAAAACAGATTAAGCATTAAGCTATCCTCAAAGTGCATTTACTAGTCCAAGATAATTGTGAGTAACTAGGGGGTCGCTTACCACAGTTGGCCAGATGGCTAGTGTAAAGCATAAAAGTTTATTTATTAGTCACAAGTAAGGCTTACAATGAAGTTACTGTGAAATTGCCACGGGCGCAGTTTTGATCCTTGTGCGAGCTGTGATCGTTGTTTGAGGCCTGCATCCTTACCTTGGCCAATGAGCCTTCTCGGCCTTTTGGCTAAGATCAAGTGTAGTATGGTCGGCAGCCCATGGTCGGCCGCACTTGGTCGAGGTCATTAGGTTACACTGAAGCTTCATATGTTTCATATGAAGCAATTTTTTAAAGCGGCATCTCGGCCTTTTGGCTAAGATGCAAATGAGCTCAAGTCTTGGAGGAGGAACCTCCCCCTTCTCCAATCAGCTTGGCTCATGTAGATCAGGCCCAGGACAGGGTGGTTTGGTCGCTCGCCCTGTCTTGTCAGCCTGGATCTGAAATGTCTCAACTTGTTGAGACTCTGAATTGGATTTGATTTGATTGAATTGGAAAAGTATAATAAATAAAAAAATGCTTGTGGAGCCTTTTGGCTAAGATTGGGTGTAGCATGGATAGGATGCTGCGCTTGGTTGAGGTCACTAGGTTACATTTAAGCTTCATTTGAAGCAATTTTTAAAAGCAGCATCTCAGCCTTTTGGCTAAGATGCAAATGAGACCAAGCCTTGGAGGAGGTGAGTCTGCACCTACTCCAATCAGCTTGGCTCATGTAGATCAGGCCCAAGAGTGGAGGCCCTGTCTTGTCAGCTTGGGTCGGAAATGTCTCAACTTGTTGAGACTCTGAATTGGGCTTGATTTGATTGAATTGGAAAAGTATTAAAAAAAGGCTCGTGGAGTGGAAAGATGCCCACACTCTCCCACGGAGAAAAGTGCCCACTAACCTCTCATGGAGAAAGGTGCCCATTAACCTCTCACGGAGAACGGTCTCACTCCCTCCCACAGAGAAAGGTGCCCACTCCCTCTCATGGAGAATGCTGCCTATGGTCCTCCCTGGACTATGGGTGATTACAGACTAAACAGGCTGAGGTTCCTTCAATCGATTTGAAACAATAATTTGACCCCGAATGCATTGGTAGATATGGCAATACTGTACACAGAGCGACTCTGCAATGCAGCCTCGAACAATGGCGCACCGGCTTTACAGGTCACACATTTAAGATTAGCCAACCTTCGTGCAGCATGACACAGATGCCCCCTGCTGGTGACTATAAAACATTCACTGAAAATGGATCCTGCTGCAGATTTATATTGCCCGTGATGGTAAAATAGGCTTGGCGGCTCTGGATGGAATACTGGAATAATGTACTGCTTACTTATCCCCAATCCTGATCGTGCTGTTCTCAATCATTTGCTTGAAGTAACCAAACACCTGTCCAGAAGTTTCATTCAATGTCAGACCCTGAAAAAAGTCACAATTGAAAAGGCTAATGTACCTCAGCACTGCATCGATACTATCATATTAGCCCATAACTCAAGAAACTTCAATAGGGGTGATCAGATATGAAGTTTCATTGGATTTGTGGAGTAACAGTGGTTAGCACTGCTGCCTTTCAGTGCCTGGGATCCGGGTACAATTCCAGCCTCAGGTGACTGTGGAGTTTGATGTGGAGATGCCAGCGTTGGACTGGGGTGGGCACAGTAAGAAGTCTCACAACACCAGATTAAAGCAACAGGTTTATTTGGAATCACGAGCTTTCGGAGCGCTGCTCCTTCATCATTACTCCCTGATCAAGGGGTAGCGCTCCGAAAGCTCGTGATTCCAAATAAACCTGCTGGACTTTAATCTGGTGTTGTGAGAGTTCTTACTGTGTGGAGTTTGCACATTCTCCCCGTGTCTGCATGGGTTTCTTCCAGGTGCTCTGGTTTCCTCCCACACTCCAAAGATGTGAGGTTAGGTGGATTGGCCATGATAAACTGTCCCTTAGTGTTCCAAGATATATAGGCTAGGGGGATTAGTGGGGTAATGGGCCATGGGCCAAGTGCTGGCAAGTGGGATTGGGTGGGCAGGTCAGGGCATTTCATGCATTGGTGCAGACTTGATGGGCCAAAGGGCCTCTTCTGCACTGTAGTATTCTGTGATTCTGTAAATACATGGGGTTACGGGGTAAGCCTGGGTAAGAGGCGGTGTAGACTTGATGGGCCGAATAGCCTCATTTTGCACTGTAGGGATTCTATGATTGTCAAAGTGAATAGATCGATAGAAATATAGAGTCACTGATTAATTATAGACAATGCCCTTGCATTGAAAAGAATTAGTTTGATTCGCTTAAGCACTCTCTTGAGCTCAACCAATAATCCAAATATTGGACCAACTGAATCAGGAGCAAAGACAGGAATATCACATCCATCTCTTCCTTCTGAGGCAGGGAAAATAATGTGAAGGATGGGACATAACCATAACAGACTCACTCACCTGCTCAACCAGTACGGTGTTTTGCAGGGAGGTTTCCCGCTGGAGATGTGACACAAATTCCTTCATGTTTGGCATGAGATCCATCATCGTGGAAACCTGAGTACGTGACAGAAGGAAAAATAAAACAGCTCGGTTACTGTCGGCGGGATCGAATGAACTGAGTCTCCGAGACCCAATAGAACTTCAGCAAGATGGTTTATCCAAGCTTGTTCAATATGAGGAAGAGCACTCAGGGCGATAAGTCAAGACTGCTCTTGAGCGACTCCTCTCCCTGTGGGTTCTTACAGCTTTCCTGTATCTTTTCGTGTTACAACCTTTACATTCGGGATTCCGATTAAGTCATCATCTAGTTACTCTAAATTCTGCTTTTGTCACATTGTGCCATCTCAATTGTCCTGTTTGCTTTCATCTTTATCCGATCTCTTGTTCGCACCCTGTGTTGATGACATCTACCTCGCTGTAATATCGAATCACGACAAGAACCTCCTAACATGTAAATTCAACTGTGTGTATCGATGACTACATTTACCCCGATGCTTGGTTAGTTCCCCGGAGGCACGATGGATCCTATGCTTTATCTCCAGACACTGTGGGGTCTAGAGACTTGGTTGAGATATTTAAAATGGGATTCAGGGTGAATTAACCCTTCTGTGAGAGTGAGAATACAAATGCATTGGAAATCGCTTCTGAAAACAGGACAGAACCAATGACTAAAGATACGCAAAAAGTTGAGAAATTATGATTTTGTTATTAGAGCTGAGGTGATCTGAATATTAACAAAAATGTAAATAAGAGACAAAAACAAAAATCAAGCGGTGGGGGGGCGGGGGAAGAGTTGTTAGGAAAAAAATCTTTACACAGTGGAACTCTGTCATAAACTTGTTGAAAAGGGTTCATCAATTATTTTCTGAGAGAATTAGACATCCACTTGGATATTCGTAATATTTTAATGGGTCTAAGATACAAACAGTGGTGGCACAGTGGTTAGCACTGCTGCCTCACAGCGCCAGGGATCCAGGTTCAATTCCGGCCTTGGGTCACTGTCTTGTGTGGAGTCTGCACATTCTCCCCATGTCTGTGTGGGTTTCCTCTGGGTGCTCCGGTTTCTTCCCACAGTCCAAAAATGTGCAGATTAGGTTGATTTGCCATGATATATTGCCCTTAGTGTCCCAAGGTGTGCTGGTTAGGGGGATTAGCAGGGTAAATATATGGGGTTACGGGAATAGGGCCTGGGTAAGATGGCGGCACGGTGGCACAGTGGTTAGCACTGCTGCCTCACAGCGCCAGGGACCCGGGTTCGATTCCCGGTTTGGGTCACTGTGTGTGGAGTTAGCACATTCTCCCCGTGTCTGCTTGGGTTTCATCTGGGTAAGATGCTCTGTCGGAGAATCAGTGCAGACTCGGTGGGCTGAATGGCCTCCTTCTGCACTGCAGGGATTCGATGACTCTGTAAATACATGGGCTTACGGGGATAGGGGCTGGGGAAGATGCTCTGTCAATACATTGGGTTACGGGGATAGGGCCTGTCGGAGAATTGGTGCAGACTCGATGGGCCGAATGGCCTCCTTCTGCACTAGGATTCTAGGATTCTCAGAACAGAAGTTTGTGATAAACTAAGTGATTCACTGGGCGAAAAGCATGAACATAGACTTGGTGGGCCAAATGGCCTGTTGTCGTGTGTAAGATTAGACATTCACCTTTCCTATTAGTATCCTCCCAAGAGTGTGGAAACCAGCCAGGCCAGCCTGACAAGCCACTAAGTAAAGTCTCCACCCGCTAGCAATTGCTAAGTCTTTCACTGCGAACTCTACAAGCACCCTGTAAAAAGTTTGCAAACAATGAGAAAGAAACTGATGCTTTTATGCTCAAAGTTTATACAGAGCCCGGTTTTAGGTACAGCACACTGAAGATGAAACAGAATTCAAACTTAGGCGATTTAACAATATTTCCTATTATTTTCAAGCCACGATTATCTGTCTTCGGACCACTGACCCTCCGCTAATGCTCTCACACACACGCACACACACACCACGAGTCTGTACCTGACTTTTGAATGACTTTCTGAGTTGTCCAACAGAATCCATCCAGACCTTGGTGTAACGGCGGATGCAGTAACTCTCTTGCATCGAGGGCTCCAGTATTCCCGAAATCACCCCCATTAACTTGGCATGAGGAATGGTGTCATAGGCACCAGTAACATCCGCCTGCAACAAGGACAGTTTCATGTTTAACTCTCCGATACATTTACTCCATCCCCACCAAAGTAAAGTTAAAGTTTATTTATTAGTGTCACAAGTAGGCTTACGTTAACACTGCAATGAAGCTACTGTGAAAATCCCCTAGTCGCCACACTCTGGTACTTGTTCGGATACACTGAGGGAGAATTTATCATGGCCAATGCACCCTAACCAGCACATCTTTGGAGTGTGGAAGGAAACTGGAGCACCCGGAGGAAACCCACGCAGACACAGGGAGAATGTGCAAACTCCACACAGATAGTGATCCAAACCAGGAATCGAGCCCAGGTCTGTGCTCTGTGAGGCAATAGTGCTAACCACTGTGCCACTGTGCCGCCCAAAGTGGGAAGAAGTGGGGAGACCACACACCGTATTTTACCAGCCCACCCCCCGCCTTCAGTTACACCAGCAAGGAGCTGCAAAATCCAACCCATTGTGAAGATAAAGACAAAGACAGGTATTTACTTTTCCTCCTTTCCTGTAACTGTCCATACATCTTCGAGCATGATTCACAGACACTCTCCCGTGTCTCTTCCAAGTACGAGACTAGATAATGAATTCTGGTAGTAGAAAGAATCGCTTGGGGGTCCAATTCATAAAATCAGAGAATCTCTACAGTGCAGAAAGAGGCCATTCGACCCATCGAGCCTGTACCAACCACAATCCCACCCAGGCTCTACCCCCGTAACCTCACGCAATTACCCTGCTAATCCCCCTGACACCAAGGGACAATTGCGCATTGCCAATCAACCTAACCCGCACATCTTTGGACTGTGGGCAGAAACCGGAGCAGCCGGAGGAAACCCACGCAGACATGGGGAGAACGTGCAGACTCCAATTCTGTACTCCTTCACCAGAATCAGCAGCCCTTATTGACTTGTCCCCTCTTTAGCCCATAAAGAAAGAGACCAGGGGCCGGATTCTCCAGTTTCGCCTGTGGCTGGGATTCTCCAGTCCCGCTGCAGTGAATGGAGATTGGGCTGAGTGCCAGATTCTCCGTTCTCGCTGACAACAGCGGTGGGACATGAACGGCTGGAGAACTCCTGTCTCATTTTAACTTGGCACAGATCAGGGATTGAACTCAGAACCTTTCTGATGTATGCGCACAGTTTGCTATGGGCAATGTGTGCCAATCTTCAGAGATATTCCCAGCTCCTTGTTTCCTGAGCAAGTTACCTGAAGTTCCAGGCACTATCAGGAATGTCCCACTAATAGATCAATTTTAACAGGGTGGTACAGCGGCACAGTGGTTAGTACTTCTGCCTCACAGTGCCAGGGACCCGGGTTCAATTCCGGCCTTGGGTGGAGTTTGCACGTTCTCCCAGTGTCTGTGTGAGTTGGATGCTCCGGTTTCCACCCATAGTTCAAAGATGTGCAGGTTAGGTGGATTGGCTATGCTAAATTCTCCTTAGTTTCCCAAGATAATTTGATTTGATTTATTATTGTCACATGTATTAACATACAGTGAGAAATATTGTTTCTTGCGTGCTATACAGACAAAACATACCGTTCATAGAGAAGAAAAGGAGAGAGTGCAGAATGTAGTGTTACAGTCATAGCTAGAGTGTAGAGAAAGATCAATTTAATGCAAGGTAAGTCCATTCAAAAGTCTGATGTGTAGGTGAGGGGGATTAGCCATGGAAAATGTGCGGGGTTATGGGGATAAGGTGGGGAGAGGGCTTGGGTAAGATATTCTTTCAGAGGGTCAATGCAGACTCGATGGGCCAAATGGCCTCCTTCAGCACTGCAGGGATGCTATGAGTTAGTGGCGATGATTTTTCATCGAGTATTTCAGGAACACACTACAGTGGATCAATACCAGCCAGGATGTCACGTCACTCTTGTGGCAATTTGTTCAAAAATTTAGAAATAATCTGGTGGAGCATCAGGACTTTAAAACACACCTTCACAAAGTAATACGGACGGCTCTCTCTCACTTTCCCAGCTTTCAAACTCTGTAACACAAACTCCCTCCATGCTTTGTAAATATCGTCAAGTCCAAATACTGAGGAGCCCATTAAGGCTGGTTTCTGTTGACACTCGTAGTTCAACACACCAAACAGGACCTTCATCTGGGAATCAGAGAGCTGTGCCTGTTGGAATATTTTATTTTTTAGAAAAACAGTTAAATGTCTAAAAGTACAAGTAATAACTACTCATGCTGCAGTATTCCATTCCTTCATTGTCGCTGGGTCAAAATTCTAGGATAATAGAATCCCTACAGTGCAGGAGGAGGCCATTTGGCCCATCGAGTCTGCACCAACCACAATCCCACCCAGGCCCTACCCCCATAACCCCATGCATTTACCCTAGCTAGTCCCCCGAACACAAAGGGGCAATTTAGCGTGGCCAGTCCACCTAATCCCCACATCTTTAGACTGTGGGAGGAAACCGGAGCACCCGGACGAAACCCACGCAGACACGGGGAGAACATGCAGATGCCACACAGACAGGAATCGAACCTGGGACCCTGGCACTGTGAGTCAGCAGGGCTAACCACTGTGCCACCCATAGAACTCCCTCTCTAAAGGCACATTTGCAGGGGCAATTAGGGATGGCGCAACAAATGCTGGTTTTGCCAGGGATGTTGGCCAAGGGGTAAATTACAACCAGTGCACTGGTGAGAATTCCCCCGCTCTTCCTCAAAATAGGATCTTTAGCGCCCAGCTTAGAGGGCAGACAAGGCCTCGAGTTAATGTCTCATCTGAAAGACAGCACCATCAACAATGCAGCACTCCCTCAGCACTGCAGTGAAGAGCCAGCTACGTTATGCATCTTTGGAGAGGGGGCTTGAACCCAAACCTGCTGACTCAAGATCACCAGCACTGAGCAAAGGTTCAGCACCTTCGAGACACATCTGTCTGGGATGAGGCATTCTGGACTCACCTGTTGTACAGCACACACACAAAGCCGAGAGTGGGCACGAACCTTTCTGAAGCTGATCCCTCGGGCAGAGGGTTTAGGTGCTGCTTTTCTCCGCATTTTCACGATGGGTCGCAAACCGTTTTTCTTTGGGATAAACCGCAGTTTGGAAGGGGGAGGGAGGTTTCTCTGCCTTTGTTTCTGCTCCACCTCCTGGTGTGAGATCAGTCGCAGCTGCACTTTCGCGAGATGCTTCCTGCGGCAGTTTGCAAATAAAAAACATCCTTTCGCATCTTTCATTTAGAGCGCAACATCATTAAAACAGTCCGCAGCTCATAAAGGAAAGAACGGACAAGAGATTCCAAACCTGAAACAGTGGCTTTGATTCTCTGCCTCACACCCACTCCCCCTCCCCCCTCCCCCTCACTCCCCGCTCCCCCTCACTCCCCCCTCCCCCTCCCTCCCCCCTCCCCCCACTCCCCCTCCCTCCCCCCTCCCCCCACTCCCCCTCCCTCCCCCCTCCCTCCCCCCCTCACTCCCCCCCCTCACTCCCCCCCCTCACTCCCCCCCTCCTCCTCACTCTCCCCCCTCCTCCTCACTCTCCCCCCTCCTCCTCACTCTCCCTCCTCCTCACTCCCTCCCCCTCACTCCCCCCTTGCACGCACTCCCTTCCCCACCTCGCACTCCAATGCTGTCTGACCTGCTGAGTATTCTGTGTTTAGATAGCGCCCTGACGAATTTATAAATAGAGTTTAAAGTTGCACTGGTTTATCCTCTTTGCAGGTATATGTCTGAAGAGTGTGAGGGATCTCACTGAAGTCTGGTGGGGCATCCGGGCTCTGATTTTTACAGCAAAACTAAACTAAGTTTATATACAATTAATAAACACAACTAAGCAAACCTCTAATTTTGTTTTGTGCATTTTGCCTCTCCCCAGTTCCCCACAGGCCTGCTACTGGTTTCAGGGAATCCCGTCATCCTTCTGCCCCTTCTGGGACAAGAAGAGTTTCAGTGACTATCCTCTCATCTTCCTTTGCCATCTCCCCTCTGATTTTTTTCAACAATCTAGGGTGCATCCCATCAGTGTCGAGTAACTCAAGTTTTTTTTTCCTCCTCAGAGTGAATGAATTTTCCAGTTTTTAAGAACATGTTTTCCACACCCTCCTCTGGTACACTCACTTTCACCATCATTTGTAAGTACTGATGCTCCGGTTTCCTCCCACAGTCTGAAAGACGTGCTGGTTAGGTGCATTGGCCATGCTAAATTCTCCCTCAGTGTACCCGAACAGGCACTGGAGTGTGGCGACTAGGGGATTTTCACAGTAACTTCATTGCAGAGTTAATGTAAGCTTACTTGTGACACTAATAAATAAACCTCAAATAAATCTTCTTCCTTCACAGGCTCTTCAGCTCTGAGCAATGTTATTGTTAATCATTCTTTCACTGACAATTCGCAGAGAAAGGTTACATCATTTTTCAGTCTCTTCCAGCTGATATTCCCTTTTCATTTTCATAGGGGTGTCAGGGTGGCACAGTGGTTAGCACTGCTGCCTCACAGTGCCAGGGTCCAGGGTTCAATACCCAGCTTGGGTCACTGTATATGCGGAGTCTGCACCTTCTCCCCGTGTCTGCGTGGGTTTCCTCCAGGTGCTCCGGTTTCCTCCCACAGTCTGAAAGACGTGCTGGTTAGGTGCATTGACCAGAACAGGCACCGGAGTGTGGCGACTAGGGGAATTTCATAGTAACTTCATTGCAGTGTTAATTACTTGTGACTAATAAATAAACTTTAACTTTTTACATTTCCATTTCCCCACTAACAGATAAATTTATTTTGTCGCGTTAAGAATCATTTTATTTTAACCCTTTTGAGTTTTAGTTTGTTTCAAACTCTCTTCATTAACAAACTAAGTTTTAATGCACCATCTTTTGCCTAAACGAAATATATCAAAACCCAAAAGATATTTGGCCTATTAGGACCGTCCTTCAATATACAAGGTACAATTTATTCAATCAAAGCCTTTAGTTAATTTATTAAGATTCTGAAGTGCTGATTAGCTGCAGAGAAATAATTACTTTCAGCAGATCTCCCTGTGTCTCATATTTTCATTAAACATTTGCCTGTAATGATTTTCTTTCTTATTTCTTAACATACCCATCTACAACGCCACCAAAAGCAATCATCCATCTACATGGATTCTGTCTTAGAATCATAGAATCCCTACAGGCCCATTGGGCCCATCGAGTCTGCACTGACTCTCCAAAAGAGCATTGTACCCAGGCCATATCCCCGTAACCCCCACATATTTATTCCACTCATCCATCTAACCCACACATCTTGGGACAACTAGAGTCAATTTAGCACAGTCAGTCCACCTAGTCTGCACATCTCTGGGAGGAAACTGGAGCGTCTGGAGGAAACCCACGCAGACACGGGGAGAACATGCAAACTCCACACAGATGGGCGGCACAGAGTCATAGAAATATAGAATCCCTACAGTGCAGAAGGAGGCCATTCGGCCCATCGAGTCTGCACTGACCACAAACTCCACACCCGAGGCCGGAATTGAACCTGGGTCCCTGACGCTGTGAGGCAGCAGTGCTGACCACCGTGCCACCGTGCCACCCGTTAATGTGACTTGCCAGACTAACTTTACACTTTGGCACTTCTGTCCTGTAGCCATACAACTTGAATCACATCTTCAGCTTGTCTATCACAGAAAGCCATTTGGATCAGATATACAGAGAAAACTTCAATCTAAATAAGTCTTATCCCTTAAATGGATGGGACTCTCTGCCAGTTGGTGAGGTTAAAATTAAGACATGGCATCTTTCTTTGCCAGCAAAAGTTTATTTATTTAGTTCAGAGACAACACTTCAACACATCAGTGTCCAAGCCATCCACATTTATAAGTGCACAAATACCCATTAGCTGTTGAATACTGAAGTTGCAATTAAACCTTAACAATGTGATTAACTGAACATTGACATCATCTTCACAGCTAACAGGGAATCCAAATCGAGAGAGGCTCTTAAATTCAGAGTCATGGAGTTATAGAATCCCTACAGTGCAGAAAGAGGCCATTCAGCCCATCGAGTCTACACTGACCACAATCCCATCCTGGCCCTATTCCTGTAACCCCACATATTTACCCTGCTAATCCCCTAACACTGAGGACAATTTAGCATGGCCAATGCACCTAACCTGCATATCTTTGGACTGTGGGAAGAAACCGGAGCACCCGGAGGAAACCCACGCAGCCACGGGGAGAACGTGCAAACTCCACACAGACAGTGACCCAAGGCTGGAATTGAACCTGGGTCCCTGATGCTGTGAGGCAGCAGTGCTAACCACTGTGCCACCGTGCCGCCCCCAACTGTGAGAGGGCTGAAAGCCAGATTAACTCAAGTTATCGCGATTCAATTCGTTTAACCCTTACCGAACACCAATCCTCTGCACTTCATTCCAGACACATTTTCTGTAGTAGAAAAGCATGTTTTTCATGAACGTCGTCTCCGTAATGTAGAAGAAGGACTTGAGCAGCTGCACCACAAATGTGTCCATTAACCAGAAGAGGAACTTGGACAGGATTGCTTCACGTAACTGATGCTCTGATGCAGGAACAAAGTGCTGGCCTGGGAGATAAAAACATTCCTTTGTATTTAAAAGGAACTTGCGATAAACAAATGCTATAGGAGCTGGACTTACAACCACAATCCCAAGCATAGTCAGTCTGCAAGTCTGGATCACACAAATATAGTTGAGTTAAATGAGGTTTTGTTCGGCAGCCGACAGTTCGGAGATCACAGAATCCCTACAGTGCAGAAGAGGCCATTCAGCCCATTGTGTCTGCTCCGACTCTCTTACCCAGGCCCATTCCTCTGCCCTATCCCCATAACCCCACATATTTACCCCTCTAATCCCCCTAACCTACACATCTTGGGTCACTAATTTAGCATGGCCAATCCACCTAACCTGCACATCGCTGGACTGTGGGAGGAAACCGGAGCACCCGGAGGGAACCCACGCAGACACGGGGAGAATGTGCAAACTCCACACAGACAGTGACCCAAGTCAGGAATTGAACCCGGGTCCCTGGCGCTGTGAGGCAGCAGTGCTAACCCACTGTGTCGGTTCATTCTAAAAGAAAGTTAATGGATTAATGATGGATTACCTTTGGTCAGCTGGAGCCAGGTACAATCGGTCACTCTCATCTTCCACATTAGCTCATTGCAAGAGAATCTGTCAAACTTCCCCAAGGAAATAAACTTCTTTGTGTCCTTCAGGAACCGGCACTTATTGTGGTGGGAGCCCCACAGCTCGGGCGGCACAACTTTGAGCAGGCACTCTCTCACAAAGCGGTGAACCTGCAGCGGGCTGCTGTACTGCTTAAGCAAATGCAGCAAGTCCTTGTCCGAGCTGGATGAACCTTTGAGACAGTCGGGGTCTCCGGGCTTTTCATTTGTTTTGTGATTCACCAGTGCAGCTTCAGGTAGGTGACTGGGCTGAGGACACAGGTCAGGACCTTCTGAAGGCCTCAAAGCATCTGTCTGCTCCTCCGAGTCTCTCTCCATGGGAGAAGGGTGTCCAGGAAGATCGGTTCTCATTGAGTTATGGTCCTTTAAGTTATCGCTCAATAATTGACCCTGTTCTGCAGTCAAAGGAACAGTTTCACCGACAGGATAATTCATTTTTAACCCTGTATTGGAACTGCCAAAAGACCTGCAGACCACCTGCACAACAGGCAAAGAATTGGATTCTGTATTTCCCACAACATTGGAAGCACCGAGGACCTTCCTTCCTTTCTGCGTGTCCACAAGGCAATTTCGACTCAACAACTGCACATATGGGCATCGTTTATGATTCCTCAGGAGTCGAGAGAAAATATTTCTCATTTGCCAGTAACGCTTTGGAAGCCGCTTCTTTCTCCAGCCATTCCCAGGCTGCATTTGCTTCTTCCCAGACGAAAGATTCTTCGTGAAGATGGTTTCTACCAGCCTTTGACCGCCTGTACTCAAGTCCTGCAAGCGATTTAGTATGAACGTGTCAGGCAAACGTTCCCTGGTGTTACTACAGTACATAATATTTCCTCTCTCGATATAAATTGGAGCCCATTTACCTTTATTCTTCACTGGCGCGGCATCTGCAGAGGTTTTCGGGAGTGTCCCAGCAAATATAGGGTGTGCGGACACGCCAACCATTCCCTGGCGCTGTCCACTTGCATCAGTGTTGGTTCCAATGGCACATTTCACCCCTTGTATATTGCTTGCTCTTCTAGCTGTGAATCTGCCACCTTGGTTACAGTTTCTGCTTCCTGCCTGCTCTATTTCCTGATATCTTTGCTGTTCTGCGGTCCCTACAACAGTGGAATTATCGCCACACTTCGCGGACCCAAACTCTGCCACTGGATTTTTAGCCCGTTCTGAATTTTCACCCACAAGTCCAGAGGAGCGAACATCTTTGCCTGGAGAAATCATTTCCTCGCCACGTATAAAGTGTCCACTCCGAGTGTTTTTATCTTCTCTCCCTTCAGTCAGTTCAGGCACTTTGGCATCAGAATCCTGGTTTGAACAATGAACAAAGAAAATTACAGCACAGGAACAGGCCCTTCGGCCCTCCAAGCCTGCACCGACCATGCTGCCCATCTTAACTAAAACCCCTTACGCTTCCGGGGACCATATCCCTCTATTCCCATCTCATTCATGTACTTGTCAAGACACCCCTTAAAAGTCACTACCATATCCGCTTCCACTACCTCCCCCGGCAACGAGTTCCAGGCACCCACCACTCTCTGTGTAAAAAATCTGCCTCGTACATCTCTTTTAAAACTTGCCCCTCGCACCTTAAACCTATGCCCCCTAGTAATTGACTCTTCCACCCTAGGAAAAAGCTTCTGACTATCCACTCTGTCCGTGCCTCTCAATCTTGTAGACTTCTATCAGGTCTCCCCTCAACCTCCATCGCTCCAGTGAGAACAAACCAAATTTCTCCAACCTCTCCTCATAGCTAATGCCCTCCATACCAGTGACATCCGGGTAAATCTTTTCTGTACCCTCTCCAAAGCCTCCACATCCTTCTGGTAGTGTGGCGACCAGAATTGGACACTATATTCCAAGTGCGGCCTAACTAAGGTTCTATAAAGCTGCAACATGACCTGCCAATTTTTAAACTCAATACCCCGGCCGATGAAGGCAAGCATGCCGTATGCCTTCTTGACTACCTTCTCCACCTGCATTGCCACTTTCAGTGACCTGTGTACCTGTACACCCAGATCCCTTTGCCTATCAATACTCCTAAGGGTTCTGCCATTTACTGTATATTTCCTATCTGTATTAGACCTTCCAAAATGCATTACCTCACCTTACCTTTGTGTTATCTGCATTGGCGCTTTGCTTCTCTGGGCTCACACGTGCACTGAATTTGAGATATTTTGGTTCCTGCTCTTCACTGATACTAACCTCTTTCCATTGGAAGGCTGCTTCATTCGCTTGATCAATAGCTATACCAAATTGCTCAGTTATCTCAGGATCGAATGAGCCTCCTTTCTCCACATGGAGTGTGTCCTGTTGTATGGAATGGGGGGCTTTGTCCTCCACCACGACTGGCAACTGGTTTCCCTTCGACCTCTTTGTGGGAGACTCCACCTTATCATCATCCAGACATCTCTTTAGTGCCTGTGTGCTGACCACATCCTTTGATGCCCATCTGCCAACATCAAGCTTGGCCCGCTTTGCCAATCTGGTCACTAGGCTTATTCCATGTTTCCGCCTGTTGGATTCAGCAACTTGTACTTCATTGGTAACCCCATCTGCTGGCAATCTCTCCTTCCGTTTCCTGTTCTTTGACCGGAACCCCTTACAAAACCTGTCCTTCTTGTGGACGCTCTTTAGTGAAATGTGGCACCAATACTTGGCTGGGCTGTGCCTGAGCCACGTGGATGGGGGACGAGCGCCACTTGTAATGAGGCTGTAGACGGGAACTCCACATAACTGAAAGCAGCAGCTTGGTGGAACCAGCATGAAGAGGGAGCAGTGTTCCAACAGATACATCATCACATCGTCCCCAATGCGACTGAGCAGGGTTTTCCACAGCACGCTGTTCTTGATGGTCACAGTCGTGGGGTTCGGCTGGTAACTGCATATGTCGGGGGCTGACCTGATGCGGATGAAACTCGTTTCGTTAACGCACGCATAACCGAAGCTCAGCACGTTCCGCTTGCCCTTGGCACAAATTCTCTGAATGACCCGCAGAACCACATCGCTCTGTGAGGATAGCTGAAAGGGAATGGAAAGTAAATCTGTGGACCAAACAAACACAGGAGTCGCTTCTCGGCCTTTTGGCTAAGCTGGGGGAGGCGATGGCCTAGTGGTATTATCGCTAGACTATTAATCCAGACACTCAGCTAATGTTCTGGGGACCGGGGTTCGAATCCCACCACGGAAGATGGTGGAATTTGAATTCAATAAAATACATCAAGAATTACTTCAGATGGGCAGCATGGTCGGTGCAGGTTTGGAGGGCCCAAGGCCTGTGCTGTAATTTGCTTTGTTCTACTGATGACCATGAAACCATTGTCGGGAAAACCCAACTGGTTCACTTTAGGGAAGAAAATCTGCCGTCCTCACCTGGTCTGGCCTACAGAGCCACAGCAATTTGGTTGACTGAACTGCCCTTTGAAATGGCCTAGCAAGCCACCCAGTTTCAAGGGAACTAGGGATGGGCAACAAATGCTGGCCAGGCAGCGGCGCCCATGTCCCGCGAATGAATAAAGGAAAGATCAAGCCCAAAATGGATGCAATGCCTTATCTTGTCAGCTTGGATTTTGTTTGTCTCTCTTGTGGGGGCCGTGAATTGGATTCAATTGGAAGGGGGGTGGGAAGGGGGGGGGGGAGAGGAGGGGGGGGGGGAGGAGGGGGGGGGGGGAGAGGAGGGGGGGGGGAGGAGGGGGGGGGGGGAGAGGAGGGGGGGGGGAGGAGGGGGGGGTGGGGAGGAGGGGGGGGGGAGGGGGGGGGAGGGGGAGGGGAGGGGGGAGGGGGGGGGAGGGGGGAGGGGGGAGGGGGGGGGAGGGGGGAGGGGGGAGGGGGGGGGAGGGGGGAGGGGGGAGGGGGGGGGAGGGGGGAGGGGGGGAGGGGGGAGGGGGGGGAGGGGGGAGGGGGGGGAGGGGGGAGGGGGGGAGGCGGGGAGGGGGGAGGGGGGGAGGGGGGGGAGGGGGGGGAGGGGGGGGAGGGGGGGAGGGGGGGGGAGGGGGGAGAGGGGGGGGAGGGGGGGAGGGGGGAGGGGGGGGAGGGGGGAGGGGGGGGAGGGGGGAGGGGGGAGGTGGGGGGAGGGGGGAGGGGGGGAGGGGGAGGGGGGGAGGGGGGGAGAGGGGAGGGGGGGAGGGGGAGGGGGGGAGGGGGGGAGGGGGGGAGGGGGGGAGGGGGGAGGGGGAGGGGGGGAGGGGGGGGAGGGGGGAGGGGGGGAGGGGGGAGGGGGGGAAGGTGGGGGAAGCGGGGGGGGGAAGGTGGGGGAAGCGGGGGGGGGAAGGTGGGGGAAGCGGGGTGGGGGAAGCGGGGGGGGAAGGTGGGGGGGGAAGCGGCGGGGGGGGAAGCGGCGGGGGGGGAAGCGGCGGGGGGGGAAGCGAGGGGGGGGAAGCGGAAGGGGGAAGCGGAAGGGGGGAAGCGGAGGGGGGGAAGCGGAGGGGGGGAAGCGGAGGGGGGGAAGCGGAGGGGGGGAAGCGGAGGGGGGGAAGCGGAGGGGGGGAAGCGGAGGGGGGGAAGCGGAGGGGGGGAAGCGGAGGGGGGGAAGCGGAGGGGGGGAAGCGGAGGGGGGGAAGCGGAGGGGGGGAAGCGGAGGGGGGGAAGCGGAGGGGGGGAAGCGGAGGGGGGGAAGCGGAGGGGGGGAAGCGGAGGGGGGGAAGCGGAGGGGGGGAAGCGGAGGGGGGGAAGCGGAGGGGGGGAAGCGGAGGGGGGGAAGCGGAGGGGGGGAAGCGGAGGGGGGGAAGCGGAGGGGGGGAAGCGGAGGGGGGGAAGCGGAGGGGGGGAAGCGGAGGGGGGGAAGCGGAGGGGGGGAAGCGGAGGGGGGGAAGCGGAGGGGGGGAAGCGGAGGGGGGGAAGCGGAGGGGGGGAAGCGGAGGGGGGGAAGCGGAGGGGGGGAAGCGGAGGGGGGGAAGCGGAGGGGGGGAAGCGGAGGGGGGGAAGCGGAGGGGGGGAAGCGGAGGGGGGGAAGCGGAGGGGGGGAAGCGGAAGGGGGGAAGAATCAGAAATGTAAGGGAAAGCCATTTCCCTGTAACTTCCTGAAATACCTGAGCAACCTGAATCTGGTGCAAAATATGTCAGGAAAATCCAATCCAGGAATATCATTCAGAGAAGAGTGTAACACTGCTGGGAGTGAGAGTGTTAACACTGTATAGAATCATAGAACCATAAAGTGCAGAAGAGGCCCTTCAGCCCATCGAGTCTGCACCAACACTTAGAAACACCTGAATTCCCACCTAATTCCATCAGCCAGCACTTGGCCCATAGCCCTGAATGTTATGATGTGCCAAGTGCTCATCCAGATGCTTTCTAAAAGGATGTGAGGCAACCCGCCCCCACCACCCTCCCAGGCAGCGCATTCCAGACCGTCACCACCCTCTGGGTAAAAAGGTTTTTCCTCACATCCCCCCTAAATCTCCTGCCTCTCACCTTGAAACTATGTCCCCTTGTGACTGATCCTTCAACTGAGAGCAGCTACTTCTTATCCACTCTGTCCATGTCCCTCATAATCTTGTACACCTTGATCAGATCATCTCTCAGTCTTCTCTGCTCCAATGAAAACAACACAAGCCTATCCAACCTCTCTTCGTAACTTAAATTTTCCATCTCAGGCAGCATCCTGGTGAATGTAAGTGAGTAAGTTGTTAGAAGGTATTCTGAGATCTACAGGCATTTAGAGATGCAAGGACTGATTAGGGACAGTCAGCATGGCTTTGTGAGTGGAAAATCATGTCTCACAATTTGATTGACTTTTTTGAAGGGGTAACCAAGAAGGTAGATGAGGGCAGTGCAGTTGATGTTGTCTACATGGACTTTAGCAAGGCCTTTGACAAGGTACCGCATGGTAGGTTGTTGCACAAGGTTAAATCTCACTGAATTCAGGGTGAGGTAGCTAAATGGATACAAAATTGGCTTGATGACTGAAGACAGATGGTGGTTGTAGAGGGCTGTTTTTCAAACTGGAGGCCTGTGAGCAGCGGTGTGCTTCAGGGATCGGTGTTGGGTACATTGTTATTTGTCATTTATATGAATGATTTGGATGAGAATATAGGAGGCATGGTTAGTAAGTTTGCAGATTGGTGGCATAGTGGACAGTGAAGAAGGTTATCTCGGATTGCAACGGGATCTTGATCAATTGGGCCAGTGGGCTGACGAATGGCAGATGGAGTTTAATTTAGATAAATGTGAGGTGATGCATTTTGGTAGATTGAACAGGGCAGGAGTTACTCAGTTAATAGTAGGGCATTGGGGACAAAGAGATCTGGGGTACATGTCCATAGCTCCTTGAAAGTAGAGTCACAGGTGGACAGAGTGGTGAAGAAGGCATTCAACATGCTTGGTTTGATTGGTCAGAACATTGAATACAGGAGTTGGAACGTCTTGTTGAAGTTGTACAGGACATTAGTAAGTCCACACTTGGAATACTGTGTACAGTTCTGGTTCACCCTATTATAGAAAGGATATTATTAAACTAGAAAGAGTGCAGAAAAGATTTACTAGGATGCTACTGGGACTTGGTGGTTTGAGTTATAAGGAGAGGCTGGATAGACTGGGACTTTTTTCTCTGCAACGTAGCAGGCTTAGGGGTGATCTCATAGAGGTCTATAAAATAATGAGGGGCATAGGTCAGCTAGATAGTCAATATCTTTTCCCAAAGGTAGGGGAGTCTAAAACAGAGGGCATAGGTTTATGGTGAGAGGGGAGAGATACAAAAGGGTCCAGAGGGGCAATTTTTTCACTCAGAGGGTGGTGAGTATCTGGAACGAGCTGCCAGAGGCAGTAGTAGAAGTGGGTACAATTTTGTCTTTTCAAAAGCGTTTAGACAGTTACGTGGGTAAGATGGATATAGAGGGATATGGGCCAAATGCGGGCAATTGGGACTAGCTTATGAATTAATAAAAAGGGCGGCATGGACAAGTTAGGCCGAAGGGCCTGTTTCCATGCTATAAACCTCTATGACTCTCCTCTGCACCCCCTCCAGTGCAATCACATCCCTCTGGTAATGTGGTGCCCAGAACTGCACACACTACTCTACCTGTGGCTTCACCAACTCCAATATGACTTCCCTGCTTTTGTAATCTATGCCTCGATTGATAAAGGCAAATGTCACATATGCCTTTTTCACCACCCTACTCACATGCCCTTCCGCTTTCAGAGATCTGTAGACAAACACGCCAAGGTCCTTTTGTTCCACAGAACTTCCTAGTATTCACTGAGTACTTTCTTGCCAAATTACTCCTTCCAAAGTATATCACCTCACACTTTTCAGGGTTACATTCCATCTGCCACTTATCTGCCCATTTGACCATTCCGTCTATATCTTCTTGTAGCCCATGACACCCCACCTCACTGTAACCATCTGTCCAATCTTTGTGTCATCCACAAACTTACTAATCCTATCTCCCACACAGTCATCAATGTCATTTATATAAATTACGAATAATAGGGGGCCCAACACAGATCCCTGTGGTACGCCACTGGACACTGGCTTCCAGTCACCCTCCATCTCCTACAACTGAGCCAATTTTGAATTCACTTTATCAAATTACCCTGTAGACGATATGAATTTACCTTCTTTACAGGTCTCCCATGTGGGACCTTGTCAAAGGCTTTGCTGAAATCCATATAAGCTACATCGACTGCACTACCCTCGTCTATACACCTGGTCACCTCCTCAAAAACTTCAATCAAATTTGTTAGGCATGATCTCCCTCTGACGAAGCTATGTTAACTATCTCTGATCAAGCTTTGCCTCTCCAAGGGGAGATAGATGCTCTCCTTCAGAAATTTATTTAATAGTTTCCCTACTGACGTGAGACTCACTGGTCTGTAGTTCCCTGGTTTAGCTCTACAACCCTTCTTAAATAGCAGAACCACATAAGCTCCTCTCCAGTCATCTGGCACCTCCCCCGTGGCCAGAAAGAAACTGAAAATTTGGGTAAGGGCCCCTGTAATCTCTTCCCTTGCCTCCCACAGCAGCCTAGGGCACAATTCATCTGGACCTGGAGATTTACCCACTTTTAAGGTTACCAACACCTCCAATACCTTGTCCTTCCCTATGGCAATTTGCTCAAGAACCTCACAGTCCTTCTCACCGAATCCCATACCATTGTCCTCATTCTCTTGGATGAAGATGAATGTGAAGTATTCATTCAACACTCTACCAATGTCCACTGGTTCCACCCACAGATTGCCCCCTTGGTTCCTAATGGGTCCGACTCTTTCCCTGGTTATCCTTTTCCCATTGATATTCTTATAGAATATCTTGGGATTTTCCCTACTTCTACCAGCCAGAGCTTTCTCATATCCCCTCTGTGCATTCCGAATTACTTTCTTAAGCTCCACCCTGCACTTTCTATACCTCACTAATGCTGCCACTGATTTGCTCCCCTTGTACTTTGCCTTTCTTTTCCTTCTCATTGTATCCTGAATATATCGGGTCATTCATGGTCTCTGGGCTTGTTATTCCTACCTATCACCCTGGAGGGAACATGCTGGGCTTGCACCCTCCCCATTCCCTTTTTGAATGCCCCCTCCACTGCTCTTCTGTAGATTTTCCCATGAGTAGCTTTCCAAGTCTACCTTGGCCAGACCCTGTCTAATTTTACTAAAATCCACTCTCCCCAAGCCAAAACTGTTTTTTTGTAGCTTGTCTATTTCTTTGTCCATAACAAGCTTAAATTGCACCATGTTGTGGTCACAGGGATTGTGAGCGTAAACGCCATCGGGATTGCGAGCGTAAACGCTATCGGGATTCAGAGCATAAGCGTAACGCTATAGGTAGTGTGAGTGTGACACTGTATGGAGTGAGAGTGTAACACTGTAGGGAGTGAGAGTGTAACACTGTAGGGAGTGAGAGTGTAACACTGTATGGAGTGAGAGTGTAACACTATGGAGTGAGAGTGTGACACTGTATGGAGTGAGAGTGTGACACTAGGGAGTGAGAGTGTAACACTGTAGGGAGTGTGAGTGTAACACTGTATGGAGTGAGAGTGTGACACTGTATGGAGTGAGAGTGTGACACTATGGAGTGAGAGTGTGACACTGTATGGAGTGAGAGTGTGACACTAGGGAGTGAGAGTGTAACACTGTAGGGAGTGAGAGTGTGACACTAGGGAGTGAGAGTGTAACACTGTAGGGAGTGTGAGTGTAACACTGTAGGGAGTGAGAGTGTAACACTGTAGGGAGTGAGAGTGTAACACTGTAGGGAGTGAGAGTGTGACACTGTATGGAGTGAGAGTGTGACACTGTAGGGAGTGAGAGTGTGACACTGTATGGAGTGTGAGTGTGACACTGTAGGGAGTGTGACACTGTAGGGAGTGTGAGTGTGACACTATGGAGTGTGAGTGTAACACTATAGGGAGTGAGTGTAACACTGTAGGGAGTGAGTGTAACACTGTAGGGAGTGAGTGTAACACTGTAGGGAGTGAGAGTGTAATACTGTAGGGAGTGAGAGTGTAACACTGTATGGAGTGAGAGTGTAATACTGTAGGGAGTGAGAGTGTAACACTATGGAGTGAGAGTGTAACACTATGGTGTGAGAGTGTAACACTGTATGGAGTGAGAGTGTGACACTGTAGGGAGTGAGAGTGTAACACTGTATGGAGTGAGTGTAACACTGTAGGGAGTGAGAGTGTAATACTGTAGGGAGTGAGAGTGTAACACTGTATGGAGTGAGAGTGTAATACTGTAGGGAGTGAGAGTGTAACACTATGGAGTGAGAGTGTAACACTATGGCGTGAGAGTGTAACACTGTATGGAGTGAGAGTGTGACACTGTAGGGAGTGAGAGTGTAACACTGTAGGGAGTGAGTGTAACACTGTAGGGAGTGAGAGTGTAATACTGTAGGGAGTGAGAGTGTAACACTGTATGGAGTGAGAGTGTAATACTGTAGGGAGTGAGAGTGTAACACTATGGAGAGAGAGTGTAACACTATGGCGTGAGAGTGTAACACTGTATGGAGTGAGAGTGTGACACTGTAGGGAGTGAGAGTGTAACACTATGGAGTGAGAGTGTAACACTGTATGGAGTGAGAGTGTGACACTGTAGGGAGTGAGAGTGTAACACTGTATGGAGTGAGAGTGTGACACTGTAGGGAGTGAGAGTGTAACACTGTATGGAGTGAGAGTGTGACACTGTAGGGAGTGAGAGTGTAACACTATGGAGTGAGAGTGTAACACTGTATGGAGTGAGAGTGTGACACTGTAGGGAGTGAGAGTGTAACACTGTATGGAGTGAGAGTGTGACACTGTAGGGAGTGAGAGTGTAACACTGTATGGAGTGAGAGTGTGACACTGTAGGGAGTGAGAGTGTAACACTGTATGGAGTGAGAGTGTGACACTGTAGGGAGTGAGAGTGTAACACTGTATGGAGTGAGAGTGTGACACTGTAGGGAGTGAGAGTGTAACACTGTATGGAGTGAGAGTGTGACACTGTAGGGAGTGAGACACTGTAGGGAGTGCGAGTGTAACACTGTAGGGAATGTGAGTGTGACACCATAGGGACTGTGAGCGTGTGTCACTAAGTGTAGCAGTTTTGAAGTTTGTGTTTCTGGTTATGGTTTTAAACTTTCCCGCGGGACACAAAGCGAAGCGGAAATGCAGAAGGCGCCACGTTTGTATTTTTACCGGGGTTGTGTTTCCTGGACCGGGACAAGTTCCCCTCCCTCTCTCCCCCGCTCTCCCCTCTCCCCCGGTACCTGCTGGAATGTGAGCGGCCGGCACACAGCCCTCGCCTCCCCGGGGACACAGACGGTGAGGTGGGAGATGAAGCGCTGGTAGCTGTCGGGGTCACTGGTTTGGAGCAGCGCTGGCGGAGCGGCGGCAGCAGCAGCGCTGATCGCCGCAATGAACTGCTGCAGGGTACACACTGTGGGATAGACAGAGAGCAGCAGCTCACACAGCCTGCTGTCTGACATGGTGGACAGCTCACAGACACTGTGCTCACGGACAGTCAGCTTTCTCTGGCAAAGGACAGGGGGAAGGAATCCCCCTTTATTCTAACATCATCCCTCCCCCCAGCAATCAATCACATTCGCATTTCCTCCTGCCCAGCTAACACCACAGCACACAATCTCCTCCCACTCAATCTACACTTCAACCCCATCTCCTCCCCCCAAATCCCATCTCCTCCCACCCACTCTACACCTCACCCCCCACCACCTCCTACCCATTCTATGATGTGGAGATGCCGGTGTTGGACTACGGTGGGCACAGTAAGAAGTCTCACAACATCAGGTTAAAGTCCAACAGGATTATTTGGTAGCACAATGAGGAGGATCACAACAGATACCGACAGACGCTGAAAGACACCCTCGTAAAAACAGGATATGGCGCTCGACTCATCGATCAACAATTCCAACGCGCCACAGTGAAAAACCACACCGACCTCCTCAGAAGACAAACACGGGACACGGCGGACAGAGTACCCTTCGTCGTCCAGTACTTCCCCGGAGTGGAGAAGCTACGACATCTCCTCCGGAGCCTTCAACATGTCATCGATGAAGACGAACATCTCGCCAAGGCCATCCCCACACCCCCATTACGTGCCTTCAAACAACCGCACAACCTCAAACAGACCATTGTACGCAGCAAACTACCCAGCCTTCAGGAGAACAGTGACCACGACACCACACAACCCTGCCACAGCAACCTCTGCAAGACGTGCCGGATCACCGACACGGATGCCATCATCTCACGTGAGAACACCATCCACCAGGTACACGGTACCTACTCTTGCAACTCGGCCAATGTTGGCTACCTGATACATTGCAGGAAAGGATGTCCCGAGGCATGGTACATTGGGGAGACCATGCAGACACTACAACAACAGATGAATGGACACCGTTCGACAATCACCAGGCAGGAGTGTTCCCTTCCTGTCGGGGAACACTTCAGCAGTCACGGGCATTAAGCCTCTGATCTATGCGTAAGCGTTCTCCAAGGCGGCCTTCACGACACACGACAACGCAGAATCGCTGAGCAGAAACTGATAGCCAAGTTCCGGACACGTGAGGATGACCTCAACCGGGATCTTGGGTTCATGTCACACTATCTGCAACCCCCATGACTTGCCTGGGCTTTCAAAATCTTACTGACTGTCCTGGCTTGAGACAATTCACATCTTTAACCTGTGCTTAACCCTCTCTCCACTCGCATTGTCTGTACCTGTAAAGACTTGATTACCTGTTAAGACTCACATTCCAACCATTATCTTGTAATTGAGTTTGTGTCTATATATGCCCTGTTTGTGAACCCAACTCTTCACTCACCTGATGAAGGAGCAGCGTTCCGAAAGCTCATGTTACCAAATAAATCTGTTGGACTTTAAGCTGATATTGTGAGACTTTTTACTGCACCCATTCTACACCTCACCCCCTCTCCTCCCACCCACCTGACACCTCACCCTATCAGCATTGCCCTTCCTCTCCCATGCATTTATTCTTGGAGAGTGGTGTAGTCCTTGTGTTTCCTGGATTAATAATCTGTCTTGATGCTCCCAATTGGTTTATGAAGGCCAGATTATTAATCCAGGAAACACAAGGACTACACCACTCTCTCCAAGAATGTCACCAGGACCGATGTGTTAACCATTGAATGGCTGTAGCATGGGAGCAAGTCAAGTAATGAAACCCCCAGAAAAAGTTAATCACAGTTAGCAATCCTTTGTGCAGTGTATGTAATGGATGGCAATACATTCATTAACTAACCTCTTTAACTCAAGTCTGTGTACAGGGAATAAGGATTTTCCTGGACTACAGCATTAGACAGATTGGATTTGGCCTGTCTTTCGTGGACAAGACGTACCTGGACTTTTTCCCACATTTATCAGGTAGTATTCTAGCTGTATAGCTGGGCTTGTTCTGGATTACAGGTCCTCAGTACAGTGGGAAGGTCATTAGGATCTGTAGCCTTTACTGTGTCCAGTGTACTTGACCATTAGAGCGGGATGCTTCTGATTATTAATAATGAATATTATTCAACCCGTTACGTGCAGTGCTAATGAGATCAGCATCACTTGTGATGACTGCACTTCCCATGTCCTGTAAGCAACGTCCCACTGAATGTTCAAGCTAGATCTATACATGGTGTTTCGTCGCATTATGTATGATGAATTGTATTGACTGAAGACTGACAACTGTGATGTGGAGGACTCCAGAAGACCCAGAATAATCACTGCTGAGCAACTCCAGCTGATCACAAGTGCAAATACTTCTGCACTGTTTTTTGCACTCGCATTGGGCTCTACCAGAGTTGAAAATGGGATTTTCATGAGGACTCATCCTGTTTGATGCATTTTTGTCCTCCACTATCTACAAGAGATGGGCAATAAATGCTGTCCAGCCAGCGACACCCATGTCCCACGAATGAACGAAAAGAAAGCAGAGCTTTGATGTGATACAGGATTTTAAACTCTGTCCGTAGCATTGTTTCATATGCACGCACTTATGCTGTAGCTTTACCAGGTTAGCACTTCATTGTCAGGTACCCCAAGTGTGTCTTCCCACATTTTTCATTGAACCAAGGTTGGCTGCCTGGCTTGATGAGGAAGGAGGAGTGAAGAATAGGTCAGGGTATGTGGTTTGCGATTACATAATTCTATTGCAGCTGATGGTCCACTACACCAAATGAATGTCTAGTTGAGCCATTCTGTACTGATTAAGGCCCCTAACCAGGCACATTCACTGCCCTTACTACTGTTATATTTAAGCATGGATTACTGATCCGTCAACTGAGAGATCTGCAATGGTAATCAGCAGGAGGTTTCCTTGCTCACATTTGACTTGAACCCACGGGACTTCATGGGTACCCAGAGTCAAGGCTGAGGACTCTGTGCCCCTTCCCTGTCAAATAAAATTGAAAACCCAGACTGCTGAGCCCCCACCACTGTTAGGACAGGACACACCCAGGGAATAGAAGAGCCCGTCACTGTGCCTAATGAGCATGAAGAATGGCGTCTGAGGGAACTGAGCTCAAATTGGGCTACATCCTTGAAAGAGCCAGCCCCAGACTAGATTTATAGTGGCTTTGGCCGAAGTTTAAGTTTATTTATTAGTGTCACAAGTAGACTTGCATTAACACTGCAATGAAGTTACTGTGAAAAGCCCCTAGTTGCCACACTCTGGCTCCTGTTCAGGTACACGGAGGGAGAATTTAGCATAGCCAATGCACCTAACCAGCATGTCTTTTGGACTGTGGGAGGAAACTGGAGCACCCGGAGGAAACCCATGCAGACACGCTGAAGTCTGTAACCTCTCAATTTTGTGGAAGAGAAAGAAACTCTCATTTTAAATCGGTGTGTAGTGTCACAATATGTGCATGTATTTTTAAATGTACTTTCATAGAAAATTAAGCCAGATAATATACAGCAATTTATTTATCACTCCGGTCTAGTGCAAGTTTTGTTTTTAGCTTTTACAGTTGCCTAGTGCTCGCAATTTTGTGTTGGATGCTGGTTTCGGACTGATTTGGAATTCTTATGCATTCACCATTTACACCACATCTCGGAAGCCAATCTCTGTTAAAGAAGTGACAGTTTAGCTGGTATTAGCATTATCCAATTTTAATTCTGCTACCAAACCGGATTAAGAAAACGCACAGCCGCAGCCAAACTTTAAGGGCACGAGTGAGCGGATTATATCTGTCACTCCAGCCGGTCTAGGATTGACACCAGCCTGGCTGAAGGGTTGTAAAGGTGCGATTTTATCAGTAAAAAAAAAACATCCAGAGCCTAAGTGTCTATCACTAAAAATAAGTTAAAAGATATCCAACAACATTCAGCACTTAGGCTCTGGGACTTACTCCTTAGAAAAGATCAGACATCACCGCAAATAGTTTAACGTTTAGTACCTATGTGTTTTAAATTTGGAAAAAAGTTGCGTTCACCATCACAGCTATATAAAAACTGCAGAAAACACTTTTGGTGAGTATTATTAAAAAATAACTTTATAACCAAATCACCAGAAAAAAAGAATGCATATTCAACAGAGAGATCATTACATCTGTTCGGCAAATCAAAGCAAATTTTACCAATCGGCAGAAAAACCTAGACAGAGCACTACGGAGCAGATTAGTGAGCGATGTCAATTATTAAATCAACAGAGACCAGAGCCATTTTCAACTTCGAACCAACGTTTACTGTCATTAACCTGAAATGGTGAACCCTCAGTCAAAAATAAATCAGAATTTCTAAACAGCTAAATGTTCCCACAGATTAGCTCAAGATTATTTTCTCTACCATATTCCTTTAAAAAACTGAATCAAAGTGATACTGCTGAATAAATTAAAAGTGTTGCAAAGGTTTGATTTCAGTGTTTGAGAATCGAGTCTAACAAATTATTATCCTTTTATTTAACTTGAAAAATACTTATTGTCTGTTACCCTCAACAAATCAATGATGTGGTCAAGTTTAATGTCCGAATTGAATTTTTTTTTTGAAAGGTCCACTCCATGCTAACCTGGATTAGTTTCAAATGTTTCGATCATTCGTTTGGCTGAATCATGGTTTACTAATACAATAAATAAATGGAATGCAGAACTACAGTTCCAGTAATAACCAGTCACACAGAAACAATGACATCAAGTCAGATTATAAATGTTGTAATGACCTCACTCAAAACAAAACCATTTGCAAACCAGTAAAGTAAAAGCAAGCCAGTAAGAGTAGTGTAAGATAATGCTCAAGTACTCTGGTCATTAGGTGAAGTTGTCCTTGGCTAACTTTATCTACCATTCTGATCAATTAACACCACATCGGCTTGGACCCTTGAAGGAAATCACATTAAAGATACAAATTTGAGCTGTTGCTGTCAAACAACGTTATAGTTTACACTTTTATCTTCTTTATAAGAGTAATACTGTTTAACTCTCAGACCCAGAGTTATAAATCCAGAAAGGCAGGCGCTGCTGGAGATATATTCATCCTGAGTCATAAGCAGGAAAGGATCAACGGTGAAGTGGCTGTGCTGCAGGTAGCAGAGCTTTCAAAAGATGGTTAGCAGCGAAAACCCAGTCTAAAATCACTCTTTGTGCAGCTTTTTCGCAGTCTCTTTCTCATCATATGATTCACCGTATTCATTAATTCTGCTTTTATCCACTGGGTAAAGCCTGCAATGAAAGATAACACAATGTCAGAATTACACAGGGGGTGTGACTAAAAAGGTAAATCTATCCAGTTATTCTGATTTAGTTTATTTAGAAGTAGGCTTACATTCACACTGCAATGAAGCTACTGTGAAAATCCCCGAGTCGCCACACTCCGGCACCTGTTCGGGTACACTGGGGGAGAATTTAGCACGGCCAATCCACCTAACCAGCACGTCTTTTGGACTGTGGGAGGAAACCCACGCAGACATGGGGAGAAAGTGCAGTCTCTGCACAGATAGTGACCCAAGCCGGGAATTGAACCCAGATTCCTGGTGCTGTGAGGCAGCACTTAAAGACAACAATGCATTGATAAAAGAAATTCCGAGGCAATGTTTTCCTTTTGTTGGAAGTTTTGTGCTCATCGTGGTTTACTGTGATATTTTTAAAAATTCATTTTTGAGATGTGTCACTGATTATAACAGCGATATGAAAAATATGAAACATTCTTCCACTGTGTTTGCCACGACAGTATTACCAGGATATGTATTGGCTGTGTGATTTTATAATAACATATTTGTAGAGCAAAGTGGCATTGTCATCTCTTATAGCAGCCGCTGCATATTTTGTATCAAGATATGGGGCAGCACGATGGCACAGTGGCACTGCTGCCTCACAGCACCAGGGACCCCAGTTCAATTCTTGGTTTGGGTCACTGTCTGTGCAGAGTTTGCACATTCTCCCCGTGTCTGCGTGGGTTTCCTCCAAGTGCTCTGGCTTCCTCCAAGTCCAAAGATGTGCAGCTCAGGTGCATTGGCCAAGCTAAATTCTCCCTCAGTGTACCCGAACAGGTGCCGGAGTGTGGTGACTGTGGGATTTTCATAGTAACTTCATTGTAGTGTTAATGAAAGCCTACTTGTGACACTAATAAATAAACTTTTAAAAAAAGGATACATTTTGCAGGGAAGAAAACTTAAATCCATTTTAGTCAAGAATTTTGGACCCAGAAACTGTTGTTTGGGTTCAATTCAAATTCAGCAAATTGAAGCACTTTACTCATTTCCTCATCTTTCTAATGAAACCTCGGCTTGAAAGGTAAAATACAGCAGTTTAAAAGTTTCATTTTCTCACACTGCAACATTAGCAAGTCTTACCATCTCTGGTAGAGATAAACAAGAAACACTACATCATCTCGGAAGCAAGCTAGTCTGTGTGACGTTGGCATGGTGATGATGAACGCAAAGACATCATCAATAAAGGTGTTAAACGCCTGCAACGAGAGACAGGTTGTGACAATTAAAGAGGTGCATTGTTTTCAGTCAGAAGGTGGAAAACATTAGATAATGCATATAAAATTGCTAAATGAACGGGATTAACACAATAGAATACAAACCTACACTTACAATTGGCCATAATTAATTAATATTTCTGCTCGGCCATCACAAGGAAGTGATCAGATTTGATCCATTGAGTCCGGCTACACTTCCCACTGCCTTGGAAAAGCAGCCAGCATAATCAAAGACCCCACGCACACTGGGCATACTCTCTTCCACCTTCTTCCATTGGGAAAACGATACAAAGGTCTGAAATCACGTACCAACAGACTCGAGAACAACTTCTTCCCTGCTGCCATCAGACTTTTGAATGGACCTACCATATATTAAGTTGATCTTTCTCTTCACCCTATCTGTAACTGCAATACTATATTCTGCACCCTCTCTTTTCCTTCAACCCCTATGTAATCTATGAATGGTATGTTTTTGTCTGTATCGCGCGCAAGAAACAATACTTTTCACTGCATACTAATACATGTGACAATAATAAATCAAAAAGATTTGTGTTCCATTTACACTGGAGGCAGCAGTGGTTGAAAAAAAGGAACTAGTATTCTGTCCTTCATACATAAAATTGGCTACAAAATAAAACATCTGCTTGCTCGTTTGTCAAAAGATGGTACATTTAAAACATTCTGATATTATACTTCTCTAGTATTCACATAACCTTTTCTTTACAATTGGCCCAGGGATATCTCTCAATCTACTGTACATCTCGGCATTTGAACCTACTTTCTCTATAGTGATAATACCAGCCTAGGACAAACTCAATGGAAGTATAAACTATAAAACAGCAATTCCAGGGTAGAAGTTTGTGCTTAGTGGCTCATGAATCCACATTTATATTAATGAACAAATTGGAGCCCACCTTTGGGTTGAGAAAACAAGTTAAACTAAAAGTAGTAACAGTGTCGCAGATATTTTTGCCATTGTCACTGTGCAGAGTTTTTGAATAATCTTTTGGGGGAGGTAATGTCAGCTCCATTTAAAACACGTGCCAATCTTAAACAATAATGACAAGCTGTGGCCAGGCTCTGAGGAAGAATGCAGATGGATTGTTAGAGCTGTTTGGTTGCAATCAAGTTAGAGACCTGAATGTAACTCACTAATAGGTTGTACTGATTTCTCTCTTTTTTTCATTTGCTTGGAAATAAAGCAGTTTAACAATCTATATATGACACAAAAACAGAAAATGCTTGAAAATCTTAGCAGGTTTGACAGCATCTGCGGAGAGAGAACAGAGCTAATGTCTCGAGTCTGGATAACCCTTCATCAGCTCTGACAGAGTCATCTAGACTCAAAAAATTAGCTCTATTCTCTCTCCGCAGATGCCATCTGAAACTGCTGAGATTTTCCAGCATTTTCTGTTTTTGTTTCAGATTCCAGCATCTGCAGAAATTTGCTTTTAATCCGTATATAACCTCATTTTACCATCTCATGGTCCACCATTGAGAAGATGAGAGAGGTACATGTATGAAGCGTATGAATATCCAGTTCAGATAAAGGCGCACTATTGCTACACCCATAATTTGATCACAAATGCAGTGGTTAATATAAACCCAGATGCTCAAAAATGGTAGAATATGGAGTACACAGCCATCATTACACCAACAGCATGCTCCAATTCCACAACTCAGCTATATTTTCAATTAGTGCCATCTGTCTGCAAAAGGCCACCATAGCACATTCAGATACAAGAGCGCAAAGTGCCTGGAATCATAGAATCATAGAATCCTACAGTGCAGAAAGAGGCCATTCGGCCCATCGAGTCTGCACCGACCGCAATCCCACCCAGGCCCTATCCACATATCCCTAGATATTTACCCACTAACCCCTCGAACCTATGCATCCCAGGACACTAAGGGGCAATTTAGAATGGCCAATCAACCTAACCCGCACATCTTTGGACTGTGGGAGGAAACCGGAGCACCCGGAGGAAACCCACGCAGACACGAGGAGAATGTGCAAACTCCACACAGACAGTGACCCGAGCTGGGAATCGAACCCAGGTCCCTGGAGCTGTGAAGCAGCAGTGCTAACCACTGTGCTACCGTGCCGCTCTACCGTGCCACCTAGGACAGCCATCATCTCAACCAAGGCAATGGAGCACAATTATTTATATTTTTTTAAACTACAAAGCTTAAAGATTAAATTAGCTAAGTTAATGTTGTAAAATCATTTGGACTAAATTATTTACATTATTGACATTCTCTGAACTCTCAAAACAAAATTCAAATCTGGGGAGTGAGTCAACCTGCTATTGACAAGCGCACACTGACACTGTTCTAAGCTGCAGGCAGAAGTGGACAGGAATAAAGTCAATATCTTACATTCTACTGTGCTCAGTATGTACAATGAGACGTCCCAATGTGATTTACAAGGTGGCCGATAGCAAAAAGGCACAGCCAAGAATGTGGAATTCTCCATGCAATAGGCAACAGATCGCAACCACCACATGCGAGGAACTGGGTTTTGCTCTAATTCATTTGAGCATCATGTGACATTTGAGTAAATTTTGAGATGCAAATAAAATTAATAGCTTACTTTGTACATAAAAGCCTTCCATGGTAAATGTGCCACAGATTTCAGCTGCAAGTAAACAGAAAATATTAATTGGCGGATGTCTTGAGTTTTTTTCCCCCTCCAAAACAAATATTTTGCATCAAGCAAGCTTCATTCCCATTAGAGACAATAGTTATTGGCTCCCCTGATGGGACAGTGGTTAAAGATGTCATCTGGTATAGTATTAAGCCACAGAGATAAAGAAGCCCCAACACCTCAGCTGGGAAGCTGCTGTTGGGTACTCTGCGGGAAGAGGGGTTGAGGAAGAGGGGAAGAAAACACACAGGTTGGCCAGGATCCAATGCTCAAGTGTAGCTTGTGGATTTTCACTGCAAAAAGAACTGGGCTCAGTAACATTCACATCACACAAGTACCGGGCAATGACCATCTCCAACAAGTGATAATCTAATCAACTCCCCTTGATATTCAATGGCATTATCTCTACCAACACCACAGGTTACTATTGACCAGAATTAGACTAGCCATTTAATACTATGGCTGCAAGAACAGGTCAGAGGCTTGAAATCCTGCGGCAAGTAATTAACCTCATGACTCCCCAAAGTCTGTTCGCCATCCGCAAGACACAAGTCAGGAGAGTAATGGAATACTCTCCACTTGCCTGGATGAGTGCAAACCTTTCCACAGTCAATCCCTCCACCACCACCAGACAGTGGCAGTCGTGTGTACCATCTACAAGATGCACTGCAGGAACTCACCAAGATTCCTTAGACAGCATCTTCCAAACCCATGACTGCTACCATTGAGAAGGATAAAGGCAGCAGACATTTGGGAACAACGCCACCCGGAAGTTCCCTTCCGAGTCACTCACTGTTCTGACTTGGAAATATATCGCCATTCCCTCACTGTCACTGGGTCAAAACCCTGGAACTCCCTCCCTAACAGCCCTGTGGGCGTACCTACACCACATGGACTGCAGCAGTTCAAGAAGGCCGCTTGCCACCACCTGCTCAGGGCAATTAGGGATGGGCAATAAATGCTGCCTACCCAGTGACGGCCACATATTGAAAATGAATATTTTTTAAAAAGCTACAATTGAGTGCCCATGTATGACAGGCAGCAGATGAACTTGCCATACAAGTCATTCAAATTTGCCCATCTAAAAGAGTCAGCGTAGCATGCCTTCATAAATCTAACAGAATCTGAGCAAGAGAGGAGATGTTTTCTTAGAAAACTGCTGACAGTATTTCTTTTCCCTCAAATTAGAATTGCTCATCTTTAAGGGTCAAATGGGTAAAAACAGTAACAATACCTTTCAAAACGCAAACAGAACGAGCTTAAACTGTCCATTAGAATGTTGAATTGGAACCATCCATGTCTCTAATTTAACAATGCTGCATACAATGATCACTACATAGAACTCTAATGTTTTGTGGTTCCAAGTCTAACACAAGACCGGTTACTTTTATTGTATTAAAAATGTCTCAATTTTAACATGCTCCATATTTATTACAAATTTCACTGAGGGATCTATGGACTAATGTAGCAATGTCCCAGCATCAAATTCAAAACCAATGCATATTTTTAAAGTTCTGATCATAGAATCCCTAAAGTGCAGAAAGAAGCCATTTGGCCCATCGAGCCTGCACCGACAACAATCCCACCCTGGCCCTGTCCCCATAACCCAAGCATTCACCCTGCTATTCCCCCTGACATTAAGGGACAATTCAGCATGGCCGACCAACCTAACCCGCACATCTTTCTGATGTGAAGGGAACTTTTTTTTGGATATATTGCATGTGCTAAAAGTTTCCTATAGTCGCTTTTTAGACTCTCATCAATCTGCAATAGTGCTGATAGCCCTCCTGTACAGTGGTTGCCCTCACCATTTCTAATGTGTGGACCAATACTCTGACCCATACCCTGGAGCTATAGTTAGCTAGACATACCTTTTGAGCATTGAGAATGAGGCAAGTTCAATCGATTCCAGAACTCATTAGACTGTGATCTTGAACAAATGCCCCCTCCCCCTGCACACTGTCTACCCAAAATCCCCTCCAGCCAAAGACACAGAGCTGTGGGGAACGTAGAGAGGCGCTGCCGATCGTCTTTCTCCACACTACCCTACCAAAATTGTACATTTACCCACTGAGTCTTCGGGGAGACTTCACCGGATGTTCCAATTTTGGATGCCAGATGCATTTGTGGTTCCTTAATCTCTGCGACAGCTTTCTCACAGAATGAAATACAAAACTGGCAAGGGTGTGGGGGGGGGGGGGGGGGGTGGAGATGGAGGAAGGTGGGGGAGATGGAGGAAGAGAAAGGCGTCAATGGTAACTCAAGGCATCCAAGGCCACCGTCTCACACTTCTGGTAACCAGGCCGCCTTCTCAGAAAGGAACAGCAGATATCTGAATCCACCAAAAGAGCCAAGGAGAATACTACAACATAGCATCTGGATCATTTCATTTCCAAGCGAGATGGGTTAATTGCTCCTAAAATAGCTGCAACAAGAGCTGGATAAACTGTCTGATCACCAACCTTATAATTAACGAACAGTTGAGGCAGCATAAACAGGAATCCAAAAGCATAAACACCTGCAACAACCACAGCGACATTTTAATGGCCATGCAAGAATAAATAAAGAGTCATTTAGATATTTGCTGTATCGAAAAAAACTCAAAAAAGGAATGTGAGAGAGACACTTACCGTTAACTAAACTATTTATCAACCATGAGTACCAACTGAAAAGATATGAAATATGGCAAATCCAATGCGTTAGATCATTTATTTATTTTTGAATCTTCATGGAAAGGTTAAGCTTAAATCAAGGGCCATTAATAGTTACCTTTTGTACTTTATATTTAATAAGGAGTACACTGCTCCACCAAAGCAGAGGGGATAAAGCACATAGGACAAGTATTTCATTGCCTAAACAGAGAGGGAGGAAAATCCACAACTATCAGGACATGTTTAAAATGGAGAGAGATAATCATACCCACTACAAATTATAAAAATGACCGTACATTTCTAATAAATTGCATCAAACGCTTAAATATGTCACCGTTTTATTTAGAATCAGCTCGCACTCTTTCTAATAGGAGTAAACGTAAGCTCAAATTGGGATAACACAGATTATCTTTACTCAAGTATAGACTGAGGCACAAGCTTCAAAGCCAATAATGTTTCAACAAGATATTATTTTTATTTTCTCTTTAAAAATCAGGCTAAGCCCAAGTAGAATAGCATGAATAAGCCAAATACCTGAGTATCATATTTTTCAGTCTTTCTTTCAGATTCATCAAATGTTCCAAACTGCAAAAAGAAAATACCCACAGTAATCCATTTCATTGCTCACCTAAATTTAGATGTGTCACAGACAACTTGTAGGTTGTAAAATGGAATGCCCTGACACTGATGGTTATATTCCTTCGGTTAAGTGGTGTCTGATAAAATCTGGCCCAGCTTCCTCGGGCTTGGGAGGAGAAAAGTCAGATACCAATACCTCCGATCCAGCAGGCTTCCAAAGGTCCATGTGGAGAAATAATGAGGAATAGACCACTCCACCCTAACCTAGCTCTAATCCAATATCTATCTAGTTTCTCCCGTCTCCCTAGGACGCCAATCTCCTGCTGCCTCGACAACATTTCCATTAATCTTCCAACTAATTAGATAACCTTTTCTTGAAGATTCATCAACTCCATGTCCTCGCCACCAAATGCAACACCAATTGGTTCAAATCCTTGATAGGCACAGAGTCAAACATCAAACCTCATCTGTTCCATTGTAAAGACTGCCTTCTTCCACCTCCGTAATATTACCCAGCTCCAACCCTGCCTCGGCATGTCAAAACAATTACTCAGGCCTTTGTCACCTCCAGGCTATTCCAGTGATGCTCTGGACGATGTTCCGTCCTTAGAAAACTTCAGCTGATCCAAAACTCTGCTGTACCAATCCGTTCACCTATGTCTTTACTAATTGAAGTTCATTCCGTGTGCCCCCACTCCACCCCCCCAACACTTCTGGTTTATCATCCATGTGCTGCAATCCATTCGTGGTATTGCCCTCTCCACATCTCGAGCCTCCATTAGGCCTACTAACTGCTTCCATAGTCCCCACTTCTTTACCTCTGGCACCTCACTTGTTCCCCCTTCCTGTACCCCTTCATTGACGGCCAAGCCTTAACCACCAAGGCCCTAGCTCTAGAACAACCTCTTGCTCAAACATCTCTGCCTCTCTTCCTACATTTTCTCTTGAAAGACTTCCCCTAAAAGTCTCCTCTTCAACCAAGTTTCTTGTCACCTCATCTAAAATCTCCTTTGATTCGAGGCGTATCTTTTATCGATTATGCCTCTGTGAAGGGCCGTAGGGCACCTTTTCTGCATTAAAAATGATTTTTGTAGTGCATATCATCATGTCAGGATATTCCAAAGTGCTTCGCAGCCAATGAAGTAGATTCCATGTTCTAATGTAGGAAAATGCAGCAGCCACAGAACAAATAAGTGGAGGGGATGGTTGAGGGATACATTTTGAAGGGATGTAATTGTGTTCTTGACAACCCACAGTATTTCAGAGATGTCGAGATTTTCTCAGTTTGTCTCAAATACCAAATATTAGTGCACACCCCACAATGGAGGATGATTTTGTGGTGAAAGTGTTTTTTTCTCCCCCTTTTACAATGATGGGGTAGTGGCCACGTCTACCAATTCTATCGTGGACATTCGTCCGTGACTCCGAGGTTGACAAGGATGTTAATTTGCAAATTTTTGTGTTTATTTCACAACTTTCCATGGACAGGTGGACATGGAACTCATTAACTTTGGGTTTCTAACCCAGTTCCAAACCTAGTCTGCCAGAGTCTGGTGGTAAGAATCTACAGCAGCAAGTTGTAGCGATTGCTTCAAAATAAACATCATATGGAATTTAAAAGAAATAGGCCAACATAACCAATTACTTCCTACATACATGATGTGGAGATGCCGGCGTTGGACTGGGGTGGGCACGGTAAGAAGTCTCACAATACCAGGTTAAAGTCCAACAGGTTTATTTGGTATCACAAGCTTTTGGAGCGCTGCTCCTTCATCAGGTGACTCACCTGATAAAGGAGCGGCGCTCCGAATGCCCGTAATGCCAAATAAACCTGTTGGACTTTAACCTGATGTTGTGAGACTTCTTACTGTTCCTACAAACAACCCTTGACTGTCTAATGCTTAAAGAGCTTAGCTGAGTCCACAACCTAAAAACTAGCTCAAACAAGTACTTTAGTATATGCAAAATCATCGCCGTGCATTTGTGAAATAAAACCCAGCTTTTTTCATACTTCACCTGAAATATTGGTCTTAGGCCATGCCATTTAACGGTCATCTTAAAGGCTTTCTTAACTTTCCAGACCTACAGTACAAAGGAACACACAAGTTACTCTTTATTTACACAAGCGAAAAATAAATACTGATAGTAGTTCCAAAGTAAAAAGTTTTTAAGCGTCTTAAAGGTTGCTCCAATGCCCAAGAGTAAATATTGATCTCGTGTGTAATTTCAGATTTTTACTCTACCTCGATGATTGCACCAACGCCAGCTGGAATAAGGACTAGTAAACTGGTCTGCTCATCCAGTAGGAAAAGAAACACCACAATAGTACTGAAGCATCGCCAAAGCACTGCAAGAGGGAACCAGAGGGAGAAAAAAATGTTACATTCAACTAATCATTTTCCTATCCGTTTTAAATGATTGGCTATTGTCAAAAGGTCAAATGTTTAACAGACATGTGCGGTTCTGTTCAAAATATAAACAAGTTAACAGTCAAGGACGCTTACTCCTTCAGTTTTTCTCTCCTTAAAAAGATCTTATGGTTCAGAACATAACCAGTCCATAGTCTAAAAAGTGAGTAGACATTTTCTTTCTTTATTCTTTCATGGGATGTGGACATCACTGGCCAGGCCAGCATTTGTTGCCCATCCCTAATTGTCCTTGAAATGAGTGGCTGCCAGGCCATTGCAGCGGGTAGTTAAGAGTCAACCACATTGTTGTGGGTCTGCATGTGGACCAAACCAGATAAGGATGGCAGATTTCCTTCCCTACAGCACATTAGTATCTTGTAGACACTAGTCAACTAGGTAGGGGTTTAATGACAATTGATGATAGTCTAATGGTCACCATTACCGAGACTAACTTTCAATACCAGATTTTATTATTTGAATTTAAATTTCACCAGCTGCCGTAGTGGAATTTGAACCCAGATTACTAGCTCAGCGATATCACTACACCACCGTATCTCTCAGAATGTGGACTTGTAAGGTCCATATTCACATATATGACTATCTATGACTCCATGACATATGCACTTCCAATCATCAAGAACAGGAACTTTGACCATTTGCTCCAGCCATCCTTAGGCCGGGATCACAAATACCAATTCTTGACTCTGTTCCATCTGAGATTCATTAACTCAGTGGAGATCAGGAATTGAATCTCATTTCAGTACTCAGAACAACAATTCTATCAATATTGTTACAGTCCCCACTGCTTTCAAAAGGGCAATCACGTGAATGCGATTTGTCCGCTATGTGCCGACATGACGCGGTAGAGCTAAGAAAATTTAAAATAATTCTAATTAGTTGGCTTTGAGTGTCTACTGAGCAAAACTTTAATATTGAAAAGTAGTATTTTAATTTACATGTGAAAAAATATACATCCCACCAAGTCTGGCAGTACGTTATATCATTGGCCAAAGGTATATCATGTCCCAAGTGAAGGTGTATCATTGCTCAGTGTTACTGGTAAATAAATACCAACCGAAATTCAGGAGGCGTTTCATATGCAACATCAGACAGTACTGCTTGAAGCACAGTGTATTAAGGGCAGTGTTCTGATCTGACAGTGAAAGTATCAACAAATAGCCGGATTTCCACCCAGGTTTACAGTACAACCACTCTTGCTGTCACCGTTGACTTGCTCCAGCCACCTTTCGCCTCTGTTGTGAACTGAGGCTGTGGAACAATCTTCAGTAATATTGAATCTGCACTGTAAACCGTAGGAGAAACAGAAGCCCAAGCGAATGCACAATGCTGTCTCTTCCAGATGTGGAGCACTGACAACCCTGTGGCCACCAACTTTGAAACGGACAGGGATGCAAATGTGAACAGCTGCTGCTTTTTACCAGAGGTTGCCAGTTTTAAATGTGGATGCTTTAAATGGGACTGTACTTCAACAATGGTTAAGTAAAAAGGATCTATACACCTATTAATGCACATTATATTCACATTTACACACACACAGACACACGTACAGACAGACACGCACACAGACAGTTTCAACAAACTTGTAACTGGGCATCCATACAGCACATTTTATAAATACACAGAGAATAAACAGAGCAGGGAGGTGGGGTAATTTTGTTTTAAAAGTAAAAATTTTAACATTTTAACATCTTGCTTATTAAAGGAACTCGATTAGTTCACTTCAGTAGCCCGTTGTTAAGATAGATTTCGGGAACCTCAAGATTATCAGTAAACCAGCCTGTCATCAACACCGCAAGCCAAAATGGGACGTCCAAGGGCAAAAAAGTAAAACAAAAGGGTACAGTACAAAGTAAGCCGATAGTCATTGCTGAGGCTGCAATGTTTCTGGGATGTCGGCACAGCATTTGTTGCCTGTCCATACAAACAGGGTTGCTGTTCATTAGCTGCATTGAACTCTTACCTGCTTTTGTAGACATGCCAACCATGCTTTTCTTTCGCCTCCAAAATGTAATGTCATTCTTAAAAGCTAAGAAATCAAACAGGAGCTGCACAAAAAAGACAAGTAAAATATTTAATGCAGGACTGTAACAATAAATTGTTTTCAAATAACACCTTAAAATGTAGAAAAAAATACCCCAAATTGCGAAAAGAAACAAAGCACTACAGAAACCCAAGATGAAATTGAACGGTCAGATAATAGATGTTTCAAAGCAATAAAATAACCCATATCCGTGGATTCTTCTTTTTTTTTTGGTCACATTAGGTGTTGGGTATTCCAGAGAGTTATAGAGTCACAGCGCAGAAGGCAGCCATTTGGCCCATCCAGCCTGCATCGACAACAATCCCACCCAAGCCCAATCCCCATAACCCCTTGTATTTACCCCCCTAGTCTCCTGATACTAAGGGGCAATTTAGCATGGCCAATCCACCGAACCTGCACATCTTTGGACTGTGGGAGGAAACCGGACCAACCAGTGGAAACCCACGCAGACACAGGGAGAATGTGCAAACTCCACACAGACAGTGACCCGAGGCCGGAACTGAACCCGGGTCCCTGGCGCTGTGAGGCAGCAGTGCTAGCCACTGTACCACCGTGCCGATCATGTTACTGCACTGTCCCAGGTGTAATTTTACCAATCTGTTGAATGCAGTAAACTCGAGCTTCACACACAGAACTATGCCTGGGACGTGCAGTGATTAGAAATCTCAATCTAAACCAGACCCTTTCACTGTTGCACTTTTCATTGAAAAGGCTGGAAAAATCAGCAAGCAAGGCACAGTGGCCCACCCTTTAGTAGCTGGATACACAACAGCAGTGGCAAGGGTGTGCTGAATGGACTATGCTTGCCCTTAAACCGGGAATGGACATAGTACCACGGGAAATACTTTAAAAAGTTTAAGCACACTCATATGCACCGGTAAGTACACATGAATTGATGCTTTAATGGATTTTTGCTGCGAAAATATCAAATTGGGTTTGTATTATTTTTGATACTACCCAATAAGCATTCTATAGCTCTTGCAAACAAAATTAGTAAAGTAAAAAGTGGGTAGAATTAGTGGCTGATTGCTTTCAATATCTGACCTACAGAATTACTGGAGAGCAGCATTAAAACTATTTGCCTCCCCCAGTGGTATTATTGCTAGACTCTTAATCCAGAAACTCAGCTAACGTTCTGGGGACCCAGGTTCGAATCCTGCCATGGCAGATGGTGGAACTTTAATTCAATAAAAATAAAATCTGGAATTAAGAGTCTACTGATGACCATGAAACCATTGTCAAATTGCCGGAAAAACCCATCTGGTTCACTTATGTCCTAAAGGGAAGGAAATCTGCCATCCTTACCTCGTCTGGCCTACATGTGACTCCAGAGCCACAGCAATGTGGTTGACTCGACTGCCCTTAGGCAACAAAGGATGGCAATAGATGCTGGCCAGCCAGCGACGCCCGTTTCTCATGAATGAATAAAAAACAGTTCTCTTACACACACTGGTTTCTTGAATTAGACAGGTAACACTACAATCTACCAAACACCCAATAAAACAATCTTTAACTATATATTTGGATCTCTCACTGGGAAGTGCCCCCAAGTCCGAGTATGTTAAACAACAGATAGAATGGTTCCAAGGGAACAAAGCTCCCAATTTAAATGCAACTTACATGGAATGCTGCGACAAAGAATGTTAAAGCTAAGAAGTAGAGATTGGTGTCTACAAAGATCCCTTTTACTTCATCAACATCTTTTTCAGTGAAACCTAAAATGTGCATTGGGAAAAGAAGGGGGGGAAAAAAACAGCTGATTTTTTTTTGGTTTAAGTAAACGTCATTTCTTCCTATAAAGCAGCTTCTGGGATTAAGTAAAATTAATCCTGGCAATGAAACAAAATTTCAATATAATTAATACCATTACAACTCATGCAAAATAGTCCAACAGCTGGGTCTTCTGTAAATGAGATGGTGAAGCTGCGGACAGGGATTTCCTACACTGAAGGAGGAATTGCTTCCAGCAGAAATTACAATTAGAATCACTACATCCAAAGTCAATGGTGTGATTTGTAATTTTCAACATTGAGTGTGGATTTCAATGTCATTCACAAAACAACTAAGCACAGCATCGAGTGGGGCAGCACAGCGGTTAGCACTGCTGCCTCAAAGCACCAGGGATCAAGGTTCAACTCCGGGCTTGGGTAACTGTGTGCGTGGAGTCTGCAATGTTCTCCTCGCTTCTGTGTGGGTTTCCTCCAGGTGCTCCGGTTTTCTCCCACAGTCCGAAAGACATGCTGGTTAGGTGCGTTGGCCTTGCTAAGTGTTCAGTGTTCCCAAACAGGTGCTGGAGTGTGGTGACATGGGGATTTTCACAGTAATTTCATTGCAGTGTTAATGTAAGCATACTTGTGCGCTAATAAATAAACTTTTTAAACAATTTCCTCATCAGCCAAAAAATACATTTAAAACATCTCGGGAGACGTCTTTGCTCAAAATGCCAAGCATGTTGATGAAGCGCTTAAGCAGAATGTGCAAAAGGCTCTCATTGGACGTATTTGAGAGATGATGAATTGCAATAACGAGAGCTTTCGTGACTAAATTGCCCTTTCTTATTCCAGTCCTAATTTATTTTCTTAACCCACTGTGAATTAAGGGGGAAGTGATGCAATTAATGCAGCAACGATCAAATGGAGAGTGATAGGTTAAAGTATAACTGAAACAGTTCATATGGATTCCACTGGCCACAGAAACACCTGCAACATTCTTCCAAAAAAAAGCAAAATTACTGATAAGTGTTCATAACACACTACTGTATGGTTGAGTCATAACATTCTCCAAGACTGAAATATTGGGTAGCTCTAACTCAGGGAAACAGCAGTAGGGCATACAATGTAGCAAGGCCCATAATACAGTTCCAAATCAGCAAGTGGTGAAGGTTGTGGCACAGGACTGTTGAGATGAGAAATGGAAAATAATGCTCTTCTGAGGTTGCTGCAACATATGTCTTGATATCAGTGGTGAAGAACGTTTGCTCACTGAGATGTTATGCCAGTTTAACCAATATTTACATGGTTGCACAAATGGGGAAAACTCCCACTCCTCTGTACTGACATCACTCAATTTGATAACAAAAATTACACTTAAAAAAAAAATAGTAGCTGGCCATTTGAAGGGACAAAGGGCTTACCAAAGCGTTGTAACGAATAGACAGCCTCTTGCATGTGGGTCCAAAATCTTAGTTTCCCAAGTGATATGGCATCATAAGAGATCGTAAGAGGTAACCTAATGGATGTAGCATTTATAATCTGCAATATAAAGTTTCAGAATATTAGACAACAGAAAGCACATTGTTCTGGAATTGGAGCATTGAAAAAGCTTAATTCAAGGAAAGCACACATACAATGCTGCTCTAAAATATCCAATTTACAACCTTTTTTTGATGGGATTTGCAATCTAGCAGAACATCAAAAAATACATTAAGATACAAGTACTCAAACATCAAGTATAATCCAATCATTACTTCCCTCTGTTGATTAGTAAATTACTGGGTAAGTTGCTATACTATTCTGGTGATGAATGCTCCTTTATTTTGAGGATTGCCAAACAACTACATAGTGAGTGTAGAGTTTACCATCCAGATCAAAGTACATTATTTCTTGGAAATACCTTGGGCGACAGATGGTAACGCTGGTGCTTCATACCACAGATGGGTAAACTGGGAATTTACAGCCATAATCACAGAATCCCTACTGTGCAGAAGAGGCCATTTGGCCCATCGAGTCTGCACCAACTCTCTGACAGAGTATCTTCCCGCCCTTTCTCTGTAACCCCACACATTTCCCATGGCTAATCCATCTAATCTGCACATCTTGGGACACTAAGGGGCAATTTGCCATGGCCAATGCACCTAACCTGCACATCTTTGGACTGTGGGAGGAAACCGGAGCACCTGGAGGAAACCCACACTGACGTGGGGAGAATGTGTAAACTCTGCAACAGCAACCCAAGGCCGGAATCGAAGCCAGGTCCCTGGAGCTATGAGGCAGCAAAGCTAGCTACTGTGTCGCCCTTGAACTCCCACATGAAGAGTTACAGAATTCAAATACATCAGCATGGGGATGCCAGATGTTCCTACATTGGATTGGAAAGCCTAAGGATCTTTGGTATCTCCCAGTGGGTATTTTGAGAGGAGTGAGCAGAAGAGCAGGCTGCCTGGCGAGGGTCAGGAAGAAAGAGGATAGTGAAAGAAAATACGTAAAGAAAATCTTTCCAACTTTTCTCATTAGATAAAATTTGACAGTGATTGAACATGGAATGAAGCACATCTGTACATTTAAGTGTGATAACAAGGTTTTCTCCAATTAATGGGGCGGGGGGGGGGGGGGGAAGAGGCAGAGAGAGGAATAAAAGGAACTCACCTTCAAATCTCTTACTCGGTTGCTTAATTCATCAACAAACAGTATAGGAAGATACTGCACAGCCTTTCCATGCTGAATCCTAGGATACCAAACATCACAACTGAAGTGTTAACAAAGAAGTGGTTCTTGGTCAAATAAACCTTTTTGAAAGATCAGAAAGATTCTTCTCATTTAAAGCATATATTTGTGCTTCTAAGTATAATTGACTAGAAAAAGAATTCAATGGAGGGAAAAAGAATTCGAGCACACATAAGCACCAAGTATTTACTTGGCTAAACGTTTCAGCATTTTAAAGATTTCATTCAAATCTTGCAGCCTCCTCTGCTCCAAGGAGAACAACCCCATCTTCTCTAGTCTATCCACACAACTGTAATCTCTCATCCCTGGAACCTTTATTTTAAATCTCTTCTGTATCCTCTAAAAAGCTTTCATGTCCTGAATGATGCGGTTCCCAGAATTAGACAATACTCCCTCTGGGCTGAGCTAGTGTTTTCTAGAGTTTCAGCATTATATCTCGCTTTGTACTTCATTCCTCCATTTAGAGAGCCTGGGATTTCACATATTTTATTCAGGGTTTTATTATTTTGTCCTGCCACCTTCAAAACTTTGTGCACAAGTACCCCCGGGTGTCTCTCTCTCTCTTCGCACACTCTCTTTAAAGATTGTACTATTTAGTATCATTTCTCCTCATTCTTCCTACTAAAGTTGTATCGCCTCAGGTTATAGAATCCTAGAATCCCTACAGCGTCAAGGAGGCCATTCAGCCCATCGGCCTGCACCGACTCTCTCTCAGAATATATTACCCAGGCCCTCTTCCCCCATCCCCAGCCCTATTCCTGTAACCCCACACATTTCCCATAGCTAATCCATCTAACCTACACAGCTTGGGACAGTAAGGGGCAATTTAGCACGGCCAATCCACCTAACCTACACATCTTTGGAGTGTGGGAGGAAACCAAAGCATCCAGAGGAAACCCACGTAGACACCGGGAGAACGTGCAAACTCCACACAGACTGCCACCCAAGGCTGGAATCGAACCCAGGTCCCTGGCACTGAGAGGCAGCAGTGCTAACCACTCTGCCACCGTGCCGTCCGTTGTACGGAATTCCACCTGCCGCATCTTTAACCATTCCACCAGCCTGACTTTGCCCTCTTGACGTTCGCTACCATCTTCCTCATTGTTTAATAATCTCCCAACTTGGAAATGTTTTTGAAATTGTGCCCTATACCTACTCATTAACATATGTCACAGTAATGGTCCTAGCTCTAAAACTTGGGAAACTTCATCTTACACCTCCTTCCAGTCCAAAAAGCAGCCGTTCACAACGGATTTCTATCCCTGGGCCAATTTTGCATCCATGATGCTGCTGTCCCTTTTATTTTTCCAACAAGCCCAACATTTGATATTTGGTCAAAGGCCTCATGAAAGTCCATCAATTACACAGCCCTCATCCACCCTGTTACCTCATCAAAAAAAATCAAGTTCATTTGTCCTTAACGTGTGTGCGCTAACTTTCAGTTATTAGTCTACATTTGTCCTGGTGGCTGATAATTTTCAGCAACTTCATTGTTTCTAAACTTTCCCCACCATGAACATTAAACTCACTAGTGTGGAATTGACAGGTTTATCAATCGTTCCATCTTTGAACAACATTTTTACAATCCTACAATCCTTTGACACCACCTTGTATCCAAGGAGGTTAAGAAGACTGTGATAACTTTTTCAATTTATTTTGTTACTTCTCTCAGCAATCTAGGATGCATCCCATCTGGACCAGGTGTCTTATCCGGTACTGCCAGCCATACTACTTTTTTAAATTCTTTCATAAGAACATAAGAAATAGGAGCAGGAGTAGGCCATCTAGCCCCTCGGGCCTGCCCCACCATTCAACAAGATCATGGCTGATCTGAGGCGAATCAGTTCCACTTACCCGTCTGCTCCCCATATCCCTTAATTCCCTTATCGATCAGAAATCTATCTACCCGTGATTTAAACATATTCAACGAGGTAGCCTCCAGCACTTCAATGGGCAGAGAATTCCAGAGATTCACTATCCTCTGAGAGAAAAAGTTCCCCCTCAACTCTGTTCTGAAACGGCCCCCACTTATTTTGAGGCTGTGCCCTCTAGTTCTGGTTTCCCTTCTAAGTGGAAAGAATCTCTCTACCTCTACCAGCCCCTTCATTATCTTATATGTCTCTATAAGATCACCCCTCAGCCTTCTAAACTCCAATGAGTACAGACCCAATCTGTTCAATCTCTCCTCATAAGCTACACCCCTCATCTCCGGTATCAACCTGGTGAACCTTCTCTGCACTCCCTCCAAGGCCAATATATCCTTTCACAAATAAGGGGACCAAAACTGCACACAGTACTCTAGTTGCGGCCTCACCAGTGCCTTGTATAGTTGCAGCAAGACCTCCCTGCTTTTATATTCTATCCCCCTCATGATAAAAGCCAACATTCCATTCGCCTTCTTGATCACCTGCTGCACCTGCAGACTGAGTTTTTGCGATTCGTGCACAAGGACCCCCAGGTCCCTCTGCACAGTCGCATGATGTAATTTTTCTCTATTTAAATAATATTCCATTTTACTATTATTTCTTCCAAAGTGGATAACCTCACATGTGCCAACATTATATTCCATCTGCCAGATCCTCGCCCACTCGCTCAGCCTATCCAAATCTCTCTGCAGACTTTCCGCATCCTCACTCATCTTCGTGTCATCAGCAAACTTTGATACCCTAAACTCAGTCCCCTCCTCCAGATCATCTATGTAAATGGTAAACAGTTGAGGCCCCAGCACCGATCCCTGCAGCACACCATGGCACAAGGGCATCGCTGGCTAGTTGCCCGAGATGTGGAGATGCCGGCGTTGGACTGGGGTAAACACAGTAAGAGTTTTAACAACACCAGGTTAAAGTCCTTTAACCTGGTGTTGTTAAAACTCTTACTGTAGTTGCCCGAGAGCAGTTGAGAGTCAACTACATTGCTGTGGCTCTGGAGTTACATGTAGACCAGACCAGGTAAAGGTGGCAGATTTCCTTCCCTAAAGGGCATTAGTGAACCAGATGAGTTTTTCCCGCAATCGACAATGGTTTCATGGTCATCAGTGGATTCTTAATTATTTATTGAATTCAAATTCCACCATGGCAGGATTTGAACACGGGTCCCCAGAACATTAGCTGAGTTTCTGGATTAATAATCTAGCGATAATACCACTAGGCCATCGCCTTCCTCTGTACTACTACCTCCTCTATGTATTTTTATTTCATCCAGCATCCCAGCAACCACCTCATGTATTGTAACTTTGGGAAAGCCTTTTTTCTTTATAAACACCAATGCAAAGTGCTCAATTAGTACCTCAGCCGTGCCTTCTGCCTCCAACAGAGGTTGGTCCATAATCAGCCTCTCTACTTGCCTGAAACCCCTTTTTAGAGTTAGTATGAATACTAACTGGTAAGTAGAAGACTAGAAGACTTTTAGATGTCTTTTTGTGTTTGTCGTCAGTGTGTTTGCATACTCGTCTTTAATGTTATTTTCTTTTTATACTTTGTACTTTTTATATTCAACCTGAATCTCCTTGGTGCTGTCGCCTGTCACATGCACCCTTAAAAGAAACTCTCTAACATAAAACATCCAAGTTGTTACAACTTGCAGTAATTCTAATCGTTTTTATCAAATTTTACATAATTTGAGGAATTCAAATGTCTTAGCAATGCCGGTATTAAGATTTGCTTAAAATATCTGCAGCTAGTCATAAACTTACAGTTTCAAATATCTGTGTACATCAGCGGGAAGTGCAGATCCGTCAAAAGTGAAGTTGTCAGACATGATATTGACGGTGAGTTTGGAACGCCAGTGGGCAACAGGCTGATCTGCAGCTTTAGTTTCAGCATTAGCTGCTTCCTGGTTTTGTGGGAAAAAAATAAAGGTTAAATTGATTCTGGAAAAAGTAATTAACCTTGCGCAATGAGAAACTCAACAGCAACCAGAAAATGCATTGTAAAACTCCTAAAAAGGTAAAACGCATAAAATAACCCTGGGTGAGCACTGGGAATTGATTAATGAATAACGTCCATATGCTTTGGCGATAAATACCCAGGTATATGATATCATTGGCAGCTTTACAATGCATCAACAATTATAGCAGATCCGATACCTTGCAAGTTCATTCTTGTGGGTTAACTGGCATGCAATTATTCTACTTTCAATCTGTTGAACTTTACTGTCTGTGCAACAAAACAGAGTATTGCTTACTCATGACTCTTAATAAGACTCTTAAAGAGGTAGCAAGTTTGTCAGGTCGCTGAAGAAAATGACCTGAATAACACAACAGTAATTAAACTGGACCTCCAGGCCACCACGTGGAATCTTAATGTTGTACTATATATGCTCTTCAGGAATAGAAAATCCTCCCCAAGTGTTGTAACCTAGGATTCAATCTTTCATGTGCAAAAAATTGAATATGGAACATACAGTCACCCACTGAACCAAGATCGCTATAACAACTTTATTTATACAGTGCCTTTAACACAGCAAAGGCTCTCAAGGTGAGTCATACATCCAAGCAAGAGGAGGCGGTGAGTAAAAGTGCAGCCAAAGACGGGGCACGATATGAAAGTTTGGCCAGAGATGAGGAGCAGGGGGTGGTAGAGCACACCAGAGGGAGAGGAGGAAAGCAGAGAGCGAGATCTTAGATGTTATAGTAGAAGACAGGCCATAGAAACATTTGATGACAAGGATGAGAATTTTAGAGATGCTGAGAAGGGAGTGGCAAAAGAGAGAAAGAAGCTGGTGACAGGTAAAGAGGAATTTGTGCAGGGAGGAGAGAAGTTACAATTTGTACAAAGCAGAGGTTGAGGAGTGGAGAGCACAGAACCAAGCCACGAACTGGGAATTGCAGCTACAATGGGGCTGAGTTAGGGACAGTCAAATGAAGCTTCAAAGTTGGAGGTGGGCAGTACTGGTTGATGGACTGGATATAGGGCTCAAAGCTCAGTTCAAGGTTGAACAAGATACAAAGGCTGTGTTCCACTGGGTTGAAGTGTTCAAGCAGCCAGTCAGGAAATAATTAAGGGGAGAACGAACCCATTAATAATTAAAAGAAAAATGACCACTTTTGCTGAAATTGCCTCTCATTTCCAAATGCAATATCAGTTTGCTCCTAACCTTGGAGCAAACCACCAACAGTGGCCCTATGTTTACAATCTGTTAAAATTAATAATATTCGAAATAAAGTTGAAACTTAGTTTAGTTAGAGCATCACGATCGGCACAGGCTTGGAGGGCTGATTATTCTTTGTTCATGCGCCTTCCTTCGTGTTCAGGTAATGCCAGGAGGCTGTGCTTGTCTAGGAGGGCTGAGTTGGACTGTCACCAGCTCATAACACCTCCCCGCTCACTGCACTCTCTGTCAGGCCACTTTAATTTTAACGATAACTCCATTTGTTGCTTTCCAAATACGTACTTGGACCTCAGTCTCTCCTGTAATTAAGTTGATTTCCTCAGGTTTAGGAATCATGTATGTTGTAAGGTGCCCACTGGCATATACGTGATTATTGTCTTGCCAAGGTAGCATGCCAACATGGTGGAGAAATAAATGCGTGTACAGCGTCCCATTGTTACGGGCTTTCTTTGGTAATGAAACATTGACGACCCTTTAAAAAGATAAATAAATGTATGTTTGATAGAATAATCCATAGAGCAATGGCACAGTACATTAATTAAAAAATAACATTCATGGTAAACCACATTTGAATGTTAAAGAACATAGAAATCAAAATAGATTCAGGTGATTATTAGAGTGAAACTATATTCAAATGAAAACGCAATCTCTCTAATTATCTCTAATGATATTTGACAGTTATTGCTCAGATTCAAAGAACATAGTATTTAACAGACTACGTTGTTATTAGACAAAATCATCACTTATTTTAAAAAGCAAACAAATTGTATACTAAAATCTCAAGCAAGTCTTTGAGTTCTTTGTTGGCGTTTAATCTGGAGATGTGTTTCTCTTTTTTTCCCCCCCCTTTAAAAAAAGATAAATCGTTTAGACTGTTTCATTAACTTTGCCAAAATTCTCCATATTAAGAGTGAACAGCACAATGAAGATTATGCAGTTCTTGCACAACATGCCTTTTCCCTCGCAGCACTACTTTAATGTGAATGGTATTGTGCAATGAAGACTAGTTTAAAAAATGCATTTACATAGAAATTGAGCAAACTTGCCAACTGACGCAAGAAGTCTGTGTTGGGTATTTATCCTCTGTATCCATAATTAAAATGAGAAAAGGACTATTTTAGCAACAACGAACAACCTAAATCGACGGACACATTTTCAACAAGGGAGCAGGAGACAAATCTTGTTTCCCATACAGTATTAACGATTTTTGCACTGTTTAAGGACAGTTTTGTATTACAGACTCACAATTGTCAAAATGGAGATGAGCCCTCACTACATTTCACTTAACACCATTACAATTTGGGGCGGCACAGTGACACAGTCATTAGCACTGCTGTCTCACAGCGCCAGGGACCCGGGTTCAATTCCCAGCTTGGGTCACTGTCTGTGTGGAGTTTGCACATTCTCCCCGTGTCTGCGTGGGTTTCCTACGGGTGCTCCAGTTTCCTCCCACAGTCCAAAGATAGGCAGGTTAAGTCCATTGGCCATGTTAAATTCTCCCTCAGTGTACCCGAACAGGCGCCGGAGTGTGGCGACTAGGGGATTTTCACAGTAACTTCATTGCAGTGGTAATGCAAGTCTACTTGTGACTAATACATAAACTTTAACTTTAAGCTGTGGTTGCAGTCAGGGAGCACACAACTGTGATTTTGACCAGACCTTGAGACTCAATTAATAGTATGCACTTGGGTACATGTATGAGGAGTTTGGATAGGGAGATAAACCTTTGTAACATTTCTAAAGCTCTAATAAGCTTTAAAATATATGGAAACAGTGCCGGAAGAGTAAGTGAGGTTGAGCCTGTCAGCTTGTATGAAGCTGAGAAAGAGAAGCTATTTGAAAAACCAAACCATGGGCATCTTGGGAAAAATAAATCTGATGAGTGCCGCAGTAGCGATTCAGAAGGAGCTACAGAACATAGGAGTGAGGTTAGGAAAATGGGAGCTATTGAAGTCACAACTATGTAGAGGCCTTGATTTTGGAATTCAAAAGCTCCTCACAGCATGGGCTCCCCAGAAAGACAAGGATTTAGTTGTTAATATTCAATGTTAGAAGGATGTTCTACAAATGAAAGCCGAGAATAATCATTTTATGAGCCGACTGCCAATTATTCCACATTATAATTCCTGCCTCCATGGGTAAGCAACTAATCGACCCCTGATCAAAGTCACTTTTACATGAAGAACAAGAATTACCCAGAAACTCAAATTAAACAAGTAACACAGAAGGAGCATTCTATACTCAAAAACATCCAAATTGAATTAAACAACTTCCAATTAAGCGTAGATTGTATCTTGGAGCAAACACAGCTGTTTTTTTGAAACAAGAATAGTGGATGCAGGAAAAACTCAGCTGGTTATTTAACACAAGGTTTAAATGGTTCAAACAACACTCAAAGCTACAAGAGCGCTGAGCATTCACAAAACATGAATCCTGGTGCTGAACTTCTTTGGGATTATTTATCCCTCCTTCTCAATCTGCTCCCCCTCTCCCACTACTACTCTGGAACCCACCATAGTCAATGGTCATATTTTGTAGATAAGTATGGTACGTAGGTCTTTTTGGCACATTTAAAAGAAATGGTTTTTCAAATCTAGGAATTAATTGGCAATAAAGTGGCACTAATTCATTTTCCCGCTTACTTCTTTTTTCTGGAATGACTGAAGTGAAGTAGAGATCAGTGTCTTTCAGACTATTGGTATACCCTTCTACCCGCATATAAGTGTGGAAGACGCACCGTAATTCATGTGTGACTTATAGGTTGCCCACACGACAAATAAACAAATAAAATGTATAAAACTCAGAAGTAGTTACCTCTCAAATTTAGAGTTCACATCAAAGTTTTCTATCTTCAACATGAGGTTAATATTGGCTTCTTCAGTAACACTGCTTTTTGTTGAAGTATAGATGCTCAGCTGAAATACAAATTCAAAACAATAAGCAAACATTAAAGAAACATCATTTGTTCTATTATTCTTTCAAGGCTGTGTTCCTGAAAGAAACATTTACTAAAATGCCAATGTTATCATCCATATAAGCAAACAATAGCTCATCAAGTAACATCTGGGAGTGCAAACAATGAACACCACAACACTAAGTGGCAGAAAACTGAAAATAACTGTTTAAAAGAATGTCAATGAATGTCAGCAAAATCAAAAACACTTTAATCCTACCTCTAACAATCTGAGAATTCAAAATTATAAAGTCTCATTGCTTTTCCCACTTGGCAACACATCTTTCTGAAAACCAACATACGGCACAAAGATGGCTATTTGAAAGAGGAACGGAAGATGCTGGAAAAACTCAGCTGATTATTAAACATTTTAAGTTCCAATGGTTCAGACAATACTTAGAGCTACAGGGGCTTGTATTTAGCGTTCACAAGTCGAAACACCTCATGCCACAAACTTGGTCATGTCCATACTAGGGGGGAAAATCATTGTTACGAGGGAATTCTCCTAGAAATTGGTTTGGAGTAGGAACGGACAGTGCATGAGAGGAAGCCACATCCATCATTTGCAAGGAAACCACAGGGATGCTAGCCTCCGATTAAAAAGTGCACACCCTATAGATGATTTGATCAGGGTGCAGCTGCATCTTTGCCAATCGGCAGCCTGACAATTGTCACAAGAAGCAAATGATGCCGTGTTAGACTCACTGTCATACCGGTTGCTCTGCGAAGAGTTTTGGAATAAATGTCATGTCAGGATTGTCCAACCTGTCTCTGAATCCTGGCACTTCAACCTTTCCTGTCCAGGAAACTTTGTCCTATCTGCAATTATATTCCTTACCTGCTGGATTGTGATGATTGAATCATATTGTGCTAAGCTTGGAAAGGTTATTTTTTAAGCATTATTGCTTGGGAATAATGGTTTGCAATGTTGTTGCTTGGCACATTCCTGCTCTAGTGAAACTGGGTACTGTTTCCCAGCACAATGCTTTAACTGACCTCAATGTAATGTGATACGCCACACTACAAAGTTGATCTTTAACAAGGAAGTGAAAAATGAAGCTGCCATTCATTGTTTGAGCTGTGTACTTACGTAAGAAGCGCAGGAACTGCTCAAGCACATTATGCCAAACAATTAAAAGAGTTTGGCGTTATCTTCAAAGGCTAGGGAGCCTGTGATGAGTAACTCGCCTCCTGACCTCCCAAAAAGCCTGTCCTCCATCTGTAAGCCGCAAGTCAGGTGTGTAACAGAATACCGTCCACTTGCCTAGATGAGTGCAGCTTCAACAATACTCAAGAAGCTTGACACTATCCAGGACAAAGCAGTCCGTTTGGTTGCTACCCCTTCCACAAACATTCAATCCCTTCACCACCAATGAACAGCGGCAGCTGTGTGAACCATATACAAGATGCACTACAGGAACTCGCCAAGGTCCTTTAGGCAGCAACTTCCAAACCCACAACAATAATCATCTAGGACAAGAGCAACAGATACCCAACATCACCACCACCTGGAGGTTCTCCTCCAAGTCACTCACCACCCTGACTTGGAAATATATCGCTGCCGATCCTTCACTATCGCTGGGTCAAAATTCTGGAATTCTCTCCCTCACAGCACTGTGGGTGTACCTACACCTCAGGAACAGCAGCATTTCAAGAAGGCAGCTTACCACCACCTCTGAAGGGCAATCAGGATGGGCAATAAATACTGGCCTAGCCAGTGACGTCCACATCCTGTACAATGATTTTTTTAAATGTAAAAATCAACTTTATAATGTTGTGTCAAAACTATTTCAAGGTCAGCTACAGCATTTTGCTGTTATGGACACAGTTCCCTGATTCACAGCAACCAATTTTAACCCAGTTAGATTATTATATTACACCCACAGTGCAGTCAGGCAGGGAGTTCCAATGGCAGTGAAAGAACAGGGATATAGCTGCAAGTCAAGTTGTGGCTTGAAAAATGGGTCTAAGGCATTCAGATCTACTGTATGTTAAGGACATAAGAATGGGAGTGCAATCTACATAGAATCGCTATAGTGAAGAAGGAGGCCATTTGGACCATCAAGTCCGCACCGACTATCCGAAGAGGATATTACCCAGGACCAGCCCCTCCCACCTCCTTGTTCCCATCTGTGCAACTTCCTATATCTAACTGAATCTCATCTGAAAATGTGCATAAAAATTCTATTCCTTCATCCAAGTTATCAGGATATATGGTTAAAAGACGAGGCTCCAGTACAAATCCTTGGGGACATCTCCAGTCATGTTCCACTCAAGCTCTCTTTAGCTCTACTCGGTTTTATACTACCCAACTAATTAGGAACTATGTCACAAGTTGCTCTTGCTAAAAAAAAAAATCCCTTGTCCAGAATGTTTAATAAGCCTCCCGAAAGCTCTCACAAACCAACCATAGGCATGCCTCCATCCACCATGCTAACTATCATGTCAACAATTTGGTTAGAGAGCTAGAACTAATGTGCAAAAGTAAGCATGCATGTAGAGCTGTTTAACATCACAAGATAGTGCCATTTGACCACCTTTTCAATGATTATGACAAATGAAAACCATGTAGCAGTTTCTGGTGGAACGTCCAACTTACTGCATAATGAAAACAAACTCCACCTGAAGATGCTTGTTATTTTTTGCTTTCAGAGAATACTGATCCTTATTCTGCTATTCTCACATTCTGTTATCATTGTTGGCACCTTCTTTAGTCTTTAACACTACCATTAACACTCCCTTTGTCTTGTATCCATGACAACTGTGTCACATCTCTCCTGAACTTCCACCTATCCCTCACCACTTATTTTGTTGCAACCCCTCACTTCAACATTATAAAATCCATCACATTTCTACCTCCCCTCAGCTCAGTTTTACCAATTCGAAACATTACCTCTGTTTCTCATTCCACTGCTGAGCTTTCCAGCATTTTCTGTTTTTATTTTGCTTTTATCCACCTGAAAATAAGTGTCACAGCATGTTTCTGTGCAAGGGATCCATCCCTGCAAATACTGACCCCTTTGTGACCACATTCCCCTGCACTACCACCGCCTCTCTCCCCCCCCCCCCATCTATTCGCGGGAATACTGGTTCCCGTTTCCTAAAGAGTGCCAGTTACCCAAAGAGAAAGAAGGCCAGCATCACAGGCCTCTCACTATCACACAGCAACACAAACAACTCGTCAGTAAGTCATCATATCTAAAAATAAATGAAGAAATCCAATGACAAAAGGAATCTGGTGGCTTCAGGGATTCACTGGTGAACCTCGACTTGATGCCTTATGGTTTTCAGCAACAAGACCGCCTCTATTGACAAGTTGTCAAAATCAATAGAATGGCATCCTGGTCACCAGGTGCAGTCGACAGGACCAAAAAGGTTTATAAAGTTTAATAAAGTTTATTTATTAGTCACAAGTAAGGCTTACATTAACACTGCAATGAAGTTACTGTGAAATTCCCCTAGTCGCCACATTCCTGCGCTTGTTTGGGTCAACGCACCTCACCAGCATGTCTTTCAGACAGAGAGGAAACCGGAGCACCCGAAGGAAACCCACGCAGACATGGGTAGAACGTGCAAACTCCACACAGACAGTGACCCAAGCCAGGAATCGAATCCAAGTCCCTGGTGTTGTGAGGCAGCAGTGCTAACCACTGTGCCACCGTGACTTTCAGCTCAATCTGAAGCATATGTGCCAAAATAAGTGACTGCCAGCACGAGTCCATTTTCTCATCCTCTCTAAAAATCATTTCATCAATCATGGCATAGTTCAGATTTTGCCTGAGCTTTGAGGGTGCTACTGGCTGCAGCAAAATTATCGCTGTGGTTTAAAGCAACTGCACTCATTCTGTGCAGTTTTAGTGATGTTGGCTGCAGCAAAATGATTGACTGTGGAATGCATGTACAGTATAACATTGCTTAGTATAAGGATGCCCCTCATTGCATCCCTGAGGAGCTCACACATCCCACTGACCCATGGCAGATCCTGGATTGTGACTGACCAGAATGGACAAGGTTCATTCATGATGTGGACATGCCGGCGTTGGATTGGGGTAGGCACAGTAAGAAGTCTCACAACACCAGGTTAAAGTCCAACAGGTTTACTTGGAATCACGAGCTTTTGGAGCACTACTCCTTCATCAGGTGAGTCACTCCATCACTCACCTGATGAAGTAGCAATGTTCCGAAAGCTGGTGATTCCAAATAAACCTCTTGGGCTTTAACCTGGTACTGAGCGACTTCTTACAAGGTTCATTCAGGAAGACACCGAACAAATTGCAACCTTTTGTCCGGAACACGCAGAGGCAAAAGTCAAGGCATTGGAGAGGGGACACAAACCCTCCCAACAACCCATCGACCTGACCCTCCAAACACTGCAAGTGGCAGAAGCCACAGGTCAAATATTTGACTCATCAGCCATTTCAGGTCCCTTCAAACCAGAGTGGAAGCAACGCAGTCTCAATCCAGACAGACATTGCCGAAGACGACAGTGTATAACATTGTAAAACTGCCCATTTCTAAAGTTGATGGACTGTCTCAGTGTCACAAACTCAATGCAATTTCTAAACCAAAGGCAAAACAAAAACTTTCCAACCACATTACGTTGACATCCAGACATAAAATGCACAACTTAGAGGAAAGGCATCAACTCAGCTAACACCTGATCCATTGAGTATTGAAGAATCAACTGTAGTGTGTAAATGCAATTGACACTGACCTGAATTTTAGGGTTATGAGCGAGGTAAGGCTTGATGCAGTTCTTGTTCTTGGGGTTAGTGCAGGGCTTGGTGTAAACGATGCCATACATCACCCAGCAAGTGTGTAAGACATAGGCAATAAATACCCCCACAATCAGGGTGGTGAAAGAGGTTGTCTTCAACCCAAACATATTGGGAACAGTTTGAAACTACAGCAACATCACTGAATTCTAAAAAAAAGTGAGAGAGTTAAAAACAAGAATATGTCCCTGTCAGTGAGACCCCGCCACTCTCACATACTCCCTGTCAGTGAGACCGCGCCACTCTAACACACACACTGTGTCAGTGAGACCCCGCCACTCACACACACACTGTGTCAGTGAGACCCCGCCACTCTCACACACTCACTGTGTCAGTGAGACCCCGCCACTCTCACTCACTGTGTCAGTGAGACCCCGCCACTCTCACTCACTGTGTCAGTGAGACCCCGCCACTCTCACTCACTGTGTCAGTGAGACCCCGCCACTCTCACTCACTGTGTCAGTGAGACCCCGCCACTCTCACTCACTGTGTCAGTGAGACCCCGCCACTCTCACTCACTGTGTCAGTGAGACCCCGCCACTCTCACTCACTGTGTCAGTGAGACCCCGCCACTCTCACTCACTGTGTCAGTGAGACCCCGCCACTCTCACTCACTGTGTCAGTGAGACCCCGCCACTCTCACTCACTGTGTCAGTGAGACCCCGCCACTCCCACTCACTGTGTCAGTGAGACCCCGCCACTCTCACTCACTGTGTCAGTGAGACCCCGCCACTCTCACTCACTGTGTCAGTGAGACCCCGCCACTCTCACTCACTGTGTCAGTGAGACCCCGCCACTCTCACTCACTGTGTCAGTGAGACCCCGCCACTCTCACTCACTGTGTCAGTGAGACCCCGCCACTCTCACTCACTGTGTCAGTGAGACCCCGCCACTCTCACTCACTGTGTCAGTGAGACCCCGCCACTCTCACTCACTGTGTCAGTGAGACCCCGCCACTCTCACTCACTGTGTCAGTGAGACCCCGCCACTCTCTCTCACTGTGTCAGTGAGACCCCGCCACTCTCTCTCACTGTGTCAGTGAGACCCCGCCACTCTCACTCACTGTGTCAGTGAGACCCCGCCACTCTCACTCACTGTGTCAGTGAGACCCCGCCACTCTCTCTCACTGTGTCAGTGAGACCCCGCCACTCTCTCTCACTGTGTCAGTGAGACCCCGCCACTCTCTCTCACTGTGTCAGTGAGACCCCGCCATTCTCACTCACTGTGTCAGTGAGACCCCGCCACTCTAACACACACTGTGTCAGTGAGAGCCCGCCACTCTAACACACACTGTGTCAGTGAGAGCCCGCCACTCTAACACACACTGTGTCAGTGAGAGCCCGCCACTCTAACACACTCACTGTGTCAGTGAGACCCCGCCACTCTAACACACACACTGTGTCAGTGAGACCCCGCCACTCTAACACACTCACTGTGTCAGTGAGACCCCGCCACTCTAACACACTCACTGTGTCAGTGAGACCCCGCCACTCTAACACACTCACTGTGTCAGTGAGACCCCGCCACTCTAACACACTCACTGTGTCAGTGAGACCCCGCCACTCTAACACACTCACACTGTGTCAGTGAGACCCCGCCACTCTAACACACTCACTGTGTCAGTGAGACCCCGCCACTCTAACACACATACTGTGTCAGTGAGACCCCGCCACTCTAACACACTCACTGTGTCAGTGAGACCCCGCCACTCTAACACACTCACACTGTGTCAGTGAGACCCCGCCACTCTAACACACTCACTGTGTCAGTGAGACCCCGCCACTCTAACACACATACTGTGTCAGTGAGAGCCCGCCACTCTAACACACACTGTGTCAGTGAGAGCCCGCCACTCTAACACACACTGTGTCAGTGAGAGCCCGCCACTCTAACACACTCACTGTGTCAGTGAGACCCCGCCACTCTAACACACACACTGTGTCAGTGAGACCCCGCCACTCTAACACACTCACTGTGTCAGTGAGACCCCGCCACTCTAACACACTCACTGTGTCAGTGAGACCCCGCCACTCTAACACACTCACTGTGTCAGTGAGACCCCGCCACTCTAACACACTCACACTGTGTCAGTGAGACCCCGCCACTCTAACACACTCACTGTGTCAGTGAGACCCCGCCACTCTAACACACACTGTGTCAGTGAGACCCCGCCACTCTCACTCACAGTGTCAGTGAGACCCCACCACTCTCACTCACACTGTCAGTGAGACCCCGCCACTCTCACTCACACTGTGTCAGTGAGACCCCGCCACTCTCACTCACACTGTGTCAGTGAGACCCCGCCACTCTAACACACTCACTGTGTCAGTGAGACCCCGCCACTCTAACACACTCACTGTGTCAGTGAGACCCCGCCACTCTAACACACACTGTGTCAGTGAGACCCCGCCACTCTCACTCACACTGTGTCAGTGAGACCCCGCCACTCTCACTCACACTGTGTCAGTGAGACCCCGCCACTCTCACTCACACTGTGTCAGTGAGACCCCGCCACTCTAACCCACACTGTGTCAGTGAGACCCCGCCACTCTAACCCACACTGTGTCAGTGAGACCCCGCCACTCTAACCCACACTGTGTCAGTGAGACCCCGCCAGTCTAACACTCACAGTCAGTGAGACCCCGCCACTCTCACTCACACTGTCAGTGACTCTGTCACTCTTTCAGCTTCTCCATTGCTGCCTTCCGCCCGGAACTGACGTCACCGGCACGCGCCGCCGGAAGTGGAGAAGCGCGCGGACATCGCGAACGACGGTTCGGATTCAAACCGGAGCGCGCGGGCCCCGCCCCCAACCCCAACCCCAACCCCCCCCCCCCCCCCAACCCCAACCCCCCCCCCCCCCCCAACCCCAACCCCCCCCCCCCCCCATCACCCAAAAGCGTCCTCTCCCCAACCCCTCCCCCCACCCCCAAATTCTTCCCCCTCCCCCAAATTCCTCCCCCCACCCCTCCCCCAAAATCCCCCCCCACCCCTACCCCCAAAATCCCCCCCTCACAAAATCCTCCCCCCACCCCTCCCCCAAAATCCCCCCTCCCACCCCCACAATCCTCCCCCCCACCCTCCCCCCAAAATCCCCCCCCCACCCCTACCCCCAAAATCCCCCCCTCACAAAATCCTCCCCCACCCCTCCCCCAAAATCCCCCCCACCCCTCCCCCAAAATCCCCCCTCCCACCCCCACAATCCTCCCCCCCACCCCTACCCCCAAAATCCCCCCCCTCACAAATTCCTCCCCCCACCGCTCCCCCAAAATCCCCCCTCCCACCCCCACAATCCTCCCCCCCACCCCTACCCCCAAAATCCCCCCCTCACAAATTCCTCCCCCCACCCCTCCCCCAAAATCCCCCCTCCCACCCCCACAATCCTCCCCCCCCACCCCTACCCCCAAAATCCCCCCCCTCACAAATCCCCCCTCCCACCCCCACAATCCTCCCCCCCTCACAAAATCCTCCCCCACCCCTCCCCCAAAATCCCCCCTCACAAATTCCTCCTCCCACCCCCACAATCCTCCCTCCCACCCCCACAATCCTCCCTCCCACCCCCACAATCCTCCCCCCCACCCCTACAATCCTCCCCCCCACCCCTACCCCCACAATACTCCCCCCCACCCCTACCCCCACAATACTCCCTCCCACCCCCACAATCCTCCCTCCCACCCCCACAATCCTCCCTCCCACCCCCACAATCCTCCCCCCCCACCCCTACAATCCTCCCCCCCCACCCCTACAATCCTCCCCCCCCCCACCCCTACAATCCTCCCCCCCCCCACCCCTACAATCCTCCCCCCCCCACCCCTACAATCCTCCCCCCCCCACCCCTACAATCCTCCCCCCCCCACCCCTACAATCCTCCCCCCCCACCCCTACAATCCTCCCCCCCCCACCCCTACCCCCAAAATCCCCCCCCTCACAAATTCCTCCCCCCACCGCTCCCCCAAAATCTTCCCCCCCACCCCTACCCCCAAAATCCTCCCCCCCACCCCTACCCCCAAAATCCTCCCCCCCACCCCTACCCCCAAAATCCTCCCCCCCACCCCTACCCCCAAAATCCTCCCCCTCACCCCCTCACAAAATCCTCCCCTCACCGCTCTGCCAAAATCCTGCCTCCACCACTTCCCCAACATCTTCCCCTCACCTCGCTCTCCCCCCAAATTCTCCCTTCACACCTCCCCCCACTCCTCCCAGAGGTCCTGCAGGAAAAGAAAATGGTGAATGGTTCCGAGCAGACTGTCCAATGCATTTGGCAGAATGCCTCACTGTGGGAACTTGCAGTCGAGCACAATATGTAGCTTGGCTGATGGTGGGAAGAGCCCTCCCCATCAGATTGTAAGTGTAGTGAGGCACCTCAGGGGGTCACGCACTGTTTAACATGCCTCAAATTTGAACTCTTGTTTAATATACATTGATAAATTTTATAAATTAAGTATATTTTAGAAGAAAAGAGTGCAAGGTGTGATGACGGTGATGAGAAGGGTGCTCCCCATCAGATATTCCTCTATGCCTGAGGTCTCACGCCTTCTGCATGTTGCCCTCAGTGTGTCTGCAGAAGGGAAGGGACGATTGCCCACCTCCTGGATTGTTGCTTTGCAAAGCAAAGAGATGCAGAGATTTTTGTCAAGATTCATTCCCCAGCAGCTCCATAACGCAGAACTCTACTGTCTGGGCTCATCAACTGCTGCTGGATGACCATCAACTTGCCAAAAGACACTTTGGTTGCCCAAAACTTCCAGTACAAAGAGCTCTCCATGCCCAAATGTTGCAGACTGATAGATTTCCAAGATCCAGGACTCCGTGCTGAGGGACATGCATCCGGCAAACCCACTGACTGCCAAATAGTTTAATTAAAAATAAATTCAGAGAAGTTCACACATTGAACTATTTTGGCAGTTTAACCTCCACCAGCTCTTAGCTAGCTATAGCTAAGTTTAAGTTGATTTACTAATGGCACAAATAGGCTTACATTAACAGTGTACGGAAGTTACTGTGAAAATCCCCGAGTCACCCCACTCCGGCGCTTGTTCGGGTACACTGAGAGAGAATTCAGCATGGCCGATGCACCTAACCAGCATGTCATTCGGACTGTGAGAAGAAACCGGAGCACCTGGTGAAAAGACATGTAGACACGGGGAGAACATGCAGACGCTGCACAGACGGTGACCCAAGCCAGGAATTGAACCGGGTCCCTGGTGCTGTGAGGCAGCAGTGTTAACCACCGTGCCGCACATAGCTCATTGGTAGCACTCTTGTCTCTGAGTCACTAGGTTCTGTGCTCAAGCCTATGAGTGGGACTTAAATCCAAGAAGCAAGACTGACACTAAAGTACTGCGAGGGTGCTTAGTGGAGGTAATGTCTTTTGAATGAGACATAAAATCAAGGACCCATCTGCCTGCCCCCCATCGGCTGAATGTAAAAGATCCCATGGCACTGTTTGAAAATGTTCCTGTAGAAAGTGAGTAAAGTTTAAGCACAGGGACTATGCATCACACACATGACATCTTTCAGTGAAAAATCAAATATTACAACAGATATGTGAAAATCATTTTATCACTGCAAGGTTAACTTTAAAAATGTTATTTTTTTTCAAATATTTCTTCTCTACTTTTTTTTGGTCCCTGGTCTTTCTCCTATATTCTTTATTTTGTATTTATTTTAAATTCTAAATGCACCTATTTTTAAAAATCCCCAGTGACTCACTGTCAATTTTGGACACTCTTAAATTGGCAGCCAACTAAATCTGGAGGCTGATTTTTTTCAGCTAGTGGTGAGGTAGAACGATGAGGTCAGGTCGAATGCATGATTCATGACATTTTAGAGATTGTATCAAGAGCTCTGAGCTCATGATAACTTCTAAGCTGTTTACACTGGAACGGTTACTGCATTAGTGACAATATGAAGGGTAACTTTCCAATGTACAGTGAAATATGCTTATAAACAAAGAAAACAATCTTTAAGACAACATTTTCCACCAAATGATTTATTGTTACACAAAGAATGATTATAATACCTCATCAAAAGGGGCTTCACATTATCCATCTCTAACAAAATCAGTAATTATTCTGAATGTTTATTAGTGAAGTTCTAAAGTTTTAATACTGAAATAAAGTATAAATGCTTTTTTGCAAATAGGAAATATTCTCTGAACCGTTGTAAATGTCACCAGGGATGTAATGTAACGACCAGAAGTTAACAAACTTGCATGTGGTAGCATACCAATTGCTGAACTTACAGTAAGCAAGATCATAGCACATCGAGTCCAAAACATCAAACCAGTCTGTTCTCCCAACATTAACAATGGTAGGAGTCACAACACATTTGACTGGTACATATTGGCAGATTGTTGATTCGATAACCTGCATTGTAAAATTTGGGCCATAATTTGCTCCATGTCGAGTTTTAAGAACTGAAATTGTGGGCGACTAATCCATAGACAAGCAGTCATTACCACATGCCATTAGGAAGTAAAGGGGCAATTTGCACTAACGTATTTTTTAAATATTAGAAAGTGAATTATATACACTCTGAATCAAATTATATCATAAAATAAAATAGCAGATTATCATGTTTTTTGTTGTTTTTAAAGTTCAACACCTAACAAGCAAAATTAACTAAACATCACGTGGAGTAAAAATAAAAATGACTCTAAAACATAACACATTTCAATGTATGAAGGCTTGTGCAAGTTGCTACATGACTACCTACTAATGGTATTATATCAACCCCTTGCTTTCTCTTCTAATTATTATTTTTGTGCTAAATATAGCAGGTGGGATTTTCCAGCTGCGCTTGCCCCAAGGCCGAAAAATCCCACCCAAGGTCAATGGACCTTTGCATGATCTGTATTCCACTCGCTACGATTCCTGTGGCAGGTGGGACAGGAAAATTCAGCCCCGCATTTCTGAAACTAGAGTTGTAATGGGCCAATTGTGTGTTGTTTTTTAACTTTCCAACTGTCATGCTGACTGGTTTGATTTCAAAATAGTACAAGCAAGATTAAGTCAAACTATCATTGCTGCATCTCTGAAAATTAAAGCAAAACCTACCTGAGACTAGAACTTCAAGATCAGTAAAACTTTCTGTAACACTTCTAACAATTCTGATTCTCACAGTCATTAAGCCAACACAAATACAAAGTGGCAATCATATACTGCAGAACAGTTCACAGCAAAAACATCTACCAATAAATACAATTTAGGAGAGTAAAATTTAGCTCCCACATAAACCAGAGCTTACAAATTCTACATAGTACATGTATGCTTTCTAAATAATTGAAAGGTTGCATCTGCAGCGAGCTAAGAAACACTGAGAAACAAGGCAAAAGTTTGTACCCCAAATTTCCAAACTAACACTCAAAATGTAGCCTACAACTGACTTGGTACTGCAATTTTGATTCTTATTCCCAATGTATTTCAAACCTGATGCTCATCCACTCCATTAATAACTACTTTCTGCCTCTCCCAGGATTAATCAAAAAGCTGACTTTCACAGGCCATTTTTTTCTCTAACAACTTATTTCAAAAAATAATGCAAGTAGCCCTGGTTGAAACAAAAGGAGAAAATGCTGGAAAATCTCAGTAGGTCTGACAGCATCTGTGGAGAGGGAATAGAGCCAACATTTTGAGTCTGGCATCCAGGCTTGAAACATTGGCTCTATTTTCTCTCCACAGATGCTGTCAGACCTGCTGAGATTTTCCAGCATTTTCTGTTTTCGTTCCAGATTCTAGCATCCACAGTATTTTGCATTTAGCACTGGTTGAAAATTGGTTGGTATTAAGAAATGCAAAAGCAAAGCCTCACCAAGTCATTCAAAGGAATCTACTTCTGTCTTGGCACAACTAAACTTTCGAGTAGAACACTTTGCTTGTTTCACTTTTTCAAAAAAAAACCCTACTGTTGCCTTGATGCTTACTTTTATCTCTTTGCTCAAGATGCAATATTTCTCTGGTCCTGCTTATTATGTTATATTCAAAAATAATTATCTGCGCAAAGCATTCTACAACTTGTTGCATTTTAAGTGTCAATCTCCATTCTATAATACTTGTTCAAGTTTCATTTTCCAAATCACCTGCACAGCTGTTTTAGTACAAATACAATGATTAAATCTCAAAATAAGTATATAAAAAAGAAAATAATTATTTTCTCACTAACACTTCGGTTTGCTTAAAAAGCTGTTTGTGTTAGCTCTTTGAGAAATATATATCACAAATATTGTTACTATCCTTTCATTTAAATTATTGTTCAAATAGTGAGTACTAATTGTATTCTAAAACAAAAACAGGCTGGCAAAAGCAAGTGTCTAATACCATGTGCACTTAGAACAGGTTAATGACTTGCACCTAAGTTGCTTGATCTAATTTTCTCTCAGTTTCAGCCATAAATTATTTTCTGCAGCATGTCCCCTCTCTTAAGTCATCAGTACTTAACATTCAAACAGAAATATTCCACAAAATATATCAGCAAACAGGCAAAACTAATGTTAATCATGACTCCTGAAACAGCACGAGTACCAAGGACAAAAGCAGCTCAAAAATTCAGCCATCAAAATGTCATAAATATATAAGACTCAGGTTTGGCAAACTTAACAAAATACAATCCTTCTAACCAAAATACTGGCAAAATGCTGTGTAAAATGGAGACTTAAATAATCAAAATATTATCCCTTCATGAAAAGAATGTGCTGCATATAAAATAAATATTATTAGTTTGGTCAAAAATAATGGTTGGAGCACCATAAAGCAGAATTTCCATTCTGAAAGGATGTATCTGTGTACAACTAAAGCAGAATGGGTGCCAAACTAAATAGTTCCGTTCCTACCAAACTTGTAGTGACTGTTGACTAAGTCTTTTCAGTTATAGTACAGGAAAACAGCGCATTGATAATTCTGACAAGCAGCTAACACAAGGATCAGACATTATCTCGCAGTTTGGCTTTGAACATTCTAATATCTACTGGCATTCCTGCACCGTAACATTGTCAACAATTGAGTGGAACCCAGGTACATGCAATAAGGCGATTTCTGCTACAGTTCCACCAATGTTATGTTCTGCAGCATGAGGAGTCTTTGATTTCGTTATTTTATGATGTTTTCTCATACATTAAAGTGAAAATTCCCCATTTCTTAAATGCAAATTTTGTCAAAAACAAGATGGAAACTATACTTTTAAGATTCTACAGAAGTTAAGTAAAATAAAAAAGTTATCCTGTGCAATTTTAGTCCAGGCTTTGTTCATTCTAATGTTTAAAAAATTCTTAAGCTATCAATCCAACATGCCTGCCAGATTTTTATTCTCTGTCACACTGACAGATTTAACCATATTTTCATCTACTATCGACACATTAGATTCCACCACTTCAAAGAAAAAAGATTCACATTTTTCAGAGGGCATGATCAAAGTTATAGGGCCACTAACATTCTGCATTACTTGACTCTCTTCATCTTGTCTTTTGATTGCATCCTCAGCATACTCATATTCCTTATCAGTCTTCATTGTATCGTTTATGGACTTCTCAAAAGTCTCTGCAGACTGTCCAGAGTTTTCCCTTTCAATTGTTTCCTTTGTGGGTTTTTGTTGATCAGTATGTTCACAGATGTTTGAATCAACTCCTCCAGAGATAATATGTAATTCTACAGTGCATACTTTCTCTTCAGCCACACCCACTGTAGTAGCACATGCAGTATCTTTCTCCATAATCTTAAATATGTTTTCTACTTCAGATGATGCGCTGCTCTGGACACAAGCAGTGGAGCCTAGTGAAGATGGACATTTCTTCACAGGCTCACCGATCTCTTTTCCAACATCTATACTTTCCTCTTCAGTCTGCTGAAGCTGCGATGAGCCCTCTTGGTTAGAATTCTTTTCCTCAACATATTCAGTCTCCCAGTCTTCATGGATTGATGTGTTCTCATTTTTAGCATGTATAGATGATTTTTCTTTAAGGTCAACTGATTTTGATAGCTCTGTGTCATATTCTGCGTCCCAATCTTCTTCAGTGGTAGTTCTTCCAGCAAAGATTGATGTCTTCTCTTTATCTGTAGACTCAATTATTTTGGATCTGCAATTTTCTCCCAAACGTTGATTTGCCTCTTGTTTTGCAGAGCCAGTTTGTCCCCTTCTTTGATGCCAGCTGCCTTCTCCAATTCCTGACCAACGCATTTGTTTGGGTGTTGAGAATTTATCCTGACTAGAGCACCAAGAGTTTTCTTCTTCACTTCTCTTCCTGCTTCTGAAATCTGACCCAAATGTTCTTTCCCTGCTAAAACCACTAATTTTATAGCGATCTCCTGTATCTCCAATCTTATAATTGCTGCTTGAATCATCATTAAACTTTCTTGCAGATCTACCAAAACTCTTGCTTTGCCATTCATGATCATCATTCCGACTACTTTTCCAGTTCCCAGAGGTTCCTTGAAATGAAGTACTTCTGAAATCATTTCCTTTGAAAGTATTCCTTGTTTGATTAAAACCACTTTTGCATCTTTCAGTCCCAGAAGCTTCATCCAAGGTTTGCATTGGTCTGGAAGTATCATCCCATTTCTTTGTGCTTGTTGCAGAGAGTGAAGAGTTAATTTGTTCCCATCTTCTGTCTGAATGAAGAGCCATTTCTCTATTAGCAGTATGCTGATCAGCATAGCTATAATTTTGACTTGGCACCAAGTTTACTGGTCCAGGCTGGTATCCTGTGTTAATGCTTGCTTGATTGGAATAAAATGCATTTGTAGAGTTTTGTTGCTGGGTCAAGTATATGGGTACTGAATTACAGTCAGCTACAATAGGAGTTCCCCCATGACAGGGACAGTAAGTCACAGGGATAGTATTTCTATATGCAGCCATACTACATTGGTTTGCAAAGCATGGTCCCTGGGGCATTATATTGTAAGGGTTCATAAAAGCATGATTTAGCAAATAGGCAAGAGCATCCAAACGCATGGGTATAGTGTTTGAAGATAAACTCCCCATTGTCTGAAGAGATTTTCCGAGTACTGAAGGCTGCAAATCGATTTGATTTGATCCTGCAGGGCTTTGGCTGACTGCTGTATGGTTCTTGATTCCATCAGAGCTCTTCACAGCCTTAGTGTGACTTGTGACTGAGGATATTGGTTTTCTGGTGGTGCTCAACTCCCTGCTGTTCCTTTGACGTTCCTCTTTCTTGCGAAGGTCCATCACTGCAGTTTTGTGATGCGACACAGATTTTGATGTAACAGTTGTCTCAGCAGATGCACTGCTCATAACTGCTTCCCCAGATTTTGTACTAATCAATTCTGCTTCCATTTCACCTTGCACCTTTTGTAAATCTTGAATAGAATCAGGTGGACTGAAATTTTAAAAAAATTACGTTAGGCAGCTATTTGGCATTAATCAACTCCATTCAGAACAGAATTTCATTACCTGAAGGGTTAAAGTTTATTTATTAGTCACAAGTAAGGCTTACATTAACATTGCAATGAAGTTGCCGTGAAACTCCCCGAGTCGCTACATTCCGGCACCTGTTCAGGTCAATGCACCTAATCCAGCACGTCTTTCAGACAGTGGGAGGAAATCGGAGCACCCAGAGGAAATCCACGCAGTCACGGGGAGAACGTGGAAACTCCACACAGACAGTGACCCAAGCCGGGAATTGAACCCGGGTCTCTGGCACTGTGAGACAACAGTGCTAACCACCGTGCTGCCCCAACATTGAGTTACCTTTCTCATAGCTTACATGCAATATGGTTCATTTGATGGAAGTTCATTGCACTATCCATACATTTAAGAGTTTTGTGTGATCACAAGTGGAACACTGAGTATAAACTGCAGAATGAAACTGGACCATGCAGTGAAAAACTAATGTTCTTTTACTTCTGGACACTGGATTCAAAGACAGATTGAATGAAACTCCACTTGCTCAATGAAGCAAAACCTACATATAAAAGTTCGGAGAATTTTAACCCAATTTAAAGCCATTGAAGTCTTCATGAAATAAAATCCCAGTTAAGCAAAATTCGATGCAATATTTATCGGGAATTGCCAAAGGATACTCGATATGAGAAATGCGAAAAAAAAGTTATTATCAAAGCAGTAAGATCTGCCTCTCAAGATGGGAATTAAGCTCCGCTGCCACTACGGACGTGAAATGAAGAGATCCCTATTCCACAATAGCCATGTATTTCACATGTTATTGTCTCATACTTACCTGCGTATCCCACATTTTAAACTGCAAACAGACTTGGTGCATTGAGGGTTGTTTGTAGTTAGTAACTTGCAAGTGTCCATAGTTTCAAGGTGCAACTTGTATATATTACAATACAAAGTTAGTTGAGACTGTCAATCTTTTTTTGCAATGGTCGGTTTCTTGGGGATGTCTCTATTATTAATATCTCAAATGCTCACATTCACATTTAAATCTCTCCATGTTCTCACCCCTCTCTATCTCTATAGCTTCCTCCAGCCTACAACAGTCTGAGGACTTGTGGTCCTTCAACTCCAGCTTTGATTTTGTTTGAAATCATAGAAACCCTACAGTACAGAAAGAAGCCATTAGGCCCATCGAGTCTGCACCGACCACAATCCCACTCAGGCCCTACTCCCATATCCCTACATATTTACCCACTAATCCCTCTAACCTATGCATCTCAGGACACTAAGGGCAATTTTTAGCATAGCCGATCAACCTAACCCGCACATCTTTGGACTGAGAGAGGAAACCGGAGCACCCGGAGGAAACCCATGCAGACACGAGGAGAATGTGCAAACTCCACACAGACAGTGACCCAAGCCGGGAATCGAACCCAGGTCCCTGGAGCTGTGAAGCAGCAGTGCTAACCATTGTGCTACCGTGCCGCCCCACCATTAGTAAATGGCTTCAAAGATATAGACCCTAACTTCTGAACTTACCACCTAACATTTTTGCTACCTCCGCCCCTCTCTTCCTCTCCAAGATCCTCTTTAAAATTTACCTTGATGTCCAAGCTCTTAGTCACATATCCTAATATCTTATTTGGCTTGGTATCAATTTTTGTCAAATAGGCTCCTGTGATACATCTTAGGATGTCAAGGGTATCTACTTCGACTTAGTGGTAACATCTTTATCTCTGAGTCAGTAGGCTGTGGAATCAAGAAACCTGGGCACATAATTTAGGCTGCCATTTTACTGTTAAACTGAGATCATCTGTGCATTCAGATAACCTAACCAACGAAGAATGAAAAACTGATTCCTCATCTGCATCATCAGGTGGTCATCAAAAATCTCATGGCACTAATTGAAGAAGAGCAGGGGAATTATCCTGGCTAATATTTGTTCCTCAACCAAAAGCAAATGATCTCTTCAATGTTGCTTGTGGGAGCTTGTTGTGCACATATTGGCTGCCATGTTTCCTATATTACAACAGTGGCTAAATTTCAACATTCTTAATCGACTCTGAAGCCCTTGGGAAGTCCTGTTGTTTACAAAGTGTGCTAAATAAATGCAAGTCTTTCCTTAAAATAGATTGAGTGATCATTTCTGTCATTGTTTGGGAACCTTGCTGAGTGCAAATTGACTGCTAGTGACACAAAGCTTGGAAATGTAGTAAACAATGAAGAGGGTAGCAGCAGAATACAGGAGGTCGAGGAACGACTGATAAAATGGGAAGACACATGACAATTGAAAATGAATGCAGGGAAATGTGACAGGATGCATTTTGGAAGGAAACAAGGACAATTTGAGCTAAATGGTACAATTTTAAAAGGGGAAGCAGGAACATAGTATATGAACCTGGGGTTTCATATATAAAAATCTTTGAAAGTGGCAGGACAAATTAATAAGATTGTTATAAATAGAGGCACAGAGTACAAAAGAAGGAAAGTTATGCTAAACAATTCAAATCACTGATTGGTTTGGCCTTGAAAGTAGACATTAAAGGTTTAACTTTATTTATTATTGTCACAAGTAGGCTTACATTAACACTGCAATGACGTTACTGTGAAAATCCCCTAGTCGCCACACTCCGGCGCCTGTTCGGGTACACTCAGGGAGAATTTAGCATGGCCAATGCACCAAAACCAGCACGTCTTTTGGATTGTGGGAGGAAACCAGAGCACCCGGAGGAATCCCACGCAGACACAGGGCGAACTTTCACACAGTGACCCAAGCTGGGAATTGAACCTGGGTCCCTGGCAATGCTAACCACTGTGTACCCTAAAAAACAGAAATAGTGGCTATTTTAACTTCGCATTTTGTTTTGGAAGAGGATAAACCAGATCAAACACAGCTTGAAATAGTAAAAATACAAATCCAGATGAAACAGCTTGATTTGGAGAAGGATAGAGAAAAATATAAACTGGAATTGGAAAAAGAAGTTAGTACCTTGAATTAGAGGCTCAAAGTGAAAAGGAAAAGATAGTTTGACTTAAAAAGGGAACGCCTTTGTTCACATTCCTTAAATAGCAGGCATTATTACATTCCTGTTTGTGGGAGTTTGCTATGCATGTTTCCTACATCACAACACTGACTACACTTCAAAAGCACTTCATTGGTTGTGAAGCATTTTGAGTCTTAAATGAAAGATGGGCAAAATTCTGCAGCCTCCCAGCTGTATATTTTCCACCGGTGGGAGGTGGCACATTGTTTGCTAGCGACGGGATTCTCTGGTCCCGCTGCTGTCAATGGGAATTCCCATTGATGTCACCTCATACCAGCAGGAAACCTGCTGGCAGAGATTCCCGTTGCCGTGAATGGCCAGAGAATTCCAGCCATTATGTAAATGCTTCTTTGCTCTCATAGGTGAATTCTCACTCCCTCGGATGTACTGCCTCTCCAGCTAAGTTGTTTGTTCAATGTCAAATGTTTGATAGCTTACAATTTCCTGGATGTTGAGCATGGGAAGACTGAAACTAGCATCTTGTGCCATTCATTTTCTCCCTAGCCACTGTTTCAGGTTGAAATCGGGGGTTTGCTATCTTGGTTTCAAATTCGACTCCAAGCTCAGTTTCCAAATCCATATTCTCTTCATAACAAAGAACTCCAATCTTCCACCTCCTTAATGTCATCTACCTTTCCTCCCTCTTCTTGGTCCATCTGATGCTGAAACCTTCAATCAAGTCTGTTATCTCCAGACTAAACTATTCTGAATGCATACCTGGGCAGCCTCCCTATCTCCAACTCTAATCTTCAACTCACCTAGAACTCTCTTGCCTGCATTCTATCCTCCCCATATCCACCATTCCAGTCCTAGCTGACTCACAGCAACTCCCAATTCACCATATTTAAAGCTCAGATTTTAATCTCTTCATGGTCTTGCGTTTTTCAAACTTTTTAACCTTTGGTAATCCCTCCTAATACTTGCTGCTTTGGCCCAGCACCCATATTTCATGTGACTATGCTTTTGAGAAACACTTTGGAACATATTTAAAGACACCAACCAATTGAAAGTTGTACGTTTTGGACAATAGATTTGCTTTTGTTGGAGACAGAAATATTTCAGTTTTAAAAATCCTGTAGTGTACTTTCTCCATCTTTTCCTTTTTAACACTACCAGCGACATACTTTGTGGATCAAACCTTACTGCTAAAGCCTTGCTATGATGATTTGCATAATTTCTTCTCTTCCCAACTCCATCCAAACATTGCCACCACCATCCAACCAACTCCCAAACCCGGCTAACCTCACGTTTTATCTCATGTGAGGTAAAGACAATCAATTCTCACTTTATGTTTGAAAATAAGAGTCTGAAAATGGGGAATGTGCGTCACATATTTACAGCTTCAGGCCACATTTTAGTGCAAAATCATTCTCCCTCTTTCTACTTGAAGAACCTTTAACAAAAAATCCTCGTTTTTCACAAATTTTGCAATTTTGAGACTGGCAAGCATTCTAGGTAAATCTGATTAAGACAGTGTGTGCTGTGTTTCTAATCCATCCAGCTTTCTTTTGGAGACGATTGTTGCATTTAAACACTAGAAGAATCTTATCGTCGTCACTTTTTTCTGAAAATGTCATCACTTTATAATCGACCAAGATCCCCCGCCCCGCCCAAAACTCAGCGCCTCGTCCACGCCTCAATATAACTTCAATTGAAAGCTACTTCTAGGTCCGAATGTTAGGATTTCCTCTCCCCATTTTCTGCGATTCGTTTAGTTTTTTTTGTTTCAGAATAATTATTACCCTTCTTTAAAGTTTGCAATCTCTCCATCTTCCAGTTCCATCTTCTCCTGCGACTCTCTTGCTCGCTCACCACCTCACCTTCGTTTTCCCACCTGCTCCTCAAAACCCGGGGGCTGAACAAAAAGATAGATGGTCGCATTTGTTTGGCTAAAACCAGGCGAGAAAGTAGTCCCCCAATCGACTGTCCACTTGTATAAAATCAGCTACACCTCTGAACAAGTGTTTCAGGTTTTAAAGGATCCCACTTTCAGAGTATATTCGCGTTTGTTTGTGCCTACAAGGCTTACCTGTGTTGGAAAACACATTTTAATTGGTGTTCCTGCAGCATTTACCGCTCCTGTATCGACCCACAGTTTAGCTCTCCGCCAAATAAGATCTGTTAACTTATTTTTGGTTCCATCAGTTTTTCAGTCCATCATTTTTCCAGAATACTCCGATTTTCCTTCCATCACAGGATCTGGCTATTGAACACATGGGGACCTCGTCTCAAACCCTAACAGATACCCATTCCTCTTGTAAAGAAATACTTTGGCATCCATTCTGAAATTCCTGAATCTGTACCCTCCTGAATTTCTGCCCTGGTTTGGCTGTAAGTAGAGGTACAAATTCACATTTCGGTCCCATTTCAATATGGATAAAGTGCTTACTCACTCCAAGATGGGTCTAGTCAGGTCATCATGCATTGGTTTTTGACCAGACAGTTGTCACCCCTGTAAAGTGTTTTTTTCCCAATTGCATTCCAATCCAAATGGACAAGCCCTGCCACTATAAAATGTGTTTGTAATATTCTTTTTGATTAAATGTTCTTTTCCACACGGTGGTTAGCACTACTGCCTCACAGCACCAGGGACCCAGGTTTGACTCCGGCTTTGGTCACTGTCTGTGTGGAGTTTGCAGTTTCTGTGTGTGCGTTTCCTCCAGGTGCTCTGGTTTCTTCCCACAGTCCAAAGATTTGCAGGTTAGGTTGATTGGCCATGCTAAAATTGACCCTAGTGTCAGGGGGATTAGCAGGGTAAATGTGTGGGGTTATGGGAATAGGGCCTGGGTGGGATTATGGTTGGTACAAAATTGATGGGCCAAATGGCCTCCTTCTGTACCGTCGGGATTCTATAATTCTATTCTATTATTCATTCAATTCCTCAATTCAGCATGTTGACTCTCAACAAAATTGATGCATTGAAAGTGTGGATGGCCACATGCTCAAGATGGCATCTCAGGCAACAACATTCTTTTGGATAATTTACACACAGAGGTTGAAAAAAATGAGAAAACCGATACTTTCTCTCATCAGATTCTCAGTTTGATCCACTCAATTGCCAGGAACACAAATGAAACGCATACTTCAGAAATTCAGTTTATTTAAAAATATTCTCAAGACAATCTTAAGAAATTTAAGCCTCATGCAAATGAAGATAGGATATAAAACCAAGTATTTTACTGTACATGTGATGTATTAGGTTCCATTTCATTTACAGCCAGAGTTCCTCACAAAGCAATTTCCATTGATCTCAATCTGTAAATTTGCTGTATCATGATTATTCCTTCCAGTAGCAAGCACACTACATACCTTCAGAAAATGTACCACTTCGGTATTGGATTAATGTGATCTTTGCAGCTCTTGCAATATAATTTGCTTAATATATTTTTGAAAATCTTTAATGATGAGGGTAGGAACTGACTGAAAAACCTACAACACTGGACAGAAGAGAATGAGTGAAGCTTGAGCTATTCAACACTAACCCAAATTCACAATGCATAGGCATGAACACTGGACATCGTACCATCCCATTGCCACCACTCAGTGATGGACAGCAGATTAATTGAACCACGTGACTTGATGAGCAACATTCAGCTTTGATTTTCTCGATTTGTGTAAAGGAGTATCATGCCATCAATAGCATGTAAAATTTTCAAAACTTTGCAAAACTATCATCTTCCAATTAGCTTGGATTGGTATTAAACACATGGGGACAAATTTTACTGTCCCATCCGTTAGGGAATTGGAGCAGGCAAGGAGTGGACCATGGAAAGGTCTGTTGACTTTGGGCGGGATTTTCCAGTTTCAGGGCAAGCAAGACTGGAAAATCCCACCCATGGTTGCAGTCATTGCCTTGATGTTAATATGGAAAGAAATTGTAACTGTTTTAAAATAATATTTAGATTATAAATCTTCAGTTTTACAATTTACTTTTTAAAAATACATTTTTCCAGCATGTTAAATGGAACTATTTAAAATATTTTTGTTTCAGCTTGGTAGCATTTAGTTCCGCGAGTTACCTTCCAGTATCTCAGCCAGGTCATTATTCACACATGAGCTTTAACTTGTGCCAGCTAACCAAGCCTGATGGTGTTCTTGCTTAACATCCACATGCGCACACCTCTGCGAATGTTACTGGAGGGCTACCTTCAGAAGTGGAAACTCTAATGGAATTTCTTTTTCCTAACCCTGGGATGCTGGCCAGTTTTAGTTTTCTTTCTCTCAAATCAATTCCTGTAACAAAAGGCTTGTCTTATGAAAAAAGGTTGAACAGGTTGGGCCTATACACATTGGAGTTTAGAAGAATGAACAGGTTGGGCCTATACTCACTGGAGTTTAGAAGAATGAGAGGTAATCTTCCTAGGGTATAGTTTTAAGTTTATTTATTTGTGTCACAAGTAGGCTTACATTAACACTGCAGTGAAGTTACTGTGAAAATCCCCTAGTGAAACTCCGGTGCCTGTTTGGGCACACTAAGGGAGAATTTAGTATGGCCAATGCACCTAACCAGCACATCTTTTGGACGGGTATAGGGTATATAGGGTTGATAGGATAGATACTGAGAGGATGTTTCCAGTCATGAGGGGACTGGAACTAGGAGACACACATTTTAAGAATAAGGAGGTCTCCCCTTTAAGACAGAGATGAGGTGAATTTCTTTCTCTCAGAGAGTCGTTGGAGGCTGGGTCATTTAATTTATTTGAGGCAGAGCTAGACAGATTTTTCATAGGCATAGGCGACGTGGATTACTGGGGGAAGACAGGAAAGTAGAACTGGGACCACCAAGATGGTGGAGCAGGCTGGAGGGGCCGAATTACTTCTGCTCCTTGTGTTATGTCTGATGTCCACTACCACAGATGATATCAAGTAACACAACACTGATCAGTGATTGAGTATGGCACCTTCATGGCTGATTGGATCACTAGCTAAACCTTGAGACACTGGGGAAACAAAATATACTTGAGTTAACTATTTTACATAAGAGTCGTAAGCTGTTGTTCACCGTTATTCCCCCGATGGTTTGTAGGCTCTTTATATTCAACATCCTCAAAGTCGTGGTGGATTGCATTGTCCCCATACATATCTTTCATAATTTCCTTCAGCGTTCTCAGTGTCAGAAAACTGAAAACGGCACTTGCGCAATACAAGCAAGCAGAAATCAAGCCAAATAAAGCAACGGCAGCATCTCCCCCCTGAACATCACAATTCATAAAGGTGTAACCACGGCCGGCATACAAACGGTTTCTTAATCTACAGACTTCTGTACTGTTTACGGTAATAATAAGATGCAAGTACAGTCCAACGCCCACTATGTACCCGACACAGGCAAGAATATTGAACACAAATTCGGCTATGAGAATTTTTGGGGAAAGGCGGTGAAGAGGTTTAGCACCGGCCACTAAAAAGAGAATGGTGAGAGAACCTGCAACGATGCTAAAAACTACCCCCGCGTAGACTCCAGGGGTTCTCATTTGGCTAAATTGCATGTCGAGGTCCCGGACCTGCTGAAGCTCCGTGCCTTGGAAAGGGCTGTACGCTGAGTCAATGCTAAAAGCACCCGCCCCAAGTCCTCCCATGGAGGTGTAGCCAGATATCGCTGCTTGCGATGCTGCCACGCAGATCAGGACCATGAGATTGGTTGTTATCTCAGTGAACTGCAAGACACCTGTAAACAAAACACAAAGATTTTAAAACCATGCAATCACACAATAACTATGCATTTTGTGAAAGTTAAATTATTTCCTCACAATCCACTGGGTGTTGTGGAGGGATGGGGGGGGGGGGGAACTATGGTGAAGGCTGATTTCACTTGCCACTTGTAGTGTAGTTTGGATTTTGGGGTCGGACAGAGAGAGCATATGTCCCCTTTTCTTCGTGCTCTGCCCCCGTCCAACCCTTGTTGCCCCCTGTGATGCCTAGGAGTTTGTAGCCAGGGTGAGAGTCAGCATTAGGATTTGTGCCTATTGTGGCTACAACACATGGGGTTAGGGCCTCAATCCTATTTTCACTGATGGGAGGAGAAGGAAAACTTTCATCCCAAATATCCCAGCTAAAGTTTAAGTTTATTTATTAGTGTCACAAGAAGGCTTACATTAACGCTGCAATGAAGTTACTGTGAAAATCCCCTAGTCGTCACACTCTGGTGCCTGTTCGGGCACACTGAGGGAGAATTTAGCATGGCCAATGCGTCTAACCAGCATGTCTTTTGGACTGAGAGAGGAAACCGGAGCACCCGGAGGAAACCCAAGCAGACATGGGGGGGAGAACGTGCGGATTCCGCACACAGTGACCCAAGCTGGGAATCAAACCCGTGTCCTTGACACTGTGAGGCCTCAGTGCTAACCACTGTGCCAGCCATGGATCAGATTACCATCCCACTGGGACAAAAACAAGAATGACCTATGAATGGTTCTGGGGTAACTGATGTCAAGAGGCAGCAGCTCATGTGATATTGGGTGAGACTTGAAGTTGGACTCGTTTACACCTGAAAGCAACTTTACAATGTTATTTAAAGTTTTTATTCACAAATAAAATATTCCAAATTTAAATAATGATTATAACAAGTAAGGGACATTTCGCATATCTGGAAAGTAAAAAAAACTTGTATAAACAGTCTTGAATTGGCAGTACATTTTACTGACTCTCGTCATAAGAAATCCTCAATTCTTCAAAACAGAAATTCTGAAGCACAATAAATATGAATGAAAGGATACAGACAAAGAAAAGCCTAACAGGAAACAAAATCCAGAGGCAGAAGTACAAAAATTTAGCTTTGACAATATTATTTCGAAGCTAATTTTATTGTTATTTCCTTAAAAAGAAAGTGGAAGGCAATTAATAGTTTCTTTCTATGATCGGCCATTTGGTCATGTTTAATGAATCAATAATCTTTTTGGATGGTGTGTAAGCATGCATGGGGAGCCTGAAAATGTGATTCAAATTACACATAGCTCATTACTTTTGTATTTCTTAACATCTATTAAACAGTTTGATGAATGCAAGCAAAATATGTCCATTTGTAGACCCCACTGATCATAGAATCACAGAAGCCCTACAATGCAGAAGGCGGCCAGTTGGCCCATCGAGTCCGCACAGACCACAATCCCACCCAGGCCCCATCCCCATAATCCCACTGATCCACCCCGTTAGTCCCCCGACACTTGGGTGAATTTAGCATGGCCAATCAACCTAACCCACACATCTTTGGACTGTGGGGGGAAACCGGAGCATCTGGAGGAAACCCTCGCAGACATGGGGAGAATGTGCAAACTCCACACAGACAGTCATCCGAGGCTGGATTTGAACCCCGATCCCTGGTGCTGTGAGGCAGCAATGGTAACCACCGTGCCGCCCATAAAAACTGATGTTTTTACGTGATTGTTTAAACATCAACCTCCTGGAACTGGTTAATATTTGCCAATGAAGTCTCCCAAACGGTTGACTAGATGATTGATGATGTGTTTACATGGTTTAGTAGCTCATTCAAGCCAGTGGATAAACAGATTCAAAAATTTAGTTTGATAAAACGTATTTGTTGACAATAGCTTTCAATAGAGTTTCAAAGTTAGTCAACTTTTCGGTAAATTGTTCATGTATGAAATGAGTGCCACTAAGCTGAGAACTTGGGTGACAAAAAAAAGACCCACATTATAAATGTTGTTGTGATTGATCACACATGCAAGGCCAGCATGAGAACAAATTCAACACTAAGAGTGACAGATTTTCATCATAGAAAAAATATCATTGCCCACTGATGCTAGAACAAATTATGTGGACGCTGGATTAGATCATCAACCTGAAATGATAACCTTTTTTACAAATAACAGCAAGCTGTAGATTGTTGAGCTGATAAAGTCAGCATGGTTCTTCAGAGATTAAAAGTAACCTGTTATTTAATTCCAACCACTCACTTTTGGGAGGTCTTATTGGGCAGTGGATAGTATCCCTGAACTTATGAGCCTGAGGTTCTCGGTTCAAATCCCAGCCCAAGACATGATGGTCCAGGAAGATGTGGTCCACAATGTGGCCAATATGTGGAGTACGGACCTGCAAATCCATCCAACACATGCCCACGGCAAGTGCTAAGAGTGAGAGAGATACCTGGTCAGCTATGTGACGGCAGCACAGTGGCTAGCACTGCTGCCTCACAGCGCCTAGCACTGCTGCCTTACAGCACCAGGGACCCGGGTTCAATTCCAGCCTCGGGTCTGTTTGGAGTTTGCAGGTTCTCCCAGTGTCTGCGTGGGTTTCCTCCGGATGCTCCGGTTTCTTCCCACAGTCCAAAGATGTGCAGGTTATGTGGATTGGCTATGCTAAATTACCCCTTAATGTCCCAAGATGTGTAGGGTAGGGGATTAGCAGGGTAAATACGTGGGGCTACAAGGATAGGGCCTGGTTGGGATGTTCTGATGGAGAGTCGGTGCAGACTCGATGGGCCAAATGGCCTCCTTTGGTACTGTGGGGATTCTATGGAAGAACGTTGAAGCATTTACCATCATGATCCAGGTCACAACATGCAATGTGCAGGTCACCACAGCAACCCAGACTTCCTGAGTGAACTGTAATTCACCACCATTCACACTTTTGGACTTGTGATTTTGGCTTTATGTAAATATTCCGGGGTTATTCCATTTCATGTTATTAGTAAAAATATATTTCAATTCCATTTTTTGAATTCAGTCACTATTTTCAATACTTTTGTTGTATTGGCAACAAGATATTTGGAGGAATTAGTACCCAGCAGGTTGAATACGACTACTTTCACTCTTCTTAGCTCTTGCAATAATGTCTAAACATAAGGCAACAATGTGCATTCTTCGTCCAGTTTTTAATAATAGATGCAGTAAAGAATGCTTTTAAAAAAGGGAAAATAAACAATTTATTTTCTTAAATGAATTACAGCGTGAAGTTAAAGTACAAAATTTCACCCAAAAATATTCATTTATGATTTGTTCTGAAATGAACTTTAAAACATGTCTATCCCCTCTGTCCCAATCAACATTGTTATTGCAAAAAATAAATGCATCTTTGAAGTCAAACTAATTTTCATGCCATATTTTACAGTTTACATTAAACGTTGGATTTGTTATTCTATTTGTAGAGTGCAGACACATTTTTCTTTGTGGCATATAATAACCTTTTTAACATTTTATTTTGTACTACTGCACCTCATAGTGGTATGCATTGTTCCATCTGGAACATAGAACATAGAACATTACAGCGCAGAACAGGCCCTTCGGCCCACGATGTTGCACCGACCAGTTAAAAAAAAAAACTGTGACCCTCCAACCTAAACCAATTTCTTTTCGTCCATGAACCTATCTACGGATCTCTTAAACGCCCCCAAACTAGGCGCATTTACTACTGATGCTGGCAGGGCATTCCAATCCCTCACCACCCTCTGGGTAAAGAACCTACCCCTGACATCGGTTCTATAACTACCCCCCCTCAATTTAAAGCCATGCCCCCTCGTGCTGGATTTCTCCATCAGAGGAAAAAGGCTATCACTATCCACCCTATCTAAACCTCTAATCATCTTATATGTTTCAATAAGATCCCCTCTTAGCCGCCGCCTTTCCAGCGAAAACAATCCCAAATCCCTCAGCCTCTCCTCATAGGATCTCCCCTCCATACCAGGCAACATCCTGGTAAACCTCCTCTGCACCCTCTCCAAAGCCTCCACATCCTTCCTGTAATGTGGGGACCAGAACTGCACACAGTACTCCAAGTGCGGCCGCACCAGAGTTGTGTACAGTTGCAACATAACGCTACGACTCCTAAATTCAATCCCCCTACCAATAAACGCCAAGACACCATATGCCTTCTTAACAACCTTATCTACTTGATTCCCAACTTTCAGGGATCTATGCACACATACACCTAGATCCCTCTGCTCCTCCACACTATTCAAAGTCCTCCCGTTAGCCCTATACTCAACACATCTGTTATTCCTACCAAAGTGAATTACCTCACACTTCTCCGCATTAAACTCCATCCGCCACCTCTCGGCCCAACTTTGCAACCTGTCTAAGTCTTCCTGCAAACTACGACACCCTTCCTCACTGTCTACCACACCACCGACTTTGGTGTCATCAGCAAATTTGCTAATCCACCCAACTATACCCTCATCCAGATCATTAATAAATATTACAAACAGCAGTGGCCCCAAAACAGATCCCTGAGGTACACCACTTGTAACCGCACTCCATGATGAATATTTACTATCAACCACCACCCTCTGTTTCCTATCCGCTAGCCAATTCCTGATCCAATTTCCTAGATCACCCCCAATCCCATACATCTGCATTTTCTGCAGAAGCCTACCATGGTGAACCTTATCAAACGCCTTACTAAAATCCATATATACCACGTCCACTGCCTTGCCCCCATCCACCTCCTTGGTCACTTTCTCAAAAAACTCAATAAGGTTAGTAAGGCACGACCTACCTGCCACAAAACCATGCTGACTATCACCTATCAATTCATTACTCTCCAAATAACTATAAATCCTATCCCTTATAATTTTTTCCAACATCTTGCCGACAACAGAAGTGAGACTCACCGGTCTATAATTCCCGGGGAAGTCTCTGTTCCCCTTCTTAAACAATGGGACAACATTCGCTAACCTCCAATCTTCTGGTACTATACCAGAGGCCAACGACGACCTGAAGATCAGAGCCAGAGGCTCTGCAATCACTTCTCTTGCCTCCCAGAGAATCCTTGGATAAATCCCATCCGGACCAGGGGATTTATCTATTTTCAGACCCTCCAGAATATCCTGCACATCCTCCTTATCAACTGTAATACTGTCTATTCTACTCCCTTGCAACCCAGTGTCCTCCTCAGCTATATTCATGTCCCCTTGCGTGAACACCGAAGAGAAATATTGGTTCAATGCTTCACCAATCTCCTCCGGTTCCACACATAACTTCCCTCTGCCATCTATAACTGGCCCTAAACTTGCTCTAACCAACCTTCTGTTCTTGACATACCTATAGAACGCCTTAGGATTCTCTTTAACCCTATCCGCCAAAGTCTTCTCATGTCCCCTTTTAGCCCTTCTAAGCTCGCTCTTCAACTCCCTCTTAGCCAATCTAAAGCTTTCTAGTGCACTACCCGAGTGCTCACGTCTCATCCGAACATAAGCCTCCTTTTTCTTTTTAACCAACAAAGAAACTTTTTTGGTGCACCACGGTTCCCTAGCCTGTACAAAGGAACTCTGTACAAATCTGTACAAAATGTTAATGCAAAGATGTGAAAATAGGTAGTTAGGTGGGAAAAGCCAAGATGTTAAACTGAGCACTTTAAGAACCAAAATGCCAGTCAACAAAACGTAGATGCCATGTGGTCTTCACCATGACCATCTGAAAAGCAGCAAAGTCTCTTAAGAAAGTCTACAGACTAACGGGTTGGAATCTTCTATTCTGGAATCCAAGTTCGGTGGTGGGTGCGGAAATGGGAGTGATGTCTGCTGGGGAACGGGATAGCTGACTACACGCAATGCTGCACTGTTCCAACTCATTACATATGGGAAGTTTTCCGATTCTTGCAGAGAGGACTGGCAAGAAGTCACCATCCTGCCACCTCCTCATGGGATCAAAGGTCCCGACAAAGGGCATCCAGATCAGCCTTTCCACCTCTGCCCGGCCAGTGCCCCACCCTTCCCCGCTAACTCTTCTTTGGTCATCCTCCACGTAACCTGCACTGTCACCACTTAGTATCAAGCAGAGTCTCCCATTTACAGACACTCCCCAAAGAGGGCAATGCAACAGCAACTCACCACTAACCATGGGAGGAGCCGACCATGACAAGTGCACGCCACTTATGTGCAGTGGTGAATGTTCTAATATCTCGCTGGTAGGGAACTGGAGCTGGCCTTTTAATGAGCTTCCATGACATGCTAATGCATGCAAAATGGCTTCCCAATATTGTTCGTTGGGAAGCTGGAAAGTCCCGAGGACGTAATTGCTAAAGTTCATCCCGCCGTAGTGAAACTGACTCTTGGCCTCCAACAAATTAAGTTCCCTCATCTGCCCATAAATCTTTCAAAACCATACCGTAACCTAATGCCATTGTTACAATTCACCATGATACTGTACACAACAGTTTGGCTTCAGAAAACATCGAGCTGTGTTTGGAGTATATATAGGTAGAGCCACTTGCACCCAGTATATTTCCTTGTTTATTCATTGCTAAATGAGTCATAAAGAAACTCAAATTGTGGCAACAGAGCTGAAGTCATAGAGGTTTACAGCATGGAAACAGGCTCTTTGGCCCAACTTGTCCATGCCGCCCAGTTTTTAACCACTAAGCTAGTCCCAACTGCCCGCATTTGGCCCATATCCCTCTCTACCCATTGTACCCTTGCAACTGTCTAAACGCTTTTTAAAAGACAAAATTGTACCCACCTCTACTACTACCTCTGACAGCTCATTCCAGACACTCACCACCCTCTGTGTGAAATAATTGCCCCTCTGGACCCTTTTGTATCTCTCCCCTCTCATCTTAAACCTATGCCCTTTAGTTTTAGATTCCCCTACCTTTGGAAAAAGATGTTGACTATCTCCCTTACCTATGCTCCTCATTATGTTATCGACCTGTAATGAAGATAATGTTGTACTGATTTTAGACCATACAATCATATCACCGCACCCAGTAGACTCATTAACCCAGCATTGTAATGCCTTCACCTGCAGATTGTAAAAGTTCATTACAAAACAAAATACATTTCATCATAGCTTCACCAGCAGATTGCCAAATCCAGGACAGTTTCTGTTGCCCCTTAGGAACTCAGCAGCCCCAGATCAGGAGGGGTGGGGGTTGGGAGAAGAAATATCCCCACTCCCGATTTGCTGGAAGTATACCAAAGATTTGAGTAATGTGCAAGGAGGATTGAGCTGAGCTGTGATGCCTTTCCCAGTCTCACAGCTTACATACGAAGAGTAGCTGATTCAGGAAGCAAGCATTTGCAGAATTGTACTTCAATGGTTTAAAAATACCAGAGGAAAAAACCTCAACACAGCAGTGTAAATACATTTAGAGATATTATGGTGGCACAGTGGTTAGCATTGCTGCCTCATATCACCAAGGAACCAGGTTCGATTCCCGGCTTGGGTCACTATCTGTGCGGAGTCTGTATGGGTTTCCTCTGGGTACTCTGGTTTCCTCCTACAGTCCAAAGATGTGCGGGTTAGGTGGATTGGCCATATTAAATGCGTGGGACAGGGGAGGGGAGGGTGCCTGGTAAGATGCTCTTTCAGTGAGCCTTTGCAGACCCAATGGGCCGGATGGTCTCCTTCTGCAATGTCGAAGGATTCTATTGATTCAGCTAGTTGCATTTTCTCTTCTTCCTGATCAGGAAGATAGGCATTCCCAGTGCGTACAAAAGGATCTCAATCCATTTCATCAAATGACCTAATCCATGGCGCCAATACTCCCATTTCAGCACAAAGTCAAAACCAGTGGACTGCTTGTTTTACAAATAAAAAACAATGAACCGTTTACAAAAAAGGTCTTTTGTAAACCAATGAATCAAACGAGTTCCTGGACAGGTAGTACGATTTCCATATCCTCTGGCACACCATTTCAAATCACATAGGTAATGTGTTACAATTACTAAACTACAAACGAGGAAGGTAAATATTTTCATTACAGCAACAGTAAGTTTTCTTTGTTTAAATGTACGGCAAAACCCAAAATGAACAAACAATATTTAAGAGAACATAGAACATAGAACAGTACAGCACAGAACAGGCCCTTCGGCCCACGATGTTGTGCCGAGCTTTATCTGAAACCAAGATCAAGCTATCCCACTCCCTATCATCCTGGTGTGCTCCATGTGCCTATCCAATAACCGCTTCAATGTTCCTAAAGTGTCTGACTCCACTATCACTGCAGGCAGTCCATTCCACACCCCAACCACTCTCTGCGTAAAGAACCTACCTCTGATATCCTTCCTGTAACTCCCACCACGAACCCGATAGTTATGCCCCCTTGTAATAGCTCCATCCACCCGAGGAAATAGTCTTTGAACGTTCACTCTATCTATCCCCTTCATCATTTTATAAACCTCTATTAAGTCTCCCCTCAGCCTCCTCCGCTCCAGAGAGAACAGCCCTAGCTCCCGCAACCTTTCCTCATAAGACCTACCCTCCAAACCAGGCAGCATCCTGGTAAATCTCATCTGCACTCTTTCCAGCGCTTCCACATCCTTCTTATAGTGAGGTGACCAGAACTGCACACAATATTCCAAATGTGGTCTCACCAAGGTCCTGTACAGTTGCAGCATAACCCCACGGCTCTTAAACTCCAACCCCCTGTTAATAAAAGCTAACACACTATAGGCCTTCTTCACAGCTCTATCCACTTGAGTGGCAACCTTTAGAGATCTGTGGATATGGACCCCAAGGTCTCGCTGTTCCTCCACAGTCTTCAGAACCCTACCTTTGACCCTGTAATCCACATTTAAATTAGTCCTACCAAAATGAATCACCTCACATTTGTCAGGGTTAAACTCCATTTGCCATTTTTCAGCCCAGCTTTGCATCCTATCTATGTCTCTTTGCAGCCTACAACAGCCCTCCACCTCATCCACTACTCCACCAATCTTGGTGTCATCAGCAAATTTACTGATCCACCCTTCAGCCCCCTCCTCTACGTCATTAATAAAAATCACAAAGAGCAGAGGACCAAGCACTGATCCCTGCGGCACTCCGCTAGCAACCTGCCTCCAATCCGAAAATTTTCCATCGACCACCACCCTCTGTCTTCGATCAGACAGCCAGTTACCTATCCAATCGGCCAACTTTCCCTCTATCCCACACCTCCTCAGTTTCATCATAAGCCGACCATGGGGGACCTTATCAAACGCCTTACTAAAATCCATGTATATGACATCAACTGCCCTACCTTCATCAACACACTTAGTTACCTCCTCAAAAAATTCTATCAAATTTGTGAGAACAAAACAACAATCACAAATACAATATTTCCAAATATCTTTTGTCCCCGACTTATATGTTGCTCACCTACACACCACACCGCCAAAAGAAACTAAAAGAATGTAAACAGAATAGTTGGCATCAACTTTAACGTAGTAACTGATCTTAAGATTTTGATAATATTTCATTGAATCCCTACAGTGCAGAAGGAGGTCATTCGGCCCATCGAGTCTGCTTCGATCCAGGCCCTTTCCCCCACCCTATCCCCATAACCCCACACATTTCCCATGGCTAATTCTTCTAACTACACATCTTTGGACACTAAGGGGCAATTTAGCATGGCCAATCCACCTAACCTGCACATCCACCACACCTGCACAAGGGGCGGCACGGTAGCACAGTGGTTAGCACTGCTGCTTCACAGCTCCAGGGACCTGGGTTCGATTCCCGGCCTGGGTCACTGTCTGTCGGGAGTTTGCACATTCTCCTCGTGTCTGCGTGGGTTTCCTCCGGGTGCTCCATTTTCCTCCCACAGTCCAAAGATGTGCGGGTTAGGTTGATTGGCCATGCTAAAATTGCCCCTTAGTGTCCTGAGATGCGTAGGTTAGAGGGATTAGCGGATAAATGTGTAGGGATATGGGAGTAGGGCCTGGGTGGGATTGTGGTCGGTGCAGACTCGATCGGCCGAATGGCCTCTTTCTGCACTGTAGGGATTCTATGATTCTATGATTCTTTGGACTGCGGAAGGAAACCAGAGCACCTGGAAGAAACCAACACAGACATGGGGAGAACATGCAAACTCCACACAGACAGACAGTTACCTGAGGCCAGAGTTGAACCCGGGACCCTCATGCTATGAGGCAGCAGTGCTAGTCACTATGCTACCATGCCGCCCCTGTTACTGACAGTTTATTCTTGTGGTCAACCCAAATAAATGCATATCTGAATTATCACCTTAGTTCATTGCTAAACACACTTTTCAAATGCCAGGGAACATTCTTTTTAATTATCCAGGCATCAACCCAGTAAGGTTAACATTTGGTGCCCATCCCTAATTAAACGGAGTGGCTTATTTGGTCTTTTCAGAGAGAGCAGTTCAGAGTCAATCACATTGCTGTGGGGGATCTGGAGTTACATGTAAGACCAGACTGAGTAAGGATGGCAGATTTCCTTCCCTAAACGAACATTATTGAATCAATGGAATTTTTAAATAACAATCAATTATCATTTATGGTCACCATTACTAAGACTAGCTTGGTGTTCCAGAAACCAGGGCAATATGTTGGCACAGTGGCTAACACTGCTGCCTCACAGCACCAGCGACCTGGGTTCAATTCCGGCCTCGGGTCACTGTGTGTGTGGAGTTTGCACATTCTCCCCATGTCTGTGTGGGTTTCCTCCAGGTGCTCCGGTTTCCTCCCACAATCCAAAGATGTGCGGGTTAGGTTGATTGGCCATGCTATATTGCCCCTTAGTGTCAGGGGGATTAGGAGGGTAAGTATGTGGGGTTATGGAATAGGACCTGGGTGGGATTGTTGTCAGTGCAGGCTCGATGGGCCAAATGGCCTCCTGCACTGTAGATTCTATGATGTTATAAATTGAATTTAAATTCCATCAGCTGCCCTGGTGAGTTTTGAACCCATGCCCCCCAGAGTATTAGCTTGGGCCTCCAGATTACTAGCCCAGCAATGTTACCACCACACCACCATTCACATCCCTCCTTCCCATTGAATAAGCCTGTTAAAAGAAGCTTGTGTGACTTTCAGTCTGAAAGGGTCGATGCCCAAATCAAGTTACTTTGTCCTTTTTATTTTCAAATTTATCATGATGTGTTCTCATTTTCTTTGTTTAACCATCATTATCATTGTTTTTTAACAATTGTGCGACACAAGAAAGCAATTTGAAATTGCTTGGGATATAAAGTAAAATATCAGACGTCATGAAAGACATGATGGCAATAAAAGATTCCATGATACAAAGCCATTGGAAATTATTTAGCATTTTGTCCAGTTTCTAAAATATATTTGCCATCCCATGATGAGTCAGGCTAAAGGGGTAGCTTGCTGCAATGGTGAAGTATGGTAAAATGAGAACACAAAGATATGTGATAGAGGGATATGGGCCAAATGCGGGCAATTGGGACCAGCTTAGGGGTTTAAAAAAAAAGGGCGGCATGGACAAGTTGGGCCGAAGGGCCTGTTTCCATGCTGTAAACCTCTAAGACTCTATGATATTAGTATCACTTATATCTAGGATGATATAATAGCTAATAGCTTATATATGAATTTGATCAATTCTTCTCAATCATTTCCACAAAGAAATTGCTGCCATACAGGAGGCTACTGGCAAATATGTAAACATTAAAATTTGTAACAGAGACAATGGTCTAAAATATGTATATCACAATTTTTAGCTTAGCTCTAGAGTAAAGCACCCGCCCTCCTTGTAGTGTCTGGCACAATGTCTGCAGAGGAACTGTCAAAGGCAAGTTACTTTACATATAGAATTTTCTGCAACTCCGAGCAGTTACAACGGGACTGGGAGTCAAAACACATTTCCGTTTATACTTCAGAAGCATCAAAGGACCGGTGGTCAGGTTAATGTGCCCCTTCAGTGGGTTAATGACAGTTGGAGCTACACACACAAGGAGGAATTTCAGTTGTCTGCACTCTGAAACAGGAATTTCACTGGAGTACAAATCCATAACATTAACTGCATCAACTCAGATAAAACGTACAAAGACAACATCAGTTTTTGATATCTAATCTATTCAAATTGTTAACTTAGCTCCTTCACTGATCCAGACTTTAATTGTTTAGCAGAAATGCATAAAACTGAGTGATTAACTAATAGCTTATATATGAATTTGATCAACTCTTCACAATCATTTCTACAAAAAATTGCTGCCATACAGGAGGCTACTGGCAAATATGTAAACATTAAAATTTGTAACAGAGACAATGGTCTAAAATATACATATCACAAAACTAACATCCATTACATCCTTTATTGAATCAAAAGAATATGTCTAATTTAACTTAACTAAAGTGTTATGATGAATTCAAATTGACTATTTTGTGGTCTGTCACCCGATTATATTTAACTGATTTGCACAAATATTACACTTTTCTATATTAATGTGCCAAATATCATTGGTGTTAACAGTACTCTCAAATCCCAAAACTGGCTGTAGGCTGGTAAAGACTGCTGGTAAAAAATCAGACAAATCCATCTTCTGATTTGTAATTTCATCTTCACTTTCGGAACCATGTTTATATGTACAAAAGGTCAGGTTTCATTGGCACCATCTCGGGAGATCCCTGCACAGTGGAGGTCCCGGGGGACTTTGTGTATTCTGCCTGCGTAGCTTGCATTTCTCGGTAAGCCAGGGCACCAAATACCACTCCGGCAACGTAAACAACGATCAGCATCACAGCAAAGATAGAAACTGCAACCTCCGTGCCGAGAATGGCGCATTTCACTGAGCTGTAGCCGTGCCGGTTGTAGAGCGACTCCCTCTGCTGGCACGTGTCAGTGGCATTAATTTTATGAATGAAGTGAAGGTACAAGGCCACTCCAATGATGTAAGCCAGAGCCGCAAGAGCCTTCGCCACACATTCCAGCAGCAGGAAGTTTGAGAGTGTACCGTGCTGCATGGAGGACCTGTTGTGCTGCATCACCCATCCGCCAATAAAAAAGGCCACGGCGAAAGCAAAGAGGACAACACTCAGCCCCACCGCGCAGTACACAGTGGCCGATTTCATCCTGTTGTACTGCACGTCTAGTTCACCGATCTGCTGCACTTCGTGGTTTAGAAATCCACTGTTGGCATAACCCATGTTGTAATAATAGGCACTCCCGAAGCCTCCAATACTCGCAAAGCCAGCAGAGGCGCTCTGGGTTGCCGCTGCACAGATCAGCACCACCAGGTTCAGAATGATCTCAACCATCTGCAGCAGCCCTGCAACAAGCAGATCGAGGAAGTTGGTTAATGGAAAAGCGCAGTACACTCAGTCCAACACCTCAACACAGCAGACCAAAAGCGGATATAATGGGAGGACCACCGAGGGCAGAAGAGAATCGATCCATAACTAGACTACACTGTAGTTAAAATATCTCGTTAGACAAGCGGAAACGCACAGTAATTTCTTCTTTATTCGTTCCTGGTAAATGGGCGTCGCTGGCTGGCCAGCATTTATTGCCCATCCCCAGTTGCCCTGGAGAAGGTGGTGGTGAGCTGCTTTCTCGAATCGCTGATACAACTGAGTGGCTTGCTCAGCCATTTCAGAGGGCAGTTGAGAGTCAACCACATTGCTGTGGCTCTGGAGTCACATGTAGACCAGACCAGGTAGGGACGGCAGATTTCCTTCCCTGAAGGACATTAGTGAGCCAGATGAGTTTTTCCGACAATCGACAATGGTGTCATGGACATCAGTAGATTCTTAATTCTAGATTTTTTTGTTGAATTCAAATTCCACCAGCTGCCGTGGTGGGATTCGAACCTGGGTCCCCAGAACATTAGCTGAATTTCTGGATTAATAATCTAGTGATAATACCACCAGGCCATCGCTTCCCCTAATTAGAAATTAGAAATGACTCAAATTTAATTGAGAGTCTAATCTTTATAAAGGTACATTTATGGTTCAAGAAACAATGCCATTGCTTAAATGTCTCACATCATTGCAAATGCACGATTTTCTTCGCGTGTTTTTGATATTCATAGAATCATAGAATCCTACAGTGCAGAAGGATTCGGCCCATCGAGTCTGCATCGACCACAATCCCACTCAGGCCCTATCCCCACAACCCCATGCATTTACCCCAGCCAGTCCCCCTGACACTAAGGGGCAATTTAGCATGGCCAATCCATCTAACCCGCACATCTTTTGACTGCGGGAGGAAACCGGAGCACCCGGAGGAAACCCACACAGACACGGGGAGAATGTGTAAACTCCACACAGACAGTGACCCAAGACCGGGAATCGAACCCGGGTTCCCAAGGCGGTGAGGCACTGCTGCCACCTATTCTGAGATGATACGAAGGAATTGTAATACCTTGATTGCCTTTAATCATGTAAATTAGTGCAGTTTAATTGAACCGCAGGAAGTTTTAATTTACCTGATCTGCAGGCTCGCTTTCTTTGTTTGAGACAATTCTATTCAGAATTCGGAGAAGCAAAAGCTTCAGATGTTAGAAATCCAAAACAATAATGAATTAAAAAATGCTGAAAACTCTCAGCAGGACAGGAAGCATCCATGGAGAGAATGGACAAACAAGGGTAATAGTTTAGGTACAGACCGTCACAAAAAAAAGAGTCCTGGCAAACGGTCTACATTAGCAATTAACTCATCTTTCCTCTCCTCGTGTGCTGCCCAACTTCCTGCACATTTCCAGCATTTCAGTTTTTCAAAAGCTGTATACATTGGTACATTCTAGTTCAAGAGACTAGTTTAGATTACACTAGAAAAATGCAAAGCGTTGCTATTTTGGAATTGCAGTTCCATTCTTCGAGCGGCATAGTGGAACCGCTGCTAGACTCGCAATCCAGAGACCCTGGATAATGCTCTGGGGACCAGGGCAGAAATTTGAATTCAATAGAAATCTGGAATTAAAAGCCTAATAATGTCCATGAAACCATTGTCGATTCTTGTAAAAGCCATTTGGTTCCCTCATGTCCTTTAGAGAAGGAAATCTGTCGTCCTTACCCAGCCTGGCCTACATGTGACTCCAGACCCACAGCAAAGTGGTTGACTTTTAAATGCCCTCAGAGATGGGGCAACAAATACTGGCCCAGCCAGCGATGCACACATCCCATGAAAGAGTAAGAATCAAAAAAAGTCTCGGCTTGCCTTGTTATTTTTATGAAGGTCCATAGTGGCTTCTAATTTGCCTTTCAGCTCCCATCACACTGCAGTAATATACATAAGAACATAAGAAATAGGAGCAGGAGTAGGCCATCTAGCCCCTCAAGCCTGCTCCGCCATTCAATAAGATCATGGCTGATCTGATAGTGGGTTCAGTTCCACTTACCGCCCGCTCCCCATAACCCTTAATTCCCTTAATGATTAAAAATCTATCTATCTGTGACTTAAACACATTTAACAAGGTAGCCTCTACTGCTTCATTGGGCAGAGAATTCCAAAGATTCACTATCCTCTGGGACAAGAAGTTCCTCTAAATTGACTCCCCCGTATTTTGAGGCTATGCCCCCTAGTTCTTGTTTCCATTGTAAGTGGAAATAACCTCACTGCTTCTACCCTGTCTAGCGCCTTCATTATCTTATATGTCTCTATAAGATCTCCCCTCAACCTTCTAAACTCCAATGAGTACAGGCCCAGTCTACTCAATCTCTCCTCATAAGCTAACCCCCTTATCTCTGGAATGAACCTGGTGAACCTTCTCTGTACTCCCTCCAAAGCTAATATATCCTTTCTTAAATAAGGGGACCAAAATTATACACAGTACTCTAGGTGTGGCCTCACCAGTACCCTGTACAGTTGCAGCATGACCTCCCTGCTTTTATACTCCATCCCTCTCGCGATAAAGGCCAACATTCCATTTGCCTTCTTGATTACCTGCTGCACCTGCAAACTGAGTTTTTGTGATTCAAGCACAAGGACCCCCAGGTCCCTCTGCACAGTAGCATGTTGTAATTTTTCACCGTTTAAATAATAGTCCACAAACAGTGCTTAAAGAGAGTCCAGAGTGTGATGGCTGTAATTAATGTGGCTTCTGTAGAGAATCCTGTGTAATCCACAATTGACACAAAATGCAAGTTAACTCTTTCCTTGATAGGCAGGTCTAAATCTACTTTTGTTGACCATTATCATTTTTACCCAAGACAGAAAGGCTTTGTGCGGGAGATGTATGAAATACTGCACATTATCATCTTCCTCATCATGACATTTGTCTTCAATATGATTGCTACTTTCCTGACTGAGACTTGCCTTGTTTGGCTCTCCATTTGATGGAGGAACGAGGTGCTTCCCACAACAGATCTTAAGTGGGCAGATTGATGGGATGTGTTCCTTGGTCTGGGGATCATGGCCTTAATCACACTTTGGGTCATCCCTCACCTTCCACTTGTGGAGCAGGTGGCTGTTTTATCCAGGTCCAATACGGATTCTGTTGAACACTGTCCACTGTCCTCAAGAGGTCAAAGTCAGGAACATCTAGAGTCACCCGAGGTGTTGGTTCTTTATGCTGCACGTGTCTCGGTGTGATTACTGAGCTCATGTTTTCAAGGACTTGAGGATACAACGATTCTCGTTGTCTATCCAGCATTTCCCTCCAGGCCTTGAAACAACTTGAGACAGGAAGCAAGGGAAGTCACAGTGCAGAAACAGATCATCAGCTCAACCAGAGTCAGTGTTTACCCTTCACACCGCGCGTAAGAACTAGGAACAGGAGGAGGCCATTCAGCTCTTTGAGCCTGCTCCACCATTCAATAAGAAGTCTCAGAATACCAGGTTAAAGTCCAATAGGTCCAACGCCGGCATCTCCACATCATGGCTACCACTCAATAACATCATGGGTAAAACTCCACTCACTTGTCTTCCCCTCATAACCCTCAACTCCTTTCTTGATTAGAAGATCTAACTCCATCGTGAATGTATTCAGTGACCCAGCCTCTGCTGGTCTCTGAGGAAGGGAACTCCACAGCCTACTGACTCTGAGAAAAATCACTTCTCCTCATTTTGGTCTTAAATAGGAGACCCCTATTTTCTTTATATTTAGTGTACCCTAGTTCTATTCTCCCCCTCAGGGGGAAACATCCTCTCAGCACCCACCCTGCCAAGTCCCCTCAGAATCTTACACGTTTGAATAAGATTCTTCTGAGCGCCCAAGTCTGATTACAGGCCCAAGCCTGCACAACCTTTCCTCATAAACTAAACCCTTCATCAAAGGAATCATTTGAGTGAACCTTGGCTGAACCGTTCCAGAGGCCAAAACTAACCATATTACTTCAAATGCGCTCTCAGAGGCCCTGTACAGCTGTAGCATAGACTCCCTACAGTGTCGAGGGAGGTCATTTCGCCCATCGAGTCTGCACCGACTCTGACAGAGTACCTTCCCCAGGCCCTAACCCCCGCCATATCCCCATACATTTACCATGGCCAACCCACCAAACCTACACATCTTTGGAGTGTGGGAGGAAACCGGAGCACCCGGAGGAAATCCATGCAGACATGGGGAGAATGTGCAAACTCCACACAGACAGTCACCCAAGGCCGAAATCGCTGTGAGGCAGCAGTGCTAACCACTGTGCCAGTGTATTGCATAGCAACAGTTCCCTACTTTTATACTCTATTCCCCTTGCAATGAATACCAATATATCATTTGCTTTCTAATCACTTGCTGTACCTGTGTACTAATCTTGTGATTCATGTATCAGGACACCCTGTAGCATTTAAATGATAGACTGTTTTTCTGTTCTTCCTGCCAAAGTGGACATGTTCACATTTTCACTCATTATACTCCATCCGTCAAACTTTTTCTCCATATCCAAATCCCTCCATAGACTGCATGACTCCATGTCCCCTTCAGAACTTACTGTCCTGTCCATCTCTGTGTTCAGCAAACTTAGCTACCGTACATGACTTCATCCAAGTCATTGATGTAGATTGTAAATAGTTGAGGCCCCTTCAATGATCCCTGTGGTACTTACTCCACTAGTTACAATTTGCCAACCTGAAAAAGATCCATTTACCCCTACTCTCTGTTTCCTGTCAGCTAACTTACCCCCTATACCATGAATTCTTACTATCTGTAGTAAGCTTTGATGTGCCACCTTATCAAATGCCTTTTGGAAATCCAAATGCACCACATTTATCCACATTGATTTTTTTTCCTTCTTCAAAGGACACTAATAAATTAGTCAAACATGATTTACTTTTCACAAAGCCATGTTGACTCTACCCAATTGCATTATGATTTTCTAAATGTACTGCTATTCCCACCCCAATAGTGGATTCTAGCATTTTCCTTAAGTCAGATGTTAGGCTAATTGACATATAATTTCCTGCTTTCTGTCTCCCTCTTTTTTTGAACAGTTTCATTTGTGATTTTCCAATCCGTTGGTTTTCAAGTTCCTGTTTCATTTAATCAATGACCTTTATAGGATATAGAATCAGTACATCGTAGAAAGGTTATAGCAGAGGAGGACAACATGTTCACCTGTTCTCAGGAAAAGAATCACTTTTTGCCCCATTCCCTTGCCTTTTACCAACAGCCCAACAGTTTTTTGAGTTTGAGATAACTATCTAATTATCTTTTGCAGACCATGATTCCAGGGATGAGGGGTTTCTTGTCTTATGGAGAGAGATTGAGCAGTTTAGGCCTATACTTTCTAGAATTTAGACGAATGAGGGGAGATCTAATGGAGGTATATAACGTTGACAGGGTAGATTTAGAGAGGATGTTTCCCCTTGTTGGGCAATCTAGAACGAGAGGTCGTAGTTTTAGGATAGGAAGTGACAGATTTAAAACAGAGATGAGGAAAAATTTCTTCTCTGAAAGAGTCATGAGTCTGTGGAATTCACTAGCCCAGAGTGCAGTGGATGCCGGGACTTTGAGTAAATTTGGGGAGATAAACAAATTTTTAATAGCAATGGCTATGGAGAACGGGCAGGAAAGTGGAATTGAGGCCCAGAAAAGATCGTATTGAATAGCAGAGCAAGCTTGAGGGGCTGAATTGCCTACTCCTAATTCTTAGAATTATAGATAGAATTACACAATGCAGAAGGAAGACATTTAGCCCATCGAGTCTGCACCGACCACAATCCCACCCAGGTCCTATCCTCATAACCCCATGCATTTATCCCAGCTAGTCCCCCTCATACTAAGGGGCAATTTAGCATGGCCAATCTACCTAACTCACACATCTTTGGACTGTGGGAGGAAACCGGAGCACCCGGAGGAAACCCACGTAGACACGGGGAGAATGTGCAAATTCCACACAGACGGCGACCCAAGCTGAGAATCGAACTGGGTCCCTGGCACTGTGAGGCAGCAGTGCTAACCACTGTGCTGCCTCATTATGCAACATTCAGGAAAATGAACTCAAACTTTGATGCCTCTCCATTACTGTATATGGACATTTAGTTTAGGAAAATCAGAAAGCACTATTAAAAGTCTTCAAAAACCAAAACTAGTGTGAAAAACCTACTTTTAGCGATGACTTATTAAGCAGAAGAACTTTTCATTTGCCTAACAAACAACACAACTAAAAATTGGTCATATTCTGTGCCGTTGGTAACTTAAGGTGTGCCCGTAAGCTCTCTCACATTACACTCCAATAGGTTAAGCAAGTTTAATTCTTAACAATTAATTACTTAAGATGCAAATTATATTTGAGCATACAGCGGTCAACAGCAATAATCAGCATGGATATCTAAGAATGAGCAAACAGGGTTCTGTCCTTTTCTCACCTCATAACATGTCTCAAACTTTTTAAATTACTATCTGCTGCAGTTCCTGTCATTTCATGATTTCTTACTTATTTTGAGTGAGAATGAAGGAGTCAGATTGGAAAAACCATAACATTGTACGTAACCAATCCTTCCAGCATTACGGAGTTTTGTACTACTGCATGAGATCTGGCAACAACGAGTGAAATCAAAGGCTGGAAGTCATAGAATCCCTGTAGTGCAGAAGGAGGCCATTCAGCCCATCAAGTCTGCACCAACTCTCCAACAGGGCATCTTACCCAGCCTACCCCCCCCGCATCCCCATGCATCCCACTTTGCCAATCTAGCATGGCCGATCCACCTAACCGGCACATCTTTGGATTGTGGGAGGAAACCGGAGCACCCTGAAGAAACCCACCCAGACACAGGGAGAATGTGCAAACTTCACACACAGTCACCCGAGGCTGGAATTGAACCCGGGTCCCTGGCGCTGAGAGGCAGCAGTGCTAACCACTGTGTCATCGTGCTGCCCCTAATGTAATGGTAGCAATTCAAACAAAAGCAAAATCACCTCTTCTAGCACCACACATTGGCAGTTAATCCACTTGTGCTACCAGGAGGCTGGAACAAAGCTACGACTTGTACAAATACAACAAACATAATCGCTGAATCCAAATGGAAAAGAAGTTCAGGCTTCATTATGAAGAGCCACAAAGCTACATTTTCCAAATTGCAAGCTGCAGAGATTTAAAAGATTGAACTACAGGGAATCTTAATAAGCTTACTCACCGGCACACAATTCCCAAATGTATTTCAAAGGTGGAGAGCTAATTATAAGATCATTTGCATTAGGATTAAAAATAGTGATACTCAAGTAACACACAGCGCTGGTTAAATGTTACTAAGTAGTCTGTCACTTTTCTTTTCAAAAAAAGTTTGGGGCAGCACGGTGGCACAGTGGTTAGCACTGCTGCCTCACAGCGCCAAGGACCCGGGTTCAATTCTGGCCTCGGGTCACTGTCTGTGTGGAATTTGCACGTTCTCGCCATGTCTGTGTGGGTTTCCTCCGGGTGCTCCGGCTTCCTCCCACAGTCTAAAGATGTGCGGGCTAGGCTGACTGGCCATGATAAATTGACCCTAGTGTCAGCAGAGTAAATATGTGGGGTTATGGGGATAGGGCCTGGGTGGGATTGTGGTCGGTGCAGACTCGATGGGCCAAATGGCCTCCTTCTGCACTGTAAGGATTCTAAAAAAAATGATTTAAATGTTGGTGCAGTACGGTTAACCATCTGTTCTCCAGTTCTGATAAGGACAGCAGTTATCATGAGTTAGTGAAATAGACAGCAGCTTGGTACTCCGAGCTCTCTCTGCCATTGTAGAAGCTGCATGCACCCAATGGCAAAAGCAAATTTCCGCACAGGCTGGAAATCTGAAACAGAAAATGCTGGAAAATCTCAGCCGGTCTGACAGCATCTGTGGAGAGGGAGTGGGGCTGATGAAGCGTCATCCAGACTCAAAACATTAGCTCTATTCTCTCTTCACAGATGCTGTCAGACCTGCTGAGATTTTCCAGCATTTTCTGTTTTTGTTGCTGCCTCCACAATGTTGAGCAAGGAAAGAGCATTCCATTAATAGTCTGGAATGCAGTTGGGATTGTACAACTACTGATGTATTCGGAGTCCAAAATAATCTCATAAAATCACTACAAGAGGCTATTCGGCCCATTGACTGACTCTCAGAAAGGGCATCTTGCACAGACCCTCTTCCCATTCCTATAACTCCACACATTTACCCCGCAAATCCCTATAGCTTCACACATTTGCCCCGCTAATTCCATAACCTACACATCTTGGGACACTAAGAAGAAATTTAGCATAGCCAATCAACCTAACCCGCATATCTTTGGACTGTGGGAGGAAACCGGAGCACCCGGAGGAAACCCAGGCAGACATAGGGAGAACGTGCAAAATCCACACAGATAATCACCCAAGGCCAGAATCAAACCCAGGTCCCTGGTGCTGAGAGGCAGCAGTGCTAACCACTGTGCCGCCCCACAGTCTGTCAAGTTAGAGCATCTTGTTACATAACAAACAGAGTATTTAGTCTCTAATTAGACCTTTCAGCCTAAATTTCCAAAATTATAGAAAGCTAGACCTCAAGAATTGTGTGGAAAATAGTAAGAATGCCTCAATTTAAGGTATCGAACTCAAAGGTCCCATCATGACTCCATCTTGGGGCCCTTTAGCAACACATCTGACACAATTCCTGTGGGTTTGGGTGCAGGAAATGCCCTTTGTATGCCACTCCCCATGAGAATTTTCAATTCTTTTACAATTCATCGTTTTTCCGAAAAAGAGAAAGAATAAGTCTTCCACATTCCTCCGGGATGTCAGCCAGTGACTAGTGGTGTGCCTCAGGGGTCAGTGATGGGAGCACAACTTTTCACAATATACGTTAACAATTTGGAGGAAGGAGCTGAAGGCACTGTTGCTAAGTTTGCAGATGATACAAAGATATGTAGAGGGACGGGTAGTATTGAGGAAGCAGGGGGGCTGCAGAAGGACTTGGACAGGTTAGGAGGGTGGGCAAAGAAGTTGCAGATGGATTACAATGTGTGGTTATGCACTTTGGAAGGAGGAATGGAGGCATAGACTATTTTCTAAATGGGGAAATGCTTAGGAAGTCAGAAACACAAAGGGACTTGGGAGTCATCATTCAAGATTCTCTTAAGATTAACGTGCAGGTTCAGTTGGCAGTTAGGAAGGCAAATGCAATGTTAGCATTCATGTCGAGAGATATAGAATACAAGAGCAGGGATGTACTTCTGAGGCTGTATAAGGCTCTGGTCAGACCCCATTTGGAGTATTGTGAGCAGTTTCGGGCCCCGTATCTAAGGAAGGGTGTGCTGGCCTTGGAAAGGGTTCAGAGGAGGTTCACAAGAATGATGCCTGGAATGAAGAGCTTGTCGTATGAGGAACGGTTGAGGACTATGGGTCTGTACTCGTTGCAGTTTAGAAGGATGAGGGCGGATCTTATTGAAACATACAGGATACGGCGAGGCCTGGATAGAGTGGACGTGGAGAGGATGTTTCCACTAGTAGGAAAAACTAGAACCAGAGGGCACAACCCCTGATTAAAGGGACGATCCTTTAAAACAGAGATGGGGAGGAATTTCTTCAGCCAGAGAGTGGTGAATTTGTGGAACTCTTTGCCGTAGAAGGCTGTGGAGGCCGGGTCATTGAGTGTCTTTAAGTCAGAGATAGATCGGTTCTTGATTAATAAGGGGATTGGGGGTTATGGGGAAAAGGCAGGAGAATGGGGATTGAGAAAAAAAATCAGCCATGATTGAATGGCGGAGCAGACTCGATGGGCCGAATGGCCTAATTCTGCTCCTATGTTTTACGATCTTATAGATTTTGCTTTGCCTGGGAGAAAAAAAAACTTGAAGTGAACAGACATCTACTATTTGTTGCTACAGAGCTCAGGCTGATGCATTGCATGCATACGCTGTGACGTAATGGCTGCGGGTTCAATAGTCGAAACTTACAACACCTGGTTACAGTAAAGCCACAGCTCAGAACCTACTAGGCATGAAAAAAAATGTTCAAATGGGAGCGACTCCTGAAACTGGGCCGGTTAAAACCGGTTTGGTTACTATAGTTTCTCGAGGGCAGATATGGAAACAGTCCAATAGAAACTCCAAAGTCAGTTACTGTGCAGCAACAACAATAACAAGAAAGGAACTGTATTCTTCCTTGCTTTACACACAGTTTATCTGCACTACTTTACTGGTAGTTAATACTTTTTGAACTTTTCCTAAATCCAGGGGTGGGGTCTTCCGCAGCTCACGGGGTTTCGTGGTGGAGGCAGCCCACCATTGGTCGGCTGAATCTTCTAGTCCTACTGCTGTCAACAGGGCTTCCTGATTTACGAAACACCCACCCTTCCCCAACAGGAAACATGCAGTGGGGGGTTTGGCCATCGGTGGGAACGCAAGGACAGCGCGTGGCACAGTGGTTAACACTGCTGCCTCACCGTGCCAGGGACCCGGGTTCGATTCCCAGCCTCGGGACACTGTCTGTGTGGAGTCTGCACGTTCTCCCCGTGTCTGCGTGGGTTTCCTCCGGGTGTTCCGGTTTCCTCCCACAGTCCAAAGATGTGCGGGTTAGGTTGATTGGCCATGCTAAATTGCCACTTAGTGTCAGGGGGATTAGCAGGGTAAATACGTGGGGTTAAGGGGATAGGGGCTGGGGTGGGATTGTAGTCAGTGCAGACTCGATGGGCTGAATGGCCTCCTTCCGCACTGCAGGGATTCTATGATCTATTTCACCAGCGGGAACGGCTGGAAAATTCCAGCCCACGACTACAATAATGCTACAGTACAGGATATACAAGGTCCTTTGATGGTTATCATAGAATCCCTTCAGTGGGGATCCTAGTCTCTTCCACTCATGGAAACATCTTCCCCATATCCACTCTACCCAGGCCTCGCAGTATCCTGTAAGTGTCAATGAGATCCTCCCCCCTCATCCTTCTAAACTCCACAGAGTACAGAAGTGAGGCTGACCAGATAATCTTAACTGATGTTGACGGAGGACAAAATATTGACCAGGACCAACTCCCCTGAAGTTAATCGAAATAGTGATGTGGGATATTTTACATCCAGCTGAGGGCAGATAGGACCTCGGGTTAACTTCTCATCTGAAAAACAGCACCTTTGACAGCACAGCACTATCTCGGTTTAGATTTTGAGATATCACCTTTGACAGCACAGCACTATCTCGGTTTAGATTATGTTGTTCAGGCCCAGAAGCGGGACTTGAACTTTTGGACTCGAGAGGCGAGACTACCAACTGAGTCATGGCTGACGTGCTATCCTGAGATTCTGTTGCAATCTTCAAAGTGCAATACTTTGGGAAAAAAAATTTCCAGGCTCTGACAGGGGAGTGAGACTAATTAGAGAACTCTTTCAAAAAAGCCATCGCATACACAGTGGGCTAAATAACCTCCTTCCGTTCTGCAAGATTCTATGGGTTGGAATTTTCTGGCCATTTCTGCCATGGTTCCAGAAAAGGACTGCCATCTTTCGAATAACTCTATCTCTACTTGTTACCTCCTCCTCCTTGTCTCCCTGCATAACCACACACTCATCAGTACTACGGTATTGCTTAGTATCCCTGTATCTCCAGTTTCAGATATGCAGGGGTTGGGTTTCCTGCACCTCTCTGCGTTTCCTCCTGACAGGTTGCTTATTTTTCTATGCTTTTGATTTTTCTCAGCCTGCAGAGTGAGTGCTTTCCTGTGGCACATCTTCCGTGAACCTTCTGTGTGCCGATCAACTTGTGCTCCAGCTAACACTGTTCTGCTCCAGCAACAAAATCTTCCGACACTTCATCCGGGTGTACCTCTCCTGGGATAGCGTGTAGGGCCAGGAAAACCCACATCATGCATGCCAACAACAACCATTCCCCTCTGCCCATAATTGCATGCACAATGTTCCTAAAGCTAACTACTGTTGGTTTCTAAAAGTAAGTGGGGTTGGTTTTTCCATGTGTGTGGGTAGAACTAACCTATTCATGGGAATGATCCATGAAAACTGTGGCAGATATACCCAGAGAGCATTTCCATCGTATCCGAATACTGTATACAAATTCCTGTCCTACAACTTGTGCAATCACTGCATAGGCAAATCCAAGTATTGGCATTCATTCAATCTGAAATTCGCCTAGCTTCGACTACTTTTATTTTGGAAGCTACTAATGGCAATACAACGGCAGCATCTCAGAACACCAAATTCTTGCAGATGAGAAACCCAACATCCTACAGAGTCAAAGTTTGGGGTCAGACAGAGAGAGGACATGTTCCCTTTTCTTCGTGCTCTGCCACTTTTCTTTCGGCTCACGTCCAGAGTCAAAGTTTAGAGTCAGAGTTTAGGGGTGGCACGGTGGCACAGTGGTTAGCACTGCTGCCTCACAGCATCAGGGACCCGGGTTCGATTCCCGGCTTGGGTCACTGTCTGTGTGGAGTCTGCACGTCCTCCCCGTCTCTGTGTGGGTTTCCTTCGGGTGCTCCGGTTTCCTCCCACAGTCCAAAGATGTGCGGGTTAGGTTGACTGGCCATGATAAATTGATCCTAGTGTCAGGGGATTAGCAGGATAAATGTGTGGGATTACTGGAATTGTGGTCGGTGCAGACTCAATGGGCCGAATGGCTTCCTTCTGCACTGTAGGGATTCTATGATTCAAATCAGTGTCCAAAACAGTCCAGGCTTACCAGCCCTCTAGGATTGGCCTGGAGTCTCCAGGAATTGAAGGTCAATCTTCAGGACACTGCCGTGGAGAAAGATCATCGGGACATTTGAAAGAAAATGTTTTCTTTTTAATTTAAGTTTCCCTTTACATATCATAGAATCCTACAGTGCAGAAGGAGGCCATTTGGCCCATCAAGTCTGCACCAACCACAATCCCACCCGGACCCTATCCCCATAACCCCATGCATTTACCCTAGCTGCTCCCCCTGACACTAAGGGGCAATTTACCATGGCCAATCAACCCAGCCTGCACATCTTTGGAGTGTGGGAGGAAACCAGAGCACCTGGAGGAAACCCATGCAGACACGGGGAGAACGTGCAAACTCCACACAGGCAGTCACCCAAGCTGGGAATCAAACTCGGGTCCCTGGCGCTGTGAGGCAGCAGTGCTAATCACTGTGCCACCGTGCCACCCCAAATACCAGGTATAAAAGTATCAAAAGTGGGGTGGGGGGGTGGGTGGAGGCTGTTTGGCTGACAGGTAAGCAGCATCCAATTGGGTAAGGAGTTTTTTTGCTTTCCGATTGGCGTAAGAAGGTCGTACGTCACAAGGATGGATGTGTTGGCCGACTAATGGCTGGAAGGTGGTGGCAAGCCATGTGATGAAACCTCCTAAGAATACATTTGGCAATCCCTACCGCAGTCAGAGACAGAGAGGACAGTGATAAGGACAGCAAAGCAATGAGAGAGTAAGGAGATTTCAATAAGCAATGAGGAACAGTGGCCATGCGATGACCCAGGTATGAAATCACCTTGAATTGGAACATTTGGGTTTTACTCAGTTTATGCTTCCCTACATTTCTTGTCAAAAGACGGATAATGATCCTTCTATATTGTCAGAATATGTAGCTCTGAATATGAAATCCAATTGGACTGCGGTGTTACAAATATCCACATGCTAACATATTAATATAAAATGCAACTGAATATTTAACCAACAGGAAGTACTATTTTCAGCAAACCAGATTCACAGAAAACTTGGCCATTAACAAACTGTGCTACATCATCCCAAGGTAAAAGCATTCTGCTTATCAATTTAAAAATTACATCACAATTTCTAATTTAAGGTCAGTAAGGTTATACATGCCTCTTCTTGAGCACAAATACGAGCACTTTGTCCCAAAGGATTCTTTTGGAGAGGTGTTAGTCGGTGATGCTGAGCTGTAATAAGGTGGGGATGAGGAAGATGGCCGACTGTTCGGATGAGGTGGCGGCGATCTAGCACCAGGTGGTCTGGAGTAAGATTCTCCTCGCGGATCATATCTACAGAAACAGGACATTTTAAACCCAAATCAGATTTTCAACAACTTTCAAAGATTCATAACAAATCCAAAATTGACAACTGGACTTAAAAGGGCGGGAGTTTACGGCCTCGCTCGGGCGAGACTGGAAATTCCTGCCCGCGGTCAACGGAGATTTCCGCTGAAGGACCCTCGCCCGCTCCAATTCCGTGGTGGGCAAGAGTTCTGGCCAAAGCCACCTACTGTGACTACGCTTGTGGAAGAGTCTGATTGCTGAAGAACTCGATTTGGCAAATCTTTCCGGATTATTCCATACAATATTGCGGTTCGTCAGTATTGTGTGTGTGTGGTTGTTGCTTTATCATTTGCTTTTACAAACCGTTTCAATAAATACTTTACAATTGTTTTCCCCTGATCATTTTGTTATTCACTCCTACTTTTTCTTTATAAAGAAACGTCTCCTGGGTTGGACCAATTCCTTCCAAGATATTTTAATCCTATCTCAATTTGGAATGCTACTGGAATGTCTTTTTTTTGTGGGTTAGATTTGCCTGGCTGATCACAAATTAGATCATTGCCCAGGTGTTGTAGTCAGCATGTGCGCAGGTCCATAGGAACATGGGAATTAGGAGCAGAAGTAGGCAAATTCAGCCCTTTGAGCCTGCTCCGCCATTCAATCAGATCATGGCTGATCTCTCCCTGATCTCAAATCCACCTCCCCACCTGTTCCCCATATCCCTTTTTTTATTAGAAATCTATCTCCTTCTTGAAACCATTCAACGATTCAGACTCCACCGTGCTATGGGGCAGCGAGTTCTACAAATTCACCACCCTCTGTGAGAAGTCGTTCCTCCTCATCTCAGTATTAAATCTACCGCTTCTCAACCTATACTTGTACAGTTTTTTAAAAAAATAGACGAAACCCAACTATGAAAAAAATTGCTGTCAATCTTTGAAACGGCCCCAGAATCATTTTGATCATACAATGTTCTTTCCAAAAGGCTAAGCAGTGGGGAGACAGCCAGTGTGATGAATCCGCAGAGGGTCTTCACACATTACAGTGCAAAAAACTAGGGGATTTTCACAGTAACTTCATTGCAGTGTGAATGCAAGCCTACTTGTGACACAAATAATAAAACTTTAAAACTTTAACACTTATAAAAAACTTTTAAAAAGTCATGGCTTGCATCGCTTCTGAACTCTTCAATTACCAAGATTCAATTTGCTTTAATAAATCAAAACATGTTCTATGTACAGCTTGACAATCGTTACTTTGAGCAAATCATCTCTGAAACTTGGAGGACATAATTGACTTGGTTGATAATGAGGAAAAATATCGAGATCAGATGGACCGCATAGGGATCATTCCTCAATTAAGTTTAACAGAAATTCTAGTGCTCTCCTGAGAAAAAAAAAGCTTCTATTCATAAAGTAACGTCCACATCTTCTGAACAATTCGCAGGCTTTACAAACAGTGGATCATTTTTGAAAATTTTATCAAAGCAAAATTGACAACCAATTTGCACAGAACAAGATCCCACAAATGGCTAATGATCAGGCACTCTGCAATTGGTGGTGTTGACAAGAGGAATCAATCTTAGGCAAGCCGCCAAACATTTTTTTTCTTTTTACATCTACCTTAACAGGCAGATAGAGCCGAGATTTCAACTCATCAGGAAGATAGTCCCTCCAACAATGTAGCTCTCCCTTAGGCCTGCACTGAAATGACATGGCTAAAGCCACACTGGAGCTCGAACCTACAACCTTTTGACTCAGGGACAAGGGGTGGGATGTTCGCCCCAGAAAATCCCGCCCGATGTCAACGGACCTTTGCATGGTCCGTGTCCTGCCTGCTATGATTCGCATGGAGGGCGAGACAGGAAAATTCTGCCTCAGGGCTACTTACTGAGTAAAGCTGATACAACATTCCATGAAAACCAAAATCAGAAGCCACAGATTATGTCCTTCAAATTCACAATGTCATAAACCTTTAAGTCGTTGCCAGAGATCATCTGTATTCGCATTTTGTACAACTTGCATCTTGGACTTATTTTGTTTAATTCCAAAATATCTACAAACCACACAGGCAAATGTTCTTTATTAAACAAGAAAGTACTTTATATAAAAATGCACAACTGCATCGAATCTGAATCTAATAGCTCAATTATTTCAGCTGATCTGAAAAATTGGCTTTCAATTCTTGTGCACGAAAGATGTAAAGTACTTAATGTTTATAAAATAAAGAAGATATGACATTATGGAAAGGAAAATAGTTATATAATGGAACATACCTCTCACTGGGTGGGTACAATTGCCTCTCACTGGGCGGGTACAATTGCCTCTCACTGGGCGGGTACGATTGCCTCTCACTGGGAGGGTGTGATTGCCTCGAAGGATATGGTTTGCTTTGGTGAGAATCCCTTGGATCTCGGCGATCGTCTCTGTTACGTCTACCCGAATGATTACTCTCAGCACTGGAACGGTCTTGAGGTCTTCGTTCTCGATGAGGTCGATTAGAGGGTCGATTTCTGTCAGAACTCTTTGGAACTTTATTTGCATCAGACATTTTTCAGCCTCATTTGTTCCCAGGTCGCCACGTCAAATCTGAAGATTAGAGTATATTTGTGTAAGAGAATCATAGAGGGACAGCCCGGTGGCACGGTGGTTGCACTGCTGCCTCACAGCGCCAGGAACCCAGGTTCAATTCCAGCCTTGGGTGACTTGTCTGTGTGGAGTTTGTACGTTCTCCCTGTGTCTGCATTGGTTTCCCCCGGGTGCTCCCGTTTCCTCCCACACTACAAAGATGTGCAGGTTGGGTGGATTGGCCATGCTAAATTGCCTCTTAATGTCCCAAGATGTGTAGGTTAGGTAGATTAGTGGGGAAAATGAGTGGGGCTATGGGGATCGGGCAGGAGCTGGATCTGGGTAAGATGCTCTGTCAGAGACTCAGTGCAGATGCGATGGGTCAAATGGCCTCCTTCTGCACTGTAGGATTCTACGAACGGTTACAGCATAGGAGATAGCGATTCGGCCAGTTATGAACATACTGGCTCTCTGCAAGAGCAATTTAGCCAATCCCACTATCCCTTCCTCACTCTGCATCCCGACAAATATCTGTTCTATAGGTGCTTAACCAACTACTTTTTATTGAAAGCTGCAGTTAAATCTGCCTCCCCCACACTCCCAGGCAGAACATTCCAGATCCTAACCACTTGCTATGTAAAAACAATCTTTCTCCTGTCACCATTGTTTCTTTTGTTAATCATCTTTAGATACATGGGAGGTGATGGCCTAGTGGTATTATCACTCTACTATTAATCCAGAAACTTAGCTAATGTTCTGGGGGACCCGGGTTCGAATCCCACCACGGCAGATGGTGGAATTTGAATTCAGTTGTTAAAAAAAATCTGGAATTAAGAATTTACCGATGACCATGAAACCATTGTTGATTGTCAGAAAAACCCATCTGGTTCACTAATGTCCTTTAGGGAAGAAGATCTGCCATCCTTACCCGGTCTGGCCTACATGTGACACCAGAGCCACAGCAATGACTCTCGGGCAACTAGGGATGAGCCCATGTCCCATGAACGAATGAAAAAAAGTTCTCCTCCTCCTAACCCTTCCACTCTTGGGTACCATTTCTCCCCATCGACTCTGTCCAGACTCCTCATGGTTTTGAACACTTCTATTACATCTCCTCTGCTCCAAGGAGAACAGCCCCAAATCTATCCACCTAACAGAGTTCTTTGTACCTGAACTTTTCTCATGAATCTTTTTACTCCCTCTCAAATACTGTGTTAACAGAAGTAAACATATTTTGAAATAGGATCCTAAACCTTTCAATAATTGGCACCAAAAGATGAGCACAAAATATTATTGGTAAAACTGGTTCCAAAAATTGTTGTGTTCTACAACTGGACTATTTACAATATGTTAAATACATCTCCATATTCTACATATGCCAAAGGAACTTTGCACAGTCTGCCATAAAAATATCTTCATTCCCATTGCATCGATAAAATGTTTGCTTTTTGTTAAATAGGTCACTGAACATGGTGACAAATTTAATACCAACAAATAGGGCAGCACGGTGGCACAGTGGTTAGCACTGCTGCCTCACAGCGCCAGGGACCCGGGTTCGATTCCAGCCTTGGGTGACTGTCTCTGTGGAGTTTGCACATTCTCCCTGTGTCTGCGTAGGTTTCCTTCCACAGTCCAAAGTTGTGCAGGTTAGGGGGATTGGTCATGTTAAATTGCTCCTTAGTGCCCCAAGATGTGTAAATTAGGGGGATTAGCCGGGTTAAATGTGTGGTGTTAGGGGATTGGGTGGGCCTGTGTGAGATGCTCTGTTGGAGAGTCGGCGAAGATGTGATGGGCCGAATGGCCTCCTTCTGCACTGTAGGGATTCTATGATTCTAAACCCCTATTCACAAGATTGTAATCTATACAGAAATCTCCATTCACAAAGAGTGACCAACGTTCAACTGATAAACTATCAAGGATAAGAAACAATGTTCAGTAGTTTAACAGGAGTAAATATGCAGGCTACACAATAAAAGATGAAGTACAGCAAAAAAAGAAGATTTCATTTTCCATAGTTGCACTGCCTAACTGAACAGAACTGGAAATAACATTGGATTACAGGTGGAATGTTAAAAGATTTCAATGACATGGTAGTTAATGGGTACTGGACTGAGACATGGCTGACTACTCTGACAAGATACTGAGAATGGGAAAAGGATGTTAATCCCACCAACACAACAGAGACACTGTCAGTTACACAGCACTCCAGCAACTACCAGATAGGAAATGTCATCATTCCTGTGGAAAAGAGTCAAAAGCAGGATTCCTTCCATTTAAAATGCAGGGAAAATAACTTTTTAACAACAGATCACAACAACAACATACATTTATATGGCACCATTAAAAATAAAGTCTGATACTGAGGAGATATTAGGTCAGATGACCAAAAGTATGGTCAAAGAAGTCTCACAACACCATGTTAAAGTCCAACAGGTTTATTTGGAATCATGAGCTTTCGGAGCATGAGTGGATAAGGAAAGATTATTAGTTGGTGGAGTTGTAGACAGTGAAGAGGGAAGTGGCAGGTTACAGAGGGACATAGATAAGCTGCAGAGCTGGGCTGAGAGGTGGCAAATGGAGTTCAATGCGGAAAAGTGTGAGGTGATTCACTTTGGAAGGAGTAACAGGAATACAGAGTACTGGGCTAATGGTAAGATACTTAGTAGTGTGGATGAACAGAGGGATCTGGGTGTCCATGTGCATAGATCCCTGAAAGTTGGCACCCAGGTTGATAGGGTTGTTAAGAAGGCGTACAGTGTGTTAGCTTTTATTGGTAGAGGAATTGAGTTTCGGAGCCAGGAGATCATGCTGCAACTGTACAAAACTCTGGTGCGGCCGCACTTGGAGTATTGTGTACAGTTCTGGTCGCCGCATTATAGGAAAGATGTGGAAGTGTTGGAAAGGGTGCAGAGGAGATTTACCAGGATGTTACCTGGTAACTTTGGATTGGACCAGGGAGCGGCACGGGCTTGGAGGGCCGAAGGGCCTGTTCTTGTGCTGTATTGTTCTTTGTTCTTTGTTGTTCTTTGTTACCTGGTATGGTGAGAAAATCGTATGAGGAAAGGCTGAGGGACATGAGGTTGTTTTCGTTAGAGACAAGAAGGTGACTTAATAGGGGCATACAAGATAATCAGAGGATTAGATAGGGTGGATAGTGAGAGCCTTTTTCCTCGGATGGTGATGGCTAGCACGAGGGGACATAGCTTTAAATTGAGGGATGAGAGATATAGGACAGATGTTAGAGGTAGGTTCTTTACTCAGAGTAGTAAGGGCGTGGAATGCCCTGCCTGCAGCAGTAGTGGAATCGTCAACATTGAGAGCATTCAAATGGTTATTGGATAAACATATGGATGATATTGGAATAGTGTAGATTAGAGGGGCTTTAGGTTGGTTTCACTGGTCGGCGCAACATCGAGGGCTGAAGGGCCTGTACTGCACTATGTTCTATGTTCTATGTTCTAGATAATCGTCAGTTAATTGGGAGAAGGAGCAGCGCTCCAAAAGCTCGTGATTCCAAATAACCCTGTTGAACTTTAACTGGTGTTGTGAGAGGAACTTCCTTCTTGAGGAGGGAGTTCAAGAAGGCAGTTCCTCAGTCCAACGCTGGCATCTCCACATTGTGGTCAAAGAGATAGATTTTAAGGAGGATGTAACAGGAGAATGTGAGGTAGAGAGGCAGAGAGCGGTAGGGAAGGAATTCCAGAACTTAGGGCCCAGGTAACTGAAGGCAGGGCCATCAACGTTCGGGTGATTAAAAGCAGGATGATAAATGGAGCACAGGTACCTCGGAAGATTGTGGGATTGGAGATTTCAGTTACCTGGAAGGGCAAGTCCATGGGAGGGTAGGAGAATTAGGAACCAAGGATAAGAATTTTAAAATCATTTAAATAAGCACGTTACCAAATGGTTTGCATTTTAAAAAAAATACTCCTTAAGCAGCATCTTCTAAGCCCACACCTACTGCCATCTAAAAGGACAAGGGTGGCAGACATATGGCAACACCATCACCTACAACAAAAACAGAAAATGCTGGAAAATCTCAGCAGGCTTGATAGCATCTGTGGAGAGAATAGAGTTAATGTTTCGAGTCTGGATGACTCTTTGTCAGAGCCTTTGTTAACTCTGATGAAGGGTCATCCAGACTCAAAATGTTGGCTCGATTCTCTCTCCATAGATGCTATTAGACTTGCTGAGATTTTCCAGTATTTTCTGTTTTTGTTTCAGATTCCAGCATCCACAGTATTTTTCTTTTACTATCACCAACAAGTTCCCCTCCGAGCCCCTCACCATCCTGACATGGAAATACATCAATGGAAATATAAAGGGGCGTCTGGACAAATACATGAATAGGATAGAAATAGAAGGATATGGTCTCCGGAAGGGTAGGGGTTTTAGTTCAGCATGGGCAGCATGGTCAGAGGGGGCTTGGAGGGCTGAAGGGCCTGTTCCTGTACTGTAATTGTCTTTGTTCTTTGGGGAGGTAGTGGAAGTAGATATGATAATGACTTTTAAGGGGCGTCTGGACAAATACACCTTTTCTTCATTGTCACTGGGTCAAAATCCTGGAACTCCCTCCTCAACAGTGTGTGGGAATTGTTAACAGGTACTGTGGATGTAGATACACCACGTGGACTGCAGCGGTTCAAGAAGGCAGTTCCTCACCACCTTCTAAGGGCATTTAGAGATGGGCAATAAATGCTGGCTTAGCCAGTGACACAAATATCCCATAAATGAATTAAAAAATATCCATAACTATAACCTACAGAAGTACAAACAAGAAACTGGACAGTGGGATCAGACTGGATCGCAGACACAATCAGCCGAATCTTTCTGTGCCACAAGTGTTCTGCTAAAGCAACAATTCCCTTTAAATTCCACGACAAATTCTTGTTGAAAGATTCCAGACGATCACAAACAGCACTCTTTATGAATTGTGGCACAGTGGTTAGCACTGGTTAGGGCGGCACGGTAGCACAGTGGTTAGCACTGCTGCTTCACAGCTCCAGGGACCTGGGTTCGATTCCCAGCTTGGGTCACTGTCTGTGTGGAGTTTGCACATTCCCCTCGTGTCTGCGTGGGTTTCCTCCGGGTGCTCCGGTTTCCTCCCACAGTCCAAAGATGTGCAGGTTAGGTTGATTGGCCAAGCTCAAAATGCCCCTTAGTGCTCTGAGATGCGTAGATTAGTGGGTAAATATGTGGGGATAAGGGGGTAGGGCCTGGGTGGGATTGTGGTCGGTGCAGACTCGATGGGCCGAATGGCCTCTTTGTGCACTGTAGGGTTTCTATGATTCTATGATTCTATGACTGCTGCCTTACGGTGCGGGGGACCCGGGTTCAATTCCAGCTTTGGGTCACTGTCTCTGTGGAGTCTGCACGTTCTCCCATGTCTGTGTGAGGTTGACTCCGGGTGCTCCGGTTTCCTCCCACACTCCAAAGATGTGTGGGTTAGGTTGATTGGCCATGCTAAATTGCCCCTTAATGTCCAAAGATGTGCAGGTAGGGGGATTAGTGGACTAAATACACAAGGTTACGGGGATGGGGCGTAGATAAGAGTTGGTGCAGACTCAATGGGGCGAATGGTCTCCTGCTGCACTGTAGGGATTCTAGGGGCGGCATGGTGGCACAATGGTTAGCACTACTGCCTCACGGTACCAGGGACCTGGGTTCGATTCCTGGCTTGGGTCACTGTCTGTGTGGAATTTGCACATTCTGCCTGTGTCTGCGTGGGTTTCCTCCGGGTGCTCCGCTTTCCTCCCACAGTCCGAGGGGTGTGTTGGTTAGGTGCATTGGCTATGCTAAATTCTCCCTCAGTGTACCCGAACAGGTGCCGGGGTGTGGCGACTCGGGGATTTTCACAGTAACTTCATTACAGTGTTAATGTAAGCCTATTTGTGACACTAATAAATAAACTATGATTCACACAGAATAATTTGCATTTGAGTGGTTGTTGGAAAAATGTGGGCGCTTCAAATACTGGGATTCAGAAAGTACTCTCCCTTTCATATGAAATTAGACTTGTTATTTATAGTTCCTTATTTCAATTTGCAAGTCTAGCAGCTGCAGGACAAGTCGAAACTTGCCAAAACAAAACATGCAATATATAAACAATTAAATAGTTTTGCAAAATACCCTGATTTCTTTTGCCACAATTGATATTCAATTATACTTTTTTTCAGCAAGTAAGAGAGGTACGAGGTAGAAGTTAATTCCAGTACAGGCAATGCTACTACTGTATTAACATCTGTGGCTGTTGCCTCTTTTCAAGGGCTCTAAGGCAGCACGGTGGCACAATGGTTAGCACTGCTGCCTCACAGCACCAGAGCGGTTAGCACTGCTGCCTCACAGCACCAGGGACATGGGTTCGATTCCCGGCTTGGGTCACCGTCTGTGTGGAGTTTGCACGTTCTCCCCGTGTCTGCATGGGTTTCCTCCGGGTGCTCCGGTTTCCTCCTACAGTCTGAAAGACCTGTGGTTCGGTGCATTGGCCATGCTAAATTCTCCCTCAGTGTACCCAAACAGGCACCAGAGTGTGGCGACTAGGGGATTTTCACAGTAACTTCATTACAGCGTTAATGTAAGCCTACTTTATTTCTTAACAAAGGACAACAGAGATAGGTGGTGGCAGGTGTCAACAGTACCTGAGGCTGAAACAAAAGAGGTTTTCACAGGGGCAGATCCAATCGCTTCCCATTCACCCAGAATCCAGTCGAGAGGAAAATAACCAGATTCTGATGCAGGCTCGGTTAAGGGAGAGGTGCTAAATAAGGAGGGTAGGGAATGGTGGAGAAGACCTAAGTTGGCCACCCCAATCTTCAGTTTAAGACTGTGTGACCAAACAGGTAAAGAGTAAATAAATCAGACCCAACACAGGGGAGAAGCAGTGGGCTCACATTTGGGGCATTGGATGGTGTTCTGTGCCGTTTGAAGGTGATAAGATAGCAGCAAGTGACCACTCTGCCCTCCCTACCTGTGCTGGGTGGGTGAGAAAGAGTCACAAAACAACCTCAAGGCCACATCATCCAACTTGTTTACCTCAAATGAAATCTCAAAAGATTTATCGATGTCTATTATATACCTATCTGTATATCAACAACATATATATAAGATAGATAAACAGGAGGAAAAGACAAATAAGCAAATGAAAGGGTATCCAACCTCTGCTGAAACCGAGATAAAGTCCGTCCTGTTCTCGAGCAGCCTCTTGTTTGTAAATCGAAACCAGGCAGGTGAAGAGAGAGAGAGAGAGAGTGTGTAACTGGTTATTCAGGTTGTGCCAGCTTCTGGGTTACAGCAAACCACTGGAGGAGGGAGTTCCTACAGAGGAGGAAAGAATCTCTGATTCAAATGAAGAGAAACTCACCGAAACACCCCCAAAACCCGACTTCACAAAGAACAAAAGCTGCTGGGCAGAGTTTAGCATCAAGGTTAATGATTAAACCTGCCAAACCAAAGTCAATTTCTGTTCCTCTTGGTCCCTCGCTCACGTTTGTGGGGGGGGAGTTGCTCACCTGAATCTCTCAGGCTGTGAATAAACCTGGAGAGGAGAGAGGGAGGGGGGGATCAGGAGGGCGGACTTTGTAATTGGAACCTGCTTCATGTTCCCCAGATTAATAAGGCTTGTAAAGGTGCAATGCTTTACACTTCAAATATGGTAGTTCATATAGTGCAGTGCAGCTCAATTCAGTTAAATACTCCAGTCAATCTTTTTTGACCAAACCAATAAACTAAATCAAATTAACTGAGTTAAATACTCTAGTCTAGGGCAACTGGGATTTTCAAAACGTTTTTGGTTGAATTAAGGACCCTTCCCCCCCTTCTCATTTTAAGTTTATTTTTCAGTATCACAAGTAAGGCTTACATTAACACTGCAATGAAGTTACTGTGAAAATCCCCTAGTTGCCACACTCCGGCGTCTGTTCAGGTACACTGAGGGAGAATTTAGCATGGCTAGTGCACCTAACCAGCACATCTTTCGGACTGAGGGAGGAAACCGGAGCACCCGGAGGAAACCCATGCAGACACAGGGGGAACAGACTCCACACAGGCAAAGAGCCAAGGCAGAAATTGAACCCGGGTCTTTGGTGCTGTGAGGCAGCAGTGCTAACCACTGTGCCACCATGTTCCCGAATGTATTACTGATCATAACTGCCCCCTCCCATCAAAATGATATTGCTCATTCAGTCCCTCGAGCCTCCTCCACCATTACTGTGGCCTCGACTCCACCTCACAGTCTCCCATCAAAATTGGCTGTCTTATCAATCAAAGATCCGCCAAACACAAGCCTTTAATATATTCAATCTGCTTCACGGGAAAGAGAATTCCAAAGACTGTAATAAAAGCTAAATTACTGCGGATGCTGGAAATCTGAAACAAGAACAGAAAATGCTGGAAAACCTCAGCGGGTCTGGCAGCATCTGTGGAGAGAGAAACAGGGTGAAAGTTTTGAGGCTGCGTGACTTCTTCAGTGCTATAAGACTATAAACTCTGAGAGAAGAAATTCATCTTCATCTCCCTCTTAAATTGGAGACCCCGTATTTGTAAAGTAAAAGGTTTAAAGTTTATTTATTAGTGTCTCAAGTAGGCTTACATTAACATTGCAATGAAGTTACTGTCAAAACCCCGCAGTCGCCACACTCCAGTGCCTTTTTGGGTACACTGAGGGAAAACTTAGCATGGCCAATTCACCTAACCCGCACACCTTTTGGAGCGTGGGAGGAAACCGGAGCACCCGGAAGAAACCCACGGGGAGACTGTGCAAACTCCGCACAGACAGTGACCCAAACCGGGAATTGAACCCGGGTCCCTGACGCTGTGAGGCAGCAGTGCTAACCACTGTGTCACTGTGCCACCCTCAGCACTAGGGTGTTTGCTCCCTAGTTCTACATCTCCACCCACCCCCATTCCCATCATCAGGGGAAACATCCTCTCAACTTCTACCCTGCCAAGCACCCTCTGAATTTTGAAGTAAGATCTTAAACCTTTTAAAACTTGGCACCAAAAGATGAGCACAAAACATTATCGGTAAAACTAGTTCCGAATATTGTTAACATTTAGGCCTACAGCTGGAATATTTACAGTATGTTAAATACATCTCCATATTCTACATGTGGTAAAGGAACTTTGCACAGTCTGCCATAAAAATACCTTCATTCCCATTTCACTAATAAAATGTTTGCTTTTTATTAAATAGGTCACTTGACATGGGAAGAAATTTAATACCCTCAAATAGGGTGGCACAGTGGCACGGTGGTTAGTACTGCTGCCTCACAGCTCCAGGGACCCGGGTTCGATTCCCGGCTTGGGTCACTGTCTGTGCGGAGTTTGCACGTTGTCTGCGTGGGTTTCCTTCGGGTGCTCCGGTTAACTCCCACACTCCAAGGATTAGGTTAGATGGATTGGCCATGCTAAATTGCCCCTAGGTGCCCCAAGACATGTAAATTAGGGAAATTATCAGGGTAAATGCATGCGGTTAAGGGAATGGGGCAGGGGACGGGGAGAGCAGGGACACAGGGAGAGCAGGGACATGGAGGGGAGAAGAGGGGCACGGGGAGAACAGGAGCACGGGAATACAGGGGCAGGGGGGGACAGGAGCACGGGAATACAGGGGCATGGGGAGAGCAGGAGCACAGAGGCAGCGGAACACGGAGAGAATCCAGAACCCTATCCTGGTTCTGGAAGGGAGGGGAGGGTGGTGAGGGGAGTGGCAGGGGGGAAGGGGTGGATGCGGTTGAGAGCCCTGTCAACCACAGTGGGTGGAAAACCACGAGTGAGCAAGAAGGAAGACATATCGGCAGCGCTGTTTTGGAAAGTGGCATCATCAGAACAGATGCAGTGGAGGCGAAGGAACTGAGAGAGTGGGATGGAGTCCTTGCAGGATGTGGGGTGAAGAGCTGTAGTGAAGGTAGTTGTGGGAGTTGGTGGGCTTGGAATGGGTACTAGTGGACAGTTTATCACCAGAAATGGAGACAGAAATAGTTTCCCAGGTCAAAAAGGAAATAATCTTTGACAGATTCTGGTGCAGTAAGTATTGGGGCTTGATTAAGGTGAGGAGTGTTAAAAGGACAGAGTTTAGTGCAGGATCCCAGTCCTCAGATTAGACTATAGGGACAAACAGGTAAAGAGCAAATTTACTCTTATCGGGTCTAACACATGGATTCAGATTTGGGGCATCGGAAAGTGATCGCTGCCACTTCCAGATGATAGATAGCAGCACAGCAGGAGGCCATTCGGCCCTTCCTACCCATACTGGGGCAGATTCACAGAACACTGAAACTCCAAGTCAGAGCACTCAACTGTTCACCCTGAAATAGTGAAGGTAAATGCAGAGGTAGCCTAATTATCATGCCCCAACAATTTTTCATTTAAGGCATTAGTGTGAGGATGAGATGTTTCAATCCAGGTGTGACTCTACTGGGAAGCTTTTATCAAAACAAACTTTATTTAACAACACAGTTTAACTATAACAAATGAATTAGCCTAACATTTAACCATTTAATGTGCCCGGATTGAAACATCTGGCAGAGATTCTCTTCGGCGAGGGAATGCTTCCCATAAATGCGGAACAGTTGTGTTGGCCTCATCGGTGGAACCGGTGGCCATTGAGGTCCCCCGGGGAGGCTGAGGGCAAGGGGGGTGCCCCTTGGGTGCTGCCAGCCTGGCAGTGTCAGCCTGGCACCTTGGCACTGCCAGTCTGGTACCTGGGTAATGCCAACCAGGCATCTGGGCAATGCCCACCGGGCAGTGCCAGGGGGTGGGGCCTATGGGGCGGGGCATGGAGAAGGTAGGACCTATGGGGGCAGGGCATGAAGGTAGTGGGGCATGAATGGGGTGGCCTGATCGGGGGGGAGGAGGGGTTTGCTGCCACTCTGCAACGGGATCGGATCGGGGGGCACGTTCGGTCTGTGCGTCGTGCAGCTCACAATCAGCCGTAGGCCCCTGCGATAGCTGGGGGGGGGAAGGGGGGACTGTTGGTTCAGGCTGGCTCCAGCAGCAGGGGCCTGACAGCTCTCTCTGTCTGTCAGACCCCTACTGCTGAAATTGCACATGTGCAGCATCAGAGGTATGTGCATGTGCAGTAGCTCCCTCTGCAGGCTGGCTGGTGAATTAAGGCCCAGCCCACTGCCTGAAGCAGCTAGAAGTAGGCTACCCCATTTTTTCAATGAATAAGCGCGTAGGATTGGGCGTGAAAGCTCATCCAGAAAACGGATCAGGAACTCTCCCATTTTCACGCGAGCTGAACACAGAATCAATCTCATAAAATTCCGCTCATCATATCCTCACACTAATACCAAAGATGAAAAGGTGTTGGGGTCTTGTTTGGCTTCACAATATACCTTGGGGTTTCTCAGCTGGGACCCTCACACCAAAAGGCATGATAATTAGGCTACATTTGCACTTGGCGCTCTCTCTCCAATGTTTAACTCCGCTCAGAGCCACAGATATTGGGGCTCTGTGGAAAGTAAACAGAAAAGGTGACCAGAAGAATTCTGAACCGAAGGGCTCTTAGTAACGAGAATGGGTTATGTCAAATCTCTTCTCAATCTTCTTTTCTCCAAGGAAACGAGGCCCAACTTCTCCAATGTATCTTCCTAACTGAAGTTTCTCATCCCTGGACCCATCTTGTAAACCTCTTCCGCACTATCTCCAATGCATTCACGTTTTTGCTAAAGGGTGGTGCTAAAATGCACCTTGGAGATCTTTCTTGATGTATGAATGCCAGTTTTGTTGCTATGCCTAGTTGCCCTGAGGGGTAGTTGTCAAACTTTGCCCTGAGCACTTGGTTTTGCAGATGAATGACTCGCTGGACCAGTTGAGAAGGAACTAGGCATTCGCTTACTGGCTGTAGACGCACCCATGTGTTTTCTGCACAAGACACAACAGCATCAGCTAGGTGGTGAGGTAGAGCCACACACACGGTGCTGATTTTCAGTGCTCACCCAGCCAAAAGTGCTGAGTGTTCCACACGAAATATGGACACGGCCAGAATGTATGCCAATCCCCACTGCGCACAAGCTAACATTAGGAGTGAGAAGGGAAGGCTATCAGTAGCTTTTTATAAGCCCGAATAGAGCATCATACTTTTTGCTATGTGAAAACACACTATTCACAAAACATCTGAAAGAACATGAACAAAAATCAAAAGAGAATACAATGATGTTCACATTTCAATTGCGCTGCATTCAGAGTTGCTTCAGTACAAGTAAAAAAACATTACAAAATGGTAATTACATGAAATACAATGGTGTTTCTATCATCTATATTGTGGTGAACCATCGTTGGTTCACCACTGGGGTTGTTATTGTGTTACTGTTGGGCTAGGGTGTTGTTGTTATGGGGGTTGTACTATGTTGTTGGGTTAGGGTGTTTACCTGTCCTAAGTGTATCATGGCACACTCCAGTGGGGTCCCGCCTCCGGTGGCAGGGTATAAGACCCCCTGCTCCGGCAGGACCCCTTCAGTCTGAACGGGTGAATTTGTGTTAGTAGTTTCATTGTTAATGTATTAAAGCCTTCAGTTCTAAAGCCTTGTTTCCGGGTGCTCATTGAGGTGCATCAATTTAATACATTAACTGAGAATATGGAACAGATCCTAAAACCGGATCGTCTGACACTGGACCCACGTGCGGTCGGTGCAGCTAACACGTTCGAACATTGGTGGAAGTGCTTCGAGGACTACCTGGCAGCCTCGGTAGCTATCACTACAGACAGTGATAGACTCCAGGTCCTCCACGCAAGGGTAAGCGACACGATTTACCTAGCCATTCGTGCAGCTTCCACTTACCAGGGTGCCGTCGAGCTCCTAAAGAATAGGTACATTACGCCACCCAACGAGATTCACGCTCGTTATCTCCTCGCTACACGACGTCGGCAGTCGGGCGAGACCATAGAAGACTACGCCAATGAACTCCTGCAGCTTGCCAGGGGTTGTGACTGTAAGGATGTCTCCGCCGAGCAGTACATGCAAGACCTCGCCCGAGACGCGTTCGTAGCAGGGGTAGGGTCCTCGTACATCAGACTTAAATTATTAGAAAAGGGGAAACTCAACTTGACCCAGGCAATGGGGATGGCCGTGAGGTTGGAGGCGGCGTCGAAGAGCTTGGCGCTGTACCCCGAGGACCACGTGCAGTCAACGTGGTTGGAGCAAGCTCTGCTCCCTCCTCGCCCCGCGAACCCGCGCTCCCAGATCGATTCGACGACGGCGGCAGCTTCAGGTGGCCAGCGATGCTATTTTTGCGGTGGGGCCAAGCATCCACGGCAGCAGTGTCCGGCAAGAACGGCAATCTGCAGCCAGTGCGGTAAAAAAGGCCACTACAGCAAAGTCTGCAGGTCCAAACCTAAAAACGGCAGTGCAGCTTGTAACCCTCCAGAACGGAGACCATCTCTTTCGGCGCTGCAGTACCCACGAGGTCCGACCACGTGCGACCTCAGGACGGCGCCATCGTGGCAGACAGAGGAGGAGGAAGACCACCAGGAGTCGCTGCGCTTGGAGCCCTCGGCCACATGCGATTCATGGGGGCGGCCATCATGGTCCACGACGACTAGGAGCGACCAGCAGGGGTCCTCAGCATCCACATCGGCAGCATGCAGCAGCGACCAGCAGGGGTCCTCAGCATCCACATCGGCAGCATGCAGTGACGCCCAGGGGCCAACGGTGGCGTCGATCTCTCTGGATCAGACCAGGCATTTCAGACTGGAACATTCTATGATGGAGGTAAAGGTTAGTGGCAGAACTGTGAATTGTCTGTTTGACAGTGGGAGCACCGAAAGTTTCATACACCCTGAAACTGCTAAAAGGTGTGGACTCCGGGTTCTCCCTGCCAAACAGACAATTTCCATGGCATCACAGTCCCGGTCTGTACCGATCCAAGGACGATGTATGGTAACTCTTGAGGTACAGGGCACAGTTTACGAGCAATACAGGCTCCTTGTGCTACCTCACCTTTGCGCGCCAATTCTCCTCGGACTAAACTTTATGGTCCACATGAAGAGTGTGATCCTACAGTACGGTGGGCCACTCCCTTCACTGGCAGTAGGGAACCAGCCGCAGCCTCCAAATTGCCCAAAGCGCCCCGCGTGCAATCTATCCACCCTGAAGATCACGACACCATCCCTTTTTAAAAATCTGGTACCTGGCTGCAAGCCCATCGCTACTAAAAGTAGGCGTTACAGCGCTGAGGACCGGATCTTTATTAGATCTGAGGTTCAGCGGCTCCTCAAGGAAGGGATCATACAGGCCAGTGCTAGTCCGTGGAGAGCGCAGGTCGTGGTAGTCAAAAGCGGGAACAAACCTCGGATGGTCATCGACTATAGTCAGACCATTAATAGATACACGCAGCTGGATGCGTATCCTCTCCCGCGCATTTCTGATATGGTCAATCAGATTGCGCAGTACCGAGTGTTTTCTACCATAGACCTTAAGTCCGCCTACCATCAACTCCCCATCCGCCCAGAGGACCGACAATATACGGCTTTTGAGGCGGATGGTCGTCTATACCAATTCCTCAGGGTTCCATTTGGTGTCACCAATGGGGTCTCGGTCTTCCAGCGTGCTATGGACCGAATGGTGGACCAGAACGGGTTGCGGGCTACCTTCCCGTACCTGGATAACGTCACCATCTGCGGCCATGACCAGCAGGACCACGACACGAATCTCCAACACTTTCTACGCACTGCATCTCGCCTGAATCTGACCTATAACAGGGAGAAGTGCGTATTCCGTACGCGTAGGTTAGCCATCCTCGGATACGTGGTGGAAAACGGGGTCATTGGCCCTGATCCAGACCGTATGCGCCCACTCACTGAACTTCCCTTGCCCGCTAGCACGAAAGCACTGAGGAGATGCCTCGGGTTCTTTTCGTATTATGCACAGTGGGTCCCCAACTACGCGGACAAAGCTCGTCCGCTCATTAAGTCCACGACCTTCCCACTTACGCCGGAGGCCCAATTGGCCTTCAAGGTTTTGAAAAGCGACATCTCGAAAGCCACGATGCACGCGGTGGATGAATCCATCCCTTTCCAGGTGGAGAGTGATGCATCGGACTTCGCCCTAGCCGCCACACTAAACCAGGCAGGCAGGCCCGTCGCGTTTTTTTCCCGCACCCTTCAAGGCCCAGAGATTCGGCACTCAGCGGTGGAAAAGGAGGCTCAGGCCATTGTGGAGGCAGTCAGACACTGGCGCCATTACCTGGCAGGTAAGCGGTTCACCCTGATCACGGATCAACGATCCGTGGCGTTTATGTTCAGTAACACGCAGAGGGGCAAGATCAAGAACGATAAGATCTTGCGGTGGAGAATTGAGCTCTCCACCTATAATTACGATATTATGTATCGTCCAGGGAAGCTCAATGAGCCCTCGGATGCCCTCTCGCGCGGAACATGCGCCATCATGCAGGAGGACCGCTTGAAGGCTCTCCACAATGATCTGTGTCATCCTGGAGTCACCAGACTCTACCACTTTATAAAAGCCCGCAACCTACCCTACTCGGTGGAGGAGGTCAGGTCAGTTACTAGAAGTTGTCGGATTTGCGCAGAATGCAAACCACACTTTTATCGACCAGACCGGGCACATTTGGTCAAGGCCACTCGCCCTTTTGAGAGGCTGAGTGTAGATTTTAAGGGCCCCCTTCCCTCAACGGATCGGAATGTCTATTTTCTTAACATAATAGACGAATTTTCCCGGTTTCCGTTTGTTTTCCCCTGTGCGGACACGTCGACTGCCACCGTCATCAAGGCATTCAGTGAGCTTTTTACCCTGTTCGGGTACCCCTGCTATATTCATAGCGACAGGGGCTCGTCGTTCATGAGCAACGACTTGAGGCAATTCCTGCTCTCATTCGGGATTGCCTCTAGTAGAACCACGAGCTACAACCCTAGGGGTAACGGACAGGTGGAAAGGGAGAATGCTACAGTCTGGAAGGCTGTCCTACTGGCACTGAAATCCAAGGGCCTTCCAGTCTCCCAGTGGCAGGAGGTCCTTCCAACTGCGCTCCATTCTATCCGCTCCCTCCTGTGTACGGCAACCAATGCTACTCCCCACGAGAGGATGTTCTCATTCCCTCGGAAGTCGTCCTCGGGGACCTCATTGCCAGCCTGGTTGACGTACCCAGGACCCGTCCTTCTGCGGCGCCATGTGAGGGCTCGCAAGTCCGACCCCTTGGTCGAACCGGTCCAACTCCTCCACGCCAACCCTCAGTATGCCTATGTGGCATATCCTGACGGGCGAGAGGACACTGTCTCCATTAGAGACCTGGCGCCCGCAGGGGACGTAGCAACTCCTGTCGCTCCTATTCCCCCAGTCACAGATCCACTACTCCTCATTACTTCCCCAGACGTGGCGCGGTCAGCACCGGGACCAGTGCATAACACTTCTACTCCCATGTACAGCTTGCCTGAGACTCGGAGATCGGCGCCACCATCATCACCACCACCACCACCACCAAACGTTCCAGGATCCCCTACACCATCGCCTCATCAGGGCCGGCCGGCCCGGGAGTCTTTGAGGGGACAGCCAGATGTTGCTTTGAGAGAGCCACCGCAAGCACCTGCTCCGGTTTCGCAACCGGTGTTGAGAAGATCGCAGCGTCGGTGTGGTCCTCCAGACCGTCTGGACTTGTGAATCCTGTTATTTTTTTTGTCATTGTCTGTTTTCATCCACCCCGCCACCTTTGGTTCCTAAAGGAGGGGTGAATGTGGTGAACCATCGTTGGTTCACCACTGGGGTTGTTATTGTGTTACTGTTGGGCTAGGGTGTTGTTGTTATGGGGGTTGTACTATGTTGTTGGGTTAGGGTGTTTACCTGTCCTAAGTGTATCATGGCACACTCCAGTGGGGTCCCGCCTCCGGTGGCAGGGTATAAGACCCCCTGCTCCGGCAGGACCCCTTCAGTCTGAACGGGTGAATTTGTGTTAGTAGTTTCATTGTTAATGTATTAAAGCCTTCAGAACTAAAGCCTTGTTTCCGGGTGCTCATTGAGGTGCATCATATATCCATGATGTTGCACAGTGAGGTGCTTCAGCGCAGTTGAACCGCATATGAAATTGACTATTGTATCCATTGAGATGTTAGTTTGATACAGTTAGGTTTCTTGTCCCAGACCTTTCAGCCACACAGGCACCAGGGCTGTGTTGCAGGGTTCAGTTCACACAGGGTTTTCTTTCCCCAAAAATATACTGTATTCATAAATCTGTGAGAACATTACAATCATTCCAGAATGGCCATCACACAAAAAGCAATCATATTCAGCTTCTTTACATATATCAAGTAACACTCTGAGACACAGTGGTTAGCACTGCTGCCTCACAGTGCCAGGGACCCGGGTTCGATTCCCGGCTTGGGTCACCGTCTGTGCGGAGTCTGCACGTTCTCCTCGTGTCTGCGTGGGTTTCCTCCCACAGTCTGAAAGACGTGCTGGTTAGGGTGCATTGGCCATGCTAAATTCTCCCTCAGTGTACCCGAACAGGTGCTGGAGTGTGGTGACTAGGGGATTTTCACAGTAACTTAATTGCAGTGTGAATGTAAGCCTACTTGTGACACGAATAAATACACTTCAAATATTCAGTGGGGAGAGATTAGTGCCAACTGCTGGAATTTTATCAACTCGCACGCCCGAGGCTTGCAAGATCCTGCCAGAGGCCAACGGAGAATACTGTTCTGCGAGCCCCGGAATCGGGGTGGGCGTGCCGGTAAAATTCTGGCCAATGTTGCCAGTCTGGGGCTCTGACGAAGGGTCATCCAGACTCGAAACGTTGGCTCTATTCTCTCTCCACAGATGCTGTCAGACCTGCTGAGATTTCCAGCATTTTCTGTTTTTGTTTCAGATCCCAGCATTGATGCATGATCAATTATGAGGCGACTAGTGAGTGCGCAAAAACAGACTTTTATTCACAAAAGACTTGGTACACACCCATGCTGATGAACTGGTTCGGTGACTGAGGGGGGGGGGGTGGGGGGGGGAGGTGGGGGAGCAGTCACCTTTATACCCGGGGGGGGGAGGAGTCTCAGGCAGGGCCGGCAGGGGCGTGTCCAAGCACGTCACACACACACAGGCAATAACTTAACAGTGGTTTACCACATTCACCCCCTGCTTTTAAAAAGAGTCCGGCGGGGGTGAGGTGGGTGGAACAATATTTACAAATTCAGTCTCTCTGGGGGCTTGATCTGCCGCTGCGACCGCCGTAGTGCCGGTTGTGGTATCGGTTCCGGTGGCCGCGGTGTTGGTTCAGGCGCCAGGCCGTAGCCGCTCGAGTCGTTTGTGGTCCCTTCCAGTTGTCAGGTGCGTGGTGGCTGGGGCTCAGGCGTGCTGTATACGGGGGTTGGGGGTGTGAGGCTGTGGGTCATCGTGATCCCTGGGGCACCTGTGGGTGCCAGGTCTCGAATGGAGACCATGTCCTCCCGCCCGTCGGGGTACGCCACATAGGCGTATTGGGGGTTGGCGTGGAGGGGCTGGACCCTTTCGACCAGGGGGTCCAACTTATGGGTCCTCACGTGCTTCCGGAGCAGGACAGGGCCTGGGGACATCAGCCACGTCGGTAGTGAGGTCTCTGAGGAGGACTTCCTGGAGAAAACAAACATTCTTTCGTGAGGGGTAGCATTGGTAGCTGTGCAAAGGAATGATCTAATCGTGTAGTGCATCAGTGAGGACCTCTTGCCAGCGGGTGACTGGAAGACCTTTAGACCTCAGAGCTAATAAAACGGCTTTCCAGACTGTCGCGTTCTCCCTCTCTACCTGTCCGTTCCCCCCTGGGGTTGTAGCTGGTGGTCCTACTCGAGGCCAAGCCTTTGGAGAGCAGGTACTGTCGCAGCTCAACACTCATAAAGGAGGATCCCGGTCGCTATGGATATGGGCAGGGGCGTGTCCAAGCGTGTCACACACACACAGGCAATAACCTAACAGTGGTTTACCACAAGCATCCACAGTATTTTGCTTTTATTCAAATACTCAGGTTCTTTACATGCATCAGATAACATTCTAAGACTCTTCGATACCGTTACAGGAAACGTTGCAGAAATTTTGGTCCCACAAATGTTGCAAAGTTATTTTAAAGGTTGCCCACATAGAAAAAAAGTTGCACTCTTGAGGTGCTGCAGGACAACTTGAGATACATGTTCTCCCCGTGTCCGCATTTGGCTTCAGTCTCCAGCATCCGCAGTAATTTGCTTTTGTACATCAGTTCACACAGGGTTACAGGAAGAACTTTGTGGACAAGAGCTCAACTTCCATCTGTCCCACCCACACAGTCCCAGCACCCTCCCCCCTCATCAGCTGATTGGAGTCAATAAAGTAAAGGAGAAGCGGGCGGGGTTATGCCTTGCTCCTTGTGTTGTCAGTCACTTCGCAGTGAGTATGCCTGCTGTCTGTCTCTACCTGTGCTGTTGCTGCTGTGCGAGCGCTGTGCTTGTTATCAGTGCGACAGTTTATACTGAGCCGGAGCGCTGCGCTCAGCCTTACTACTCGGGTGGGTCTGCCTGTCGGTCTCCAGCACCAGTTAACCTGGCTGTGGCTGTATTTAACAACACACAGGGAGGGAGCCTTGCTCAGCCATTCATTGCCTGACTCCATCGCCATGTTAGTTAAGTTCCTGTTTTGGAAAATGTGACTTGGGAGTCCAAAAATAATTAAGCGGCTGCTTGTATCTTTCTCTCTCTTTCTTTCTTAAAGTCTGACGTGTCAGTTTATCTGTTAGAATTTGATGCGTTGAAAGATTGAGTTAGATTAATCTGCGTTGTTTGTGGATCATGTGGGGAATTACAGTTTTGCAGTTTTAAAAAAACAATACTGAATTCGTGTTGTCATTTTGAGGGGGGAGGGGTCTCAGAATTAGTATCCTGGATCACTGGACAGGAACTCACACCTCCCCAACAAGTTTTTAAAAACTGATCATTCTACAGAATGGGCTTTAGGTTATTAATTTTCTAATTTCCTGCATGTCAGCACTGCTGCCTCACAGCGCCAGGGACGAATTCTGGCCTTGGGTCACTGTCTGTGTGGAGTTTGCACATTCTCCTCGTGTCTGCGTGGGTTTCCTCTGGGTGCTCTGGTTTCCTCCCACAGTTCAAAGATGTGCGGGTTACATTGATTGGCTATGTTCAATTAACCCTAGTGTCAGGGGGCTTAGCAGGGTAAATATGAGGGTTACGGGAATAGAGCCTGGGTGGGACTGTGGCTGCTGCAGACACGATGGGCTGAATGGCCTCCTTCTGCACTAGGGATTCTATGATCTCTTTTGACCTGAGGGTAAAGCCCAGTCTGGGTCATCTTGTAATTGTATTCAATCATTCTGTGCAGGGATCTAACTACTTAGGGTGGCACAGTGGTTAGTACTGCATCAGGGAACTGGGTTCAATTCTGGCCTTGGGTGACTGTGTGGAGTTTGCATGTTCTCCCTCTGTGTGGGTTTCCTCCCACAGTCCAAAGAGGTGCAGGTTAGGTTGATTGGCCATGCTAAATTGCCCCTTAGTATCAGGGGGATTAGCAGGGTAAATATGTGGGGTTACAGGGATAGAGCCTGGGTGGGATTATTGTCGGTGCAGGCTCGATGGGCCAAATGGCTGCCTCCTGCACTAGGGATTCTATGATGCATCATGTGGTGATTGATTTAAAATCAATCCCTGAACACTTATGGAAACGATGCCTCCCAATGTAAATAAAATTTGAAATTTTCCCCACCTGACCTGTTAACCTGCCCAGCCCTGGAATACCGGGGGGGGAGGCGATGGCCTAGTGGTATTATTGCTAGACTATTAATTCAGAAACTCCGCTAATGTTCTGGGGACCCAGGTTCGAATCCTGCCACGGCAGACGGTGAAATTTGAATTCAATAAAAATATCTGGAATCCACTGATGACCATGAAACCATTTTCGATTGTCGTAAAGACCCATCTGGTTCACTAATGTCCTTTTTAGGGAAGGAAATCGTGACTCCAGAGCCACAACAATGTGGTTAACACTCAACTACCTTTTGAACAAGGGCAGCTAGGGATGGGCAATAATTGCTGGCTACCCAGCGATGCCCATGTCCCACAAATGAATAAAAAGAAACCTGATTTGGCCTGATGGCTTCCAGTATGTTTGTCCTCTTTTTTTCTATGTAGAATTACATGAGCACCCGAGTTATCTTTTAACTGCTTGTGAGTATGAGTAACAATGACCTTTTTGTATTTTATGATTTGTGTAGTCTTTTACACAGGGATACATGGGCGGTGTGACCTTAATGACAGCCAATAAAACCACTGTGGGTGTGTGTGGTATTTGTACATTTAGAACATAAAATTCCTGCAACCGTTCCCCAAAGCAGCGTAGATTGAACTTAACAGTTCTAATTCTCGATCCACCCAAAAAAATTCCAAACTAACAGTCCCAGGCTACATTCGAAATGGGCCTGGCAGGAATGAGAGAAGAGGGTGTGTCATCGGAATGGTTGAGCTTTTCTTTGGGTGTGACAATAATTGTATAAATATTACAATAATACCATACACTATTCCGTTGATTGGAAGTGCTGGCATTAGCATGCCCTTGTTGACTTTGTCTTGCAGCATATCGCCGAATCGGGGGTGGCACAGTGGTTAGCGCTGCTGCCTCACAGCACCAGGGACCTGGGTTCAATTTCCGGCTTGGGTCACTGTCTGTGTGGAGTTTGCATGTTCTCCCCCTGTCTGCGTGGGTTTCCTCCGGGTGCTCCGGTTTCTTCCCACAGTCCAAAGATGTGCTAAATTGACCCTAGTGTCAGGGGGATTAGTGGGGTAAATGTTGGCCAGCCAGCCATGTCCCACGAATGAATAAAAAAACAGACAGAAAACAGTAAGAATAAATAGGTCATTCTCACGTTGGCAGGCTGGGCTGTGACTAGTGGGGTACCGCAAGGATCAGTACTTGGGGCCCCAACTGTTCACAATATATATTAATGAATTGGTTGTGGAGACCAAATGTAGAACATAGAACAGTACAGCACAGAGCAGGCCCTTCGGCCCACGATGTTGTGCTGAGCTTTAACTGAAACCAAGATCAAGCTATCCCACTCCCTATCATCCTGGTGTGCTCCATGTGCCTATCCAATAACCGCTTAAATGTTCCTAAAGTGTCTGACTCCACTATCACTGCAGGCAGTCCATTCCACACCCCAACCACTCTGAGTAAAGAACCTACCTCGGACATCCTTCCTATATCTCCCACCGTGAACCCTACAGTTATGCCCCCTTGTAATAGCTCCATCCACCTGAGGAAATAGTCTTTGAACGTTCACTCTATCTATCCCCTTCATCATTTTATAAACCTCTATTAAGTCTCCCCTCCGTCTCCTCCGCTCCAGAGAGAACAGCCCTAGCTCCCTCAACCTTTCCTCATAAGACCTACCCTCCAAACCAGGCAGCAGCCTGGTAAATCTCCTCTGCACTCTTTCAAGCGCTTCCACATCCTTCTTATAGTGAGGTGACCAGAACTGCACACAATATTCCAAATGTGGTCTCACCAAGGTCCTGTACAGTTGCAGCATAACCCCACGGCTCTTAAACTCCAACCCCCCTGTTAATAAAAGCTAAGATGTGGAGATGCCGGCGTTGGACTGGGGTAAACACAGTAAGAAGTTTAACAACACCAGGTTAAAGTCCAACAGGTTTATTTGGTAGCAAAAGCCACACAAGCTTTCGGAGCTGCAAGCCCCTTCTTCAGGTGAGTCACCTGAAGAAGGGGCTTGCAGCTCCGAAAGCTTGTGTGGCTTTTGCTACCAAATAAACCTGTTGGACTTTAACCTGGTGTTGTTAAACTTCTTACAATAAAAGCTAACACACTATAGGCCTTCTTCAGAGCTCTATCCACTTGAGTGGCAACCTTTAGAGATCTGTGGATATGGACCCCAAGATCTCTGTTCCTCCACAGTCTTCAGAACCCTACCTTTGACCCTGTAATCCACATTTAAATTTGTCCTACCAAAATGAATCACCTCACATTTATCAGGGTTAAACTCTATCTGCCATTTTTCAGCACTGCTGCCTCACAGCGCCAGGGACCGGGGTTCGATTCCTGGCCTGGGTGACTGTGTGGATCATAGAATCATAGAAACCCTACAGTGCAGAAGGAGGCCATTCGGCCCATCGCGTCTGCACCGACCACAATCCCACCCAGGCCCTACCCCCATATCCCTCCATATTTACCCGCTAATCCCTCTAACCTACACATCTCCGGACACTAAGGGGCAATTTTAGCATGGCCAATCAACCTAACCCGCACACCTTTGGACTGTGGGAGGAAACCGGAGCACCTGGAGGAAACCCACGCAGACACGAGGAGAATGTGCAAACTCCACACAGACAGTGACCCAAGCCGGGAATCGAACCCAGGTCCCTGGAGCTGTGAAGCAGCAGTGCTAACCACTGTGCTACCGTGCCGCCCCTAGAGTTTGCACATTCTCCCTAAGTCTGTGTGGGTTTCCTCCGGGTGCTCTGGTTTCCTCCCACAGTCCAAAGATGTGCGGGTTAGCTTGATTGGCCGTGCTAAATTGACCCTAGTGTCGGGAGATTAGCAGGGTAAATATATGGGGTTATGGGAATAGGGCCTGGGTGGGATTATGGTTGGTGCAGACTCGGTGGGCTGAAAGAATCCCTACAGTGTAAAAGGAGCCATTGATTCAATGATGTACAGAGAACCATCAAAGATGCCAGGAGGCTGTACTGAATCAAGCTAGAGTCCCAGGCCAGCCACACGAAAACCACCGATTTATGGCAAGGTCTGCACAATATAACAGGCTACAAGATGAATTCATGTAGAATCGCCGGTAACAATTCACTTCTCCCCGATGAGCTCAATGCATTTTAAGTCCGTTTTGAGTAAGAGGTCAGTGAGAGGACATTTCCCTCCCCGGAGGTCTCACCCGAATTGATATCCGAGGTCACCATCGCAATATTTCAAAGTTCATGGATGACACACAGTTGGGTGGGAATGTGTACTATGAGTAAGATGCAAAGAGGATTTCGACAGACTTACTGAGCAAGAACATGACTGATGGAATATAATATGGAAAAATGTGAGGTTATCCATTTTGTTAGGATGAATGGTTATGCAGAGTATTCCTTAAATGGTGAGCGATTAGAAAGTGTAGATGTACAAAGGGAGTCCTTGTTGATAAGCCACTGAAGGCTAACATGCAGGTACAGCAAGCAATTGGCAAGGCTACTTGTACGTTAACCTTTTTGTTGTAAGAGGATTTGAAGTACAGGATTTGGAGATGCCGGCGTTGGACTGGGATGGGTGCAGTAAGATGTCTCAACACCAGGTTAAAGTCCAACAGGTTTATTTGGTATCACGAGCTTTCGGAGCGCTGCCCCTTCATCAGGTGAGTGGCCCCATTCACCTGGCGAAGGAGCAGTGCTCCAAAAGCTTGTGATACCAAATAAACCTGTTGGACTTTAACCTGGTGTTGTGAGACTTCTTATTTGAAGTACAGGAATGGTGAAGAATTGCTTTAATTGTATATAACCTTGATTTTGAGAGCACCTCGAGTACAGTGTGCAGGTTTAATCTCCTTACCATAGGAAGGATATTATTGCCATAGAGACAGCGCAACAAATATTCACCGGACTTGTTCTGGGATAAGGAGACAGTCCTGTGAAGAGAGATTGGGAAAACTGGGCCTGTCCTCTCCAGAGTTTTGCAGAATGAGAGGCGATTTGCATTGAAACGTACAAAATACTCAACAGGGTAGATGCAGACTCCCCTAGCTGGGGAGTCTAAAACTCCCCAGGGGGCATGATTTCAAAATAAAGGAAGCCATTGAGGAGTGAGATGAAGAGAAATGATTTTACTCAGGGTTGTGAACCTTTGGAATTCTCTACCCCAGAGGAATGCAGAAGCTCATTCATTGAGTATGCTTGAAACCGAGATTGGCATTTAGAAATCGATCAATGACATAAAGGGATTTGGGGAAAGTGTGGGGGGAAAAGGACGTTGAGGTGGATGATCAGCCATGATCATATTGAATGACGGGACAGGATTGATGGGCTGAATGGGTTCCTCCTTTGTTCCTGTGTTCCTATCCTCTCAGCATGTACTCTCCGAACCTTACACTTCAATAAGATCACCTCTTATTCTTCTAAACTTTAATGAGTATAGGCCCTATCTGCTCAACCTTTCCTCCTAAGATAACACTTCGTACCAACATAGGTCTGTGAAGTTTGGGTGAGCTCAACTTTGCGGAGGACATTGGCTGGGACAGCATTGGAATAGTGGAGTCTGAGCCAACCCAGAACCGTTTTTATTTAACAGCTTTCCTGTAAGTGTTTTCACTAAGGACATTGGAGTTTGTGTAACCAACCTTTTTCAGGTTTTTTTTCACTGCTTTAAGTTTCAGAAAACTGTGACCTTGTGAAAGCAGTGACAACGTTAATGCCACAGACTAATGTAATGATGGCACGCATCGCGATTTTCGTAGGACCATAGGAAAAGTTAAAGTTTATTTATTAGTCACAAGTGCATTCACACTGTAATGAAGTTACTGTGAAAATCCTGTAGTTGCTAAACTCCGGCGCCTGTTTGGCCAATTCTCCCTCAGTGTACCCAATGTACCTAACCAGCACATCTTTGGACTTGTGGGAGGAAACCAGACCACCCAGAGGAAACCCATGCAGACATGGGGACACAGACAGTGACCCGAGCTGGGAATCAAACCCGGGTCCCTGGCACTGTGAGGCAGCACAGAAGTAGGCAATTCAGCCCTGTGAGCCTGCTCCGCCATTCAATCAGATCATGGCAGATCTCCTCCCGGTCTCAAATCCACCTCCCCACCTGTGCCCCTTATCCCTTCAACCCGTTTTTTAAAATCAGAAATGTATCTATCTCCTCCTTGAAACCATTTAATTGCTAGACTCCACCGTGCTATGATGCTACAGTCTGGGAAATTTGTGGTCAATCTCTAGTCCTGGAATCTGATGTTATTCCATTGGAATACTATTCCTGCTTAGCAGACCAACATTCACAACCTTGCTGTTCTCCCTCCCTGATCCTCAATGAAAACTAGTGTTTGCTAGCCTTTTGTCAGCTTGCCTGCTCAGTAAGGGATGTAACTGTCCCCACCCCATACAACCCACGCCAATAACTCTAGAATTTCAACAACACAGCTTTTGTGTGAATTGACTGGGAGAAGAATAAAAAAAATTTACAATTCAAATGTTTTGTTTTCTCCTGTTCCAGACAGATTAGGAATGGATCACTTGGGTGTTTCGAATGTCAAGTTTGCTATTGATCTCTTCAAACAGTTGAACAAAGAGGATAGAAATGGCAATATCTTTGTATCGCCACTAAGTATATCAGCTGCTCTGGCAATGGTATATCTCGGTGCCAAAGGAAACACTGCAACTCAGATGGCAAAGGTAGGTGTGTCATGAATGTTGCCTTATGAACAGCACATTTGTATTTACATTGGATAAATATGGCCAGTTGATTCAATGAGCGCATGGTAATGTTTTTAAAGTTTATTTATTTGTGTCACAAGTAGGCTTACATTAACATTGCAATGAAGTTACTGTGAAAATCCCCTCATCGCCACACTCCGGTGCTTGCTCAGATATACTGAGCCAATGCACTTGACCAGCTCTAGTGCCTTTCGGACTGTTGGAGGTGGAGCACCCGGAGGAAAAACACGCAGACATTGGGAGAACGTGCAGACTCCACACAGTTACCCAAACCGAGAATTAAACCCGGGTCCCGGATGCTGTGAGACAGCGGTGCTAACCACTGCCCTGCAAACTTTTCACTGGTTAAGTTTCATAAAACTGTGACCTCGTGAAAGCAGTGACAATGTTAATGCCACAGACTAATGTAATGATGGCCAGCACCGCAAATTTCATAGGAACATAGGGATTAGGAGCAGAGGTAGGCAATTCAGCCCTTCGAGCCTGCTCCGCCATTCAATCAGATCATGGTTGCTCTCTCCCTGGTCTCAAATCCACCTCCCCACCTGTTTATGGCTCATTTAAGCCTCCTCCCATCTTTCCTCATTTAAATCCATCGCTCTGACCCTATTTCCCCATTTGCCTTGAATTATTGACTCGCTTCCCCTTTAAATGCAGTGATATTATTCTCTGCAGCCAAGCCACACATTCTACACTCTTACCACTGAGTATTGAATTTTTTTTCTGTGTTCTCCATTTTTTTTGTTGTTGGATGTTTTATATTGATGGCATCTAGTTGTTCTAAAGATGTGCGGGTTAGGTGGATTGGCCATGCTAAATTGCCCCTTACTGTCCAGGGGACTAGCTAGGGTTATAGGGATAGGGCCTGAGTGGGATTGTGGTTGGTGCAGACTTGATGGGCCGAATGACCTCTTTCTGCACTGTAGGGATTCTATGATTCTCTTCACACACACACCACCTACTCCCCCACCACCCCCAAGATGTGACATTCTCTGTCCACTCTTATCCAAACATTTCATAATGCTAACTATCTCCCTCCCGTTGTTTTGTTTTCGAAGAGCAAAGTGTCCCAGCCTGCTCATCCTTTGCTGATACCTATACCCTCACATTTCTGGTATTGTCCTTTTGTAAATCTTCTCTGGATCTCCTCCATTTTCCTGCGGACTTCTAAACTCAGCAAGCGAAATGTTTAACTATATATAGCCTGTGAGTAAGAGAAGCTTGCTGTGGCAAGTGGTCTAACTTGATCACACTGCTGCAATTCAAACCTGTTCTCATTGTCTCCTGAGAATTTGGCAGCAGTCATAGAATCGCACTGCATAAATGGAGGCCCTTAGAACATATGGCTGATCTTTTTGTGGACTCGGCTCCACTTACCCGCCTGCTCACCATAACCCTTAATTCCTTTACTGTTCAAAAATTTATCTATCCTTGCCTTAAAAACATTCAATGAGGTAGCCTCAACTGCTTCACTGGGCAGGGAATTCCACAGATTCACAACCCTTTGGGTGAAGAAGTTCCTCCTCAACTCAGTCCTAAATCTGCTTCCCCTTATTTTGAGGCCATACCCCCTAGTTCTAGTTTCACCTCCCAGTGGAAACAACGACCCTGCTTCTATCTTATCTATTCCCTTCATAATCTTGTGTTTCTATAAGATCTCCCCTCATTCTTCTGAATTCCAGTAAGTATGGTCCTAGTCTACTCAGTCTCTCCTCATAAACCAACCCTCAACTCTGGAATCAGTGAATCTCCTCTGCGCCCCCTCCAGTGCCAGTATATTCTTTCTCAAGTAAGGAGACCAAAACTGTACGCAGTACTCCAGGTGTGGCTTCACCAGCACCTTATATAGCTACAACATAACCTTGCTGTTTTTAAACTCCATCCCTCTAGCAATGAAGGACAAAATTCCATTTGCCTTCTTAATAACCTGCTGCACCTGCAAACCAACTCCTTGTGCTTCTTGCACAAGAACATCCAGGTCCCACTGCACAAGTACACCCAGGTCCCTCCTAGAGTGCAGAAGGAGGCTATTCAGCCCATCGAGCCTGCACCGACAACAATCCCACCTAGGCCCTCTTTACATAACCCCCTGCTAATCCCCCTAACACTACGGGTCAATTTAGCCAATCCACCTAACCTGCACATCTTTGGAGTGTGGGAGGAAACCCATGCAGACACGGGAAAATGTGTAGACTCCACACACAGTGACCCAAGCCAGGAATCGAACCCTGGTCCCTAGCGCTGTGAAGCAGCTGTGCTAACCACTGTGCTGCCCACATCATTGTGCCACCATGCAAACTAATTCTGGGGTCGATGATAATCGTATCAAAAGGCTTCTCTGAAGATGACTGATTTGTCAACATTAGTTCACTGTTATATTTTTAGCCAATAAATTAGCATAAAAACAACAAGGGAGGGGGTTGAAGGTTATTTAATTTCCAAGAAATGTTGCCTTTATAGAATCTTTGCCAAGTTAAATCCTTAACAGATGATAATCTTCGTCAAAAACAATTCAACACAATATCATCAGTTAAACAACAGTACACTGGAACCTAATGAGGGGAAAGGAGTGTAACTTGCCGATCGTTGCAATGATGAATAACTGCCCCTCGTTATGCAATAGGACAGGCTTGTGTGCCTTGTTTCTAAAAGCCAATTTTGTGCAGATTTTAAAAAATTGTTTCTTCTTGATCCTCCAGCTTGACTCGCGTTGTAACAAAAAGGTTACTATAATGTTCTGTTCCGTGATGTGCCGCTCTTGACTCCTGGCAGTAGTAGTGATGCCCCTTATTTAAAATCAGCATTTTGGGGCTTTGTCCATTTGAATCAGTAGTGAGGGGTGTTCTTGGTGATGCTGAGCATCTCTCTATAACTTGTGGGACTGGGTTGAATGAATGAAAGCTGAGTTTCTGTAGCCTCAGCTTCTGCAGTCATTTGGCAACAACAGTGGTTTTTGACACATGATCTAATCTGGGCCTGGCACATTGGATGTTTTGTTATACTGAATGCTAGCACTAGATTCCTATCTCAGCTGGACCTAAACGTGTGGTCAGCATTATAAATCCATTGCATTGTGCGGCACTGCAATTAAGGCACAAGTTGTCTCCTTTTTTCTGTTAGTTGAAGGATACACTACATTTACATCCTTCTTAGCCTTTTAAGAAGTCCCACAACGCCAGGTTAAAATCCAACAGGTTTATTTGGAATCACGAGCTTTCGGAGCGCTGCTCCTTCCTCGGGTGAGGAAAGGAGTAGTGAGACTTCTTACTGTGCCCACCCCAGTCCAACACCGGCATCTCCACATCTTAACCTTTTGGCTAAGATCAAGTGTGGTTTTTGATCCTGTAGTTTTTGGTCTTGGCCAATGAGGTTACAATGAGGCTTCACCTGAAGCAATTTTTAAAAGCCATTTGGGCCTTTTGGCTACGATGAAGCGTCAGATCGAGCCCAGGAGGGGGTGTAATACCTCATCCTATCAGCTTGGGTCTTGTTTGATGATGGGAGGAATGGCCCCTCTCTTGTCAGTAAGGAGTCTAACAACACCAGGTTAAAGTCCAACAGGTTTATTTGGTAGCAAACGCCACTAGTTTTCAGAGCACTGCTCCTTCGTCAGGTGAGTGGGAGATCTGCTCATAAACAGCAAACGGGGCATATAAAGACACAGACTCAATTTACAGAATAATGATTGGAATGCGTGTCTTTACAGCTAATCAAGTCTTAAAGATACAGACAATGTGAGTGGAGAGAGCATTAAGCACAGGTTAAAGAGATGTGTATTGTCTCCAGACAGGACAGCCAGTGAGATTTTGCAAGTCCAGGCAAGTTGTGGGGGTTACAGACAGTGTGACATGAACCCAAGATCCCAGTTTAGGCCGTCCTCATGTGTGCGGAACCTGGCTATCAGTCTCTGCTCAGCGACTCTGCGCTGGCGTGAAGGCTGCCTTGGAGAATGCTCCCCAACAGGAAGAGAACAGTCTTGCCTCATGATTGTTGAGCGGTGCAATCACCAGGCAAGACTGTTCTCTTCCTGTTGGGGAGCACTTTAGCGGTCACGGGCATTCGGCCTCTGATATTCGGTTAGTGTTCTCCAAGGCAGCCTTCACTTCTCTAGCCCTAGCGCACACCCTCCCCCCCCCCCCCCCCCCCCCCCACCGTCCCCCCAAAACCTGTTTTGGTCTCAATATACCTTTCCCTCAAGCCTATGAAACGGAAACTAGAACACAGCTGCATGGAGGAGATGATGGAGCGATAATGTCACGTAGAATCATAGAATTCCCTACAGTGCAGAAGGAGGCCATTGAATCTGCACCGACTCTCTGACAGAGCATCTTACCCAAGCCCTATTCCAGTAACCCCACACATTTATCTTGCTAATCCCCCTAACTTATACATCTTGTGACACCTAAGGGGCAATTTAGCAAGGCCAATCCACCTAACCTGCACATCTTTGCAGTGTGGGAGAAGGTTCAAACTCCACACAGACAGACGGTCACCAGAGGCTGGAATCGAACCCAGGTCCCTGGTGCTGTGAAGCAGCAGAGCGAACCACTGCAATGGCTCAACATGGACCAGTTATCCAGAGGGCCAGGCAAATGGTCGAGGGGCGAGGGTTCAAATCACACCACGACAGCTGGGAAATTAATTCAATTAATACAAATCTGGAATATAAAGTTAGTTGGTAATGGTGACATCAGTTTCTATATTTTAAAAAAAAACCATCTGGATCAAAAATGCCCTTTTTTAGGTAAGGGAATATGCCATCCTTTTCTAGTTTGGCCTTCAGACCCACAATTGACTCAATTGTCCTTTATAGAATCATAGAATCCCTACGGTGCAGAAGAAGGCCATTCGGCCCATCGCGCCTACACCAACACTCTGACAGAGCATCTTACCCAGGCCTTATTCCCGTAACACCACACATTTACCCTGCTAATCCCCCTAACCCACATATATCTTTGGATTGTGGGAGGAAACCCACGCAGACACGGGGAGAACGTGCAGACTTCACACAGGCTGAAATCGAACCTGGGTCCCTGGTTCCACCGTGCTGCCCTGTTTGTAATGGATTAGCAAGCCATTCTGTTCCAAGAGCATTTGGGGTTGGGTAGCAAATGCTGGCCTCGCCAGTACCATATACCCTGGAAGAATAGGAGAAAATAAAACTGGTTTAAATTTTCATGTTGAACAGGAGTGGGCCAGTGGGCCCCTCAGCCATTCAATATAATCATGGCTGATCTGATTGTGATTTCAATTCCACTTTCCTTCCTACCTTTTAAGATTGACTCTCTATCAATCAACAATCTATCTCTGGGGAAGAGTGTTCCACAGACACCTGATCATCCGAGGAAATAGATACTCCTTGTCTCTGCCCTCAACAACTCTCCTCGATCTGTCAATTAATTTGTTTTTTTTAGATTGCGATGCCCCTTCAGATACAGAGCCTTCCGATTCTGAATTGTTCTGCAATCTCTCACTGACATTTGTCCAGTCTTCCCTTCTTGCCACACTGATTATCACTTCACTTAATGCTACCATGTTGTTTTGCCTTGTCATTTTCCTTTTAATTGATTGCACTTCCTCCACTATTTTTATTTTAAAGCTCTCCTGTCCTTGTTCTATGACTTACCGGAACAAAGATCCCAGCGCGGCTCAATTAAACTCTATCCCAATGGTACACCTCCCACTTTCTCCAGTACTGGTGCCAGGCTCCCATGAATCAAACACCACTTCTCCCACACCAATCTTTCTGGCACACATTCAACTCCCTCATCTGACTTGCCCTACTCCAATCTGCTTGTGGCTTGGAGGTTATTTTGAGCTTTAGTTTTTTTTTAAATTCTTGCCCTGGCTGCTTGCACTCCCTAAGCACAATCTCTTTCCCAGTCCTATATATGTCATTGGTATCAGCCTAGTCCACAACCACTGGATTCTCCAAGTTTCTCTCCAGTGGAGAGTTGATGTCCTGAGTACTGGGCAGGCAACACCATCATCTGCACTGGCCCATGGCTGTTGAGAACTGTATCTATCCCCCGGCCTACTGCCGCTATATTCCTATTTATTGCCCACCCACCCCACATGTATGAATCTTGTTCATAGTGCCCTGGTCAGTTTGCTCATCCAGCTGGCACCCATCACTTTTGTCCATACAGCTTGCAAGCACTGCAGACCTGTTGGACAATTGTTGAGGCCCCTTCACTTCTACCGACTGGGTCCCCATACCTGCTACACTCGCGTTCTGCCCTTGATTACTCACCATCCTAAGGGGTGTGTTTGTCTCCTGGTAAGTGTTCCAGGTGACTCCCAAGTGTGTTTCTCCACTCTTTCTTTCTTTCTCTCTCCCCCCCCCCCCCCACCCCCCCGCCCCGCCCCGCCCCATGTGTTGCACTGTCTGCAGCTCCGCCTCCAGCTCTTGGATTTGGAGCTAAAGCCCCACCAGCTGTAGCCATGTCTCTGGGCCATAGTCAGCCACCTCCAGGCTTGGTTTTCCCCCACAAGAATCCACTCTGCTGCAGTTAGCCTGCAGTACAAAAATAAAACCCTTGCCCCTTGGCTTTAAGCACTGCCAGCTGTCTCCGAACTCCCTTTCTCCAGATCCTTTGCCCTCACTGCCAACAAGTGCCAGGAGCTAATGCACTTCTTTGGCACTAAGATTGGCATTGTTTCAGTTACTCTGCCCTAATCCACGACTTTCTCCAGTTTCTGGCCTTTTATCCCCTGACCATAACTTGTTCCCATGACATTTGTAAATGGGTTTTCGCATTGGAAAATGCAACAGGGGAGGGGGAGGGAAAGAGAACCGTCACTCCTGCCACCAATCTCCCTTTCCTCTTCAAAGACCAAAGAAAAGCACAGCATGGGAACAGACCCTTCGGCCCTCCAAGCCTGCGCTAATCATGATGCCTGCTTAAACTAAAACCTTACGGAGCCCGTATCCTTCCGTTCCCATCCTATTCATGTATTCATCTAGTTGCCCCTTAAATGCCACTATCGTACTTGCGCTCACCATCTCCCCAGGCAGTGCGTTCCAGACATTCACTACCTTCTGTGTAAAAAAAAAACTTACCTTGTACATCTCCTCTAAACTTTTCTCCACGCACCTTAAACTCATGTCCTCCAGTACTTGCTCTTTCCTAAGGTAGAAAAGTCATCTGACTATCGACTCTGTCCATGCCACTCGTAATCTTGTAAACCTCTATCAGGTCACCCCTCAACTTCCGTCACTCCAGTGAGAACAAACCAACTTTACCTCTCCTCAAAGCTGATATCCTCCAGATCAGGCAACATCCAACATCAGTTCTTGAACATCCTGCCATTGCTGAAATTTGTCTCCACTGTTGCTGCCCCAACCAATGCACTGCAGCTCTGCATCATCTTTGACTCTCCATGATGCAGAATCCTTATTCGGCCCTTCTCCTCATCCTGGGTTGACCACATCTTCTCCTCCGTTGTCCAGTTGAGTGGAAATGCCCTCGCCTGGTTCTATTCCAAACTATCCAATCCTACCCAGAGCATCTGTTCCATTTCCTTTGACCCTCCTTTTCTTCATCTTTGATTTGATTTATTATTGTCACAAGTATTGGGATACAGTGAAAAGTATTGTTTCTGGCCCTATACAGACAAACGTACAATTCATAGAGTACATAGGGGAGAGGGTGCGGAATGTAGTGTTACAGTTATAGCTAGGATGTAGAGAAAGATCAACTTAATGCAGGGTAGGTCCATTCAAAAATCTGACAGCAGCAGGGAAGAAGCTTTTCTTGAGTTGGTTGGTACGTGACCTCAGACTTTTGTATCTTTTTCCCAACGGAAGAAAGTGGAAGAGAGTATGTATTTTTTTATTCATTCATGGGATGTGGCATCGCTGGCTGGGCCAGCATTTATTGCCTATCCCTAGTTTCCCAAGGGCAGTTGAGAGTCAACTACATTGCTATGGCTCTGGAGTCACATGTAGACCAGACGAGGTAAGGATGGCAGATTTCCTTCCCTAAAGGACATTAGTGAACCAGATGGGTTTTTCCAACAATCAACAATGGTTTCATGGTCATCAGTAGATTCTTAATTCCAGATATTTTATTGAATTCAAATTCCACCATCTGCCATGGTGGGTTCGAACATGGATCCCCAGAACGGAGTTCTGGATTAATAGTCTAGTGATAATACCACTAGGCCATTGCCTCTGGGGTGTGTGGGGTCCTTGACTATGCTGGCTGCTTTTCCGAGGCAGCGGGAAGTGTAGATGGAATCAATGGATGGGAGGCTGGTTTGCGTGATGGACCGGGATACGTTCACGACCCTGTGTAGTTTCTTGCGGTTTTGGTCAGAGCAGGAGCCGTTCCAAGCTGTGATGCATCTGGTGACTGGCAGTGTGAAGGTATAATCCGACTCTGAGGCCTCAGTCCACTCGCTGCCTCCTTGTCATTAGCCTTGTCTGTTGCCCAATCCTGAATGAATGCCATAGTTTTTCTCAGTGTTACAAATGTGAAGTTTATAAGATTTGTTATATTTTAAAGTGTATCTTTTAATCTAAGGTAAAATAGGGTATTGAAAAGATTTGTTATGAGTTCTGTCTAGCAGCAGCCCAGGTGGTTTTGTTGGTTGGGTGCATTAGCCATGCAAAATTCTCCGTCCAGAGTACCTGAACAGGTGCCGGAGTGTGGTAACTGGATGGCCTCCTGCACTGTAGGGATTCTATGGTCTTGCTGTCCTGCAGCCCCAGAGATCCTGTGTTCCTCCAACCATAGTTTCTTGACTTTTCTTCGCTCTTTGCCCTACCATTAATGACAATTCCTTCAGCCATCTTGTCTCTTCTACTCGAGAATTCCCTTCCTAAACCTCCCCACTTTGTAACTTGTCTTCTCCTTCCTCAAATCCATCTTTGATCAAGCTTTTAATCACCTTTCTTTGTAAGATTGGCGTTTGTCTGATTATTATTCTGTGGTGGCAAGAACTTGCATTTGTATAGCACCCATCACATCCTGAAGAGATCCCAAGGAGCTTGGTGTGCCAAGTTAAAACACAAAATGTTTAGCAGACCTGGCTGGCAACGTCTGTGGAGAGAGAAATAACAGAATTAATGTTTCAGCTTGATGCTTTTTGCCAGAAGTTATTTATGCATGTATAAAATAAGGATCTAATTGAAGTTTTGGGGGAGGGGGGGGTGGTTTCCAGTTGGATGACTTCAGATCTGTTTAGGTTTCTTGTACCACTCACAATGCACTCTTGAGTGACAAAATGAAATGCAAATTAAACCGAGGCACGCAGAATTAGACCAAGACAGATGTGTTTTTTTTATATATACGTTCATGGGCATCGCTGGCTAGGCCAGCATTTATTGTCCATCTCTAGTTCACCTTGAGAAGGTGGTGGTGAGCTGCCTTCTTGAATCGCTGCAGTCCACATGCTGTGGGTTGACCCACAATGCCATGAGCGAGGGAATTCCAGGATTTTGACCCAGCAACTGAGAAGAAACGGCGACATATCTCCAAGTCAGGATGTTGAGTGGCTTAGAGGGGAACTTGCAGGTGGTGGTGTTCCCATGTATCTGCTGCTCTTGTCCTTTTCGATGGAAGTGGTCGCGGGCTTGGACGATGCTGCCTAAGGATCTTTGGTGAATTGTTGCAATGCATCTTGTAGATAGGACACACTGCTGCTACTGAGCATTGGTGGTTGAGGGAGTGGATGTTTGACACAATATATTTCACACAACAGCAGCAGAATTTTGGAAAAATAAATGTAGGATTCAATGACACAGCCTCGCTGTAAAACTGCACACAATGAGTGATTGTGTGAAGTAACAAAATTGGACACTGACCAGAGAGATGGAGAGCTAGGAATATGTACCATCCCAAGCTGTGATTTTGGTTTACCATAAAGTCTTGGATGTTTCGGGGGGGGTGGTTGGGAAACAGTTCAAATTGTTCAAATCCCAGTAAAAAATCAGTAACACTGGCACCAGTAATACTGGAATTTCATTTTTAAGATGAACAAGGCTAGTTTTACTGGTGACTTTCATTACTGGCTTTTATCTTTTTGGAGACAACATCTATTGTCAGGATGATTCTTTGGTTTTTAAGCAATTGAAAAGATAAAATCAAGAATTTAGTGGGTGGTGAAAGAATATTCTCCAACGGATTAGATTTCTGCTTTACGACCAAAATGAGTCAACACATAAATAACTGTTAACATGAGCCAATCCTTCCGTTTAATGTCAACTGCTGGAACAACTTGTTTTTTTAATATGTAATTGATGTTGCCATTTCAGTTGACTTTTTATTTTAAAGCTTATCTATTGGTCACAAAATAGGCTTACATTAACACTGCAATGAAGTTACTGTGAAAATCCCCTAGTTGCCACAGTCTGGTGCCTGCTCGGGTACCCTGAGGGAGAATTTAGCATGGCCAATGCACCTAACCAGCACGTCTTTCGGACTATGGGAGAAAACTGGAGCACACGGAGGAAACCCATGCAGACATGGGGAGAATGTGCAAACTCCACACAGACAGTGACCCAAGCCAGGAATCGAACCCAGGTCCCTGGCGCTGTGAGGCAGCAGTGCTAGCCACTGTGTCACCGTGCCGCCTTAATTCTTTTTGCAAAGTAACTCTTACCCCTTTTAAAACTATTTTACTATTAATGGGATGGGCGTCTTGTAGAGGGCTTGGGGGAGAAATGTTAAGGCATCAGTCTCAAAATCCAATTCGAGTATGCTCTCACTGTACCCCCCCCGCCCCACCTATCCCTATCTGTAACACTGTCTATTTCGCCTCTTGTCTCCCCAGTTTTCAAACCCTGCTTTCCATCTTGCTATTAGGGTTGCCAACCTTCCAAGATTGGCCTGGAACCTCCAGGAATTGAAGATCTGTCTCCAGTGTGTACGACCCTGGAGAACAATCACCAAACAAAAAGTTTTATTTTGTTGAACTTTTTCTTTTGAACATTTTTCTTTGCCAGATATAAAAATTATTGTAACTGAGGGAAGGGGAAAGGTTGTTTGGCTGACAGTTCCGAGGGCATTTTCACAGTAACTTCATTGCAGCGTTAATGTAAGCCTGTTTGTGACATAATAAATAAACTTCAAAAGCTTTTAGCCCAGTATTATCCAATCGGGCGATGGTCTTTGTGTTTTCCGATTTGGCGCAAGAGGGCAGTGCGTCACAAGGATGGATGTAAACGTGAAATACTATGGATGCTGGAATCTAACAAAAACAGAAAAATGCTGGAAAATCTCAGCAGGGCTGACAGCATCTGTGGAGAGAGAATAGAGCCCTTTGTCAGAGCCCTTCGTCAATTGACGAAAGGTCATCTAAACTCAATGTTGGCTCCGTGCTCTCTCTCCACAGATGCTGTCAGCCCTGCTGAGATTTTCCAGCATTTTTCTGTTTTTTGTGACCAGGATGGATGTGTTAGCCGACTTGTGTTAAAACCTCTCGGAATACATTTAATTGCAGTTGGAAACCCTACTTGCTATATTTACTGCTAACTTCAAACCTGGCTTTCAATTACCTGAGCAATTAAATCCCGATGTGGAGATGCCGGTGTTGGACTGGGGTAAACGCGGTAAGAAGTTTAACAACACCAAGTTAAAGTCCAACAGGTTTATTTGGTAGCAAAAGCCACACAAGCTTTCAGAGCTCCAAGCCCCTTCAGGTGCGTGGGAATTCTGTTCACAAACGGGGCATATAAAGACAGAGACTCAATTTACATGAATTATGGTTGGAATGCGAATACTTACAGCTAATCAAGTCTTTAAGATACAAAGAACGTGAGTGGAGAGAGCATCAAGACAGGCTAAAAAGATGTGTATTGTCTCCAGACAAGACAGCCAGTGAAACTTTGCAGGTGCAGGCAAGCTGTGGGGGTTACAAATAGTGTGACATGAACCCAATATCCCGGTTGAGGCCGTCCTCGTGTGTGCGGAACTTGGCTATCAGTTTCCGCTCAGCGACTCTGTGCTGTCGTGAAGGCCGCCTTGGAGAACGCTTACCCGAATATCAAAGGCCGAATGCCCGTGACCGCTGAAGTGCTCCCCAACAGGAAGGGAACAGTCTTGCCTGGTGATTGTCGAACGGTGTTCATTCATCCGTTGTCGCAGCGTCTGCATCCAATTAAATCCCCCCAGACTAGCACCCTTGTTTAGCAATTACTGGCTGGCTGACCTCTTGGTTTAACTGCTGATGACGTGAACTGTAGTTTCCTGCCTGATATTACAAAGGAACATGAGATGCCATCGGAGAAAATCGGATATGACTTTGCAGCTGGACCTTGTGTTGGTGAACTGGGTTCGAGCCGATCTGATATTAACATCTGACATGGGACGCCTTCCTGTTTAATCTGGGGTGATGCTGGTTCCTGCTTCCTCCATTGTTGCAACTAATCTCCAATGCTAGTTTATCTCAATCATTAGCAATGACCACATGGAGTGATTAGCTTCTGAGCTGCATCAGCAAGTTTGTGGTTTTAAAATGGTGCAAAAGCAGGATGGTTCGTTTTGTCTTGCAAACAAAGTTTGCTCCTTTAACCAATATTACCAACATTTTCTTTTGGTTTTAGATTCCAGCATCCGCAGTAATTTGCTTTTAACCAATATGACAAATCTTTATTTGTGTAGCACCTTTTTAAAGAATCTCCTAAAATGTTTTGACAGAGACCTTGTAAAGCAAAGTATCTGATGCAGAGCCGTGGAAAGAGGAATTGGGTCAAATGATGGAAAGCTTAGTCAAAGACACAGGCTTTAAGAATCACCTTTTAAGTGGGGAGGGACACTGAGTGTAGGAGTAGCCATGTTTCCATTGAACCCTGACGCTACTCATTTTAAAAATCCTTTCATTTATTCTGATGCGTGGCACATAATCACCTAATTCCTGGAGTGAAACCTCCGTGCTATGTCCTGGGAAGATTTTTGGTGGAGTTTTGATGACAAAATGCCAAGAGTGAGTGGAAAATCCTTGATTTTTTTAGAAAAGGAGCAGTCATAGAATCCCTACAGTGCCGAAGGAGGCCACTCGGCCCATCGAGTCTGCACCGACCACAATCCCACCCAGGCTCTAGTCCTGTAACCCCATAGATTTAACCCGCTAATCCCCTGATACTAGGGGCAATTTAGCACGGCCAATCAACCTAACCCACACATCATAGAATCATAGAATCCCTACAGTGCCGAAGGAGGCCACTCGGCCCATCGAGTCTGCACCGACCACAATCCCACCCAGGCCCTATCCCCATAACCCCACTTATTTACCCTGCTAACCCCCTGACACCGAGGGAGAATTTAGTATGGTCAATCAACTTAATCACACGTCTTTGGACTGTGGGAGTACCCGGAGGAAACCCATGCAGACACGGGGAGAACGTGCAAACATCTCACACAGCGACCCGAGGCTGGAATTGAACTCTGGGGGGGGTGTGTCCCTGGCGCTGTGGGGCAGCAGTGCATTGAAGGCTCAGGGCGGAGCTGGGCCTTCAATGTGGTGGGTGACCTGAGGAGCCTGATACTCTCCTGAAGGCATTGCAGGTGATGACTGCAAATATTATTGAAGTTGTAGATGACAAACTTGACTTTTTGATGCAGAGTATCAGTGCTCGCACCGGTGAACTGCAGAATACCGGTAAGCGGCTGAGTGACGAGGGAGATAGAATCCTTAATGTTAAGAGTGCTGCTTCCTTGGTCGAGTCCCGCTTGCAATGCTTAAGAGAATCAGCTACACGATGTGTCAGATATCCTGGTGGATCTGGAAAACCGAGACTGGAGGGAGATTATCGGTGATCGGTTTTCCAGAAGAAGCTGAGGGTAGGTTTCCAGTTAAATTAAGAGCTGGTTGCCATGTTTTTTCAACACATCAAGCTTGAAGGGGCATATTGAGGTCTCGAGGCCTAGGGATAACCAATGACCCCAGCCTATTTTCACACATTTTCATAACTTCAGAGAGTACTGGAAGCTGCCAGATGTGGTGAGACCTGGCTCTACGATGGAGCGAGGGTCTCATTCTTCAAGAGACTTTTTGGTGACCATACAAAGAAGCGTAGAGGGGTGGATGAGGTTAGAAAACATCTGGAGGTTTCCAGAACCCAGTTTACCCCGCCATTTTGAGGGTTGCCTTTGAAGGATCAATTTCTGCTGAGGCCCTGGTCTCTAGACTCTGGTTTGGAGCCATAATCCATAGCTCATCGTGAGAGTTTGTTTTTTAAGTGTGTGTTCTCTCTCTTTTATTTACTGAAATTTCTCATTATGTATTGAAACACGAGAGGGAATGTAATGATATAAGAACTTTATTTTGCCTGGACTGTGCCAATGTAGTCTTGATTGAAAGCGACTAAGTTTAGACTTTGCCTCTTTATCTGCTTTCTCCCGTGCTGCGTGAGCTGTCTGTTCCAGCTCAAAATACTATTTTTTTTAGACTTTGCCAGATCCTTCACAGTCGCCTGAAACTTTGTCAGCCGATCAATGCACTTTTTCAGCTGCTGCTCTTTAATACTCTTTTACAATCTGTTTTAGTAGGCTCCAAGCTCCAATAGCCGAGACTGCGGCTGTGCCTGTGCAGGAAGTGCTCCCCCTAGTGCTGTGGCACGAAATAAACACCCCCTTTTCACAATGTGTGCTTGTGGGAGCTTGCCACATGTCTCTCCTGGGAATGTGGCAGTCTACTTACAATAGTGACTGCGCTTCAACAATATTTAATTGACTGTAAGGCGGTTTAGGATGCCCTGAGATTATGAAAAGTACTTTATAAATGCAAGCCCTTTTTTTATTCCAACTGACATCCAAGTATTTCAAAACGGAGAATGGTACGGAGCACATGTTGATACAAGAGTTGTTGCCTGAGATGTTTTTAAAAGCTATTTATCCATTTGCGCTGAACGTCATGAAGGCCCCAATGGCTCAATAGAGTATTGAAGTAGGTTGTTTTCTTTTAAAATCCTCCTTTTAGAGAAGTCGAACTTCGGAAAAGATTCCAGTCCTTTAAGTTTTTATTTATTTATTAGTGTCACAAGCAGGCTTACATTCACAGTAACTTCATTACAGTGTTAAAAGTCCCCTAGTTATCACACTCTGGCCCCTGTTCGGGTAGAGTGAGGGACAATTTAGCAAGGCCAATGCACCTAACCAGCATGTCTTTCGGACTGTGGGAGGAAACCGGAGCACCCGGAGGAAACCCATGCAGACATGGGGAGAACGTACAAACTTCACAGTGACCAAAGCAGCGAGTGTAACCCGGTACTATGCCACCCTTTTTTGCTGTTTCCGGTTCAACTAAAGATTCAGAAGGTCTGTGCCCTATTTGACCCTGAGCTCAGCTGGCTCCCCCCCTGATCTTCATCACAAAGTCTACCTCCTCCATACTATTGTTCTTCCCCATCCTGCCACAACCCACCAGCTGCTGAAACCCATTCTCTCGTGACTTTTTTAACCAAATTTCATTTGATGTATGCCCTTGTAGTTTTTTTTTTACTTACAAGTTTAAAAGGTTGGGAGACAGGCCTACCTACCTGGTCAGCAACCACAGCATTCATCTTAAACAGGGGAGGCAGTGGCGTAGTGGTATTGTCGCTGGACTGGTAATCTGGAGACCCAGGGTAATCCTCTGGGGACCTGGGTTTGAATCCCACCTTGGCAGATGGTGAAAACTGAAGGAGAGTTGGTGCAGACTCGATGGGCTGAATAGCCGCCTCCTGCACTGTAGGGATTCTGTGGTTTAATAAAAACCTGGAATTAATTTAACCATTGATTTGTCATATTGTAAATTGAGATATGGTAAATTGTTTTTTCTGAACTTGTATGGTGAAGTGTTTTATTTGTTTGATCCAAACTTGTGGAATATTGTGTAAGCACCTTGAATTTTATCTGAGCAAGACTTTTTCTAATTGATGACTTGACTTGTCTCTCTTTCTCTCTTTCCCTTTCAGGTACTTGCTTTTGATAAAGTACAAGATATTCACTCTGAATTTCAGAAACTGCAAGCTACCATCAACCAGCCTACTGCCAACTATCTGCTGAAGCTGGCCAACCGCCTGTATGGGGCAAAGACCTACAGCTTTCTTCCGGTGAGTTACCAGCTGGTTAGACTGGAGACCCACCCTGTGTGTGGGGCTGATTTGCCTAGACTAGCACAATGGCAAGTTTGGTAATGGTTTTGTTTTTTTTAATAGGGCGATCAGGGAATGTATCATTAGCACATACCAACTCTCAATCGTTGAACTTTGCAAGGGAAAGTCAGTCAAATTCCCGATCATGCTTATTACCTTGGCTGCAAGAGTAGGTGTCTGAGAATAGGCTTGTCATTTCCGCTGTGAAATGGTCTGCTCTGCTGTCTGGGTGGATGGACACAGGCAAGGGTGACGTGCAGTACCTCAGAACCAGGAGTCCGAGCCGGCCATATGGTCCTGCTCATGGTCATGGCTCATCCTCCACCTTATTTCCATCTTTGGTACTATCCCAAAATCCTTTACATCCATTCATAGCCAAAAATCTCATTCTTGAATGCACTGAATGACGGAGCATCCTTGAGAGAATTCCAAGGATTAGTAATACTTTGAGTGGGCAGATTTCTCCTCATCTCTGTCCTAAACGACTGGCTTCTTGATCTCAGGCTGTGTTCTAGATTCCCCTGCCATGGGAAACATTTTTCTCAGCATCCACCCTGTCGAGTTATCTCAGTTTGAGATAATCTCTCAACTCCACGGAGTATAACTTGCCCTTCATGTCCTGAACCACTCTACTGAACCTTCCTCTAGAGGGAGTAGGCCTTTCCTTGGGCAAGAGGGCCAAAACTACACGCGCTAGTTGTAGTAAATGATGCATTAATTTACTAAATATGTAAATGCATTCATTTACATTGTAGTAAATGAATGCATCATTATTTGGAGTATTCCATGAGGGCTATTGAATCTCAAAAGGGCAGTGTTGTGGTAGCAAGGTCAAAGGCAACCCAATAAAGGTGTTCACGCTTGAACCACAGGTGCAATACCAATGTTTTTATTCATTCATGGGACATGGGGGTCACTGGCTGGCCAGCATTTATTGCCCATGGAGGGTAGCTGAGAATCAGCCACATTGCTGTGGCTCTGGAGTCGCATGTAGGCCAGACCAGATAAGGACGGCAGACTTCCTTCCGTAAAGGACATTTAGTGAACCAGACGGGTTTTTCTGACAATTGACAATGGTCATCAGTAGATTCTTAATTCCAGATATTTTTTATTGAATTCAAATTCGACCATCTGCTGTGGTGGGATTCGAACATGGGTCCCCAGAACAGAGTTTCTGGATTAATAGTCTGGTGATAATACCACTAGGCCATCGCCTACCCTAAATGTGTATTTAAAAAAAATAAATGCTAAGTGGCAGGTTGAATCTTTGAAAATAAACTAGAAGGATCATGAACCAGAGGATGCCAGTTTGAGGCGATTGGCAAAAGATGTGACGAAAACCATTTTTAAAAATAGTGTGTGATTAGGATATGAAATGTGCTGCCTGAGGGCATGGTGGAGGCGGATTGAATCATGGTGAGTTGGATAAGTTTCTGAAGAAAATTGTCATGGCTGCAAGGAAAGGGTGGGGGAGTGATACTAGCTGAGTTGCTCCTGCAGTGAGCCAGCATCGATATGATGGGCCAAATAGCCTCCCAGTGCTGTAACCATTCCATGATTCTATTCTATAAATGGTCTATTTTGGCTCAAAGCTTGACGTTCATGGAATCCCTACAATGTTAGAATGATTAAATGCCCATTGTGGCCACAACCAACAAATGCATCCAATTTTCCTGTTAAGTGAGGAGCCTGCAACAGTTTATTATGCTGCAAATGTTCTTGTAGGATGCCATTTTCATTTCAAAATGCTGGTGTCATTTTAATTTGCTGATGACTAAAAGTAAATGGGAGGCAAAATCTTTCTGCAGAAAATTCGCTTCCGTCCTCTTTGCAAATTTTGAGTGCGCAGAATTGCATCTGTGTGGGCGATTTTATTTCATCTAGAATCTGTACCTCCTGGGCTAATGTCTCCTTGTGTTTGAGTTGGCGAGCACTTGGAGACACTGAGCAAGTCACGGCCCACATAAACTTTTGCCACATACAAAAGGCAGTGTAAATCCACAGGGAGATTACTTGGGGACAAAGGGTTGAAGTGTAGTTGGACACCCGCTCCAAGCAACGCCACATTGTTACTTCATCCTAGTTGTGAAATGAATATTCAAAATGGCGGAGGTGAGAAAAGTGTATTTATCATTGACCCCTTGCCTGCAATCCTTCAGGATTTCCTTGGGTCTACTCTGAAATACTATCAGGCAGAGTTGGCTGCTGTTGATTTTGGCAAAGAAGAAGCTCGACAACTGATCAACTCCTGGACTGAAGGACAGACTGAAGGCAAGTCTTGGCGCGATTCTGCCCCTCCATTGTTGTCAAATTTATCTGACTGCTTCTCTGGAATCCAGCACTGGATCAGCAGAAATTCCCTCCCAATTAAATTCTGGGATTTCTCCAATGCAATCACATCCTTCCTATAGTGTGGCCACCAGAACTGTACACAATACTCCAGCACGAGCTTATCTAGTGTCTTGTATAATTTATACACAACCCCTTTGTTCTTGTATTCTATGCCCCTACTAATAAAGCCCAGAGTACTATATGCTTTATTAACTGCTCTCTCTACCTGTCCTGTTACCTTCAATAATCGATACACATATACACCCAGATCCCCCTACTCACGCACCTCGTTAAGAATCGTACCCCCTTATTTTATATTATCTGTCCATGTTCTTCCTACCAGAATGCAACACCTCACATTTTTCCGTATTAAACTCCATCTGCCCACGCCTCCAACTTGTCTGTTCTATATTGTCCTCCTCACACATCCACTCCATCTGACGAAGGAGCAGCACTCTGAAAGCTAATGGCATTTGCTACCAAATAAACCTGTTGGACTTTAACCTGGTGTTGTTAAAACTCTTACTCTAATTATTCAGCCAATTTTGTATCCATGTTGCTACTGTCCCTCTTATTCCATGAGCTCTCACTTGTTTCACACGTCTGTGTAGCATTGTATCAAGTGCCTTCTGATAGTCCATGTACACCACATCAACAGCATTACCCTCATCAACCCTTTCCGTGACCTCCTCAAAAAAAGTATTTCTCCTTTAGAAATCCATGTTGGTTCTTTCTAATCAATACATTTTTCCACGTAACTAATTCTAAATTATTTCTCGAAGCTTCACCACCACTGAGGTCAAACTGACTGGCCTGTAATTGCTTGGCGTTTAATTACTTTTTAGTTCATGACTTTGTGGCCTTTGTCATTCATTGGTTATGTTTTTTTTTCATTTATCTTTGACCTGTTAATGTAAACGGGTCTCTCTTCTTATCCTCCAGGCAAGATCAAGAATCTCCTTGCTGAAGGAACTGTTGACAGCCTCACCAAACTTGTCCTTGTGAATGCCATTTATTTCAAAGGAAACTGGGAGAGGAAATTCCAGGAAGGAAGTACCTACGATGGAGAATTTCTAATAAGCCAGGTGATGTTTCTCCCCAACCCCCCCCCCCCAATAAATTCCTGGCTTAACATATTTGTAATTGTCCTCTTCAGCTTTGTTGGTACATGGGACAATGCCACCAGTGCATTCTTAGATGATAAGAAATGGGATTAGACCATTCAGCCCCTCGAGCCTGCTCTGCCTTTCAATAAGATCATGACTGATCTGGTTGTGACCTTAATTCCACTTTCCCCTCTGATCCCTTGTATCCCTCATCGATGGAAAATCTCTCTAACTGAGCCTTGAGTACATTCAATGACCCAACCCCCACTGTTCGCTGGGAAAGAATTCCAAAGGACTTTCTGAAAAGAAACTCCTCATTTTTTTTAAGCTTTAGTGGGAGAGAGGATTAGAAAGTCCTACTCTCTCTTCCCCGAACGATTATGATCAAAATGGAGCATTTTAATGACCCATAAAAACATACCAAGAGTCACTTGTGACAACACCAACTTGCTGCTGAAGTGGGTGTGGCGATAATGCCAGATTTCAAACACTCTCAACAATTTGTACAGCTGCTGAAAAAAAGACACTTTTTTGTCGAAGCTTTTCCTCTTGTACTCATCAGGTCAAATGCCTGAATTCATACTCCTGCTTGGGAGGGAGGGGGAGGGGGGGGGGGGGGGAAATACACCAGCATCAAGTATGTGTGTAGCACCTTTCTGAAATAATTAAAGGTGGGTCATTGAATTAAGTTTGACACTCGGTCTTTCACAGCTTTTGCTAACTCTGCTGGTTTCACTAACCCAGCACAAGTCTCATTTTATCCTGTGCACGGAGTAGGAGGATCTAGTACCTAAAGGGTTAACATGGGACTGAGTACAGTACTGTCTATGCAAGGAGGCACATGACCTAGAGCTAGGAGCAGTCTAGAGATGAGTAGCAATGTGTTAGGACCTAGTATGGAGTTGAGATCTAGGGTAAATATGTACGTAGTGGGTGGCACAGTGGTTAGCACTGCTGCCTCACAGTGCCAGGGACCCGGGTTCAATTCTGGCCTCGGGTCACTGTCGGTCTGGAATTTGCACATTCTCCCAGTGTCTGCATGCGTTTCCTCTGGATGCTCCGGTTTCCTCCCACAGTCCAAAATATGGGTTAGGTTGATTGGCCATGATAAATTGACCCTAGTGTCAGGGGGGATTAGCAGGGTAAATGAGTGTGACGGGAATAGGGCCTGGGTGGGATTGTGGTTGGTGCAGACTCGATAGGCTGAATGACGACCTCCTGTACTGTTGGGATTCTACGAATAGTTGAGCACCGTTAATAAAATCTTCCTTGTAACTTGTACAAGACTGCTTTGTGATGACCAAACACTATCCTTCAAGAGTAGCAGCACCGGAACATATCACTGTGCTATCAGTGAGATCCATCAACACAGGCGTTGTGGGTGACCTCTGCTATCAAAAGTGATTTAAAAAATATATATATATTTTAGCTTCTCTGTGAAATCTAAAGCTAGGTTAGCTGTTGGCAGTGCAACAGAATTGTTTTTCAATCCACCAGTGTTCTACTGCTGAACTAGGCTAATTTTTCACATTTTAAAAAACATATTTAAAATGAGCTCTGGGTCTTAATAGTCGTCTCTGTTTAGCTGTGAGGTCAGGGGTCTGGCAGGGGTCAGGCAGGGGATGAGGCTAGTTCATTGTACTGGGGGTGTGCTGACCTTTGTGATGGTGGTTTGCCTGAGCTAGGGTAGAGTAAAAGATCAGGGTAGCCAACAAAGTTAAACCAAGGCTTTACCTGATGCAACTTTTCAAAGCCATCTCAGCCTTTTGGCTAAGGTGAAGTGTCAGATCAAGCCCAGCAGGGGGTGCAGTGCCTCAGCCTGTCAGCTTGGATCTTGTTTGTCCTTCATGTGTTGGATTCAGTTTGAATTGGGTTTATTGGCTGGGACAAAAGTACTGAAAGGTACCAATAAAAAAAGAGTAGTCTCTAAATCCTGAGCTAATCTAAACCCCTCCTATCCGGATCCTAAACTTGTCCCAGGTCTTTTTCACCCGTCGCTCCTGTTCTTGCTGATCTCCATTTGCTCCAGTTCAAGCCACGCCCCATTTAAAATTTCTAATGCTTGGGCTGGATTTTATCACTTGCCTCCACCACTTGCACTTTCCCAACGAGCAGCCTGACGATGTCGGGTTGGCAATGCAACATCACTCCAATCTCGGATTACTGCAGAAACCAAGCCACACATAGGAATTGGAAGCCCACCTTCCATTTTTAACCAGTTAGCAAGCTTTTTTTAAAAAACTCAATCATTGTGTAATGTTCCGTTGCCCACTCCTGTTTCTTGGGCATTGGACAGGAAAAAGTTCCGGGAGTGCTTTGAGGTGGCGGGCGGCACAGTGGTTAACAATGCTGCTTCACAGCGCCAGGGACCCGGGTTCAATTCCCGGCTTGGGGCACTGTCTGTGTGGAGTCTGCACATTCTCCCCGTGTCTGCGTGGGTTTCCTCCGAGTGCTCCGGTTTCCTTCCTCTGAAAGACATGCTGGTTAGGTGGATTGGCCATGCTAAATTCTCCCTCCGTGTACCCGAACAAGCGCCAGAGTGTGGCAGCTAGGGGATTTTCACAGTAACTTCATTGCAGTGTTAATGTAAGCCTAATTTGTGACACTAATACATGAACTTAAACTTGATGACAAGGCCTGCCAATGGGGCCAGGGCTGCAAGTGGCATCAGACTCTGTCAGTGACAGTGGCAATTTGTGTGTGTTTAGACTTTTATTCGGTATATTGAGGTGGACTTGGGAAATGAGGAGAGAGTGAGAAGGCAGAAGTCCTTTAAATTGGCCCTGGCTAACTTCTGACCATGGCACGTTGCCCCTCTCCCGCATGCCATCCTATCGGGCATGGCGCACTCCCCTTCACACTGCTTAATTGCTCTCCTTCCTGCCGGCCAGCCGCTAATCGGAAACTGATGGCTTCTGGATCCCAATGGGATAACAGGAAGAGGTAGATGATCAGCCATGATTTATTTGAATGGCGGAGCAGGCTTGATGGGCTGAATGGTCACTCCTGCTTCAATTTCTGGTGTTCTGAAACCAGGGTTACTTGCCATGTGATTTTTTTTTTTCCCCATGTGAATGATCTCCAATGGGAACCTTTGACATTTTTATGCTCCCTGCGGACCAAATTGAATTAGTTGTGCAATGGAAACCATGACAATGGCTAAACTTGGCGGCGAGCTTGGATCTTGGAGAGCTCTGCTAGTCTGTAACTTTCCACCAGTTTGCAAAACCCCATTAGTTGGGGGGGGGGGGACTGGATTTCCAGCCTGACTTTTTTTAAAATCCTGGATTCTCATCCTCAACAAAGGATCCCATTGGTCTCCAAAGCCTAGTTCACAAGATCAGGTTTTGGAAAACTTTTAAATTTAATTGTTCGTCGGGAAGTTTGATCCACCTTGGACCCAAGAACAAAATTCCCCTAGCGTCCTTTCCTCTGCCAGGAAAGGTGATTTTACATTCCCTGCCCACCATGCTTCCTGTTGCTGGCTGGACTGGAAGGTTCAAGATGATTAGTTTATTGTGTTTGTTGAGGAGCAGCACTGAATCCAAACCAAAGGTGAATTTAGTGCCAACTTAAGTTATTGAAAGTACCTGAAATAAGGGAAATCAAGGGAAAAATGAAAGACATCTCCAACAACAATTAAAACCTTAAGGAATGGGGCCCCGCAAAGTTGAGTTTGTGCCAGAGAGGTTGTTTGGTTGTAATTTGCACGATTATAAAGGGTACTTGTACTGGAATGCAAAAACTAACGGGGCATCTCTGATTGCAACTTTCACATTGCTGTGTTTAATGTGACCTGTCCAGTCACCAGAAGCACCCCTCTGAGTTGCACTTCAACTCAGTGCCATCTGATCTCTCCCATTTATCTCTAGCAGTACATGCTCAAATTGAAAGGAACCGGTAAGTGATACCACTCCAGGATCTGTGCTGTGGCATCAATAGTTCAGTATATATTGATTAATGACTGGGATAACACAATGAGAATGCTATATCTGAATTTGCTAATGACATAATTGTACATTAGTGTTATTAAGGAGCATAAAATTGCAAAGAGATATCAATAAATGGGCAAGACTATGGTGGATAGATTTCAATCCATACAAGTGCGAGGTCATTGACCTTGGAGCAAAAAAAGATAAAACCTAATACTCAAGATGAAAAGCTCGGAGGGGTATGAAGAGATTTGGGAGATAATGTACGTGAATCTCTGAAATATCGCAGACGAGTACAAATATATCTAAGACTATTGGAACATTGACCTTATTCTGGCTCGCCAGACACACAAATGTTGCTACACCTATACAAAGCCCTGTTTATAACACATCTGGGGAGCTATGTGCAATTCTGGGCACTACACCATTTAGAAGGGATATATTGACCTTGGAAGAGCAAAGTAGATTCAGCAGAGTTACCAGGGCTCCAAAGGTTGGGCTGTATGAACCAGACTATTATATGCAGTGAATGCTTTGCTAAAATACTTAATAGGCTGCAAGATGTTCTGGGGCATAGAGTCAGAGGTTTACAGCATGGAAACAGGCCCTTCGGCCCAACTTGTCCATGCCGCCCTTACTTTTTTTTTAAAACCCTAAGCTAATCCCAATTGCCCGTATTTAGCCCACATCCCTCTATACCCATGTAACTAAATGCTTTCTGAAAGATAAAATTGTACCTGCCTCTACTCCTACCTCTGGCAGCTTGTTCCAGACACTCACCACCCTCTGTGAAAAAATTGCCCCTCTGGACACTTTTGTATCTCTCCCCTTTCACCTTAAACCTATGCCCTCTAGTTTTAGACTCCCCTACCTTTGGGAAAAGATATTGACTATCTACCTTGTCTATGCCCCCCATTATTCTATAGACCTCTGTAAGGTCACCCCTCAGCCTCCTACGCTCCAGAGAAAAAAGTCCCAGTCTATTCAGCCTCTCCTTATAACTCAATCCATCAAGTCCCGGTAGCATCCTAGTAAATCTTTTCTGCACTTTCTAGTTTAATAATATCCTTTCTATAATATGGTGACCAGAATTGCACACAGTATTCCAAAGTGTGGCCTGACCAATGTTTTGTACAACTTCAAGACGCCCCAACTCCTGTATTCAATGCTCTGACCGATGAAACCAAGCATGCCGAATTCCTCCTTCACCACTCTGTCCACCTGTGACTCCACTTTTCAAGGAGCTATGAACATGTACCCCTAGATTTCTTTGTTCTGTAACTCTCCCCAGTGCCCTACCATTAACTGAGTAAGTCCTGCCCTGGTTCAATCTCCCAAAATGCATTACCTCGCATTTTGTCTAAATTAAATTCCATCTGCCATTCGTCAGCCCACTGGCCCAATTGATCAAGATCCCGCTGCAATTGGAGATAGCCTTCCTCACTGTCCACAATGCCATCAATCTTCGTGTCATCTGCAAACTTACTAACCATGCCCCCTATATTCTCCTCCAAATCATTAATATAAATGACAAATAACAGTGGGCCCAGCACTGATCCCTGAGGCACACCGCTGGTCACAGGCCTCCAGTTTGAAAAACAACTCTCTACAACCACCCTCTGGCTTCTGTTAAGAAGCCAATTTTGTATCCATTTAGATACCTCACCCTGGATCCCGTGAGATTTAACTTTATGCAACAAACCTACCATGCGGTACCTTGTCAAAGGCCTTGCTAAAGTCCATGTAGACAACATCAACTGCACTGCCCTCATCTACCTTCTTGGTTACCCCTTCAAGAAACTCAATCAAATTGTGAGACATGATTTTCCACTCACAAAGCCATGCTGACTGTTCCTAATCAGTCCTTGTGTCTCTAAATGCCTGTAGATCCTGTCTCTCAAAATACCTTCCAACAAATTACCCACCACAGATGTGAGGCTCACTGGCCTGTAGTTTCCAGGCTTTTCCCTGCAGCCCTTTTAAACAAAGGCACAACATTTGCCACTCTCCAATCTTCAGGCACCTCACCCGTGACAATTGATGATTCAAATATCTCGGCTCGGGGACCCGCAATTTCCTCCCGAGCCTCCCACAACGTCCTGGGATATACCTCATCAGGTCCTGCAGATTTATCTACCTTGATGCGCTTTAAGATTTCCAGCACCACCTCCTCTGTAATATGTACACTCCTCAAGACATCAATATTTAATTCCCCAAGTTCCCTAACATCCATGATTTCCTCAACAGTAAACACTGATGAGAAATATTCATTTAGGATCTCACCCAACTCTTGTGGATCCGCACATAGATGACCTTGTTGATCCTTAAGAGGTCCTACTCTCTCCCTTGTTACTCTTTTGCCCTTTATGTATTTGTAAAAGCTCTTTGGATTCTCCTTTGCCTTATCTGCCAAAACAATGTCATGTCCCCTTTTTGCCCTCCTGATTTCTCTCTTAACTCTACTCCTACACCCCCTATACTCCAGCTGCCTATGCACGTCATGTGCCTCTTTCTTCTTGACCGGGGCCTCAATATCCCGAGTCATCCAGGGTTCCTGACTTCTGCCAGCCTTGCCCTTCACTCTAAGAGGAATGTGTTTACTCTGAACCCTGGTTAACACACTTTTGAAAGCCTGCCACTTACCAGATGTCCCTTTGGCTTTCCACAGACTCCCCCCAATTAACTTTTGAAAGTTCCTGCCTGATACCATCAAAATTGGCCTTGCCCCAATTTAGAATATTAACTTTTGGGACAGACCTATCATTCTCCATAGCTATCTTAAAACTAATAGAATTATGGTCACTGGTCCCAAAGTGATCCCTCACTAACACTTCTGTCACCTGCCCTTCCTTATTTACCAAGAGGAGGTCAGGTTTTGCCCCCTCTCTAGTCGGGCCATCCACATACTGAATGAGAAATTCCTCCTGAATACACTCAACAAATTTCTCTCCATCCAACCCTCTAATACTATGGCTGTCCCAGTCAATGTTGGGAAAATTAAAATCTCCAACTATTACCACCCTATTTTTCTTGGAGCTATCTGTAATCTCCTTACATATTTGCTCCTCAATTTCCCGCTGACTATTTGGGGGCCTATAGTACAACCCGATCAAAGTGATTTCCCCCTTCTTATTTCTCAGTTCTACCCATATAGACTTGGTGGCCGAACCCTCGGATATATCCCCCCTCAGTACGGCCGTGATGCTTTCCCTAATCAAAAGTGCAACTCCCCCTCCTCTCTTACCCCCTGTTCTATCTTTCCTATAGCATCTGTACTCTGGAACATTAAGCTGCCAGTCCTGTCCCTCCCTTAGCCATGTTTCAGTAATTGCTATAATATCCCAGTCCCACGTACCCATCAATGCCCTGAGTTCATCTGCCTTGCCTGTCAGGCCTCTTTCATTGAAATAAATGTAGTTTAATCTGGACTTCCCTTGCTCTCTGTCTTGCTTCTGTCTGATCTGTCTGGTACTAGGATTACTGACACTGCCTTTAGTAATTAATGTGCTCTCTTTAACTCCCGTGCTGTCCTCAAACTTCTCTTCTGTCTCCCTACTGCTTTGGATCCCACCCCCCTGCCAAACTAGTTTAAACCCTCCCGAGTGGCTCTAGCAAATCTCCCCGCCAGGATGTTAGTACCCCTCCAGTTCAAATGTAATCCATCCCTCTTGAACAGATCAGCCCTTCCCCAGAAAATATCCCAATGATCCAAAAATCTAAATCCCTGCCCCCTGCACCAGCTCTCGAGCCAGGCATTCATCTGCCTAATCCTCCTATTCCTACTCTCTATAGCATGTAGTACCGGTAGTAGTCCTGAAATTACTACCTTCGAGGTCCTGCACATTAGCCTTCTCCCTAACTCTCTATATTCACATTTCAGGACCTCATCCCTTTTCCCACCTATGTTGAGGTTATGAAAGGTGATACATTTTTTAAGGCTTATTTTTCTTTGAATACAGAAGGTTTGGAAGTGATTTGATTTGAAGGTTCTTTGTTGAATTTTTGAAAATGGGTTGGTAGGGGAGATATTGAGGGAAACATTTTCTGCCGGTGGATTTCAGCCAGGACAAGGGGACGTGACCCTAAAGTCAATTGGGCTGTTCAGTAGCAAACCTCTAAAGCAAGCCCTTTCCACACAGCAGTAGGTGTGTACTCAATGAATCATTTTAAAATGTGACTGATAGATTTTTGTAGTTCAGTCAGGGGTATGAATGGATATGGAGTCAGAGTGGGTGGATGGGATGAGGATACAGATCAACGAGAATCCCATTGAATAAATAGTGGAATGCACTAGGTCTGGATAGCTACTGTTTTTTCCTATGTTACTAATTTGGGACTTAATTGTCCTCGTTGCTGCATTCAAAATCTTGAGCTGCTTTGCCAACCCATAGGGACCTGAATTTGCTCGGCATCTCCTGGTATCTGCTGTTAGGCTTGCCCTTGCACACTTCATCTCAAGTATAATTGGCCATGAAGTTTCTGATGAGGGCAGATGAGTGGGAAATGGGGCATCTGTGGCACACTGGTTAGCACTGCTGTCTCTCAGCGCCAAGGACCCGGATTTGATTCTGGCCTTGGGTGCCTGTCTGTATGGAGTTCTCCTCGTGTCTGCGTAGGTTTTCTCCCAAAGTCCAAAGACGTGCAGGTTAGGTGGATTGGCCAAGCTAAATTGAGCTTTTGGGAGAGAGTTTCCCGTCCTGCTAGCAATGGGAATTGTCGTGGCTGGGGGGGGGGCAGGCCATGCAAAGGTCCATTAACCTCTGGTGAGACTTTACAGTTTTGGGGCGAGTCCTAGGTTTTAGGGTGATTAGTGGGGTAAATACATGGGGTTATGGGGATGGGGCCTGGGTGGGATTGTTGTCGGTGCAGGCTCGATGGGCTGAATGGCCTCCTGTAGGGATTCTATGATCCGGACCCTGAATGAAAAGGGCAACCAACAGTATTATCCCCTTAACCAATGAAATTTAAGGATTAGAAAATAAACGCAGGACAGTGAAGGGTGAATGACTGGTCAGATTCAGGAAGAAATCAAGTCATTTTTCTTCACGGCAGAATTGTAGGAAACCTCAAAAATAACACCCTTTTTTTTCCTAAATGACATAACTACACTGATTAGATGTTTATATGATAAAAGTAAAATATGTCTAGTTGGCTACATAATGCACGTGGAATTTAGTCCATTAAATTCATTGTTTGAATTTTGACAACTTCATCTAATTCTGGGGGCAACTTTCCCTCTAATTTCTCTTTAGCGAGCATGGCTGGCTTGATGCACTGCAAGGTCCCTTTAAGATTGGCTTATGGTCATACCTCTTTAAGGAACATTGCTTGAGCCTGGTCCATTTGTTCCCTGAGCTGCACGTTCCCTATCCTTGCATGCTGCAGCTTCCGAGGAAGCATGGATTCAGATACCATGTACAGCCGCCAACATTGAGAAGTGACAAAGCTGCCAGAGCAGTTCGACAATTGGTGGTACAAAGTGAAAAGGAAGCTTTACTTGGTAACCACATCCTCTGGGAATGTTTGGGTGAATGGTGCACTCTCGCATTGCTAATAGTCTTTGTTTGCTTGCAGAATGAAATTAGACCTGTGAAAATGATGCGCCAAAAAGCCAAGTTCAATATGACTTACATTCATGAAGTTAAGACCAAGGTACTTGAGCTCCCCTACGTCCAGAATGAGCTGAGTATGATCATCCTCTTGCCAGATATGGATGAGAACGCTAATGGGCTGGAAAATGTAAGTTGGAAACTTGAACATGAAATATTACCTCCAGATCTTAAGTGGAACAAATCAGTTGAGGGGATGGGTGGGGGAAATGGTTGATTAATTCGCCTCACTTCACCCAAAAATAAATCCACGTGATGGATGCCAATTGCATGATCACATGATTAGGCCTCTCCCAAAAAGTCCAAAACTGCTGAATTAGTTGAAAATTTCAAGACTTGAGAGATTACTATCTTGTTGGAGAAAAGGCTGGTAAATAAAGTTGGGGTATCGATTAATCAGAAAATGGTAAAATATTTTACAGATCCATCAATGAAAAGGAAGGCTCTGATAGAAATTGGACCACTTGAGGGACAGACAGGATACCACACAGTTGATGAGAAATGGCAGCAAATAATTATTTAATATTTCTTCAATATTCACCAGTGAAATAGAACAAGTGAACATGACATTAAATTATGAGATAAACACATTTAAAATGGGAGATGTATTAAACTTGAGAATAATGCATCGGCTGGCTTGAATCCATATTTTGAAATAATTTGGTTTTAAAGTTTATTTATTAGTGTCACAAGTAGGCTTACATTCACACTGCAATGAAGTTACTATGAACCCCCCCCCCCCCCCCCCTTCCGTCGCCACACTCTGGCGCCTGTTCAGTACACTGAGGGAGAATTTAGCATGGCCAATGCACCCAACCAGCACATCTTTTGGACTGTGGGAGGAAGCTAACTGAGGCATTATTGCACATATTTAATAAGTCATTAGTGCCAGAGGACTGGTGGAGAACTAATGTAATTACTATATTTAAGAAAAGGATGGAACATGGCCTCAATTATAGGTCAATCAGCTAAAATTGGTGGTCAGAAAAATAATAGAAACCCTAATGAATGAAATTTCAGTATGGATTTCGAGAGAAAATCTTGCTTGTACAACTGAAATTATTTTTGAGGTAAAAGAGTAAGCACAGGTAATCGTAGAATCATTACAGTGTGGAAGAGGCCATTCAGCCCATTGAGTCTGCATCGACTCTCTGACAGAGTACCTTAGCCAGGCCCTCTCCACTACACTTACCATGGCTAATTCACCTAACCTACACATCTTTGGACACTAGGGGGCAATTTATCATGGCCAATCCACCTAACCTGCATATCTTTGGAGTGTGGGAGGAAACCCATGCAGACATGAGGAGAATGTGCAAACTCCACCCAGACAGTCATCCAAGGCTAGACTTGAACCCGGGTCCCCGGTGCTGTGAGGCAGTAGTGCTAACCACTGTGTCACCCCAAATCGGAGTGGAGAACATGAGCAATGATCCCACCACTACCTCTCTCAACAGATCTGATTTACCTGGATTTTTCAAGTGCCCCGAAGGTTTAGAAACCCTACAGCACAGAAAGAGGCCATTTAGCCCATCGAGTCTGCACCGACCACCATCCCACCCAGGACCTACTCCCATATGCCTACATATTTACCCACTAATCCCTCTAACCTACGCATCTCAGGACACTAAGGGCAATTTTTAGCATGGCCAATCAACCTAACCCGCACATCTTTTGGACTGTGGGAGGAAACCGGAGCACCCGGAGGAAACCCACGCAGACACGAGGAGAATGTGCAAACTCCACACAGACAGTGACCCAAGCCGGGAATCGAACCCAGGTCCCTGGAGCTGTGAAGCAGCAGTGCTAACCACTGTGCTACCGTGCTGCGTTTAATGAATAATATCAGAGAATGTGGAGTTGGGGACAAGTGACAGAATGATTGCTTGTTGGTTTCAAGACACAGTGGAAAGTGGGGAAATACAGGCGAGTTATTCAGATTGGCAGAAGGTGGGAAGTAGTGTTTCAAATGGATGAATGCTGGAACCACAGCTGGCCACAGTTTTTTTATATGAATGATTTGTTCTAAATTGGGAGGAGTGGTCAGTACTGAAGAGGACTGCAACAAATTGCAGGAGGACATTTAATAATTTTCCAATTATTTGCTCATTCTGCCAGTTTAGGTTCAACACACAAATGAGTGATAGCAATAGGGAATTCGCATTACTTGGACATCCTGGGTTTAGGTTGGTAGATGTAAAAAGGAATGAGTGCAGATACATCAATCACTAGTTAGCAAGGCCATTAAAAAAACACAAGCACTAGCCTATATTTCTGGAGGTACAGAATTGGAAAGTAGGGAATTAATGCTAAGCATGTATCAGCCTTTGTTAAACCATCTGTGAAGTGGTCTGAACTGGTCTTGTATACTTTTAAAAATGGAACACCAGTAAAATGGGGAAATAAGAATACTGGTTGGAACTGTTTTCCTTCTGGGTGTCATAAAAGGATATGGAGGCACAGAAGATTAGGTGAAGTTTTATAGAATTCCTACAGTACAGAAGGAGGCCATTTGTCCCATCGAGTCTGTACCGACCACAGTTCCACCCAGACCCAGTTCCTGTAACCCCACACACTTATCCTGCTAATCCCCCGACACTAGGGTCAATTTAGCATGGCCAATCCACCTAACCTGCGCATCTTTGGTGTGTGGGAGGAAACCGGAGCACCCGGAGGAAACCCACGCAGACGCACAGAATGTGCAAACTCCACACAGTGATCCGAGGCTGGAATTGAACCCGGGTCCCTGGCACTGAGGGGCAGCAGTGCTTAACCACTGTGCCACCATATTGTTTACAGGGGTGAAACCAAAAATACCATGGTATACAAATCAGGAAAGGATTGATGGGCTGGGTTTCTTCCTCGGGGCGGGCGGGCGGGGGGCGGGGGGGGGGGGGTAACCCAATAGAAGCCTTTAAAATTATGGAAGGTTCTGGACTGACTGCCACAAAACAAATAAGGTAACAGACTGGCAGCAAAGACATGCATAGAAAGTAATTCCGATTCAGTGTTACTGTTTTAAATGCGTTGTATAAAGGTTGGTATCCGGATCGTTTCAACGTTTGGGTTCATTTTTATTTTTAAGCTTCAAAATCAACTCACTTTTGACAGCCTCATGGATTGGACCAACCCAGACAAGATGGAAAATGTGGAGGTGAAAGTGGTACTGCCCAAATTCAAGCTGGAGGAGAAATATAACCTTGAATCCACCCTGACCCTAATGGGGATGGAGGACGCTTTCAGTTCCTCACAAGCTAACTTCTCGGGGATGACCAAGAACAATGACCTGTACCTGTCGAAGGTTGTTCACAAAACCTTTGTGGAAGTCAATGAAGAAGGCACTGAAGCAGCTGGAGCCACGGCAGCTATCATCATGTTGCGATGTGCGATGATTACGCCAGATTTTGTGGCTGATCACCCATTCCTGTTCTTCATCAGGCATAACAAAACACGCAACATTTTGTTTTTTGGCAGGCTGTCCTCCCCTTAAATCGTGGCACCCCCGTAGCTATTGCCACCCAACCCTGCTCGAATCAATTGGGTAATGTCCAAACAAGTGGTTTTCCAAGTGAGCTCAGTAGAACCGTTGACAATTCAGTGGATCTATAGGGTACTTACTGGATAGGACTTCAATAGTAGTTGAGAGAGATGGGCTAAAATGCTAAATGATTTTTAATTAAGTCATAAAATTACTAATTTAATTTAATACTCATCGCTGAATAAAAATTTACTCAGAGGGTCATGTTGAAAATCACATTGTTTGGTAAGGCAAAGGATCTATATTCGGGAATACAGATGTTTGAAAAATCAGTTGTCGAGACATTTTAATTGTTTTAAAAAGCTAATGGCTATTTCCATTATGCAGTGTAATAAGAGGACCAAAGTCATATGATCTGGGATAGTCTGATTTTTTTTTTGACATCCTATCTGGTTTAATGGTGCTTTATTCCAAAATGAAATACAGTACTGTATCTTAATTCATCCAGGCAAACAATACCATGCCCTCAAACCCCATTGCAACATTTTAACAGTTGCATCAATGATCTTAATTTGGTACTGTATCAGAAGCTTCCTTCAAGTTTTGCTCAGTTTTTGAATAAGTACCTAAATTTACGTGTGTAATCCCATATCCTGTTGTATTCTATGATGTGGATATGTCAGTGTTGGATTGGGGGGGGAACACAATGAGAGGTCACATGACACCAGGTTATAGTCTAACGGGTTTATTTGAAATCATAAGCTTTCGGAGCGCTGCTCCTACCGCGGGTGAAGTGGAGAGAGGTGTGCAGGCACAGAATATATAGACAGAATGACTATAGCCCGACACTAACAGGTAATCAAGAGTGTCAAAGGATAAATACAGACAGTGTAAGCCGGGTGAAGAACAAGTCTTTACAAGTAAACACGAGTACTAACAGATAAATGCAAGCAGTTAAGTATAATTATCTATTAGCATTCAGCTGGCCTACACTGTCTGTACTTACTCTTTGTCATTCTTGATTACCTAGGCAGCACAGTGGTTAACACTGCTGCCTCACAGCGCCAGGGACCCGGGTTCAATTCCTAGCTTGGGTCACTGTCTGTGTGGAGTTTGCACATTCTCCCTGTGTCTGCGCGGGTTTCCTCCGGGTGCTCCGGTTTCCTCCCACAGTCTGGAAGACGTGCTGGTTAGGTGCATTGACACGAACAGGCGTCGAAGTGTGGTGACTAGGGGAATTTCACAGTAACTTCATTGCCGTGTTAATGTAAGCCTTACTTGCGACTAATAAATTAGCCCGACACTAACAGTTAAAGTTATCCTCACTCCGTCTATATATTCTGTGCCTGCGCACCTCTCTCCACTTCACCTGAGAAAGGAGCAGTGCTCCGAAAGCTTGTTGTTTCAAATAAACCTGTCAAACTGTGACTGGTGTCGTGTGACCTCCTGTATTGCATTCTAGATTAACCTTTTCTATTCTCTTAACTGTCTTGTGCAACTTCTACAGATTACTTTGCCTTCTGTCCAGAAGAAAAACTCCAATAATCGGAGTGTTTCATGTTCCGAACTATTTTTGAGGTGCAGTGAGTGTGGCTATGGATATTAAAGTTTTACAGCAAGGAGTGTTCAAACCTCTGGAGAAAAGAATTTAATTAAGAATACCAAAATGGGTATCAGGTTTTTTGCTGTGTACAATGCCTTCATTTAGCCTTAACCTATATTATGGAGGTTGCAAGTTTTCAAAACTTATCATTGAAGCGCTATTGCAATTGATGCCAGAATAAAAGAAACTTTGCATTTGCCTCATGTTTACTCCATTTGTTCATGACTGTGGGTGGTGCAGTAGTTTGGCACTGCTGCCTCACAGCGCCAGGGACCTGGGTTCGATTTCCAGCTTGGGTCACTGTCTCTGTGGAGTTTGCACGTTCTCCCCATGTCTGCTTTGGTTTCCTCCGGGTGCTCCGGTTTCCTCCCACAGTCCGAAAGACTTACCGGTTAGGTGCATTGGTCATGCTAAATTCTCCCTCCCGTGTACCCAAACAGGCGCCAGAGTGTGGCAACTAGAGGACTTTTGATATCCGTGGAAAAAAGCATCCAGGAATATCCCCAGCCAGAGCTGGCAAGCCTAGTCAGGTATCGATGAGGGTTTATGATTGACAAGTTCTGTGCAGAACTCAAGGTTCCATATTGTCTGCTTTCAATCTGACTGAGCAGCCGGGGGAGTGCTGGAGTCAGGGGAACAAAGTGTTTCTCCAGCTCAAATGCAGTAGCTTTGGAGACCCCAAGAAATGGTACAATATGTTGTTTTGGCTGGGGTTTCTGCTGCTCTTGCGTGGCAGTGGACCTCCAGGAGAAACACCACAGCAACTCACCTGTTCCAAGCTGACTTTCGATTTCACCTTTTCAAATGAATTTTAAAAATCAGATTCAGAAAAGACCGAATGTTGTTCACAATGTTGAGTCCCATCGGGGATGGACCATGGGAGGAAATTCTCATTGGGGGGAAATGGTCATAATGTTTCCCCAAATCAGCTCCAGCAGTCATTGAGTGTTGGGTGTGTCTGCAGTTTTCACTCTAACACAGCCATGTCCTCCTGCACTTTTCAGTGTATCTATAGTCATTTGATCTGTATTCAGGAGAGGTTCTGGGTTTATAATTGGGGGGGGCTCTCCCAGGTTTTGCTAAACTGACATGTACACTTCTCAAGTTTTGTAGGAGTTAATTCTGCAACAAGATTTTTATTTCATCATTAAAATTACATTCCTTGTTTGCTTCAAAATCCAATTCATGGTCCCCTCAAGGGAGACAAACGAGGTCCAAGCTGACCAGATACGGCATTGCACCCCATCTTGGGCTCGATCTGATGCTTGATCTTAGCCAAAAGGCCAAGACAAAATCAAAAGCAGGAAATTCCTTGTTTGTGTCAGAAGAGGAGTGTCTCCCCTGTGATGGACAACACGGGAGTCCTATCAACTCTAGGGTGGGAGGGGAGTTACTCTGGGTTTAAAATCTGCTGCAGAGACAGCACACAGCGGAGTGAACACAGAGAGAGTGTGTTGGATGCTGAAAGATGGAAGGTAAGGCTTTCTGTTTCACCCAGGGGGTTTAATCTGCTGACATTTCCCTGCGAGCGCTACAAACCTGATCAATTCCCCTTTCAGTGGATCAGAGAAGCAGCCCCATCCCTTCCTTCTGGCTGGACTGTCAGCAAACCACACCCAGGATAGGGAAACCGCACCCTGTTCCACTTTGGGAATTGTCACCAAGCTCTTCATTTCCCGTCTGAAATAAACCAGGGAAATTTGCCACCCTCAATCCTGACTGAAGAGTGGTGATATTTTTATGGTCCTGCCAAAAAAAGGTGACTGGTTCTGATGAAACCTCACAGTCCTGAAAGATTAAGTTTGTTTCTCCACAGAAAAGTTGTTGAGTATTTCCAACATTTTCTTTTTGCTGCTGACATTCCAACAAGTGCGGTATTTTTGGGATAAGTAGACACTGGGGTAACTGGAAAGGTTGTGGATTTTTATCATGTATACATTCATATATAGATATTCATATTCTATACAGTCGTATCACGTAGACATTTTTATCCCATACATTATCATTGTCATTCATATGTACACATTCTTATCCTATGCATTCATATTCTAAATGTTCATTTCATATATGGACATTCTTATCCTATACATTTATATCATATGGACAATCAAATCCTAGACATTCTTATACAGATGTTCATATCCTATACATTTGTATCCTCTAGACATTCATATCACATACCTAAATGCGAGAAGCATTTGGAATAAGATTGTTGTGGGAAAAATCCACTAGTAGTCAGACTTCGAGATTCCAAAAATACGATTTATTAAACGGAGCTCCGGGAGATAAGGCACATGTTCGTAGAACACCTTTTCTCACTAGTATGTCGGGAGCGGTTCATTTTTATACCCTTTACACAATGGGTAAGCCGGTGATTCGAACATTATCACATCGTTTAAGTGAGTACAAGCATTTAACATTTTATGAATGGATACATTTCCTCCTGTTTACATCAGTACAAACAGGTTTTGACATTTAACATTTTATGAATGGGTACATCTCCTTATGTCTGTATCTATTAATGGCTAGTTTCGTCTCGTTCAGGTGCTAATCGGTTCCCTCGCATTCATATTTTCCCGCGTTCCTCTAACGTTAATCTAAGCTCTTTGTTTCGGGTTTTCCTTATCTTAAAAGATGTTTTGACCCTTGGCTTGGCTTCCTGAGGTGTTTGTTTGCTATGAGTCACTGTCTGTGATTTGGAAATGGTTTGTCTGTTAGGTTTTGACTTTGATTTCTGAACAGCGGGAGCCTGTGTCTGCTTTTCTGGCTGCTTTTCCAGTTAACCCTTTATGTGCCAGGCAGCCATTTTAAAGTGTGCTTTCTTGTATTGCCATTTTAAAGTGTGCTTCCTTGTATTTTTCCCCTTACAAAGATGGTAGAATGTTTGTGCCGGAGAGATTTCGGAATACAGAATTTTTCTATTTAAATATAAATGTTTACCAGAAGTGAATATAAAATTCAGTGCATTTTTAAAAAAGACAATAGACTAATGGCTGAGAGATCAGTATATGATGGGACCCTGAGCCAAAACAGAATCCTCTGCTGAGGAGGAATCTGCAAAATGATCCATTCTGGATGAACTTCTCAAATCGGTAAAATTCAAATAAAATTAGGATCTGGTACAAAGTCCCAGGCTGCCAGAATAAGGATAAATTGCTCAGTTAAGTGATAGGAAGTTCATACAGGAAGAAGGTGAGTGGGAGACTTCAACCATCCAAAGACAAACAGAAATATACAAGTCCGGGATGCTAAATGTGTTAATCTTGATCTGTTGTCGGTAAAGGATAAGAACATAAGAACATAAGAAATAGGAGCAGGAGTAGGCCATCTGGCCCTTCGAGCCTGCCCTGCCATTCAACAAGATCATGCGAATCAGTTCCACTTACCCGCCTGCTCCCCATAGGTGATAGTCAGCATGGTTTTGTGGCAGGTAGGTCGTGCCTTACTAACCTTATTGAGTTTTTTGAGAAAGTGACCAAGGAGGTGGATGGGGGCAAGGCAGTGGACGTGGTATATATGGATTTTAGTAAGGCGTTTGATAAGGTTCACCATGGTAGGCTTCTGCAGAAAATGCAGATGTATGGGATTGGGGGTGATCTAGGAAATTGGATCAGGAATTGGCTAGCGGATAGGAAACAGAGGGTGGTGGTTGATAGTAAATATTCATCATGGAGTGCGGTTACAAGTGGTGTACCTCAGGGATCTGTTTTGGGGCCACTGCTGTTTGTAATATTTATTAATGATCTGGATGAGGGTATAGTTGGGTGGATTAGCAAATTTGCTGATGACACCAAAGTCGGTGGTGTGGTAGACAGTGAGGAAGGGTGTCGTAGTTTGCAGGAAGACTTAGACAGGTTGCAAAGTTGGGCCGAGAGGTGGCGGATGGAGTTTAATGCGGAGAAGTGTGAGGTAATTCACTTTGGTAGGAATAACAGATGTGTTGAGTATAGGGCTAACGGGAGGACTTTGAATAGTGTGGAGGAGCAGAGGGATCTAGGTGTATGTGTGCATAGATCCCTGAAAGTTGGGAATCAAGTAGATAAGGTTGTTAAGAAGGCATATGGTGTCTTGGCGTTTATTGGTAGGGGGATTGAATTTAGGAGTCGTAGCGTTATGTTGCAACTGTACACAACTCTGGTGCGGCCGCACTTGGAGTACTGTGTGCAGTTCTGGTCCCCACATTACAGGAAGGATGTGGAGGCTTTGGAGAGGGTGCAGAGGAGGTTTACCAGGATGTTGCCTGGTATGGAGGGGAGATCCTATGAGGAGAGGCTGAGGGATTTGGGATTGTTTTCGCTGGAAAGGCGGCGGCTAAGAGGGGATCTTATTGAAACATATAAGATGATTAGAGGTTTAGATAGGGTGGATAGTGATAGCCTTTTTCCTCTGATGGAGAAATCCAGCACGAGGGGGCATGGCTTTAAATTGAGGGGGGGTAGTTATAGAACCGATGTCAGGGGTAGGTTCTTTACCCAGAGGGTGGTGAGGGATTGGAATGCCCTGCCAGCATCAGTAGTAAATGCGCCTAGTTTGGGGGCGTTTAAGAGATCCGTAGATAGGTTCATGGACGAAAAGAAATTGGTTTAGGTTGGAGGGTCACAGTTTTTTTTTAACTGGTCGGTGCAACATCGTGGGCCGAAGGGCCTGTTCTGCGCTGTAATGTTCTATGTTCTATGTTCTATATCCCCTAATTCCCTTATTGATCAGAAAACTATCTACCTGTGATTTAAACATATTCAACGAGGAAGCCTCCACCACTTCAATGGGCAGAGAATTCCAGAGATTCACTACCCTCTGAGAGAAGAAGTTCCCCCTCAACTCTGTTCTGAACCGGCCCCCCCTTATTTTGAGGCTGTGCCCTCTAGTTCTGGTTTCCCTTCTAAGTGGAAAGAATCTCTCCACCTCTACCCTATCCAGCCCCTTCATTATCTTATATGTCTCTATAAGATCACCCCTCATCCTTCTAAACTCCAACGAGTACAGACCCAATCTGTTTAATCTCTCCTCATAAGCTACACCCCTCATCTCCGGTATCAACCTGGTGAACCTTCTCTGCACTCCCTCCAAGGCCAATATATCCTTTCGCAAATAAGGGGACCAAAACTGCACACAGTACTCCAGTTGCGGCCTCACCAGTGCCTTGTACAGTTGCAGCAAGACCTCCCTGCTTTTATATTCTATCCCCCTCGCGATAAAGGCCAACATTCCATTCGCCTTCTTGATCACCTGCTGTACCTGCAGACTGAGTTTTTGCGATTCGTGCACAAGGACCCCCAGGTCCCTCTGCACAGTCGCACGATGTAATTTTTCTCCATTTAAATAATCCAATTTACTATTATTTCTTCCAAAGTGGATAACCTCACATTTGCTAACGTTATATTCCATCTGCCAGATCCTCGCCCACTCGCTCAGCCTATCCAAATCTCTCTGCAGACTTTCCGCGTCTTCCACGCAATTCGCTTTCCCACTCACCTTCGTGTCATCAGCAAACTTGAATACCATAGATTCAGTCCCCTCCTCCAGATCATCTATGTGAATGGTAAACAATTGAGGCCCCAGCACCGATCCCTGCGGCACGCCACTGGTCACCAACTGCCAACCAGAAAAGCACCCATTTATCCCAACTCTCTGCTTCCTGTTAGATAGCCAATCCCCAATCCACGCCAACACCTTACCCCTAACTCCGTGTACCCCAATCTTCTGCAGCAACCTTTTGTGAGGATTCAGACAATGTACAAGAATTGAAACTTATGGCCTCCTCTGTTTCATAGAATCCCTGATGTGGAGATGCTGGCGTTGGACTGGGGTAAACACAGTAAGAGGTCTAACAACACCAGGTTAAAGTCCAACAGGTTTATTTGGTAGCAAAAGCCACGAGCTTTTGGAACCGACTGTCCCCCAAATTTTGCTACCAAATAAACCTGTTGGACTTTAACCTGGTGGTGTTAGACTTTTTACTCATAGAATCCCTACAGTGCAGAAGGAGGCCATTCAGCCCATCGAGCCTGCAACGACAACAATCCCACCCAGGACCTATCCCCATAACGTCACATATTTGGAGCAATTTAGCATAGCTAATCCACCTGATTGGCACGTCTTTGGCATGTGGGAGGAAACTGGAGCACCCAGAGGAAGCCCACACAGAAACAGGGAGAATATGGAAACTCCACACAGGCTCACCTGAGGCTGGAATCGAACCCGGGTCCCTGGTGCTGTGAGGCAGCAGTGCTAACCACTGTGCCACTGCCCATCATGATAAATGCCAAGCACAGTTTCTTAGACTGGATCGAAATCCAGGCTCCAAGGGAAAAGTCTGCTACTAAGTCCATACATTGATCGATTATTCAGTTAGCAAATTAAAACTCCATTATAAACAGCCAACACACCAGAACCACCCAGCAGTTTGGCAACAGCTGTGAAGAGAGAGGAACAGAGTTAACATTTCCATACAAACTTCCGGCAGAATGTTGACACCAGGCCACGTTATTATTTAGAGATATCTGGTTATTCGTATTTTGACAAGGAGCAAAGAGGAGGCTGTTTTGTTCCACATGGTGCCAAATGTTTCCAGATGTCCTCCAGGGATGGGCAATAAATGGGTTGGCCAGCAACACCCAAACCCTGTGAAACAAAAAAAAATAGAAAAAATAAACTCTCAGGTTACTGCAAGCATGCACACTTTAAAAATTTGAGATAAAACATTAACTGCACATTTCCAAGGCAATGGGTGTCTCATATAGATTGTTAGGGACCAGGTCAGAAACTCCATGGTATATTATGAAGTTAGTCTAAACCCCAACTTTCTTTGATTTTGGCATTATGGTGAGTATAAGTTGTTTCGTTCCAGGTATGATTCGATTGACCCACTAGGAAGTTTTTATTAAAACAAACTTCATTTAAGAACACCGTTAAAATATAACTAAAAGAATTAGCATAACTTTTACCAATTGAAAATACTTAAACATGATAAGGTATAATTCTTAACAGCTATCTATCTATGTAATTCCAATTTGAGCAATATCCCCATAGACATAAATCCTACTTCAGAATCAATTAGCATCAAAAACAGATATGCTCACATGGATGCTGTGTTTCCAGCCTTTTAACCCCTCTTAACAGATATATAACATGACACCTGCCTTCTGACTCCCATACAGCAGTTTCCAGAGAAAGATCTACTTTCAACCAGCAGAATGTCAGAGAAAGAGACCTATTTTCTGGCCGATCCCAGTTACCAAATCCAGAGAGGGAAAGATAGGCAAAGAGCTATTTTTTCTCTCTACAGATCCCAAACAGCAACCGAGCTGGGTTTCTCTCTGTGAACCTAGCCCCACCCAGTCACATGACCTTACTTGTCAATCAACCTAATCAAGCCCCACAATGAAAAACCCCAGGGGAAAGCACTAAAATAACAACTCTGCATTAGTTCAGATTAAAACAAACTTTCCAGTAATTAAGATCAATTGGGCTGCTGCAGTAACAACAGGGCTACTGGATACAGACAAAGTGGCACCAATAATAAAACAAACTGCTAAAACAAATCCAGCACAGGGAGTATGACACAAATACATTTCTTAAAGGCACAGTATCATCACAGGATGTTATTGTAGATTGTGCACCTACTTCATGGTTACAGGCAAATGTTTCCAATTTTACTTCTCTTTAGCTTTATGTTGAAGATACATAGAGTAGGATAATGCAGGACAAAGTATACAAGAAGAAATATTAGGTGTTTCTGATAAAGGTTCGGCAATAATCATGGGTGATTTTAATCTACATATAAACTGGAAGAATCAGATTGGCAGTGGTGGCTTGGGTGATTGAGACTGTTTCTTAGAGCTGGAACCAAATAGAGAGCAGATTATATTAGACTTGATGTTGTGTAATGTGACAGGATTAATTAATGACCTCAGAATGAAGGTGCCCCGAGGCAGCAGCAACAACAATACGATTGAATTTTTACACCCAGTATGAAAGGGAGAAGAGTGGGTCTAAGACTAGTATTTTAAACTTAGATAAGGTCAACAACATGGGCATGAAAGTTAGCTAGCTGAAGGGAACTGGGGTACATCAGTATAGAAGTAATGGCAGACATTTAAGGGGATATTTCAGAATATTCCGAATAGTTACATTCCCACTGTAAAGAAACATTCTAAGGGAAGGATCCAACATCCTTGGTTAACTCAAGGAGTTAGGGAAAGCATCAAACTTTAGGAAAAAGCATACTACTGTGGAAAGATGAGTGGCAGGTCAGACAATTGGTCAGAATTTAAAGAATGGCAGAGAATGACCAAAAGGTTAATGTGTAGAAAGAAATTAGAGTGTGACAGGAAGCTGGATAGAAGTTTAAAAATGAATAGCAAGAGTTTCTACAGGTCTTTAAAAGGAAAAAGAGTAATGAGAGTGTTGATCCTCTAGAGATTGACAATGGGGAGTTAATAGCAGATAGCAGGAAATTATGGATGAAATGAACAAATACTTTTCTTCTTTATTCACCAAGGAGGATGCAAAAACATTCCAGTACTAGCTGTAAATCAGGAGGTGGAGGGGAGAGAGGAACTTGGTGAAATTACAATCACTAGGGAAGCTATACTGAGCCAATTAATGGAGCTGCGGGCTGACAAGTCTCTGGATCCTGATGGATTTCACCCTAGGGTCTTAAAAGATGGGTTAATGAGACAGTAGATGCATTCGTGTTGGTTTTCCAAAACTCTCTAGATTCTAGAAAGGTTCCATCAGATTGGAAAAGTACAAATATAGAACATAGAACATAGAACAGTACAGCACAGAACAGGCCCTTCGGCCCACGATGTTGTGCCGACCTTCATCTGAAACCAAGATCAAGCTATCCCACTCCCTACCATCCTGGTGTGCTCCATGTGCCTATCCAATAACCGCTTAAATGTTCCTAAAGTGTCTGACTCCACTATCACTGCAGGCAGTCCATTCCACACCCCAACCACTCTCTGCGTGAAGAACCTACCTCTGATATCCTTCCTATATCTCCCACCATGAACCCTATAGTTATGCCCCCTTGTAATAGCTCCATCCACCCGAGGAAATAGTCTTTGAACGTTCACTCGATCTATCCCCTTCATCATTTTATAAACCTCTATTAAGTCTCCCCTCAATTTCCTCCACTCCAGAGAGAACAGCCCCAGCTCCCTCAACCTTTCCTCATAAGACCGACACTCCAAACCAGGCAGCATCCTGGTAAATCTCCTCTGCACTCTCTCCAGCGCTTCCACATCCTTCTTATAGTGAGGTGACCAGAACTGCACACAATATTCCAAATGCGGTCTCACCAAGGACCTGTACAGTTGCAGCATAACCCCACGGCTCTTAAACTCCAACCCCCTGTTAATAAAAGCTAACACACTATATGCCTTCTTCACAGCTCTATCCACTTGAGTGGCAACCTTTAGAGATCTGTGGATATGGACCCCAAGATCTCTCTGTTCCTCCACAGTCTTCAGAACCCTACCTTTGACCCTGTAATCCACATTTAAATTAGTCCTACCAAAATGAATCACCTCACATTTATCAGGGTTAAACTCCATTTGCCATTTTTCAGCCCAGCTTTGCATCCTATCTATGTCTCTTTGCAGCCTACAACACCCCTCCACCTCATCCACTACTCCACCAATCTTGGTGTCATCAGCAAATTTACTGATCCACCCTTCAGCCCCCTCCTCTAAGTCATTAATAAAAATCACAAAGAGCAGAGGACCAAGCACCGATCCCTGCGGCACTCCGCTAGCAACCTGCCTCCAGTCCGAAAATTTTCCATCCACCACCACCCTCTGTCTTCGATCAGATAGCCAGTTACCTATCCAATCGGCCAACTTTCCCTCTATCCCACACCTCCTTACTTTCATCATAAGCCGACCATGGGGGACCTTATCAAACGCCTTACTAAAATCCATGTATATGACATCAACCGCCCTACCTTCATCAACACACCTAGTTACCTCCTCAAAAAATTCTATCAAATTTGTGAGGCACGATTTGCCCTTCACAAATCCGTGCTGACTATCCCGGATTAATCCGCATCTTTCTAAATGGTCGTAAATCCCATCCCTAAGGACCTTTTCCATCAATTTACCAACCACCGAAGTCAGACTAACCGGTCTATAATTACCAGGGTCATTTCTATTCCCTTTCTTAAACAGAGGAACAACATTTGCCACTCTCCAGTCCTCTGGCACCATCCTCGAAAGCTTGTGTGGCTTTTGCTACCAAATAAACCTGTTGGACTTTAACCTGGTGTTGTTAAACTTCTTACTGTGTTTACCCCAGTCCAACGCCGGCATCTCCACATCATGACCATCCCCGTGGACAGCGAGGACCCAAAGATCAAAGCCAAAGGCTCTGCAATCTCATCCCTCGCCTCCCAAAGAATCCTAGGATACATTTCATCAGGCCCAGGGGACTTATCGACCTTCAGTTTATTCAAAACTGCCAATACATCCTCCCTCCGAACAACTATTTCCTCCAGCCTATTAGCCTGTAACACCTTCTCTTCCTCAAAAACATGGCCCCTTTCCTTGGTGAACACTGAAGAAAAGTATTCATTCATCACCTCGCCTATCTCTACTGATTCCATACACAAGTTCCCACCACTGTCCTTGACCGGCCCTAACCTCACCCTGGTCATTCTTTTAATCCTCACATAAGAGTAAAAAGCCTTGGGGTTTTCCTTGATCCGACCCGCCAAGGACTTCTCATGTCCCCTCCTAGCTCTCCTCAGCCCCTTTTTCAGCTCATTCCTTGCTAACTTGTAACCCTCAATCGAGCCATCTGAACCTTGTTTCCTCATCCCTACATAAGCTTCCCTCTTCCTTTTCACAAGACATTCCACCTCTTTTGTGAACCACGGTTCCCTCACTCGGCCATTTCCTCCCTGCCTGACAGGGACATACCTATCAAGGACACCCAGTATTTGTTCCTTGAAAAAGTTCCACTTTTCATCAGTGCCTTTCCCTGACAGTTTCTGTTCCCATCTTATGCCCCCTAATTCTTGCCTAATCGCATCTTAATTACCTCTCCCCCAATTGTAAGCCTTGCCCTGCCGTCCGGCCCTATCCCTCTCCATTGCAATAACAAAAGACACCGAATTGTGGTCACTATCTCCAAAGTTCTCTCCCACAACCAAATCTAACACTTGGCCCGGTTCATTTCCCAGTACCAAATCCAATGTGGCCTCACCCCTTGTCGGCCTATCCACATATTGTGTCAGGAAACCCTCCTGCACACACTGCACAAAAAGTGCCCCATCCAAACTATTTGACCTACAAAGGTTCCAATCAATATTTGGAAAGTTAAAGTCCCCCATGACAACTACCCTGTGACCCCCACACGTATCCATAATCTGCTTAGCAATTTCTTCCTCCACATCTCTATTACTATTTGGGGGCCTATAGTAAACTCCTAGCAACGTGACCGCTCCTTTCCTGTTTCTAACTGCAGCCCATATTACCTCAGTGTGCATATCCCCCTCAAAGTGCTTTTCCGCAGCCGTTAAACTATCCTTGATTAACAATGCTACTCCTCCACCTCTTTTACCAGCTTCCCTACACTTAGTGAAACATCTATACCCCGGAACGTCCAACAACCATTCCTGTCCTTGTTCTACCCACGTCTCCGTAATGGCCACAACATCGTAGTCCCAAGTAGCAATCCACGCCCCAAGTTCATCCACCTTGTTCCGGATGCTCCTTGCATTGAAGTAGACACACTTCAACCCATCTTCCTGTCTACCGGTACCCACCCTTGACCTTGATACCTTCCCCAATATCTCACCACCCTCAACACTGACTTCCGGACTACAACTCCTTTTCCCACTCCCCTGACAAATTAGTTTAAATCCCCCTGAAGAGCCGTAGCAAATTTCCCTCCCAGGATATTGGTGCCCCTCTGGTTCAGGTGCACCCCGTCCTGTTTGTAGAGGTCCCACCTTCCCCAGAACGTGTTCCAATTATCCACGTATCTGAAACCCTCCCTCCTGCACCATCCCTGCAACCACATGTTTAAGTGCACTCTCTCCCTGTTCCTCAACTCGCTATCACGTGGCACCGGTAGCGTACCAGAGATGACCACATGTTTTGTCTTTGCTCTCAGCTTCCAGCCCAGCTCCCGAAATTCCTGTTTTAAATCCCCGTCCCTTCTCTTACCTATGTCGTTGGTACCAATGTGTACCACGACTTGTGACTGTTTCCCCTCCCCCTTAAGAATCCGGAAAACCCGGTCCGAGACGTCACGGACCCTGGCATCCCTCTTTAAGAAAGGAGGGAGGCAGAAAACAGGAAACCATATGCCAGTTAACTCAAGTCTAATATAACCTGCCCCCTGTCTGGCGCCAGGTCCAAAAACGGTCTCAAAAGCATTGTATGAAAACCTCATCCAGGTCATCACTGCCAATCTGGTTCTTCTAGTTTATATGTGGATTAAAATCACCCATGCTTATTGCCTGTTGTAGGGAATGTGTTAGAATCAATCATTAAGGAAGTTATAGCTGGGCACTTAGGTAATTGGGAAGAGTCAGCATGGTTTTGTGAAAGGGAAATCATGTTTAACCAATTTATTGGAGTTCGTTGAAGGAGTAACATCTGCTGTGGATAAAGGGGAACCAGTGCTGTACTTGAATTTCCAGAAGGCATTTGATAAATTGCCAGATCAAAGATTATTGCGGAAAGAAAAACTGATGATGTATGGGATGACAGATTAGCCTGGATTGAAGATTGGCTGGCTGGCAGAAAACAGAGAGTATGCATAAATTATTATTTTTTTGATTGGCAGGGTGTGATGAGTCCCGCAGGAGACTCTACTGAAGACTCAACCTTTTACAATTCATACCATGACTTAGATGAGGGAAGTGAAGACATGGTATCTAAATTTGCAGATGGCATAAAGATAGGTAGGAAAGTATGTTGTGAAGTGGACATAAGGAGGTTGTAGACTAATATAGATAGATAGGTTGAGTAGTGGGCAATGATCTGGCAGATGGAATATTATTTGGGACAATGTGACATTATTTATTTTGGCAGGAAGAATAAAAAAAAGTATTATTTAAGTGGAAAAGGGCTGCAGAATTCCAAGGTGCAGAAGGATCTAGGTGTTCTAGTGCATGAGTCACAAAAGGCTAGTGTGCAGGTACAGCAAGTAATTAAGTAGGCTAATGGGATGTGAAGTGGGAAGTTCTTAATTAGTTAATAAGGTACATAACAGAATACATTTAGAACTGACAAGGCTACCAGCATAGAATTAAATGATCCTTGAAATAAAGTTAGTAAACAAATGAGACTAATAGTTGACACATATGTGGATGCTGTAAGAGAGTTGAACAAATCATTATGATTTTTAAACATATATATTGATATTTTTAAATGTATTTTAAATGTATGAATCATTGCTCACTTCAGCCAAAAGCAGGTTACTGAAAAGGATGATGGTAAAGGCAAAGAGTACAGAATCAAAGGCCTGGGAACCCCATAGTTAGTGAAATTCTAACCAGAAAGTTTCTGGTGAGGGATCACATCTTGCAACATTGTGAATAGGCTCAATTTATTATCCAGACTAAGGATAAGGACGCGTCTGGACGCAAGACCACATGTTCATCCAGATTGGCAATGATCCGGTGGGAATGTCCACTTTGACCCTTGTAGCAAGCGTCTAGGGTAACCAGGCAACCAGTAAGTAAATTTAGCCAAGAAGGGAGTTAGCTTCCGGATTAAATGGACAAATGAAATATTATTATATGGTAGAATGCAATTGGCTGAGGTGAATGTCAGAGATTATTATTGATGTGTGTATCCGAAATGTAATTGGTTTAAAACTAATGTAAGGCAGGAATAATTGATAAGAAAACCTATAATTGATCTGTTTTTGATTGTAAACATCAGATTCATTGGAGAGGTTCTGCCGTTCTATCCCAGAGCTGCTTAACACTTTAGGTGATCTCCAAGAAGCTGCTTGTTGTGTTTTTGTTAAATAAATGTTACATCTTTCTACAAAGATATCTGCCTCGTGAGTTTTATATTGTCTGTAGTTAAATACAGTACTGGCCATCTCAATTTACCCCACAACAGGATAGAACCATAGAACCATAGAAAATTACAGCTCAGAAACAGGCCTTTTGGCCCTTCTTGTCTGTGCTGAACCAGTTTTTGCCTAGTCCCACTGACCTGCACTTGGACCATATCCCTCCACACCCCTCTCATCCATGAACCCGTCCAAGTTTTTCTTAAATGTTAAAAGTGGCATTCACCACTTTACCACTTTATCCGGCAGTTCATTCCACACTCCCACCACTCTCTGCGTGAAGAAGCCCCCCCCTAATATTCCCTTTAAACTTTTCTCCTTTCACCCTTAACCCATGCCCTCTGTTTTTTTTCTCCCCTTGCCTCAGTGGAAAAAGCCTGCTTGCATTCACTCTATCTATACCCATCAAAATCTTATACACCGCTATCAAGTCTCCTCTCATTCTTCTACACTCCAGGGAATAAAGTCCCAACCTATTCAATCTCTCTCTGTAACTCAGCTTCTCAAGTCCCGGCAACATCCTTGTGAACCTTCTCTGCACTCTTTCAACCTTATTTACATCCTTCCTGTAACTAGGTGACCAAAACTGTACACAATACTCTAAATTCGGCCTCACCAATGCCTTATATAACCTTACCATAACACTCCAACTTTTATACTCGATACTCCGATTTATAAAGGCCAATGTACCAAAGGCACTCCTTACGACCCTATCCACCTGTGACGTCACTTTTAGGGAATTCTGTACCTATATTCCCAGATCCCTCTGTTCAACTGCACTCTTCAGAGTCTTACCATTTACCCTGTACGTTCTACTTTGGTTTGTCCTTCCAAAGTGCAATATCTCACACTTGTCTGCGTTAAATTCCATTTGCCATTTTTCAGCCCATTTTTCTAGTTGGTCCAAATCCCTCTGCAAGCTTTGAAAACCTTCCTTACTGTCCACTACACCTCCAATCTTTGTATCATCAGCAAATTTGCTGATCCAATTTACCAATGTTATTCTTTATCCAATTTACCAATGTTATCCTTTATTACCAGAGAAATTGAACATAAGAGTAAGGATGTTATGCTTCATTTATAAAGGGCATTGGTGAGACTACATCTTGTATATTGTGTGCAGTTTTGGTGTCCTTATTTAAGGAAGGATGTAAATGCATTGGTTCAGATGAGGTTTACTAGATTGATACCTGGAATAAGTGTATTATCTGATAAGGATAGATTAGGCAGACTGGGTTTGTTCCACCGGAGTTTAGAGGAGTGAGGGGTGATTTAATTGAATTTATTAGATCCTGAATGGTCCTGACAAGGTGGATGTGGAAAGAATAATTGGGAAGGCAAATGGAATGTTGGCCTTTATTTCAAAGGGAATTGAGTATAAAAGTAGGGAAGTCTTGTTAAAAGTATACAAGACACTAGTTAGACAACTGGAATACAGTGAACAGTTTTGGTCCTCTTATCTAAGGAAATATATACTGACATTAGAGGCAATCCAGAGAAACTTCGTTGGGTTGATTCTGGATAAGCACCTGAACAGGAAACAAACTCCAGAGCTAGGTGGAAAGGAACAGGAGTGTGGGACTAGCCAGATTAGTCTTACAGAGAGCCAGCATGGATATGATGGTCAAATGACCTCTTTCTTCAGTGCTGTAACCATTTTGAGACTTAGGTACCTTCTGGTAAATCCTGTACACGGACTCCGAAATCTCTCTGTCCATCCACAGTGTCCAGCTGCTTGTGTTTTAAAAAATACTCTGATTTATCTCAGGGTTTAAGAGGAAGACATTTTCTCACATTGAAACTCCATCAGCCAGTTTTCCCCCACTCACTTGATCTAATGTCCCTTTCTGCTCCTGTCAACCGTACTCATTTTGCAGCCTAACTGTGCCTTCAGAAAGCTTAGCTAAGTAACACTCTATTCCATCATTCAAATCATTTATAAATCTATTGAATAGCTATTGCTCGGTATTGATCTCTGGGACACACCATTAGCACATCTGCCAATTTGAGGACATACCCCTTATGCTTAAAATATATCTCCTATTCCGGAGTAGTATCTAATTCCCAATCCAAAACAATAGGTTGCTTCCAATTTCATGCACTCCCAGTTTACATTGCAGCAAAGAAAATTCCTTCCGAAAATCCAAATAAATAATATTCAAACCTCCCGACTTAGTTAGCCCTCGAAACATTCTGTTTATTCCACACGATTTCCCTTAACAAACCAATGTTGCTTCTCTCTGATCAGCCCCTATTTACCCAAATGCTCAGTCACTCTGTCTCTCATGAGTGATTATAGGAACTTCCACATTTCCGGAGGAGGCAATGGCCTTGTGGTATTATCGCTAGATTACTAATCCAGAAACTCAGCTAATACTCTGGGGAAGCGGGTTCAAATCCCGTTCACGGCAGGTGGTGGAATTTGAATTCAATCAAAAAATAACTGGAATTAAGAATGTACTGATAATCATTGTCGATTGTCAGAAAAACCCATCTGGCCCTTTCGGGAAGGAAATCTGCCGTCCTTACCTGGTCTGGCTGACATGTGACTCAGAGCCACAGCAATGTGGTTGACTCTCAACTATCCTCCAAGGCCAACTGGGGATGGGCAATAAATGCTAGCCAGCCAATGGTGCCCTTGTCCTATGAATTAATAAAAAATGAATAAAAATTACTTTAGTAGGCCTATAATTTCCAAGTTTAGCTCCCACCCTTCTTAAATAGATTCCCTATCTTCCTGCATCACCCTCCTGTTTCCCATGCTCCAACCTGTCTTCTTGTCTGACTATACCGCCCAACCTACACTCAGTTACCCTCCAACTCGACCTTAGTTTCCCCTCTTTAAATTGCCCTCAGATTTCCATTTTCTTGTTTTCCCCCATCATTTCAGTTTCCTCTCCCCCACCCCCGACCCTGAATTCCTTTTACTTCCCCACCCCCAGTTTACCCTCTTCCCAGCCTGACTTTTCTGCTCACTGCCTCCTCGTGACTGAACTCCTGGTTTTGGGACGAGACACACAGCGGCTGGTGGGAAACCAGAGGCAAAATCTTCAAGTACAGGTAATATATAATATTTTTACAAGTCCTAAGACCATAAGACCATAAGACATAGGAGCGGAAGTAAGGCCATTCGGCCCATCGAGTCCACTCCACCATTCAATCATGGTTGATTTCAACTCCATTTACCCGCTCTCTCCCCATAGCCCTTAATTCCTCGAGAAATCAAGAATTTATCAATTTCTGTCTTGAAGACGCTCAACGTCTCGGCCTCCACAGCCCTCTGTGGCAATGAATTCCACAGACCTACCACTCTCTGGCTTAAGAAATTTCTCCTCATCTCTGTTCTAAAGTGACTCCCTTTTATTCTAAGGCTGTGCCCCCGCGTCCTAGTCTCCCTGCTAATGGAAACAACTTCCCTACGTCCATCCTATCTAAGCCGTTCATTATCTTGTAAGTTTCTATTAGATCTCCCCTCAACCTCCTAAACTCCAATGAATATAATCCCACGATCCTCAGACGTTCATTGTATGTCAGGCCTACCATTCCTGGGATCATCCGTGTGAATCTCCGCTGGACCCGCTCCAGTGCCAGTATGTCCTTCCTGAGGTGTGGGGCCCAAAATTGCTCACAGTACTCCAAATGGGGCCTAACCAGTGCTTTATAAAGCCTCAGAAGTACATCCCTGCTTTTGTATTCCAAGCCTCTTGAGATAAATGACAATACATTTGCTTTCTTAATTACGGACTCAACCTGCAAGTTTACCTTTAGAGAATCCTGGACTAGGACTCCCAAGTCCCTTTGCACTTTAGCATTATGAATTTTGTCACCGTTTAGAAAATAGTCCATGCCTCTATTCTTTTTTCCAAAGTGCAAGACCTCGCACTTGCCCACGTTGAATTTCATCAGCCACTTCTTGGACCACTCTCCTAAACTGTCTAAATCTTTCTGCAGCCTCCCCACCTCCTCAATACTACCTGCCCCTCCACCTATCTTTGTATCATCGGCAAACTTGGCCAGAATGCCCCCAGTCCCGTCATCTAGATCGTTAATATATAAAGAGAACAGCTGTGGCCCAAACACTGAACCCTGCGGGACACCACTTGTCACCGGTTGCCATTCTGAGAAATAACCTTTTATCCCAACTCTCTGCCTTCTGTCTGACAGCCAATCGTCAATCCATGTTAGTACCTTGCCTCGAATACCATGGGCCCTTATTTTACTCAGCAGTCTCCCGTGAGACACCTTGTCAAAGGCCTTTTGGAAGTCAAGATAGATAACATCCATTGGCTCTCCTTGGTCTAACCTATTTGTTATCTCTTCAAAGAACTCTAACTGGTTTGTCAGGCATGACCTCCCCTTACTAAATCCATGCTGACTTGTCCTAATCTGACCCTGTGATTAAGTATCTTACCCAGCTCCCCCCCTGCCCAATCCCCATAACCCCATACATTTACCATGTCGAATCCCCCTAACCTACAAACCTTTGGACACTGGCATGACCAATCAACCTAACCTGCACAACTTTGGACTGTGGGAGGAAACCGGAGCACCCGGAGGAAACCCACACAGACACGGGGAGAATGTGCAAACTCCACACAGACAGTGACCCAAGGCTGGAATTGATCCCAGGTCCCTGAAACGGTGAGGCAGCTGTGATGACCACCATGCCACCCCGCATCTCTCCTATTTTTCTCCAGCATTTATCCAGTTTCCAGCTGCTATTGGATCTGAATTTGCCACCGTAAAGTTCCAAATCCTAAACACATGTTTTGTGGAAAAGTTCCCCCTCATGGCTCAGGGAAATGGTGCAATGGGTGTATGTGTTGTTTTGCTGGGATTTCTGCTCCTCTTAAGGTGGACCTTGAGGAGAAACCCCACAGCAACTCACCCTGTCAGTCTTTTGAACAAGTGATGAACAAAATGGTTTTGATTTAGTAAAAGACCAGAAGATATTCAGTGTATTGATTTCATTCCCATGGGGGCGATAGCCACAATGTTTCCCCAAATCAGCTCCAGTGCAGTTTTCACTCCAACGCAGCCGTGTCCTACTGCACTTTCAGTGTATCTATAATCACTGATCTGTATTCAGGAGGGGTTCTTGTTTCTGGGGCTCTCTCAGCTTTTGGGAAATTGACATGTACACTTCTCACAAGCGTTGTAGGAGTTAATTCCGCAACAGGTTTAAAAAATCAAAAGCACGAAATTCCTTGTGTGCGTCTCAGGAGAGCCTCCGCTGTGATAAACAACACAGGAGTCCTAGCAACGTGAGGGTGGGAGGAGTTATTCTGGGTCAAAATTTGCTGCAGAGACAGTGCACACAGCGGAGTGAACACATTGAGAGGGAGTATTGGATGCTGAAAGATAGAAGGTAAGTCTTTCTATTTCACACAGAGGGTTTAATTTGCCGACATTTCCCTGTGAACACTGGAAACCTTCACGAACCTGATCAATTCCCCTTTTATTGAGTCAGAGAAGCAGCCCCACCCCTTCATTCCGGCTGGACTGTCAGCAAACAGCACCCGGAATAGGGAATCATACCCTGTTCCAGTTTAGGAATTGTCACCGAGCTCTTCATTTCCCATCTGAAACCATAAAAAGCTGTAAGGAAAAGTGAAACTGAGATGTAGCCATATTGCTCAGTTCCTGTCTGCAGGTATTCCAGTGGGAGGATCTGGGAAACATGCAAACTGAGTGAAACAAATAGTCAAAGATTGTTCAAATCCCAGAGCAGCTATAAAGGTTCCCAAATGAATAAGTCACTGTGAGTCACAGAATACCCACCGGGAGGCCATTCGGCCCATCGAGTCAGCACCAACTCTTACCCCTTGTCCCTGAGTGTCGGGGGATTAGGAGGCTAAATAAGTGGGGTTATGGGGATAAGACTTGGGTGGGATTGCTGTCGGTTCAAGCTTGATGGGCTGAATGGCCATCTTCTGCATTTTAGGGATTCTAATGATTACCCAGGCTTACTCTGTAACCCATGTATTTACCCTGCTAATCCCCCTATCCTATGTATCCTTGGACACTAAGGGGCAATTTAGCATAGCCAATCTACCTAACTTGCACATCTTTGGACTGTGGGAGGAAACCAATGCAGACACGGGGAGAACGTGCAGACTCCGCACAGTCACCCAAGGCCAGAATTGTACCTGGGTCCCCGGCGCTGTGAGGCAGCAGTGCTAACCACTTTGGTATTTTCTGCGGACTGCTGTAATAATCCTGGAAGGATAGTTGTGATGAGGTGCTCAACTATGAGAGAGGTGATGGAGGGGAGGAGGCACCTTAAAGTTGCAAACAGGTCAGTTCATGTTCAGAAAAAGACTTGGGTCAGACACAAGCCCTTTTCAGCATAGGTACAACTAAAGAGAGAATACTTTCATTTATAGCATTTTTCATAGCCCAAGGATGTCACAAAGCATTTTGCGGTCAATTTTGAACTGAATTGTAACATATATAGAAGGAAACAAAAACAGTTCAAAATTTACAAATCCCAATAAAAATCACCAATACTGGCACCATTGATACTGGAGTTCCATTTTAAGGTATCCAAGACCACGAAGCTGATTTCTCCGCTCTCTCGCAATCTTACTGGCTCGCCCTGACCATCAACTAGTGGGGTGAAATGGTAAATCACACCCTTCCCCCCCCCCCACTCCGGAATTAAAACGTCTAACGATGACCACGAAACCATTGTCAATTGTCGTAAAAACCCATCTGTTTCACTAATGCCCTTCAGGGGTGGAAATCAGCCATTCTTACCTGGTCTGGCCTACATGTGACTCCAGATCCACAGCAATGTAGTTGAGTTTTAGAGTGTATTTATTACAAGTAGGCTTACATTAACACTGCAATGAAGTTACTGTGAAAATCCCCCGGTCGCCACACTCTGACACCCTGTTTGGATACACTGAGGGAGAATTTAGTATGGCCAATGCACCTTACCAGTACGTCTTTTGGACAGTGGGAGGAAACCCACGCAGAAATGGGGAGAAGGTGCAAATTCCACACAAACGATGACTCAAGCTGGGAATTGAACCTGGGTCCCTGGCACCATGAGGCAGCAGTGCTTGCCACTGTGCCACCCCTAACTTCAAGGTCAATTGGGGATGGGTAATGAATGCTGGCCCAGTCAGTGATGCCCACATCCCCATCAGCAAGTAAAATAAGCATTAATGGGCTTCAGGCGGGACTTCCTCCCCTTGTTCAGGACCAAGTCTCACCTCAGAGAGCTGCTGACCAATCTGATTAGTCAGCAGCTCGCTGGTCCCCACAGTGGACAAGACTAGGACTGCAAGCAGCCACCAGAAGCTAAGTCCTGGGAGTCCAGGAGGAGGTACGTCTTGGCAGTCTCTGGGCAGGGAGAGGAGGTGAGGCCTGGGGAAATGGACATACTTGCAGGGAGGGGGGAAGAGTGCCCGAAGGAGTCAGATTATTTTCGGTGGGGACCCAATATTAAATGGAGGCCCCCCCCCTCCCCCTTCTGACCCTCTTGCCCGAGGTCTGATTGGGTTATTTTTTCGGCTGAAATTGAAGCTGGGCAAAAAACAGTCCTTACGTTGTCAATAATTGGCCCAGAAAAGGGCCTCAAATCGGGGCAAGGGCATGGTTTCAGCATAACAATACGCAGAGGTCAGGGCAGGTGGGATCCCATCTGGAAGACCATCCGACATTTTTATGCTTACCACCTACAAACTGGTTGGTGGGCGTGCAGGTAAAATCCTGCCCATTGTTACATCCAGTCAATGGAGAGATTGGAGGAGCAAAGAGAATGATTGGCTGGCGGCTTCCTAAAGTAGGACTTCCTCTCCGGGATAGGGTTGGAAGTCTCACTCTGAGACGAGTAACGCTGCCCCAGCATCAAACGGCTACCGGGCAATCAGCTTTTGGGTGGGCGGGCGGGCTCACAACCAACATTTTCAGCCCATATAAAATACAGCAGCAGCCTGAATGTAATAGAAAAACATTCTTCCAGTTTTGTGACACTAATATGGTAGTCAAAGAACAAGTGTAAAAGGTGTAAGTAAAAGCCAAGCTGAAAATTGACAATACTGTGTGATAACTTGCTGCGGGGAGACAATGGCCTCGTGGTATTATCGCCAGACTATTAATCCAGAAACTCAGCTAATGTTCTGGGAACCCAGAGTTGAATCCCGCCACGGCAGATGCTGGAATTTGAATTAAATAAATAATATCTGGAATTAAGAATCTACTGATGACCATGAAACCATTGATTGTCAGAAAAACCCATCCGGTTCACTAATGTCCTTTGGGAAGGAAATCTGCCACCCTTACCTGGTCTGGCCTACATGTGACTCCAGAGGCGCAGCAACTCTCAACTGCACTCAGGTAACGAAGGATGAGCAATAAATGCTGACCAACCAGCAATGCCTATGTCCCATGAATGATTAAAAAAAAAGTAGGACGCTTGTCTGTGAGTCATTGTCCACCGCGATCCTTATCTTTTCACTGATATGGGTGAGACTAGCATGCCGAGCAGTCGTTGCCCATCCTTAATTGCCCTTGAACTGAGTGGCTTGTTCGGCTGTTTCAGAGGACAGTTAAGAATCAACCACATTGCTGTGGGTGTGGGAGTCTGGAGTCACATGTAGGCCAGACCAGATAAAGATGGCAGATTTTATGCTCTGAATGTTATTAGTGAACCTGATAGGTTTTATGACAATCACTGATAGTCTCAGAAATGGTGAGCATGAAACTAACTTCCAATTCCAGATTTATTAATTGATGATAAATTCCACCAGCTGCTGTGGTGAGATTTGAAACCATGCCCCGGAGAATGAGCTGAGGCCGACTATATTTACTAGTCTGGTGACAATACCAGTAAGAGACCTCTCCTCCTGGGTTGGCGGGGGGATTTTGAGGGAGTTGTTGGGCACTGGAGATAGGTTAGAAAAGGGTCAGTGTGGAGCCCCTATTCAGAAAAGGGAATAAAATAGACGGGGTGTTAAAACCTCCACTTACACTGCAGAAAGAAACTTGAGAAGCATTTATCCATGTCAATACGTTAATGAACAGTACACAACAGATTAAAAGGGGGATGATCATGTCTGTCTCACCAAACTGCTCACCTGCTTGGAGGAAGAAACTGTTCTGGAGGAAATGTAAAGAAGACCTTTGCAAGGATGATAGCAGAATGGTGACACAGTGGTTAGCACAGCTGCCTCACAGCGTAAGAGGACGGGGTTCAATTCCTGGCTTGGGTCACTCTATGTGTGGAGTTGTACATTCTCCCCATGTCTGCATGGGTTTACCCCAGGTGCACCAGTTTCTTCCCACAGTCCGAAGGATGTGCTGGTTAGGTGCATTGGCCATGCTAAATTATCCCTCACAGCACCCGAACTGGCGGCAGAGTGTGGTGAGTTGGGGATTTTCACAGTAACTTCATTGCAATGAAGGCCTACTTGTGACACAAATAAATAAACTTTAAATTCATAAACTAAATCTTATCTTCAGCTGGTAATTCGTTGACGTTCTTGAGAAACTTTTTATCCGAAAATTCCTTTGATGATCTGTGTTCTATATTTATCTTTCTTGCAGTTTAAAACCATGGAAGACCTGAGCAAAGCAAATTGCCTTTTCGCTCTTGACCTATTCAGAATGTTGATTGAGAAAAATGAAGCCGGCAACATTTTTTTCTCTCCATTCAGTATCTCCATGGCATTGGCCATGGTTTACCTTGGAGCAAGAAATAATACTGCTTCTGAAATGGCGAAGGTAAGCGTGAAATTACTCTGAATAAAAATCTTCTTCAAGTGCTTTATGCATGCATTTTCTGTTGAATGTATCATTGCTCTTGCCAAGTTTAGTCAACTAAAGTTGGAAGTGAATAAGCTAAGCTTCACACAATTAGTGTTGTGAGACTTCTTACACAATTAGAATTCCCACAGTGCAGAAGAGGCCACTTGGCCCATTGGCTTTGCACCAACGCTCTGACAGAGTATCTTACCCAGTCCCTCTTTCTCCACCCTATCCCCGTAACCCCACACATTTCCCATGGCCAATCCTCCTAACTTACACACTTGGGACACTAAGGGGCAATTTAGCATGGCCAGTCCACCTAACCTGTGCATCTTTGGACAAGGTTTCAACAGCCGAGGTTCAATGCTTGGTCTGCACTGAGCTAACTTCCAAATGAAATTAATAATGTTCTGGAGGGGACAATCCACTAGGGTCTTGCCCCGTAATCACTGTTCAATGACCTTCAACTGTCAGCGTGCGAGTATGTTGACCAAGAGCAGTATTGTCATTAACTGATGTGTCCAAGTGGTTGAGTAATCTATTGACACTCCATTTTGAGGATGAGGCTGAAGGTTTCTTTGATGAGATACTGGAAGGTGATCAGCATGATCAGAATGAAATCCCAGCACAGAATAAATGCTTGCAGGAAAGTCTTTCTTCTTCTATGAAAGGGCGCAAAAAACCCCAGCAGAAAACAAGATGGCGGAAAGAACATGAATGATTCTAGCTTTTGCTCCTTTTTCAATTCACTGTTTGATGTTTCTTTTATGCGTTTGTTCTAAATACAGGCTCTCCATTTTGATCAAGTTGGAGATGTCCATTCTGGATTTGAGAAAATGCAGTTAGACATTAACCGAGCTGATGCTTCGTATCTGTTGAAAGTGGCCAATCGACTGTATGGGGAGAAGAGCGACAACTTCCTAGAAGTAAGTGGCGAGTCAGTCACCTGTTCCCAGATCCTTCCAGCGCTCAGAAACCAAGGTGATATTGTTCTCGACCCCTCCCAGTAAGGAGAAAGCTGACTCTATTGTTAGTGTTTGCACATTGCTGGTGTAGAGGATTCATCAATTCTGCTGATCTGCAATGGTGAAATCGGATTGTCAAAAGGTTTCCCAACTGGATGTCGAATTAATTTTCCCTCTATCTATTGTTCAGGAATTCAGTAAATCCACCAAGAAATTCTACGGAGCAGAGATGTTGCCAGTTGATTTCCAAACTGCTGCAGATGGAACAAGACAAGAGATCAATAAATGGGTGGAGGTACAGACCGAGAGTAAGTTGTCGTCCACACTCAATCATTTGCAAACTGAAGGTGAAGGAAGAATCTCATTATTAAATGCAAAGAGAGTAGAAATCTTTCACTTTGATCACATTGGAGATGTCCAATCCGGATTTGAGAAAATGCAATCATACATTAACCGAGCTGATGTTTGGTATCTGTTGAAAGTGGAACTCGGAGTTGGTTGAGACAAATAGCACCAATGCGTTAAAAATGAAACTCGATGAGTACATGGGGGGAAAAGGGAAAATACAGATATGAAGAAAGGCTGAGATATGGGGCTGAATAACATTGAAAGAAGGAGTGAGGGGCTCCCTCTCCCTCCAAAGCAAAGACCCATCCCCCCAGCCATAACGCATTGCAGGGGAACTTAACAAAGGTCATGTGGGGTCTTTGGGGGGGAGTTTGGGTTTAAGGCTTTGGGGGCGGGGTGGGAGGGCAGTGGAATTTTTGGGGAGGAAGGGAGGGGGGTTTCCATATGAAGTGGGCCGTGCTCTGACCTGCAACAGGCAGCTCCTGAAGGTCAAACTGCCCCTCCTTTTCCTCCCTGCCCGATGAAGAATGTAGAAACATAGAAAAACTACAGCACAATACAGGCCCTTCAGCCCACAAATTGGTGCCGAACATGTCCCTACCTTAGCAATTACTAGGCTTACCTATAACCCTCTATCTTACTAAGTTCCATGTACTTATCTGAAAGTCTCTCAAAAGACCCTACCGAATCCACCTTCACCACCGTTGCTGGCAGCCCATTCCATGCACCCACCACCCTCCTCTGACTGAAAAACTTACCCCTGACATCTCCTCTGTACCTACTCCCCAGCACCTTAAACCTGTGTCCTCTTGTGGCAACCGTTTCAGCCCTAGGAAAACGCCTCTGACTGTCCACTCGATCAATACCTCTCAACATCGTATACACCTCAGGTCACCCCTCATTCTTCGTCTCTCCAAGGAGAAAAGGCCGAGCTCACTCAACCTATCCTCATAAGGCATGCCCCCCAACCCAGGCAATATCCTTGTAAATCTCCTCTGCACCCTTTCTATGGCTTCCATATCCTTCCTGTAATGAGGCAACCAGAATTGAGCACAGTACTCCAAGTGGGGTCTGACCAGGGTCCTATATAGCTGCAACATTATCTCACGACTCCAAAACTCAATTCCTCGATTGATGAAGGCCAGTACACCATATGCCTTCTGAACCACAGCCTCAACCTGCACAGCTGCTTTGAGCGTCCTATGAACTCGGATCCCAAGATCCTTCTGATCTTCCACACTGCCAAGAGTCCTACCATTAATATTATATTCCGCCATCCTATTTGACCTGCCAAAATGAACCACCTCACACTTATCTGGGTTAAACTCCATCTGCCACACTCCGCCCAGTCATGCATCCTGTCATTGTCTCGCTGCAACTTCTGACATCCCTCCACACTATCCACAACACCTCCAACCTCTGTGTCATCAGCAAACTTACCAACCCATCCCTCACTTCCTCATCCAGGTCATTTATAAAAATCACAAAGAGTAAGGGTCCCAGAACAGATCCCTGGGGCACTCCACTGGTGACCGACCTCCATTCAGAATATGACCCATCTATAACCACTCTTTGCCTTCTGTGGACAAGCCAGTTCTGGATCCACAAAGCAATGTCCCCTTGGATCCCATGCCCCCTCACTTTCTCAATAAGCCTTGCATGGGGCACCTTATCAAATGCCTTGCTGAAGTCCATATATACTACATCTACTGCTCTTCCTTCATCAATGTGTTTAGTCACATCCTCAAAAAATTCAACCAGGCTCGTAAGGCATGATCTGCCTTTGACAAAGCCATGCTGACTATTCTTAATCATATTATACCTCTCCAAATGTTCATAAATCCTGCCTCTCAGGATCTTCTCCATCAACTTACCAACCACTGAGGTTAGACTCACTGGTCTATAATTTCCAGGGCTATCTCTACTCCCTTTCTTGAATAAAGGAACAACATCCGCAATCCTCCAATGCATTTAAGAAATCAGGATTGGAATCCTCCAGCCTCGCCCGCGGCTGGGATTCTCCAGTCCCGCTGCAGTGAATGGAATTTTGGCTGGGCACCAAATTCTCCGTTCTCGCTGGCAGCTTGCCGGGTGAACAAGATGGGAGAATCCAGGCCCAGGTTTCCTGCTCCCACCCGACAGTGCACACTAAATATTTTATGGGAATGGCAGCGTATTATCGATTGGCCTGGTAACAAGCCCAAACGGCTCTTAATTGCCGATTTAAATATGGCGGCCAGCCCCTCCTACCCCCTTCACCATATTACAGGGGTGGGTGTGAAGGCGATGGGGTGGACACCTGTCCTATTTTACATGCCTCCAGCGCCGCCATTCCATGCATTTGAAGAGTAGCCCAAAGTCGAAGAGATTGGAAGAGAGAATGGTGTGGAGTAAAACCTCCCCACAGACTATTTCGGGTGAATGGTCTGCTTCTGTGCTGCATGTTCTCTGGAAGTCAATATGCAAATTTAGCCTAGTTATTAATCTATTTGAAAAAATCATAGAATTTTAATGCACAGAATGAGGCCATTCGAATCAGTGTGATTAATTGATGCTCTGTAGGAAAAACCTCCCCGTTTCAGAACCTTTCATTGATAACATTTTATTTTTAAAATATAGCCGAAACCATTTGGGGACTGTTAATTTTGATGTATTATTTCTCTCTCTCCTTCTGATGTCTTAAGTTTACAAAAACAAATTCAGGAAGGTTAATCTTTCCTCATTCTTTTTGTTGTTGGTGTGTACAATTCCAATGAGCTGAATCTGTTTCTGTTCAGGTAAGATCCAAAACTTGCTGGGCGATGGCTCTGTTAACAGTGATACCCGACTCGTGTTGGTGAACGCCATCTACTTCAAAGGGAGCTGGGCTGAGAAGTTTGATGTGCGACGTACAAAGGAGATGCCATTCAGACTGAATAAGGTATTCCAAATAAAGTACCAGCACTGAATCAGGCAATTTGTTTTCTTGAGGTCTGCATTTTTAGTAGATTTAATTCTTGTCATTTTCCCAAGGACTGCGATTAGAGCTGAGCCCATTATGGATATTTGGCTGTGTTTCAATATGTCCAAAACCACTTATCTCAGCACATTGGCTGTCGCACATTTTGGTTGAGAGTTTTGAGAAACCATTAAAAGATTAGCTGTATTGAATGTAGTTACTAAGTAACTTGTTGTTTTTCTTGATAATGGATTGACCACTTGAGGGGACTTGTAATCTTTGAATGGGTGACATAAATGAGGGCTCTGTTAGATTGTTAGAAGTTTGATTTTTTTCATCTCCACATGGCTCCTGAGGTCTGCCCCGATTGCTGGTTGAATGGATATGGAGGTTGCAAGGGTGAATGAGGGGGTCAAGGTCAGAGGGCCTAACAACCTTTTCTAAAAGTGTGCCGAAGTCTCAGAGAACCAAGGTGGACCTTCTGACCAGCCTGCCTTGGTACTCACCTGCCTTCTTGCCCGCTTCTAAACTGCTTCCAGAGGCAGCAGGCCTGACTTGATCATGGTCCCACTTCCCCGGAGCGACAATTGTGTGTCAGGGCCCTTAATGTAAAGGTATGGTCACCAAGATGGGAAATTTCCAATTTGAGCTACCCCCACTCAATAGCAAAGATCCAGCCCAGAGAGACAATCATGGTATGTCCTACCCACACTACTAATCTTGCTACTTATATTTAGCAGTGAGTAGTCTGGTAAAAATTGAGACAGTTATGATTGCTTCTTTGGAGTGTGTGAACAATAATATAATACACATATAAACAAAGTGCTTTTTTTTTGCAGATTGCTACCTTACCTATGTTGGTTCATATATTTTATCTCGGGACTTAATTTATTTCTTTTGCATAATTCCCATAGTTGCCTCCTTCAATGCATCATTGCAAATAAACTAAAAAATGAAATGCCTTGAATGTTCTTGTTCATAGAAAGAAAGCAAGCCAGTGAAAATGATGTACCAAAACAACAAGTTCCTTCTCCGACACATTCCTGAATTTAAAACTCAGGTCCTTGAGCTTCCCTATGTTGGCAACGAGTTGAGCATGATTATCTTATTGCCAGATGACATCATGGATGATTCCACAGGTCTCGAGCAGGTACAGTATCTTTTCATCATTTAAACTGTTGACATGTGTCACATGGAGTCAGAGATCACACACACTGATGTAGAACCTGTGGGCTGTATGAAGCTTGAAGACCCTCCAATTTACAACCGTTCTCAGACATTCTTCGCCATTCAAAGTATTTAAAGAGCAGCTGAATAATTTAACTTGAAGAACCACTGGTTACGGAGATGTGTTTCACAGCCTGATGCTGGAAGGGCATTTAGGAAATCGACTGTAGTCCCTGCCATAAACCAGACACTGGTTGGGATTTTCCATCGCTTCCTGTCAAAGCAACTGGGGGGGTGCTGGAAAATCTTGGCTCTTGACTCCATCCCTCTCCGGGTAAACCAGACTTTTGGAATGCCCTGGTAGCACAAGATGAGCTTTCAGCCACATGTCTGTGCTATTACTAAGTTTGCCTATTTCTCACATTGCCCAAGCCTCCGCACCAAAGCTCATCAGCTGCTGAAACCCTCAATTCTGCCCTTGCTATCTCTAGTCTTGACTATTCCAATGCACTCCTGGCGGGTCTGCCACATTCTATCCTCCATTAACTTCAGGTGATCAAAATCTCAAGTGCCTGCATCATAACCTGCACCAAGTCCCAATGCCCTATCAACCCCACCCTCGCTGACCAATCAGCCCCACGCTCACTGCCCTTTCAGCCCCACCCTCGCTGACCAACATTGGCTCCAAATCAAGTTGCACATCAATTTAAAACTATCCTTGTTGTTTTCAAATCTCTCTTGGGCTTCATCTCTATCTAACTCTATCTAAAATCTCCTCCAGCTCAACAACCCTCCACGATATCTACACTCATCTAATTCTGGCCTTCTAATCATCCTGATTTGAATTGCCATGCTATTTGATAGCAGCTGCCCAGGCCAAAAGTGTGGAATTCCCTCCCTGAGCCTCTCCTTTTACTTCCTCAAAACACTCCTCAAAGTCTATCTCTTGGGCTACGGTTTTGGTCATGTTCCGTAATATTGCCTTTTGTGTCTCGCAGTCAAATTGTAATTGATAATGTTCCTGTTCAGGGCTTTGGGACCTTAAAGATGCTATATAAATACTAGTTGCTTTTGTTATCCAGAAATCACCGCGATCTTCAGTCATTTCCTGGGACTTCCCATTTATTTGTTGACCCATTTGGTGAAAATAAACATCACTTTAATGGCCCCAATTAGATGGAGCTGTGACCCAGAGCAATTAGCATTCCTCTTAACCCACAGTCCTATATTTTAGTGTCCTTGGCCCAGCCATCCTCAGTTGCTTCATCCATGACCTTCCAACATAAAGTCTGATATGTGAATGTTGGCTGATGATTCAGAACCATTCACAACTCCTCAGATACTGAAGCAGTCAATGTCCAAATGCAGCAAGACCTGGACAATATCCTGGCTTTGGATGACAAGTGGCAATTAACATTTGCACCACACATGTGCAAGGCAATGATCACATTCAACAAGAGAGAATCTAACCATCGCTCTTTGATATTCATTGGCATGACCATCACTGAATCCCTGACTATCAACATCTTGACTGTTATCATTGACCAGAAACTCAACTGGGCTAGCCATATAAATATTGTGGCAACAGGTCAGAGGATAGGAATCCTGACTTTCCAAAGCCTGTCCACCATCTCCAAGGCACAATCAGGAGTGTAATGGAATACTCTCCACTTGTCTGGATGAGTCCAGCTCCAACAACACTCAAGAAGCTTGACACCATGCAGGAGAAAGCAGCGCACTTGTTTGGCACACCATCTCCAAACTGCCACTCCCTCCATCACCAACGAACAGTGGCAGCAGTGTGTCCCATCTACAAGATGCACTGCAGAAATTCACCAAGGCTCCTTAGACAGCATTTTCTAATCCCACAACCACTACCATGAAGGAGGACAGGGGCAGCAGATACAAGTTACTCACCATCCTGACTTGAAAATATATCACCTTCACTGTCGCTGGGTGAAAATCCTGGAACTCGCCCCCCCCTCCCCAAACAGTATTATGGGATTAGCTACATGGACTGCAGCGGGCGGCAGCACACCACCACCTTCTCAAGGGCAACCAGAAATAGGTAATAAATGCTGGGCGAGCCAGTGACACACAAAACCCAATGAATGAATTTTAAAAAAAATTAAATTACACGATGAGCAACAGTTTATTGGCACACTGATGTGCTAGATATGCTCTGCTTTCTAAAACTTTGCAAGTTGGCAGAAAAGTGGGAATAGGAATTGAGGAGCTCACATCCAAGATCATTTGGTATTCGGGCTGCATTTTCAGAGTTGAAATTCGCAGGTTAAATGTGTACTCCAGTATAAAGTTTACACTGATTTTATTCTATCTGCAAAACATACCCTTGTATTCAGAATAAAAGTCATTCATTTTTGAGGTGCACTGCAGTGAATGATTCAATCCTCAGATGGTTTGCCATTACATAGTTATGGACCGCAAGCTGTCCCTGCTGTGTGAGCTAATTACAGCCAACATCCAGTGAAGGCACTAGAATTCCGATCGCATCCTCACCGTCTCATACAGCAGTCGTTTTAAAAAGCCTATCAACCCTGGTCTACGAGAGGAAAATCACAGGAATTCTATCTGTGATTGTTGTCTATCACACCCTCCTCAAATTGCAGTCCAGATTTCCTGTCTGTTTGTCTTCATTTGAAGTTCAGCTTTGCATGTGAATGCTGGCTATGTACTCAGTGCTCAAGCACCATTCCCCAGCTCAATGTCAAGACCTTCAGGAGAGGAACATTCAGCACAAGATGAGACAAAACCTTTCAGCATTTCTAAGGAAAGGCAAAGAAAGGTAGCGAACAGCTAACCACCTCCTGCCACCGAGAAACACACGGCTGGGAGGCCATAGAATCCCTACCATGCAGGACAAGGCCATTTAACCCATCGAGTCTGCACTGACAACAATCCCACCCAGACCCTATCCCTGTAACCCCACATATTTACCCAGCTGATCCTCCTGACACTATGGGTCAACTTAGGATGACCAATCCACCTAACACACACATCTATGGAGTGTGAGAGGAGGAATCCCACGCAGACAATGTGCAACTCATCACAAACAATGACCTGAGGCCGGAATTGAACCTGGGTCCTGGCGTTGTGAAGCAGCAGTGCTACACGCTGTGCCACTGTGCCACTGTTGTAGTTATTCACTTCTGCCAACACCAATTATGGTTTAATATATTTCGAATGCATGAACAACGACAGGCAGGAAGAGATCCTCTGGTCCACCCAGTGTGTCTGTCACAATTGTGAGTGGCAATTTGCCTATCACACAGTACATGCTCTGAGCCCCTGGAAGAGGCAACAACCCAGATTAAACACTGAGGCCAGTTTGTGAGGGAAAGAATACAAAGAAATGTCTCCCTGCTCCCCATGCAATCCAAACTAGTCCGACACACCACTGTGGCTGTGGTAAACCACTGTTATCTGCTATCTGTTACCTGTATATGTGGCACATCCCTGTCGGTTCCGCCCAAGTCTCCTCCCCCTGGTCTGGGTATAAAGGCGGTGGCTCCTCCCCCCTTGCTCTCAGTTCAGACCAGATCACCGACAGGGATGGCTCCAAGTTCTTGCCAATAAAAGCCTATTTGTCTTGCTCACAACTAGTCTCGGCTCGATTGATAGTGCATCAATTTTATTGGCAAATTTTTTTTGAAGAATGGAGCAGCTACTGAAACCCGAAAGGCTAAACCTGGACCCGCAAGCTGCTGGAGCCTCAAATACGTTTGACCACTGGCTGCAATGCTTCGAGGATTACATCGGAGCCTCCACTGCCATCAGTACAGATGATGACAAACTACGGGTGCTCCGCAGTCGGGTAAGCGACGTAGGATACGCTACGATCCGAGACGCGGAAAATTATACGGCCGCTATCGAACTGTTAAAAGGCCTGTATAATAAACAGCCTAACGAAGTCTATGCAAGACACCTCCTTGCTACACACAGACAGCAGCCACGTGAATCAGTCGACTAGTTCCTGCGCGCGTTGCGTCTGCTTGCCCGGGACTGTAACTGTAGGTCTGTGACTGCCGCCCAGAATGCAGACGACTTAATCCGGGATGCCTTTGTCACGGGCATCGGCACTACTTACATCCAGCAACGGCTGCTGGAACAGGGCGCGCTGAACTTAAAGAAAACAGTGCAACTGGCTGTGTCCCTAGAAGTAACCTCACAATACCTCGAATCCTACTCACCTGACCACGTGGGCGCATCCTGGACACCGCGGCCGTCGCTACCAGGTGGACCACAGCCCTACGCCGCTCCACGCCTCTCTGGTGACCTGACCGCGGCTGCAACCGCCGGAGGCCCGAAATGTTACTTCTGCGGCCTGGGTAAGCACCCCCGACAACGATGCCCGGCGAGGGAGTCGTTCTGCTCCGCGTGTGGGAAGAAGGGGCACTACGCAAAGGCCTGCCGTAAGTCTGCTCCCAAATCCACGAGCGCCGTGTGTGACCCGTGGGGGCCGCCATCTTGGACGCCCCTGGCCGCGTGTGACCCGCAGGGGCCACCATCTTGGACGACCCCGGCCGCGTGCGACCCGCGGGGGCCGCCATCTTGGATGACGTCATCGGCCGTCGGCGACCCGCGGGTGCCGTCCTCTTGGCCGACAATTACCGCGAGTGACCAGCAGGGGCCACCATCTCCTACAGCTACAACCTCCTACAGCTTTACAACTACCGCGAGTGACCAGCCGGGGCTGCCATCTCCGACAGCTACCACCCCTACAGCTTTCTGCAGGATTCAACAGTGGCATCAGTGACCCTGGATCAGACGAAGCCTCATCGTCTCGCCGAGTCCATGATGGACATTGAGGTAAATGGGCACTGGGAGCATTGTTTGTTTGACAGTGGGAGTACGGAGAGCTTCATTCACCCCGATACGGTGCGCCGATACGCCTTTTCCGTGCGGCCCGTCCAGCAGACGATCTCCATGGCGTCACAATCCCACTCTGTAAAGGTTCTCGGCTGCTGCGTGGTGACCCTGAAGGTGCCGGGGCACGGTATACGATAACTTCAGGCTCCTTGTGCTGCTACACCTCTGCGCTTCCGTACTCATGGGGCTCGACTTCATGACCCATCTGAAGAGTGTCACTATACAGTATAATGGCCCTTTTCCCCCACTCTCCGTCTGAAATCAGCAGCGTCTAAATTGCCCATCACGCACCACCTGCAGTCTCTCGACCCTTAGGATCGCCCCTCCCTCCCTGTTTGCGAATCTCACTTCCGACTGCAAGCCCATCGCCACCAAGAGCAGGTGGTATAGTGCTGGAGACAGGGCCTTTATCAGGTCCGAAGTCCAGCGGCTCCTCAAGGAAGGGATCATAGAAGCCAGTACCGGCCCCTGGAGAGCACAAGTGGTAGTCGTTAAGTCCGGGGAGAAACACAGAATGGTCATGGACTACAGTCAGACCATTAACCGATATACGCAGCTGGATGCGTACCCCCTTCCCCGCATATCTGATGTGGTCAATCAGATTGCACAATATCGGGTATTCTCCACCATTGACTTGAAGTCGGCATACCACCAGCTCCCTATCCGCCCGGATGACCGCCAATATACGGCGTTCGAGGCGGATGGCCGCCTTTACCACTTCCTCAGGGTCCCCTTTGGCGTCACCAACGGAGTCTCGGTCTTCCAGCGCGAAATGGACCGAATGGTAGACCAGAACGGGCTGCAGGCTACCTTCCCGTACCTGGATAACATCACCATCTGTGGCCATGACCAGCAGGACCACGATGCCAACCTCCACAGATTCCTGCACACGGCTAGGCTCCTTAACCTGACCTACAATAAGGAGAAGTGCGTGTTCAGTACACACCGCATCGCCATCCTCAGGTACGTAGTGGAGAATGGGGTCATCGGCCCCGATCCTGACCATATGCGTCCCCTTCTGGAACTTCCCCTCCCCACTAGCCTCAAAGCACTGAGAAGAGGCCTGGGCTTCTTCTCGTACTATGCACAGTGGGGCCCCAACTATGTGGATAAAGCCCGTCCGCTCATAAAATCCACCCTTTTTCCTTTGACGGCAGAGGCCCGTCTGGCCTTCGACCGTATCAAAGCTGACATCGCGAAGGCCACGATGCACGCTATAGACGAATCCATCCCGTTCCAGGTGGAGAGTGATGCGCCTGATTTTGCCCTAGCCGCCACCCTTAACCAGGCGGGCAGACCCGTGGCCTTCTTTTCACAAACCCTCCAGGGCCCTGAAACCCGACACTCCTCTGTCGAGAAAGAGGCCCAAGCCATAGTGGAAGCTGTACGGCACTGGCGCCACTATTTAGCTGGTAAGCGGTTCACCTTACTCACAGGCCAACAATCCGTTGCCTTCATGTTCAACAACACGCAGCGGGGCAAGATTAAGAACGACAAGATATTACGGTGGAGGATCGAACTCTCCACCTACAATTACGATATCTTGTATCGGCCCAGGAAGCTCAATGAGCCACCTGATGCGCTGTCGCGTGGAACATGCGCCAGTGCACGGGTGGACCGGTTACGGGCTCTCCACAACGCCCTCTGCCACCCGGGGGTCACCAGGTTTTTCCACTTTATTAGAGCCCGAAACCTGCCCTACTCAGTCGAAGATGTCAGATCCGTAACTCGGAACTGCCAGGTCTGCGCGGAATGCAAGCTGCACTTCTACCAGCCAGACAGGGCACATCTCATAAAAGCCACCCGTCCCTTTGAACGCTTCAGCATCGACTTCAAAGGCCCCCTCCCCTCATCTGATCGCAACATATACTTCCTCAATGTCATTGACGAGTACTCACATTTCCCCTTTGCAATTCCCTGCCCAGATATGTCCTCGGCCACAGTTATTAGGGCCCTGCACGGCCTCTTCGCTCTGTTTGGTTACCCCAGCTATATCCATAGCGACCGGGGATCCTCCTTCATGGGTGAGGAACTGCGACAGTACCTGCTCTCCAAAGGCATAGCCTCAAGTAGGACTACCAGTTACAACCCCCAGGGTATCGGACAGGTGGAGCGAGAGAACGCCACTGTCTGGAAGACCGTTTTACTAGCACTACGGTCTAAAGGCGTTCCAGTCACCCGCTGGCAAGAGGTCCTACCGGAGGCACTACACTCCATTAGGTCCCTCCTTTGCACAGCAACCAATGCCACCCCCCACGAACGGATGTTCGTGTTCCCCAGGAAGTCTTCCTCAGGGACTTCACTACCGTCGTGGCTGGCATACCCGGGCCCTGTCCTGCTTCGGAAGCATGCCAGGACCCGTAAGTCTGACCCCCTGGTCGAGAGAGTACAACTCCTCCATGCCAACCCCCAGTACGCCTACGTGCAGTACCCCGATGGGCGGGAGGACACAGTATCTATCCATGACCTAGCGTCCGCAGGTGACTCAGGGACCCCTGTAGCCCCTAACCCCTCACCCCCAACCCCCGATTTTGTCCCTACCATGTCAGAATCACGATGCACTCCTCTCGCCCCCGTGTACAGCTCGCCTGAGCCCCAGGAGTCGGCACCATGCACCCGAGGGGCGGATGAAAACACGGATGACAGCTACGTTCCGGCGCCCGCAACGACACCGCGACCTGAAACCACGTCGGAACCGGTACTACGGAGATTGCAGCGGAAGAGCAGGCCTCCGGATAGACTCAATCTGTAAATATTGTACATATTGTTCACTCCGCCTCACCCCCGACGGACTCTTTTTTTTAAACATGGGGTGAATGTGGTAAACCACTGTTATCTGCTATCTGTTACCTGTATATGTGGCACATCCCTGTCGGTTCTGCCCAAGTCTCCTCCCCCTGGTCTGGGTATAAAGGCGGTGGCTCCTCCCCCCTTGCTCTCAGTTCAGACCAGATCACCGACAGGGATGGCTCCAAGTTCTTGCCAATAAAAGCCTATTTGTCTTGCTCACAACTAGTCTCGGCTCGATTGATAGTGCATCAGTGGCCCTGATCTTTATAACTGCACTTGCCTTGTTTTGCTCTCTAACTGACATCTCTTTATTTTGCTCCATCAGCTGGAGCAGGCACTGACCTTGGAAAAGCTGCAAGAATGGACACTCCCGAACCTCATGCAAAAGATGAAAGTTGTTGTTCATCTGCCCAAATTTAAACTGGAAGGAGAGTATGATCTCCACTCACCGCTGTCCAGTTTAGGCATGCGGGATCTTTTTGACGTTTTGAGAGCAGATCTATCTGGAATGTCTGGAGCTCCTGACCTATTTGTGTCCGAAGCTGCGCACAAGTCTTTTGTGGAGGTGAATGAGGAGGGAACTGAAGCAGCAGCTGCTACCGGAATGGTCTGTCAGACTTACAGCGTGTCCCGGCTGCAGACCTTCACTGCCGACCATCCCTTTCTCTTCTTCATCAGGCACAACACAACAAATAATATCCTGTTCTTTGGTAGATTCACATCTCCCTGAACAGCAAACTAAGTAACGCAACATGTCAAAGCTTGAAAACAAAGTGTAATAATCTTACAGTGATTAAAGACATGTTAAATTAATGTACTTTCCTTCTCAAAACTTTTGATTTGCAACAAGCAATTTTCAAAGGAAAATTAAAGAATACATGATAGGATTCAGTGATTATTGTCTTGGAATTTTTGAGGATAAATGTACTGCTTTCTGAGTTCAGAGATTGAATTTGTTTTGTATGAAGCTTTGTTTGCAATGTATCAAAACCCCTTTGCCTGAGTTTTAAATTTCAAAGGTTTTTTTTGGAATAACCAGAGCTGTTCACAGTTGTAACATAATTTCCACTCCCTTGTAATCCAGTCCTCTTTCGACAAAACCAACATCCCGTTAGTATTTTCAATTATGCTTGTACCTGTCCATCAGAGGGTGCTGCTTTAAGGCAATTGAGAAAAGAATGAAAGGAAAGATATCTTTCTCATGCAGTGACAGGTCATGTTCTAGGCTGAATGTGCTACTTCTGCTCCTATTTCTATGTTTCGATGTTCTGCAATGCACTGTACGAAAGGGGGGTGTTATGAGATTTGGTTATGGCTGTCAAATTTTTACCGATGCATCACAGAAAGCATCCTTTCTGGGTGGATCACAGTGTGGTGTGGCTCCTGTTCTGAACAGGACCGCAAGAAACACTTAATTTACCCGTGGAGGCACTGGTATGATTCTGGTGAATCTAAGCTGTGCCGACTCCAAAGTGCTTCTATTCTGCTCCATGCCACTGTCAGTCTTGTTCCGAAACTTGGACAGGACAGACAACAGCAATGGGAGAGAATTCTTCCCTGCTTTCTGTGGTGGACCTCAGTTGTGCCTTTGTCCTATATGGACCACCGTTGTGTGTGTTTGTCATACCTGGACACATCCCCTTCCAGTTTGGTTCCTCCCCTCAGCACCTAGTATAAAGGTGGCTGTCTCCTCCCCCTTGTTCAGTCCAGGTCGGTTAATTGTTGGGATCTGCTCCTGATTCTGTTGTGAATAAAAGCCTACACTTATATTGGCATATCGGTAGTCTTTCGCCTTATTGATAGCGCATCACTTTCCCATTGTGCCTCACTCCTACCCTGACAGACCAATTTGAATCAATGGGGAGCTTTATTTAAAAGCAACAGACTGGATATCTAGTGTGCAAGATTAAGGATTATAGAGCGATTAACACCACTGCTCGTTAATTTATTTCTCAGTATATGAATGGACTTGGTTCTGAGGTAATCAGCAAGTGAGGTGGGGGATGGGAGGACAGGGTGGGTAAGTAAGGAACCACTGATATATAAGAAACCAACAGGACTCTGGACAGAGTGGGCAAGATGGGTTGAATGGCCTTCATTCCCTGCAGATTTTCTTGCTTGTGATCTGAATTCTCAACTTTCTGGGTATCCTGATTTATGATTGTTCCTCCACTGGTGGCTGTGTCTTTAGCTGCCAAGGCCCTAAGTTCTTGAATTCTTCCCACCTCAACGCAGGCAATTGGGACTAACTTAGTGGTTAAAAACAAAAGGGCGGCATGGACAAGTTGGGCCGAAGGGCCTGTTTCCATGCTGTAAACTTCTATGACTAAACTACAAAGGGTGAACGTAGACCAGTCCATCACGCAACCCAACTTCCCATCCGTTAACTCCGTCTGTACTTCCCGATGCCTTGGAAATGTAGCCAGCATTATCAAAAACCCCATGCACACACCACATTCTTCCACCTTCTTCCGTCAGGAAAAAGATACAAATGTCTGAGATCACATACCAACCGACTCAAGAACAACTGCTTCCCTGCTGCCATCAGACTTTTGAATGGACATATATATTGAGCTGATCTTTCTCTACACCCTCGCTTTAACTATAACACTATGTCCTGCACCCTCTCCTTTCCTTCTTGCTTATGTACTCTATGAATGGTATCTTTTCTCTGTATAGCACACAAGAAACAATACATTTCAATCTATCCCAATACATGTGAAAATAATAGATCAAAAAAAGATAATCAGATAAGCACCTGAACGGGAAACAAACTCCAGAGCTCGGTGGAAGGAACAGGAGTGTGGGACTAGCTAGATTGCTCTTACAGAGAGCCAGCATGGATATGACGGTCGAATGATCTCTTTCTTCAGTAACCATTTTGAGACTTAAGTACCTTCTGGTAAATCCTGTACACGGACTCCGAAATCTCTCTGTCCATCCACAGTGTCCAGCTGCTTGTGATTTTAAAAAATACTCTGATCTATCTCAGGGTTTAAGAGGAAGACATTTTCTCACATTGAAACTCCATCAGCCAGTTTTTCCCCACACACTTGATCTAATGTCCCTTTCTGCTCCTGTCAATCCTACTCATTTTGCAACCTAACTTTGTGCCATCAGAGAGCTTAGCTAAGTAACACTCTATTCCATCATTCAAATCATTTATAAATCTATTGAATAGCTATTGCTCAGTATTGATCTCTGGGAAGGATTTTTGTAGTTTTTTTATATAAAAGCTACTTACCTGGGGGGAGGGCTCTCATTGTTCAACCGGAGCAAGAGAGAGAGGAGTGCTTGGTGGCTACAGTTAATAGGGTAAGAGAGTGACTTTAAATCCTTATTTTTTCGCAGGGTTTTAGTTAGTTCAGAGTTTAAGTGAGAACCGGAAGTAGGAAGGGAGCGGGGTGACATGGGAAGGATTTTTGTAGTTTTTTTTTAGCGCGCGAGGTATAAAAAAACAGGCCGCTCTAACCAGCGGGCAGCGTTGAGAGTGGGCAGTGGAGTGAGCTGGGAGTTGAGTGAGAGCTGTAAGGGCTTTGGCTCGAAGCGCTTAGGCGGAAAGGGCGAAGCGGGGTAACTTTAATTCTTAAGTACGTTTCTCTGTGTTCCTTGAAACAAAAAGGGAAATTATGAGTGTGAAGCCAGTCTGTTGTTCCCAATGTAGGATGTGGGAGGTCCTGGAGGCTCCTGGCCTCCCGGACGTCCATATCTGTGATGGGTGTGTCGAGCTGCGGTTCCTAAGGGACCGAGTTAGAGAACTGGAAGTGCAGCTCGAGGATCTTCGTCTGGTTAGGGAAAATGAGGAGGTGATAGACAGGAGCTGTCATCAGGCGGTCACACCAGGGCCACGGGAGGCAGGCAAGTGGGTAACGGCCAGGAGGAGGAAAGCTCGGGTGATAGAGAGCACCCCGGTGGATGTGCCGCTTCACAATAATCTTACTCCTGTCTGAGTACTGCTGGGGGGGACAGCCCACCTGGGGGAAGCAGCAGTGGCTGTGTCTCTGGAGCAGAGTCCAGCCCTGTAACTCAGAGGGCTAAAGAAAGGAGGAGGAAGGCAGTATGAATCGGGGACTCAACAGTAAGGGGGTCGGACAGGCGTTTTTGCGGAGGCAGACGGGAGTCTCGGATGGTGGTCTGCCTCCCTGGTGCCGGGATCTGGGATGTCTCTGGTCGCGTCCCAGAAATCCTGAGGGGAGAGGGAGAGGAGCCAGAGGTCGTGGTACATATTGGTACCGCTGACATAGGTAGGAAGAGGGAAGGGGTCATGAAAAGAGAATATAGCAGTTAGGTAGATAGTTGAGAAGGAGGAACACAAAGGTAGTAATCTCAGGATTACTGCCTGTGCCACGGGAAAGTGAGAGCAGGAATGGAGAGAGGTGAAGGATGAATGCGTGGCTGAGGGACTGGAGCAGGTGGCAGGGATTCGGGTTCCTGGATCATTGGGACCACTTTAGGGGCAGGTGTGACCTGTATAAAAAAGACAGGTGGCACTTGAATCCCAGGGGGACCAATATCCTGGCAGGAAGGTTGGCTAAGGCTACTGGAGAGACTTTAAACTAGAAAGGTTGGGGGGGAGGGAATCGTGATGAGGTGACTGGGAGCGAGGAGGGTAGCCCACAAATAGAGAGGGATTGTAGACAGCGTAAGAGGGAGAATAGACAGGTGATGGAGAAGGGGAGAGCTCAGACCAATGGTTTGAGATGTGTCTATTTTAATGCCAGGAGTGTAGTAAATAAAGTGGATGAGCTTAGAGTGTGGATCGATGCTTGGAAGTGTGATGTGGTGGCCATTACGGAGACTTGGGGACAGGGACAGGACTGGATACTTCAGGTGCCGGGTTTCAGATGTTTCAGAAAGGACAGAGAGGGAGGCAGAAGAGGGGGGGGGAGTGGCACTGCTGATCAGGGATAGTGTCACAGCTGTAGAGAAGGCGGACGCCGTGGAGGGATTGTCTACGGAGTCTCTGTGGGTGGAAGTTCGGAGCGGGAAGGGTTCGATAACTTTGCTGGGTGTTTTCTATAGGCCGCCCAATAGTAACAGGGCTGTTGAGGAGCAGATAGGGAAACAGATCCTGGAGAGATGTAGTAATAACAGGGTTGTCGTGATGGGAGACTTTAATTTCCCAAACATCGATTGGAATATCCCTAGGGTAAGGGGTTTGAATGGGGAGGAGTTTGTGAGGTGCGTTCAGGAGGGTTTCCTGACACAGCATGTGGATAAACCTACAAGAGGAGAGGCTGTACTCGATCTGGTACTGGCTAATGAGCCTAGACAGGTGTCGAATCTCTCAGTGGGGGAGCATCTTGGGGATAGTGATCATAACTCTATCTCCTTTACGCTAACATTGGAAAGAGATAGGATCAGGCAAGCTAGGAAAGTGTTTATCTGGAGTAAGGGGAAATATGAAGCCATCAGGCAGGAGATTAGAGGCGTAAATTGAAAGGAGGTATTCTTGAGGGAAAATACTGAAGTAAGGTGGCAGATTTTCAAGGAATGTTTGTCTGGAGCTTTACACGACAACGTTCCAATGAGACAGGGAGGTTTTGGTAGGTTACGGGAACGGTGGTGCATGAAAGCTGTGCTGAACCTAGTCAAAAGGAAAAGGAAAGCGTACAATAGGTTCAGAGAGCTAGGCGATGATGGGGATCTAGATGAGTATACGGCTTGTAGGAAGGGACCTAAGAAGGAAATTAGGAGAGCCAGAAGGGGTCACGTGAAGGCCTTGGCAGGTAAGATTAAGGAGAACCCTAAGGCGTTCTATAAATATGTGAAGAGTAAAAGGATGAGATGTGAAGGAATAGGACCTATAAAATGTGAAGGTGAGAAAGTCTGTACAGAACCGGAAGAAATAGCAGAGGTGCTTAATGAATACTTTACCTCGGTATTCACGGTGGAAAAAGACCTGGGTGGTTGTACTACAGGATTGCGGCGGACTGAGAAGATTGAGTTTGTCGACATTAAGAAAGAGGATGTGTTGGAAATTTTGAGTGGAATCAAGATAGATAAGTCGCCGGGACCGGATGGGATGTACCCCAGGTTACTGTGGGAGGCGAGGGAAGAGATTGCAGAGCCTCTGGCGATGATCTTTGCATCGTCGATGGAGATGGGAGAGGTTCCGGAGGATTGGAGGATTGCGGATGTGGCTCCTATATTCAAGAAAGGGAATAGGGATAGCCCAGGAAATTACTGACCGGTGAGTCTAACCTCAGTGGTTGGTAAGTTGATGGAGAAGATCCTGAGGGACAGGATTTATGAACATTTAGAGAAGTTTAGTATGCTCAAAAGTAGTCAGCACGGCTTTGTCAAAGGCAAATCGTGTCTTACGAGCCTGGTGGAGTTCTTTGAAAATGTGACTAAACACGTTGACGAAGGAAAAGCGCTAGATGTGGTTTACATGGACTTCAGCAAGGCATTCGATAAGGTCCCCCCATGCAAGACTTCTCGAGAAAGTGAGAGGGCATGGGATCCAAGGGGCTGTTGCCTTGTGGATCCAGAACTGGCTTGCCTGCAGAAGGCAGAGAGTGGTTGTAGATGGGGTTTTTTCTGAATGGAGGTCGGTCACCAGTGGAGTGCCCCAGGGATCTGTTCTGGGACCCTTGCTGTTTGTCATTTTCATAAATGACCTGGATGAGGAAGTGGAGGGATGGGTTGGTAAGTTTGCCGACGACACAAAGGTTAGTGGTGTTGTGGATAGGTTGGAGGGATGTCAGAAGTTACAGAGGGACATAGATAGGATGCAAGACTGGGCGGAGAAGTGGCAGATGGACATCAACCCAGATAAATGTGTAGTGGTAGATTTTGGCAGGTCAAATGGGATGAAGGAGTATAATATCAAGGGTAAGACTCTTAGCAGTGTAGAAGATCAGAAGGACCTTGGGGTCCGGGTCCATAGGACTCTTAAATCGGTCTTGCAGGGGGAGGAGGTGGTTAAGAAGGCGTATGGTGTGCTGGCCTTCATCAATCGAGGGATTGAGTTTAGGAGTCGGGAGATAATGATGCAGCTTTATAAGACCCTCGTCAGACCCCACTTGGAGTACTGTGCTCAGTTCTGGTCGCCTCATTACAGGAAGGATGTAGAAATTATTGAAAGGGTACAGAGACGATTTACAAGGATGTTGCCTGGATTGGGTGGCATGCCTTATGAGGATAGGTTGAGGGAGCTCGGTCTTTTCTCCTTGGAGAGACGAAGGATGAGAGGTGATCTGATAGAGGTGTACAAGATGTTGAGAGGTATAGATCGGATGGATTCTCAGAGGCTTTTTCCCAGAGCTGAAATGGCTGCTATGAGAGGACACAGGTTTAAGGTGCTGGGGAGTAGGTACAGAGGAGATGTCAGGGGTAAGTTTTTCACTCAGAGGGTGGTGGGTGAGTGGAATCGGCTGCCGTCAATGGTGGTGGAGGCAAACTCAATAGGGTCTTTTAAGAGACTTCTGGATGAGTACATGGGACTTAATAGGATTGAGGGTTATAGGTAAGCCTATGTATAGGCCTAGGTAGGTAGGGACATGACCGGCGCAACTTGTGGGCTGAAGGGCCTGCTTGTGCTGTAGTTTTTCTATGTGCTATGCTCTATGACACACCATTAGCACATCTGCCAATTTGAGGACATACCCCTTATGCTTAAAATATATCTCCTATTCCGGAGTAGTATCTAATTCCCAATCCAAAACAATAGGTTGCTTCCAATTTCATGCACTCCCAGTTTACATTGCAGCAAAGAAAATTCCTTCCGAAAATCCAAATAAATAACATTCAAACCTCCCAACTTAGTTAGCCCTCGAAACATTCTGTTTATTCCACACGATTTCCCTCAACAAACCAATGTTGCTTCTCTCTGATCAGCCCCTATTTACCCAAATGCTCAGTCACTCTGTCCCTCATGAGTGATTATAGGAACTTCCACATTTCCGGAGGAGGCAATGGCCTTGTGGTATTATCGCTAGATTACTAATCCAGAAACTCAGCTAATATTCTGGAGACGCGGGTTCAAATCCCGTTCACGGCAGGTGGTGGAATTTGAATTCAATCAAAAAATAACTGGAATTAAGAATGTACTGATAATCATTGTCGATTGTCAGAAAAACCCATCTGGCCCTTTCGGGAAGGAAATCTGCCGTCCTTACCTGGTCTGGCCGACATGTGACTCAGAGCCACAGCAATGTGGTTGACTCTCAACTATCCTCCAAGGCCAACTGGGGATGGGCAATAAATGCTAGCCAGCCAATGGTGCCCTTATCCTATGAATTAATAAAAAATTAAAAAAAATTACTTTAGTAGGCCTATAATTTCCAAGTTTAGCTCCCACCCTTCTTAAATAGATTCCCTATCTTCCAGCATCACCCTCTTGTTTCCCATGCTTCAACCTGTCTTCTTGTCTGACTATACCGCCCAACCTACACTTAGTTACCCTCCAACTCGACCTTAGTTTCCTTTCTGTAAATTGCCCTCAGATTTCCATTTTCTTATTTTCCCCCATCATTTCAGTTTCCTCTCCCCCACCCCCGACCCTGAATTCCTTTTACTTCCCCACCCCCAGTTTACCCTCTTCCTAACCTGACTTTTCTGCTCACTGCCTCCTCGTGACTGAACCCCTGGGTTTTGGGACGAGACACACAGCGGCTGGTGGGAAACCAGACGCAAAATCCTCAAGTACAGGTAATATATAATATTTTTACAAGTCCTGTGATTAAGTATCTTACCCAGCCCCCCTCCCCCCCCCCCCACCCTGCCCAATCCCCATAACCCCATACATTTACCATGTCGAATCCCCCTAACCTACAAACCTTTGGACACTCAGGGGCAACTTAGCATGACCAATCAACCTAACCTGCACAACTTTGGACTGTGGGAGGAAAGCGGAGCACCCGGAGGAAACTCCACACAGACAGTCACCCGAGCCTGGAATTGATCCCGAGTCCCTGAAACGGTGAGGCAGCTGTGCTAACCACCATGCCACCCCGCATCTCTCCTATTTTTCTCCAGTATTTATCCAGTTTCCAGCTGCGAAAGGTCCTTAGGGATGGGATTTACGACCATTTAGAAAGATGCAGATTAATCCGGGATAGTCAGCACGGATTCGTGAAGGGCAAGTCGTGCCTCACAAATTTGATTGAATTTTTTGAGGAGCTAACTAAGTGTGTTGATGAAGGTAGGGCAGTTGATGTCATATACATGGATTTTAGTAAGGCGTTCGATAAGGTCCCCCATGGTCGGCTTATGATGAAAGTAAGGAGGTGTGGGATAGAGGGAAAGTTGGCCGATTGGATAGGTAACTGGCTATCTGATCGAAGACAGAGGGTGGTGGTGGATGGAAAATTTTCGGACTGGAGGCAGGTTGCTAGCGGAGTGCCACAGGGATCAATGCTTGGTCCTCTGCTCTTTGTGATTTTTATTAATGACTTAGAGGAGGGGGCTGAAGGGTGGATCAGTAAATTTGCTGATGACACCAAGATTGGTGGAGTAGTGGATGAGGTGGAGGGCTGTTGTAGGCTGCAAAGAGACATAGATAGGATGCAAAGCTGGGCTGAAAAATGGCAAATGGAGTTTAACCCTGATAAATGTGAGGTGATTCATTTTGGTAGGTCTAATTTAAATGTTGATTACAGGGTCAAAGGTAAGGTTCTGAAGACTGTGGAGGAACAGAGAGATCTTGGGGTCCATATCCACAGATCTCTAAAGGTTGCCACTCAAGTGGATAGAGCTGTGAAGAAGGCATATAGTGTGTTAGCTTTTATTAACAGGGGGTTGGAGTTTAAGAGCCGTGGGGTTATGCTGCAACTGTACAGGACCTTGGTGAGACCACATTTGGAATATTGTGTGCAGTTCTGGTCACCTCACTATAAGAAGGATGTGGAAGCCCTGGAAAGAGTGCAGAGGAGATTTACCAGGATGCTGCCTGGTTTGGAGGGTAGGTCTTATGAGGAAAGGTTGAGGGAGCTAGGGCTGTTCTCTCTGGAGCGGAGGAGGCTGAGGGGAGACTTAATAGAGGTTTATAAAATGATGAAGGGGATAGATAGAGTGAACGTTCAAAGACTATTTCCTCGGGTGGATGGAGCTATTACAAGGGGGCATAACTATAGGGTTCATGGTGGGAGATATAGGAAGGATATCAGAGGTAGGTTCTTTACGCAGAGAGTGGTGGGATGTGGAATGGACTGCCTGCAGTGATAGTGGAGTCAGACACTTTAGGAACATTTAAGCGGTTATTGGATAGGCACATGGAGCACACCAGGATGATAGGGAGTGGGATAGCTTGATCTTGGTTTCAGATAAAACTCGGCACACCATCGTGGGCCGAAGGGCTTGTTCTGTGCTGTACTGTTCTATGTTCTATGTATTGGATCCGAATTTGCCACCGTAAAGTTTCAAATCCTAAACACATGTTTTGTGGAAAAGTTCCCCTTCATGGCTCAGGGAAATGGTGTATGTATTGTTTTTCTGGGATTTCTGCTCCTCTTGAGGTGGTAGGAACCCCACATCAACTCACCGTCAGTCTTTTGAACAAGTGATGAACAAAATGATTTTGATTTAGAAAGCAGATTCAGTAAAAGACCGGAAAATATTCAGTGTATTGATTTCATTCCCATGGGGGCGACAGCCACAATGTTTCTCCAAATCAGCTCCAGCAGTCATTGAGTGTTGGGTGTGTCTGCAGTTTTCACTCCAACGCAGCTGTGTCCGACTGCACGTTCAGTGTATCTATAATCATTGATCTGTATTCAGGAGGGGCTCTAGTTTCTGGGGCTCTCTCAGCTTTTGGGAAATTGACATGTACACTTCTCACAAGCTTTGTCGGAGTTAATTCCGCAACAGGTTTAAAAAAAGTCAAAAGCAGGAAATTCCTTGTGTGTGTGTCAGAGGAGGAAAGTCTCCGCCGTGATGGACAACACAGGAGTCCTATCAATGTGAGGGGAGTTACTCTGAGTTGGAATCCGCCCCAGAGACAGCGCACACAGCGGAGTGAACACATTGAGAGAGAGTGTTGGATGCTGAAAGATAGAAGGTAAGTCTTTCTATTTCACCCAGGGAGTTTAATCTGCCAACATTTCCCTGTGAGCGCTGCAAACCTTCACTAACCTGATCAATTCCCCTTTTATTGAGTCAGAGAAGGAGCCCCACCCCTTCACTCCGGCTGGACTGTCAGCAAACAGCACCCGGAATTATCACCGAGCTCTTCATTTCCCATCTGAAACCATAAAAAGCTGTAAGGAAAAGTGAAACTGAGATGTAGCCATATTGCTCGGTTCCTGTCTGCAGGTATTCCAGTGGGAGGATCTGGGAAACATGCAAACTGAGTGAAACAAATAGTCAAAGATTGTTCAAATCCCAGAGCAGCAATAAAGGTTTCCAAATGAATAAGTCACTGTGAGTCACAGAATCCCCACAGGGAGGCCATTCGGCCCATCGAGTCAGCACCAACTCTTACCCCTTGTCCCTGAGTGTCGGGGGATTAGGAGGCTAAATAAGTGGGGTTATGGGGATAAGACTTGGGTGGGATTGCTGTCGGTTCAAGCTTGATGGGCTGAATGGCCATCTTCTGCATTTTAGGGATTCTAATGATTACCCAGGCTTACTCTGTAACCCATGTATTTATTTACGCTGCTAATCTCCCTATCCTATGTATCATTGGACACTAAGGGGCAATTTAGCATAGCCAATCTACCTAACTTGCACATCTTTGGACTGTGGGAGGAAACCAATGCAGACACGAGGAGAACGTGCAGACTCCGCACAGTCACCCAAGGCCAGAATTGTATCTGGCTCCCTGGCGCTGTGAGGCAGCAGTGCTAACCACTTTGGTATTTCCTGCGGACTGCTGTAATAATCCTGGAAGGATGGTTGTGATGAGGTGCTGCACTATGAGAGAGGTGATGGAGGGGAGGAGGCACCTTAAAGTTGCAAACTGGTCAGTTCATGTTCAGAAAAAGACTTGGGTCAGACACAAGCCCTTTTCAGCATAGGTACAACTAAAAAGAGAAGACTTTCATTTATAGCATTTTTCATAGCCCAAGGATGTCACAAAGCATTTTGTGGTCAATTTTGAACTGAATTGTAATATGTATAGAAGGAAACAAAAACAGTTCAAAATTTACAAATCCCAATAAAAATCACCAATACTGGCACCATTGATACTGGAGTTCCATTTTAAGGTATCCAAGACCACGAAGCTGATTTCTCCGCTCTCTCGCAATCTTACTGGCTTGCCCCGACCATCAACTAGTGGGGTGAAATGGTAAATCACCCCCCACCAACTCCAGAATTAAAACGTCTAACAATGACCATGAAACCATTGTCAATTGTCGTAAAAACCCATCTGTTTCACCAATGCCCTTTATGGAAGGAAATCAGCCATCCTTACCTGGTCTGGCCTACATGTGACTCCAGATCCACAGCAATGTAGTTGAGTTTTAGAGTGTATTTATTACAAGTAGGCTTACATTAACATTGCAATGAAGTTACTGTGAAAATCCCCTGGTCGCCACACTCTGACACCCTGTTTGGGTACACTGAGGGAGAATTTAGTATGGCCAATGCACCTTACCAGTACGCCTTTTGGACAGTGGGAGGAAACCCACGCAGAAACGGGGAGAATGTGCAAATTCCACACAAACGATGACTCAAGCTGGGAATTGAACCTGGGTCCCTGGCAACATGAGGCTTGGACTTTAACCTGGTGTTGTGAGACTTCTTACTGTGCTTACCCCAGTCCAACGCCGGCATCTCCACAACATGAGGCAGCAGTGCTTGCCACTGTGCCACCCTTAACTTCAAGGGCAATTGGGGATGGGTAATAAATACTGGCCCAGTCAGCGATGCCCACATCCCCATCAGCAAGTAAAATAAGCATTAATGGGCTTCAGGTGGCACTTCCTCCCCTTGTTCAGGACCAAGTCCCGCCTCAGAGAGCTGCCAACCAATCTGATTAGTCAGCAGCTCGCTGGTCCCCGCAGTGGACAAGACTGGGACTGCAAGCAGCCACCAGAGGCTAAGTCCTGGGAGTCCGGGACGAAGTACGTCTTGGCAGTCTCTGGGCAGGGAGAGGAGGTGAGGCCTGGGGAAATGGACATACTTGCGGGGAGGGGGAAGAGTGCCCGAAGGAGTCAGATTATTTTCGGTGGGCACCCAATATTAAATGGAGGCCCCCCCCCCCTCCCCCGTCTGACCCTCTTGCCCGAGGTCTGATTGGTTTATTTTTTTGGGTTGAAATTGAAGCTGGGCAAAAAACAGTCCTTACGTTGTCAATAATTGGCCCAAAAAAGGGCCTCAAATTGGGGCAAGGGCATGGTTTCAGCATAACAATACGCAGAGGTCAGGGCAGGTGGGATCCCATCAGGAAGAGCATCTGACATTTTTATGCTTACCACCTACAAACTGGTTGGTGGGTGTGCAGGTAAAATCCTGCCCATTGTTACATCCAGTCAATGGAGAGATTGGAGGAGCAAAGGGAATGATTGGCTGGCAGCTTCCTAAAGTAGGACTTCCTCTCCGGGATAGGGTTGGAAGTCTCACTCTGAGACGAGTAACGCTGCCCCAGCATCAAACGGCTACCGGGCAATCAGCTTTTGGGTAGGCGGGCGGGCTCACGACCAACATTTCCAGCCCATATAAAATACAGCAGCAGCCTGAATGTAATAGAAAAACATTCTTCCAGTTTTGTGACAGTAATATGGTAGTCAAAGAACAAGTGTAAAAGATGTAAGTAAAAGCCAAGCTGAAAATTGACAATACTGTGTGATAACTTGCTGCGGGGAGACAATGGCCTCGTGGTATTATCGCCAGACTATTAATCCAGAAACTCAGCTAATGTTCTGGGAACCCAGAGTTGAATCCCGCCACGGCAGATGCTGGAATTTGAATTCAATAAATAATATCTGGAATGAAGAATCTACTGATGACCATGAAACCATTGATTGTCGGAAAAATCCATCCGGTTCACTAATGTCCTTTTAGGGAAGGAAATCTGCCACCCTTACCTGGTCTGGCCTACATGTGACTCCAGAGGCGCAGCAACTCTCAACTGCACTCAGGTAACGAAGGATGAGCAATAAATGCTGACCAACCAGCAATGCCGATGTCCCACGAATGATTAAAAAAAAAAGTAGGACGCTTGTCTGTGAGTCATTGTCCACCGCGATCCTTATCTTTTCACTGATATGGGTGAGACTAGCATGCCCAGCAGCTGTTGCCCATCCCTAATTGCCCTTGAACTGAGTGGCTTGTTCGGCTGTTTCAGAGGACAGTTAAGAATCAACCACATTGCTGTGGGTGTGGGAGTCTGGAGTCACATGTAGGCCAGACCGGATAAAGAGGGCAGATTTCGTGCCCTGAATGTTATTAGTGAACCTGATAGGTTTTATGACAATCACTGATTAGTCTCAGAAATGGTGAGCATGAAACTAAGTTCCAATTCCAGATTTATTAATTGATGATAAATTCCACCAGCTGCTGTGGTGAGATTTGAAACCATGCCCTGGAGAATGAGCTGAGGCCGACTATATTTACTAGTCTGGTGACAATACCAGTAAGAGACCTCTCCTCCTGGGTTGGCGGGGGGATTTTGAGGGAGTTGTTGGGCACTGGAGATAGGTTAGAAAAGGGTCAGTGTGGAGCCCCTATTCAGAAAAGGGAATAAAATAGACGGGGTGTTAAATCCTCCACTTACACTGCAGAAGTAAACTTGGGAAGCATTTATCCATGTCAATAAGTTAATGAACAGCACGCAACAGATTAAAAGGGGGATGATCATGTCTGTCTCACCAAACTGCTCACCTGCTTGGGGGAAGAAACTGTTCTGGAGGAAATGTAAAGAAACCCTTTGCAAGGATGATAGCAGAATGGTGACACAGTGGTTAGCACAGTTGCCTCACAGCATAAGAGGACGGGGTTCAATTCCTGGCTTGGGTCACTCTATGTGTGAAGTTGTACATTCTCCTCGTGTCTGCATGGGTTTACCCCAGGTGCACCGGTTTCTTCCCACAGTCCGAAGGATGTGCTGGTTAGGTGCATTGGCCATGCTAAATTCTCCCTCACTGCACCCGAACTGGCGCCAGAGTGTGGTGAGTTGGGGATTTTCACAGTAACTTCATTGCAATGTAGGCCTACTTGTGACACAAATAAATAAACTTTAAATTCATAAACTAAATCTTATCTTCAGCTGGTAATTCGTTGACGTTCTTGAGAAACTTTTTGTCCTAAAATTCCTTTGAAGATCTGTGTTTTATATTTACCTTTCTTGCAGTTTAAAACCATGGAAGACCTGAGCAAAGCAAATTGCCATTTCGCTCTTGACCTGTTCAGAAAGCTGATTGAGAAAAATGAAGCCGGCAACATTTTTTTCTCTCCATTCAGTATCTCCACGGCATTGGCCATGGTTTACCTTGGAGCAAGAAATAATACTGCTTCTGAAATGGCGAAGGTAAGCGTGAAATTACTCTGAATAAAAACTTCTTCAAGTGTTTTATGCATGAATTTTCTTTTGAATGTATGATTGCTCTTGCCAAGTTTAGTCAACTAAAGTTGGAAGTGAATAAGCTAAGCTTCACACAATTAGTGTTGTGAGACTTCTTACACAATTAGAATTCCCACTGTGCAGAAGAGGCTACTTGGGCCATCGGGCTTTGCACCAATGCTCTGACAGAGTATCTTACCCAGTCCCTCTTTCTCCACCCTATCCCCGTAACCCCACATATTTCCCATGGCCAATCCTCCTAACTTAGACATTTGGGACACTAAGGGGCAATTTAGCATGGCCAGTCCACCAAACCTGTACATCTTTGGACAAGGTTTCAACAGCCTAGGTTCAATACTTGGTCTGCACTGAGCTAACTTCCAAATGAAATTAATAATGTTCTGGAGGGGACAATCCACGAGGGTTCTTGCCCCGTAATCACTGTTCAATGACCTTCAACTGTCAGCGTGCGAGTATGTTGACCAAGAGCAGTATTGTCATTAACTGATGTGTCCAAGTGGTTGAGTAATCTATTGACACTCCATTTTGAGGATGAGGCTGAAGGTTTCTTTGCTGAGACACTGGAAGGTGATCAGCATGATCAGAATGGAATCCCAGCACAGAATAAATGCTTGCAGGAAAGGGGGCAAAACCCCCCCCAGCAGAAAACAAGATGGCGGAAAGAACATGACTGATTCTAGCTTTAGCTCTTTTATCAATTCACTGCTTGATGTTTCTTTTATGCGTTTGTTCTAAATACAGGCTCTCCATTTTGATCAAGTTGGAGATGTCCATTCTGGATTTGAGAAAATGCAGTTAGACATTAACCGAGCTGATGCTTCGTATCTGTTGAAAGTGGCCAATCGACTGTATGGGGAGAAGAGCTACAACTTCCTAGAAGTAAGTGGCGAATGGGTCACCTGTTCCCAGATCCTTCCAGCGCTCAGAAACCAAGGTGATATTGTTCTCGACCCCTCCCAGTAAGGAGAAAGCTGACCCTATTGTCAGTGTTTGCACATTGCTGGTATGGAGGATTCATCAATTCTGCTGATCTGCAATGGTGAAATCAGATTGTCAAAAGGTTTCCCAACTGGATGTCGAATTAATTTTCCCTCTATCTATTGTTCAGGAATTCAGTAAATCCACCAAGAAATTCTACGGAGCAGAGATGTTGCCAGTTGATTTCCAAACTGCTGCAGATGGAACAAGACAAGAGATCAATAAATGGGTGGAGGTACAGACCGAGAGTAAGTTGTCGTCCACACTCAATCATTTGCAAACTGAAGGTGAAGGAAGAATTTCATTATCAAATGCAAAGAGAGTAAAAATCTTTCACTTTTATCACATTGGAGATGTCCAATCCGGATTTGAGAAAATGCAATCATACATTAACCGAGCTGATGTTTGGTATCTGTTGAAAGTGGAACTTGGAGTTGGTTGAGACAAATAGCACCAATGCGTTAAAAATGAAACTCGATGAGTACATGGGGGGAAAAGGCAAAATACAGATATGAAGAAAGGCTGAGATATGGGGATGAATAACATTGAAAGAAGGAGTGAGGGGCTCCCTCTCCCTCCAAAGCAAAGACCCATCCCCCCAGCCATAACGCATTGTGTGGGAACTTAACAAAGGTCATGTGGGGTCTTTGGGGGGGAGTTTGGGTTTAAGGCTTTGGGGGCGGGGTGGGAGGGCAGTGGGATTGTTGGGTAGGAAGGGAGGGGGGTTTCCATATGAAGTGGGCCGTGCTCTGACCTGCAACAGGCAGCTGCTGAAGGTCAAACTGCCCTTCCTTTTCCTCCCTGCCCTATGAGGAATGTAGTTAAGAAATCAGGCTCGGAGTCCTCCAGCCTCGCCCGCGGCTGGGATTCTCCAGTCCCGCTGCAGTGAATGGAATTTTGGCTGGGCACCAAATTCTCCGTTCTTGCTGGCAGCTTGCCGGGTGAACAAGATGGGAGAATCCAGGCCCAGGTTTCCTGCTCCCACCCGACAGTGCACACTAAATATTTTATGGGGATGGCAGCGTATAATCGATTGGCCAGGTAACAAGCCCAAACGGCTCTTAATTGCCTATTTAGATATGGTGGCTAGCCCCTCCTACCCCCTTCACCATATTACAGGGGTGGGTGTGAAGGTGATGGGGTGGACACCTGCCCTATTTTACATGCCTCCAACGCCGCCATTCCAAGCATGTAAGAGTAGCCCAAAGTCGAAGAGATTGGAAGAGAGAATGGTGTGGAGTAAAACCTCCCCACAGACTATTTCGGGTGAATGGTCTGCTTCTGTGCTGCATGTTCTCTGGAAGTCAATATGCAAATTTAGCCTAGTTATTAATCTATTTGAAAAAATCATAGAATTTTAATGCACAGAATGAGGGCATTTGAATCAGTGTGATTGATTGATGTTCTGTAGGAAAAACTTCCTCTTTTCAGAACCTTTCAGTGATAACATTTTAGTTTTAAAATATAGCCTAAACCATTTGGGGACTGTTATTTTGATGTATTATTTCTCTCGCTCCTTCTGATGTTTTAATTTTACAAAAACAAATTCAGGAAGGTTAATCTTTCCTCATTCTTTTTGTTGTTGTTGTGTACAATTCCAATGTGCTGAATCTGTTTCTGTTCAGGTAAGATCCAAAACTTGCTGGGCGATGGCTCTGTTAACAGTGATACCCGACTCGTGTTGGTGAATGCCATCTACTTCAAAGGGAGCTGGGCTGAGAAGTTTGATGTACGAGGTACAAAGGAGATGGCATTCAGACTGAATAAGGTATTCCAAATAAAGTACCAGCACTGAATCAGGCAATTTGTTTTCTTGAGGTTGGGGGGAGAGACTGAGAGGATCGGAATTTTGTAGTGCTGGGAAAACTCTGGAGGCTTTTAAAAATAGCGGTCGGAACCCAGGTGTGGAAGTCCCAACCCCCCATTTCTATCCAATGCAATCTTCGCTGATAGATGGAAGGGGGAGGGACATGAATTCCATAGGTACGAAACATGAGTTTGCTGGGCCATTTGAAAATTGTGCTGAATTTATACGGGCCCCTTTTTTTACATTTCCCTGGGCCTTAGCTCACAGTATGGGAGTCACAAATTGACAGAGGAGGCATAAACACTCTTGAAGGATGTATAAGACCCGTTTAACTGTCATGATCTGAAGTTACTTAAATCCCCAGGCTTTAAAAGTGAAAAATGAACTAGGCTGCCACACTCAGAGTAAAACAAAACCACAAACTGCTGAGAATGATTTGATTGACAGGCCATCTGGTGTAGCTTTGACAAAATACCATTTACCCTGCATTTTTAGTCGATTTAATTTTGGTCATTTTCCCAAGGGCTGCTCTTAGAGCTGAGCCCATTATGGATATTTGACTGTGTTTCAATACGTCCAAAACCACTTATCCCCGCGCGTTGGCTGTACCCACATTTTCGTTGAGAGTTTTGAGAAACTATTAAAAGATTAGCTGTATTGAATGTAGTTATTAAGTTAACTTGTTGTTTTTCTTGATAATGGATTGACCACTTGAGGGGACTTGTAATCTTTGAATGGGTGACATAAATGAGAGCTCTGTTAGATTGTTAGACGTTTGATTTTTTTCATCTCCACATGGCTCCTGAGGTCTTCTCCGATTACTGGTTGAATGGATATGGAGGTTGCAAGGGTGAATGAGGGGGTCAAGGTCAGAGGGCCTAACAACCTTTTCTAAAAGTGAGCCGAAGTCCCAGAGAACCAAGGTGGACCTTCTGACCAGCCTGCCTTGGTACTCACCTGCCTTCTTGCCCGCTTCTAAACTGCCTCCAGAGGCAGCAGGCCTGACTTGATCATGGTCCCACTTCCCCGGAGCGACAATTGTGTGTCAGGGCCCTTAATGTAACGGTATGGTCACCAAGATGAGAAATTTCCAACTTGAGCTACCCCCACTCAGTAGCAAAGATCCAGCCCAGAGAGACAATCAGCAAATAAGACCTCCTACTTTTTTCCTATAAATGCACATGTTTTTCCCTCCAATCCTACCCACACGACTAATGTTGCTACTTATATTTAGCAGTGAGTAGTCCGGTAAAAATTGAGACAGTTATGATTGCTTCTTTGGAGTGTGTGCACGATAATATAATACACATATACACAGTGCTTTTTTTTTTGCAGATTACTACCTTACCTACTTTGGTTCATATATTTCACAACGGGACTTAATTTATTTCTTTTACATAATGCCCACAGTTGTCTCCTTCAATGCATCATTTCAAATAAACTAAAAAATGAAATGCCTTGAATGTTCCTGTTTATAGAAAGAAAGCAAGCCAGTGAAAATGATGTACCAAAACAACAAGTTCCTTCTCCGACACATTCCTGAATTTAAAACTCAGGTCCTTGAGCTTCCCTATGTTGGCAACGAGTTGAGCATGATTATCTTATTGCCAAATGACATCATGGATGATTCCACAGGTCTCGAGCAGGTACAGTATCTTTTCATCATTTAAACTGTTGACATGAGTCACATGGAGTCAGAGATCACACACACTGAAGTAGAACATGTGGGCTGTATGAAGCTTGAAGACCCTCCAATTTCCAACAGTTCTCAGACATTCTTCGCCATTCAAAGTATTTAAAGAGCAGCTGAATAATTTAACTTGAAGAACCACTGGTTACAGAGATGTGTTTCACAGCCTGATGCTGGAAGGGCGTTTAGGAAATCGACAGTAGTCCCTGCCATAAACCAGACACTGGTTGGGATTTTCCATCGCTTCCTGTCAAAGCCACTGGGGGGGTGCTGGAAAATCTCGGCTCTTGACTCCATCCCTCTCCGGGACAACAGTCTCAGGGTAAACCAGACTTTTGGAATGCCCTGGTAGCACAAGATGAGCTTTCAGCCACATGTCTGTGCTATTACTAAGTTTGCCTATTTCTCACATTGCCCAAGCCTCCGCACCAAAGCTCATCAGCTGCTGAAACCCTCAATTCTGCCCTTGCTATCTCTAGTCTTGACTATTCCAATGCACTCCTGGCGGGTCTGCCACATTCTATCCTCCATTAACTTCAGGTGATCAAAATCTCAAGTGCCTGCATCATAACCTGCACCAAGTCCCAATGCCCTATCAACCCCACCCTCGCTGACCAATCAGCCCCCCGCTCACTGCCATTTCAGCCCCACCCTCGCTGACCAACATTGGCTCCAAATCAAGTTGCACATCAATTTAAAACTATCCTTGTTGTTTTCAAATCTCTCTTGGGCTTCATCTCTATCTAACTCTATCTAAAATCTCCTCCAGCTCAACAACCCTCCACGATATCTGCACTCATCTAATTCTGGCCTTCTAATCATCCTGATTTGAATTGCCATGCTATTTGATAGCAGCGCCTTCAGCTGCCCAGGCCAAAACTGTGGAATTCCCTCCCTGAGCCTCCTTTTACTTCCTCAAAACACTTCTCAAAGTCTATCTCCTGGGCTACGGTTTTGGTCATGTTCCGTAATATTGCCTTTTGTGTCTCGCAGTCAAATTGTAATTGATAATGTTCCTGTTCAGGACTTTGGGACCTTAAAGATGCTATATAAATACTAGTTGCTTTTGTTATCCAGAAATCACCGCGATCTTCAGTCATTTCCTGGGACATCCCCATTTATTTGTTGGCCCATTTGGTGAAAATAAACATCACTTTAATGGCTCCAATTAGATGGAGCTGTGACCCAGAGCAATTAGCATTCCTCTTAACCCACAGTGCTATATTTTAGTGTCCTTGGCCCAGCCATCCTCAGTTGCTTCATCCATGACCTTCCTTCCAACATAAAGTCTGATATGTGAATGTTGGCTGATGATTCAGAACCATTCACAACTCCTCAGATACTGAAGCAGTCAATGTCCAAATGCAGCAAGACCTGGACAATATCCCAGCTTGGGCTGACAAGTGGCAATTAACATTTGCACCACACATGTGCCAGGCAATGATCATCTCCAACAAGAGAGAATCTAACCATCGCTCTTTGACATTCAGTGGCATGACCGTCACTGAATCCCTGACTATCAACATCTTGACGGTTATCATTGACCAGAAACTCAACTGGGCTAGCCATATAAATATTGCGGCAACAAGTCAGAGGATAGGAATCCTGACTTCCCAAAGCCTGTCCACCATCTCCAAGGCACAATCAGGAGTGTAATGGAATACTCTCCACTTGTCTGGATGAGTCCAGCTCCAACAACACTCAAGAAGCTTGCCACCATGCAGGAGAAAGAAGCGCACTTGTTTGGCACTCCCATCCATAAACTGCCACTCCCTCCATCACCAACGAACAGTGGCAGCAGTGTGTCCCATCTACAAGATGCACTGCAGGAATTCACCAAGGGTCCTTAGACAGCATTTACCAATCCCGCAACCACTACCAACAAGAAGGACAGGGGCAGCAGATACAAGTCACTCATCATCCTGACTTGAAAATATATTACCTTCACTGTTGCTCAGTCAAAAGTATTATGGGGTTAGCTACATGGACTGCAGCAGTTCAAGAAGGCAGCACACCACCACCTTCTCAAGGGCAACCAGGAATATGCAATAAATGCTGGGCTAGCCAGTGACACACACACCCCAATGAATGAAGTTTAAAAAAAAATTAAATTACATGATGAGCAACAGTTTATTGGCACACTGATGTGTTAGATATGCCCTGCTTTCTAAAACTTTGCAAGTTGGCAGAAAAGTGGGAATAGGAATTGAGGAGCTCATATCCAAGATCATTTGGTATTCAGGCTGCATTTTCAGAGTTGAAATTCGCAGGTAAAATGTGTATTCCAGTATAAAGTTTACACTGATTTTATTCTATCTGCAAAACATACCCTTGTATTCAGAATAAAAGTAGTAAGAGTTTTAACAACACCAGATTAAAGTTCAACACGTATATTTGGTAGCTAATGACATTCGCTACCAAATAAACCTGTTGGACTTTAACCTGGTGTTATTCAAACTTTTGCTGTGTTTACCCCAGTCCAACGCCGGCATCTCCATATTCAGAATAAAAGTCATTCATTTTTGAGGTGCACTGCAGTGAATGATTCAATCCTCAGATGGTTTGCCATTAAATAGTTATGGACCGCAAGCTGTCCCTGCTGTGTGAGCTAATTACAGCAAACATCCAGTGAAGGCACTAGAATTCCGATCGCATTCTCACCGTCTCAAAAAGTTTTAAAAAGCCTATCAACCCTGGTCTACGAGAGGAAAATCAGGCAGGAATTCTACCTGTGATTGTTGTCTATCACACCCTCCTCAAATTGCAGTCCAGATTTCCTGTCTGTTTGTCTTCATTTGAAGTTCAGCTTTGCATGTGAATGCTGGCGATGTACTCAGTGCTCAAGCACCATTCCCCAGCTCAATGTCAAGACCTTCAGGAGAGGAACATTCAGCACAAGATGAGACAAAACCTTTCAGCATTTCTAAGGAAAGGTAATGAACAACTCACCATCTCCTGCCACCGCGAAACACACGGCTGGGAGGCCATAGAATCCCTTCCATGCAGGACAAGGCCATTTGACCCATCGAGTCTGCACTGACAACAATCCCACCCAGACCCTATCCCTGTAACCCCACATATTTACCCTGCTGATCCTCCTGACACTACGGGTCAATTTAGGATGACCACAATTTAGGATGTGACAGACAACAATCACAGGTAGAATTCCTGCCTGATTTTCCTCTCGTAGACCAGGGTTGATAGGCTTTTTAAAACTTTTTGAGACGGTGAGGATGCGATCGGAATTCTAGTGCCTTCACTGGATGTTGGCTGTAATTAGCTCACACAGCAGGGATAGCTTGCGGTCCATAACTATGTAATGGCAAACCATCTGAGGATTGAATCATTCACTGCAGTGCACCTCAAAAATGAATGACCACCTAACACACACATCTATGGAGTGTGAGAGGAGGAAACCCACGCAGACAATGTGCAACTCAACAGAAACAATGACCTGAGGCCGGAATTGAACCTGGGTCCTGGCGTTGTGAAGCAGCAGTGCTACACGCTGTGCCACTGTTGTAGTTACTCACTTCCGCCAACACCAATTATGGTTTAATATAATTCGAATGCATGAACAACGACAGGCAGGAAGAGATCCTCTGGTCCACCCAGTGTGTCTGTCACAATTGTGAGTGGCAATTTGTCTATCACACAGTACATGCTCTGAGCCCCTGGAAGAGACGACAACCCAGATTAAACACTGAGGCCAGTTTGGGAGGGAAATAATACAAAGAAATGTCTCCCTTCTCCGTATGCAATCCAAACTAGTCCCAACACGCCACTGTGGTCCTGATCTTTATAACTGCACTTGCCTTGTTTTGCTCTCTTACTGACATCTCTTTATTTTGCTCCATCAGCTGGAGCAGGCACTGACCTTGGAAAAGCTGCAAGAATGGACACTCCCGAACCTCATGCGAAAGATGGAAGTTGATGTTCATCTGCCCAAATTTAAACTGGAAGGAGAGTATGATCTCCACTCACCGCTGTCCAGTTTAGGCATGCGGGATCTTTTTAACGGTTCGAGAGCAGATCTATCTGGAATGTCTGGAGCTCCTGACCTATTTGTGTCCAAAGCTGCGCACAAGTCTTTTGTGGAGGTGAATGAGGAGGGAACTGAAGCAGCAGCTGCTACTGGAATGGTCTGTCAGCCTATGTGCTACATCCCACCGCAGACCTTCACTGCCGACCATCCCTTTCTCTTCTTCATCAGGCACAACACAACAAATAATATCCTGTTCTTTGGTAGATTCACATCTCCCTGAACAGCAAACTAAGTAACGCAACATGTCAAAGCTTGAAAACAAAGTGTAATAATCTTAAAGTGATTAAAGACATGTTAAATTAATGTACTTTCCTTCTCAAAACTTTTGATTTGCAACAAGCAATTTTCAAAGGAAAATTAAAGAATACATGATAGGATTCAGTGATTATTGTCTTGGAATTTTTGAGGATAAATGTACTGCTTTCTGAGTTCAGAGATTGAATTTGTTTTGTATGAAGCTTTGTTTGCAATGTATCAAAACCCCTTTGCCTGAGTTTTAAATTTCAAAGGTTTTTTTTGGAATAACCAGAGCTGTTCACAGTTGTAACATAATTTCCACTCCCTTGTAATCCAGTCCTCTTTTGACAAAGCCAACATCCCGTTAGTATTTTCAATTATGCTTGTACCTGTCCATCAGAGGGTGCTGCTTTAAGGCAATTGAGAAAAGAATGAAAGGAAAGATAACTTTCTCATGCAGTGACAGGTCATGTTCTGGGCTGAATGTGCTACTTCTGCTCCTGTTTCGAGGTTCTGCAATGCACTGTACGAAAGGGGGGGTGTTATGAGATTTGGTTATGACTTTCAGATTTTTACCGATGCATCACAGAAAGCATCCTTTCTGTGTGGATCACAGCTTGGTCTGGCTCCTGTTCTGAACAGGAGTGCAAGAAACTACAAAGGGTTGTGAACGTAGACCAGTCCATCACGCAACCCAACCTCCCATCCGTTAACTCCGTCTGTACTTCCCGATGCCTTGGAAATGTAGCCAGCATTATCAAAAACCCCATGCACCCACCACACTCTTCCACCTTCTTCCGTCGGGAAAAGGATACAAATGTCTGAGATCACATACCAACCGACTCAAGAACAACTGCTTCCCTGCTGCCATTAGACTTTTGAATGGACATATATATTGAGCTGATCTTTCTCTACACCCTAGCTTTAACGATGTCCTGCACCCTCTCCTTTCCTTCTTGCTGATGTACTCTACGAATGGTATCTTTTCTCTGTATAGCACACAAGAAACAATACATTTCAATCTATCCCAATACATGTGAAAATAATAGATCAAAAAAAGGTAATCAGATAAGCACCTGAACGGGAAACAAACTCCAGAGCTCGGTGGAAGGAACAGGAGTGTGGGACTAGCTAGATTGCTCTTACAGAGAGCCAGCATGGATATGACGGTCGAATGACTTCTTTCTTCAGTGCTGTAATCATTTTGAGACTTAAGTACCTTCAGGGAAATTCTGTACACGGACTCCGAAATCTCTCTGTCCATCCACAGTGTCCAGCTGGTTGTGATTTAAAAAATACTCTGATCTATCTCAGGGTTTAAGAGGAAGACATTTTCTCACATTGAAACTCCATCAGCCAGTTTTCCCCCACTCACTTGATCTAATGTCCCTTTCTGCTCCTGTCAACCCGACTCATTTTGCAACCTAACTGTGCCTTCAGAAAGCTTAGGTAAGTAACACTCTATTCCATCATTCAAATCATTTATAAATCTATTGAATAGCTATCGCTCAATATTGATCTCTGGGACACACCATTAGCACATCTGCCAATTTGAGGACATACCCGTTATCCTTCAAATATCTCTCCTAGTCCGGAACCGTAACTAATTCCCGATCCAAACCAATAGGTTGCTGCCAAATCCATGCACTTTCAGTTCACATGGCAGCAAAGAAAATGCCTTCTGAAAATCCAAATAAATAACATTCAAACCTCTCGAATTAGTTAGCCCTCAAACATTCTGTTTATTAGACATGATTTCCCTTAACAAACCAATGTTGCTTCTCTCTGATCAGCCCCTATTTATCCAAATGCTCAGTCACCCTGTCCCTCGTGAGTGATTATAGGAACTTCCACATTCCTATGGGAAACAATGGCCTCGTGGTATTATCGCTGGTCTATTAATCCAGATACTCAGCTATTGTGGGGACCCGGGTTCAAATCCTGCCATGGCAGGTGGTGGAATTTGAATTGAATAAAAATATATGGATTTAAGAAATTACAGATGACCACTAAAGCATTGTCGATTGTCCGAACAACCCATCTGATTCTGTAACGTCCTTCAGGGAAGGAAATCTGCTGTCCTTACCTGAACTGGTCCACATGTGACTCCAGAGGCACAGCAATGTGGTTCACTCTCAACTGCCCTCTGAAATGGCTTAGCAAACCACTCAATTCAAGGATGACTAGGGATGAGCAATAAATGCTGGCCAGCCAATGATGGCCATGTTCTATGAATGAATAAAAAACTGAATAAAAATTACTTTCATAAGCCTATAATTTCCTAGTTTCGCTCCCATCCTTCTTAAATAGCTTTCCTCTCTTCCTGCATTGCCCTCTTGTTTCCCCTTCTCCACCCTGTCTTCTTATCTGACTATACCCCGCAACATAGACTCACCTGCCTCCTCGTGCCTGGACCCCTGGGTCTTGGGTTTAGACTCAACAGCAGCTGCTGGGAAACCACAGGCAAAACCCTCAAGTTCAGGTAATATTTAATATTTTTACAAGTCCTGTGATTAGGGGTCATACACAAGCATGCAGTAGCCCAACTCAGAAGGAAAACCACTCGACATACGAGGGTTGCGCTAGCTCTTTCGAAGAGCAATTCAGTTAATCCTACTCTGAGCTCAGACCCAATCATAGAATCTATACAGTGCAGGAGAGCCCTTTCGGCCCATCGAGCCTGCACTGGCTCTCTGACAGACTATCTTACCCAGCTCCACTCCCCTACCCTATCCGCATAACCCCATACATTTCCCTTGTTTAATTCCCCTAACCTACACATCTTTGGACATTAAGGGACAATTTTACATGGCCAATCCACCTAACATGCACATCTTTGGAGTGTGGGAGGAAACCCACACAGATACGGGGAGAACATGCAAACTCCACTCAGACAGACTTCCCCCAAGGCCGGAGTCGATCCCCGGTCCCTGACACAGTGAGGCAGCAGTGCTAACCACTGTGCTACCGTCCCACCCCACATCTCTCCTCTTTTTCTCCCAAGTATTTATCCAGTTCCCTTTTGGCAGCTACTATAGGATCTGAATTCGCCACCGTACCATTCCAAATCTTGGAAAAGTTCCCCCTCATGTCCAGCCAATTTTGTGTCGTCCGCAAACTTACTGATCACCCCAGTTACACCTTCTTCCAGATCGTTTATATAAATCACAAGCAGCAGAGGTCCCAATACAGGCCTCCAGCTGGAAAAAGACCCTTCCACTACCACCCTCTGTCTTCTGTGACCAAGCCAGTTCTCCACCCATCTAGCCACCTCCCCCTTTATCCCATGAGATCCAACCTTTTTCACCAGCCTACCATGAGGGACTTTGTCAAACGCTTTACTAAAGTCCATATAGACGACATCCAGGGCCCTTCCCTCGTCAACCATTCTGGTCACTTCTTCAAAAAGCTCCACCAGGTTAGTGAGGCATGACCTCCCTCTCACAAAACCATGCTGACTATCGTTAATGAGTTTATTCCTTTCTAAATGCGCATACATCCTATCTCTAAGAATCTTCTCCAACAACTTCCCCACCACGGACATCAAGCTCACCGGCCTATAATTACCCGGGTTATCCTTCCTACCCTTCTTAAATAACGGGACCACATTAGCTATCCTCCAATCCTCTGGGACCTCACCTGCGTCCAGTGATGAGACAAAGATTTGCATCAGAGGCCCAGCGATTTCATCTCTCGTCTCCCTGAGCAGCCTTGGATAGATTCCATCAGGCCCTGGGGATTTGTCAGTCTTTATATTCTCTAACAAACCTAACATTTCCTCCCTTGTAATGGAAATTTTCTCCAACGGTTCAACACTCCCCTCCGAGACACTCCCAGTCAACACATCCCTCTCCTTTGTGAATACCGACGCAAAATCAAAGGATTAGTTTAGGGGTTTAAACAAAAAGGGCAGCATGGACAAGTTGGGCCGAAGGGCCCATTTCCATGCTGTAAACCTCTATGACTCTATGACTTTATAGAAAAACATTCTTCCATTTTAGTGACAGTAATTTGGTAGTCAAAGAACAAGTACAAAAGATGTAAGTAGAAGCAAAGCTGAGAATTGGCAATATTGTGTGATAACTTGCTGCGGGGAGACAACTGTCTGCATGGAGTCTGCATGTCCTCCTGTATCTGCGTGGGTTTCCTCTGGGTGCTCTGGTTCCCTCCCACAGTCCAAAGGACATGCTGGTTAGGTGCATTAGCCATGCTAAATTGCCCCTCAGTGTACCCGAACAGGTGCCGGAGCATGGTGACTGGGGGATTTTCACAGAAACTTCATTGCGGTGTTAATGTAAGCCTACTTGTGACACTAATAAATAAACTTTAAAAATTAGAACTTTGGTAAATCACACTTAGACTGCTGTGTATTGTTCTGGTCTGTATATTTGAAAGGACATACAAACACCGGAGGAAATGTAAAGAAGAGATTTGCAAGGATGTTAGCGGACGAGCATGCGCAGCTATCAGGGAGGACTGAAATGTCTGGCACTCTGCTCTCTAGAAAAGAGAAGCCGGAGAAATGAGCCGAGAGGGATATTATGAAGGGTTCATATAAAAAAGATGTTTGCACTTGTAAGGGAGTCCAAAACTAGGGTGCCTTAAATACAAGATAATCATTAATAAGGAATCCCTGCAGAGTTTCTTTACTCCGAGAGTGATGAAAATGTGGAACTTGCTACCACACAGGGTTGTTGTGGAAAAGCGCATTGATGCATTTACAGGGAAGCTGGTAAATGAGGGAGAAGGGAATAGAAAATTATATTGAGAGGGTGAGAGGATGTAAGATGGGAAGAAACTTATGTGCAACAGAGACCTGATGGGTCAAATGGCATGTTCCTGTAAAATGCTCTGTGCAAATAAAGTACACAGGTAGCTCACAAATTGTACAGAATGAGCTAAGAATCGGATAGAAAGAGCTGGGTGTCTAAGTGGACTCAATGATAAACATGTAGGCAGCACAACAATCAGCAAACCTAATAGGATGTTGAACAACATAGTCAAAATGGTTGAATATAAAGCAGAAATTATATGAAGTGCTCTGGTTAGGCAACACCTTAACAACTCCGTCCAATTCTGATCTACAAACTCACAATCAGACCTTTCATTGCTTGAGGCAGTGGTAAGAAGATGGATGAGTCTGATCCCTGGTTGATGTGGTCTGAAAAATTAGAAATAAAACGCATTGAGGCAAATGAAACAGTAAGTATTATGGAAAAGGTGAATATGGGAACTGAACAAAACCACAAAAAGGTGCAAAATAGATAAAGTTACCTTTAAAAGTTTATTTATTAGTGTCACAAGTAGGCTTACATTAATACTGCAATGAAGTTACTGTGAAAATCCCCGAGTCACCACACTTCGGCACCTGCTCGGGTTCACTGAGGGAGAATTTAGCATGGCCAATGCACCTAACCGCACATCTTTCAGACTGTGGGAGGAAACCAGAGCACCTGGAAGGGACCCATGTGGACACGGGGAGAACGTGTAGACTGCGCACAGTCACCCAAGCCAGGAATCAAACCCGGATTCCTGGCGCTGTGAGGCAGCAGTGCTAACCACTGTGCCACCGTACCACCCCTTTAGGGCTGATGTCAGTGAGTTCTTATTGATGTAAAGAGTGGTCAATGATTGGTATAAATTTCCGGACAGTGTAGTACAGATGAAAACTCAAGGTCATTTGAGAAACATTTCAATACTGCGATGGATGAAGTGTAGAGTGTATATGAATGGATGAACTAATAATGGTCAAATGATTTTCTTCATCTGTAATTATCTTGTCATTTGTCAATCTGTCTATCCCTGTAATAGTTTGTGCACAAGGAGAAATATTTGAAGGTGGTGATGGAAACTCATTCAAACTATCCATAGAGTCAGCACAGAAAGAGGCCCTTTCCCCCATCGTGACACTATGCTGAAGTATTATATCTTGTTTCCTAGTTTCTTCCGTGAAACCAAAACAGGATGGTTGATGCAAGCACTATGGGTAGGATACATTGGGTAACCATAGCCTAAGATGACAGTGTGTGTAGTCTTTCAAAGCCCTTACTCTCAAGACAGCACTCAATGAGCTCACTAGACAACAGCAGAAGTCTAACATTTACAGTGGCTTCCTTTGGTGTATAGGGAGATATTTCAGACTAGGCAAGGGCAGAGACATGAGCAATGGTGGCTGATCATTGACTGAAATTATTTGATTTGATTTATTATTGTCACATGTATTAGTACACAGTGAAAAGTATTGTTTCTTGCGCGCTATACAGACAAAACATATCCTCAGAGGGTACATAGGGGAGAAGGAAAGGAGAGGGTGCAGAGTGTAGTGTTGCAGTCATAGGTTGTAGAGAAAGACCTTGTTGATAATCTTAGACAACAGAAGAGAATGTGATACGGGTGAGTCCTGCATGACTCATCTATTTGACTACCTCATTGCAATAAAGATGGTGAAACAGGATGAAGGGCTGAACTGTTGCCTCTGTTACAATAAGACCATAAGACATAGGAGCGGAAGTAAGGCCATTCGGCCCATCGAGTCCACTCCACCATTCAATCATGGTTGATTTCAACTCCATTTACCCGCTCTCCCCATAGCCCTTAATTCCTCGAGAAATCAAGAATTTATCAATTTCTGTCTTGAAGACGCTCAACGTCTCGGCCTCCACAGCCCTCTGTGGCAATGAATTCCACAGACCCACCACTCTCTGGCTGAAGAAATTTCTCCTCATCTCTGTTCTAAAGTGACTCCCTTTTATTCTAAGGCTGTGCCCCCGCGTCCTAGTCTCCCCTGTTAATGGAAACAACTTCCCTACGTCCATCCTATCTAAGCCGTTCATTATCTTGTAAGTTTCTATCAGATCTCCCCTCAACCTCCTAAACTCCAATGAATATAATCCCACGATCCTCAGACGTTCATCGTATGTCAGGCCTACCATTCCTGGGATCATCCGTGTGAATCTCCGCTGGACCCACTCCAGTGCCAGTATGTCCTTCCTGAGGTGTGGGGCCCAAAATTGCTCACAGTACTCCAAATGGGGCCTAACCAGTGCTTTATAAAGCCTCAGAAGTACATCCCTGCTTTTGTATTCCAAGCCTCTTGAGATAAATGACAACATTACATTTGCTTTCTTAATTACGGACTCAACCTGCAAGTTTACCTTTAGAGAATCCTGGACTAGGACTCCCAAGTCCCTTTGCACTTTAGCATTATGAGTCCATGCCTCTGTTCTTTTTTCCAAAGTGTACGATCTCGCACTTGCCCACGTTGAATTTCATCAGCCACTTCTTGGACCACTCTCCTAAACTGTCTAAATCTTTCTGCAGCCTCCCCACCTCCTCAATACTACCTGCCCCTCCACCTATCTTTGTATCATCGGCAAACTTGGCCAGAATGCTCCCAGTCCCGTCATCTAGATCGTTAATATATAAAGAGAACAGCTGTGGCCCCAACACTGAACCCTGCGGGACACCACTTGTCACCGGTTGCCATTCTGAGAAAGAACCTTTTATCCCAACTCTCTGCCTTCTGTCTGACAGCCAATCGTCAATCCATGTTAGTACCTTGCCTCGAATACCATGGGCCCTTATTTTACTCAGCAGTCTCCCGTGAGGCACCTTGTCAAAGGCCTTTTGGAAGTCAAGATAGATAACATCCATTGGCTTTCCTTGGTCTAACCTATTTGTTATCTCTTCAAAGAACTCTAACAGGTTTGTCAGGCACGACCTCCCCTTACTAAATCCATGCTGACTTGTCTTAATCCGACCCTGCACTTCCAAGAATTTAGAAATCTCATCCTTAACGATGGATTCTAGAATTTTGCCAACAACTGAGGTTAGGCTAATTGGCTACATTAATCTTCTAACTTTGATTGTGTGAGCTTTGTGCATTGTTAAATGACTCGGTGGATCCAGTTAAGATATTCCACGTGTGTGTGGTCCTGGGTGAAAGAGCAAAATGTACAAAAGCCTGTCAAGTACGCATTTTACCTTGTCGTACTTGTTAGCTGATTGTGGATTCGTATTGATAGCTGCTGTAGCAAAATTGATTGGGATATTATTTGTACTAGAAGATATTTTCTATTTTAAAATATATTATTAGACAACATTGAGGGATGTCTGTATCTGGCTTATGATTTAGGTGACCGGATACTTGAAGGGTTAGTGTTAATTTTTAACAGCATATAATGCAATATTATGACATGGTTGTCACTGGGAATATGTACCGGGGCCTCACCTTTTCTCTTTATTTCGTAATTGTTTCCAATCAGTGACTCATTGTCTGTTTTTTTGATGGTTAAGCAATTTAATTTGGCTGACTGGGGAATTAAATGTTGATTTAAAAGCTGGTTTTGCGAAACGCCCCTGGACACAGAAGTTAGTCATAGAATTATTGAATCCCTTCAGTGCAGAAGGAGGTCATTCGGCCCACTGAGCCTGCACCGACAACAATCCCATCCAGGCCCTATCCCTGTAACCCCACGCATTTATCCCGGTACTTCCTGACACTAAGGGGCAATTTTGTATGGCCATTCAACCTATCCTGCACATCTTTGGAGTGTGGGAGGAAACGGGAACACTCAGAGGAAACCCACAAAGACACAGTGAGAAATTAGAATACAAATAAGGGGTTAACTCAGAAAATATGGGTTAGTATGACTTGATGTGGAGATGCCGGCGTTGGACTGGGGTAAACACAGTAAGAAGTCAAACAACACCAGGTTAAAGTTCAGTTTAAAGGTGAAATAAACCTGTTGGACTTTAACCTGGTGTTGTTAGACTTCTTACTTGGTATGACTTGACAGGGGTTAGCGAGGATAAAAACAAGATGAAAGCATACAAAGAATGGAATGCTTTAGGAAGAAAGCTAAAACCACATAAGTGATTTAATTATGGTTGTCACATTGTAAGGACCTATTGGGTAAACGAGGTTCAAAATCTATTGTATTGAGGAACGTGATTTGACCTGTTCAGAATTGAATATACTCGTATGATTAGAGCTATAGAAAAGACAACTGCAACAGAACAACTTTGAGCAGATCCTTCTGATCACTCCCAATGACCATTGTAATCGTAAAATAAAGTAATATTGTATGGATTTGCCACAATGTAGGTTTTCCTTTACAATTTTCTTGAACAGTTAATGGTGTTGTGACTCAGATGACTACAATTCAAAGAACAAAGAAAATTACAGCACAGGAACAGGACCTTCGGCCCTCCAAGCCTGCACCGACTATGCTGCCCGACTGAACTAAAACCCCCGACCCTTCCGGGGACCATATCCCTCTATTCCCATCCTATTCGTGTATTTGTAAAGACGCCCCTTAAAAGTCACTACCGTATCTGCTTCCACTACCTCCCCCGGCAACGGGTTCCAGGCACCCACTACTCTCTGTGTAAAATATCTGCCTCGAATATCTCCTTTAAATCTTGCCCCTCACACCTTAAACCTGTGCCGCCTAGTAATTGACTCTTCCACCCTGGGAAAAAGCTCCTGACCATCCACTCTGTCCATGCCTCTCATAATCTTGTTGACTTCTATCAGGTTGCCCCTCAACCTCCGTCGTTACAGTGAGAACAAACCAAGTTTCTCCAACCTCTCCTCATAGCTAATGCCCTCCATACCAGTGACATCCGGGTAAATCTTTTCTGTACCCTCTCCAAAGCCTCCACATCCTTCTGGTAGTGTGGTGACCAGAGTTGAACACCTATATTCCAAGTGCGGCCTAACTAAGGTACATATAAAGCTGCAACATGACTTGCCAATTTTTAAACTCAATGCCCCGACCAATGAAGGCAAGCATGCCGTACGCCTTCTTGACTGCCTTCTCCACCTGCATTGCCACTTTCAGTGACCTGTGCACCTGTACACCCAGATCCCTTTACCTATCAATACTCTTACGGGTTCTGCCATTTACTGTATATTTCCTATATGTATTAGACTATCTGTATATTGTATATATCTGTATATCTGTATTAGACAATCTGTATGTTTCCTATCTGTATTTTGCCAGTAAAGGGAAAATCCCGGAGAAAATAAAAGGAGAGGCAAACAAATCCTCCTGCAGCCAGTAGAGTCAAACAGGAAGATCCCCGATCTCGACCAATGTCACTCGAATACTGAGTACTGCGGCTCACACAATATTACCAGTATAAGTGGAAGATCGGGTAAGAGAATTCTGAGTTATTTATAGGAAATTAGACTAAGTGCCAAAAGCATAAGGAAGCACTAGCTACTATGTGAAATAGTACATAAATAGCTTCAAAATGAGGGGGAAATCCTCAAAGGATATTCTGGTCCCCCTTAAAAACTCCTCAGCATATTCGATGTATTATCATTATGGGAAAGAAACTTGCAAGTGGTTAGATCAATGGAATTGGGGAACAAGAGATGATCCAAAGTTCCCCTTGAGATCCTTTGATCTAGATAAAATAGTGCACTTGAGATCATTTTTGTATCCAAGAAAAGGAAGGATCTAACAGCCTCAATGGAAGGCTTTTTTTGTTCGCTCTGAAGGAGCTTCAAAAAGACAGGTGCAGTCAAATATTTCTGGACTCCAAATACACATGAAAAACTAAAAAAGGAAGTGCAGGAATTAGAGAAAAAGGCTAAGACTCTTAAAAACTCCCCTCCCTCACCTACTTCACCCCTATACCCACAAACGGAAAAAAAACCTGCAGGTCCAGAACAAGAGCCATCTGAGGATTTACCCAAATGACCTATGACCCCACCACCCTATCATAACAAAAGAACCTCGACCCCTAATGTCTCAATAGCAGCCGAGACCACTGGTAGTAGTACAGGCTCCCTTGTAAACCCCTGAGATAAGAACGAAGGGGCCCTTATATCCCCAAAGTCACCGTTAAGAAGTAGATTACAGAAGAAAAACCTGTGCTCCTTAAGGGAATGATCTGGTGCAGGAGATTCGGACCAACTGGTACATGCCCTATGGACACCAGGAGATCTAATGACCATGACCAAGAACTTCCCTAACATTAGGGAACATCCAGAAGCTTTTGTCTGGAACTCCGGACTATACAATAATGCTATCACCCCAATTGGACTGATATCAACCAACTCTTGGGAGGTATCGTACCAGAAGAAATAAGAAGATTTTATGAGGCCGCACACTGGCCCCATGATGATCCTGGTCGAACTAAAATAATCGAAAGTCAAATAGGTCAGTTGCTTGATGCAGTTACCCAGATCTGCCCTGCTAAAATTGATTGGACCAAAATAAACAATACCAAATTAGAAAGAGGAGAAAACCCAGCCGATTCCCTCTTTCCATGTGGTACCAAACCCTGCGACCATTTTAGCCCATGTCCTGGTTTACAATAGTTGAGCTATGTTCAGCCTCTATCAGAATTCTATCGCAAAGTGGTTCAGATTGAAATGTTAGCACCAATGGTTAACCTAGAAATACTGCAGAAATTTTCAAGAACAATGCAAAGATCGACGAAGCCTTGCAACAAAGAGGAAAATGATTAAGTGAATCCAGAGCTATAATCATCTACTCACAAAATGAACTTGTAGGCATGTCTGACAAAATATCCTCACTGAGGCTACATCACCGGTGGGACACTTTTAAGCGTTGGTCCCCAAAGGCCTCCGCAGCATTATCCCTGCTTGTACATCCTACTGTTGTAATGATGATGGTGACTAGATTATTGCTAATTTTTATCTTAATCTTATGGTGTAAAGTTTGACACCTTGTAAACTCAGTAGTGATATTAAGAGATACTTTCAGGGCGAGAGAAAGGATACTATTAAGGGACTAAATAAGTAAAGTTGTGCTTTTAAAGCACAAAAGGAGGGACTGATCAAGTAGAGTATAAATAAAGGGTTAACTCAGAAAATATGGATTTGCATAACTTGACAGGTGTTAGAAACGTTAGCATGACTCAAATAAAAACAAAATGCAGGCATAGAAAGAATGGAATGCTCCAGGAAGAAAGCTAAAATGACATTTAATTATGGGTGTAATATTGTAAGGATCTATTGGGTAAACAAGGTAGAAAATCCATAGTATTGAGGAATGTGATTAGATCTGTACAGAAATGAATACACTTGTATGATTAGATCCGTATAAAAGACAGCTGTAATAGAACAACGTTGAACAGATCCTTCTGATCACTCCCAATTGCCATTATAATCGTAAAATAAAGTAATATTGTATGGATTTGCCACGATGTAGGTTCTCCTTTAAAATTTTCTTTAACAACGGGGAGAACGTGCAGTGACCCGATGCCAGAATTCAACCCAGGCCCCTGTGCTATGAGGCAGCAGTGCGAGCAACTGTGCAACCGTTCCACCCCTATCATTCAGCAGTTGCCAAAGTTGCTTCAGCAACTTCACTTTACCATTTAAAGAATAAAAAGACAATTTTACAGCGAGGCTGTAAATGTTTCACTGCAAACACTTAGCTCACAATTCTTCATAAGCTAATTCTCATCTTCAGTTGGTAATTCATTGATGTTCCTGAAATATCTTTTATACTAAAATTCCTTTGAAGATCTGTGTTTTATATTTATCTTTCTTGCAGTTTAAAACCATGGATGCCCTGAGCAAAGCAAATTGCCATTTCGCTCTTGACCTATTCAGAATGTTGATTGAGAAAAATGAAGCCGGCAACATCTTTTTCTCTCCATTCAATATCTCCACCGCATTGGCCATGGTCTACCTTGGAGCAAGAAATAATACTGCTTCTGAAATGGCGAAGGTAAGCGTGAAATTACTCTGAATAAAAGTTGTGGCTAAAATTTTCTTAAAGTGAGTTGTGCATAAATTTTCTTTTGGGTGTATCCTTGCTCTTGCGAAGTTTAGTCAACTGACGTTGGAAGTGAATAAGCTAAACTTCACCCAATTAGAATACCATAGAATTCTCACAGTGCAGAAGAGGCCATTTGGCCCATCGAGTCTGCACGACTCTCTGACACTATCTTACCCAGTCCCTCTTCCCAGGCCTATCCCCATAACCTCAAACATTTCTGATGGCTAATCCTCCTAACCTACAAATCTTGGTACACAAAGGGGCAATTTAGCATGGTCAATCCACCTAACCTACACTTCTTGGTCCACTAAGGGGCAATTTAGCATGCTAGGTTCAATGCTTGGTCTGCAGTAAGCTAACTTCCAAATGAAATTAGTAATGTTCTGGAAGGTTCCTGCCCCATAATCACTGCTCAGTGACCCTCCCACTGTGAATGTGCAAGTATGTTGGCCAAGAGCAATATTGTCATTAACCGACGTGTCCAAGTGGTTGAGTAATCTATTGACACTCCATCTCGAGGATTAGGCTGAATGTTTATTTGCTGAGATACTGGAAGGTGATCAGCAGGAGCAGAATGGAATCCCAGCATGGAATAAATGCCTTCAGGAAAGGGGGCAGAAAAACCCAGCAGAAAACAAGATGGCGGAAAGAACATGAATGATTCTAGCTTTAGCTCCTTTTTCAATTCACAGCTTGATGTTTCTTTTATGTGTTTGTCCTAAATACAGGCTCTACATTTTGATCAAGTTGGAGATGTCCATTCTGGATTTGAGAAAATGCAGTTAGACGTTAACCGAGCAGATGCTTTGTATCTGTTGAAAGTGGCCAATCGACTGTTTGGGGAGAAGAGCTACAACTTCCTCAAAGTAAGTTGCGAGTGGGTCACCTGTTCCCAGATCCTTCCAGTACTCAGAAACCAAGGTGATATTGTTCTCCACTCCTCCCAGTAATCCTTTAAAGGAGAAAGCTGACCCTATTGTCAGTGTTTGCACATTGCTGGTATGGAGGATTCATCAATTCTGCTGATCTGCAATGGTGAAATCAGATTGTCAAAAGATTTCCCAACTGGACTGTCTAATTAATTTTCCCTGTATCCATTGTTCAGGAATTCAGTAAATCCACCAAGAAATTCTCTGGAGCAGAGATGTTGCCTGTTGATTTCCGAACTGCTGCAGATGGAACAAGACAGGAGATCAATAAAGGGTGGAGGCACAGACCGAGAGTAAGTTGTCGTCCACATTCAATCATTTGCAAACTGATGGTGAAGCAAGAATTATTATTTTTAAATGCAAAGAGAGTAGAAATCTTTCATTTTTATCAGGTTGGAGATGTCCATTCCGGATTTGAGAAAACGCAATCATACATTAACCGAGCTGATGTTTTGGTATCCGTTGAAAGTGGAACTCGGAGTTGGTTGAGACAAATAGCTCAGGTCCTTTAAAAATGAAACTCAATGAGTTCATGGGGGAAAAGGAAAAATGAAGAAAGACTGAGATATGGGGCTGAATAACATTGAGAGGAGGAGTGGGGGCTCCCTCTCCCTCCAAAGCAAAGACCCATCACCCCAGCCATAATGCAGGGCAGAGGGGGGGCTTAACAAAGGTCATGTGGGATCTCTGCTCCTCACAGGGGAGGAAGTCCACCCTTTGGAGCGGCTGGCGAATGGGATCAGCCAATGGGAGCAGCTCCAATCAGTGCCAAGAGCACATTCACAGCTGCTGTCCAGACTGAAAGATGAGGAGGAAGGAGACCCATGGATCCCTGAAGCAACTGGATGCGGTTCTTGGGCAGGAAGGGTTTCCGTAGGTCAGGAAGGGCAGTGGGGGGAGTTTGGGGGTGGGGGGAAGGGCAGGAGGATGGATAGGTAAAAAGGGGGAGGGGTTTCCATATTAAGTGGGCTGTGCTTTGATCTGCAGCAGGCAGCTCCTGAAGACCGACTGCCCCCTCCTTTTCCTTCCTGCCCTTTGAGGTATGTAGTTGAGATATCAGGATTGGTATTCTCCAACCTCGCCCGCAGCTGGGATTCTCCTGCTGCAGTGAATGGAATTTTATCTGAGCACCAAATTCTCCATTCTCGCTGGCAGCTTGCCGGGTGAACAAGATAGGGGAATCCAAGCCCAGGTTTCCTGCTCCCACCCGACAGTGCACTAAATATTTTATGGAGATGGCCGCGTATTATCGATTGGCCTGGTAACAAGCCCAAATGGCTCTTAATTGTCTATTTAAATATGGCGGCCAGCCCCTCCTACCCCCTTCACCATATTACAGGGGTAGGTGTGAAGGTGGTGGGGTGGACACCTGCCCGATTTTACATGCTCCCACCCCCGCCAATCCAGGCATGTAAATCGATGAGATTGGAGGAGAGAATGGTGTGGATTATAAACTCCACACAGAGTGGAGTGAATGGTCTGCTTCTGTGCTGCATGTTCTGTGCAAGTCAATATGCAAATGTAGCCTAGTTATTAATCTATTTGAAAAAATCATAGATTGATAGACATTTAATGCACAGAATGAGGCCATTTGAATCAGTGTGATTAATTGATGTTCTGTAGGAAAAACCTCCTGTTTTCGGAACGTTTCAGTGATAATATTTTAGCTTAAACCATTTGGGGACTGCTAATTTTGATGTATTATTTCTCTCTCTCCTTCTGATGTTTTAATTTTACAAAACAAATTCAGGAAGGTTAATCTTTCCTCATTCTTTTTGTTGTTGTTGTGTACAATTCCAATGTGCTGAATCTGTTTCTGTTCAGGTAAGATCCAAAACTTGCTGGGCAAGGGCTCTGTTAACAGTGATACCCGACTCGTGTTGGTGAATGCCATCTACTTCAAAGGGAGCTGGGCTGAGAAGTTTGATGTGCGGGGTACAAAGGAGATGGCATTCAGACTGAATAAGGTATTCCAAATAAAGTACCAGCACTGAATCAGGCAATTTGTTTTCTTGAGATTGGGGGGAGAGACTGAGAGGATCGGAATTTTGTAGGGCTGGGAAAACTCTGGAGGCTTTTAAAAGTAATGGGCGGAACACAGGTGTGGAAGTCCCAACCCCCCATTTCCATCCAATGCAATCTTCGCTGATAGATGGAAGGGGGAGGGACATGAATTCCATAGGTACGAAACATGAATTTGCTGGGCCACTTGAAAATTGTGCTACCAAATAAACCTGTTGGACTTTAACCTGGTGTTGTTAAACTTCTTACTGTGTTTACCCCAGTCCAACGCTGGCATCTCCACATCATAATCCAATAACACCAGAGTTACTCTGTGCAGATAAATGCAACTATTTAAATGGTTTATATCTGTTTGTTTTCAACCTTTAAGGCTGAATTTTCCCAACTTTAAAAATCTAGATAGGAAAACTTCTTAATTTTGGTTGCCTCCATAGATTACAGCATACACGATCTACAGTTGGCGGATGACTGTAGTGTCGTTGCCAGCTCTATAACAGATTTGCAAGTCACTTTTGCTCTCTTCAATCCTACATACAAGAGACTTGACTTGTACTTGAATGCTGCCAAAAGAAATCCTATCTGTCAACCCACACCTGTCAGCCAAATATTCCACCCCCTATGCATGAGGAAGGTGAGACTCTGAAATATGTTGATCACTTCCCATTCCTCGGCAGCTACCTCCCTCAAAAGCCAACATTGATGAGGAGGATCATACCGCATTGACTGCGGTCGCTCAGTCTTCTAAAACAATGATAGTAAGTGTTCGCATCAAAAATCTCTACAAGTCAACAAAAACCCTAGCGTATAGAGCAGTTTTCGACACCAGACCCCTGTACTGAAGTAAGACCCGGACTGTGTACCTGTGACACTTCAGAGCACTAGAAAAATTCCATCTGCACTGCCCCTGCTGCACTCTCCGAATTCAATGGGAGGACCATTGTGAAAACACTTGTGTGCTTTTTGAAGCCAATTCCACAAGCATTCAGACAGACCTCCTGCAAATCAACTGTGATGGACTGGACACTGTTTGGCGGGGTGAAACAGTGTCCAGGTTCTGACCTCTTGGCCAATGTTCCGGTGGAGGACAAAACAAAAGTTACAAAGATGCTCTGAAGCTCCTCTTGAAGCACAGCAGCATCAACCTCAATTGCTGGGAGCAGTTTTTCAAAAGATTTATTTATTAGTCACAAGTAAGGCTTACATTAACACTGCAATGAAGTTACTGTGAAATTCCTCTAGTCGTTACACTCCGGTGGCTTTTCAGGTCAATGCACCTAACCAGCACGTCTTTCAGACTGGGGGAGGAAACCGGAGCACCTGGAGGAAACCCGCGCAGACACGGGGAGAACGTGCAAACTCCACACAGACAGTGACCCAAGCCAGGAATTGAACCCGGGTCCCTGGCACGATGAGGCAGCAGTGCTAACCACTGTGCCACCATGCTGCTACAAATGGTTCAGAATGGTGAAAACCTGTCCATCAGGCTGCATCACTCTTTGAGTTCCAACACATTAATGTTGAGGCAGAGCTGTAGCAGAGAAGGGGAAAAAATATCCTGCACCCCGTAATCCACTACCCCATGGGGCATCCTGTCCAATGTGGCCATTATATTCAGTGATTTCATTTAAGTAAAACTAAAACTACAAAAAAAACTATAGCGAGAATCAGTGATGTATGAATAGGTGAAAACATTTAGTTGCTGTTTTGCCTTGAGCAATATGCAGGGAAGGAGAGGGAGGCCTACAACTTTTATTAATGGCTGCCATCTAGTGGTGTAAATTTTGCATCTACAACAAAACCAAATTTCACAAACCCTTTTTTCTCATTTTTGGGACACATTTGGGGAGGCAGTGGTGAAGTGATATTGTCACTGGGCTAGTAATCCAGAGATCCAGTGTAATATTCTGGGGACCGGGGTTCAAATTCCACCATGGAGAAATTTGAGTTTCACTAAAAGAAATCTGGAATTAAAAGTCTAATGATGACCATGAAACCATCGTCACTTGTCACAAAAACCCATCTGGTTCACCAATGTCCCTTTAGGGAAGAAAATCTGCCATCCTTACTTGTCTGACTCTTAAATGGCCTTGCAAGCCACTCAGTCCAAGGGCTGAGGCAATTAGGGATAGGCAATAAATGCTGGCCCAGCCAGAGATGTGTATTTCTACATCTTGCGTAGGATTGAAAAAAAGTGTTGATGACAAAATTGATCACTAGTTGCTTTTGAGAGGGTTATGGGTTTTCTTCTTTAACTACTTGGATGAGGAATCTCCTTCAAAGAAGGAAACCTGCAATCCTTACCTGGTTTGGCCTATATGTGACTCCTGAGCCACAGCGACATGATTGACTTCACTTGTACCAACAGGCTACAAGCAAGAGTAGGCTGAGCAGTAGGAATGCTAAAGGCACACCAGCCCAGTGGATCCCTGCAAACATCTGAGGGCTGGTACCAAAGTTGGGAGAGCTGTCCTTCAGACTAGACAAGCAATCAAATAAAAGCAAAATACTGCAGATGCTGGAAATCTGAAATAAAAACTGAAAACGCTGGTAAAACTCAGCAGTGTGCAAAATTGGATCGATTAAGAGCAGGTCTAAACACTTAACACTAAGCATTGATGAGGTGTTGGGGTCCATCGTTAGCAGCAGAATTACATTCCACCATCATCAGTTACTTGATGGTCCTCACTCCTTCTTCATTAACAAGATAGATAACCTGTTTCAATGCAGAGTGGAGAAGAGTATGCCAAGAGCAGTATCAGGTGAAGCTGCAACACAGAAGCAGATGGATACCAATCAGCAGAAACAGTAGCCGACAGACAAGAGTTCAATTATCATTACAACCAAAGGATCAGGTCAAAACTCTGCAGCCCTGCCACAACCAGTCATCAATAGTGATAGACATATAAGCAATAAATGTAGGGAGAAGGGTCCATGAGCATCTTCATCCTCAATGATGGTAGAGTACAGCATAGTGCAAAAGACAAGGCCGAAGTGTTTCAAGCACACTCTAAGTGAGTTATTCTTCTTGGCTTCCCTTAAGGTTCCGGCCATTACAGATGCCAGTTTTCATTGGTTCAATTTACTCTGTATGATGTCAAGATACAGCTGAGTGCACTGGACAACATCCCAGCTGTAGTGCCTGAAGGCCTGTGCTACATGGAGATCGAGAAGGCTCACCACCAACATCTCAAGGATTGGAAATAGATATTAGATTTTCCAGTGAGGCTTTTACTCCTAGAATTAATTTATGAAAAATGTTGCCATGTGGCAACACTGATCTCAGGCACAGTGGCAGCGGACCCCACCTTCCCCCTCACTGGTCTCAGGCAGAGTGGCAGTGGACCTCCCTTCCCCTCACTGACCTCAGGCAGAGTGGCAGCGTACCCCCCTTCCCCCTCACTGACCTCAGGCAGAGTGGCAGCAGACCCCCCTTCCCCTCACTGATCTCAGGCAGAGTGGCAGCAGACCCCACCTCCCCCCCCCCCCCCCCCCCCCCCACCTCAAGCAGAGAGCTGTCGGACCCACTTTCTCCCTCCCACTGATCTCAAGCAGAGAGCCGTCGGACGCTCGGCACTTACCTCCTCACTAACTGGAGCATCCGAATTGGACTTTTTCGGTCTGATTCGCGCCAATTCTGGATTGGCTTACGCGGCGGTAAAGGGGAAAGTGCCGGTAAGGTTGGGCATGCAAATGCATTTAAATGGCCGTCGCATCCGTTTCGGGTGTGGTCCCGATCGTGGCCACTTTTGGGCCTTGGTAAATGAGGGATAGGCGTGGAGGCGGGCACGGATTGCGCTACTCGCCTCACGCCCAACTTTACCAAGTTTTCGCACCTGAAAACGGGCACAACTTGATGGTAAAATCGGACCCATTGTGCCTGCTTAAGAGCAACAAAATAAGTGACAGCCATTTGCTGATTCATTCCCCAGAGCAATGCCGTGACTAATCAGGGTCAAGCTGACTGGATAAAATTTCAAACAATGTCCAGTAGTTAACCATTAGTCAACATCAATTGCTGCATTCTCCATAACAACACCTCTACCAACCAGAGTCCACTCGCCAATCAATCAGCATTCTCTTGTCATGCAGTATAAATTGTTGTTTTCTACCTTTATTGGTATTCTTATGGAGTGTTCTGATGTGTGCAAGCCAAAAAGCTTCAACATGTCTCTTTTTCAGCAATATTCAAATTCTTTACTACCAAGCAACTATTAAAAGAAAAGGTAAATCGCATGGTTTTGTGAGAGGGAGGTCATGCCTCACTAACCTGGTGGAGTTTTTTGAAGAAGTGACCAAAATGGTTGACGAGGGAAGGGCCGTGGATGTCGTCTATATGGACTTTAGTAAAGCGTTTGACAAAGTCCCTCATGGTAGGCTGGTGAAAAAGGTTGGATCTCATGGGATAAAGGGGGAGGTGGCTAGATGGGTGGAGAACTGGCTTGGTCACAGAAGACAGAGGGTGGTAGTGGAAGGGTCTTTTTCCGGCTGGAGGCCTGTGACTAGTGGTGTTCCGCAGGGCTCTGTATTGGGACCTCTGCTGTTTGTGATTTATATAAATGATCTGGAAGAAGGTGTAACTGGGGTGATCAGTAAGTTTGCGGACGACACAACATTGGCAGGACTTGCAGATAGTGAGGAGCATTGTCAGAAGCTACAGAAGGATATAGATAGGCTGGAAATTTGGGCAAAGAAATGGCAGATGGAGTTCAATCCTGATAAATGCGAAGTGATGCATTTTGGTAAAAATAATGTAGGGAGGAGCTATATGATAAATGGCAGAACCATAAAGAGTGTAGATACGCAGAGGGACCTGGGTGTGCAAGTCCACAGATCCTTGAAAGTGACGTCACAGGTGGAGAAGGTGGTGAAGAAGACATATGGCATGCTTGCCTTTATAGGACGGGGCATAGAGTATAAAAGTTGGGGTCTGATGTTGCAGATGTATAGAACGTTGGTTCGGCCGCATCTGGAATACTGCGTCCAGTTCTGGTCGCCACACTACCAGAAAGACGTGGAGGCTTTGGAGAGAGTACAGAGGAGGTTTACCAGGATGTTACCTGGTATGGAGGGGCTTAGTTATGAGGAGAGATTGGGTAAACTGGGGTTGTTCTCCCTGGAAAGACGGAGGATGAGGGGAGACTTAATAGAGGTGTATAAAATTATGAAAGGCATAGATAGGGTGAACGGTGGGAAGCTTTTCCCCAGGTCGGTGGTGACGTTCACGAGGGGTCATAGGTTCAAGGTGAAGGGAGGGAGGTTTAACACAGACGGACATATTTTACACAGAGGGTGGTGGGGGCCTGGAATGCGCTGCCAGGCAAGGTGGTGGAGGCGGACACACTGGGAACGTTTAAGACTTATCTAGACAGCCATATGAACGGAGTGGGAATGGAGGGATACAAAAGAATGGTCTAGTTTGGACCAGGGAGCGGCGCAGGCTTGGAGGGCCGAAGGGCCTGTTCCTGTGCTGTATTGTTCTTTGTAACTGGCATTCATACATTACACACACTGGCATACACAGACACCAGTACAGATGGCAGATTAAGAGGATAGTTTAAGGATTTTTAAAAGTTCATCAAGATAAAACAAAGGTCTACATGGTTAGTTATTCTTTGGCTGGTCTCGATGCGGTGATTCCATGTTACAGCTGATTTGTTCAGTTGTCTTCCTGGGTGTAGTTGTGTGGAGCAGATCTACACATTTTATTCTTATTAGGCCTCGGATTGCAATAGACTTCACTTCTCAGGATGGTTACTTTGCAAAACTGGGCACAATATTTTCGAGAGAGGCAGAGAGGGAGCACAGCTTCAACACCCTGTGTTCAGTGTAGCATCTTTTGTTCTCTCTTTCCTGCTTAGTACACAGTCCCTTGGAGGACTTTGCTTGCTGTATATTCCAGAAACTTTCTATTAGTTTATGTCTGCTGTAGGTATTATTTTAGAACTGGCAATGAATTGCATTTTGATGCATCATCTTTCACAAGTCTCAGGATGGTGTGAAGATAACAAGGGATAGGGTCTTTCATGCCTCTGGGGATTGGGGGGAGAATGGGGGGGGGTGCGGAGGGTGGGGAAGGGTGTCAGGTAGGATAAATGTCTTTTTTTCCATCCTACTTGGTGGGATAGGACATTGTTCATAATAGCAGTCTGGGCAGTTTTGTCACTTTTAGATGATTCCAGGTTCTTTTTAAATCCAGCCAAAAGAGAAAAAATATACATTGCCTTTAAAAATCACATCCTCAAACAATTTGAACTTAGTGCTGAGTTCCAGCAGATCCTATTTTGACTGTGGAAAGGCCTTTACTCAGTATGGTAATTATAAATTGATGGAGTAGACAGAAATGTTCTTAAAGGGCAGGTAGGAATTGTTTACGTATCATGATCTTAATTTTAAATCCCCCACTCTTTAAATGTGAAAAAACAGACTGAAGCAGTCAGAGAGTAAAAAAATACCTGAGCTGTACTGCTTTGATTGACAGACGTCTAGTGTAGTTGAGAAAAATATCTGGTTATGCCGTTTCAATAAAGTTCTTTGTTGACATTTCCCCCAAGAACTTATCATTACTATGCTATTATGTATGTTTGGCTGAGTTTCAAAAGCTATGATTATTTCAGCAGGAATTTCTGAGATCAGTTTGACACAATCACCGGAATTCTACCGTCCCGCCCGCCACAGAATTGGAGTGGGCAAGGTGCGGACAACGAAAGTGTCTGTGGACCTCAGGCAGCAATTTCTGGTCTTGCCCAAGTAAGGCTGTAAAATCCCACCCATAGGGTCACATGCCCTTATTCTGACCTGATGCTTCTCTGAGCTTCAAAGGCATCCTTTGAGCATTCCTTGCACTCCTGAACAAAGGCAAGGAAAAGTCAATCACCTCATTTAACAACTCACAAAACCTTTTCACCCATCTCCATTTTATTAGTATTTCTATGCTTAGTGTTGTTCCAAATGTTTATCTTGGCGTGTTCAAGTTGCAAAGATGTTTCTCTATTTACTTTTCTTCTGGTCAGTGCAGAATCACTGGATGACTTTTCTCTTGTCCTGAGGAAAACTACCCTTTCTTCAACAGCTAGTCCAGCAAAGATCAGTAAATGTAGCTGAGAATAAGGGTGTGAAATTGATCTTCAGCATTGGTGAAAAATGGGCACTCCAAAAAGAAAGTGAAATGCTGCTTTAACTAGGCTTCTGATTTCCTATCATCCATTTTGCACTTCTGCCAAAGCCCGTCTCTGATCTTGATGTTTTGAGCCATGATACCATTTGAAGGATCAATGCTTTCTTTGCATACAGAGCTTGAGACTAACGTACAGTCCATTCTGTCAGGAAAATACTTCAGTTGAAATCAAGTGTAAAGCTCCAACATTACTAAACCATTGGGGGAACTGAGCAAAGTTCATCTGAAGAGCAACTAAACTCTGCAGAACAGAAAGTTCCTGTTCTGTGCTGTGTAAGCTTTGCTACTGAGCCAGTAGAGGAACAACATTTGGGTTCACCTTGGGGGCAAGGGAAGGAAAGCTTGGGTTTCCACTTATCACAACCCAGTGACACCTGCTGCGACTTGTAGGTACGAAAGTAACTTGAGAACAGGACTGCTCATTACCCATCCCCAGCAAATTGGAGGTCAGACAACATTGACCATCAAACGTCACTCGTGAAAAATGGTTGTTTAAATAAGGGACTGAAGGTTGCTTGATATCTGTGAAACTAGATCCCGATGTGGAGATGCCGGTGTTGGACTGGGGTAAACACAGTAAGAAGTCTCACAACACCAGGTTGAAGTCCAACAGGTTTATTTGGTAGCAAAAGCCACTAGCTGTGGGAACGCTTGCTGCTCCTTCGTCAGGTGAGTGGGAGTTCTGTTCACAAACAGGGCATATAAAGACACAAACTCAAGTTGAGAAATGCACAAATTGAGTTTGTGTCTTTATATGCCCTGTTTGTGAACAGAACTCCCACTCACCTGACAAAGGAGCAGCAAGCGCTCCGAAAGCTAGTGGCTTTTGCTACCAAATAAACTTGTTGGACTTTAACCTGGTGTTGTGAGACTTCTTACTGTGTAAACTAGATCCCAGCAGAGAATCATTACTATGAGTTGGGAAGACTGGCAATTAGCATTATCCACATTTTAAACCTTGAGCCACTAAAACGGTATATGTCTCTGACTAAAAATATCCTAATCAAATGTGTCCAAAATAGAATGTAGCTTTTACAGTCCTGTTCAGTTGCTCTCTGGAATTTGTGTCAAATGAAAAATTATTAACTACTTTAAAGGACCATAAGCAAAGATTTCCTTGCATTTGCTGATGTTTCTATTATTTCTTGTCCTCAGGTCTTGCGTTTTAAAGTTTCAGTTTTACTGACATTCTGCAAGTGTAGATTTGGCCCTTAACCATTCATATTAGTGAACAAGAGTTCCATACTATATTTACAAACAAGATTTTCTCTGCTAATGTGCCTATGAATTGCTGAAGGTGAAGTAAATACAGGCATCGCTGCATATAGTTTAAATGTTTTCTTATATTATTAACAATTCACTGTTTTAGGCATATTCAATACAAACCTGGATATGAAGCAATATCAAAATTCCAGGATAGTAAGGCATTTGACAAGATCCCACATGGCAGACTGGTATAAAAACTAAACATGGGATTCGGGGTGACTGGCTAGATGGATACAGAACTGGCTTGGTAATAGAACACGGTAAGAAGTCTCACAACACCAGGTTAAAGTCCAACAGGTTTATTTGGTAGCAAATACCATAAGCTTTCTGAGCACTGCTCCTTCGTCAGATGGAGTGGAAATGTGCTCTCAAACAGTGCAAACAGACAAAATCAAGTTGCAGAATACTGATTAGAATGCGAATCCTACAGCCAGCCAGGTCTTAAAGGTACAGACAATGTGGGTGGAGGGAACATTAAACACAGGTTAAAGAAATGTGTATTGTCTCCAGACAGAACAGCTAGTGAGATTCTACAAGCCCAGGAGGCAAGCTGTGGGGGTTACTGATAATGTGACATAAATCCAACATCCCGGTTTAGGCCGTCCTCATGTGTGCGGAACTTGGCTATCAGTTTCTGCTCAGCGACTCTGCACTGTCGTGTGTCGTGAAGGCCGCCTTGGAGAACGCTTACCTGAAGATCCAAGGCTGAATGCCCGTGACTGCTGAAGTGCTCCCCCACAGGAAGAGAACAGTCTTGCCTGGTGATTGTCGAGCGGTGTTCATTCATCCGTTGTCGTAGTGTCTGCATGGTTTCCCCAATGTACCATGCCTCGGGACATCCTTTCCTGCAGCGTATCAGGTAGACAACATTGGCCGAGTTGCAAGAGTAGGACCGTGTACCTGGTAGATGGTGTTCTCACGTGAGATGATGGCATCCGTGTCGATGATCCGGCACGTCTTGCAGAGGTTGCTGTGGCAGGGTTGTGTGGTGTCGTGGTCACTGTTCTCCTGAAGACTGGGTAGTTTGCTGCGGACAATGGTCTGTTTGAGGTTGCGTGGTTGTTTGAAGGCAAGAAGTGGGAGTGTGGGGATGGCCTTGGCGAGATGTTCGTCTTCATCAATGACATGTTGAAGGCTCCGGAGGAGATGCCGTAGCTTCTCCGCTCCGGGGAAGTACTGGACGACGAAGGGTACTCTGTCCACCGTGTCCCGTGTTTGTCTTCTGAGGAGGTCGGTGCAGTTTTTTGCTGTGGCGCGTCGGAACTGTTGATCAATGAGTCGAGCGCCATATCCTGTTCTTATGAGGGCATCTTTCAGCGTCTGGAGGTGTCTGTTGCGATCCTCCTCGTCTGTGCAGATCCTGTGTATTCGGAGGGCTTGTCCGTAGGGGATGGCTTCTTTAACGTGTTTAGGGTGGAAGCTGGAGAAGTGGAGCATCATGAGGTTATCCGTGGGCTTGCGGTACAGTGAGGTGCTGAGGTGACCGTCCTTAATGGAGATGCGTGTATCCAAGAATGCAACCAATTCCGGAGATGTTGTGAGACTTCTTACTGTGTAAACTAGATCCCAGCAGAGAATCATTACTATGAGCTGGGAAGACTGGCAATTAGCATTATCCACATTTTAAACCTTGAGCCACTAAAACGGTATATGTCTCTGACTAAAAATATCCGAATCAAATGTGTAATAGTCTGGTAATAGAACTCAGAGTAGCGGTAGAAGGTTGCGTTTCAGAATGGAGATCTGTAGCTAGTGGTGTTCCGCGAGGATCTAAAATGCATCTCAGTGCTGGGACCTCTGTTGTTTGTCGTGATAGGGGAGGCGGTTGCGTAGTGGTAACATCATTGGATTAGTAATCCAGAGACCCCAGGCAAGATCTGGGGACCCAGGATTGAATCCCACCATGGCAGATGGTGAAATTTGAATTTAATAAAAATCTGGAATTAGAAGTCTAATGATGATCATGAAACCATTGTTGATTGTTGTAAAACCTCATCTGGTTCACAAATGTCTTTTAGGGAAGGAAATCTGCCATCCTTACTTGGTCTGGCCTACATGTGACTCCAGAGCCACAGCACGAATAAGGACAACTATGGAAGGGCAATAAATGCTGGCCAGCCAGCGACGCTCCCATCCCGTAAATTACTAAAACAAAAGTTAAGGCATCATGATTGGCACAGGCTTGGTCGGCTGAAGGGCCTGTTCCTATGCTGTACTTTTCTTTGTTCTTTGATATGGATGGAACAAAAATTTCAGGATAACCAGCTAATAGTTAATGAAAAACTTTATATGTTGTAACTAACCAAGAATATATACATATAACTGTTCAGAACATGTACAAATTGCAAAGTTGTATATATAAGAAGCCTTTACAAATTAGAAAAATAATTGAAAATTTAGTTTTTTTTACACATTGGATAGACATTCATAATTTTTCATAATCACAGCAACAATCGTTTTCTCTCAGATCCTCAGCCACCTGGACGTAACAACAGGGTTCACTTTGTGAATGATTACCTCATCTCAATCAACTTGATGCAACTTTTTGATGGAGTTTTGTGTTGATCAAAATAAGGCATGTCTGTTTTGGAGAATGGAAGTCCATGGGTATCAAGATCTAGCTAGGTGGTAAATGCACATTAAAGCTATCTTTATGCTGTTCCAACAAGGGCTCTTGATCCCAATTCATCCTCCATTACACCAAACAGGATTTCAGTTTCAAAAAGCAACCCAAGTTTTCTCTGAATTAGTGATTTGGTTACAATGATGGTGAACTTTGTACTACACATCTGTATGGAATTTAAAGGTTTCTAGAGAAGAAAGCTCATGAAAAAGTCAAAATTCTGCTGGGTGCAAACTCATTGGCTAATAAATTATTAATCTAATCTCCATTAGGCATCTGTACTCTTGTGCAATACTATTTTTTTTGTATATGGGACATTGTGATCCTGAGTACACTTCAAAATAATCATTGTATGTAAAGGAATGGTCTGAGATTGTGATTACCCAACATCACCTAGATTACATTGAGGTGAAATACTGGACATTTCCAGTTTTGAGGTGCATTTTTGATTTTGCTGATTCTGTGCTGCTTTAGGCAAAAAGCTAGCAATGGTTCACTGACAAATAAATACGAGAAACAGCAAAAACCTGGTTACTTGTCTATCATCGGGAATCCAGTAAAATAGTCATCTTCTTTACATTGATGCGATAATTAGAGAGAGGTTCAACCGGTCACTAGCTGTTAATTACTGCGACATCAGAGAGCCCTTCAGAGAAATAGAATAAATGGCTAAAGTTAGGTTGTAGTCTTTTGTTCCCACTCCTAAACCTTTCTCTATGATTTTCTACCTTTTTAGAAAGATTATGCTCTGAAGATGAAATTGGCAAAGTAACATGATTGAAAGTTGGACATCAGTTTCCTTTCTGTTGTTAGTTGACATTTCCTTCACAGTATTATTTCCTGCTGTTAGACAGATAAAGAAAATACAACTATCTTGATTAACAGCCGGGAGGGGGGTGGCTTGGTGGGAAAGGAGCCCATTTCAATAAAGCCCCTACTCTTTAGTCGGGCAGGGACTGTCCTCCGGCTTGATGGAAGAACAGGGCTCATAACCTTTTCCATAACCAAGATCCTTCATGAGTTTTGTAGGTGCATTTCTTAGGTGTAGTGGGACAGGAGGCAATGGGCCTTTGTGGTTCCGCAGAGACTCTTTAACAGCTTCATACGCCATGTAAACTTCAACAGATTTTGGAGCTCTTGATAGGTACACTACACACTGTGCTAAAATGACCTGCAGGATGAGAGAGAAAGTTGATTATGGACTTTTAAATTTACCAATCATCATTTTATAAATTGAAGCACTACTCAACAAAGATTGCTATACAAAACAGGACAATCAACCACCTGCCTGTTTAAGATGATTTAGAAAGTATATTAGATGTCAATCTTTAGGTGATGGGAAATATTTAATAAAATTTTTTGATGAGCTAACTAACATTTTTATTGATCAGATTATCTTAGTGAACATGTTGTCCATCTACAGTTGCCTATCAATTGCTTCCTACAGCACTGACTACATTGATTGTAAGTGGAACATTCTGAGATCGTGAAAAGTGCAAAATAAATGCAAGCTTTTTTCTTTCACAGGAGGATTGATTGAGGGTGTAAGCATTGTACTATCTACTGACTTGAAGCATTTCTCACAAGCTTAATTCTCTAGGAATATAGGAATCTTAGGAACTGAAATATCCTGCTTTGGCATTCAATTACAGCATTGCTGATCTGTACCTCAACTCCATTTTTCTGTCTTTGTTCCATGTCCCTCAATAACCTTGTTTAGTAAAGAAATAATTAATCTCAATTGTGAAAACTCCAACTGGCACAGGATTCACAGCCTTCAAGGAGGTTTCCACTGCGTCTCATAAGAAAGAGTTTTTGATTTCATTCCTGAATGGTCTCTTATGTCTCCTTTTTCTTGGCTCACAACACTCTATCCTTCCATCCATGTCATTAACAAATATAGTGAAAAGTCGAGTCCCCAGAAGAGAGATAGCTGTAGAATACCACCGGTCACATCCTGCCATTCAGGATGCTTAGGCTTTATCACCACTTTGCCTCCCAAGTCCCAACCTATTTCCAACTCAAGTAAAAAGACCACCTCCAATCTTGTGCACTCTCAATTTAGCTAATAATTTCATGTGTTGAACTCTATCACATAACTTCTAGATGTTCCGATAGATAACATCCACAGAACTACTTTATTCTGAACTACCTTATTTGAAACCATCAACTAGATTAGTTAGGCATGCCTTAGCCTGAACAAACTCACCCTATCTTTCTGATCGGCTCAGATTATCTATTCCTAATAACACATTCTAGTAGCTTTCCTACAAATGACGTAACATGGCAGGGCTTTAGTTATCAGTTCTCTGTGCCATACTTCTTAAACAATGGAGTGAAGTTAGCCAATTTCCAATTGAATGCCAATTCCTGAAATCAAGAATGCTTTGAAAAATTATGACTAATATCTTTCTGCATTAACAATCATGTCATTATAAAAGGTACTCAACACTATTAATTATCAGCTCAAACTTTCTACAGTGAATTTAACAGACACTTGGAGTACAAATACAGCATGTCCTTTACAATTACAGAAAAGCAAAGGGCAATATGCTATATGTGCAAAGCAAACAGTGGAATGGTGTAAATCAACTCCAGAGGTTCGCACTTCACGGAGCATTCCTTCACTCCCTGAACTTGCTGGCCGACTTGTGCATTAATAACAGCACGCACTGTTAATGTGCCACTATTTTTCAAGCAAGATCTGAATCATTTTGTTAAGACACTTAAAATATAAAAAGAATGCAACTGGATTAAATTTTCTTAATGAGACCAGAAATTATATTGTAAAAACAGTCCCTTCTGAATATAGAATAAAACTTTTTTCTTTATATACACGCTATTGGGAATGGAGGTCAAAAATCTAACCTATGTCATTGCTGGAGCTCGTAGATTTGCTCAGGGGGCTGAATTTTGCAGTGGTTCTTGATGCTGGTGGGATCATGCTTTTATTTTTGCAATGCAGCCACATCCTAAGCATGGGGTCAGATCAGAAGGAGGTCCTGTGTAACCCCAGGAGCCACCTGCAAAATTAAACTACTTTCCCTGTTGGAAGTGGCGGCTGTCAAGTCTCTCATCAGGGTTTGTGAAAACTGATCAGACAAATTAAGTCAAAACAAGTCCATATGATTCAAGATGCTCACCTTTTTCCTGGCCCAAAAGAATTATACTAGCCAAATTTGGCACTGCACCAAACATCAGCTTCAAACATACAGAGAACTAGTATGGCACAATCTCCTAAAGCCACCAGTTACCTTACTCTAAGTAGTGATACTAAATATTATAGCACTACTGGGAGTTTAAGTTGTTGCATGAAACTTTTTCCATCTATTAACAATTTGAAATTAGAGGGTAGAACAGGATCTAGGAAACGGCCTTAAAAAGCATATTAAAAATCAAACAGAATGGAATTACAAAAAGTGCAAAATAGTTATTGTAATCCAGATATAAATACACAAGACAAGAATAAAATATTAAAATACCTTGCATTCAGGCATCCCTATAAAATGGCATCCTTGGTAAGCAGATACTGCCTGGGTCAAAGCCAAAGGGTCTGCTATTCCTATAAAAGATCAACAAGCAACAGCTGAGTTTAGCATACCATCTTTCAGGAATTATAACAGTACTAAATACTCGTATATTTATACAAGCCAGTTACACTGAAGAGTTTGAAGTAAAGATAATTTCAGTGTCTGAAACCTTAAATTTACTACTGGTATTCTGCAATGATTTTACAACGTGCATGGACATTAGGACCAGTCAGCAAAAATATTACATTACAAAAGGATTCACTGTGAAAATATAATTAAAATGCCAAAAGAACAACCAATCTACCAAAATAATGGGAGCTAAATATGCTTTTTGCAAGTACTCAGATGAAGATGTTCTGCAATAAATCCATACCATACAGTGTGGCCCACGAACAATATCTGACTCAAAAGACCTAGCAACTTGGCCCATGAAACCCAGGCAACTTGTTCTGCTTGAGTTTATATTTTCTAAACATAGTTTGCCCTGTGTGAATATTATAGTTGCAAACAGCAACTTTTAGAGTGGATACATTGGTGGATAATTCTGAAACGAGAACACTATGATCTACTAATTTCCCCTGCAAGAGACATATTCAAATGAATGGAAATTTTGATTTAAACTTATATGTACCACTGAATCCATACAATGCAGAAAGCGGTCATTCCACCCATCAAGTCTGCACCAACTCTCCGAAAGAGCATCTTACCCAGGCCCCCATCATATCTTTATACCCCTGTGCATTTACCACAGCTAATCCACCTAACCTGCATATCTTTGGACACGAAGGAGCAATTTAGCATGGCCAATCCACCTGACCTGCGCATCTTTGGACTGGGAGGAAACCAGAGAACATGGAGGAAACCCACGCAGACACAGGGAGAATGTGCAAACTCCATACAGACCCACGGTCGGAATCGAACCCAGGTCCCTGGCTTGCGAGGCAGCAGTGCTAACCACTGTGCCATCTGCAGCTGAAGAAGCTGTTGAGCATATCAAAAGAGCAAAAAATGAAAAAGTGTTTGGATCCTCCTGCTGTATCAGAAGCTCCCTGCACACTGAAGAGATCGACGGTTCAATCAATTCATTGTTCTTTTTCTTAATATTTATTCTTGGGATGTGGCAGCAATTACCACCTATCCTTACGTGGTCTGAGAGTTGAATCAACCAAGTTGTTAGACTTGTATCAAACATCCCTCCCTTTCACAAAAGCCTCATTGGAACACAAGTCAGATCTCAGCGGGCAAGTTTCATTGCAACTGTATAAGGGCATACCTAATTCCTGGGTTAACACAGGACTTCCCTCAGGCTTAGCCCCTGGAAGAACTGTCTTTAACAACATTGGGAAATGGACACATGGTCAAAAAAGATGCATAATCCAGGATCTGTCCCAAACCTGAGCCATCAGAAAGTAATCTGAAAGCTTCACCTTGATCTAGGCTCCAATTTCAAACCCATCCTTGTTAGCTAGCAAATAGTGTTAAACCATTTCACTCAATATTTAGAAGGAATACTTTTTACGATATTAAATTTAGTTCACGAGGAAAATTAGTTTATCAATTTTACTCAGTTTCTGTTGAGTGCATTTTATGTTATATTTTAACATAATGGGCCAAATCTTTTCTGAAGAAGTGGCATGATTATTATCCAGTTATTAATCTGCAGGTAGGATAGCAAGCTTGAGGATGAAAAGAGGTGTGAATCTTCAGAACTTGCTACTTGATTTACATTGCTCCACTGTGCTTCACAAAAGCACTTCACCTTTGGCTATCCTGCTATTCTAAGGAAGTTACTGGATTAGCATGTTGAATATCCGCTAAACTCACCACAAAAAGTCAGGATTCATAATTAATACTGTAGCTTTTTAATGGTATCACCAATCTCTCTGGCTCTGAAAGGCAACAATTTCAACTGTGGAGTCTCATTCCTTCATGTAGCAAATTGTTGTCAGAGATTTTACAACCACAATTTTTTTTCTACTTTTCCTTTGTTTCAATTTTTTGTTTTGGTCAATGTAATCAATCCTTCCCATTCCATTTCTCTTTCTTTACCTCAAATTCATTCTATTTCTGTTGACTCTTCATTCATTTTAATTCCTTCCCAGTTCCTGTTTTTTTCTCAATCCTTGAATGTTATGGTCATCAAGATCACTAGGCCCATTATTCAAAGGTCCCAAAGTTCTGTGAACAGCTCCAAGTTTTATCCAAGTGTAAATCAAGTAGCAAGTTCTGAAGATTCACACCTCTCTTCATCCTCAAGCTTGCTATCCTACCTGCAGATTAATAACTGGAGACACAAATTCTTTGGGTTGAAGAGTAGAGGAAAATGTCTAACTTGCAACATACATCATGAGGTGTTCCACTCGAGCAAGATTTGGTGCACACAAGAAAAATTACAATGATTTTTAAAAAAATGTATGCAATAAGTTGTGAATTTAGAAGTGAATGATACAAAGTTAAGAACAAAATCTGAACTTCATAACAAAGGAAAACTCTTAAGCTTGTGTCCTTTATGTTCTGCAACAAATAATTTTTATTTCCACTTCCTTTTGAACCATTGCCAAAAATCAAAGACTTTGAATAGCTGGAAGAAATAGTCAACAGAGTTATTTTGAAGTCTTACCTACATCTTCACTGGCAAATCTCACCAGTCTCCGTGCGACATACAGTGGATCCTCACCACCTTCTAACATTCTTGCCAGCCAATAGAGGGCAGACTTCTCATCTGAGGCTCGCATGGTCTTGTGCAGTGCTGATATGCAATTATAATGTTCCTCACCTGAGAATGAAATAGGTATTCCATGATAATTCTCTAATATCATATTACAATACCTCCAATTATATTGCTCAGTCCAGTATCAGGGCTGTGGTTTCTTCAAGCATCACTGTATGTGATGTAGTCATTTGGACATCGAACGAAATATATCACATTGTTGACTTGAGGTAAAATATTTATCGGGTGGATTGAGATTGTATGGTAGAGTTCCTCACAAATGTATTCATAATAATAGTGACCTAAGAAATTTGTTGATGTGACAAACAACTTTGTTCTTGCTCTCCAAAACCTCCTTTGCAATCAGTTACAATGCACAACGTGTATTTCTTTTGCCTCATTTCACCAATGTATTTACAATATTCAAGATGATTCAACAGGACATTTACTTGTTTATTCTACCATCCCTTATCCAAATCATTTTTTAAAAACTAGTTATTTACTTGATTAAGAGATTTTTACTCCCAATATTTCCCACAATTTATTTTTTTAGTTCTTATGGAAGTTACATACTCCACACTGTAGGAAGCATAGAAAACAACATTCAAGAGGCATCTAGATAGATCCATGTATAGGCAGGGAATAGAGGGATATGGACCAGGTAGAGACAAGAAAATATTTGATTAGAGAGGCATCTGTGTCGACACAGACTTGATGGGCAGAAGGGCCTGTTCCTGTGCTGTACTGTTCTTTGTTCACATTGAGGCAATAAAACAAGATAAAGGACAGATTCACTAAGATGCTGCCTGGATACAAGGAAATGGAAATATTAGAGAGAGTTAAACATGTTGGGCTATTTTCATTGGAATTTCAAATTCTCACCTGTGCCTCTGTGTCTTTATCTCTTAATGCCTTCACTCCTCCCCATCTGTATAACCCCCTCAGATCTAAAACCTTCTGCTGAACTATCCTTCTGCTGACTTTGTTCTTTTGCCTGTTCCCACTTCCTTCATCCCCTGATTAGCTGCCTGATTTCAACTGTCTGGGTCCATATTCTGGAATTCCCTCCCCAAAACTCTCAGCCTCCTTTCCCTGTTCGAAGACCCTCCTTAAAACCCAACCCAGACCAAGCTTCTGAGTCAGCCCGAATATCCTCTTCAGCTCGATGTCCATTTTTGTTTTGACTGATTATGCCTCTGAAGAAGATTGACACATTTTTCCACCTTAAAAGGCACAAGTGCAACTGTTGTTGCTGCTGCTTGGTTATCCACAATTCCTGAGGTAGGAAATAATATTTTTAAAGAATATATATTTATTCTGCATCTTTGCAATCCCATGTTGGTCACAGCCACACCTGTCAATTTTCCGTTCCACTTCAGCCGCCTCACTCCTCACTTTTCTAAAATACACCCTATTCCTAAATGGTCCCTTTATCTTTGTTCTAACCTTTTCCCTTTGGACCTTTAAGGAATCATATCATGATCACTATTACTGAGGTGCATACCCACATTTATTTCATCTCCCTGACCTGTTTTATTACTCATAACTGGATTTGTAATGAAGACATATGGCTTGAGGAAGGAGTCCAACAAACATTTTTAGAATTCTATTTCCTTTTCTCCATTTTCACCTTTCGTGACCCAATGAGACTAGTCCAGGAGTGAGAAGCAATTTTCTTTCAGATATTTCGATCATTAAATGATTTATTTTATAAACACGTTTAGTTATTTAGTTCCAGCAGTGTATATATTTTTTAAAAATCATTGCTCAATAATTTTTTTTTACATTGAACTGTGCAAGGAAGAAAAATGTCATTAATAAACAACTTGAGCAAAACTGAGGCAATTGCTGTTTCTCGAGGGGTACAGTGGAAAATTATTTGAGGCATCTGTTTGATCGATTGGATAGGTAGCATAGCCAAACCGGAGCTTTTATTCACGGTACTGATATCAGTGGATAGTTTGTCAGGAGAATAAATCTTTACTAATCAGGCAGAATTATCAATTAAAAGTAATCAAAATGTGACTGCAAGCAAAAAAAAACTGCTTCACCGAAAGGCTTAAAGTTATTCCTGACATTAATTGAGAATTCAAAAGCAAAAATACTGCAGGTGCAGGAAATCCAAAATAAAAACAGGGAATCCTGGACATACGCAGCTGGCTAGGCAACATTTGTGGAGAGAGTTCCTGGATTCTGATGGAAGTCCAGAGCTGAAACGAGAACTTTGTTTTCGCTCCACAGTTGATGCCTGACTTGCTGAGTGTGTCAAAAATCATCTGTATTGAATTAAGAATCATCATCTTTGGAATTAAGTGTTTCATTTTACTGAGAGGTGTGCTCACTCCACGAAACAGATAATTTACCTGCTCGATCATACAGTATGTGAGACCTTTGAAGTCCTTCTTTTATATGAATTTCCTTAATTACAACCTTCTTTGCTGGAGTATTTTTAGGTACATTATTGCTCTGGGCCTTTTTTGTTTCTGCAACTTTTGCTTGAATCGCAAGATGAAGTCCATTTAAAGCAGTCCTCGCGTCACCATCACATAGGTAGGCAATGCTACGTATTGCTTCTGGTTCAATAGAAATGTGCAACCTATAATACAAAAACTGAAACTGAAGACACTTGATCGTGTTTCTTGCTACCTACAGTTTTTTTTCAGATAGATGAGGAATCAAACTCTTGATTGCTATGCAGTGACTGCCAATAGAAAGTGTGCATGTATCAACATTGTGTGAAAACAGAAGCTGGTTCAACAGCAAAACTGCGCCATAGATAAATTACCTGTCAACACTTGTAATTTGGGGCATAGTGCAAGAGGATTACTGCCACCCCTCAAATCTAATTACAGCGAGTTTGCATCTTCAGGAATGGAGAGGAGCAGATGATTTGGGACAAATTACAATGTTTTAAGTGCAAGTATAAACTGGACAAATGTCAAGTGCAGCTACATTCAGAATGTAATGGATGTTACTCAAATTTAAAAATGTTAATAAAGGAAAGTTTAAAGCTTATTTATTGGTGTCACAAGTAGGCTTACATTAGAACATAGAACATTACAGCACAGTACAGACCCTTCGGCCCTCGATGTTGCGCCGACCTGTGAAACCAATCTAAAGCCCATCTAGCCCACCTACACTATTCCAATATCATCCATATGTTTATCCAATGACCATTTAAATGCCCTTAATGTTGGCGAGTCCACTACTGTTGCAGGCAGGGCATTCCACGTCCTTACTACTCTGAGTAAAGAACCTACCTCTGACATCTGTCCTATATCTATCACCCCTCAATTTAAAGCTATGTCCCCTCGTGCGAGCCATCACCATCCGAGGAAAAAGGCTCACACTGTCAACCCTATCTAATCCTCTGATCATCTTATATGCCTCTATTAAGTCACCTCTTAACCTTCTTCTCTCCAACAAAAACAGCCTCAAGTCCCTCAGCCTTTCCTCATAAGACCTTCCCACCATACCAGGCAACATCCTGGTAAATCTCCTCTGCACCCTTTCCAATGCTTCTACATCCTTCCTATAATGCGGCGACCAGAACTGTACGCAATACTCCAAGTGCGGCCGCACCAGAGTTTTGTACAGCTGCAACATGACCTCATGGCTCCGAAACTCAATCCCTCTACCAATAAAAGCTAACACACCGTACGCCTTCTTAACAACCCTATCAACCTGGGTGCCAACTTTCAGGGGTCTATGCACATGGACACCAAGATCTCTCTGCTCATCCACACTACCAAGTATCTTACCATTAGCCCAGTACTCTGTATTCCTGTTACTCCTTCCAAAGTGAATCACCTCACACTTTTCCGCATTGAACTCCATTTGCCACCTCTCAGCTCAGCTCTGCAGCTTACCTATGTCCCTCTGTAACCTGCAACATCCTTCCGCACTGTCCACAACTCCACCGACTTTAGTGTCATCCACAAATTTACTAACCCATCCTTCTACGCCCTCATCCAGGTCATTTATAAAAATGACAAACAGCAGTGGCCCCAAAACAGATCCTTGCAGTACACCACTAGTAACTGAACACCAGGATGAACATTTCCCATCAACCACCACCCGCTGTCTTCTTACAGCTAGCCAATTTCTGATCCAAACCGCTAAATCGCCCTCAATCCCATGCCTCCGTATCTTCTGCAATAGCTTACCGTTACATTAACACTGCAATGAAGTTACTGTGAAAATCACCTAGTCGCCATACTCTGGCACCTGTTTGGGTACACTGAGGGAGAATTTAGCATGGCCAATGCACCTAACCAGCACGTCCTTTGGATTGTGGGAGCAAACTGGAGCACCCGGAGGAAACGCATGCAGACAGGGGGAGAACATGCAAACTCCACATGTCTTTCGGATTGTGGGAGGAAACCGGAGTACAGTCCACACTACTTAAACACAATTTATCATTTACAAAGTTTAAAGTTTATTTATTATTGCCACAAGTAGGCTTGCAATAACACTAAGTTACAGTGCAATAGAGTTACTGTGAAAATCCCCAAGTTGCCATACTCCAGTGACCTGTTCGGGTACACAGGGAGAATTTAGCATGGCCAATGCAAGTAACCAGCACGTCTTTTGGGGAAAATGTGCAGTCTCCTCACAGAAAGTGACCCAAGCTGGGAATCGAACCCGGGTCCCTGGCGCTGTGAGGCAGCAGTGCTAACCACTGTGCCTCCCATAAGTTGAGGTAGTCTCAACTTATAATAGCAATTGAATAACAGCAATTTAGTATGCAATTGAGACAAAGTATTTTGTACACAATTAATGCTTACTTTGCAAACAGCAAAGCCACTGCAGATATACAATATTAGTTATTAAACTACCCTGCAGTAGCACACTGTTTCCAGAATATAAAAACAATGTCTTGAATCAACTTTCCTGAAAACAGAATTTGGAATTATGATTATAGTCATAAGTTACGTATATCAAGCTGAAAATTATTTTAAAAAACCATTGACTAGAATTGCCCAGTTAATAAAACACATCATTATGTTTCAGAAAAAATAATTCAAAGTAAGTTCCATAAAAATAGTTAAAATTAAAGGATGGTTTGATACAAAAATACTCTTTTATTGTATTTATAATGACATTGAGATTTATAGAGTGCTCTGTTTCATTCAACAATTAATAGATGCACATCACTCTAGGCAAGTGCTGGCCTGAAATTAATATTTGCAGCGTAATACCACCTTTAATCTAAGTAACATCCATTGGTGCTGTATTTATTTTGCTTGTATAACCAAAATGTGGGCTATTTCTACATCTTAAATAAAAAAAGATGAAGTGTCATTTTGGTTTTCCTAAATGGAAAGAGATCCTCTTAAATGGCATATTACTATGTTTCAGGTAGCATTATTCATCCAGTTAAGTTGGGACTGAACTTCAACTCTCCATTTGTGCCAGTATAATTAGCCTTCCCTTCACAACTATCAATCCCTCTTTAGGAGAATGAAAATTACAGGAAGAATGATAGCAGAATAAGTGCGTTCCAGCTGATGTGGAGCTAGACTTGTTACCCATCCATTTTTTGCTCGATCTTATTGGGAGATAAAATTGAACATGAAGTCTGGTTTCCAGCAACCACTTAGGGGGGAAAATGTGCATCACACATGGAGAAATGTGATGTTTTGTGGCAGAGTACAAAGCCTGAATCGATATTGTTATGGTTCAGGTCAGAAACTCCAAAGTGTCATATGGAGCCCTCCTGGATCATAAGTTTTGCATCTTGAATTTGGCGAGGATAAGCATGATAGGTTTCACTTCAGGTATGATTCAAATGACCCACTAGGGAGCATTTGTCAAACAAAGTTTATTTAAGAATATAGTTAACATGTATAATAAGAAAATTATCAGGAACTTTTATCAATTACAAACAGGAAATACCAAAACGACCACTATAATGTACAATCATTAACAAATATGTCAATATATAACAATCAAAACCAAAACCTTCCATAGATAAAACCCTGTAAACAAGTTCAACACAGCAAAGACTAATGCTCACGTGATACTGGAAATTGAGTCCTTTGGTTGAATCTGCAGTCCTCTGGATTCACTCAGAACAAGTTTAAGTCACAACACCTTCTCAGAATCCCAGGGAGAGACTCTCTGGTCAAGCCACAAACTGCAGAATTTCCAAAACAACAAGGAGGGAAAACACTTCTTTTTTTAGCTTGCTGTCCCTTCTAAAAACTAAACTGTAGCTCAGAACTGAAAATGAAAGAATTTCTGTCACCTGACCTGCCAACCAGTTTTTGTCCTCCTGACAATGCAGTCTTATAAAAAATCCCAAAGTAAAAACAAACAACTCCCATCTAAGCCACTTAAGGAGCAATAAAAGACATCTGGTAGCTAACCCGGTGCCATAATGACATCAGCTAAGGCTGTGAGCTGAGAAACACTGACCGCGAGAGCCGCAGAATCATGATTTTTAAAAAAAAACTTTCTTAAAGGTATACTAACGTCACAATATGCAGAACAAAGGTAGATAAGGAGATGATCTAAGAGGACGATCTCAAGGGGAAAGGTTTCCACTCCAGAATGTCTCCAGAGAATGTTGCTCAAAATCTTTACTGCAATTTCAACAGAATAAGATGTGAAATCAATCTATGGTTGTAACTGTACTGCAGTGAGCAAAGTACATTTTGTGGCTCTGAATGTATATCACACAAAATTCCACTTTTTTGCAAGGACTTTCACAGCAAGCAATTCCTGCACAACACTGGTTTGCACTGATCTCCCATAATAAATGGCCTCTAGAGGACTCAAACTCAATAAATTAATTCAGAGCCAATTATATTTGGGACATCAAGTCAAAGCTCCGTGCAAGTAGAGTTTCAATGGTATACAAGAGTTTCAGGTCCTTTACATTATAGGACTTCTTCTGACTGCAAACATCAGTTTCTATTTCAATATCTGCATATCCTGCCTTGATAAGAGTTTGACTTTTGTGCCAATTTACTCCTTTAAATTCAGTTACATGGCCTTATAATTCAATATAGTCTTTATTTTTATCTACCAATATTGCACAATCTTATGTTCCATAGTAAAACTTTTGGCACCCCATTTGTCCCAAAAGAGCACAGACTGATGGCTTCCAAATGTCTAGGGCATCCATCTGAAACAGGCCTGAGTGTTTTGAATGCACGGATAAAGGTCTGAATGATGATTTTAGGACCACAATCAATATTCGTCATCAATTGGGTAGAGCTTGTGCCATGCATGCTCCACCTAGTTGATAAGTCTTTAGAAACCTAACCAGCAGTTTTTAAAGAGGGACTGCTGATAAAAGGGCAACTGAGTGCAATTAAGAATTTGGCATTGGCAGCTCAGGTCAGCTGGGGGAGAGTGGGGTGGAAAAGGTGGGATTTTAAAGGAATTCTGGGGGGCCCCAAGTGAGCAGTGGAGTGGCAAGGCATTAAAGTGAGGGAAGCACCCCGTGCTGCTCCTGGCCTACAAGCAGCACTACCTTTCGGTTCCGGCCTTTCATATCTCAATTCAGCTGGCCTGCAGATATTAAAAATAAGATGTCAGTAAAATGGAGGCACTTGTAAGGACCAACACATCTCCCGAGGGCAGATTGGTTGCTGTCTTCTAACTTGCCTCCATTAAAACCAAAAGTGGGTAGGTTGCCCATTTTTTTTTTAAACTCACTGAAAACATGTTTTAATATTAAGACAAAATTTCCAAGATGTTACACTTGTTCTTGTAATTTACATATATAATGTTAATCAGATAGGCATTAGGGAGTTGCTAAATATGCAAATTGAAGACATCAAATACATACACAACCTCCCCAACAAATATTCTTTTTATACAACTGATGGCAAGTACAACAGGAGAACCCAGACAGACAAAATCAAACAATGCGCAGCAACAAGCTTTTCACTGTGACTGCTGCATCAACAAACACAGAAGTTAAAACTGAAAGCAAAAACATATGGCATAATTTCACTACATGTTTTCTCACTCAGCATCAATGGTTTCCCTTTCTATATCATGTTTCAATTATGATTCTCTAATCTCATTTTAACCTTTAAGTAATTCCTTGACCAAGATACATTTGCTTACAGAATCTTTTACCTCACCGCCTCCTGTTCTGAAAGTGGCTCGTTGCGGATTATAGAGTTCCACAGGCACCAGTTCCTTCAAGTGCCTTGTCCAGGTGGATGTTATTCATGTGTAAGCCACAGCAGCAAGTCCTATCTCAAAACTGGTGGACCTGTTTATGCAGCTAATGAGTAAGGGCCAAAACGCTGAAGTTTATAAGGAATGAAAGAGCAGGGGGAACTGGAAAATCAAGCAACTGTCAAAAAATAAACTAAGCAGCTGGAAAGTTGGAGAAATAAGATAATAATACAAGGACGGTAACAAAGTGCTGCTTACGTACATCAGGAGGAAGAGAAGGGGGAATAGGAATCCTGGGCTATTTATAAGTAGCAGGTGGGTGGCAGCATTTATGAAGTGACAGGATCAATAAATCAGATTGTGGCTATTTTGTATAATGGAAACAGAGGGGAAGATCAAAGTGATGCTCAAATCGAGAGGGGGAATGAAAGAGAGCAACTTGGACACCCTTTCAATCATGATACGACCGCCATGGATACAAGATTTGCAAGTAATTTAGAACAGTGTTTCGGGGATTGAGGAAGAAACTATGTCAGTGTTGAAGTGTTGATGAGAAACAATGTAGGTTTGAGACAAATTAGCATGTTTTGGCTAATAGAAAACAGATGATAATGTACATTATGCACATGTGAAATTAGCTTAATCTGGCATATTCAGATAGCAACCTGTCTGCAACAAAGAGTCTCAGGTAAGAATAAGCCATATCTCTGGACTGACTTGCTGGAATTGAAATAAGTAGGAGAAAGAGGAATTTGAAAAGTCAGAATTGCAAAAGATACAATGCAGAAAGAGGCCATTTCAGCTTCAAGCCTGTCAAGGTTTCTTGGAAGAGCTATCCAATAAATCCAATTCTCCTTCCCATTCCCCATAGTCCTGCAATTCTTTTCCCTTTCAATTATTAATCCAATTTCCTTTTGAAAGTTACTGTTATATTTGCTTCCACGCACCCTTTCGGACAGTGCAATAACAGATTGTCCCAGAGGATTGGGCCTGATTATAGAGAAAAAAAAGCTAGGATAGGTTAAGGAGAAACAGGTCAAAATGCAACCAATTAATTAGATTTCTTTTCAGAGATTACTGATCTAGCAGGTGAAACTGAAACAGCAAACACCATTTACCTTGAGATCGGGTGGGTTTAAACTAATGTGGCAGGAGGGTGGGGATCAGAACAATAGGTCAATAAGTACAGAGGCTGGGGACGAGGTTGGGGCCAAGACAAGGCTATCTAAGAGGAAGAGCATTCTGGGGGAGGATGACCTCAGTGGGCCTGGAGGTCTGGAGTGCATCTGCTTCAATGCAAGGAGCGTCACGGGCAAGACAGACGAGCTTAGAGCCTTAATGCTTGCGCGGAACTTGGATGTGGTTGCAGTGACGGAGACTTGGTTAAAAGGACAAGACTGGCTGCTGAATATTCCGGGGTATAAGTGTTTTAGGCGAGACAGAGAAGGGGCTAGGAGAGGTGGGGGAGTAGCAATGCTGGTTAGGGAGCATATTACAGCGGTACGGAGGGTGGACAATTTGGAAGGGTCAGGTAACGAGTCACTGTGGGTGGAGCTCAGAAACAGGAAGGGCGCAGTCACTATGCTGGGGGTATGCTACAAGCCTCCCAACAGCCCACGGGAAGTTGAGGAACGGATATATAAGGAGATTCTGGACAGGTGCAGAAAAAATAGGGTTGTTGTAGTGGGAGACTTTAATTTCCCTTGTATAGACTGGAAATTGCTTAGGGCTGGGGGCCTGGACGGGGAAGAATTTATAAAATGCGTACAGTAAGGTTCTTTGGAACAATATGTTGACAGTCCAACTAGAGAGGGGGCTATACTGGACCTAGTACTGGGGAATGAGCCCGGTCAGGTCATCAAAGTTTCAGTAGGGGAACATGTGGCAAATAGTGACCCCAATTCTGTAAACTTTAGGATAGTAATGGAAAAAGACGAGTGTTGTCCTATGGGTAAGGTGCTGAATTGGGGGAAGGCTAACTACAGCCGGATTAGGCAGGATTTGGTGGCTGTTGATTTGAAGAGGCTGTTCAAGAGTAAATCCACATCTGGCATGTGGGAGTCTTTTAAGGAACAGTTGATAGGACTGCAGGACAGGCATGTGCCTGTAAAGAGGAAGGATAGGAAAGGTAGGATTTGGGAGCCATGGATAACCAGTGAAATTGTGGGTCTAATCAAAAAGAAAATAGAGGCATACATGAGGTCCAGGCAGCTAAAAACAGATGGAGCACTGGAGGAATACAGAGAAAGTAGAAAATAACTCAAACAGGGAGTTAGAAGGGCAAAAAGCGGTCACGAAATGTCCTTGGCAGACAGGATTAAAGAGAATCCCAACGCATTTTATACATACGTTAGGAACAAGAGGGTTGTCAGGGAAAGAATCGGACCTCTCAGAGACAAAGGAGGGGAATTATGCTTGGAACCAAAGGAAGTAGGAGAGATCCTAAACGAATACTTTGCATCAGTATTCACAAAGGAGAGGGACATGTTGACTGGTAGTGTCTCAGAGAGATGTGTTGACCCGTTAGAAAAAATCTCAATTACAAGGGAGGAAGTGTTAGGTTTTTTAGGAAACATTAAGACAGACAAATCCCCAGGGCCAGATGGCATCTATCCTAGACTCCTCAGGGAGGCAAGAGATGAAATTGCTGGGCCTCTGACAGAAATCTTTGTCTCTTCACTGGATACAGGTGAGGTCCCAGAGGATTGGAGGATAGCAAATGTGGTCCCGTTATTTAAGGAGGGTAGCAAGGATAACCTGGGTAATTATGGGCCGGTGAGCTTGACGTCCGTGGTAGGGAAATTGTTGGAGAAGATTCTTAGAGATAGGATATATGCGCATTTAGAACTGAATAATCTCATTAGCGACAGACAGCATGGTTTTGTACTAGGGAGGTCATGCCTCACAAATTTGGTTGAGTTTTTTGAGGAGGTGACAAAAACGATTGACGAGGGAAGGGCCATGGATGTCATCTATATGGATTTTAGTAAAGCGTTTGACAAGGTCCCTCATGGCAGGCTGGTGCAAAAGGTTAAATCTCATGGGATAAAAGGTGAGCTAGCTAGATGGGTGGAGAACTGGCTTAGCCATAGAAGATAGAGGGCAACAGTGGAGGGGTCTTTTTCCGATTGGAGGTCTGTGACTAGTGGTGTTCCGCAGGGCTCTGTACTGGGACCTCTGCTGTTTGTGATATATATAAATGATTTGGAGGAAGATGTAGCTGGTGTGATCAGTAAGTTTGCGGACGACACGAAGATTGCTGGAGTTGCGGATAGTGATGAATATTGTCAGAGAATACAGCAGGATATAGATAGGCTAGAACATTGGGCGGAGAAATGGCAGATGGAATTTAATCCAGATAAATGTGAAGTGATGCATTTCGGTAGATCTAATGTAAGGGGGAACCTATACAATAAATGGCAGAACCATCAGGAGTATAGACACACAGAAGGACCTGGGAGTTACAAGTCCACAGATCCTTAAAGGTGGCAGCACAGGTGGAGAGGGTGGTCAAGAAGGCATGTGGCATACTTGCCTTTATTGGACAGGGCATAGAATATAAAAGTTGGCATATGATGTTGCAGCTGTATAGAACATTGGTTAGGCCACATTTGGAATATTGCATCCAGTTCTGGTCGCCACACTACCAGAAGGATGTGGAGGCTTTGGAGAGAGTACAGAAAAGGTTTACCAGGATGTTGCCTGGTATGGAGGGTCTTAGCTATGAGGAGAGATTGGGTAAACTGGGGTTGTTCTCCCTGGAAAGACGGGGGATGAGGGGCGACCTAATAGAGGTGTATAAAATTATGAAGGGCATAGATAGGGTGAACAGTGGGAAGCTTTTTCCCAGGTCGGAGGTGACGAACACAAGGGGTCACTGGTTCAAGGTGAGGGGGGGCAAGGTTCAACACAGATGTCAGGGATACGTATTTTACACAGAGGGTGGTGGGGGCCTGGAATGCACTGACAAGCAAGGTGATTGAGGGGGACACGCTGGGATCGTTTAAGACTTATCTAGATAGCCACATGAACAGACTGGGAATAGAGGGATACAAACAAATGGTCTAGTTGGGCACATGAGCGGCGCAGGCTTGGAGGGCCGAAGGGCCTGTTCCTGTGCTGTATTGTTCTTTGTTCTAATACAACACTTGAGATTTACTGAGAAAAAAGAGATGTGTGGTTGAACCTTTTCATCTTGCTTTGCAAGAGTACCAAATCTCAAAAGGGAGTAACAATTTATATTGCATCAGAGTGCTGACTAGTTGGCAAGTGGACTCTCTTTGATAGGGGCTTTGCCACGAAGAATGCACCAGGGAACAGTTAACTCCCAAGTTTTTGTTTAAATTCAAATCCGGCAGGTCCACTCTCAGTCAAAGCATTGGAATGGGGAATGAACCAGGGAATGGCTGATTTGTTAAAAAAAACGGCTCAATTTCTGGACATATTATTTCTATTTGCAAAGAACAGGACAGTGTGTGTGAATATATGTAGCTTCTAGTGTAAGCAAGCCACACTGAGAGCCTGACCGATAATCTTAAAATTGTCAGAGTAATTCTTAGCACAATCACCACTGTTTAGTAAGTGTTGTTCAAATGCAGAATCACATCTAATGTTGGATACCATATTCAGAATTTTGCAAGTACAGGCAGATTAAGTAAGTCAGTAATTTGCCCGTCGCAAATCGCCGAAGGGATATGCTGTTTGATACGATCCCTTAGTCATTGGGACACCTGGCCTACATACCTGGGATATACGGCCTACAACCTGGCAGCACACCAACACTGAAATTCATATATGACATCACTCACCTGTGTGGTAGGCAGATCATCTTTTTAGCTTAGCTGTTAGTTAGCTTAGGCTCTAGCTAGTAGAGACTATTGCATTGTGGTAGAATACTGCATAGCAGCAGAATAAAATGGCAAGCTTCGCTTGCTGCTCAATTTTTTCATCCTTTGCAAACAGGAAGAACACGTCCATGCATTGAGCCTTTTTCAAGTAAGCACAAGTTTGAGGTACAGCCAATCCCTCGTTCATTCTCCATGGCAATACCTTGACCAGAGTTTACTGGCCCGTTTTGAATTCAAGCAAAAGCTGGCAGTTAACTGCTCCCTGGCACATTCTCCATGGCAACACCTCTACCAATGAGGTGTTGCCAACAAATCAACAACTGCCTCTTCCCATGCAGTATAAATTATTCCCTATGAGATTTGGTATGCTTGCAAATCTGTCCCGATGAGTGCAAGATGAAAAACTTCAACAAAATGTCTATTTTCCAACAGTACTCAAATATGACACTGTTCCAATTCATAATTAGTATGTCCATGCAAGATAAAAAAAATTTGACTGGAATCATGGATGGCTGAAAGATCGACAGCAAAGAGTCGTGGACTCTTGGTGGTGTCAGGGTAGAAACCAGTTGACAGCGGAGTTCTACAGGGCTCTGTGTTCATTAAGATTTTCATAAATAATTTGGGGATAGAATATTGTTCAAGATGTTACAAGTTTGCCACTGATATTGGTTGCTTTGCCAATGCTGTTAATTAATGAGCAATTACCCAAAACTCTCTGAGCAAGCTAGGCCAAATTGTAACAAGGCTATCCCTGGAGCACTATGCTGAACTTTTGTATTCATATTACAGGAAACACGTTAAAATTATTCAAAACATTCAGAAGAGGGCTAGTAGGTTAATCTCTGAACGTAGAAACTAAATTTATCAGAAAATATTCGGACTTTGGAGAGGAAGATGAGGAAGATTACTGAAGCATTCAAGATTTTCAGTGTTGGGAAATTTGGCTGCGGGAAAAGCCTTTCAGGTACAGGAGTTGAGGCCAGAGATTGTAGGTTTATATTAAAGGTGTCAAACAGCAGTAGGAAATTTAGGCATGGTTTGAAAGCATAAAACAGTTAACTTAGCTAGGAATCATACTGATCAGTGTACTATTAGCTTGATTCATTTGTTAGCATTCTTCAATCAGAGACTTTGGGGGTATCACTAACTAACTACTGATTTCCCACCACGCTTCCCTCTCCAAACCTATTCCTTCCCTGATTTTGCTCATCTCGACAGCAACTCCATCTGAATCACTCCTATTAGGTGCCCCCACCTCCTACAGCATTGAAAAAGGTCTAACTAATGACACTGGCTGTGAACTATTATCCCTTCTTGTCCTCCCTGAAATCTTGGCAGCTGCAGACCGTTGATCACATCACCATCCTCCATTGTCCAGTTTGATTGAACAGTTTTTGCTTTACTCCGCTCTATCTAATTTTAGACAGTGCAGTCTGACCACTTCCACCTCGAGTAGTGTCCAGCTGTCTTACCTCAGGGGGTGAAAGGTTATCGGGGAGTAGGTGGGATTGTGGAGTTGAGCGTACAATCAGATCAGCCATGATTTTATTGAATGGTGGAGCAGGCTTGAGGGACTGAGAGGCCTACTGCTAATTTGTATGTTTGTATGTCAGAATAATCAGGCAGGGTATTCTCTAAATTACACAAATCTTCCACAAACCCCTGCCCTCCTGTCCCCAAAGGGACCCATTTTGGTGGTGTTAGAAAGGGGTTGGTTGGGGACGTGGCAGGGAGGGAGGTTAGGTGGTGTTGAGGGGAGGGGGTTGGTGTTAGTTTGGTGTCAGGTCAAAATGAACTGGCATAACTTCTTCAACTTATAAATCAATTGGAGAGAACATTTGCAGCAACATTTTGCTGAAAAGTCACATGCATGCTCAGCATGTGCCTCACTTAAAATCTATAAGTTAGCAAACCCATTATTTATAGAGGATGCAAAAGGAGGTTTGGAATATTAATACTCATTGAACTCAGTGACATCAATTGTTCTTATGTCAAGTGTAACAATGGTAGGTAGTATAGAATGGATGAAATGCAAAATTCTCAATGAGTTTTAAGTACTCAGTCAAAACACTGTCCACAAATGCATCAATAAGCAAGGTATAAAACCATTTTATACAAAGGGAAAACCTAAAGAAATCTCTGTACCCTATTTTGTTATTGTTCTCTTCATGCTTAACTGCTTACTGTTAATTTATACTTCTGTAGTTTTATCCTGTGGGTTAGTCTTCATTCATTTTTCATCTGTGATCACATTTTCCTTAAAGATTTTCACAACCAGACAGCGAGATAAATTCCACTGGAAAGGAAAACACTTGGATCATAAAGTATAACCTTTTTAGCAGTGCAGCTGAAATTGTCATGAAGTCGTATCTTTATCAAACAGGAGATCATCCAAATTCTACTGTGGTAAAAAAGATACGAACGGCTGTGTTCCTACAAAAAGTCCGACTGATTCACAACTGGTGCAACACCCTAAAAGTCCAAGGGCAAGGCTGTGACGTTAGTTGGATCTACGGCAGAAATTCATTGTTTATTCAGAGGAAAGGTAAAGAAAATTACACTTGTCAATCTTTGGTACATATTTGAACACCGGTAGTGTTGTACATAAGTACAATTATATATGATGGTGAATATACAAGGATTAAGTTAGGAAAAAATAAACACAGGCATATGGGGGGGGGGGGGGGGGGTGTCCACAGTTGGCAATTAACCCATGTCTTGTCATTCTATTACAGGCAGCATAATACATTTGTGTTGCTTGTTGCTTTACATTATTGTTGCATATAACCAGCACTAATTGAATTGCTCATTGGATGCATATATTAGTAGGGTTCCAATTTCATGAGTGGCTAGTGTTATAGAAAGACCACTTGCAGTTAAAGAGGTGGATTGTGATGCAGGAAGTGGGAGCATATTCATTTGGGGACAGACTCTGCACTCTCAGGTTGAGCGATGGCTGAACATGAGATAGCTTGCATCAAGGTTTTCAGACATTGTACTGGAAATCTGAGTGGAAGAGGTGGTGAGTAGTACTGTATCAGCAGGATGGCAGCTGGCACTCCAGATAGATACCCATGAAGTAGAAGGAAGTCAATTCAAGGAATGTTGCTCTTAGAACATGGATGCAGTGCAAGAAATTTGATCATCTCACACAAGTTATCATGGTGATTGGCCTTCATTTTCAAAAGTCACAGCCTGCTAACTGCATCCCTAGCCTCATCCATTATTCCATTCACTACATCCCCATCTCCCACCTACCACTAATTTTGAGCCATATGTATTCAACCCTCCAATTCAGACACTTTACCTCACCCTCACACTCTTGACACATGCACTCACAACTTTCAAACACTTGAAGCTTTTCAACCATTAAAGCCACGTCACCGAAGTATAACGCATGATTCTCACTGATCCACTTCCTTTTTTCTTGCAACTGAAGGAGATACGCAACAGCACACTGCAGCAATGCTCTGGAGGAGGACAAGTGTGTTTGCATGTTTTAACGATCTTCGAGATGACAATGCTGGCCATCACTTGAAGGAGCAGACAGCACTGAAACAACCAGCGATATCAGTATACCTGGAGGTCTTAGTGGAAGAGGTGGTGAGTAGTACTGTATCTGCAGAGTGGCAGCTGGCACTCCAGATAGATACCCATGAGGTAGAAGGAAGTCAATTCAAGGAGTGTTGCTCTTAGAACATGGATGCAGTGCAAGAAATTTGATTATCTCACACGAGATATCATGGTGATTGGCCTTCATTTTCAAAAGTCACAGCCTGCTAACTGCATCCCTAGCCTCATCCATTATTCCGTTCACTACATCCCCATCTCCCATTAATTTCGAGCCAGATGTACTCAACCCTGCAATTCAGACACTTTACCTACACCCTGCAGATACAGTACTACTCATCACCTCTTCCACTAAAACCTCCAAATTAATGATTTGGATGAGAATTTAGTAGGCATGGTTAGTAAGTTTGCAGATGACACCAACATTGGTGGTATAATGGTTAGTGGAGAAGGTTATCTTGGATTGCAATGGGATCTTGATCAATTGGGCCAGTGGGCTGAAGAATGACCGATGGAGTTTTATTTAGATAAATGCGAGGTGATGCATTTTGGTATATCGAACCAGGGTAGCACTTACTCAGTTAACGGTAGGGCGTTGGGGAGAGTTATAGAACAAAGAGATCTAGGAGTACAGCTTCAAAGCTCCTTGAAAGTGGAGTCACAGGTGGGCAGAGTAGTGAAGACGACATTCGGCATGCTTGGTTTGATTGGTCAGAACATTCAATAAGAAGTTTAACAACACCAGGTTAAAGTCCAACAGGTTTATTTGGTAGCAAAAGCCACACAAGCTTTCGAAGCTCTAAGCCCCTTCTTCAGGTGAGTGGGAATTCTGTTCACAAACAGAGCTTATAAAGACACAAACTCAATTTACATGAATAATGGTTGGAATGCGAATACTTACAACTAATCCAGTCTTTAAGAAACAAAACAATGGGAGTGGAGAGAGCATCAAGACAGGCTAAAAAGATGTGTATTGTCTCCAGACAAGACAGCCAGTGAAACTCTGCAGGTCCACGCAACTGTGGGAGTTACAAATAGTGTGACATGAACCCAATATCCCGGTTGAGGCCGTCCTTGTGTGTGCGGAACTTGGCTATCAGTTTCTGCTCAGCGACTCTGCGCTGTCGTGTGCCTTCGTCTATAAAATAATGAGGCGTATAGATCAGCTAGTCAGTATCTTTTGCCATAGGTAGGGGAGTCTAAAACTAGAGGGCATAGGTTTAAGGCGAGAGGGAGAGATACAAAAGGGCCCAGAGGGGCAATGTTTTTCACACAGAGGGTGGTGAGTGTCTGGAACAAGCTGCCAGAGGTAGTAGTAGAGACAGGGACATAGGTAAGATGGGTATAGAGGGATATGGGCCAAACGTGGGCAATTGAGAGTAGCTTAGGGGTTTAAAAAAAAGGGCGGCATGGACAAGTTGGGCTGAAGGGCTTGTTTCCATGCTGTAAACCTCTATGACTCTATGAACTAATTCCTCTCCACTCATTCCACTTTTCCCCCATCCCTCAATCTCTTCTAACTGAGAAGCTATAGAGGTGTGTGCACAGGTATCTTACTTTCTTGTTTCCCCTCACGACAAACAATCATTGTCCCTTTGCCATTTCTGGTACCCAAGAACTGGAACCCACCCAATTAGTGTAAGAAGAGGAGGAGGTAGTAAGTGATGATGAACAGATACCATTACTTGAGCTTACATTCGCAGTCACCAGTTCAGGTATTGACATTGCAAGTATTTTAGAGGCCAAGATAGAGGCACACAATGAGACACTGAGCATAACGGCACAGGAGCCAGAGCAGGAGGAAAGGATAAAGCAGGTGCCAGCTTACTGGAGGGAGAGGTCACACACTAGTTTTGCTGTAATGGTTCACGCTACAGTTGGAGGTTGATGGGCATATATGACCAAATTTTTGGTGCATTGAAATGTCAAAGAACGTGGTGTTGTCCAAGGTCAACTTAGTACAGGGTTTTCCTAAAGCTTTGAACCCATCCTTCCTAACAGGGAATGGGTGGTCACTTCTATTAGCATACCCCTGAAACCCACCATGACACAGCTTCCAATGGCTGATCTCTCAGCTTTTATTGCAGCACAAGCAACTTCGAAAGGTTTGAGGGTTTTTTCAGAATTATGAAGGGGTTTTGGGAAGAGTGGACAGAAAAAGACTACTTTCTCTGCTAGATAATCAACAGTGAAGGGTAATTGATTTAAAAGGATCATTAAGAGAGCAAGTAAACAGGTACTGAGAATTTTTTTGCAGAGGAATACTGGAGCTTGAAATGTTTCAAACATACGAGTGTCGAATCAGAGAACACTGCATCTATTAAGGAAAGAACTGAACAAATGTTTGAAGCAGAAAAAGGGTCATGGGGAAAGGGAGAGGCTGTGGGATTAATCTTGGATTGCTCTAGTGAAGAGGGGGTATCGACACAATGGGCCAAAAGGCTTCTGTGCCTTAAACCTTTAAGGAACTACACATGGAGCTGATTTTATGGAATCAGTCTTAGGATGCTTGTAAAATCTGAGCTGTAATCACACTGGATGTGTGACTTTGTTTAGGGAAAATATTTACTCAATGGAAGTCAAAAGTTAAAATAAAATTATTCTGGTAACTGAAATGAATAAAATAAGAACAAGTGATTCTGCATTTTCAATTCCTTGTCACTCAATAGAAGACAGAAAGATTTATAATGTAATCAGTTAAGTGGAGTTGACAGCTTACGGAATTCAGGCAGTAGGGAATTGTGAAAAAATGTTTGCTACTTGACAGGATTAGATTTGTCCATTAGCATGCAGTACATTAATGATAACAAATGTCTCTTCACACAGCTACAGCAGAAATGCAGTAATTGGAATTTATGAAATTAAAGCAATTGCATTTATTTTTTAAAAAAATCAGTAAATACATTTTCTCCTTAAATCTACCTTCAGCTGATAAATTCCATGTGAATAATAATTATTAGACTAATTAGACTTCTACTAGCTTACCGCAGAAACCTAGAAGATCATTTTTAAAATGCAGCAATATCTATTCAATAAAATAAAGCATTCCATAATTTAGTTTATTTTTACTGTTATATGGAGGGAGGTACGGTTAACCTGCACACCTTTTTTCTTAAAAAAAGGAACAGTTATCACATGTAAAACACACATTCAGGGGCAAGGCCATTGCTAAGAAAATGGTTAGTCCAACAAACTTAATAACAAACAGAGACAGGTACTGATAATAGTAAAGGCATTTAAAGCTGTAATCTAATCTCAGGGTTCAGAGGCTGCTATAAAAACTACATTTATCCTTGCTGTTTAGGTTGTAACCTGAACCCCAAGATTAGATTAGATAAACCATCTGAACACACCGTAGTAACCATTCTATATTTATCCTCCAGATTTGTATTTTAAAATAAATCACATCAGGAAAATTCCATTTCTGTATTTAGCATTTTAAGTTCTCTTTTGCATTTGAAATATTAAAATTTAAAAGATCAGCATGAGGACTTAATGTGTTCATGTCACCACTCTTGCCTCATTGATATATTGCTAACAAACATTACTGGCAGAAACTACATGTAAACTCGTTGAACTTATCAACTCAAGAAACTGTACTACTGCCAATTAGTCTGGCTACTGCCCAACCAGTTTCCATCCACCAGCCTCTAACTGACTGAACTTGTTCCCAGATTGACCAACTTCTTCCTTAATTTCACTCACTCCCTCCAAATAAACAGTGTTGCGACAGAGGCATGCCTGGATCCTAGTTTGCCTGCCTTTTTGTGGGATATGTGGAACATTCTCTTTCAATCCCACTCAGACCCCTTCCTTCACATCTTTTTCAAGTACATTGATGACTACATCAGCGCTGTCTCATTGTCAGCCCACTAACTTCTACAACTACCTGGCTAGCACTTCCTCACAAACTGTTTCCTGCACGAACTCTTTTCCATTCGTCCAGTTTCTCAGCTTCCATTGCTTCTTTTCTGATGGTGCTAACTTCCACACTAACACCTCAGGATGTCTTCATTTTACCTCAACAAAATTTTTCCAACCACCATGGTTGACAGTGCTCTTGACTGTGTTTGTGTCTTTTCATTCTATTCATTTCACCAATTTTTGCTTTCACCCCTTCCCCTCCTTCCTGAAACCCCTTGCCCTCAACTTCCACCCCTCCCAGATCATTCTCTGCCAACTCTAGGATGATACCAGCAGCAAGCACATCTCCTCTTCCCCTTTCTGCATTCCAATTCCGTCTCAACATGTCATCCCAGCAGCCCCACCCTGTCCCAATGCAAGCAGAAGCCCTTAAAATTTTCTCTTCTTATAATTATGCCATTACATGATTAAATCTGTCTCCAAAGCACACTCAGGCGTTGAATTCCAAATCCTAACAACATGCTGTTTAGAAAAGCTTTTCCTCAGGATACCATTGGTTCCTTTGTCAATCACCACCTTAAATCGATGTCCACTGATTCTGTCAATGGGAATGTTTTTTTCTAACTACTCTGTCTTGACCCTTCATGATTTTGAACACCTCTATTAAATCATCTCTAAACCTCTCTTCTCTACAAGAACAACTCCAATCTATCCTTGTAACTGCAGTCCCTCACCTCTGGAACCATTCTCATAAATCTTTCTTTCACCTTCTCCAATGTCTTTACATTCTTCCCAAAGTGTGATGCCTATAATTGGACATAATACCTCATTTGAGACAGAGCCAGTGTTTTATAAAAGATTGACCATAACTCCCTTGCTTTTATACTTTATGCCTTAACTCATAAAGCCAGGAACCTTATGTCACTTTCCCAATTTATCCTGCCACCGTCAACTATGTGTGCACATGTACCTCTATTCCGGCTCTTATACTTCCTTTGACATTGCCTCTGTCATTCTTCCTACCAATCATTTCACATTTCTCTGCATTAAATTTCAATCACCACTTGCCTGTTCATTTAAAGTCTATCACTCAGCTTCTTACAGTCCATGATACTCCCAAATTATGTGTCCTGCACACCTAAATCTAGATGATTAATGTAGATCGAGAAATCTAGTTGATTAATGTAGATCAAGAAAGAAAGACGCTCCACCACACTCCCACTCTGTATACTTTCTTTCAGCCTGTAAAGTGGTTTATCACTACTCTCTTTCTTGTCACTCAGTCAATTCTGTACCCATCCTGTCACTATCCCTTTCATTTCATGAGTTTTAATTTTGCCAACTAACCTGATATGTGGCACTTTATCAAATACATTTTGAAAGTTCATGTGTACCACATTGTGCTCATCAATCCTCTCTGTCACCTCAAAGAACTCAATCAAATTAGTTAAACAAGGTTTGTCTTTAACAACTCCATGCTGGCTTTCATTAATTAATTTTGTCTTGCATCATTGTTTCTAAAAGGTTAAACTGACTGGCCTGTATTTCCTGCGTTTATCTGTTTTTTTTTAGAAACAACAGTACCATATTTGTCATTCTCCTCTGGCACCATCCTAAGGAGTATTGGAAGATTATGGCCAGTGTCTCCACAATTTCAACTCTTACTTTCCTCCTTTCCTTCAGATACATCTCATCCAGTCCAAGTCACTTATCAACATTAAGAATAGCCAGCCTTTTTATTATTGCCTCTTTATCACCTGTTAGCCCATCCAATGTCTCAAATACCTCTTTCCACCATGACTTTTGCAGCATCTTCTTCCTTGGCAAAGACAAGTGCTAAGAACTCATTTAGTACCCCTACCATGCCCTATCCGTCAGTGTAAATCTACTTTTTAGTCCCTAATTGGCAACAACCCATCTTTCACTTTTTATATGACAATAGAAGGCTTTGGAATTACCTTTTATTTTAGTTGCCAGTCTTTTCTCATAATCTCCATTTACTGCTCTTACATTCTTTTTACTCCACCTCTGAAATTTCCATATTTAGCCCAGTTTTCACATGTATTAACATCTGTCATGTGCACCTTTTTCCTGCTTCATCTTACTCTCTGTCTCTTTTGTTATCCAGGAGACTCTGGCTTTGTTTGTTCAAACTTTCCCCTTCTTGGGAATGTATCTCAATTTAGTGTTTTTTTAATGGGATTCTGTCCTAATCTATTTATGGTAATCCAACAACATAGCATCTTGCCAGGGTGATTAATTGGGTTTGAAGACAGATTTGCAAACTTTGTTATACAGCAAACCTTCATCATTAACACTGGCATCCACCTGACAATGTGGAAATTTGCCCAAGTATGTCTTGCACACAAAAACACAGAATAAATCAACCCAGCCAATTACTGCCCCACCAGCTTATTCTCAATCATGAGTAAAGGTGATGGTCATCAGGTCATCAACAATGCAAGCAGCATTAGCTTAAAAAGAGCCTGCTTACTGATACTCAGCTAGGGTTCCAACAGGTACACTTAGCTCCATACATCATTATAGCCTTGGTTCAAACATGGCCAAAGAGCTGATCTTCAGAGATGAAGTAAAAGTGACTGGACATGTCATTAAGGCAGCATTTGACTCAGCCCAAACTATGGTTATCAGCGGAAAACTCTCCGCTGTTTGGAGTTATACCTAGTGCAAAGGAAGATGGTAATGGTTGGAGGTCAACCATCTCAATTCTAGGACATCACTGCAGGAGTTCCTCAGGATAGTGTCCTAGGCTCAACTACCTTCAGCTGCTTCATCAATGGCCTTTTTAATATCATAAAGGTCAGAAGTGGGGTTGTTCACCGATGATTGCACAATGTTCAGCACCATTCATGACTCCTTAGATACTGAGGTAGCCCACGCCCATAAGCGTTAAGACCTGGAATATATCCAGGCTTGGGCTGACAAATGGCAAGTTACAATTTATGCCACACAAGGGCCAGGCAATGACCATCTCCAATAAGAAAAAAATCTAACCATTGTCCCATGACATTCGATGGTATTAACATTGCTGAATCCCCCACTGATATCATCCTGGAAGTTACTATTAACCAGAAACTGAACTGGAATAGCTTCATACATATTGTAGTTACAAGGACAGGTCATAGGCTAGGAATCCTGCAGCAAGTAATTCAAGTCCTGTCTCCCCAAAGCCTGTCCACCATCTACAAGGCACAAGTCAGGAGTGTGATGGAATATTCTTCACTTGGCTGGATGACTGCAGCTCCAACAACACTCATGAAGCTTGGATAAAGCAGCCCACTTGATTGTTTATGGGTGGGTGCCATTCACTCCCTCCACCACTGACACACAGTAGCAGCACTGTACCTTCTACAAGATGGACTGCATCACTTCAAGACTCCTTTGACAGCACCTTCCAAATCCATGGCCACTACCATCTAGGACAAGGGCAGCACATCACTTGACGCTTCCCTCCAAGTCACTCACCATCTTGACTTACAAAGAACAAAGAACAGTACAGCACAGGAAACAGGCCCTTCGGCCCTCCAAGCCTGTGCCGCTCCTTTGTCCAACTGGACCAATCGTTTGTATCCCTCCATTCCCAGGCTGCTCATGTGACTATCCAGGTAAGTCTTAAACGATGTCAGCGTGCCTGCCTCCACCACCCTACTTGGCAGCGCATTCCAGGCACCCACCACCCTCTGTGTAAAAAACCACCCTCTGTGTAAAAAACATCCCTCTAATATCTGAGTTATACTTCGCCCCTCTCACCTTGAGCCCGTGACCGTCACTTCTGATCTGGGAAAAAGCTTCCCACCGTTCACCCTATCTATCCCCTTCATAATCTTGTACACCTCTATTAGATCTCCCCTCATTCTCCGTCTTTCCAGGGAGAACAACCCCAGTTTACCCAATCTCTCCTCATAGCTAAGACCCTCCATACCAGGCAACATCCTGGTAAACCTTCTCTGCACTCTCTCCAATGCCTCCACGTCCTTCTGGTAGTGCGGCGACCAGAACTGGACGCAGTACTCCAAATGTGGCCTAACCAGCGTTCTATACAGCTGCATCATCAGACTCCAGCTTTTATACTCTATACCCCGTCCTATAAAGGCAAGCATACCATATGCCTTCTTCACCACCTTCTCCACCTGTGTTGCCACCTTCAAGGATTTGTGGACTTGCACACCTAGGTCCCTCTGTGTTTCTATACTCCTGATGACTCTGCCATTTATTGTATAACTCCTCCCTACATTATTTCTTCCAAAATGCATCACTTCGCATTTATCCGGATTAAACTCCATCTGCCACCTCTCCGCCCAATTTTCCAGCCTATCTATATCCTGCTGTATTGCCCGACAATGCTCTTCGCTATCCGCAAGTCCAGCCATCTTCATGTCATCCGCAAACTTGCTGATTACACCAGTTACACCTTCTTCCAAATCATTTATATATATCACAAATAGCAGAGGTCACAGTACAGAGCCCTGCGGAACACCACTGGTCACAGACCTCCAGCCGGAAAAAGACCCTTCGACCACTACCCTCTGTCTCCTATGGCCAAGCCAGTTCTCCACCCATCTAGCCACTTCTCCTTGTATCCCATGAGCCTTAACCTTCTTAACCAACCTGCCGTGTGGGACTTTGTCAAATGCCTTACTGAAATCCATATAGACGACATCCACGGCCCTTCCTTCATCAACCGTTTTTGTCACTTCCTCAAAAAACTCCACCAAATTTGTAAGGCACGGCCTCCCTCTTACAAAACCATGCTGTCTGTCACTAATGAGATTGTTCCGTTCTAAATGCACATACATCCTGTCTCTAAGAATCCTCTCCAACAACTTCCCTACCACGGACGTCAAGCTCACCGGCCTATAATTTCCTGGGTTATCCCTGCTACCCTTCTTAAACAACGGGACCACATTCGCTATCCTTCAATCCTCAGGACCTCACCCGTGTCCAAAGAAGCGACAAGGATTTCCGTCAGAGGCCCAGCAATTTCATCTCTCGTCTCCCTGAGCAGTCGAGGATAGATGCCATCAGGCCCTGGGGCTTTGTCAGTTTTAATGTTCCCTAAAAAACCTAACACTTCCTCTCTTGTAATGGAGATTTTCTCTCACGGGTCAACACCTCCCTCCGAGATCCTCCCGGTTAACACGCCCCTCTCCTTCGTGAATACCGATGCAAAGTATTCATTTAGGATCTCCCCTATTCCCTTGGGTTTTAAGCATAATTCCCCTCCTTTGTCCCCGAGAGGTCAGATTTTCTCCCTGACAACTCTTTTGTTCCTAACGTATGAATAGAATGCCTTAGGATTCTCCTTAATCCTGCCTGCCAAGAACATCTCGTGACCTCTTTTTGCCCTTCTAACTCCCCGTTTGAGTTCTTTCCTACTCTCTGTATTCCTCCAGAGCTCCATCTGTTTTCTGTTGCCTGGACTTAACATACGCCTCCTTTTTCATTTTAATCAGATCCTCAATTTCCCTGGTTATCCACGGCTCTCGAATTCTACCTTTCCTATCTTTCCTTTTTACAGGCACATGCCTATCCTGCAGCCTGATCAATAGTTCCTTAAAAGACTCCCACATGCCAGACGCGGACTTACCCTCGAACATCCTCTCCCAATCAACATCCACCAATTCCTGCCTAATCCGGCTATAGTTAGCCTTCCCCCAATTTAGCACCCTGCCCGTAGGACAGCACTCATCCTTGTCCATTACTATCCTAAAGTTAACAGAGTTGTGGTCACTATTTGCCACATGTTCCCCTACCGAAACTTTGACGACCTGACCGGGCTCATTTCCCAGAACTAGGTCCAGTATAGCCCCCTCTCTAGTCGGGCTATCTACATACTGTTCCAAAGAACCTTCCAGTACGCATTTTACAAATTCCTCCCCGTCCGGACCCCCAGCTCTAAGCACTTTCCAGTCTGTGCCAGGGAAATTAAAGTCCCCCACTACAACAACCCTATTTTTTCTGCACCTATCCAGAATCTCCTGACATATCCTTTCCTCCACTTCCCGTGGGCTGTTGGGTGGTCTGTAGTACACCCCCAGCATAGTGACTGCACCCTTCCTGTTTCTGAGTTCCACCCACAGCGACTCAGTACATGACCCCTCTAAGTTGTCTACCCTCTGCACCGCGGTAATATGCTCCTTAACTAATATCGCTACTCCCCCACCTTTTTTAGCCCCTCCTCTGTCTCGCCTAAAACACTTATACCCCGGAATATTCAGCTGCCAGTCCTGTCCTTCTTTTAACCGGACTTGGGCATGTATCGCCATTCCTTCATTGTCGTTGGGTCAAAATCCTGGAACTTCCTCCCTAACAGTGGGTGTACCTACACTACATGGACTGCAATGATTCCAGAAGGCAGTTCACCATCACTTTCTCAAGGACAATTAGAGATGGGCAATAAATGCTGGCCTAGCTAGCAACACTAATATCCCAAGAATCAAACAACAAAAATAATCAATTAGATCATCAGGAAATAAAGAGGAAAAAATACAACATGAAACTAGCATACATTATGCACCTCCTGACAGCTAGCAACGAAGCGGTTCTGGCAGGGGCCGAGGAGCAGTGCATTAAACTCTTTGTAAAGAATCCGATCTCCAATGCCTAACATATTTGAATTCCAATGACAATCCAAATACGCAAGCTCTTTAATCCATAAGCATCCCTCTGAAACAGATACTTAGCTTGTAAGCATGAAACCACAAAAGAAATGATAGCTCCATATATATCAAGCTGTCAAATGTCCCTTTTAACCTTAGATTTATTACGTTTTGATCCTTATTACTTTCCATGAATATTATTTACTATAACGCATGTTATCTTCCAAACTGGTATCAGATTTATTACTATATGACCTTTATACAAGTTCTCTCTCCATGTTACACTAAAGCTGTCATTATCAACAAAGCTACTTCAATTGGAAAGCCTGTAGAAATTTTCTTGCATGAGATGTCCAAGTTGAACTATCTCACCTTTATTCTGGAAAAGCAATCGACCTGGAATTTGCCGAAATGGGTATTTTGTGGTCTGCCTTGTTAATTAGATTTGCTTTTGTATGTTTGGGTTTTAACATTTTGCTTGAATAAAGTTGCTTGAAGTCTGAATAGATAACAGTTTTGAAGAGTCATATGGACTAGAAACATTATCTTGTTTCTCTCTCCACAAATGTTGCTAGCCTGCTGAATCTTTCCAGCATTTTGTGTTTTCAGTTCAGATTTCCAGCATCTGCAGTATTTTGATTTTATTTCTGTGCACCTGATTTGACATTGAATTCAGCCACTCTAATGCACCTTTCTACTCATTCCTTCTTTTTTAGTGTTTCAGGGTCCTGGTGAACAATTGGACTACTGTACCTTTTTAACAATGAGATTATAGGATTTAGAAACACTTAAAGCAAGGAGTGAGTAGAAAGGCGAATTAGATTCGCTTCAAGCTCCACATTCTCATCAGCCTCTGGGTAAAACAGGTTTTCCTGAATGCCCCATTTGATTTATTGGTGACTATCTTATGGCCTCTAGTTTTGATCTTTCCCACAAGTGGAAACAAAATTAAAAGTCTGCTCGAATAAAACTTATAATTTTGGAGACAGCTGAGGTCACTCCTAAGCCTTCTCTTTCCAAGAGAAAAGATTGAGGGAGGGGAAAAGAATTAGAAAGGAAGTGTTGAAAAGCATGGAAAAATTTAAGATTTGTCATTTTCAAAATACCCAACAACAATGGATAACTGAAAGAATGAAACTCCAGACTTTCATATAAGCAGTTGATCGGCTGCCCATCATCACACTGCTGAAAGGATACTTCTGCTGTTAATTACTGGACTTAATGCTCTGTGACAGGTTTAATGAACAATTAATGTGCAAATGCAACATGCAAAAAATCATGGAGAGGTTCAGGATAAAATGCTGGTTTTGTGAAGCTAACACTGGTGTAGCATAAATAATCTAATGGCTTGTGAAGATTTACAATTCACAGGGAACCTTTTGCAATTCCAGGAAAGTGTAACTTTGAAATGTATGGTTACTCAGTATGTAATTTTGTTAACGACAAAAGAAAAGAAGCAAACATCCTCCCATTTGTCAGTAAGGAGGGAATTCATCCTGAAAGTGCTTCGTACAGAGTTAGTTCTAATACCAGAGAAAATTCTCCAGCTAACTTCTGTAAATTTTGTCATTGAACTAAATTATTTCCTTTCATGGTCCGTAATCAACAGCCAAAGTTAGGTGATTAAAGCAAAACAATCTGCACTGGAGATGCTTCTAATTAGCAGTGGCCTTTGGAATGAGCATGTCTGGCTTGGGATATGGGCAGTAAAATGATAAATTTCCACCTGCAGGCCAAAGATTTAACAACAAAACACCCAGTGAGTCAGTCCTCAGTCGGTATATCATACTGGCCTCAGCATATTTTGGTGCTGTATTTCTTCCTTGGAATCCTAGTTTTGGCCCTATCCACTTCTACAATAATTATAGTACTATCCCCTACTGGCATCTGGCCACTAGATTCAGGACATTCTGTTTTCACAAGTTATGTTCTAAAGGGACTTACTCAGTCTCTTTGCTGCCATCCATAGAGCCGGCTTCTTTATCCTGTCCTAGTATATTGATCCCAAGGGAGTTTAAAGCACGTAACAGAATAGTTTCCATAGCCTCTACTGACAGCTTCTCAAGAACGATGACACGGCAGCGACTCAGTAATGCTGAATTAATCTGAAAGGAAGGGTTCTCTGTTGTTGCGCCAATCAGTGTGATTGTTCCACACTCGACGTGAGGCAGCAAAGTGTTCTTGAGGAAAAGAAAAGAAAGTTGTTACCACACAAGAGACAGAAAATGTAAGTTTTATTTTCCATGGTTTACAATTGTTTCATCCATAGCAAGCAGGAAACAGCTTAAATAAAAGTGATTAGGAGAAAATGTAAATTAGTCAAGCAAGAAATTCGACATACCAGCCTGTGCCAAAATTATACATCAAAAATGTTTCAGTGAAGTATTCAATCTGTATTGATTATTTAAATGGAATGGTTCTGATATCCTCAACAGGAGACAAATACTTTTCTTCTACTTTTGAAATGTGATTTGCAATATAAAACAAGTGTCTTAAAACACGTGTTCCCAAAGTTTTGGATAGCAAACAAATTTGCTTACCTGTTGTGTTTTATTGAAGTGGTGAATTTCATCAAAGAATACAATTGTTCTTCTTTTGAATAGCTTTCGTTCATTCTGAGCTTGTTTTACAACCTCTCGAATGACGTCTACGGATGCACTTGTAGCAGAAAGGCTGACAAATCTTGTACTGCTCTGCTTCTTACTGTTGCTGGCTAAAACATGGGCTAATGATGTCTGAAAAAGAAAGTTGCTTGTTTACAAAAGGTCTGTGCAAGTACTTTTTCATTTTCAAGCATTAGAGTGCAGTATTGATACATAATTAAAAGTGTATAATTCTAATCAATTACCTGAATATTAATGGAAGGAGTTGAGCGACAGATTTTGGGGGGGGGTGCAGCGTCAGCTGACAAGGCTGAGACCACAGAAGCCCTGTCAACTTTAACAACAGGGTCTCATTTAAATAAAATGCTGCAGTCTCCTGCCTGATGGATCGAAAGCCATGTTGACAAGTGAGAGCTCAAACAAGAAATACGAGACCACAATGGATCTTGCCAATTGAAGGAGAAAACTTGTTAAATGAGGACGAAGATTTCCTTGAGGCTTGGAGGAGCATTCTTGCCCCATAAGGAAACCAGGAAAATAATTTTATACTGATCTTCAGTACCTTTTCTGGCCCAAGGTCTGACTCCTGGCAGATTTTGCCTGACATTGCAAACCAGTACTTGATGACATAATTGGACCCATTTGCTTATTTAAAATAGGGCCTCACTTTCTTCCTCACCTGCTCAAAAGAACAGGATAATATGGTGACACATCAGGAAGTGAGATCAGTGGTGATAACTGACATCCATTAATCTAAACTTTAAAAGATTCAATGGACAAAATGGCCTCCATCTGTGTTATACAATTGTGTTACTAGTATGCAGCTAGGAAGTGCATAGTGGGAATTCTGATACAAGGCTGGGCAGGGCCCAAAGGATTTTTGCCAATTGATTTTAAAAAGTAATGAATTCCAAATGGAAGGTCAAAATGTCAGAAAGCACAAAGGGTTGTGGAAAAGTGGAAATCTGGAACCCTCTCCCCAAAATAATTATTAAGATGAGGTCAATTAAATATTTCAAAACTGAGAATGACACATGTTCGTAATGCAAGGGTTATGGGACTGATTAAGGCAAGTATCATAGAATAATATAGCACAGAAGAGACCATTTGAACTACTGAATCTTTTGACGAGGTATCTAGGCATCTAACTGAACAGTGGGGCACCTCAAAGGGCTGAATGACCTAATTGGTTTCTATGACAAGTTACTGAGTTTATCACAGAGCTGAGCATAGCTCCAGCCACAGAAACAAGAAAATCTCCACTTGCTTAGTGCATTTCCACATTGGCAAAAATTAAAGGAAAAAAGTTAGCTACAGGACAACCAACTGAATGTATACAGACACTGGAGACTGACTGAACTGTGAATGATAATGATGCAGTTGTCCATGTTCAATTCAGAATGAATGCAATCAGCCAAATCCTCCCTTAGTACCCCAAAGAAAGGAAGTCATGAACGAACAAACCAAGAAATCCTTTACACCGCGGAGAAAGAGAGATTGGTCTGGTGAATGGTAACATAGACGCATGCTGCTATCTGTGGCAGTGATAGAGAATCCTTCATCACAACCATCAGAACTGGGCTTTTTAGACACCAAACAAATTAGTCCTGAAATCTGACTGCGCCAGCAACACCTCTTGCAACAGATTTCTCTTTTCTGCAGGAGGGAGAATCCCTGTCCGTTCAGTTTTTCTAGACAGCACTATTGAAAATCACATGGAATTTCATGTATTCTTAAGTAAGAAACAATTGCAGTCGAGTGGATTCACGTCAGGTATGCCTGTCACTGACCAAAGCTTGAAACTTATCATCATGAACACAAGAGAATACAAAAATCATTGAGGCTGATGACATCAACGTCAAGACGGCATTTGACATGGTGAAATGGAATTTAATTAGATTATTTCTAAAATGTGTGGTGCTCCTGATTAATTCGTCCAATTTATTTGACTTCTACATAAAAGGTGCAGTTGCGTGCACGAGAACCACTAACAGTGTCTTCTTCGAAATTGGATGTGGAAGCCAACAAAGATGCATCAATTCTGACCCCGATCTGCTAGCAATGGTTTAGATGATGGAGTGTATTGTTGGATCATTTCGACTATATAGATAATGTTGCCATTCCTGCGGTACTGGTAAACAGGATAGATCAGAGACTGAGTATTCTCAAAAGTGAGGTTGATTTATTAGGCCCTAAACTGAACTGGCAGAAATGTGCAGCATATCTGTGTTGCAAATCCTCAAGCTTTCACCACTGTGAACGACAAAACCATCAAAATAGTTGACAATTTGAACTACCTTGAGAGTTTGATAGGCAGCTGATAGAAACCACTGAAGTAAATATACACCAATGAATAGAAATCCTACAAGCCGTTACATGATCTCTTGATAAGACAACAAGAGTCAGGAATTCAAATAGCAACCAAACTCAGATTGTCTTCATATCCTTGTCTTAAAAAAGCAAACACTGTGAAGAGAGCCCCGCAAGTATCCCAGTCAAAGTTCCCTCCACACTGGCACAGACACAGAAATTGATCAAGAACCATTTGGATCTATTAAATAATGAGGGCTTTCAACAATGCATGTCACTATAGACAACAGAGAAGGCGGAAAATGTTATATACGTCACTACACCCAAATTATTGAAATAGGGGATCAGCAGTAGTAATTTCAAGAATTTGAGTTTTGAGAAAACATTTGATTAACACAATGTGTGTAATGAGTCTTCCTAGCAATATATTGCAGTTGTAAAGGAAGTGTAAAGCAGCAGTGACTACTGCAATATGGATGGCTGCTCCAGAACAGCAACAATGCTGGTATCTTCCTGGCAATCTGGAAAATTGTCTAGTTATGTCCCATCCACGAAAAGGATAAACCCAACCCAGCCAATTACTGAAACATCATCCACTATTGATCATCAGTAAAGTGATGGAAGAGATCATCAACAGTGCTATCAAGTGGCACTTACTTAGCTATAACCTGCTCACTAATGCTCAGTTTGGGTTCTGTCAGGACCACTCAGCTCCTAAGCCTTATTACAGCCTTGGCTCAAACATGGACAAAGGAACTTGAGTCAAGAGTGACTGCCCTTGGTGTCAAGGCAGCACTTGACCGAGCGTGCATCACTTACAAAATGCACTTTAGCAACTCACTCAGACTCCTCCAATGGCACCTTCCAAATCCATGGCCCCGACCACCTGGAAGGACAGGAACAGCAGATGTATGGAACTCTACCTGCAAGTTACTCTACAAGCCAAATGCCATCCTGACTTGGAAATATATTGTCTTTCCTTCACTGTCATTGGATCAAAATCCTGGAACTCCCTTCCTCACAGCAAAGTGACTGTTCCTTCAACACATGAACTGCACTGGTTCAAGAAGGCAGCACACTTCCACCATCTCAAGGGGCAACTGAAGAGGTATTAAGTGTGTCCTAGCCTGGGATACCCATAATCCATCACCAAAATCATGCTACCATTTACACCAGTGGGATCTTATGGCCCCGCTGACAGTGCACCCCCACCGCAGGTTTCCCGACAACGCTGGGTGCCTTCAACGGGAAACACGGTTAACAACAGCAAGCAGCGCGCCACCTCCCACCGCTGTGAAACACACCACGGAAGGGGAGGAAAGTCTTGGTCCATGAATGAATTTTTAAAAAAGTTTCTGACAAAAATAATCTTCAAGTGTTGGTCAGGATATAAGCTTAACCATTCATTTTATGATACCACCATCATCCTCTTTCACCCCCAAGTTATTTTCTCAATTCCATTCAGCTCCACCCCCAATCCTATCTCCCTGGTTCACAAAGGAAGTTTGACCAAAAAATGACTTATTCCTTCATTAGCTTTCACCAACAGTACCTTGTCACTCATACTATGTACATGAAAGCAACTGAGTGACAACTCCAGCATTTTTCTCCACCCTCTGCGTCTCTCCCACAACATAGTTGAGATTAGGAATTGCTGATTAGAACATAGAACATAGAACATAGAACATTACAGCGCAGAACAGGCCCTTCGGCCCACGATGTTGCACCGACCAGTTAAAAAAAAAAACTGTGACCCTCCAACCTAAACCAATTTCTTTTCGTCCATGAACCTATCTACGGATCTCTTAAACGCCCCCAAACTAGGCGCATTTACTACTGATGCTGGCAGGGCATTCCAATCCCTCACCACCCTCTGGGTAAAGAACCTACCCCTGACATCGGTTCTATAACTACCCCCCCTCAATTTAAAGCCATGCCCCCTCGTGCTGGATTTCTCCATCAGAGGAAAAAGGCTATCACTATCCACCCTATCTAAACCTCTAATCATCTTATATGTTTCAATAAGATCCCCTCTTAGCCGCCGCCTTTCCAGCGAAAACAATCCCAAATCCCTCAGCCTCTCCTCATAGGATCTCCCCTCCATACCAGGCAACATCCTGGTAAACCTCCTCTGCACCCTCTCCAAAGCCTCCACATCCTTCCTGTAATGTGGGGACCAGAACTGCACACAGTACTCCAAGTGCGGCCGCACCAGAGTTGTGTACAGTTGCAACATAACGCTACGACTCCTAAATTCAATCCCCCTACCAATAAACGCCAAGACACCATATGCCTTCTTAACAACCTTATCTACTTGATTCCCAACTTTCAGGGATCTATGCACACATATACCTAGATCCCTCTGCTCCTCCACACTATTCAAAGTCCTCCCGTTAGCCCTATACTCAACACATCTGTTATTCCTACCAAAGTGAATTACCTCACACTTCTCCGCATTAAACTCCATCCGCCACCTCTCGGCCCAACTTTGCAACCTGTCTAAGTCTTCCTGCAAACTACGACACCCTTCCTCACTGTCTACCACACCACCGACTTTGGTGTCATCAGCAAATTTGCTAATCCACCCAACTATACCCTCATCCAGATCATTAATAAATATTACAAACAGCAGTGGCCCCAAAACAGATCCCTGAGGTACACCACTTGTAACCGCACTCCATGATGAATATTTACTATCAACCACCACCCTCTGTTTCCTATCCGCTAGCCAATTCCTGATCCAATTTCCTAGATCACCCCCAATCCCATACATCTGCATTTTCTGCAGAAGCCTACCATGGTGAACCTTATCAAACGCCTTACTAAAATCCATATATACCACGTCCACTGCCCTGCCCCCATCCACCTCCTTGGTCACTTTCTCAAAAAACTCAATAAGGTTAGTAAGGCACGACCTACCTGCCACAAAACCATGCTGACTATCACCTATCAATTCATTACTCTCCAAATAACTATAAATCCTATCCCTTATAATTTTTTCCAACATCTTGCCGACAACAGAAGTGAGACTCACCGGTCTATAATTCCCGGGGAAGTCTCTGTTCCCCTTCTTAAACAATGGGACAACATTCGCTAACCTCCAATCTTCTGGTACTATACCAGAGGCCAACGACGACCTGAAGATCAGAGCCAGAGGCTCTGCAATCACTTCTCTTGCCTCCCAGAGAATCCTTGGATAAATCCCATCCGGACCAGGGGATTTATCTATTTTCAGACCCTCCAGAATATCCTGCACATCCTCCTTATCAACTGTAATACTGTCTATTCTACTCCCTTGCAACCCAGTGTCCTCCTCAGCTATATTCATGTCCCCTTGCGTGAACACCGAAGAGAAATATTGGTTCAATGCTTCACCAATCTCCTCCGGTTCCACACATAACTTCCCTCTGCCATCTATAACTGGCCCTAAACTTGCCCTAACCAACCTTCTGTTCTTGACATACCTATAGAACGCCTTAGGATTCTCTTTAACCCTATCCGCCAAAGTCTTCTCATGTCCCCTTTTAGCCCTTCTAAGCTCGCTCTTCAACTCCCTCTTAGCCAATCTAAAGCTTTCTAGTGCACTACCCGAGTGCTCACGTCTCATCCGAACATAAGCCTCCTTTTTCTTTTTAACCAACAAAGAAACTTTTTTGGTGCACCACGGTTCCCTAGCCCTACCAATTCCTCCTTGCCTGACAGGGACATACCTATCACAGACTCGCAGTAGCTGCTCCTTGAAAAAACTCCACATGTCGGACGTTCCCAGTCCCTGTAATCTCCTAGTCCAACCTATGTTTCCTAATTCTCTCCTAATAGCCTCATAATTACCCTTCCCCCAGCTAAAACCACTGGCCCGAGGTTCATGCCTATCCCTTTCCATCACTAAGGTGAACGTAACCGAATTGTGGTCACTATCACCAAAATGCACACCAACTTCCAAGTCTAGCACCTGGTCTGGCTCATTTCCCAGCACCAGATCCAATATAGCCTCACCTCTAGTTGGCCTGTCTACATACTGAGTCAAAAAACCTTCCTGCACGCTTTGAACAAAAACTGACCCCTCTAACGAGCTAGAGCTATAACAATTCCAGTCAATATTAGTCAAGTTAAAATCCCCCATAACAATTGCCCTATTACTATCACTCCTAAGCAGGATTGACTCCGCAATCCTTTCCTCAACCTCTCTAGAACTTTTAGGAGGTCTATAAAAGACTCCCAACAGGGTGACCTCTCCTCTCCTATTTCTAATCTCCGCCCATACTACCTCAACAGATAAGTCCTCATCAAACCTCCTCTCTGACACTGTGATACAATCTCTGACCAATAATGCTACCCCTCCCCCTCTTCTACCTCCTTCCCTACTTCGACTAAAACATTTGAACCCCGGGACCTGCAGCATCCATTCCTGCCCCTGCTCTATCCATGTCTCTGAAATAGCCACAACATCGAAGTCCCAGGTACTGATCCACGCTGCAAGTTCACCCACTTTATTGCGAATACTCCTGGCATTGAAGTATACACATTTCAAACCCTGCTCCACCCCACCTCTGCAATGCCGTGCATTGCAGTCCCCATCCATGCATCCCTCACTTTCAGCCCCACTACTCAGGATCCCTCCCCCCCCCCGAATCAGTTTAAACCTCCCTGCATGGCCTTAGCAAATTTACCCCCCAGGATATTGGTCCCCTTCTGATTAAGGTGTAGACCATCCTTCTCATAGAGGTCACACCTTCCCCAGTACGAGCCCCAATTGCTTAAGTACCTGAACCCCTCCCTCCTGCACCATCCCCTCAGCCATGAATTCAAACCTTCCCTCTCCCTATTCCTCTCTAAACTATCCCGTGGTACAGGCAAGAGTCCAGAGATAACCACTCTGTCAGTCTTGGCCTTTAGTTTCCACCCCAACTCCATAAATCCCTGCCTAATATCCCCTTCCCCTATCCTCCCTATGTCGTGTGTCCCCACATGTACAATAACTTGTGGTTTATCTCCCTCCCCCCTAAGAGTCCTGAATACCCTGTCAGACACATCCCGGACCCCAGCCCCTGGTAGGCAACACACCAACCCTGAGTCCCTACCTTTAGTTCCGACCCTCCTATCTGTCCCCTTAATTGTGGAGTCCCCAATCACAAGGCCCAGTCTTTTACAGCCCCTAACCACCTGAGCTTTCTCACTCGGCTCACCCCCAGAGATCTGCTCTCTATGCTCAGTTGATTCCTCCTCAACTGTAGCCTCCAGCACCGAAAACCTATTATGGAGGGGAACCGCCCCAGGGGATTGTCTTCCCGATTGCTTCTTACCCCTCCTCCTGGCATTGACCCAAGCCTCATTTCTAGGAGTTACTATTTCTCTATAACTCCTATCAACTTCCACCTCCGCCTCCCGAATTATGCGGAGTTCCTCTACCTCCCCCTCCAGCTCCTTTACACGCTCCTCCAGAAGCTGCAATCTAATGCACTTCTTACAACTAAAATCTCCTGAAACACTACTGGATTTCCTCACCACATACATCCCACAGGAGATGCAGCATACTGCCTGAACTGCCATCCCTGAAGCCATTACCAGCAAGAAAAAAAGAAAACAAAAAACTTCCCCACACTTATAATTAGGTTAGAGGAGGATGGAAGGGTGGGATCCTCTACCAATGTAGAGGATCGGGTATCTCCTCTGCACCAATTTATAGGGCTAGGGGCCCGAGAGAAAAAAAAACTACTACTGTGTGAGAATTAGTGTGAGAATTTATTGACAAACCTCAAATCCTTCACATTATGATGCTGCTCAAAACTAGATTTTAATTAGATTGACCAAGTCAACCAAATTAGACATTTTGAATGCCTTCCATTTGGTCTGAGTTAGAGACAGTAAGAAGTTTAACAACACCAGGTTAAAGTCCAACAGGTTTATTTGGTAGCAAAAGCCACACAAGCTTTCGAGGCTCTGAGCCCCTTCTTCAGGTGAGTGGGAATTCTGTTCACAAACAGAACTTATAAGACACAGACTCAATTTACATGAATAATGGTTGGAATGCGAATACTTAAAACTAATCCAGTCTTTAAGAAACAAAACAATGGGAGTGGAGAGAGCATCAAGACAGGTTAAAAAGATGTGTATTGTCTCCAGACAAGACAGCCAGTGAAACTCTGCAGGTCCACGCAACTGTGGGAGTTACAAATAGTGTGACATAAATTCTGATTCTAGGATCGCATGATAAAGACTCAGGAGGAAAAAAGCAGAAATATTTATGTGAAATAGTGTGACATAAACCCAATATCCCGGTTGAGGCCGTCCTTGTGTGTGCGGAACCTGGCTATCAGTTTCTGCTCCGCGACTCTGCCCAAGCCGTCAGGAGGTGCGTCAACACCAAATTCATCAGCCGCACTCACAAGACAGCCCCGAACATCACCCAAGCACAACGTAACGCCATCCACGCTCTCAAGACCAACCGCAACATTGTCATCAAACCAGCAGACAAAGGAGGGGCCATCGTCATACTGAACAGAACGGATTACTGCAAAGAAGTGTACCGACAACTCAACAACGAGGAACACTACAGACAGTTACCTGCAGATCCGACCAAAGAACACACCCGTCAACTCAACACTCTGATCAAGACCTTTGATCCGGACCTTCAGAACACCCTCCGTGCTCTCATCCCACGTACTCCCCGCGTTGGAGATCTCTACTGCCTCCCGAAGATACACAAGGCAAACACACCCGGCCGTCCCATCGTATCGGGCAATGGGACCCTGTGCGAGAACCTCTCCGGCTATGTCGAGGGCATCCTGAAACCCATTGTACAAAGAACCCCCAGCTTTTGTCGCGACACGACGGACTTCCTACAGAAACTCGGCACACATGGAGCAGTTGAACCAGGAGCGCTCCTCGTCACAATGGATGTCTCAGCACTCTACACCAGCATCCCCCATGACGATGGCATTGCTGCAACGGCCTCAGTGCTCAGCGCCAACAACTGCCAGTTTCCAGATGCAATTTTACATCTCATCCGCTTCATCCTGGACCACAATATCTTCACCTTCAACAACCAGTTCTTCATCCAGACACACGGAACAGCCATGGGGACCAAATTTGCACCTCAATATGCCAACATCTTCATGCACAGGTTCGAACAAGACTTCTTCACCGCACGGGACCTTCAACCGGTGCTATACACTAGATACATCGATGACATTTTCTTCCTTTGGACTCATGGTGAACAATCACTGAAACAACTCTATGATGACATCAACAAGTTCCATCCCACCATCAGGCTCACCATAGACTACTCTCCGGAATCGGTTGCATTCTTGGACACGCGCATCTCCATTAAGGACGGTCACCTCAGCACCTCACTGTACCGCAAGCCCACGGATAACCTCACGATGCTCCACTTCTCCAGCTTCCACCCTAAACACGTTAAAGAAGCCATCCCCTACGGACAAGCCCTCCGTATACACAGGATCTGCTCGGATGAGGAGGATCGCAACAGACACCTCCAGACGCTGAAAGATGCCCTCATAAGAACAGGATATGGCGCTAGACTCATTGATCAACAGTTCCAACGCGCCACAGCGAAAAACCGCACCGACCTCCTCAGAAGACAAACACGGGACACAGTGGACAGAGTACCCTTCGTTGTCCAGTACTTCCCCGGAGCGGAGAAGCTACGGCATCTCCTCCGGAGCCTTCAACATGTCATTGATGAAGACGAACATCTCGCCAAGGCCATCCCCACACCCCCACTTCTTGCCTTCAAACAACCGCACAACCTCAAACAGACCATTGTCCGCAGCAAACTACCCAGCCTTCAGGAGAACAGTGACCAAGACACCACACAACCCTGCCACAGCAACCTCTGCAAGACGTGCCGGATCATCGACACAGATGCCATAATCTCACGTGAGAACACCATCCACCAGGTACACGGTACATACTCTTGCAACTCGGCCAACGTTGTCTACCTGATACGCTGCAAGAAAGGATGTCCCGAGGCATGGTACATTGGGGAAACTATGCAGACGCTGCGACAACGGATGAATGAACACCACTCGACAATAACCAGGCAAGACTGTTCTCTTCCTGTTGGGGAGCACTTCAGCGGTCACGGGCATTCGGCCTCTGATATTCGGGTAAGCGTTCTCCAAGGCGGCCTTCGCGACACACGACAGCGCAGAGTCGCGGAGCAGAAACTGATAGCCAGGTTCCGCACACACAAGGACGGCCTCAACCGGGATATTGGGTTTATGTCACACTATTTCACATAAATATTTCTGCTTTTTTCCTCCTGAGTCTTTATCATGCGATCCTAGAATCAGAATTTATGTCACACTATTTGTAACTCCCACAGTTGCGTGGACCTGCAGAGTTTCACTGGCTGTCTTGTCTGGAGACAATACACATCTTTTTAACCTGTCTTGATGCTCTCTCCACTCCCATTGTTTTGTTTCTTAAAGACTGGATTAGTTGTAAGTATTCGCATTCCAACCATTATTCATGTAAATTGAGTCTGTGTCTTATAAGTTCTGTTTGTGAACAGAATTCCCACTCACCTGAAGAAGGGGCTCAGAGCCTCGAAAGCTTGTGTGGCTTTTGCTACCAAATAAACCTGTTGGACTTTAACCTGGTGTTGTTAAACTTCTTACTGTGTTTACCCCAGTCCAACGCCGGCATCTCCACATCCTGAGTTAGAGAGTCAGTCATAGAGTCATGGAATGCCAACCATTCACTGAACACTTAGACCTATGGTTCGATCAAACATTAGCTAGGATATTTCTGGGGGAGTACTTCACAAAGATGGTTGCAGTTCTCGCCCTTTGAAATATTTCCTTCAGATTGCTTCATATAATCCTCAGCTTTTGAAAAGCAATGGGTTACTGTAAAAATAAACAAACTGTAAACACAGACAGTATCCTTAATGCTAGATATTTCCATTGTTTAATGCCAATGGAATATCTAACTATTTAAAAACCAGAGTTGGGCATTGGGAATAATTAAAATTATATGGTGAGTATATGAACATGTAATACAATCCTGAATACTAAAGCTTAATGGGACATTTAGATCATACCTGTTTTAAAAATTACCTTCTTTAACATAAATCTTCACCTGACTTAGATTTTTAAAAATATAAAAGGACACTATTCATTTATAATTTAGCAGTAACGAGTGAAAAACTTCAAGCGTTTCTGTATCCTTATATCAGTAGAAATGGATTGAGCATCTGTGGTTTAAAGTATATAAATACATCAACAACACCTATTAAAATGATAAAAATTAAAATGATAAAAATAAGCCCCATGAAACACATTATTACTGCAAGGCATCATGTTTTGACTACATTCTATCAAACATGGCCACATAAAAATCAGCTGTGCAAAAAAACTTAAAAGATTGTCTGCAAGTACATTTAAAATATTCCTCCAATTGTTCATGCTTAACACCTATATTAAATACAGATAAAATATGGATGATAACTTGATTACTGTTAATTCTATGAAGGGACAGAAAAGCAAAACTTCAGTATAACTGTTAGACAAATCACACAATGAAGATTGCTACCTTAGTTACTGCTGGGTTTCCTGCAATCATCTATATTATTCATTTTATTAGACAGGTACTAACATCTTGCTCTATTTTAGTACGTTAGTTTTGGCACTGACTACCACCGTCAATTGCTTAATGACCGCTAATGTGTGACAAGAAAGTTTTACATGGAATTAAAGCCATTCAGTATAACTGGCACAAACCAGTATTTATCCTCCACATGAGTCTCTTCCCATCTTATTTTATCTAACCCCATCAATATATACTTCTATTCCTTTCTTCCTCATGTACTTATCTACTTTGCCTTAATTGTCTTCACTACTGCATGTGATAACAAATTTTACATTCTAACCATTCCATAGACAAAGAAGTTTCTCCTGAATTTCCTATTGGATTTATTGGTGACTATCTTGTATTTATGACCACTCCCCCGCCCCCAACCCCGTTTTGGATTCACCCATCTCTATGTCTGCCCTATGAAATCCATTAATAATTTTTTTAAACTCACTCTGTTGGGCTACCACTCATCCTTCCCTTGTGTTTAAAGAAAAGAGCTCCAGCTTGTTTAGTCTTTCCAAGTAGTTATAACATCCCAGTTCTGGTACTACCCTTGCAAATCTTGTTTGCATCCTCTCAGTGCTTGGTGACATGGAGACCAGAAATGCACACAATATTCCAAATGGTTTTAACAAGATTCTTTTTAAGAAGTTTAACATGGCTTTCTAGCTTTTGAATAGTATTCCCATAGAAATGAACACCATGGTTTTGTGTGCACTTTATAAATCAATCCCAGTTCTTGTTATTTTGCTTCTTTGCAATGGCTTTGTTCCTACTTTTAATTATTTGTGTCTCTGTAACTTTATAACTTTATAATTCCCAAGGATGATTGGTCTTTTTATTCCTCCTACAAAAATATGCACCACCATACGCTAATCTAGAGTGAAATTAATTTGCCATTATAAACACCTATATGATGACTGAATGCTTCAAATTTTGTCTTTGGCGTATATTAAACAATTACATAATTCTTCCAAAAGGAAAAAAGTAACCAAATCAATCATTGTAACATTAACTAGTGATAGCATAGTTGGAGTGATAATAAAATGGGCAAAAATGGCCTCCTTCTGCACTGTTGGGATTCTCTGAATCAAAGCAATTGATATATTTTTCCTTGGTAAGGCTATTGAGAGCAGAAGGCAGCCATTCGGCCCATCGAATCTGCACCAACTCCCCGACAGAACATCATATCCAGGCTCACCCCCCTGCCCCATCCACGTAACCCTGTGCATTTACCCCCTAATCTTGGGACACTAAGGGACAATTTAGCATGGCCAACCCACCTAACCTCCACATCTTTGGACATGATTAAGTCTTCACGTTGATTGGATATTATAATTAAGCAAATGCGTGATGGTAGTGATTAGTGTTTAACATTTGTATATTATATGCATGATGTAACCTCAATCCAGGTGAGGGCATCTGGTTAGATGCATTGGCCATGCTAAATTCTCCTTCAGTGTACCCAAACAGGTGCTGGAGTGTGGCGACTTGGGGGATTTTCACAGTAACTTTATTTCAGTGTTAATGTAAGCCTAACTTGTGTCACTAATAAATAAACTTTAAAAACTTAACAGCGCCCATGGGCGCCCCCATCACCATACTTACTTTACCACACCCTGGTGGACCCCACAAGATGATGGATGGGATTTCATGCGATTCCAGCAGAGTCCTCAGGAGGGTATCTTCACCCAGGACCTTGTTTTGCCCGATGAGTTCGGCCAAGGCACTGGGCCTCATGATCTCCGCCAGGGGCTTGGCCTCCAGTTGCTGCAGCGACACCGCTTTCCCCCGCTCCTCCTGAGGGCCGGGGGCCGGCGACCGTTGGAAGAAGGTGGCGGTTGGCGAGGCGGCCCCGGGCCACGTTCCATCGGCCCGCGCGGGCCCTGGGGAGCTGCAACTGCTGCTCCTGCTCCCATTGTCCTTAACGGTGGCCCTGCTCTCGCGCCCTCTCCCACCGGGCAACGTTCCATCGGCCCGCGCGGGCCCTGGGGAGCTGCAGCTGGTCCTGCCGCTAGCTGCAGCAGCCTCGCGCCTGCTCCCCCCGGGCAACGTTCCATCGGCCCGCTCCGGCCACAAGCGCGGCCTCTTGCTGCCGGGTTCCCCTTCGTCGTCGCCGCCGTCGTCGCTACCACCGCATTCCACAGCCACCTCCTCTCCTCCCTCAGTGTCTAGCTTGAGACCCAGACACCGGTCCAGGTGAGCATTGATGCTGGTACTCTGCATCTCCTGTGAGCAGACGGGACATTGGACCACCTTCTTCCCCTGCCTCTGATCCGGCGCCATTCCCCTTCACCCTGAACATCTGTCCAAACACCACAACACTTCCTTTACCCCTCCCCCTCTTTTTTTTGTCCTGTATTTTGCTCACTTATTCATATGTTTTGCCCGCGGACACTCCATCCGCTTAATTTCTCCAGAAAAGAAACACAACTTTGGGGAGAGTTTTCTGACTGATTCCTCAGTTGCAAACCACTAAAATAAAATGTCATGTCCCTTGGGCAAATTCACGCAAGAAACAGTACTTTTCACTGTACAGTAATACATGTGACACTAATAAATCAAAATCAAACTGTACAACACAATATTCAACATTGAGGGAAATTTGCAGATGCATTGTCAGTAGGATGGAATTGGGGTATATTTAAACCATTGGAAATCGATTTTGAGCTTAGTATGTAACCTACTTGTGCATCTGGACTGAAGTGTAATTTAGCCAGTAGTGTGAACCCAATCACTATCATTAAATTGCATTATTTGGGTAATTTATCAAAACGTGCAAAATTATGATCAATACTTTTATTGCAGTCCCGCTGGTTAAATGAGTAATCAATAAAAATAGGATCGTTGTCACTGCAAAGACAGGCTGAGGGGAGACCTGATAGAGGTCTACAAAATTATGAGAGGCACAGACAGTGTGGAAAGTCAAAGGCTTTTTCCCAGGGTGAAGTGTCAATTGCAAGGGGGCACAGATTGAAGGTGAGAGGGGGAAAGTTTAAGGGAGATGTGTGGGGGAAATTTTTCACGCAATGAGTGGTGGGTGCCAGGAATGTGTTGCCAGAGGAGGTGTAGGAAGCAGACACATCAGTAACATTTAAAAGGTATCTGGATGGGTACATGAATAGGGAGAGATATGGACCAAGTAAGGACAGAGGTTTTGTTTAGTTTAGTTAGGGCATCATGACCAACACAGGCTTGGAGAGCCAAAGGGCCTGTTCCTGTGCTTGTACTTTTCTTTGTCCTTTGTAAAATCGATTACCAGGAAATAATATAATCAGTACCCATTCTTGAACTTCCAATACATTCTGGTAAATTGTCCGCAATGTTGTTAATAGGTTTGGAACACCATTGTGATGATTTACTCTTAAATATAATTGTTGTCATCTACTCCTTTGTGGCCATTGTTAACTACTTTCATTAAACTTCTTGTGACCAGGAAGCCTTAGTAATTAAACCGTAAAGAACGATTGTAGTTACTATTCAGCTATAAATCAGAGCCCATGGTGAAATGTCAGTCTCTCCTCTTAAAAAGGGATGGTGTGGCTACAAAGGCTACTTTTTAAAGTCATTGGCTGCAGGATTTCTTGACTTCTAAGACAATTGGGGAAATGGGTTATGTGCATTCCATTGACTAGCTTTCTTTTCCAAAGATCACAAATTTCAGAGAATCATAATAAAATCCCTACAGTGCAGAAGGCCCAGTGAGAATGCACTGACTCTATGACAGAGCATCTTACCCAGACCCCTATCCCCGTAACCCCACATATTTACCCCACTAATTCCCCTCACCTGTACATGTTAGCACACTAAGGGACAACTTAGCATTGCCAATCCACCTAACCTGCACATCTTTGGACTGTGGGAGGAAACTGGAGCACCTGGGGGAAACCCATGTAGAAATCATAGAAACCCTACAGTGTAGAAGGAGGCCATTCGGCCCATCGAGTCTGCACCGACCACAATCCCACCCAGGCCCTACCCCCACATATTTACCCGCTAATCCCTCTAACCTACACATCCCAGGACTCTAAGGGGCAATTTTTAACCTGGCCAATCAACCTAACCCGCACATCTTTGGACTGTGGGAGGAAACCGGAGCACCCGGAGGAAACCCACGCAGACACGAGGAGAATGTGCAAACTCCACACAGACAGTGACCCGAGCCGGGAATCGAACCCGGGACCCTGGAGCTGTGAAGCAGCAGTGCTAACCACTGTGCTACCGTGCCGCCCTGGGGAGAACATGCAAACACCACACAGTCACCCAAGCCTGGAATTGAACCTGGATCCCTGGCGCTATGAGGCAGCAGTGCTAACCACTGTGCTGCCCATGGGCACCTGGTGTGCATTGAAAGAAATTTGACTAGGATAAGTTCAGTTTTGGTTAAATGTGACAGAAAAGTGTGGCACAACAGACAAGAAATGCGATATTTTAGAAAACCTTCTGCAGTATTGCACCTGGTTAACTTGAAGTTATGTGTGCAGGGGAGCAGAAGGGTGAATGGGAGTGGAAATCCCGAGTAAAATAGTTTGGAAAGAAGTTTGTGGGAGACTCCTGCAAAGACGGTGAAATAAGTGTCTTTTTTTGGGAGTTTTAAGCTATCATCAAGAGATCCTTCATCCTCAAAGGTGTTCAAAAGGCAAGGGAGGAACAGAGGAAAATGTCCTGACTCTACAAAAGCATGCGGAATCAGCTCCTGCTGTGGTCAATGTCAGGATGTATCTCCTCTTCACCCAGGCTTCCTTCAAGATCTGGATCAGATCCACTCCTGCAACATGATGAGACATGCTGACATTTCTTCTTCCAAAAGTTCCACAAGGAGAGCCTAATGATCAGCAGCCTGTAGGGTGAGGATGGTTCAGATGTACTGAGGACCTAACAATCCTTTTATGTACACATTGAACCTACAGACAACAAACGGACTCCCTGTACTCCCCGTTCCCTATCACAGAGTCTTCAGTTGAGCGAAGGAGAATATGGACAAACTGCTATCCCCGAAATGAACTAAAAGAGGTGATCTCATTGAAACCAACAAAATACTCAAAGGGATAGACTGGATAGAAGTAGGTAAGGGTAAGATGTCACTCTTGGTGGGGTATCTAGAACCAGGGGGGCACAATTTCAAAAAAGGGGGGAAGCCACTTATGACTGAGATGAGGAGAAATTTCTTTAAACAGAGGGTATTGAATAGTTGGAATTCTCTATCTCTGAGGGCTGTGGTAGCTCAGCCATTGAGTATATTTAAAACAGATTGCTAGATTTCTAATGAACAATATGGGGATAGTGTAAAAGGCATTGAAGTGTTCGATCAGCCATGATCATATTGAATGGTGAAGAAGGCTCAATGGGTTGAACGGCCTACTCCTTTAACTGTGTTCGTATCACAGGTCTGCATGAAAAAAACATGTGATATGCATGACATTGATCAGATTCTAATAAAAGATATAATATAACCTTTCTGTTCAATATTATCTACGTTACTCGTTAAAAATTGGTTTTGTTAAAAGAAAGTTAATGTAACTCTTTCACTACCAATCTTTTTTGATCGCCTGTTTTTCAGTGTGAAGTGCTAATATTATTCCTTTGTGTAGTCTGTCATGCTTCTTTCAGAGTATCTGGATCTACAAGATCACTTATTGCAGCAGATTAAAAGTGCAACTGAAAGATTTACAAGAAGCCATTGTCAGATTCCACCAACTTTCATTGGCTGATTTCCTTAATCAGTTTCATACTTCTCTCATCAATTAACCAATCAACTGTCACCATGTGTGGAATCTTCTGGGGCCGCCAGCAGTGGGAAGCTTGGCGGACGTGGGCAGGAGGATTTAATTTGATGTGAGGCCAAAAACAAACTTCCTGAGATGGATGGAGGGCAGCGTGGTGGCACCGTGGTTAGCACTGTTGTTCCACAGCGCCAGGGACCCGGGTTCGATTCCGGCCTTGGGTGACTGTGTGGAGTTTGTTAGTTTTCCCCCCCCTGGGTCTGTGTGGGTTTCCTCCGGGTGCTCCGGTTTCCTCACATAGTCCAAAGATGTGTAGGTTAGGGGGATTAGTGGGGTAAATGCATAGGATTTCGAGGATACAGTGGGGATGGACCTCGGTAAGATGCTCTATTGGAGAGTTGATGCAGATTTGATGGGCCGAATGGCCTCCTTCTGCACTGAAGGGATGCTATGAATTGAATGATTATGTTCTCAGGACTTTAAAGGATGAACAGTCTCGAGAAGCCTATTTGCACCCATTGGCAAGTCATGCATGCTCATTAAAAGGCCAGCTTGCTGGAATTAAGTCCCCTGCCAGCAAGAAATTGCAATGTTCACAGTGACAACTTAAGTGGCGTGCATCTGGAAACAGTAAGAAGTCTTACAACACCAGGTTAAAGTCCAACAGGTTTATTTGGAATCACGAGCTTTCGGAGCGCTGCTCCTGCACTCACCTGATGAAGGAGCCGCGCTTCGAAAGCTCTTGATTCCAAATAAACCTGTTGGACTTTAACCTAGTATTGTGAGACTTCTTACTGCGCCTACCGCAGTCCAAAGCTGGCATCTCCACATCATGGTAATGCTGTGAATGGCAACTTCCTTCCTGCCCCCATTGTGAGAATCAACAAGCTCCTCATGGATACACAATGAGCTAAACAGCGCAAGATTGCAAGTGGTCAGCCATCCTCCCACCCCCGCTTCCCCAGCAAAAATCATTCCTACCTCCATGCCAGCCACCAAACAGAATAGAAGATTATGACTACCTTTTTGGCAATACTTCAGTTAACTCCTCATCCGCTGCAGCCACCTCACCTCTTAAATCATCTCACCTCATTAACTATCGATTCCACCAGGTATGTGTCCCCCTCCTGCAATTTTATCAACCTCTCCATTATCCACTCCCAAGAATCAACAGGTTTATCTGATGTGCAAGCTCGTGTGAACCAAGATTAAGGCTTTTAAAACCATTGGGTATCGTTTTGCCATTACTTCAGAATTATTTGTGCTGAAGGAGTGAGGAAAACTTGTCAGATGTGAAGACAAGAAATAGATGACTTATTATCTCTTGTTTGCTGTGATGTTAGAAGGATGTTGGTTACAGAAAGGTATCTCTTAAAGTAGTCTTTGCAGTCTTCGGTAGGTTAACTATAAGTCTTCATTAACAGCTAAAACTATTTACACATGTACTTCCCTGACTTCTTATCTGCAGTGTTGGACTGGGGTAAACACAGTAAGGAGTCTAACAACACCAGGTTAAAGTCCAACAGGTTTATTTGGTAGCAAACGCCACTAGCTTTCGGAGCGCTCGAAAGCTAGTGGCGTTTGCTACCAAATAAACCTGTTGGACTTTAACCTGGTGTTGTTAGACTCCTTACTGTTCTTATCTGCAACCAGAGGATTAAGCAGACAACCATCCCACCAGAAAGTGCACACAAACAGACAAATGACAAGCTATTTAATTGCCAGTGACCTTGCCCTACAACTGGAGGCACAACTCTGCCAATGGTGGAGTGATTAAATTCAGGGCTGTTCAAGATGTCAGCGAGTTGCAGATGTCTTGGAAGGTTGTAGGGCTGGAAGAGATTATAGATGTAGCGAAGGGCAAAGCCATGGGGGGGAGGGGGTGGGGGGGGGAGGAGGTGGCATTGGGATAAGCATTTTAAAATAACAGAATTGTTACAGTGGAGAAGGAGGCCCTTTGTGTCTCTCCAAACGAGCATCATGACTTAGTGTCATTCTCTTGCCTTCTCCCTGTACCCTGCACATTGTTACTATTCAAGAGATCATCTAATGCCCTCTTGAATGCCTTAAGTGAACCTGCCTCCACTGCACTTCCAGGGAAAACTTGATTTTAAAAAAATGCGAGGGGCCTGGACAGGAGTAGACAGGGGAGAAACTGTTCCCATTGGTGGAAGAATCAAGGACCCGAAGAAACACTATGGCTGGAATTTTACCACCATTCACGCTGGTGGGATTTTCCCATCCCAATGCAGTGAATGGAGATTTGGCTGGCTGCCAAATTCTCTGACCTCAATGCAACAGGTGCATGGCGTGAATAGTAAGATTGCACCCAGTGAGTGGTTCAGGTTTGGAAAGCACTGCCTGAGAGTGTTGGGGAGGCAGGTTCCATTGAGGCATTCAACAGGGAATTAGATGATTATCAATGTGCAGGATCACAGGGGGAAGGCAGGAGAATAGCGGTAGATTAAATGCTCATTCGGACAGCCTGTGCAGCCACAGTGGGCCAAATGGCCACTGTCTGTCATGCAACAATTTACTTTATGTGATATTCTCTGGTGCATGTAGTCAAGGTGTATTACATTGTTTACAGTTCCTCAGTATGGTACAGGAGCAGAGCCTTAGAGACTTTTGCCCCCATTGAGACTTTGTGGCAACTGCCCCAAAATGTTACTGTGCCGCCTGACACATTGCCTTCAATTCCTAGAGATTCCAGGCCAATCCTGGAGGGTTGGCAACCCTGGGGGCAGGTGCCAGGTAGCTCGCCTGCCCATGAGCCAATTAATAGCCACTCAAATTCTGCAGTTTTTCCCGTGGCAGGCAGAGGCGGGTGCCAAGTAGGAAACCTGGCAGCTCTCAGAGATGGGACTTTCTCCCCAGATGGAGGAGCTGGGGCCAATTAACGATCCGCAAACCGTTAAACTGTTGCTGGACAAGCCATGGAACGGGAGCTGGTCTGTGCCTGACATTAAATGTGGGGGGTTGTAGACCCCTGTGCAACATAAAATTCAACCTTTTGTATTTTATGGCTTCTATTGTATATCGATCAGTTATTTTGTTATTATTTCTTATCTTTTTTCCTGGTATTACATTTATCACTGCTCGTGACCTGGATTTCATCTTCATCCTCTACTAAATCTTGGAGCGATTATTATTTTAATTTCTGTCTGAGTCCTCCTCTCTCTCTATAACAAGAACAGGGCAGCACGGTGGTTAGCACTGCTGCCTCACAGCGCCAAAGACCCGGGTTCGATTCCCGGCTTGGGTCACTGTCTGTGCGGAGTCTGCACGTTCTCCCTGAGTCTGCGTGTGTTTCCTCCGGGTGCTCCGGTTTCCTCCCACAGTCTGAAAGATGTGCTGGTTAGGTGCATTGACCCAAACAGGCACCGGAATATGGCACGAGGGGAATTTCACAGTAGCTTCATTGCAATAATGTAAGCCTTACTTGTGACTAATAAATTAACTTTAACTGAATGTTCACCAAGAGCTGTGAAACAGATACAGCATGTAAAGATTCAAGAATGTGTTCTGTGTGCCTCAGCATAGCAACAGTTGAGGCTACCTTGTTTAATGTTTTAAGGAACGATAGATAGATTTTTAAAGGAATTAAGGGTTATGGTGAGCGGGTGGGTAAGTGGAGCTGAGTCCACAAAAAGATCAGCCATGATCCTATTGAATGGCGGAACAGGCTCGAGGGGCCAGATGGCCTACTTCTGTTCCTAGTTCTTATGTTCTGATTTAATTTAGTGATTTATGCCTGTATAACCATGAGATACATTGAACATAGAACAGTACAGCACAGAACAGGCCCTTCGGCCCACGATGTTGTGCCGAGCTTTATCTGAAACCAAGATCAAGCTATCCCACTCCCTATCAGCCTGGTGTGCTCCAGGTGCCTATCCAATAACCGCTTAAATGTTCCTAAAGTGTCTGAATCCACTATCACTGCAGGCAGTCCATTCCACACCCCAACCACTCTCTGCGGAAAGAACCTACCTCTGATATCCTTCCTATATCTCCCACCATGAACCCTATAGTTATGCCCCCTTGTAATAGCTCCATCCACCCGAGGAAATAGTCTTTGAACGTTCACTCTATCTATCCCCTTCATCATTTTATAAACCTCTATTAAGTCTCCCCTCAGCCTCCTCCGCTCCAGAGAGAACAGCCCTAGCTCCCTCAACCTTTCCTCATAAGACCTACCCTCCAAACCAGGCAGCATCCTGGTAAATCTCCTCTGCACTCTTTCCAGCGCTTCCACATCCTTCTTATAGTGAGGTGACCAGAATTGCACACAATCAGAGAGTTTGGCAATGAGCGGGGACATCTAGTGGAACAGTCAGACATCCTCGCTTCATGATGTTCAACTATTTAAACTACGTGATGCGTTTCATTAAACCATAAGTTAATTCAGAGTGATAACATTTTATATACATTTTTAACTGGCTTGCTTTGAGTATTGTCATGGAAAGGAAAGAAAAAGAGCAAATAACTTTGCAGTATTAGGAATTGTAGTGTTTCCTATGACAACTTTTAAGTTTATTCAAAAGAAATTTCTATAAATGAATGAATCATTTAAAATTTTGTAGGCATTAGCATATGTACACCTTAGTACATGGGCATAATGAATCATTGATTAGAATCATGGAATCCCTACAGAGCAGAAGGAGGCTATCTGACCCATCGAGTCTATACCGACTCTCTGACAGAGCATCTTATCCATGTCTCTCCCCCACCCTATCCCTGTAATCCCGCACATTTACCCGGCTATTCCTCTTAACATGAGGGACACTAAGGGGCAACTTAACATGGCCGATCCATCTAATCTGAACATCTTTGGACTATTGAAATTATGATATTGGAATTATTATGTGTGGCTTCGAAAATAAAATAGTTACATTTAATACTGCTGATAACTTTCACCTCTTTGTTAATCAAGAATCTCTTTTGCTCAGCCTTAAAAATATTCAAAGACTCCGCTACCACTGCCTTTGCAGGGAGAGAGTTGCAGAGACTCACGACGCTCTGAGAGAAAAGGTTTCCCCTCTTCTCCGTCTTAAATGAGCAGCCCTTTATTTTTAACCAGTGGCACCCGGTTCGAGAAGGTTCTGCTCTACTCTCTGATGGGATTTACATTTGTCTCTTCTCCAATGTTCACCTTCATCGTTTTCTACTTCCCTTTGCATCTTTGATCAGGTATCCACTAAAATGTGTTTTCACAACCACATTTCCTTCCCCAGGATCTGTCTGCGGCTCTCACTTATTCCACGTGGATTCCAACTAAAATTCCAGCATTCATGTTTCCGATCCTGCCACAGTTACAGATATCTCTGGGACATGCAGCATTCCTCAAACATCTGTTCTCACCGCATCCTGATGTTCATACGTAATGCCACGTGCTGCCACATGCGTGTTCTCCAAGTCTCTCTTCAGCAGCACTGACTCACTATCGCATTCCTGGTGAAGCAGCTCTGAGGGAAGTTCCCAACCTTGGTCACTGGATTCATTTATAACATTTACGGTGGTCATCTGAAAAAAACATGCATTATTCCAGTCTCACCAAATGAACTCCCCCATCATCCTACCTAGACATCTATAGAAGACATATTTATTGCAATGGGCTAATTTTGTTGGCAGTGCGTAAAACTAACCATCATTTAATTTCTATTTTTGCTTCATTCGTTCCCCTGACGTGAATATCACTGGCAAGGCTCACAGCTGCTGGTGAGTCACCTCGAACCGCTGGAGTCCATGTGGTGTAGGTACCCCCAAAATGCTGTTTGAGGTGGGGGGAGGGAGAAGGTTCCAGGGTTTTGACCCAGGGTCAGTGAAGGAACGGCCATATACCAGCAGTTCCATGTCAGCGTAATCTGTGACATGGTGGAGAACATGCTGGTGGTCATGTTCCCAAGCGTCTGCTGCCCTTGTTTGTCTAGCTGGTACAGGTCATTTCTTGGGAAGGTGTTGTTGAAGGAGACTTGGCGAGTTGCTGTACATGTTGAAATATTGAGATAAATTTAAATTAGGCTTTGGTCGGCTTCCCTAGCTATTAGAGAATTGCACCAATGCTTTGAACCTTAGAATTTTAAATTTATTTACATCAGCCTTTTCTTCAAGTTAGGGACAATGTTGTTTTCAGATAAAATTGTATCGGAGGGGCAATGCTGATACCTGGACATTATATCAGCCACCGCCATCATTGTGAGATGCTGGGTGACACAGCAGCTGCTGTTGTTACTTTTCTCACCTCTACCCTGAATTCCATAAGAATGAATATAGTCATCTTTTATTTTGAATGTTACAAGCGACATCAGCAAAATAAACCCACAGGGCTGAATTTTCTGGCCTCTCCCGGCTGGTGGGATTCCCCTGCGGTGGGTTTTCTGGTGGCAGGACGGGTGAGCCACGCAAAGCACTGTAGATATCGTCAGGAATGCAAGATCCCACCAGTGGCCAATGGTGAGCCACCGGCACTGACGGAAAACATACTTGGGGGCGGGGTGGGTGTAGAAAATGCCCCTAGTGGCAAAGTGGTTAATACTGCTGCTTCACAGTACCAGGGACCCAGATTCAATTCCAGCATCGGGTGACTGTGTAGAGTTTGCACATTCCCCCCATGTCTACGTGCGTTTCCTCCAGATGCTCCGGTTTTTTCCCACACTCCCAACATGTGCGGGTTAGATTGATTGGCTATGCTCAATTGTTCCTTAGTGCCAGGGGATCAGCTGGATAAATACGTGGGGTTATGGGGATAGGGCCTGGGTGGGATTGTTGTCGGTGCAGGCTTGATGGGCTGAATGGCCTCCTTCTGCACTGTAGAAAGTCTTTGATCTATGATTTATTTTACATTACTCATGCTGAAATAAGTTTGCAAGCAAATTCTTTCAAGCAAATTTTACAGCTCTGCTGTGGCATGTCTCTCCCCTACACCCGGTGGATATGGTGAGGCATTTAAATCTCCATTCAGTTTGGCAGGACTGTAATATCCCACAGGTACGGTGGAGTGGGGTGGGGTTAGGGGGCAGGGGGGGTCTTTATTTAATGGATATTCTATTCAAAAGTAGAAACAACAACAGATAGAGGAACCTATCAGGGAGAGGGGGGAGGCTTAGTCATGAGTTATTTTAGGTCTCACTAAAATATGATGCACATGAAGGATAATTGCCGATTGCAAATAAAAGCACTGTTAAATGGATACCAGATTCTTCTTCTAACACCTAATTGACAAATGACCCTTCAATTCAATACTTGAAAATCTGTTCTAAACCATCTGTAAAACATGTCTTTGGTATGCACGTCATGGTGGATGTATTTCAGGGCAACTGTTTAAGGTTTGATGATTGATTAGATGTCCAGCTGGAGGTCATTAAATAGGCCTTTACCCTCTAATCATTTAATTACACGTCCAAATTTAAAAAAAATGAGACAGAACATTTTTGGCTCACTTGTGCGTCTATTTGCAATAATGAATAATTTAAGCCCGCGGTTTTGATTCCAAGGTTTTTCATGTCAGCAAATTTGCTACAGAATTGACTTTTACACAGAAACCCGCGATGAAATAATATAGAAAGCAGTGGGTTTTGCACAATGGTACTACTTGTCATTTCAGGAATTCACAGCACTCTGCAGAAATCAAACAGTTTTCACTAGGAAGAATAAAACAGAAACAACCGCAGTTGGTTCCACATGTACGCGTGCGGAATGCCAATGTACCAAATCATTTCCCATCCTCTCCCATTACATAGCAATGCTCGTCTGAGCATAACAGTTAAATGTATTATCCAGATTTAAGCATGAAATGTTCCCCAATTATTTATGTTTTCATTGCTCAGCACACTGAACGCCACCAGTCCAGCACATCACTCATCATTCACACACACTAACAGATCCCTGTAATGATCACATTTTATAACAGCACAAAAAAGCTATCTTTTTGCTGTTACGACCCATGTGTGAAACAGACCCTATGAGCAAAACAGATGAAGCTGATTACTATACACACTCGAGCTTATAACTGTTAAAGTATACAGCCAGAACTAAAGAAAAATCTTTTGCCCCTCAAGATACTTTGAAAATTGCCACTATATTTTGCTAATGACAAGTTTTCACTTGTTCATTGACCTTTGCTATGTCAGGTTTATATCTAGGTTGATCACTGTGGATTCGACAAATCTGAGTCGATGATGCAAACACTAGTGTGATTATCCTTTTATATTCCTTTGGCCATTTTATCATCAGTAGACATGAGTAAGATATGAAAATGGAAAACCACATTCATTCATTTGTTCAGTTAAAAAATTATTTTCTCCTTTCCAGGCTATGTGAGTTAATTTAGTTATGAGGGCCGTGTGTTTAAATTTCAGCTTATGTGCGCAGTTGCACTATACCGACTGGTACTGCATGTCTTTCTAAACCATCACTGCTTAGTGATGGCCAGAAATACACTCAAATAAATTTCCCCTTCAACTTCCTTCCTTCATAGTCCTAAAATATGAGGCCATTAGCACAATATTACAATACAGGATACCTTCCTAAGCACCGAACATTTCCATTGTCCCATCTAAGGAAAAGGCAGCACATCCATTACTGGATGTAAGGTGTGGCATCGTGGCACAGTGGTTAGCACCGCTACCTCACAGCGCCAGGGACAAAGGTTAAATTCCGGCCTTGGGTGACTGTCTGTGTGGAGTTTGCATGTTCTCCCCGCGTCTGCATCGGTTTCCTCCAAAGAATGCAGGTTAGGGTGATTGACCATGGTAAATTGCCCCTTAGCATCTGGAGGAATAGCAGGGTAAATGCATAGTGTTACAGGATGAGGGCCTGGGTGGGATTGTTGTTGGTGCAGGCTTGATGGGCTGAATGGCCTCCTTCTGCTCTGTAGGGATTCTATGATCCGTCCGTCACACTAGAGAAAGTGGGAAAGATGTTTAAGATTTCAAATTATTGAAACTTATATTTAGAAAATGTAGGACCACTGGACCAGACATTTCACATGCAATACCTATCTCCATCCATTCATACTTGAAAGTAGAATCACAGGTCCTCCATTGGACTCTGATTTGAACATTGAAAATTGAGTTGGCAAGATTTGAGTGCAGAGTGGGCAGGAGATTTTTTATAAAGTTTTTGTCTGCACCCCATTTTTCAGTCTGAGAGAGGTGGTAGGCAAACACAAACCATTCCCAACCCCACCATAAACTTGTCAGTTCTCTCCACAGGTGCTGGGATTTTCTGCCCCCTCCCCTGTGCATGTATTGCAGTGGCAGAGGAGGCCCACCATTGGCCAGCAGTGGGATCTTCCAGTCCTACCACTGTCAATGGAAATTCCCACTGTTCACACCCTCCACCACCAGGGAACCCTCAGCGTGGGGCATGGGGAAGGGTTCCAGGAGATCCTGCCAATGGCTGGAAAATCCCATCCAATTATTAAGTGTTTCAGAATTTGCTGCTTTAGCTTCAGGATTACAGCATCTGCAGTTTCCTTTTTTTTCAGTCAAACTCCAGATGATTGCCTAACTTGGAGGGAAAGTGGCTTCGGAGGAATCAGCTCAGGAATCACACAATGAGTTGAACAGGAGATGTCAACACATGAACAATGGCAGATCAAGTTTAGTGAAGTACGAAGAATTGCATATAGGAAGAGAAAATGTAAGATACTCCAGAATCCATGTCATGTTGTACCAGTGAAGGTTGAAGTTTAACAAGATCTGGGGTCTCAACCTGACAGGGGCGAAACCACGATCATGCAGGCGATGAGACTACCCAATTGCACTTGGGGTGTGCTGACGCCTGTGATGGTGGTTTGCCCAGGATAGAGTATAGTAAAGGATCCGGATAGCCGATGGGATTAAACCGAGGCTTTACTTGGTGCAATTTTTCAAAGGCACCTCGGCCTTTTGGCTAGGATGAAGCATCAGATCAAGCCAGGATGGCGTGCAATACCTCATCTTGGATCTTGTTTGTCCCTCTTGTAGGGACTATGAATTGGATTCAACTTGAATTTTTTGGATGGAATAAGAATTTGAAAAAATGATCTGGGGTCTTAGTATATTTGATGCTCAACATGTTTTCCTTCCAGCAGTGAAGGCTAAGAGGAGATTTGATAAAGCTGTTTAAAATTATGAAGGGTTTATACAGAGTAAATGGAAAGAAATTGATTCCAATGGTTGAAAGGTTAAGAGGACACAAATTTAAGATGATTGACAATAGATGTAGAGGTGACAAGAAGGAAGATTATTTTACACAACGGCTGGTTAGGATTTTGAATACACGACTGTACCTGATAGAGTGATGGATATAAATTGAACAATAATCTTGGCGAAGTACTTGAAGGAGAAAAAAACTGCAGGGTTGTGGGGAAGGAATGAGGGAATGGGACTAATTAGGTAGTTCTCTCAAAGTGCTGGTACAGACTCAATGGCTGGAATTTTCTGGCCGTTCATGCCAGCAGGATTTTCTGGTTCCACTGCAGTGAGTGGAGATTTGGCTGAGCACCAAATTCTCTGTCCTCACTTGCTGCAACGGTAGGCAGTGAACGGCTGGAGAATTCCAGCCAATAGCTAAACATTCCCACTCTATCTACTCAATCATCGTGTAAAAATTAGCTTATGAGAGATAGTCAACATTGGGAAGAATGCACTTGTTCGGTAACAGCAAATTGGTGCCAGCACCTGGATTGCTCTTCGAATGAGTCGGTGCAGATTCAGTGGGCCAAATGGCCTCCTTCTATACCATAGTTATCTGTGGTTCTATGAAATGAATAAAGCCAAAACAGTGCAGTCCACTTCTGAGCAACTTATATAACGTTAACCATACAGTATAGTGTCTGAGCTGACCACTCTTGGACATACTTGTCTAGTCCTTGCCACTGATTGAAGCACCAGATGCATTTCAGAGAAAAGATGCAAGGCTGATTCCTAATGTTAAGAGGTTTGAGTTAAGAGGAAAGAGTGGCGAAATCTGAACTTCTGTCCAATCAAAGGAAGTAGCTGAGATCTGATCTTCTCTGACCCAAATTGCAAGAGTCAGATAATGGACAACAGGTTCAATTAATTTAAGGTCATGTAAGGAAATGGCACAGCACTGGTACTGACTCAATACAGAAAGATCTACCTCAAGTGTAAAAAGGGCGTCAAAATGACAAAGAAGTTCTTAAATTGAATTTGGCAACAGAAGTGCAGGATAATAACATATATATTGTTTCATTTGATTAATTGTTAAACTAAAACTAAGGGGTAAGGTGAGGCCATTGATGGATGTGGATAGAACAACCAATGCTATACAGGCTGCCAAAGGGCTAAAGATAATATTTTGCCTCAATTTTTCCAAAAAGTCGGGTAATGCATTTTATCAGAATGGGAACTGACTGAAGGATGCTGCAGGCATAGGTTGTAATGCTATTCAAATGATTATCTAAGGGAATGGTTCACAGAGTCACAAAATTGTTACAATGCAGCAGGAGGCCATTTGGCCCATCATGCCTGCACCAGCTCTCCAAATGTGTATTATGATTTAGTGTCATTCCCTGCCTTTTCCCTGTATGCCTGCACATTGTTTCAATTCAAGTAATCATTTAATGCCATCTTGAATGCCTCAATTGAACCTGCCTCCACCACACTCCCAGATAGTGCATTCCAGACCCGAATTACTCGTTGTGTGAAAAGTTTTTTCTCACATCACATTTACTTCTTTTGCAAATCATTTTAAGTCTGTGCCCTGCTGTTCTCAATTATCTTACAAGCGGGAACAATTTCTCCCTGTCTTCTCTGCTCAGCCCCTCAAAATTCTGAACATCTCCAGCAAATCTCCTCTTAGCCTTCTACCCTCCAAGGAGAACAGTCTTAACTTCTCCAATCTATCCTTACAACTGAAGTTTCTCATTTCTGGAATCATTCTTGTAAACATCTTCTGCACCCTCTCCCACGTGTTCACATCCTTTCTATAGTGTGGCCCCCAGAACTTTCCACAATATTCCAGCTGAAGTCTAACTAATGTCTTGTATAATTTCAGCATAACCTCCTTGCTCTTGTACTCTATTCTATTAATCACGTCCAGAATTTAATTACCTGCTCTCTCCACCTGTCCTGCCACCTTCAATGATCTATGCACATATACACCCAAGTCTCTCTGCTCCTGGACCCCTTTAAGAACTTCACCCCTCATTTTTTAGTGTCTCTCCATGTTCCCCCTACCAAAATGCATCACCTCACACTTCTTCACATTGATCTTTATCTGCTACCTACTGCCCATTCCAGCAACTTGTCTATGTCCTTTTAAAGTTCTACACTGTCCTCTTCACAGTTTGCAATACTTCCCCGTTTTGTGTCTTCCGCAAACTTTGAACTTGTTCCCTGCACACCAAGACTTAGATCATTAATATATATCAGGAAAAGCAAGAGTCCCAATATCGACTGCTGGGGAACTCCACTACAAACCCTCCTCCAGCTGGTTGTTAAACAGCTTTGCAGTCTAAAGGTAAATAGATCTCATGGGCTGGAGAAGATGTCCCTGAAAGTTTATTTTTATTTATTTGTGTCACAAGTAGGCTTACATTAACACTGCAATGAAATTACTGTGAAAATCCCCTAGTCGCCACATCCGAATCTCCTTAAGGAACTACAGGAGGAAATTGCAGGAACTCAGACACAAACCTTCCAGAAATAATGAGGTATTGCAGAAGATTTTTTTTATTTGTTCATGGGATGTGGGCGTCACTGGCTGGGCCAACATTCATTGCACATCCCTGAGGGTATTTAAGAATCAAACACTTGCTGTGGGTCTGGAGTCAATGTAGGCCAGACCAGGTAAGGTCGGCAGATTTCCTTCCCTAAAGGACATTAGTGAACCAGATGTTCGTTTTATGACAATCGACAGTAATTTCATGGTCATCATTAGACTTTTAATTCCAGATTTTTATTGAATTCAAATTTCACCATCTGCCGTGGTGAGATTTGAACCCGGAGCATTATTCTGGGTCTCTGGATTACTAGTCCAGCGAAATTACCACTTGGCCACCACCTAGTGCTAGGGGATCAAATGGAGAAAGATTTGAGTTTTACTTGTAAAAGGATAACAGAATTGACAAAGGAATCCTGAGCTTGAAGTCCGTTTTGAGTAAAATATGGACTTTTCTTAAAGAGATGATCATGCAGCATTTGCACAGAATTAACATAATGTCAGTAGAAAAAGTGGGTGCAGCTATCAGCAAAGCAAAACCAGGATCTATATGGATGGACAATACTGTGTATGTGATGACTCCTTTGAAAGAGTTCTCTAATTAGTCTCACTCCCCTATGAGAGCCTGGAAAATGTTTTTTCCCCCCAAGTATTCCACTTTGAAGATTGCAATAGAATCTCAGAATGGAATGTCAGCCATGGCTCAGTTGGTAGTCTTACCTCTTGAGTCCGTAGCTTCAACTCCCACTTCTGGCCCTGAGCAACAAAATCTAAACCAAGATATTGCTGCACTGTCAAAGGTGATATCTCAAAATCTAAACCAAGATAGTGCTGCACTGTCAAAGTTGCTGTTTTTCAGATGAGATGTTAACCTGAGGTCCTATTTCCCCTCAGCTGGATGTAAAATAGTCTGCATCATCATTTCGATTAAGACCAGGAGAATTCGTACTGGTCAATATTTTGTACTCAGTCAACATCAGTTAAGATTACCTGGTCACTTATGTACTCTATGGAGTTTAGAAGGATGAGGCTGTACTCAATTGAATTTAGAATGATGAGGGGGAATCTCTTTGAAACTTACAGAATATTCAAAGGCCTGGATAGAGTGGACGTGGGGAAGATGTTTCCATTAGTAGGAGAGACTAGGATCCAAGGACACAGCCTCAGAGTAAAGGGACAACCCTTTGGAAGTGAGATGAGGAGGAATTTCTTCAGCCAGGGGTGGTGAATGTATGGAATTCATTGCCACAGAAGGCTGTGGAGGTCAGGTCATTGAGTGTATTTAAGGTAGAGATAAATAGGTTCTTGATTGGTAAGGGGATCAAAGGTTATGGGGAAAAGACGGGAGAATGGGTTGAGAAATGTATCAGCCATGATTGAATGGTGGAGCAGACCCAATGGGCTGAATGGCCTAATTCTGCTCCTTTCTTTTATGGCCTTATGGTCTTATAAAGGATCAATCACACGATAGGTGTAATCTACAATGGAAGGGAGGCGGAGGAAGAAATATGCAGACAAATTAGGGAATTAAGTGAAAAAAACATGGAATACTAAGCATGGAGGATTTCCGCAACTTGTTATTAATTGGATGGAAGAGGTAGATAAAGGAAACAAAGGATTAAAGGTTCAATAACCCAACATGCAAAAAGTCCAAAGCGGGAAGATTGGCTATTGAATTTAGTACTGGAGAATGAACTACAGCAGATAAGAGAAGTAAAAGTAGGGGAACATCAAGGCAATAGTGACCATAATATAAAATGATGAGAGCGAAGGGCATTAGTATGATAAAAACCAAGTTACTAGTTTGGAGGAAAACTGATTTTGAGAGGCTGAGGATTGAACTTGGGGAAATAAAATGGGCATCTATTTTGCCAAACATTGGTATAGATCAGCAACAGGAAACATAGTGCAGGGAAAAAAATATTCTGCTCAAAGGAAAGAAAAAAATAAGCATCAGTGGGACACCATAACCGGACAATTGAGGGTTAGGAAAGAGACAGGCATTAAATATATAGACAACATAGGAGTGAATGATAGGAGAGAAAACAAAGAGGCAAGGAGAGAAATGGAAAAAAACTTGATCAAAGATGGTTTAAGGAGCATCGGGGACAGAGAGGTCAAGAAGTGGAAAGGTTTACAGAAAGAGTTCCAGAGCTTGTGGCCAAGACCACTGAAAGTACAATCACCAGAAGATGAAGTGATGAAAATCGGGGAGGTGGAAAAGACCAGAATTGTGAGTGCAAATACACCAATGTGTGAGGCTGAAGGAGAGTAAAGTGATAGGAAGAAATGAGGCCATTGAGGGATTTGAAAACAAGAATGAAGATTCTAAGACTGCGGTGTTATTGGACTGGAGGCCTGTGAAAGTCTGCAAGTGCACAGATTGTTAAATGCTCAAAGAGGTGCAGTATTTCTAGCACAATGTCTTTGTTTGAACTGAATGTAAGATGGTTCCCCCAGCCTTGTGATGCTTGGCAGAGGTCACATGACTACAGCAAGCCAGATAGGACCTATCTTACATGATTGCATTTCAAAACTCATACAGAGAGATGGGCAAGCAAGATTTGTAGTAACTTAAGATACGAGCAGCAGAGTTTGGATGAGCTCAAGTTTATGTGGATGGAAGATGGGAGTCCAGGCTACAGTATGTTTGAACAGTAAAGTCTAGCAATAAGAAAGGTATGGATGAGTGTTTTTGTAGCAGATTAACTGATGGAATCAAGCAATGCTATTCAGGTGAAAGTATGCAGTCATGGTGATGATGCAGATAAGTGGCTGCAAACTCATCTTAGTGTGAAACACAACACAAAGGTTGTGAACAATGTTGCTCAGATTACGTTGAGGGATGGAAATAGTGGCCAGGGAATTGAATTTGTGACAGGGTCCAAAAAAACAATGACTTCACTCCTCTCAGGAAATCTCTGCTCATCCAGTGTTGGATATTAGACCAATACTGCACCAGATCAGAGACAGAGGAGGTATCCAGGGAGGTAATGGTGACACAGTGCTGAGTTATTTTGTGGAACGAACTCTTCGAAGGTGTTTCATTTGGAGTACATGGAGGCATGATTTTGCAAATTGTCAAGTTAAATGTGTCTGAAGTTTGGAAAGGAAAATTATCAGGGAAATCTACTTGCAGTGGCGGGGGGGGTGGGGGACGTGGATCTTACCAAAAAATGGCAGAGTGTTGTTTCCGGCAAGAAAACCGGAGAGAAACAGGTCAGTTTTCTTTCCAGAACTTACAACACTGCCAAAAAAAACCCAAGGGGGAGTATTTCACCGTCATGTGAGAAGTGTGGGAGGTGGGGTGGGGCGGGGGGGGTGCGACGATGCCTCATCATGCCGGCAAAACCTGGTGGTAGCCTAGAGTTACCGATATTGAATGTCCATTATGTCACTGGTGGGGGTCGGTGCGGGGACAATAGTGATGCCGACGTATAACATGTTTTGGACCTGTCATGCGATTTTGCACTCCCATTGTCATTCTTGTCCGATGAGAACAGGAATGCAAAATCTCGGCCCTGGTCTCCTTCTCACTTTATAGCCATGAAAATTCAACTTCATGGCCTCAACTGGATAGTTTAGCCTCATAAATGTCCAGAAACACACCAAGTAATTGAAACATACTCTCTACTCTGATGCTGCTGATTGATTTATTGTTTACGTAAATTGCAATAGTCTCAATGCTACTTGATCCTTCAAAATGCATTTGGTTTCAATTTCTTGGCCCTGAAGGTTTAGATCTGCACTTCCCAGTTCTGGTAAAGTGACGGATCCCTGATGCGTTAGCTTGCTACAAGTTTATTCAATGCATTCATGGCGTGTTTCATCTGGAGAGTCTGGATGAGAAGAATTATGCATACGCTGGCCTTGATTTCCCGATTCCGTTTTTTGTTGCTAGCCTTTCATGTCTCTCACATTGACATTCCAGACTGTTTGCCAAGAAACATACTGAATATTAGAAAACAGAGACCTTGGCTTCCTCTGCTGGAATTGTTAATGAACAGGCACCACATATTCTTTAGAGTAAAAACATTCTGGATCTGATTTATTGCAATAAAAACAACATTTTTGGATTTCTGAATTTGGTAGCGTAATGCGATTTTCACGCTGATCTCATGTACTCTAGACCGGAATTATGAACTTAGTGTTGGGTTGACATCTTACAGATAAAGAAAATGGAACTATGGCAAGGGCAAACTCAACTCACTGTGGAAGAACCTATATGAAAAAATATATTAGTTTATGGCTGTTCTTGAAAATAATAGTCGAATGGAATTCAGCATTTATTAAATAAAAATCTTATTAAGTACAAATCTGATTAAAAGTTCTGTGTCTGTAAATATGTGTCACTGTATGTTTGTAGAATGATTCCAGCTTTGCTGATTGAACTGTGCCGAACGTATGATCACATCATCATTATAGAACAATGTTGGGCAACATGCTGTCATCAGGATTCTGAGTGCACTCCACGAGACATTTTATTGACTGTTGCCTATGCGCAGATTCTGCTGGTTTCCATCCACGTATTTTTTTTCCAACCAGTATGATTGAAGTGATACGCATGTAAAGCAAGGACAAGTGAAGTGAGGTGCATGCTGATTGCACATAACATTGACTTGTGCTCTCCTTCTGCGTCCAATCAAGTGTAAATATTTCTTTTGTTTTTACCACATGAAGTTGATGACTGTTCTATTAATATATGAATGATCAAGCATTTTCTATAACTTGTAATGAAATATTTGGCGTGCATTAAGTGTATTCAATCTTATTCAAGGATCATAGTTAGTGAACAAGCCCAATTTCAATCTTGTAGCCCACTGAGATAAAGGAGGGCCACTCATGCAACCCACTCATGAGCCTATGTTGCCCACCACTGCTATAGACCAATAACATTTCAATAATGACATTCGCAAAGAATGTCAAAGCCATCATTTTAACACTTTAACATTTTTATTCCTTGCTGATAATTTCTATTTTTTTCCCTACTTCCCTATTGTAAACAATGTAATCTTTTCCATTTTTCAATTGTTTTGCATTCTTTCCGATTATTTTAAAATTGTTTTGTGCCTTTGAGTTATTATTTTTTAAATTTTACTCGTTCATGCCCTGGTTCGGATTTGTTCATTAAGCTCTGTTCTGTGGCACCAGAATCTCCTCAGCCAAAATGGCTGAACACCCAGATCCTGGTCCATGTAGTTTATCAATGGGGTGCAGAGCCAGGCTTGGGAAATTGAATGTAAAAGCTCAATTAAAAGTGCCTATTCATGGCAGTGGGCCCAAAGGACAATTAGTGAGGGCCAAATGAGAAATGATCAGCAAGATGAAAGGAAAGCCGAAGTTAAAAAGAACACAAAGCAACAACAAATGAAGAAAAGGCGTGACAGGCACATAGATGGTTAAACAGGAGAAAAACATGCAGAGATCAATAAAGTGATCAACACAAATCAAATGATTGATATCTTTAGACAGTGAAGTCCTAACATTAGAAAGGGGAGATCATAGAATCCTTACTGTGCAGAAAGTACCCATCGAGGCTGCACCAACAATAATCCCACCCAGGCCCTATCCCCGTATTTACCCTGCTAATCTCCCTGACACTTAGGGGCAATTTAGCATGGCCAATCAACCTAGCATGGAGATGGAGGGAAAGGCACACTTACTGAGAAAACAAAGAATGAGAATGACTTTGAAACACGTATGGAGATATTGGGGTCATACCTGGGTATTCACGTGGCAGGGTGATTGTCCACCCTTTATATGTATGTGCATTTAGAACGGAACAATCTCATTAGTGACAGACAGCATGGTTTTGTAAGAGGGAGGTCGTGCCTTACAAATTTGGTGGAGTTTTTTGAGGAAGTGACAAAAACGGTTGATGAAGGAAGGGCCGTGGATGTCGTCTATATGGATTTCAGTAAGGCATTTGACAAAGTCCCACATGGCAGGTTGGTTAAGAAGGTTAAGGCTCATGGGATACAAGGAGAAGTGGCTAGATGGGTGGAGAACTGGCTTGGCCATAGGAGACAGAGGGTAGTGGTCGAAGGGTCTTTTTCCGGCTGGAGGTCTGTGACCAGTGGTGTTCCGCAGGGCTCTGTACTGGGACCTCTGCGATTTGTGATATATATAAATGATTTGGAAGAAGGTGTAACTAGTGTAATCAGCAAGTTTGCGGATGACACGAAGATGGCTGGACTTGCGGATAGCGAAGAGCATTGTCGGGCAATACAGCAGGATATAGATAGGCTGGAAAATTGGGCGGAGAGGTGGCAGATGGAGTTTAATCCGGATAAATGCGAAGTGATGCATTTTGGAAGAAATAATGTAGGGAGGAGATATACAATAAATGGCAGAGTCATCAGGAGTATAGAAACACAGAGGGACCTAGGTGTGCAAGTCCACAAATCCTTGAAGGTGGCAACACAGGTGGAGAAGGTGGTGAAGAAGGCATATGGTATGCTTGCCTTTATAGGACGGGGTATAGAGTATAAAAGCTGGAGTCTGATGATGCAGCTGTATAGAACGCTGGTTAGGCCACATTTGGAGTACTGCATCCAGTTCTGGTCGCCGCACTACCAGAAGGACGTGGAGGCGTTAGAGAGAGTGCAGAGAAGGTTTACCAGGATGTTGCCTGGTATGGAGGGTCTTAGCTATGAGGAGAGATTGGGTAGACTGGGGTTGTTCTCCCTGGAAAGACGGAGAATGAGGGGAGATCTAATAGAGGTGTACAAGATTATGAAGGGGATAGATAGGGTGAACGGTGGGAAGCTTTTTCCCAGATCAGAAGTGACGTTCACGAGGGGTCACGGGCTCAAGGTGAGAGGGGCGAAGTATAACTCAGATATTAGAGGGATGTTTTTTACACAGAGGGTGGTGGTGGGTGCCTGGAATGCGCTGCCAAGTAGGGTGGTGGAGGCAGGCACGCTGACATCGTTTAAGACTTACCTGGATAGTCACATGAGCAGTCTGGTAATGGAGGGATACAAACGATTGGTCCAGTTGGACCAAGGAGCGGCACAGGCTTGGAGGGCCGAAGGGCCTGTTTCCTGTGCTGTACTGTTCTTTATAGAACATGCATGAGTTCTATCCCATTGGTTCCAGTGAAATGAAAAAAATGATCTAGTTCCATAACAGATCAATGAGCTTCTTTCACAAAGGCAGCCAAGTTGGCAATTATGGCTGGAATTCTCCAGTCTCATACGCCCTGCTACCACTGCTAGCGAGAGCAAAGAATTTGGCATTCAGCCATAGCTTTGTTCATAGCAGCGGGACTGGATAATTCCAGTCGCAGGCGAGTTCGGAGAATTCTGGCCAATGTCAGTGTCTCAATGCCATGGGGTCAGATGGAAAGAAGGAGACAGAAAGTAGATGATTGAAGAAAGAGAGAGAGGAACATTTGAGTACGAGAGAAGGAGAAAGACTCACATTTTCTTTTTTCTTTTATACAGAATAATACAATAGAAAATAAGCATTTTTTACATAGGAAAATATGAAAAATACTTTCTTGAGCACACAGTTTATTCTTTCCAAAGATCTGTTGCAATTTGTAATATTGTACCTTCAATTTTCCCAGAAAAAGGTAAGTGTGAAATTCTTCCAGACCTCACTGTAAATTTAACAAAGGCCCAGGTTGCCAGTCTAACAACAATTCAGGAAATCCGGAGAAATCTATCCTAGTTTATGAGAAAAGCAATAGAGGGAATTTTAATCTAACCTACCTGGCATAAGTCTGAATGTGTCTAGTTGAAAGCTTGGTTTATACTCGGTGCGATTTTATTCTCTATTGAAATCAATCAAGTGCAAAACTGGGTGGCCTGTCAATTCAATTTTTGGCATGATGAACTCAGTTTCCGACCAATTGGATTAAGTTAAAATTAACATCAAAATCTTTAAAATTAATAAAAGTAAAATACTGCAGATGCTGGAAATTTGAAATAAAAACAGAAAATGCTGGATTAACTCAGCAGGTCTGGCAGCATCTGTGGAGAGAGAAACAAAGTTAATGTTTTGAGTCCATGTGACCCTTCTACAATGTAAGTTAATCCAGCATTTTCTGTTTTTTCTTTTAAATTTATGTTGGCAATACTTGTGGCCAAATGTTTTAAGATATTCACAAGGGATACATGTGTTAACTCACCTATCCCACATTGATAAATACCTTTTATAAAACATCTGAGACACATACACAACTTTCTCTTGTTCTTCAGATGCAGCTTGGATTTTTAACATGGACCTGAACCACTCGAGCAGGTGGACAGGTCTTTCTTTGATGTCTCCTCTGAACGATGGGGTCCTGTAAAATTTCCTCAGGGCAGCAACCTGTGCTACAAACCCAAAGTGTGAAATTTGAACTAAAACTTCTGGCCTAGAAGTGAGTATCACTAATTGAGTTCAGCAGATAAAAAATGCGTGCATCTGCAGATTGCTAAATTAGGGTAGATGTAAAGGGTTATGTAAGATTCCTCTTGGTCTGTTACTACAGAGAGTAACTTTATAATGATTTGAAAGCAATTTGGGTTATTTTGCAGAGACTAAGTCATAGAACATATAACCCTTTGGGTTGGATTTTCTGGCTGCGCTCACCCCAAAACCAGAAAATCCTGCCCAAGGTCAATGGACCTTTGCATGATCCTGCCTGCTATGATTCCTGTGGCGGGCAGGATGGGACAATTCTGCCCATTGTATTTTGAATTTAGTTGAGACACTCTTAAGACAATTAAATGACAGAGGTCAGTGTTGCATCAAAGCATATGGTACTGTTTTCAGGATTTAAATTTTGCCCTATGATTTTAATAATAAGGCAACGTGATAGTGACTGCCTTGGACATCAAGCCATTTTTCCAGTGAATGAAACCCAAGAGAAGATGGCTGCTTTGATATAATTCAAACCACTGAAGATCTTTACAAATTTTAAGGCAACATTTAAATATTCCCTGTGTTCCAGACTCTTGGGGATATGTGAACTTCCAAATGCACTGCATGCTTTGATAAAACCAGATCATTCACAAGAATGTAGTCAAAAAATGACACAGCCTATCAAACTTTCCCCCAACATGATCCATGTACAATCTCCCATATCATCCACTTTACCCATCTAGTTAATCTTCTGAGGCAAAGATTTGCAAATATCTATCTTTTTCCAGAAACATCTACTTCTGCGCGGAGAAAAAAAAATCTTCTGGTTTCCAGTCTCTCGTGAATCTTAATAACTTTAAACATTGGTGCTTGTTAATTTTTAAAACTTACCACACAATGGTTGTTGGAAGTTTGAAACTCTCTTCTACAAATGGTAATTGATGCTAAATCAAGTGTTAAATTTTAAATCTGAGAATGGATAGATTTTTGTTCACCAAATGTATTTAGGGATATGGAGTGAAGATGAGTATTTGGACCCAGCTTGCAAATCAAGCATGGTCTCATTGAATGCCAGAACATGCACAAGGGGCAATTGGTCTACTCCTGTTCATATCTCCAGTGCTGCATTGACAGACTAAATGGCCGATACATCGACATCATCTTCACCTCTCAGCAGTTTAAATACCTGAATCAATACCCCAATAAGAAAAAAAACGAGTCTCTGTTCCTAACGGAAGAATTATAGGTGCCATCAGTTTAGGTCTTTCACAGTTCTTCTCCATCCTACCTTTTGTGTTTGCACTTTGCCTTTATCTGCTAATGGAGAACCAAAAATGGGCTTCATTTTAGGTGGAGGTGGTGGCCCCACACACAAGCAGGTTAGCCAGGGCTGAGACTACCTCTGCTGACCCAGGACGCCACAACACAATTTTGCTTGGCTCAGGCTGTTAATTGCCTGAGATGGTGGCTACCATCCCCATGTGTGAGGATTTCCCACCTCCATGAAGTCCTGATCATTCAGGTTCTTGGCAGCTCTCCAGACTTAGCAGCGCCATTGGGAATGGTGGTCACTGCGGGGTCTGTACTCAATCCCTGAGCAGGAGAGTCGCTGGAAGCTGAAGTTCAAGCTAAGTGGAGTGGCTTTGCCTGGCGAGTAGATGGATGCTGTCAAAGCGACAGGCATCGAACGGGAGATAAGGTAGGGGATTTCAAGAGGGGATGGCTTCTTCTGCTGAGAAGACTCTCTGTGCCTGAACAGGAAGGATGCCTCAAGTGCTCAGCCAGACCACCAGGGTATGTGCCACAGCAGGAAGAGACCCTTAAGTGCCCAATTAATTTGCCACTCCAGGACCTCACTGACCCAAAGGTAAGTGGGTTGCCTGACACCCATCTGGCTGCTGGTAAAATACCAGTGGAGGAAGGTGGGTGACTGGCATGGTCCCTACACCCCCTCTATCCCACCCAATTTGACACCCCCTGCCTGCTAGCTCACTCCAGAGGGGCCACAAAATTCCGGTCTATAGTTGCTCCACTAATGTTAATGACGGTTAATGACAGTGCAATGTGCAACTTGAGCTTGGTCCATCAGTGCTTAGAAAACTTAGTTTTCTGTGATCTGTAATGTTTTAGTGTACACCTTCTCAAGGAAAGTTGCTAAAGTTCACCGGTATTTTTAATGATTAGTGTTTTAAACCTTACTGAAATATAGAGTAATGTTAACCTACCTTTGTTTTAACCATCCAGACTAGCAGAAATTAGCCAGTAAAATTCAATACATTCCTCACAGCATGTTTTCAAAAAAATATTTTACAAACGCGAATTGGATTCATACCAAGGTGTGGCTGCCACAGAACGAAATAAAGATAACATCATAAAATAAAAATGACTTCAGTAGATTTTTTTTTTAGTTTTCACTTCTGAGACCTATCTTTTACTTGCCTCAAAATGTGTCGGATAACTTCAGCCAGAAACAAGGAGAAAAAAAATGTTCTTTTATTTGTTCGCAGAGCGCAAGAGGAAACATCTGCAAGTCAGTAAAGTGAGATATTTATGGAAAAACATGAAAGGTGGTCACGAACAGGCGAGATACGAAGATATAAAGCTGATGGAGTCTAATAAATCATGGAAGATGGCTAGGTTGAAGGAAATCAACAAGAGATCCAACGATGGAAGGTTAGGGAAAATGGCTTTCTTTCATTACTTGGAAAGAGTGGAAACTATGAGAAATTTCTGGGAAGGGAAAACCAGCGAGCCAGATGGTAACACTGAGGACGATGAGGTAAGCTTTATTACTGGATGTAAACCTCAGCTCCCATTTGCAAATCGAGTCCGAGGCATTGCAAGCTTAATTAAAGAAGTTTGGTACGTTGCCTCTAAGATTTAATTGCACTCAACACAACCTGAGACATCTGTGATGCACTTTGCTAGCAGGCAAGTTAATGTTTTAAATGCTTACCTTGCATGCACACTTTGCAATTATTTTGTAACCTGTTAAACGTACGAATTAATTGGCACAAACGAAATGCAGTAGAAAATTAGCCCCAGAGGAGTAGATTTGATAACAGAATTTAAGGTCCTGTTTGAGTTATGGTCAGGATCATACACGGTAAATTAAATCCTACAGGGCTTCATAATATAAATCCTTCATATTATAACTGAAATAACTTGTTTTTTATGAAACTCCATTCATAACCTCAGGCATCCCAAAGTGAATGAAGTGCTTCATGAAGCACTTCATTATATGTTGTAATGCAGCCAATTTGTACACAGCAACGTCCCAAGAACAGCAGCAAAATAAATGACTAAGGAATCTGCTTTGAAACTGCTGTTTGAGGGGTAAATATTGGCACGGACATTGGGAGAACTCGTCTGATCTTTTTCAATTAGTGTCATAGGATCCTTTATATCCATCGAAGAGAGCAGATGGGGCCTCACCTTAAACAGGATAGCACTTGCTTGGTACCATGCTAAAGCATCAGATTAGATTGTTATGCTTATGTATTGAAATGGTACTCGAACCGACAACTTTATAACTTAGAGACAGAAGTGTTCTGTGAAGAATGATTTGGTTTTATTTTATTTATTAGTGTCACAAGTAGGCTTACATTTGCACTCCAATGAAGTTACTGTGAAAATCCCCCAGTTGCCACATTCCGGCACCTATTTGGGTACACTGAGGGTGAGTGGGGTGGCATGTGGCACAGTGGTTAGCACTGCTGCCTCACAGTACCGGGGACCCGTGTTCGATTCCCGGCTTGGGTCACTGTCTGTGTGGAGTTTGCATGTTCTCCCCGTATCTGCATGGGTTTCTTCCGGTTGCTCCAGTTTCCTTCCACAGTCCAAAGATGTGCAGGTTAGGTGAATTGACCATGCTAAATTCTCCCTCAGTGTACCCGAACAGGCGCTGGAGTATGGCGACTAGGGAATTTTCACAGTAACTTCATTGCAGTGTGAATGTAAACCTACTTGTGACTAATAAATAAACTTAACTTACTTAACTTAATTTAGCATGGCCAATAATGCACCTAACCAGCACAATCTTTCAGACTGTGGGAGGAAACCAGAAAACCCGGAGGAAACCCATGCAGACATGGTGAGAACATGCAGACTCCGCACAGACAGTGACCCAAGCCGAAAATCGAACCTGGATCCCCGTTGCTGTGAGGCAGCAGTACTGACCACTGTGCCACAGTGCTGCCCATGAATGAACTTGTTGGAAAGTGAGGTCATTGCCTTTTTGTGTCAATTGTGATTGTAACCATCTTAAACGTGTCTGGGATATGCTTGTTTCTGCAATATGTAGATTAGTTTCAGGAGTTCAACTGGGTCCCTAAGGTTCCATATAGGGCAGTGGTCTAACACTGTGAAACCCCTCTTTGTGCATCTGGTTCTGTCAATGCTTCCTGCTCCAGCCAAAGCCAGTGTATGCTAGCAAGTTGTCCTAATCTTAAAAAATGTTTCCTAAGTATTTGTCGTTGTTTCAAATACTCCATTGGGCTGATTTAATCCGCTGTAATTTGGTGTAACAAAACTGTCAGGCACAGCATATCAAAGTCACTTGGAGAGGTACAGGAGTTGCATGTGAACGTTGTGCAAACTTGGACTGCACAACTCGTCAAATTGTTAGCGAGTTCTGGGAGAATGGTAACTGGGCACTGCAGATAAATATAGTGATCGCACTCCCACTGATACAAATTTATAGAGACAGATTTTTAAATGTTAAATGCATGTGCAATAACTAGAGCTGGAAGTTTTTCATTCCTAATGGGTCAAAAGTCTATTTCCAAGAAGTAATTTAACTTGATAATTCCACTTTGAGGTAGACTGTTTTTGAATCAACAGTGGGTATGCTGTGTTGATGGGACACTATTGCAATGTCAGAAGGCAGAGAGAGAGTGGGGATAAAGGGGTCTTTTTCGGAATGGCAGCCGGTGATTAGTGGTGTGCCTCAGGGGTCAGTGCTGGGACCACAACTTTTCACAATACACATTAACGATTTGGAGGAAGGAACTGAAGGCACTGTTGTTAGGTTTGCAGATGATACAAAGATATGTAGAGGGACAGGTAGTATTGAGGAAGCAGGGGGGCTGCAGAAGGACTTGGACAGGTTAGGAGAGTGGGCAAAGAAGTAGCAGATGGATTACAATGTGGAAAAGTGTGAGGTTATGCACTTTGGAAGGAGGAATGGAGACATAGACTATTTTCTAAATGGGAAAATGCCTAGGAAATCAGATACACAAAGGGACTTAGGAGTCATTGTTCAAGATTCTTGAAGGTTAATGTGCAGGTTCAGTCGGCAGTTCGGAAGGCAAGTGCAATGTTAGCATTCATGTCGAGAAGGCTAGAATACAAGAGCAGGGATGTACTTCTGAGGCTGTATAAGGCTCTGGTCAGACCCCATTTGGAGTATTGTGAGCAGTTTTGGGCCCCATATCGGCCTTGGAAAGGGTCCAGAGGATCTTCACAAGAATGATTCCTGGAATGAAGAACTTGTTATATGAGGAACAGTTGAGGACTCTGGGTCTGTACTCGTTGGAGTTTAGAAGGATGAGGCGGGATCTTATTGAAATTTACAGGATACTGCGAGACCTGGATAGAGTGGACGTGGAGAGGGTGTTTCCACTAGTAGGAAAAACTAGAACCAGAGGGCATAACCTCAGGCTAAAGGGACGATCCTTTAAAACAGAGATGAGGAGGAATTTCTTCAGCCAGAGAGTGGTGAATCTGTGGAACTCTTTGCCGCAGAAGGCTGTGGAGGCCAGGTCATTGAGTGTCTTTAAGACAGAGATAGATAGGTTCTTGATTAATAAGGGGATCAGGGGTTATGGAGAAAAGGCAGGAGAATGGGGATTGAGAAAAAAATCAGCCATGATTGAATGGCGGAGCAGACTCGATGGGTCGAGTGCCTAATTCTGCTCCTATGTCTTATGGTGTTATGTGGTTTCAGGTGCTGCAACGTTCAGTTTCTGCTGGAGCTTCAGCATTGAAAGCCAGACTAACTCCACTTACTGTCACTTCTTGTTAATTTTACAGTCCACAGATACAAGAATGACAAAAGTATGTAGCAAACTATCAGCAGAATATTGCTTCTGTATGTGATCAAAGGCCTGAAAAAAGAGGGAACTAACTGTGTTGCACACATTTGTTAATTTGAACACTTTACAATTGAGGTAGGTGAATGCGATTGATGAACTTGATCCAATCAATTTGTTTTGCTATTCAAAAGGAGTTAAGTGGAACCAGGCTTACAGATTAAGAGGTTAATAAGAAGATATAGAGCTGTGACTATGAGAACAGCAAGTGGTTCAATTTCTGACTCCTCAAAATCTCTCCAGCATCAACTAGGCACAAGTCAGAAACGTGAGGGAATACTCTTTGTCTGAATGGGTGTAGCTTCAACAACACAAGAATAAACCCAACACCACAGAGGACAAGGCAGTCCAACTGAGATGCAGTCTACCCACTGCCATAAACTTTCACTTTGTTGACCACTGGTGCACCCTGGCTATAATGCACAGAGATGAACAGCAGAAGTTCATCATCTTCTTCAACTACATGTTCCAAACCTGTGATCACCAGCAACAAGAAGGATAGTGCCAGAAAGTGCATGGAAACTTCATCACCTCCATTGTAACAGGTTGTATAAATGAGGGATGTTATATATTTAAGTGGTTGCATGATTACCTAGCCAAGCTGTTCCAGTACAGCTACAACACTGCCATCTACCCAGCAATGTGGAAAATTGCCCAGGTGTGTCTTGTAAATGAGAAGCAAGACACATCCGGCCAATTACTGCCCTATCAGTCTATTCTCATTCATAAGTGAAGTTATGGAAGGGGACATCAGCAATGAAATCAAGTGGCACTTGCTTATCAAGAACCTGCTCACTGACACTCAATTTCAGTTCCGCCAGGGTCACTCTGCTCCTGACCTCATTACAGCCTTGGTTCAAACATGGACAAAAGAGCTGAAAGCCAGAAGTGAGGTGAGAATGGTTGCCTTTGATATCAAGGCCATATTTGACAGAGTGTGACATCAAGGAACCCTAGCAAAACTGGAGTCAATCGGAATTGGGGGGAAAACTCTCTGCTGGTTGGAATCGTACCCAGCACAAAGTTAGATGTTGTGGTTGCTGGAGGTCAGTCATCTGTGACGTTAGTGTACTTTTAAGAAATGTTTTTTTAAATCATGTTCTCTGTAGCTATAAGCAGTTTTAGTTTCATTGCTGCTGGGCCAGCTGCTAGAAATCCATTTATTGCTCCTTCAGTGTCTTTAATGGGGTTTGTTTATTTTTACTTTGGGACCCTGCATTGTTAGGAGGAAGACTGGCTGGCAGGTTATGTGTTCTGGACAGTTTTCTTTTTCCTTCCTAGTAAATTTAAGGTTTCATTTTCTGTTTGGCTGACAGCAGTTTAGTTTAGAAGGGACATCAAGCTGAAAAGAAGTGTTTCTCTTTCTCCCTGGTTTTGGAAATTCTGCTGGGTAGCTAAAAGCAAGATTTCTTCTCTTCCTCGAGTGGAATATCTGCTGTTGGTGGCTAACTTGCCTAGAGAGTCTTTCTCTCTCTCTCTCTGGGAAGCTGTTCTGACTTAAAAATGTTCTGGGTGTATTCAGAGGGCTGCTAGAAGTTACAAGGCTAAGTAACATATCTCAGTTCCAGGATATCACTGCAGGAGTTCCTCAGGGTAGTGTCTTAGGCCCAACCATCTTCGAGTTGCTTCATCAATGGCCTTCTTTCCATCGTAAAGTCTGAAGTGGGATGTTCGCTGATGATTATACAATGCACCATTTACAACTCCTCAGATACTGAAGCAGTCTGTGTCCAAATGCAGCGAGACCTGGACAATATCCAGGCTTGGGCTGACAAGTGGTAACTAACATTCATGCCCCACAAGTGTCAGGCAATAACCATCTCCAACAAGAGAGCCTAAAAATCTTCCCTTGACATTCAATGGCATTACCATTGCTGGGTCAAATCCCTGGAACTCTCTCCCAACACCACTGTGGGTGAACCTACACCACATGGACTGCAATGGTTCAAGAAGGTAGCTCACCACCACTTTTTCAAGGGCAATCAGCAATGGGCAATGAATGCTGGCTTACCCTTGAATGAATTTTTTTAAAAAAATTTTCATTTGATTTGATTTATTATTGTCACGTGTATTAACATAGTGAAAAGTATTGCTTCTTGCGCGCTATACAGACAAAACATACTGTACATAGAGAAGGAAATGAGAGAGTGCAGAATGTAGTGTTACAGTCATAGCTAGAGTGTAGAGAAACATCAACTTAATGCAAGGTAAGTCCGTTCAAAAGTTTGACAGCAGCAGGGAAAAAGCTGTTCTTGAGTCAGTTGGTACGTGACCCCAGACTTTTGTATTTTTTTCCCGATGGAAGAAGGTGGAAGAGAGAATGTCTGTTATGCATGGGGTCCTTAATTAAGCTGGCTGCTTTGCTGAGGCAGCAGGAAGTGTAGACAAAGTCAATGGGTGGGAGGCTGGTTTGCATGATGGATTGGGCTACATTCACGACCTTTTGTAGTTCCTTGCGGTCTTGGGCAGAACAGGAGCCATACCAAGCTGTGACACAACCAGAATGGATGCTTTCTATGGTACATCTGTAAAGGTTGGTGAGAGTCGTAGCTGACATGCCAAATTTCCTTAGTCTTCTGAGAAAGTAGAGGCGTTGGTGGGCTTTCTTAACTATAGTGTATAGAATAAAATTTTTCCAATTTCCAAGGCCACATTTATACCTCAACTAACATGTTGAAACAGATTATCCAGTAACTCATCTCATTTCTGGTTTCTTTGACTTTGCTGTTTGTAAGTTGGCTGCCATGGTTCTCATGATGTGGAGATGCCGGCGTTGGACTGGGGTAAACACAGTAAGAAGTTTAACAACACCAGGTTTATTTGGTAGCAAAAGCCACACAAGCTTTCAGAGCTCCAAGCCCCTTCTTCAGATGAGTGGGAATTCTGTTCACAAACAGGGCATATAAAGACACAGACTCAATTTACATGAATAATAGTTGGAATGTGAATACTTACAGCTAATCAAGTCTTTAAGATACAAACAATGTGAGTAGAGAGAGCATCAAGACAGGCTAAAAGGATGTGTATTGTCTCCAGACAGGACAGCCATGGTTCTCGACATTGCAATAAATTTAAAAGTATGTAATTGGCTGTGAAGCCCTCTAGAATGCCATGAGTTTGGGGAAATGCTGTATAAATGTAAGTTACTTCACAGCGATAACATATTAAATCACATAGCACAATAATCCTGGCAATTGGGTTTTAACATGCATTAACATGGAACATCTTATACTGGGTATTGTTCCTAGATCTAGGCTTCACACCTTTGTTGCTTTGGGTGCCTTCATCACTGTGTCTAAATACATGTCTCACTGTCTTATATTGTTCTGTAAGTCTTCTCAAAGCGGGATTTCGACTTTCCTATTATTAGCCAGAGATTTTGTTTTGAGTTGTTGGCAGTGCTGGGGTAGGAATTTGAAAGGGTGTTCATCAACACTGATTGTTCAAATTAGATTTGCAGAGAAAACATTCAGTTACGATGAAATGGTGCTCCATTGCTTGTTCTGCCTTGGTAAGATCTGGGAAGTGTACACTATTTCTTGAATAACCTTTTTACAGCCTTGTTTTCCAGGGTGCTGCTGTGTCACCTTCCTGTAAATATTTTGGTCTTTTATTTCCTGAAACATCTTTAGTTCTTCTCTTGAGATCCTGCAACTCAGTTAGTAGTAACCATAGAATCCCTACAATGCAGAAAGAGGCCATTCAGCCCATTGGGTCTGCACCAAATCTCCAAAAGAGCAACCCACCCAGGCCCCCCCCTCTGCCGTATCCCCATAATCCCATGTATTTACCATGGCTCATCCACCTAACCTACACATCTCTGAACTGCGGGAGGAAACCGGAGCATCCGGAGGAAACCACCAGATGGTGGGGAGAATGTGCAAACTGCACACAGACAGTCACCCAAGGCCAGAATCGAACCCGGGTTCCTGGTGCTGTGAGGCAGCAGTGCTAACCACTGTGTGTAACCCTGCCTCTGAGCTGGAAGGCCCTGGGTTCAAAGTTCCTGCTCTAAGGACACGATGACCACAGAAGGGCTGGTTGCAGTGCATGGTTCAGTCAGCAAATCCTTCCAACACTCCACGTCATTTTCCTGGGGGAGAAAAGTGTATGAAGATATGTGAACCATGAATGGTTCTGTTTGCCATCTTGGTTTTCCTGATGCACACTGTTCTACAGCTGTCTTAATATCTCTGATCATGAATGTCTGGTAGATTAGATAGTACTGAGTTAGTGTGAAATCTGAAGCAGTCAAGGAGATTGGAAGGGATACGAGGACAGCAAGTTCAACCGTGAAGGTAAGGGGTTGTCGGTTTGGTCCTCTGGACTTGATTGTTTGTCTGTGAAACACTGAACAGGAAGTCAGAGAATGGAGACTCAAAAGGGACCTGCCATTTACTTTTATACCACCCATTTAACATGAATTGCATCAACTCCAAGAGCCATGGGCAACTGTTTAAATTGCTTTTGAAACCAGCAGAGGGAGCAAAACATGGAGATTAATTTCAATCAGTGGATGAGAAATTGGCTGAGACATGATTACCTGCAGTTTCTTGCTAATGTCTCATTGGCCATCATGGTGCCGATTATTGGCAGCTATCATTTAACCACTGGCGAGGGTAATGAGCAGGGATGGCATTTGGACAGTTCAACCCCTGTCATATTGCTTCCATCCAGTCAGCTGTTCTGGGGACACCCGCTCAACCTTACCACCTTATCCTTGATAACTTTGTCAGTGTGTTTTTTTAAAAATTAATTATTGCAAACTGACACCAGATAAAGAAGATGCTGTTTGCATCATTGTCTATTAAAATACTGTATATTTTAACCGCCCCCCCCCCCCCCCCCCCATGTTGAAAATTGCCAATTTCCTCATGATTACATTCAGGAAACTAGCCTTTTAAAATTGATATGCCCTCCACTGTCCGGTAGGGGAACTAGGGTTATGGAGAGAAGTCAGAAAAGTGGATTTAGTGAGCGTTGATTAGCCATGATATTATTCAATGGTTCGAGCCAATTTGAAGGGCTGAATGGCCTACTTCTGTTCCTATTTCTTATGGTGACTGAGGGATTTAACAGATTGTTAGGGATTAGGTGGGGTTGCATAGTGTAACATTGGTTTACATAGAGCATACAGCACCATTTGGTCCAAGCAGTCCGTGATTCAACTTGAGCCTCCTCCCACCCTTCCTCATTTAATTCTGCTAGTGATAACCCTGAATCTCCTTCTCCCTCATATGCCTATCCAGCCTCCTCTTGCATGCATCTATACTATTCACTTCAACCACCCATTGTGGTAGTGAGTTCTACATTCTCTGGGTAAAGAGGTTTCTGCTGAATTGTCTGGTTGTTATTTTGCTGGCTATCTTACATTGATGGATAGATAGGTGTCAGCATTGTTCAGGAATCAATGATAGGAAATACACTGTATAACATATTTCCCTCCTCTGCAGTTGTCACAATGCATACAGCCATAAATGGGGGTCAGATCATGTTTCTGCTCAACTGCTGGTCCAATTTTAGATGGATGTAATATAGGAAGGAGGGGAGTGAATTTGTTATATTGGATATCACTGCAACGTTTGAGCAAATTCAGCCAGTAGGTGCAATTTTAGCTTTGTTCCGAAATAACATAATTTCTAATTCTCACGTGGGGAAAAAAACACTTGCATTCACTTTTAGCTGCTCTTCGTTTTTTTCTGGATCCTGTTCTGGACTCTAAATGGCTCACTTACGTTTGTCCAGGATCTTCCACTGCTTGGATCAAAAGTGGCTTCTGACCACCCCTCCACTCTCTCAAGCGGATGGATAGAAGGACCCGAGGGGCAATGTTACCAATCGCAACTAATTCAAAAGTTGTCGCTGGAACCACCGTCTAATGAAGGATGATGCCTGCCTCGGAGCTGCTGTCTCTGTAGTCTCAGCAGTGCTGCTGACAAAGTTGGCCACTGCTGAGGCTGCAAGAGGGAGAGACTGCCTCCATGTTGAGGAGCTCTGGAAGGTGTGGGAAGAAATATTTTTAAAGCACTAGGGCAAGGCAGGCTCCAGGCGATCAGAGCGTTGAACTCTTCAACAGCAGCAGCTACAGGGGGCATTGCTGCCGGGGGGGGGGGGGGGGGGGGGGGGGGTCCCTTCCTTCACCCAGAGAACAGCTGAAAATGAAGGACTCCCACCTAGTGGCTTCCCCAACACAAGGGGGTTCCAGCCAAACAGCAGCAAAATGACAGGGGCGGAATGTGTCCATTAATTGGCCACTTCATTGAATTAATTGGCCACCTGCCTCGGGTTCCTGCTTGCAGAAATATCTCTTGGCAGCGAGAAGATGTCTCGCTTCCCTCCTAATGCCTTCCGCCACCACTTTATGAGCCTTCTTGCCACCCCAGCCCATCTCCAGGGGGCAGGTAAAATCCAATCCTCTATGTTCCTGGTGCATGCTGACACAGTATACCCACATGCTAACATGTTGACACGTCAGGGATTACTACACACATCTTCCTCAGCACCTGTTTTAGACTTGTCGCATACCCAATGCATTTTTTTTCCTTTTAGGTACAGTTCTTGGCAACATCGGCCTGCGTCGAGCCATGTGACTTGTCAGAGACACTGTGCCTTATACATGTGCTTCATTAAAGCTACATGATTCTTTACCCGTTGGGAACAAAAAAATGAACACTTAACAGTATACGACTAAAATGCGCGTGGCGTGAAGCTACCTGATTTGAGCGATGGAAGTATTTTGCAAAGTGAAATCATTCTGGCTAGAAGTCAGCCTTTGCCTTTTAGGTTACTTTTGGCACAAGTTCCGGACATTGATTAGCTGCAAACAACACAGACAGAAACATTCATGCCAAGAGCCACAGGTAGTAATTGATCTTTTACTGCATGTTTGAAGAATTGGCCTAGTTTCTAGCTGTAGTTCTGCCCACAGTAAGGTGCGGATGTTATTAGCAGTCTGCTGCTTTATGATCTAATCTGCTATACATGTTGAACAGAAACCATATTGTTGAATTGTTTAGAAACGGTTTCAAAATTAGGATTCAAATGATCGGTCGCGAGAATAATTAGCATTCCCTACTTTTTGGGTATTGGGGTAGGTGACAAATGTAAGTCTAGATAAACTAAGCCAGCAGAACATTATGCCAAGTGCTCATTGAAAGGATTTTTTTTTAAGCGAATGGACAGTATATATAAAATCACATATTGCACATGCTATTGCCCTGGAGGCTCTAGCTTAATCACTTAAATCAAATGAGACATACTATTTGGTAAATTGCCTTGCAAATAATCAGAAACATTGATGCACCAATCTGTCAATTTTCTTCTGTGCTAAGGGAAACCAGCAGTACTGTGTCTGTAAGCTATGCTGATTGACTCTTGGTATTTTGTATCCTGAAATAAAAGAAAGATATTATTGGTTAAAGGTGTGGAAAATGTAATGAAGGATAGTTACAACAGATCAGATTAAATGTGGGGTGCCTTTTCCTTGTGCAAAGTTAAACAAAAGCCCTTTTATGAAACTGCTATTACAAGACAATACAATAAATAAAAGTCTATACGTTAGCACACAGAAGAAAATACACTTTTTGAAGAGGCATTGCTATCTGTTAAGTCGTTTTGCTGGCTTAGTAAACAGGACGAAGATGTGACTTCTGGTGATTGTTACGCGCTAGAGTGGGTACTGTGAAATATTACAATCTTGATTTGTAGGAATAGTGAAGCATCCGGCATGGTGGTACAGTGGTTAACACTGCTGCCTCACAGCGCCAGGGACCCAGGTTCGATTCCTGGCTTGGGTCACTGTCTGTGTGGAGTCTGCATGTTCTCCCCGTGTCTGCGTGGGTTTCCTCCTGGTGCTACAGTTTCCACCCACAGTCCAAAAGACGTGCTAGTTAGGTGGATTGACCATGCTAAATTCTCCCTCTGTGTACTCGAACAGGCGCCAGAATGTGGTGATTAAGGGATTTTCACAGTAACTTCATTGCAGTGTTAATGTAGACCTACATGTGACACTAATAAATAAACTTTAGCACACGTTAAGTTATGAGGAGCGATCTGGGGCTGAACTTTACGTGCCCCTGATGCGTGTGTTTCCCATTTGGAAGTGGAGCGGGGGGACACAAAATGGATTGGGTACCCATCCCACCATCTTCCCACCCACCCTTTAACTCACTCCCGTAATATGGAAAGGAGGAGTGGGCAGGCGCTGAAATCGGCAGCCTGATTGCCAGATTTAAATAAACAATTTAGAGTCAATTAGGCTCATTAACAAGCATATTACCCCTGATAATATATTGCCCACTCTGCAATATGTTTGGCGTGGGAGCAGGCAGTCTGATTTTTTTTTTTGCATGAAAGGGCAGGAAGGAAGGGGCTCAATCATTTGGGGGCTGCCCTTTTGCCAAGTGTGGGGTGCCCTCCTGTTTGACCCAATTCCCGCTCCCCCACCCCCCCCACTTATCCACTCCCTCCCTCAAACCCATCCATTACCAAATCCATCCCTCCACCTTCTCCCTCACACAACCACACCCTCCCGGCCCAACAGCCAGCCATGGATGTACCTGCGGCGGGAATCCTAGGACTTGGGCTCCTCTCTTCAGCTGCAGTCCCAGCAGCCACTAACGCCTTCCTGGTGCTGCCTGAACTGGTGTAGCTGCTGGCCGATTGGATTGGTTCTCAGCTCCGGCAGCGGGACCTCCATCTGAATGAGGAGTGTAAGTCCCAAAAGGGCTGCGGCATGATTTGGCTTGGAGTGTGTTGGCTACATGCCAACATAGTTTTCCAGCATGGGCATTGTGGGGGTACTGTTGCCGTCCACACCTGCACCACAAATTATTCTGCTCTTGGAAAGGGCTGAATGGATTCCAGAGATGAAAATCTGTCAGTTTGACAAATGATTCAGAAAAGAGACCAGTTGTCCACCAACCAGCTTGCTGTCATCTATTAGGATCCCGGACCAGAACCCCAAAGTATATTATGAAGCCAGACTAGGTTGTAACAGTTTTTCTATTTTGGCATAAATGTGAGGAAAGGTGTAATTCTGATGACGAATTAGGGATCTTTTATCAAAACAAGCTTTATTAATAACACAATTTAAGTATAACTCTAACAAAATGAAGCAGCTTAACTCAACAGTTGAACAATCTCCAAACGTGAAAAGAAACAACTCTAATTTCTAATGTATCACTTCCAAATAAGCAACGTTTTTTAGACTTAAAACCTACTTTATATGTAGTTAGCAGTCACAAATATACTTGCTATGATGAGTGTAAACAGCCTTGGAGTTTTCAGAGAGACAGAGCTTTCAGAAGCCTGTAAAATTCTCCTCACTTCAACCAGAACACCCAAACTCCAACTCCTTTCTTCAAAAGCCTGAATCTTTTTTTCTATAGATTTAGGACTGCACATAAACCACAACATCATGTGGCCTTGTCAATCAGTCCAGTCTGAAATCTCGGGGAAACTTAAGTAAACAAAAGTCAATTAAGTCTACTTAACATAACCACTTACAAAGCTGAAATAAGAAATTATCCTGTTTCCCCAGCATCTGAGCTATATTCCTTACGGACATACCGACTACCTGTAGAAAAAATATGAATTTTAATCATTCTCCTGAAACATAAAAGCACACAACATATACACATATCATTTGCACACTTATCACACCCCCTTAAAAAAAAGAACCAACAATGTGAAAAAAACTCCCCCTTTTTCTAAAGCCTTTGGTTTTTTGTCACTCTATTAGTGCTCTGTAAGGTACATATCTTATTAAATCTAAGCATGCAAAGTTAAACAATAGTATCGTCCAGTTCAGTCTTTCTTTTCCAACATTGAGCGTTCCATCTTTTTATATCAAAGTCGTGATAAACAATCATGTTCTCTCATTCTGCTAATGCTCAACTCTCTGCAGTTGTTCAGCTACTTCCTCTTTCTTTTCAGAGGTCTCCTTCTGTTCTTGATCCTGCTTTGATTCCGAGTCCAAGCTCAGTTCCGTTGTCACGATTGTAAATCAATTCTGGTGATATCCTCAGAGTAAGAAGTTTAACAACACCAGGTTAAAGTCCAACAGGTTTATTTGGTAGCAAAAGCCACACAAGCTTTCGAGGCTCTGAGCCCCTTCTTCAGGTGAGTGGGAATTCTGTTCACAAACAGAACTTATAAGACACAGACTCAATTTACATGAATAATGGTTGGAATGCGAATACTTACAACTAATCCAGTCTTTAAGAAACAAAACAATGGGAGTGGAGAGAGCATCAAGACAGGCTAAAAAGATGTGTATTGTCTCCAGACAAGACAGCCAGTGAAACTCTGCAGGTCCACGCAACTGTGGGAGTTACAAATAGTGTGACATAAATTCTGATTCTAGGATCGCATGATAAAGACTCAGGAGGAAAAAAGCAGAAATATTTATGTGAAATAGTGTGACATAAACCCAATATCCCGGTTGAGGCCGTCCTTGTGTGTGCGGAACCTGGCTATCAGTTTCTGCTCCGCGACTCTGCGCTGTCGTGTGTCGCGAAGGCCGCCTTGGAGAACGCTTACCCGAATATCAGAGGCCGAATGCCCGTGACCGCTGAAGTGCTCCCCAACAGGAAGAGAACAGTCTTGCCTGGTGATTGTCGAGCGGTGTTCATTCATCCGTTGTCGCAGCGTCTGCATGGTCTCCCCAATGTACCATGCCTCGGGACATCCTTTCTTGCAGCGTATCAGGTAGACAACGTTGGCCGAGTTGCAAGAGTATGTACCGTGTACCTGGTGGATGGTGTTCTCACGTGAGATGATGGCATCTGTGTCGATGATCCGGCACGTCTTGCAGAGGTTGCTGTGGCAGGGTTGTGTGGTGTCTTGGTCACTGTTCTCCTGAAGGCTGGGTAGTTTGCTGCGGACAATGGTCTGTTTGAGGTTGTGCGGTTGTTTGAAGGCAAGAAGTGGGGGTTTATGTCACACTATTTCACATAAATATTTCTGCTTTTTTCCTCCTGAGTCTTTATCATGCGATCCTAGAATCAGAATTTATGTCACACTATTTGTAACTCCCACAGTTGCGTGGACCTGCAGAGTTTCACTGGCTGTCTTGTCTGGAGACAATACACATCTTTTTAGCCTGTCTTGATGCTCTCTCCACTCCCATTGTTTTGTTTCTTAAAGACTGGATTAGTTGTAAGTATTCGCATTCCAACCATTATTCATGTAAATTGAGTCTGTGTCTTATAAGTTCTGTTTGTGAACAGAATTCCCACTCACCTGAAGAAGGGGCTCAGAGCCTCGAAAGCTTGTGTGGCTTTTGCTACCAAATAAACCTGTTGGACTTTAACCTGGTGTTGTTAAACTTCTTACTGTGTTTACCCCAGTCCAACGCCGGCATCTCCACATCATGATATCCTCAGAGACCAGGACCAGATCTGGAGGGTAAAACTTTACATTGAATGCAAACTGCTACAAACCACTTCGGATTTGGTTTTTAATAACCTTCGCTGAGTCCAACCAGTACTTTTGATTTTCAGAGTCCCGAAATGTCAAACCGAAGTAATCTTTTTCCAGAAAGTTGAGCTGCTCACTGACTTGGTCAAAGAGAGCCTGTCCCATGGCATGTTTTTTTTAACCTCACATGTGTGTTCAGGGCCATCCAGAAGGGTCACTTTATCCCTGTCCCTTTTCCTTTGAAATGACTTTAGTTGCTCTGTTAGGTGGTCCAATTCTCCCTTCTGTTGTGAAATGGTGTGCTCAAAAGTCTTTCCAGAGTCTCCAATTTTTAGCTTCAGGTTATGATTTTCTTCTTGTCGATGCTGGCATTTCTCCCTCATTGTGCTATTTTGTTCCTCAATCTCCAACTTGAAATCACATGACTGCTGGCTGATCTATATTTTCCCTCTCATAGATGATGAGCTGCTGTTGGCAGTCCTGCAGTTTATGCTCAGTTAACTTCAGCTTAGGAACAGGCTCCAAATCAGTCAACCTTTTCTTCATCTGTCTCCACAGCTGCTCACTTTCCTTATTCACATCATCTTCGAGTAACTGTTCTCCTTCCCTGCCTTCGCCACGTTCATGTTGCACTCACCTGCCTCCATTCGTGTCTTCATTAGCTGAGATTTGTAACTATCTACCAGCCTTTTGTAGTGTTTGATTGAGGGCAGTGGTTAGGCTCTCTTTTCATCCTCTTCCCCAGATTGTGGATAACTGCACTAAACAGCAGCTGCTATGTCGTCTTAGGAACGTGCAAGCTCCCACATGTTCATTTCCAATTCCTATTCCTTTCGTTCATTCCAATTAATTTCCTATTCATTTCCAAGATAGCGCTGGAGCGAGGCAACTTCTTACAAGCTGTCGCCAGCATATCCTCTAATTCTATTTTTTAAAACTTAACTCTAACATGTGCTCTGATCAGTGGAGAATGACAATCATACTGAGACCATCTGTGAGCGGGGTTATGAGTGAAGGCTTGCCAGTGGCATCCTCTACCCTGTCCATTTTACCATTTCCCCAGGTAAAACTCCAGGTTTTAATGCTGGAGTGGTCATTGTCCTTGTGAGCTGGTAAACAAGGAGAGAGTCTTTCCTGCCCTCTCTACATTGCCATCAGTCCATTAGCACTGTGGGTTCTCCCACACTAATGACTTTACTCTTTGGCCCACAGAAAATAATGAGAAGGGAACAAACATACATTGTTGAATTAAGGGAAAATTTAAAAAAGTTGAAGAAAATAAGCCTTCATGCGAACAGTGTTATTTATGAATGTTCACAGTGAGAGAGCGGCCCTTAAGAACAACACAAGCAACAGGGGCAGAGCAGCTAAGTACAGCTGGACACAGGAGATGCAGTCAATTGGCAATGTCTAAAGTGAGTGTTAAGTGGGATAAGGGAGGAAAACAGAAAGGTGGATTGAACTGAGGGAATAATTGTTTCATTATTTACATCATGGGCAGCATTAAAAGCCAGACAGCCCCTTAAAGGATCACTGAACAGAAACAGTGGTTGTCAGGAAATGACCGACGTGCCAAATGAATTCTTCACGTCAGTCTTCCCGAATGAAGACCATGGACAAATTCCAGATTGCATCAGGTTGGCTCTGAAGTCTGCTGGAGAAGCCAGTAATGCTTGTGTTGGACAGAAAATCAAAAAAAACCCAATACTCAAAGAAAAGAAAGAAAATAAATATAATAATATACATTGTACATAAGGATGGGAATATAGCATACTCAACAAACAGCGGAATGAGACATGAGTTAGGGAAATCTAGACTAGTCAGCCTGGGATCAGAAGTCAGAAAAGTGCCCATAGCACTTCAAGACACTATTAATCTTCCTGTAAATGGCCTATTTTTGGATTTTTCCTTCAGAAAAATAGAAAGAAAACAGTTTTCAACTGACATAGCTCCTTATCACATCTCCAGGATATCTATACAATGAATGATTCACTTTTATGTGCAATTCCTATAGTTATGTAGGAAAATATAACAGTCTTTACACAGCTAGATCACACAACAGTAAACGAATCAATGACCAAATAATATTTTTGTTGATGCTGTTTGACGGTTGAATGCTGACCTGGTTACCGGGGCAACTCTCTGCTCTTGTATGTGTTGTGCCATAGGATCTTTGTACGATTATCTGTGTAAGTAGCAATTAAGTGCTTCTGACCAAGTGGCACTCCCTCAGTGCTGCGCTGATGTGCCAAACTATATTGTGCTCTCAGGCTCACTGGAGGACCTGAACATTCAGACCTAACAATTGAGCCAAGTTGCCACTATGCAACAGAAAATAGGTAAGGTCACCTCAATTACTGATCATCCATTAAAGTACTCAGTTAAGGAAAACCAGTAATAACCACGATAAACACCCGAGCGTGACACTTGATACTTGAAAAGGATTAATATCAGGGAAGCCTGACTGCAAACATTGGGCAAATTTCTGATGGGCGAAGTCAGGACCAGAGATTGTTGTATATTCATGTGGTTAGCACTGCTGCCTCACAGCACCAGGGACCTGGGTTCAATTCCCGGCTTGGGTCACTGCCTTGTGGAGTTTGCACGTTCTCCCGTGTCTGCGTGGGTTTCCTCCGAGTGCTCCGGTTTCCTCCCACATTCCAAAGATGTGCGGGTTAGGTTGATTGGCCATGATAAATTGCCCCTTAATGTCAGGGGGATTAGGAGGGTAAATAGGTGGGGTTACGGGAATAGGGGATGTGTGGGGTTACGGGGATAAGGGGACCTGGGTACGATTGTTGTCAATGTAGGCTCGATGGGGCAAATGGCCTCCTTCTGCAATGTAGATTCTATTTGAAATGCGTGTCAATAAATTAGATAAGCCTGGAAGGAAGTTACTTGGAAGGAAGCAACTCAATCTCAGAACCAATATGGAATTGGATACAGCGATATGCTGAAGATATAAAAGAGACAACAATTGAGAAATCCATGTGCAACCTTTAAGCAAGAGACATCCAGAGTTTTCAATATATTACGAAGGCAAACCTATTCATACAATATTCTCAATTGTATTGGTGAGGTTGAAACGGAATGCTATTTAAGTTGGAGTAAGTTTTATTTAAGCGCATGGGGGCGGAATTCTTCGGCCATTCACACCGGCAGCATTTTCTGGTCCCTTGCTCTGGATGGAGATTTGGCTGAGCATCAAAATCTCTGTCCTCGCTTGCCGGTAAGATTGCAGTCATGGCCTCTTTGACACAACATGTATGTAACTAAGAATTGTAAAACCATACAAATATGAATATCTTCTCAAAAATCATTGGTTTGTGTTGCAGAGGATCTTGTGCCAGTAAAACTCCTCATGGATACGGTTTTCTCTCTGCATAATTTGGGAGTGGCATTTATAACTGAAGTACAAATGTTGCACCAAATGGTACATCTGCTTTCCAATATGCACCACTACAGAGATTATGACCCACACACATTTTACTTCATAACCAGTCACCTGGCATGCAGGAAATAGCACTAGAAGTACAGGAACATAAAGTGGAGAGAAAAGTCCCATCAGCCAAGGAACAAGAGGGCACGGGAGGCCATTTGACACATCATACTTCAGAGCACCAGATGAGGTAGAATACATCTAAGAGCAAGTTCAGTAACGTTGTGCAGTACCTTTCTAAATGGGAGCACAGGTTGGAAATTTGGCTGATGGAGTTAGAGTCATAGAGTAATACAGCATGGAAACAGGCCCTTCGGCCCAACCGTGCCCTCCCAGCGAGTCCCAATTGCCTGTGTTTGGCCCATATCCCTCTAATCCTTTCCCCATCCATGTACTTATCCAAATGCTTTTTAAATGTTGTTATTGAACCTGCCTCAACCACTTCGTCTGGCAGCTCATTCCATATACGAACAACCCTCTGAGAAAAAGCTACCCTTCAGGTCCCTTTTAAATCTTTCCCCTCTCACCTTAGACCTGTGCCCTCCAGTTTTCAATTCCACTACCCTGGGAAAAAGACTATGTTCATCCTATCTACGCCCTCATGATTTTACACGCCTCAATAAGGTCACCCCTCATTCTCCTACATTCCAAGTAATAAAGCCCTAGCCTGGCCAACTACTCCATCAAGTGAGATTCCTCTCCAGCAGTATAGCATTGTTAACACATGTAGTCAATTTTGCAATGTTGCAGAATATAGATTACATCAACTCGCTCAGATTCAATCTATGTTGAACAGAAAGGCAGCAAGAAATCTGTTATACAGGGATCATGTGATCCCTAGGGCTCTGTTCCTTCTTCACATTAATGAGCGACTTCACTTATCATTCAATCCGATCCAACCTTTCATTACTCTACATGTAGTTACCTTTTTCAGATTATGTATAGTACCCACTGTGGAATCTTCACTAGCTCACCGATGACCCGATGTTGATACCAGAGATGAGGGGTGTAGCTTATGAGGGGAGATTGAACAGATTGGGTCTGTACTCGTTGGAGTTTAGAAGGCTGAGGGGTGATCTTATAGAGACATATAAGATAATGAAGGGGCTGGATAGGGTAGAGGTAGAAAGATTCTTTCCACTTAGAAGGGAAACCAGAACTGGAGGGCACAGCCTCAAAATAAGTGGGGGCCGGTTCAGAACAGAGTTGAGGGGGAACTTCTTCTCTCAGAGGGTAGTGAATCTCTGGAATTCACTGCCCTTTGAAGTGGTGGAGGCTACCTCGTTGAATATGTTTAAATCATGGGTAGATAGATTTCTGATCGTTAAGGGATATGGGGAGCAGACGGGTAAGTGGAACTGCTTTGCTTCAGATCAGCCATGATCTTGTTGAATGGCGGGGCAGGCTCGAGGGGCTAGATGGCCTACTCCTGCTCCTATTTCTTATGTTCTTATGACCCAACAGGGGACAGTAATGGAAATTACACTGACCATAGCTGTAACACAATCCTGCCCCTGAGGCTTGCAGGAATTGGAGTAGGATTATCGTCATAAGGAAAGGAATGCTTGGCCGGGGTTAGTGATGCCATTCTATCTGGTGGATCCATGTCAACCTTCAGCTTATGCAGGCAAGTGTAGTGTCATGGGTAGGCCATGAAAGAATAGTGAAAACCTTGTCTGACTTTAAAACACAGAACCTTAATGATATTTTGTTCTGTGCTCTCCTTAAAGGCATTTGTCCACTAATTGCCAAACTCCAAACTATGTATTCTTGTTGAATGTGGATAATTCCTGCACTAGAGATGCTGCAGTGTAGTTGCAATCAAGAACATTTAAGAAATCTATGAGAGGAAATATTCGTGTTACCTTGAACTATACATTATATTTCTTAATTTATTTTGCACCCACACCTATTGATTTGTGTCTTTCATCGATATATTTACTTGGTAAGAAAAAAGTTAAGTATAGAACTGAATAATCAGTTGATACACTTATTCAATTTTATTAAGCAGCAGCGCACATGACAGGAATATACTTAAATACTGGTGGCATTGGTGTATAATTAATGGCTTGCATTAGAGAATAATGGACAGACTGTATGTTTGATGGAATTCACATGGACAAGAGAAGTTCCTTATGTTGCTCTCAATTTGTTGCATTGGTGAGAGGGCATTATGTAGGAAAGTTACCTGGGTAAGAACATCGATAGAGCAGCCATAGTCGCTGAGGACCCTTTCAATTTTAGCATGATGATTTTGTACAATCCAACTGCAACTTCCCTGGCCATCACTCTTTTGATACATTTAGCAAGTTAATCAGGATTAATATATTCTTTCCTAAATGTAGGAATATATCGTTCTTTCTTTCATTTCAACCTTGGACACGTTCAAAATTCTCAAAGCTGTTGTTAGCACCCAAATCACATGTCATTGTGGCCTCATCCACAGAATCCCTATAATGCAAAAGGAGCCATTCGGCCCATCGAGCCTGCACCAGCAACAATCCTGCCCAGGCCCTATCCCCTTAACCCCACATATTTACCCTGACACTAAGTGGCAATTTAGCATGGCCAATCAACCTAACCTGCACATCTTTGCACTGTGGGAAGGAACCAGAGCACCTGAAGGAAACTCACGCAGACACGGTTTATAATGTGCAAACTCCACACAGACAGTAACCCGACGCCGGAATTGAACTCGGATCCCTGACTCTGAGGCAGCAGTGCTAACTACTGTGCCACAGTGCCGCCCAAATCACACATCATTCATGGTCAGTAGTATAAGTTTTCTACTGGTGTTCCTAGACTTACATTTTGGACCTTTGTAATTATTCTCTTGGACACTTTAGCAAATCATTTTCATTACCTTGGATGTTTCCAAAGCTTTTGACAAGTTGTAGACACTGCACTTTTAAACAGGTTTCCATAACACGGTTTCACACAAAGCTATGTTGACGACTTTAAACACTTGTCAGGATCTGCTTCTCCGCCTGTTGGCTAAGATCAAGCGTCAGTTCAAGCCCAAGGTGGGGGTGAAATGACTTATTTTGTCAACTTGGATCTTGTATGTCTCTCCTGTGGGGACCATGAAGTGTTTTCAATTTGAATTTGGTTTTTGGAGCAAGCAAGGAGATAGATCCTGGTCTGCCTGGTCCACTCCACACATTGGCTATGTAACTTTAAAGATGTAGCAATAAAAAACGCCGGTTTACACTGGACATTGGGGGGAAGCGGGGGGTGGGGGTGGTCAGGGTTGCAGACAAGAGGAATTTGGGTCATTGATCTGTAGTCTTGGAAATAAACCCAAGGAAAATATTCACCTCAAATTTATCCTTTCCTCAACATGCAACTTAATTAATGCAATTAATAACCGCCTCCACCAAACTCTCAGGCAGAACATTCCCTAACCACTCCCTGCATGAAACCATTTTAGTTATTCAGAAATTTTATGGGTTACCTTGATCTTCACATCCGAGTCTCCAACATGCATTCCTCTTGCATGAATACCTCAGAGTCATAGAGGTTTAGAGCATGGAAACAGGCCCTTCGGCCCAACTTGTCCATGCTGCCCTTTTTAAAAAAAAAACCCTAAGCTAGTCCCAATTGCCCGCATTTGGCCCATATCCCTCTATACCCATCATACCCATGATGTCACTACCTCACTAGAGTACTATGATGTAAAACTTACCCTTGACTCTTTTCCCACTAATCTTACCTTTCCCAAACCCACTAGCTTTTTCCTAGATCTGTCTGTAAAATGGTCATTCATCCCGTTTTAAACCAGATAGTTCAGTTTTCACTGGACTGTCCCCTGGGCAGCACCCATTTTGAATTGGATGCCTTATTGTCCGGTATCTTTAAACCGCCTAGATCCTCAGCGTCTAGGCAAAGCATTTAAAGTCAAAAGCATTACCTGTGGACCAGTCTAGGAACATTCTCAGGCCATCTAGGCAGGCAGTGGTGATGGGTGTGTCCGAGTGTGTGTCCTTTTGTAATGCCCTCACGCTCCTTGTCATACAAGTACACAGAGGCATGCACTATCTGCTATGTGAAGACTGAATGCAGTGTGTGAGCAGGCTGCTAAAAAACAGATTGAAAGCTTTACTAGTATTTCTGTAATCTGCTTTAGCTTCTCCAAGCTTCTTCATAGACTGGGAATGTGCAAGTTCTCAAGTTCAACTTGCTCTGAGACACATGGGTTCATTATGTTCTGTATTTCATTTTAACACAAAAAAGGGCACATGCCTGTGTGCATGGGGGCTGACAAGGGTGTCTGGTATTCCTGAGGTCAACCAGTGGTCACCCTATCTGTCTATCTTCATATCCATCACCTCCTCCACGAAATCCAACCTGCAATCAATGATGTCAGTCATTGAAATCAACTACCATGCCTATTCTTTTATCAAAAAGGCTCTCCCAACACAACTCTCACACCCCTTGATAGGTTATAAGTAAAAATTTGTCATCTGATAAATCCTCTTGTCTCTATCTACCACCTTTTCCCTCTTTGTTATAATCTTTCTTGTCTTCCTCTATATTATCATTATTTTAAAAGCCAGCCTTCCTCTGAAATTGGCTCACATGTTCCATCTAAGCTGGGAATATACAATGGTCGATATGCTTCCACCTCCTACAATGCGTGGAAATCAGCTCATTGCGCAATTCCTAGTCAAAATTCATTCTATCCCAGAATATCAGAACTGTGTAACTGCTAACACTTTCCTTTTCTTTTTTTAAATTTTCTCATTAAATCCAAACTTTCTGTTGCCCAGTTACTACTTTCTGGCTCACATCATCCCCACTTTACAATCTTGATGTTAGCCCTGCATAAGTCTTTCACTTAAGTTAGCAAATATTTTTTTTAATGTAATTCTGGCTGTAGCCTAAAATCCATGATTCGAGTTAAGGAGCAGAACTTGGGGCGGCACGGTGGTTAGCACAGCTGCCTCATAGCAGCAGGGACCCGGGTTCGATCTTGGCTTGGGCCACTGTCTGTGGCGTTTGTATGTTCTCCCCCTATCTGCATGGGCTTCCTAGGGTGCTCCGATTTCCTCCCACAATCCAAAGATGTGTGGGTTAGGTTGATTGGCCATGACAAATTGCCCCTTAATGTCCCAAGATGTGCAGGTTAGGAGGATTAGCAGAATTAATATGTGGAGTTGCAATGATTGGGGCGGGGGGAGGTGTTGTGCGAGGAGGGGGGGGGGGGGGGGGGAGTAAGATGCCCTGTTGGAAAGTCAGTGCAGTTTCATTGGGCTAAATTACCTCCAACTGCACAGTGGGAATTCTACAATTCTATGAGATTTTAGCCCTTTACTGCAGAGACTGGAATAAACCTAGGTTGTTCTTCTTTAGGTCTTGGTAAGATGATGTAATTTTTTACCCTGTGCGGGACAAGGGGGCAGATCCTAAGTTTTATTCAGCTGGAATATGGATTGAGCCCCATATTGGTGGTGTAAATCTGATTGATATATTGGCTGTCTGGTTCAACCGAGCTATTCAACCTCTCAAATGTAGGTTAGGGGATGTAAAATGTGTAAGAGTATGGGACTGTTTGGGATTTGGAGGTCAGTTTACAATGGTGCCACACTTAATTAGCCTAGAAATTGGATTGTGCCAAAATCAGGGAGTGATTTGAGGGTGCACACTGCAAGTGCCTAAAGGGGCATCAGGCCGGGATTTAATGTGGAACTGTGCGGAGGACTTCCTTTAAGGATTACTGGTTTGACTATCAAACTTAAGAGACTGCATGATCTGATTTTGTGGAAGTCGAGATCTCAAAGAGACATTACAATGGCCCAAACATCTGTTCCAGGCATACACACTGAATGTTTATGGAGGGCGTGAATTATCTTGCCATTTCTAAGTCATCAAGTTTGTTTTTGTCAAAGGGTTTTGTGACTTAGTTTGCATCCTTAGTTCCTGGAACTGCCTCATGCAGCCTATTTGAGTTTGAAATGTAAATAGTCTGATTGACACCTCAGGCTTTCTGTGGTCATATGAACATGCCATGAACCCATCTCTGGAGGCAGACAGATCAAGATCAGTTCAATAAAAGCCTCTCACAAAAGCACACTAAAGAGGTACAGCTGTCCTTATACTTGCAACATGGTGTCAGATTGGAATAGATTTCTGATTCCTGCAAAAAGAGCAGAGATAAAAGAAAAGCACACACAGGCTGCAAGTGAAATTGCTGGCTGCAGAAAAAAAAGGACAAAAGAAGAGCACACACAGGTTGCAAGTGAAATTACTGGCTGTAGGGAAAAAATAAACACACACAAATGCTACAAGTAAATATTGAGTGAATAGAAAATGATGAGGTCAGTTTTCCAATTCCATCTCCAGTCCAGTTAAAAAATAATGTATGGCAAACTGTCAGTTTTTCTAATTACAATGGTAAAACTATGAGATTGCAACAGAATTAATTAAGAAATCTGAAATGATGAGAGTAACTACACTTTTAAAACTACTGGGGAGGGGTATGCTACAAAGTATACTACCCTACATCTAACAGACCAGCAAAGAACAAAGACGAAGGAGATTTTGAAAGTCTTGAACACAAGACAGAACCCTGAATGATGGTTATATATGAACTATATAAATTGCAAAGCCCTATGGGCGTGATCTTATTGGCTCGCCATTCCAGTCAATCGCCAATGCCTGGTTTCTCGCCTTTCCCGATCGTACCGGCAGTGTTTTGCGAAGCTGATTTCAATATTAATGACATCATTTAAATGTCATTAGTGAGTCCTGAATGCTATCTTCTGGGCTCACTTGCTCTTACCTGCTCGCCAGTCGAAGTCCTCACCGGTGAGGATCATACATGGTCCCCACCAATGGGAACCAGATGTGATGGCCATGCCAGTGCTACCAGAGGCCATTGCAGCCCCCGGGTGGCCTGGGGCAGGGCCAGGCAGTGCCATGGGGCAGTGACAGCCTGGCAGTGCTTGCCTGGCACTTCCCACCAGGCATCTGGCAGTGCCAAGGGAGCATGACCTAAGGGGATGGGGTGTGAGAGGGTGGGGCCTAAGGGGGCAGGGCCTGAGGGCAGTGGGGAGATGGCAGGGAAGGAGGTGGGGGAGCTCCTCAGTTGGGAGGAGGGAATGGAGGAACTCTGCAAAGAGAGCGATTGGGGTGGTGAAGGTAACTCTGCAAAGGGAGCAGTCAGGGAGGGAAGAGAACTCTAGAAAGGGGGTGATCAAGAAGGTGGGGGGAACTCTGCAAATGGAGTAGTCGGGGAGGGAACATAACTCTGCAAAAGGGAACAATTGGGAAGAGAAGGGAACACCAGAAAGTGGGCGATCCTGAAAACAGGGGGAACTCTGCAAAGATCGGGTGGAGGGTGAGTCAAAATGTCCATGGTGGGGGGAGATCTGGCACAGGAAGCAATTTGGTGGGGAGGGGCGGGGTTCCCAATGTCTATGAGGGGGGTGGGGGGGCCAGCAGGAGATCTCCCAGTGGACTGGAAGATTGGGACACTTGCACAAAGGCATCCCAAGATCTCAGCAGCTGGCTTCACGACTCTCCCCCTGCTGGCGAGAATCACATTCTAGCTTTTCTTTTTGCACCAAGAGCCATAAGATTGCGATTTGCAGCTCGCCCAAAAAAAAAGGCACGATCCTCTCCCGTTTTCTCACTTGTTCAGCACTAAGAATTTTTTTTGTAAAATTCTGCCCTATATCTTTAGTTTAAAATGAAAGTGGGGTTGTTTGGATTTTGAAATGTAACCATTCTGATTGGCACCTCAGACCTTTCAGTATCATGTGACCATGCCATGAGTCTGCCTCTAGGGGCAGACATCTTAAAATCAGTTCAATAAAAGCCTCTGAGACATACTAAAGAAGTACAGCTGTTCCTGTATTTGCAACACACCTGTCTCAAGTTAGTTGGCCTTTGGGTCAATTTTAGGGAGGTGTATCAACTCCACAATCACAACATATTCTGTTCATAGCGGAGATAACCAAGAAATTGAACTTGAGAAATTGAGCCTATTATAAAAATTTAAAAGAAACATGTTAAAGATGGTTTTACACTTTGGGTTGTCCAATGCAAGAATTCTGACAGCTCTTGCATGGAGCCAAGTTGGAAGAGGATAAACATTGGGAGAAGCAGTCATGTGCAGGTGAGCCATAGGCTGGAAGACTTTTAGGGAGCCTTGGGATTGTGTTGGGGGGTGGGGTTTCAGGGGAGTCGGGTGGAGAGCATTCACATGTCATCTGTTCTCACAAAAACCTTTTTACTTAAATTAGGCCAACTGCTTTTTTTTTATGTTTTGAGTGACCTGAAGCAATTCTGTTAAGGACTGGTTTGACCGCTTGGTGTCAGTAAGCACAGCCATTATTATGCAAACATTGTATTCGGAGGCCTGCAACTGGCTTCAATCCCCAACTTGCCCATTAAAATGGCTTCCCAACTGAAGCGGGCGAATGCTTCAGCCACCTATTTCTACCATTTTTTTACTGGATGAAAGCCCTAAAAATCAGGGTCATTGACTTACTTCATGGCTGAACTTGGCTAGTCAGCTGAGCAGCTGAGGCGTGAAATTCTCCCAGTTTGACCTATAGTTTGATGAGTTTACTAATGCAGGGTGACACTTGAGACGACACAATTATTCTCAGGAATGAGATTGAGAAAAATCAGTCTTTGTTTCCATCGGAAAATATTCATGTCCTGATATCAGTTGCAATTGCTTCTCCATCATCAAATAGCTGGTGACACTCACTGCGTTGGCTCACATGTGTAGTTGCGGTTATGGAGGGCAGCAAATGCCCAATGAATCATAGTCCATGAGTCAGCATTATGGAGGAGACATTCAATGGGAATGTCTTTTAAAGCAGAGCCAAAAAGCATTAAACTGACCCTGTCTGACATAAAAGATTGGCAGCACAATGGGAGCCGACATGGATACAGAGCTTTCTGTTCCATAGAGGGTTAAAAATACCACTGGAATTTCATCATGGCTCATTTTGCCCTCCAAAAGTGTCTGACCTCCAGTGAGAAACACTGTCATCAGTTATTCCCAATTTCAGAGGTGTCAAAACTCAACTGTAACATTTCTGGAAACGCAAACCTTGTGCAGAAACCAATACTGGCTGGAATAATGGGAAAATGCAACTTAAACCTGGGCACAGTCTGAAAATAGGTTCCTTGTGTCTTTGTAAGGACATCCATCTCACCCTGGGAATATACAAAGATATCCCAGTCAGAATTGATGAATTCTGGCAACCACAACCCATAAATGTTAATGAAAGATTCCGACTCGCATGGTGCTGTCACAGCATTTGGCAGTCGTTCAGGATGTGTGCAGATTGCCAATAAAGTTGTTTTTAAAGGTTTAGGATTGCAGTTTGCCAGTTCCAGATTATGAACTCTTGAGAGGTATGTATTTTAAGACTATAAACACAGCACTGCCTGTAATGACCACCATTGAGTCTGTTTATGATTTGGATTAGAGTGTACAGGTCAAAAGGGTAAGCATTTACGAGCAACATTTGGTGTACTTGACTTTTGCTTGCACTAGCATGGCCACATGAACTCTTGATTCAGAACAGCTAATCTCCAATCAGTCTCAAATGTTCACATCCTAAAATGAGACTCCATTTATAGAAAACTGCTGTTTGTACCTATCTTGTTCAGTCAGGTGTGAGAAACACTGCACATTGTTGCAGGACATGCTTACCTGATAGATTTATCTTTCAAAATGCGAATAGAGGATTCTGTTTTATCTCATTATTACTGCAACAACAACTAGTATCTATATAGACTTTTAATGCAATGCAACGATCCAAAATACTTCACAGAAGCTCGAGCAAGCAAAATTTGACACTAAGCCTCATAAGGAAATATTGCTTGCGAAATTTTCTGGCTGTTCACCGGTGGGATCTTCTGGTCCCACTGACGGTGCATCCTGCCATGGAGTTTCCGGTGGCGTGGGGTGGATTCAATGGGAAATCCCACTGACAGCGGCAGGACCAGAAGATGCCACCGTCAGCCAACAGCAGGTTGCCTCCCGCCACTGAAAAACATGCCATGGGGAGGCCAGAGAATCTCGCCATGCGGCAGATGCTTGGTCATGGAGGTGGGTTTTATGGATGTCTCAAGGAAGGAAGTAGAGAGGTGGTCAGATTCAGTGACGGAATTCCAGAGCCTTGGATCAAGACAGCTGAAAGCACAGCCATTAATGGTGGAGCAATTAAAATCTGAGGCTAGAGTTAAAGCAGGGCAACTGTCTTAGAGGGTTGTGGGGCTGAAAGAGTTACTGAGGTAGGCAGAGGTGGGGCCATGAAGGGATTTCTAACCAAGGGTGAGAATTAAAAAGTTGAGGCATTTCTTATAGCTGTGAGCCAGTGTAAATCAGCTGAAGCAGGGGTGATGGGTGAACAAGACTTGGCGTGGATAAAGACGTGGGAAGCAAAGTTTCACATGACCTCAATTTACAGATGACAAACAATATTTTGAAAGAAAGGAACAGAACGGATGGGATTTTTTTGAGATTTAAGGAACAAAGTCACTAAGGTGGGCCCTGTTGGAAGAAGTCAGTTCTGGAAATCTCAGGCTCAGTGGACAGTCTTTTGAAAGACATTGGAAGTTGCAATCTGGAATGGGAGAAGCAAGCTGTAATGTTGGGAGACCCTGGGATTTATTCTCGTAGTGCTATCTATCTGTCAGAGGTGCAATGCACAGTGAAAGGAGTTGTATGACATATCGCAAATGCATTAGTGTGAAAGTACTTTTTCTTTAATTTACTGTATTCAGTTACTGGTTGGTTAAAGTTTGATTAATGTTGACTTGAGTTTATATACAAAAGTCTTGGGGGGGGGGGGAATTTTCTGGTCATTTCCGCCGGCAGGATCTTCTGGTCTCCTGTCCCACCGACGGTGACCCTTTGCCACAGTTTCCCCAGTGGTAGAGGGTGCAAACAACAGGACTGGAAAATCTGGCCAATGGAAGACTGCCTCCACCACCGCATAGCACACTACAGGGGATGGGATGGGAGGGAGAAAATCCCTCCGTTAAACTACAAAATCTTATCCTTTGGATATTTCCATTATCGTTGGGCATTTCTTTTTTTATATAAGATGTCTGTCGACGGGGGATTGGCAATAATTAACAATTTATACAATGTTAAAAGGATACTCATGCTACTAATTACTAGCCCTAAATAGCTGTGACAAATCTAATTTGTATCTACCGCACAAATATAGCAACTTCACACCAATCAATGCAGTGAGACTTGAGCAGCACCTTTTAGATATTCACATTTAACTTCATCTCTGCTCCCTAGCCTGAAGATGCGATCCCATTTACACGTAACTCATTGTGAGTGCCATTAATCTCATTGTTAGTTCCAACAGCAAACTCTGGCTCAATTCCTTCTCGACTTTGTTTCGGGACTTCTCTTGCTTGCTGCCAGATCACTCTGACAAGGCTGGCACTGTGCAGTAATGGGCCATACCTCTTCATGTTACAATCAGAGCAGGGCCCACCTTACATCAAAAGTCTGACATACCTGCATTTTACTGAGGCTCTTACATGTCCTGCAATGAGGGGCTGGCACATTTCCCTTGAACATTTCTGTTCCAGGCACGCAGCGTGAGTGTGTGTGAAGAAAGTACCATGAGTACCATGCTGCCCTGATTTTAATATCCTGCACACTCGGTTCTCGTCAGATGAACGGGGTTGACATTGTGCCTATAGAGGGACTTTTAACCACAGTGATAGACTGCAGGGGGTTGAAAATCCAAAACATCCTATGGCAGAGCAAAGTGGAATGTCCCCAAAAAAAAGAAGCTGAAAGATTTGTGGTGTGGTGGGAGGAGGAGAGGGGAGCGAGTTAGGGGAAGAAGGAGGAAACCAGAGACATGCACACAAAGTCAGAGATTGATTTTGGTTATTTGGAGCTGTAGATGTGTTTATCATGAAGCATTCTCATCAGGACATGCCTGCAAAGTAGAAAAATAAAATCCTCTTTCTCTACCCTTGAACGTTTGCTCCAATGACATGGTGTCTCTCTCCCAATCTTTTTTTTACATTTCACTCTACACGTTTTCCACTGTTACTCCAGACCCTTCCTCACTAGTGTGTGTAACGGCCTGGATTTTCCTCTGAGAAGATGTCTGTTGTCAAGTGATAGAGGAATAAATGGAGTAACACCCAACTCTATCCCAGTATGACTGGCAGTGATGCTGCCTGACTGAAAACCGCCACACTGAACCTAATGGGAATGATTGAGTGCAGCCAGCTTTCCCACGCCATTTCATCCAATATGTGCCTCTAACCAGAGCTCCAAGAACTATTGTTGTTTATGAATGTACAGCACATCACATAGGACCACATGGAATATATGGCACAGGAACAGGACATTTGGTCTAAGCAGTCCAATGCAGGTGCTTGTGGTCCCAGTTGAGCCTCTTCCCATTTTTCCTCATTCAAATTTACCTCCAAATTCCCTTCTCCCTAAAATGCTTATAGCTCCCTCTTACAATATAGATATTGGGGTAAATTACCCAATCTCGCTTGCGCAAGAATTGTCGTGTGCAGTACAGACAATTTAACAGACCATTAAAGGCTCAGATGGGAATCGCCTTTCCCTGGGCAGAAACTCCCACCCACCATCTCAGAGTTCTAACAAAGGGACATCTAGACTCGAAACGTTGGCTCTATTCTCTCCCCACACATGCTGTCAGACCTGCTGAGATTTTCCAGCGTTTTCTGTTTTTGTTTCAGATTCCAGCATCCGCAGTATTTTGCTTTTATCTCCGTGATATTGTCTGGGACTTTCCAGTACTGCCACTAGCAGGCATCATCATGGGAAGGACGGGAACATTTGGACAGTCATTGCCTTTTAAGGGCTTTCCAAGTTTTCCTGACTTGCCTGCGATAATGCCTGCCTGTTAGGCTGGAAAATACTGCCCACTATATTTAGGGTGGAAGGTTGAGAACTCCCTTGGAGTATTCCTGCATGGAATTGACAGAAACTTTGCTCATATGGCCGTTTCTGGAACTTTAAGTCTTCACTTTAAAGTTAATTGTGTGTATTTGAGAATGTCTGGCTCGCTTGGAGAATTGCTCTACCCCTGAGCTCCTAAGGAAAGAGTGACTTGTGTTTTGTCGCACTGTTCATGACCACTGGACGCTTTACAGCCAATGAAATACTTTTTGACGTGCCATCATTGTAGTAATGTAGGAAACAAATGAAATGAAAGAGGCAGTGGGAGAGGTCCTATCAAGGGTTATGGAGAAAAGGCAGGAAAGTGGAAGTGAGGAATGTGCGACCAGCCGTGATCCTACTGATCTACCAATCTACAAGGTGATATTTAGTTGTCGTGACCTGTCAGTGCATCAGAGTAAGAAGTCTCACAACACCAGGTTAAAGTCCAACAGGTTTATTGGGTAGCAAATACCATTTCGGCCAGTGCTCCTCCCAGAGGTTCCTCCCGCGTTATGTCAGCTTTGGATGTAGACATGCAATCCGCAGCCACAAGAAGAACGGCATATCTGTGGCAGTAAAAGGTTGGGAGGGATTTTGTGGAGATGATATGATGGAGGGGAGATGATATGATGGAACGTACATGGCTTTATATGGCAACTCACTGGTTTTCAATAGAAGGAAAAGCTTTTGTGCTGTCAACATTCAGCGAGCCAGGAAGTGTAATAATCCACCGTTAAAACCTTGATGATTCAGGATGGTTTATTTTTGATCATAGTTATTCCCTGCAATCATGTTTTGAGATTTCAGTAAGGTTTCCATGGGGGAGGAGTTAGTGTGGAGGATGTATTGTATTGAGGCCCATTTGGACTATAGGAGGTGTGTCTGATAGAACAGACTACAGGCATGTTGAAATCTGATTTTAAGTGCATGGTTAAAACTGGTGGGATCCTGCAATGCAATCCAGTGAGAGTTTCCAGACTGATTGTAGCTTGCTGAATTTTGTGTCATATTGCTATGAAACAATTCTTGCTGTCTCCAGAAGTGGATTTTATGATCTTGTTGAAAACATTAAATAAAGGATAATGTTTCAATGCTCGTAAAAATACAGAACTGTGTACCTGAATGCCTGTTAGCATTCAAAGTTAAAGTTTATTTATTAGTCACAAGTAAGGCTTACATTAACATTGCAATGAAGTTATTGTGAAATTCCCCTAGTCGCCACACTCTGGTGCCTGTTCGGGTCAATACAACTAGCCAGCACATTTTCAGATTGTGGGAGGAAACCGGGGCACCCGGAGGAAACCCATGCAGACACGAGGAGAACGTGCAAACTCCACACAGACAGTGACCGAAGCCAGGAATTGAACCCAGGTCCCTGGAGCTGTGAGGTAGTAGTGCTAACCACCGTGTCACCATGCCGCCCGCATAACAAAACAGATGAATTTAACTCAAAAAGAAATAAATATATCTGGAGCACTATGTACTATTTTGGGCTCCTTGCTTCAGAAAGGATAAAATTGCATTAGAAGCAGTTCAGAGAAGGTTCACTCAACTGATTCCTGGGATGAAGCGGTTATCTTACGAGGAAAGCTTGTTATCCATCTTATTGAAAGATAAAATCCTGACAGGGTAGATTCTGAGAAAATGTTTCTGCTTCCGAGAGAGACTACTATCAGGTGACACAGTTTAAAAATAACGGGTCTCCATTGGTGGAGTTGAGGAATTTTTTCTGAAAATTGCTAGTCTGTGGAATTCTCTTCCCCAGAAAGCAGTAGAGGCTGGGTCGTTGAGTATTTTAAAAGCTGAGTTAGATAGATTCTTGATTGACAAGGGAGTTAAAGGTTATAGGAGTAGATAGGAAAACAGAGTTGATGTCACAATCAGATCAGCCAGGCAGGTTTAAAGGGCCGAATGGTCTACTCCTGCTCCTAATTCATTCGTATGTTCACAACTTGTACATTATTCAAATAAAAATGATTAATTGTCATGAAATTGAAAGTGTTCGCACGGGGCTCGCGAGTGCCACATGCATTCTTAAATTAGCCTGCCAGTGGGAACCCTGCCAGTTTATAAAGCTGGGTAGTTTTCTCTCTCTCTCAATTGTATGAAGACATAATGGATGAAACCCTACCACCTCGCCCACCCCGATTCTGGAAATTCCCAGAACGGAAATTTCCATTGGCCCGAGACAGGATTTTACGATCTCACCTAAGTGAGGCCATAAAATCCTGCCCAATTAGTTAGTTTCTTTATACAGGGTCGCCACAGGCTGCCTGGAAGAATGAAGTGGCAAAGAAATTCAAGGTGTTGGCAACTTTGTCTGGTAAGATAATGCTAATCTCCTGGTGGAAATGGGTTTCAGGTTTTCAGCAACCAATAACTGACACAAAAAGAGAAAATGCTGGAAAATCTCAGCAGGTCTGACAGCATCTGTGGAGAGCGAACAGAGCCAACTTTGATTCTGGATGACCCTTCGTCAGAGCTGCTCTGTTCTCGCAACAAATGCTGTCAGACCTGCTGAGATTTTCCAGCATTTTCTGTTTTTGTTTCAGATTCCAGCATCTGCAGTAATTTGCTTTTATTTAAGTAACTGACACGCATCACCAAATCATTCGAACTGAGATAGCAACGTACAATGAAATCAATATCAGGCCTCCTGAGTCTGTGAAGCCAATGGCTTGGGTATTTTTTTCTTTGGAAAAAACAATCCCCTGTGATTCCTTATTCAAATGCCTCCAAACTTATCTCTTTTATAATCATATCCTCCTTCTAGAGATGTAAGAATGGGACAATTCTCACTGTGATTCCCATGCCCCTTGTCCAGATGTATACTTAATGTAAAGTTGGCTAAACATATCAGGAAAAATGTTGCCAGAGTGCCAAACAATTAAAAAAATATATATAAAAAATATAAAAGCAATGCCAATAACCAGCACCAGCCAACAAGATGATTTATTTAATGCATTACCTCTGCCTCAGACAGTACTCCTCGTATAGTCAGTGAATATAACGGTGGTTTTGACATGGGTTGGGTTTTTGAGCAGAGGCTGAGGGACACATAATGGAATGGCTATCAATGTCCATCTGCCCCCATTTATAAAAATGGTTGGGGGGAGAGACTGGGGGGTTCCTTGTGTCAACACATGGAACATAGGAGCAGGAGTAGGCCATTCAGCCCTTTGAGCCTGCTCCGCCATTCAATTAGATCATGGCTGATCTGGTAGTGGTCTTGGCTCCACTTTCTTGTCTGCCCCCCCCTTGTCAATCAAAAATCTATCTAGCTCTGCCTTGAATAAATTTAAAGACCCAGCCTCCACTACTTTCTGGGGAAGAGGAATGGCCTTGCTGTTAGGTGATCTTTGCATATGCCCCATTTAAATTTTTTCTGCACCTCAAAATCTCCTGAAAATGCAATTAGAAGGAAAGTCCGACTCGATATTTTCTCTCTTTGGTAATATCTTGTTTAATCTTTAAAAGGCTGAGGAAAATTCATTCTAAACGTGTGAAACTGGTGCAGGTTATAGTTCAGTGTTTGGATGTCCAGATTGGAGATCTAGCACGTGAAGTTGTCATTTTTGTTCCACAATTACATTAACTGTTGACTAAAATTTAAATTTTTAGTACGTTTTTCTCTGCTGGAGGAAAGGAGAAATTTTACCACCTTTAGATTTCAGTCATGGCTTCCAGGTCAGACAAAACACATCCAGATGGTTGGTTAATCTAATTAGTCCATGTGACATTTGCTTTAGCAATAATGACATTCCTTGGGAATTTGCTGTGTGTGAGGTGACATCTTTGTGTTGGAATATGGACCATGTTTATCAGAGACTGTCCAAATTCAATTTATGAGAATTGATAATTAAGAGCTCAGAAAAGACTTACTGGTAATAGTACCTATTTTAAATGAGTTAATGCTTCTGCTAGCCTAATGGAGTACCATAAAATGGTGTTATAGCCACCAGTAGTCATTGAATTATAGAATCCCTACAGTACAGAACCATCGCATCTGCACCGACTCTGACAGAGCATCTCACCCAGGTCTTTTCCTCCACCCTATCCCCATAATCCCACACACTTCCCATGGCTAATCCATCTAACCTACACATCTTGGGACACTAAGGGGCAATTTAGCATGGCCAATCCACCTAACCTACACATCTTTGGACTGTAGAGGAAACCGGAGCACCCTGAGGAAACCCACAGACACAGAGAGAACGTACAAACTCCACACAGACAGTCACCCAAATCCAGAATTGAACCACGGTCCCTGGTGTCATGAGGCAGCAGTGCTAATCGCTGTGCCACTGTGCCATCGTGTAGTTATTTCTAGACAGTCATGTTCTATTACACTCAGTGGCTGATATTAATGCCTGGTTAATTGATTACACTTGTCTGGATGTAGGTAGTGGTACATGTAGTTGAATTTAGTTAACCTGCAACACAACGAAAACCACAGCTATTTTCACTTGCTTTGCCTTTAATGCAAGAGTTGGCCGGTGAACTTTGAAAAGAAAGGAGGATGCACATTGGTTGAGCACCTTTCACAACATCAGCATGTCCCCAATGTTACACAGCTAATGAGGGCTTTTGAACTGTTGTAATGTAGGAAGAACCTTCATGTTTTTGTCCTTTAGTAAGAACCAAGTAACTTACACTTATAAATTGGCAGTTCCTCCTTTGTTCATCAGTATCATCTTTCTCAACTGGCTGTTGTTGAAAGAGCAATTTAAGTGGAATGTGCTTCTGCAAGCACTCTGCTGCTTTTGAGGCCAAATTCAGCTTGTCCTAAAAGCTAACATTTGAGCTTCTGACTGTAAGTTCTAATTGGATGCTTACCTCCTTTTCTGCCTCTGTCTTCAACTTAAATGGCTCTTAATTACTCTCATGGGAAAGATTGCCATTGTTCTTCAAGGTAAAAGGGCCAATGGGGTGTGGGGCTTGTATTTAATGACTCTGAGCATATCTATAGCTGACAAATCATAGAATCATATTAATCATATTAAATCATATTAATGTCAATGCAAAACACTTGCATCACACTCCCAAAGCAATTGATCTATTCGGAGCGGCAGGAGTCTTCCAGGAGGACAGTAGAAACCCTTTAGGGATGTCCTCAAAACATTCCTGAAGAGATCATACGTACCCACCATTGCTTGGAAGGCCCTGGCTTGTGACTGAACAAATTGGAGCAAGTTGCTTTGGGAGGAGACTGAGAACATCGAAAGATTTAGTCAGGAACGTGCAGAGGTGAAGGGAGCAATCTATCCAATCCTTCAAGCATCACTTGCCCCAGATGTGGCAGAGTCTGCAGAACATGTCTTGGGCTTATCAGCTCTCTCAGAACCCAAGAAGAAGGATGTAAGATGAAATATGAGTCTCTGGGCACATCGCTGAGTTTGTTTGCCCAAGAAAAGCATTTTTCTGGAAATTGCAGATGTCAAATTTGTTATAGGGACTTGTACATGGCAGACATTAACATGCTGCATCTGTATTACCTTCATAATGATTACTCGTGCCTTTCAATTGGAGGAGAAATTTAAAAATTGAAGTTTGTCTTTGGCCAATGAAAGCTCCTTTTCTTAAAGTTATAGCTACCACTGATAGCAGATTGTGTTGGGTTTGAGAAAAGATGGGCTGAAGTTTCCAGCCTATCCCGTCAGCAGGGTCTTCTGGACCCATTGACGGTGACCCCCACAGCGGTTCCCCAGTAATGCAAAGCACCACAGATATCGGCAAAACCAGAAAATCCTGCCACTGGTCAATGGTGAGTCGCCTCTTTCACTGAACAACATGACAGGAGTGTGGAGGGATATCTCGCCCAATATGCTTTCAGCAAAAAGAAACAAAGAATAAACTTAAATTTATACACTGCCTTTCATGTCCTCAGGATATCCCAAATTGGTTTGCAGCCAACAACTTACTGGTGAAGTGTAGTTCCAGCCTGTGGTGAGGATTGAACCCACCAAGTGAGAAAGCTGCCAACAGGCCCAAGTTTGGGATCATCCTTGAAATGGTGCCAAGAAAAATATACGGCAAATGATGAACTTGGTTAAAAAATAGGAATTCAAAATTGCATTGACAAAAGCATGTCAGAGAGTGAGAGGCAGAAAGTACCATTAAAGTATTCAGCAAGTTGTTTTTAAATTCTAGCATTGTGTTTGAAGTATCTATCTGTTGAACAGAGTTAGTATTATCGAAATAAAACAGACACTGGCAATTGAAGTTTATATCCTAAATTATCTCCATGTTGGAGCATCAGTGCCCATTATATGTCTAAATGCTTATATGTAGAAAGACATTCACCGGAATTCTGCCACCCCGCCCATTGACCTCGGGCAGGAATTTCCGGTCTCGCTCAAGCGAGGCCATAAAATACCACCCATTATTGTTTACCTTCTGTCATGAACAGCCATAGTTTAAAATGTTAAGAACTTCTCACAACCCAGATTATCAGAATTAAAACTGTAATGAACCATTGTTTTCTGACTGAAGTTCACAACACCCCACAATCTCTTATTGTCTAGCATTTCCATTCAAGTCCGTCAGCAATCCTATTGGTGACTCTGTGGTGGCATGTGTGCTGCAACTTATTTGGGGCCACACGCCATTAGCTCCCCCACTTCTCTGCAGCTACTGCCCCTGCATACAGGAATGAAATACACCTTTCAGTTGTTCATCCCATTATTTTTCCCAGTGGAATGTCAACACTGGGATTGCCTGTTAGGCACTGGGTGCCCAGTGTCCTCGGGCCAGGGGATAGGTCTTGGAAGTTCCAATGAGTACAGCAGTGCACGGGTCCTTCCTACAATGAGCACCATAATATCTAATCGCAACTTCGATGCGATTAGACATTATGGTACTCATTGTAGGAAGCTCTTCAGAGTTTATGCAGTGTGAAGAGCTGTGCTGACAAGCTCCCTTGATTGAGGCAACAGCTGCCAGACCTGTTGCTTGTAACTGTTAGTGGGGTCTGGGATGGAATTCAAAAATAAAACGCAGAAGCTTTCAAACAGGGTAACCAGTGCGACATTAGTGGGCTTTGCAATTGTCTTCATAATTCCCTCAAGGGCTTCTCAGCAGCCAGTGAGAATACTTGCCACACAAGCCCCAACCCAGCATTGGAACTTGACCTGCAGACCTCCAGCCCAGATAAGACCCCCAATCCCCTGCACCCTTGAAGGCCCCCCACCATGGCAGCAGCTGACTATTGCACCTGGAGGTTAGCACTAAGCAGTACTCACCTCCTTGCTTGCCCTCGCAATCCATGGTGCCTGGACCGCACTTCAAGGGAGCAGTAGGGATTTGCGCCCATGTGACTTCCTGCTGGGGGAGGTGGGAACATTTCAGGAGGGGGTTGATCAATTGCCAAACTTGCTAATGAGATTGAAATCAAGTCGTCTCATGCTAATCAGCCTCGTGCCCTTCCTAGGCGAGATCCGGTTTGTGCCAGCAGAAAGAGACTGGGAAGATTACAAACCAGTTGGCTCCAGGCACAAAACCCGTCTTTGGGCCCGCACTCAATTTTCCTGGATTAGCGCGATCTACGCCAGGCGCAATGTGGTCGGAAATTCGCGGCCAATGTATCTCTTACCCGATCATGTCCCTCTGCCCTTTAAGAATTTTGTGCCTCTCCAGTATACTCTCACAATCCCCAACAGGTCAATGAATAGGTTCTACCAAACTAGCCGTGCTGTCTCCTTCCATTTCACTGTGAGATCTGCCTCTTACTCTTTTCATAACCACCATTCTTTCTCCCACATCATTCGACCTCCTTTGCCAGCACTGCAGCCGGCCCCCCCTGCTGCTTCATTGCTCCCCTACCCCTGTCTCCTCAACACCTCGGGATCACCATCCTACTGTGCCCCTCTGAGCCTGAGCCCACTGAACATCCTCTTGGCCCTTTGGTGTCCCCCCCGCCCCCGCGTGGTTCACCATTCCTCACCCGCCATTCAAATTCCAATTCGGGTTACGAACCAGTGGAAAGACAAAACATTGGTTTCCAGGGTACAGATGCTATAGGAAAGATAGAACAGGAGGTAAGAGAGGAGGGGGAGTTGCACTTTTGATTAGGGGAAGCATCACGACCGTACTGAGAGGGGATATATCTGAGGGTAAACACATTCCTCTTAGAATGAAGGGCAAGGCTGGCAGAAGTAGGGATTGACTCGGGATATTGAGGCCCTGGTCAAGAAGAAAGAGGCTCACGACATGCATAGGCAGCTAGGCTCAAGTGAATCCCTTGAAGAGAATAGGGGTGTAGGAGTAGAGTTAAGAGAGAAATCAGGAGGGCAAAAAGGGGACACAAGATTGTTTTGGCAGATAAGGCAAAGGAGAATCCAAAGAACTTCTACAAATACATAAAGGGCAAAAGAGTAACAAGGGAGAGAGTAGGGCCTCTTAAGGATCAACAAGGTCATCTATGTGCGGATTCACAAGAGATGGGTGAGATCCCAAATGAATATTTCTCATCAGTATTTACTATTGAGAAAAGCATGGATGTTAGGGAACTTGGGGAGATAAATAGTGATGTCTTGAGGAGTGTACATATTACAGAGAAGGAGGTGCTGGAAGTCTTAAAGCGCATCAAGATAGATAAATCCCCGGGATCTGATGAAGTGTATCCCAGGACATTGTGGAGGGCTAGGGAGGAAATTGCGGGGCCCCTCGCCAAGATATTTGAATCACCGATAGTCACGGATGAGGTGCCTGAAGATTGGAGAGTGGCAAATGTTGTGCCTTTGTTTAAAAAGGGCTGCAGGAAAAAGCCTGGGAATTACAGGCCAGTGAGCCTCACACCTGTGGTGGGTAAATTGTTGGAAGGTATTTTGAGAGACAGGATCTACAGGCATTTAGAGATGCAAGGACTGATTAGGGACAGTCAGCATGGCTTTGTGAGTGGAAAATCATGTCTCACAATTTGATTGAGTTTCTTGAAGGGCTAACCAAAAGGTAGATGAGGGCAGTGCAGTTGATGTTGTCTACATGGACTTTAGCAAGGCCTTTGACAAGGTGCCGCATGGTAGGTTGTTGCATAAAATTAAATCTCACAGGATCCAGGGTGAGGTATCTAAATGGATACAAAATTGGCTTCTTGACAGAAGCCAGAGGGTGGTTGTAGAGTTGTTTTTCAAACTGGAGGCCTGTGACCAGTGGTGTGCCTCAGGGATCAGTGCTGTTTCCACTGTTATTTGTCATTTATATTAATGATTTGGATGAGAATATAGGAGGCACGGTTAGTAAGTTTGCAGATGATACTAAGAGTGGTGGCATAGTGGACAGTGAAGAAAGTTATCTGCAATTGCAACGGGATCTTGCTCAATTGGGCCAGTGGGCCGACGAATGGCAGATGCAGTTTAATTTAGACAAATGCAAGGTGATGCATTTTGGTAAATTGAACCAGGGCAGGACTGACTTAATTAATGGTAGGGCGTTGGGGAGAGTTATAGCACAAAGAGATCGAGGGGTACATATTCATAGCTCCTTGAAAGTGGAGTCACAGGTGGACAGAGTGGTGAAGACGGCATTCAGCATGCTTGGTTTCATCGGTCAGAACATTGAATACAGGAGTTAGAATGTCTTGTTGAAGTTGTACAAGACATTGGTAAGGCCACACTTGGAATACTGTGTGCAATTCTGGTCACCCTATTATAGAAAGGATATTATTAAACTAGAAAGAGTGCAGAAAAGATTTACTAGGATGCTACCGGGACTTGATGGATTGAGTTATAAGGAGAGGCTGGATAGACTGGGACTTTTTTCTCTGGAACGTAGGAGGCTGAGGGGTGATCTTATAGAGGTCTATAAAATAATGAGGGGCACAGATCAGCTAGATAGTCAATATCTTTTCCCAAAGGTCGGGGAGTCTAAAACTAGAGGGCATAGCTTTAAGGTGAGAAGGGAGAGATACAGAAGGGTCCAGAGGGGCAATTTTTTCACAGAGGGTGGTGAGTGTTTGGAACAAGCTGCTAGAGGTAGTAGTAGAGGCGGGTACAATTTTGTCTTTTCAAAAGCATTTAGATAGTTACATGGGTACGATGGGTATAGAGGGATATGGGCCAAATGCGGACAATTGGGATTAGCTTAGGGGTTTTTAAAAAAAAGGGCGGCATGGACCAGTTGGGTCGAAGGGCCTGTTTCCATGCTGTAAACCTCTATGACTCTATGGTGCAAGAGTCCCTCAACATTAACTAGAACACAAAACCTGAGACAATTAGTTTCAGGTATGGAGAATAGTCTACATCCAGTAAAAGTATGATGCCTATGCATAATCTCTACGAGGGTGTTTTTATAATTACGGTTAGGGAAATAAAATATTTCAGTAGTTTTTATATTTTTGTTGGTAACTGCGACAGAAAAAAATGCAAAAGAAAGTGCTCAAAAGTGCAGACTGTGCAGGAAATATTTGACCATGGTGCAGGAGAATTGCACTGGCCGACATTTTGTGCATTCACCTGCCAGCGGGATTCGCTGGTCCCGCTGCAGTGAGTGGAGATTTCACCGAGTTCGAAATTCTCCATCCTCACTTGCTGTGGCAGCGGCACGTGTCTGGCCAGAAAATTCCATCCATTAAGTGGTTTAGGTTGCTTTTTTTTAAATACCATCATGTCTTCTCAATAAAGGTGGAAGTTCTATCCGGAGAAAGACTGCTAGATTAACTTTGCAATTCAGGCTACAGTTACACTGCAGGTTCAAATTGGTGCAAAGCAGGATTTACTCCATAAATCAGGTTTCTCCTAAGCAAAGAATAATGGCTGGTGTTCTCTGACATCACCCGCGGCTGGAATTCTCCAGCCTCGCTGCAGTGAATGGAGTTTTGGCGGAGCGTCAAATTCTCTGTTCTTGCTGGCAGCAGTGACAGGGCATGCAAGATCGGAGAATCCCGGCCAACGTTACTCCCTTCTCCAGCAAATTAGATCGCATTTTGCTCTGATGCAATTTGGAGCCCTGAGTCTGGATTCAGGCTACATTTACTCTATAAACAGTGTGAAGTCGAAATTATTTCGCACCAATGCTACAGATGGAACCCAAATATGCTCTAAGTTATTTGTTGAACATGTGTGGTATAGTTCCAGCAGCCATAGAATCCCTACAGTGCAGAAGGATGCCATTGAGCCCATCAAGCCTGCACCAACAAGAATTCCACACAGACCCCATGACTGTAACTCCACGTATTTACCCTGCTAATTCCCTGATGCTAAGGGCCAATTTAACATGGCCAATCACCCTAACCTGCACATCTTTGGACTGTGGGAGGAAACCGGAGCACCGGAAGAAGCGCGTGCAGATACGGGGAGAACGTGCAAACTCCAGAGTCACATGAAACTAGAATTGAACCTGGGTCCCTGGCACTGTGAGGCAGCAGTGCTAACAACTGTGCCACCACAAGTCATAGCAGGGTCAGCCAGAGGAATATTTTTTTAAATGAATGTTGTCCACTATAATTGCCCCACAGCAACCCAAATATTTTTCTAACTCAGGCAGCTATTAAAGTATGGCCTGCTTGGTTACATTTATGGCTTCTTGGACTTTACTTTGGGACAAAACTTCACATGAAAGTATAATTCTGCCGCTGTCCTGCATAGAGAGAGTGCACATACGTTAGCTATCTGCAGTGAAAGAGCAATTTATTTATAGAAATCATGTTCACTGGAGCATGTCAACAGAATCTTTCTTTGTGCATACACCATTTTGAGTTCTTCAAAACCCCTTGTTTAAAGAATGCATGCTCTATGCATGTTATGTGCCTGCCCTTGAGATCATGTAACCACTGCCAACATAATGAAAGATTGCATAATGTGAGAAATGAGAGACAAGGTTTGTGCATCATGGAAATAGAAGTCTATAATTGTCAGTAAATAACAGGTGTTAGGGTAAAGACAGGAGCTCACTGAGAGATAGCCTTATGGTCACTTCTGTTCTGATATTGCTGTAGTCGATGTGATGCAGACTCACTGGTGTCACTGTCACTTTCTGCCATCTAAGAATATCAAAATATGTTCAAATCCTATTGTTATATTTCCAAAAAAGGCATCAGCATTGCGCACTGCCCTCTGTGCTATTAATACACACGGTTCACAATCAAAGTGATGGGCATTCAAAACCAGGGTAACCCAAATATCTGCACCACGTCCAGTGCCTTCAAATTTCAAAATGTGTAGTTTAAAAGATTTATGCCCTTTCCCAAAATGTATCTACTGATTTGCATCCTCTTCTTCCTTTCTCCTATCATTCCATTTCTTGCACCCAATATCTTTGAACATATCCAATTCAGTCACATTGCTGCTGTTGTTTTGCACTGGGTTAGCTAACCTTGAGGGAAAGGTAAGAAAGTGACTGAAATTTTAGCCCTGCGGTGCCTTTCTTTTCCCCCAGCTTGAGCCTCAAATTTGACGTCCCCAGCACACGTGTACTCTTCTGGAAGCCATTTTGGTGAGGTCATCAGCATGTATGCAGGAAATGACTGCTGGGAGGTATATGGAGTAGACAGATTATGACGTCAATTGACATGGAATGATAATTTGATATCGGGGCTGCCATTTTGACCCTCCATGTTCCAGCTGGAGGCATCTCTTAAACATGCTATGCATTCAATAGTCGGAAGCAGCCTCCATAGGCTCTATTGAAAGGGATCATCAAAATTACCCCCCTCTAACATCCAGCATTACAAGTTAGTGGCTGATTTATTTCTACTGGCTTGTGTTGTGACGTTAAAGCGTTTGGTGGTCTCTGGAATTATTTAAAATTGCTGGAGCCTATAGGGAATGGTGTAGCATATGATATAAGGGGTGGCATAGTGGTTAGCACTGCTGCCTCACAACGCCAGGGACCCGGGTTTGGTTCCCAGCTTGGGTGACTGTCCGTGTGGAGTTGGCACATTCTCTCCGTGCCTGTGTAGGTTTCCTCCAGGTGCACTGGTTTCTTCCCACAGTCCAAGGATGTGCAGTTTAAGTAGATTGGCCATGCTAAATTGTCTCTTATTGTCCTAAGATGTGTAGGTTAGTGATATTAGCAGGGTAAATGTGCGGGGTTATGAGGATAGGGTGGGGGACTGGGACCAGGGTAAGATGCACTGTCAGAAAGTCGGTGCAGATTCAATGGGCCGAATGGCTTCCTTCTGCACTGCATGGATTATATAAAGACTTTGTCCTGAATTAAAGAATTCTTCAGACACCACTTTCTCCCAGTCATGATTGGAGTAGTATGTATCCACATGGACCACAGTCTAAAAGAGAGACTGGGTGGAGGCAACACAGAGCAGCGCAAGCTGCTGGAAGAGAGAGGGGAGAGAGAAAGGCTACCAGTGGGAGACCATATCTGCACAGAGTTTTCAGGAAACAATTCTCTGGGCCCTATTTTACCATTTTGATTCTAAGTGTTGAAACTGGGAGTTTCAGATCTGACATTTAGCCCTGTTCTGAGGTGCCCCCATATGCACTCTGCCTGCAAAAATATCAGCGATTCCAAATTGCGCTGCACAAGCCTGTGGGCGGGGCTTAACACGCCCGAAACCCTGCAGCTCTGATCGGTGCTTCCAACTGCACACACGCAGTAAAAACATGATAGAATGCTGCTCCCCTGCCACATCCCTCCTAGGCCAGATCATGCCTCCCCCTGGCCCCCACAGATATTACCCCACGCCCACAACATTACTGAACCCCTTATCCCCCACTCCCCGCCACCCAGACCGATCACGGGTAGAGTGGCAGCAGGCCCCCTTTCCCTCCACTGATCTCGCAGAGTGACAGCGGACCCACCTTGGCCCCCTCCCCCCGATCTCAAGCAGAGAGCCGTCGGACGCCAGACAACTATCTCCTCAGTAACTGGAGTGCCAAATCAGACTTATATAGAGCATGTCTGTTTCGTGCCAATTCTGGATGGGTGAACACGATGGTAAAGGGGGAAATGCAGCCCATTAAGTCAACTTAAATGTATGCAAATACATGCGGCCATTTTTGGGCTTTGGTAAAGGGGGAACCAGCGCCTGACTTTACCAAGTTTTCGTGCCGGAAAATGGGCGCAAAGCAATTGTAAAATCAGGCCCTCGGAGTTGAATTTCAGTGAGGAACAATACACAAGGTGTACGCACTTCACTTTGGACATTCTCACTGAAGTCTGTCATGTGCTACCACCAGAATTACATCTTCAGAGCAGAGTAAGGGGAGCATTGCTAGTGGCTATGAAGGTGACTGTAACCATGAACTTTTACCCAACAGATATTTGCAACATCTCCTTGCTTGCTGTCCACTGGGAGGTGATTGAGGCTCTCGACACATTTCATTCTCTCTAGACAGAGAAGCCAGCAGAGCAACTATGTGGTTTCATAAGCATTGCAAGTTTCCCCCCTGGTGCAGGATGCCATTGACTTTAAGTGCTTTGCTTTGTGAATGCTACACGTTCCTTCTAAGATGTACCACAACCCAAAGGAATTTTACTCCCACAAAGTCCAGCTGGTGTGTGAACATACTCTGCATAAAAAGGACAGAAATATGAGTGGGCCATTCGGCCCCTCAAGCCTGCTCTGCCATTCCAGAAGATCACAGCTGATCTTAACTCCATTTTCCTGCCTGTTCCCCATGACCACTTGTAGATCAAAAATCTCTCTAACTCAGCCTTAAAAATATTCAAAGATCCATCCTCTAATGCTCCATGGAATACAGAATTCCAAAGATCCTCTCAGAAAAAATTCTTCTTCACTTCCACTTAAATGGAAGACACCTTTTTCTGAAATTGTACCCTTTAATTCTAGATTTCCTTAGAAGGTGAACCATGTGCTTAATACCTGCTATGTGAAGCTTCCTATGAATCTTATATGTCTCAATAAGATGATCTCACATTCTTCTGAGTATTGCCCCAACCTGCTCAACCTTACCTCATAAGACAACCTTTTCATCCCAGGAAGCAGCTTAGTGAACCTTCACTGAACTGTCTCCAATGCAAGTAAATCCTTCCTTAAATAAGGAGACCAGTACACAGTACCCTAGGTTTAACCTCATCAATGCCCTGTATGGTTGTAGTAAGATTTCCCTATTTTATACTTCATCCCTCTTGCAATAAAGGTCAAGATGTCATGCAGGTTAATGCCTAGTTTCCTTATAGCATCCGTGATGTCTTCATTGTACCATCTTTAAATGAGGCACCAACCAGAAGGTGGCAACTGGGTGGCAAGGGCTATCTGTTCATATATATCTATCTACAAATACATGCAAAGTTTGCACAGAGGACAATACCCAGAAACATTAGTGATTTGACTACAACCAATTGCATTTTAAGCTGATTAAGCTGTGATGCATATCATACTGTCTAGTGTAATGACAGAGGCTTCAGCAGACGTGTTTATCGGTTTGGCAAGTGAAGAAGCAATGATAGGAATTTACTGTGACTACCACATAAAACTTATGCAATCCTCAACAGACCCTTAAACTAAATTGAAAAGTAGAAGCTACATGTAAGCATTCGGGTCCCGCAAGAGCAGCTGTTCCATTGAAACATTCCTCCAAACAGAAATGTAATGTTCTTGAAATCGATGGAGTGGGGCATTACATGGCGTGCACTGCGAATCCCACTTGTATCCTCACCATTCAGATAGCATTATTTTTGCATTGCAAATCGCTGAGAATGCCCATTGTTAATGGGGTTATGAGATCAATGGACATCTGGGACCTCCTGAATGTTGGGTCCAATGGTCGGTCCCCTTAACTAATGAAATTTAAAGATGGAAAGGGAAGGTGAGAAGGAAATTGCAGGAAGCTAGTGTGCAGGTACAGCAGGTAATAAGGAAGGCAAATGGAATCTTGGCATTTATTACTAAAGGAATAGAATATAAAAGTAGTGAAGCGTTGCTGGAACTGTTCATACTATTAGTGAAACCACACTTGTGTACTGTTTTAGCCCCTTTACTTGAGGAGGGAGGCAGCTGCATTGGAGGCGGTTTAGAGGAGGTCCACTAGATTGATTCCATAGATGAGAGGTTTGTCTTACAAAGAGAGATTGGGCAGTTCAGGCCTATACTCCCCGGAGTTGAGAAAATGAAAAGGAGATCTAATTGACGTGTACAAGATGACAAGGGGGATTGACAAAGTAGACATGGAGAGGGTGTTCCCTCTTGTTGGGTAATCTAGAACAAGAGGGTAAGGGATAGCAGATACAAAACAGATGAGGAGACATTACTTCTCTCAAAGGGTCATGAGTCTGTGGAATTCACTACCCCAGAGTGTGGTGAATGCCAGGACTTTGAGTAAATTTACAGGACATTGTGGGAGGCTAGGGAGGAAATTGCGGGTCCCCTAGCCGAGATATTTGAATCATCGATAGTCACGGGTGAGGTGCCTGAAGATTTGTAGTGGCAATTGTGACTTTGTTTAAAAAGGGCTGCGGGGAAAAGCCTGGGAACTACAGGCCAGTAAGCTTCACATCTGTAGTAGGTAAGTTGTTGGAAGGTATTTTGAGAGACAGGATCTACAGGCATTTAGAGATGCAAGGACTGATTAGGGACAGTCAGCATGGCTTTGTGAGTGGAAAATCATGTCTCACAAATTTGACTGAGTTTTTTGAAGGAGTAACCAAGAAGGTAGATGAGGGCAGTGCAGTTGATGTTGTCTATGTGGACTTTAGTAAGGTCTTTGACAAGGTACCGCATTGTAGGTTGTTGCATAAGGTTAAATCTCACGGGATCCAGGGTGATATATCTAAATGGATACAAAATTGGCTTCTTGACAGAAGCCAGAGGGTGGTTGTAGAGGGTTGTTTTTCAAACTGGAGGCCTGTGACCAGCAGTGTACCTCTGGGATCAGTGCTGGGTCCACTGTTATTTGCCATTTATATTAATGATTTGGATGAGAATATAGGAGGCACGGTTAGTAAGTTTGCAGATGACACCAAGATTGGTGGCATAGTGGACAGTGAAGCAAGTTATCTCCAATTGCAACGGGATCTTAATCAATTGGGCCAGTGGGCTGACGAATGGCAGATGGAGTTTAATTTAGATAAATGCAAGGTGATGCATTTTGGTAGATTGAACCAGGGCAGGACTTACTCAATTAATGGTAGGGCATTGGAGAGAGTTACAGAACAAAGAGATCTAGGGGTACATGTTCATAGCTCCTTGAAAGTGGAGTCACAGGTGGACAGAGTGGTGAAGAAGGCATTTGGCATGCTTGGTTTCATTGGTCAGAACATTGAATACATGAGTTGGGACATCTTGTTGAAGTTGTACAAGACATTGGTAAGGCCACACTTGGAATACTGTGTACAGTTCTGGTCACCCTATTATAGAAAGGATATTATTAAACTAGAAAGAATGCAGAAAAGATTTACTATGCTACCAGGACCTGATGGTTTGAGTTACAAGGAGAGGCTGGATGGACTGGAACTATTTTCTTTGGAGCACAGAAGGCTGAGGGGTGATCTTATAGAAGTCTGTAAAATAATGAGGGGCACAGATCAGCTAGATAGTCAATATCTTTTCCCAAAGGGGAGTCTAAAACTAGAGAGCATAGGTTTAAGGTGAGAGGGGAGAGATACAAAAGTGTCCAGAGGGGCAATTTTTTCACACACAGGGTGGTGAGTGTCTGGAACAAGCTGCCTGAGGTAGTAGTAGAGGCGGGTACAATTTTGTCTTTTAAAAAACAGTTAGACAGTTACATGGGTAAAATGGGTATAGAGGGATATGGGCCAAATGCAGGCAATTGGGATTAGCTTAGGTTTAAAAAAAAGGGCAGCATGGACAAGTTGGGCCAAAGAGCCTGTTTCCATGCTGTAAACCTTTATGACTCTAAGAGGTGGACAGGTTTTTAATTAGTAAGGGTTTGAAGGGTTATGGTGAACAGGCAGGTATGTGGAGTTGAGGTTGAGATGAGATCATATTGAATGGCAGAGCAGGCTCAAGGGGCTGAATTGCCTACTCCTGCTCCTAGCTCTTATGATTCTTATGTAATGGGGTGAATTAGAGTTCAGCTAGATACAAAAAGAGAAATAAAGAAAGGGAAAGAAAGATTGGATTAAGACAGAGAAGAGAGTCAGAAAAGAAAAATTTAAGAAACGTCTAGGTATAATTTTCTACCCACATGACTAAGGCTGCACAAATTGAACTGATTCCTTCGGTGGCCAGAGAGGTTGAGTTTCAAAGGGCCTTACAATGCATCTATTTTTAGGCTGTTAATTTGTAATGAGATTCACTCATATTTACAACACAAATCCAGCAATGTGTTGAAACTCACATGTGGGTTGATGGCACAGACCCTAGTTTTGCAAAGTAAATGGTGGACTGGCACAAATTTTCCAGCAATTGCATTAATTCACAGCTCATGGCATGTCTCTTCCTTGTTTCTTCAGAAGGAACTCTTCAAATGCAGACAATAAAAATATAACAAAACTTACTCCAACTTATAAATCAAAGAAAGGGTTTAATAAAGAAATTTCATTACTCCAAACTTGAGGCCTCACCCTGGGCCACAAACAGGTTCTTATTTATAGTGAGTCAGCTGACTATTACATCATTCTGTAATTGGTTCCATGGTTTACGAGGTCAGCTGACTCTTACAGCTTGTTATCATTGGTCACATTACATCCAATACAAAGTTGTCACCGGTTACATTCTAACGTTCCTCACCACAAATTGCTGCGCTTTTTCTCAAACACATCAATAATGGTGGACATGGTGAACTTGCCAAGGGATTTCTGAGTTTACAATGAGCTGTTCACCACCCCAACCCCGCTGTTAACTTCTCACATGATCTGATCCCACCCACTCGTGTGTGGTAAAATTACCCCATGTGTGTACCATATTCAAGCTAATGCTTCAGGACTCTAGTCCTTTCAGAGGCCATTCAAACTCGAATGGGGGTGCTCTTCGCCTTTCATTCTCCACCCTTGTACAGCTGCTCTGATTTTGAGAAACAAAGGATATTCCGGCATGGTGGTACAGTGATTAGCACTGCTGCCTCACAGTGCCAAGGGCCCGGGTTCAATTCCCAGCTCGGGTCACCGGAGTTTGCACATTCTCCCCGTGTCTGCGTGGGTTTCCTCCAGGTGCTCCGGTTTCCTCCCACAGTCCAAAAATGTCTGGGTTAGGTGGATTGGCCATGCTAAATTGCCCCTTAGTGTCAGGGTGAGTAGCTAGGGTAAATGCATGGGGTTATGGGGTTAGGGCCTGGGTTGGTTTGTAATCTGTGCAGATTTGATGGGCCAAATGGCCTCCTTCTGCACTGTAGGATTCTATGATTCTCATTATCCAAAAGCCTCCTCCCTCTTTCTTGCTCTCTCTTTCCTTAGCAGATCAGACACTGGAATTTCTAAGCAAAAAAACCTTGTAGCAAGTGTCTGCAAAATCGACCATTTCAGAACTATTTAATGGCTCAGCTGACAGACTATTTTGTTATTTGCAGAAAAGCACCCTTTTCTGCTTAGGAAATTTAAAGGGTTAACTGTGGGAGCTCGCGCTGCGATACAAGTGCCATGTGTAAAACCCTGAGCGTTGAGAGTGCAAACAACATGCTTAAACCTAATGGTCCTATCGTATTGCCGCTTTCTGTGATCCCAGATTGGGTGAATTCCCAGCTGTCCCGAAGGTTATATATGTGACCTGGCAGATGCTCATCCAGACAGCACCCTGGATTAATCTGCAAAGGTCCCCTCACCCTCCCCCAGTCCCTGCTTCACAAACACCAGCCATTCCATGTAAAACTCCTCACTCACTTCATGATAAGAGCTGAACACTCGCTGCAATTGTTTCTTTGGCACAAGCCGAGATCTGGAGGCAACATACTCCCTATTATTTTTGGAGTGCATGGACATTCTGTTTGAGTGCTTGGCCCCTTTAGTCATTGAACATTTACAGCACAGAAAGAGGCCACTGCGCCCCATTGTGCCTATGCTGGCCAAAGAAATGAGCCATCCAACCTCATCCCACTTTCCAGCATTTGGTCTGTAGTGCTGCAGGTTCTGGTGGTACTTGAGGTCCACATCCAGACATCTTTTGAATGAATTGGGGGTTTCTGTCTCTACTACTCTTGCAGACAGTGCGTTCCAGGCCCCCTCGATTCTCTGGGTGAAAAGAAATTTCCTCATCTCCACTCGAGTCTTTCCACCAATCATTTTAAATCAATGCCCTGGTCTCGCTGTTAAAGTAAAAATGCCCTCCTCATGCCCTCTAGCCAGGCTGCTCACAATTTTGTACATCTCAATCTAATCTCCCCTCAGCCTCCTCTGTTCCAAGGAGAACAACCCCAGCTTTTCTTCATAGCTGCAATTTTCCAGTCCTGGCAAAATCCTTGTAAGTCTCCTTTGTACCTTCTCTGTAACAATTACACCCTTTCTGTAATGAGGTGATCAGAGCTGCATGCAGTACTCAAGTTGCGGCCTTACTAATATCTTACATAAAGTAGTTCCAGTGCAGCCTCCCTACTCTTATATTCTATGCCTTGACTATAAATGAAAGGATTCCATATGCCTTCTTTGTGCGGCCTTATCAACCTGTCCTGCTACCTTCAGGGGTCCGTAGATATTCACTTGGGGGCCCTTCACTTCCTCTTTGCCTCTCAGTATCCTCCCACTTATTTTCTAATCCTTTGCCTTGTTTGATCTCCCCAAATGCAGCACCTGACATTTCTCTGGGTTGAATTCCATTTTTGGTGCAGACACGATGGGCCAAATAGCCGCCTTCTTCACCATAACAATTCTCGGTTTCTGTGACACTGAGCCCTGCTGAACCCCACTGGGAACAGCTCTCCAGTCACAAAAACAATCAACAACTACCCTTTGTTTCCTGCCACTGAGCCAGTTTTGTATCCAGCTGGCTACATTCCCCTAGATCTCATGGAACTTCTATTTCATTAACCAGTCTGCCTTGTGGCACCTTGCAAAAAATCTTGCTAAAATCCATGTAGATCACCTCAACAGCACTACCCTCATCAATCCTCCTTGTTACTTCTTCAAAAAATTCAATCAAATTAGTCAGACATGAGCTTCCCCCAACAAACCAATGTTGACAGTTCCACGTGTTTCTCCATGTCCCTCAGAATTGATTCCAGTAATTTTCTCACTACCGAGGTCAGACTGACTGGCCTGCGATTATTCGGTCTACCCCTCGCTCCCTTTTTAAACAAAGGTACAACATTAGCAGACTTCCAATCCTTTAGCACCTCACCTAAATCCAACAAAGGTTGGAAGACAATGGTCAAACCCTCTGCAATCTTCTCCCTGGCTTCTTTTAACAGCCTATGCTACTTTTCATCCGGCCCTTGTGATTTATCCACTTTCAAGGATGCTAAACCTTCTCCCTGTGTTTTATCACATTCAATACTTCACACTCTTCCTCCTTAACTACAATGTCTGCATTGTCCCCCTCTTTTATAAAGACAGATGCAAAGCATTCGTTAAGAACCATATCCACATCTTTAATCTCAACACATAGGTTATCTTTTTGCTCTTTTATGAATCCTACACTTTCCCTAGTTATCCTCTTACACTTAATGTAATGACAAAACATCTCTGGGTTCTCCTTGATTTTGCTTGCCAATATTCTTTCACTCCTCTTTCTATACTCCTCTCGATTTTCTGTAGTATTAAGTTCTTGGTGTCTGATGTAAGCTTTCCTTTTCTGCCTTAGCTCACCCTTTGACTGTAGCCTGAGGACTAAGTCCAAGCTAGCTAGTGGCACCTTGCAAAAAATCTTGCTAAAATCCATGTAGATCACCTCAACATTGCTAGCTCCACTCCATTTCACGTGTGCCATACTCAAAAACAGACCCTTGGCTCCTTGCCAGCTGATGCTTCATTCTCAGCTATTTCACTTGGCAGTTTGCCATTGCCTTTCACTTTGAGGGGCAGACAGGGAGTCTAAACCCAGGTCCACCTCAGCCAGAACAGGAATCAAACCTGCACTACTGGTCTCAACCAAGCGGTCTTCTAGCCAACTGAGCTACACCAGATGTCCTATGAGTTATAGACCCAACCCGGGCCCAAACCTACCATTTGTTTGTTGGCTGCAATGGTAGCTTAATGCGAGCAAAATGGCTTTTTATTATGTAACAAACCATTGCACTTCAAAGTAGTTATTTGTATTTGGAGCGTTTTGGGGTGTGTTTGGGAGATGTGAGAAGGTGCTGCATAAACGTTCATTCCATGACACTTGGGGAAATGTTCTGTCTTACTGACTGTTCAATTATTTTATACCCAATACTCTGATTCGATAATCATTTTAATTGGCGTGAAAAGCAATGATGTGCGATATGACCATGCCACATAGCACAAAATACCAACATTTCTAATACTTTTTCATCGTACTCTGTTATTTTTCTGACGAGGTAGCACTTGCCTCACATCCAGACTCTGTACCTGTTGGTCTATTTGGTCCTAATTATCTTCAGAAAATGTCACGGTGGTCTCCTTTCCCTTTTGGCAATCGCATAATTTTCAAATGAGCTCCATGCTTGTTCAAATTGAATGACTTGACCTTTCTGTTTAAATGTTAATATCTCTAGGTTAATGATATCCAGAACTGAATGAAACAACCGTTCCCCGCATTGTGAATTCCAGACAATAACTAAAAAACTAGCAGAGAAGAGTTCAATATCCAATTGCATATTGATATAAAACACCGGCCAGTTTACACACCTCAAAACACCAACGTGGAAGACTCGTCACCACGCCCAACACCTCCAGACAAAAGCAACAGGGATTTAAACATTCCCAAAGCAGGTGGAAAAATACAGCCATTAGACCCTGACATTAAATCGTGCAGAAAATCTCAATTTTGTATAGAACATCTGAGGGAAGAAATGCACTCCAACCTTTGTGCTATACAGGTTTCACCTATTCTTTGGGAAATTAATATAGTTATTAAAACAAATCAGCCTTTAAATTATGTTCAGTTTCTTTGGTAGCCAAGAATATTTGAAATTGAATTTTTGAATTATTTAAAAATATGCATAGCCTGCAGTTATCAAAGTTAGGCTCCAGCTCCGGAGTTTGAGCTTCGGGCTTGGTTTGAATCCACAAGGGCAAAGTTGTTCCAGTGGTTAGAATCATAGAGAATCATAGAATCTTACAGTGCAGAAGGCCATTCGGTCCATCGAGTCTGCACTGACCACAATCCCACCCAAGCCCTATCCCCATAAACCCATTCCTTTAACCGAACTAATCCCCCTGACACTAAGGGGCAATTTAGCACGGCCAATCCACCTAACCCGCACATCTTTGGACTGTGGGAGGAAACCGGAGCACCGGGAGGAAACCCACGCAGACACGGGGAGAATGTGCAAACCCCACACAGACAGTGATCCAAGCCGGGAATTGAACCCGGGTCCTTGGTGCTATGAGGCAGCAGTGCTAACCACTGTGCCACCATGCTGCCCACGGTTGGTCCTGCAAGGCAGACGTGAGTCTTCCAACAGGACTCTGGAATGATTGTAGTCTGGGTTCCTGGGAAAATGAAGATCCAGCTGTATTGGAACTGCCAGGGAACCAGCAGATAACGGCCAAAAGAACACTTCAGGGCCATTGAACCATAAAGACTGACGCAAGACATCCGCTGAAGACCTCAGCCAAGTCCAAGATCTTCAGGAGTTACGACAAAGCAGAAAGTTGAAGGGAGAAGAGGCAATTGCGATACCCTCTCCCGCTGTTTAATATTTTGGACGCCATCACACGCTTGACCTGGGCTTGCTGATATGGTTCATATGGTGTTCCTGGGAATGGCAAGAACAAGGATGAAAGAGAGGAAACGGTCTGTGAGCTCAGATCTTGCCCACCCGGCTAACGGCATGAGTGATCGGCAGCATTTCCCCAGGAGAGGGACGGAAGTTCTTGGTGGAGAGGCCATACTGTCGTCATCTCCTTCTCTGTTGCTATTCAGTCCAGCGCTGAATGGGACAGAACATATTTTCTTCACTTTAACATTAGAACATAGAGCAACTGGGAAGCCAGTGGCATAGTATATTGTCACTGGATTAGCAATCCAGAGACTTAGGTCTGGGGACCCAGGTTCGAATCCCACCACAGCAGTTGGTGAGATTTGAATTCAATAACACAAAATCTGGAATTAAAAGTCTAATAAGATCATAAGATATAGGGGCAGAATTAGGACATTCAACCCATTTCATCCCTATTCTTCTGCCTTGTCCCTCTAACCCTTGACCCCCTTATTGACCAGTAACCTATCTGTCTCTGTCTTAAAGACACTCAATGACCTGGCCTCCACAGCTCTCTGTGACAATGAGTTCTACAGATCCACCACCCTCTGGCTGAAGAAATTCCTCCTCATCTCAGTTTTAAAGGAACGTCCCTTCACTCTGAGGTTGTGCCTTCAAGTTCTAGCCTCTCCCACTAGTGGAAACATGAAAACCATGAAACCATTGTTCATTGTCGGAAAAACCCACCTGGTTCACTAATGTCCTTTAGGGAAGGAATTCTGCCATCCTTACCTGGTCTGGTCTACATGTGACTCCAGAGCCACAGCAATGTGGTTGAATCTCAAATGCTTTCTGAAACGGAGGGCAGTTAGGAGTGGGCAATAAATGCTGGCCCAGCCAGCGTTGTCCACATCCTGTGAATGAACAAAAAAAACTAACAAAAGTGGTCAAATTGAATCTTGAGTACCCAATCTTAAAGATTGCCAACAAATAATCTTGGGATTTCTTCTCTATCTGAACAGTATAATCCTTACAAATGCCTACGATTTCTATGCTTATGGTCCAATATATATGGAACATAAAAATGCCAGAATGAGAATAAGCCATTTGAACTATTATACCTGTTCTTTCAATATATCATTTTAAATGAATTCTACCTTGAACTTTAACCCGTTTATTTAATTTTCAAACTCAGAAAAATGTCTCCTTGATTCATTCCCATGTAATTGCCACCATATGATCTGCCTCATTAGTAAAACTGAGTTAATGATTGTTTTTTCTTCAAATGCTGGGGGGATGCTTTTAAATGTAACCTAGGATGTAGATTTTCTTACAGAGAGAAGATTTATTGCTGATTTACTTTTATACCAGGTGATGGTGGTATCCTCATTCACTCTGGAATTCTAAGTTGCTGTGGCAACGTGCACATTTCCATCTGGGGTAATGGACAGTGATGGTAGAAGCTCTGACCTTCTTCCCATCACATGGCTGACCAGGGGTCTCTACCACTCTTACCACAAGCCATTGGCACGTGTTTGGAAGGATTTGAGAGTTGATGCTCAGCCTGTTTGGCCATGTTGGGAACACATCTTCCTTGGATTTCAAGGTCTGGTGGTGGGACTTGTATCCAGAGCTTCTGGCTCAAGAGGTAGGGACACTAATTGCAGCACAAGACTGCCCCATGTAACTTGAGGCCGGTATTTAGGGCGGAGTTTTGCACTCTGTGCAGAATGCTGCCTGGGACGATAAAACCAGCTCTCCAACTGCACAGCCGAATTTCTTCTCCAAATTCTCTGGCACTCTGTGCATGGAAAATCCGGGGACATAGTTTTTGCTGGCATGGTGGTGGGCTGGGCCTGGCAGAGCAGAAAATGCTGTCTCCACAGAGGCTGTGGTTAAAGGGCACCCCGATCTGCATTAAAACAAAACTTCCCCCCTCCACTCGGACATGGGGAACCTCCGTGGGGGCAGTGCCAGGGGGACAATGCCAGTGCACTGCCCAGGCATGTCCCTCTATATCCTTCCCCCACCCCAGGGGGCTATACGTACCTTAGCACCCTCCCCCACCCCCCTCCCCCCTCCTCCCCCCCCCCTCCCCCTCCCCACAGGGGGTTCCCTCCCCTGCTTCATGTTTTGCAGAATGGTCTTGTAAACCTCGCCAACATGACATTATGTCAGCGAGGGGGGATTTCTTTATTTGGGGGAAACATATGGTGGAAAAGTTTGCTGATGAGAGGTGGTGGGAGCCTCCATTATGTAATCAGCTAGGGGGCGGGGAAAATTGAAAAATGAGATCGTGCCGGTGAGAAGATTCATTTTCTGATTCTCGTGATATTTTGGGTCCCGTCACCATTTGCGCTCACAGCGAATGTGGGCTCAATATCACCCCCATAATTATAAACCATGTATCTCAGAGACTTGCAAAGTATCATACTTGCAATTTTGTACTCAGATGTCACACTTCAAAGGTTACAAATCCGTAAGGCCAAAAATTGCAATTGGCTGGAATGACCAATTAAAGTTACCAATCTCCGCATTTACTAAACATAAACCAACTGAAAGTATCTGAAAATAGCAATTAGGAGTAATTGCCCAGTGGAGAACCAAGCATTTAAATGTTTCACTATTCTCCCAACAGTTTGCAATTATATAGCACCTTTAATGTAGCGCATTTCCATCTGGAGATATGGACGGTAATGGTAGAAGCTCTGACCTTTTTCCTGTCACATGGCTGACCAGGAGTCTCCACCACTCTTGGCACAAGCCGTTGGCACGTGTTTGGAAGGATTTGAGAGTTGACGCTCAGCCTGTTTGGCCATGTTAGGAACACATCTTCCTTGGACATCAAGGTCTTGGGGGTGTGACTTGTATCCGGAGCTTCTGCCTCAAAAAGTAGGGACACTAATTTCAGCACATGACTGCCCTGTATCACCTGAGGCTGGTATATAAGGCAGGATTGGGCAGAGTGCTTTCTCGTCCCTCAGTGAGACCCGTACTTCCTATCTATTTTTATACATTTTTTCTGGCCTAAATATAAATCACATTAAAAATGGACGATGCTCCCTGGTTGCAGTCTGAAATGTGCTGTAAACGAATGATGGTCAAATGAGTTGAAGCTTAAATTTTAACAAATATCTGTTTTGTTTTGGTATTGTTTTGGCTTTGATGTTTTCCCTAATTTCTAACTTAAGCTCATTTAGAGTTTGGATGCAAGTTGAATAAATTTGGAGAACACTTGACTGTAACTTAACAAGATAGAAAGATAAACAGTTCAACTGGCCCAGCTGGACACAGTTGGCAAGTGGATATTGGACCTAATTATGATCCAGGAAGGCTGGATCCAGTTGGGGCCAGTTGTGCTGGCTTAGGGTGTTACCAGTTGATCCAGCACCAGCTCAAATGCTTCCAGTTGAATCCTGCTGCCAGGCTGCCACCCACCCCATTCTGTTGACGTAGCTCACATGGTACTTTCTTCCTGAATAAACAAAAGCACAGGTTACAACAGCTCCTCCGAGCATTCGCCATTGCAATGTCTCAACTAAATGGAGCCAAGTTGTCACCAATCAAAAGAAAAAATTGGGTTGGCAGAAGCAAAGAGCACCCATGTGAATTTGCCAGGGATTTAAAGAGGTGTACCCATAAGAATTTTCACAATGTGAGTCACATTCGATAGTCAATCTTTACCCAGAGTATGGGGCAGCACAGTGATTAGCACTGCTGCCTCACAGTGCCAGGGACCCGGGTTCAATGCCAACTTTGGGTGACTGTGTGGAGTTTGCATGTTCTCCCCGTGTCTGCATGAGTTTCCTCCGGGTGCTCCTTTTTCCTCCCACAGCCAAAAGATGTGCAGGTTAAGTGGAGTGGCCATGCAAAATTGCCCCTTAGTGTCCCAAGGTGTGTAGGTTAGGCGGATCAATGGGGTAAATGTGTGGGGTCACAGGGATGGAGGGGAGGGTTGGGTGAGCCTGGGTGGGATGCTTTTCCAGGGAGTCAGTGCAGACTAAATAGGCTGAATGGCCTCCTTCTGCACTGTAGGAATTCGATAAAGAAAAATTGAGAATGTTATCTGGTCATTTATGTCATTGCTATTTGTGGGATCTTGCTGTGCACCAATTAATTGTCATGTTTCCCTATATTATAGCTGTGACTATGCTCTAGGCAAACCTCAGGATCTCCCAAATTACAGCATAGTATAATGGCTTTGTGATGTCAGTTGGGGGTAAGTTGTGACCAATTGAGATGTCCTGCACTTCCTTGAAAAACACTTTGCGATCGCTTTCATCCACCTAAGAGGGCAGGTTCGATATCTGAACGGAAAGGTGGCACTTCTGACAGCACAGCACTCCCTCGGCACTGCACTAAAGTGTCAGGCAGCGTTACATGTTTAAAGTCTTGAGAATGAGGGTTGAAACCCAATTTCTAAACCATTGGAAAAGTCTGCCCTCAGTAGGTATATGTTACCGTCAAATATGTCGAAAAAAATCTTACATTTTGCTATTTTGCAAGAAAGAAAACCAATATTTGGAATTTTAAAACTGAGGATTTCAGTTTTTAATTGAGATGGATATTCAAGGCTAGTCGCAAGTATCTCAGCTATCTTCATTAATGACATAACAAAGTTTGAATGCCTACATTAATACATTGTAGAGAAAATTGAACAACGATTTACCTACATCTTTTAAAATGAGAAATCATATTGTGCGTCATACTGCCACCGTGCTCAGCAAAAGTACCGTGGAAGTGGCTTTGTATTTCAAAACATCTCAAATGTCAAACAAGACGTGTGTTGCCAGATGCCACAAGTGTCCAGATACATTTGGAATGGTGGTGCTGGTGAGGGGAGGGTTGGAGAGGGGTGGATAAGTAGGGAGGGGGAGTGGGAATTTCAATGTCAGTTTGCTAAATGTAGCCATTGTGCGTCTTCAGAATGCATAAATGAACAAAGGAAGGCAAGTGAGCAGAAGGGATTAGCAGCAGTCACGAAGGTTACAGCCTAAACTATATTTGTCTGAAACGCCTGTTGGAACCATCTGCAAGAACTTGAATGTCAGAGTTTTGCTGTGTGGTTTGAAACATTTGAAAGTCCCCGATGCAGTTATTGAGCCTGCTGTCCCATGCTCTGACTAACATTTTGCAGGCTGTGCTGAAGAACCTCTCAGAGACTTCTCCTGAAGCTGAAAAATATAACTGTGATGAATTTTTGTGTCTTTTTGAAGGGATGTGCGGCTGTATGCTCCCCACTGATTCTTTTGACCTTATTCTAAGGTAAGCCCCTCTGGCAGAGCTCCTCTCCCCAGCACTGCAACATTTTGATTTTCTTCTGTGTGTGTGTATGTTAAAGACCACAATGAATACGCCGCCCAGGAAGAACTCCAGTACTCTGGTCCATTCCCTGGCCAAAGTTTTTGACTCTAACGCCATTCAGAGCCAAGGGCCTCCAGCGATAAACGGACCTTCAAGAAGACTTTCCGACGGTAACCGGCACACCTCTGGGGACGCTCTCAATGTGATGGACGTGAAGCTGGAGTCCTTAAGCCAAACCGTCGATAAACTATTGGGCATTCAGGAAAAGGTCATCCAGAAACTGGAGGGCATAACCCAAAATGTTGACAAAATTGGCCTAAAGGTGGAAATGCTGACAGCTGAGGAAGGAGAAACAATAAAGGTTGCCAGCCGTAGAGAAGACGAGAATCAAAACGCAAGTTTTTCTGTCGACATTTCCGACATGCTGTCATTGCTGAATCAGAGTTCAAAGGAGCAGACCAAGAAGATAGATAGAATCGAAAATGTGCTCCTCGGAGTACAGCAAGTCATGAACTATTTAGGGGAGACTTTTAAAAATTCCAAAATTGCTGAGTTTATTCTGAAAGGCCAATTTACATCAAGGCAGCGAGGGACGGCGGGTAGCGATCAGCAACGGCCCCTCAAAAAGAGGATCATCTCAGAAAAATTGGTATTGAGAAGGAAAAAGGAGAAGGTAAATACATTAACATGCTTACTAATCCTTTGATAATATTAACCGCACCATGTAAGAAGACAGATCGAATTATTTTGTACGAACTGCAAAAATGTCACATTTGCCGTATAGTTAAACAGGCTGCTGTATTTGTGATTTTCAGCACTGGGTGGCACGGTGGCACAGTGGTTGGCACTGCTTCCTCACAGCGCCAGGGACCAGGGTTCAATTCCGACTTTGGATAACTGTCTGTGTGGAGTTTGCACGTTCTCCCTGCGTCTGTGTGTGTTTCCTCCCACAGTCCAAAAATGTATGAGTTAGGTGAATTGGCCACGCTAAATTGCTCCTTAGTGTCAAGGAGATTAGCAGGGTAAATATGTGAGGTTACGGAATAGGGGCTGGGTGTGATTGTTGTCGGTGCAGGCTCAATGGGCCAAATGGCCTCTTTCTGCACTGTAAGGATTCTATGATTCACTGTTGCCTTGTGTTTTCTTAGCAATCTAATTTACTAGGAGTTGTTATAGCAAAAAGGTGAAAACAATGTGAGGGCGGCACGGTAGCACAGTGGTTAGCACTGCTGCTTCACAGCTCCAGGGTCCCGGGTTCGATTCCCGGCTTGGGTCACTGTCTGTGTGGAGTTTGCACATTCTCCTCGTGTCTGCGTGGGTTTCCTCCGGGTGCTCCGGTTTCCTCCCACAGTCCAAAGATGTGCGGGTTAGGTTGAGTGGCCAGGTTAAAAAAAAAAATTGCCCCTTAGAGTCCTAAAATGCATAGCTTAGAGGGATTAGCAGGTAAATATGTGGGGGTAGGGCCTGGGTGGAATTGTGGTCAGTGCAGACTCGATGGGCCGAATGGCCTCCTTCTGCACTGTAGGGTTTCTATGATTTCTATGAAAACAGTTGCAAAGAAGGTGCTGTGTTGATAAATCTTACTGATTTGAAATTTGGTTTTAGCCTGCAGTTTTGGTACTATTAACTGGTTACCATCATTTGTACTTGCCTGGAGGCACTGAAACACAGCTGCAGGTTTAGCACGCAAATGCTGATTGAAGCATTTATTTTGTGGGGCAGTATATGTGAGCAGTACTGGCGACATGGAGGATACTGTCTGACATACGATAGCAGGGTTCAGGATGGTGGTGGGTCTGAAGAAGGGGGAACATGGGTCTTTGAATGTGACACTGGAGATGTGAGGGATGTCCTGGGGTTCAGTGGGGGAGGGAATGGCTGGGGGGGTAGTGAAGGATCCACTTTGTCCTCCTGTTCCTCCCATTCCTCTCTCCTGCAGTAGCTGGTGCTGATCTTGCTAGTTTCATGTCCTTTTCCCATTCCTGGTATAGACCAAAGAGGCTTCCAGAAAAATACCGAAGACCAAGCACTCCGTGGTGACTGCTATGAGGTTTCCACTAGGTGGAATAACACAACACTTTCACTTTTTAGGTGAAATCCCCAGAGAATTTGCAGCATAAATGTTGCTCAAGTGTTGATGAATTCTAGACAAACAGTCCCAAAGAGACAAAAACAGAAAATGCTGGAAAATCTCAGCAGGTCTGACAGCATCTGTGGAGAGAGAATAGAGCCAACGTTTCAAGTCTAGATGACGCTTTGTCAAAGCTGAGAGCAAAGAAAATCAGACGAGATTCAAACTATGAGGGTGGCTGGAGTGGGGGGGCTGTAATTGGGCAAAGGAAATGTAAATGTGACGATGATGGCTGAGAAAGGCACTAAAAGTGTCCATTAAATGATCAGAATGTGTGAATGGCAGAACAGAGGTACAGATTGTTAAGGGACTACTTGAGGAGTGTGGCAGTTGCCCTGATGGTGGGCTGGGGGGTGTCCGGTTTTGGAGACAAGATGGAGAACGAGATTGGAGAAGTGGAATCACTGTTGGGAGAAGTCACTGGATCAAATGCCATCTACTAAAATGGAGTGCAGCCTTTTAATGAGTGCTAATAGGTAATCGGCCCCTTAACTATTCTCCATCTGACTGTTCCTGCACTTCAATTCCTTTACCAAAAGAGCATCTTGCACTAAAATGTGGGCTAACCCAGCATTTCAGCTCAAGACCCCCATTTTGTCCATTCCAGAGACTAAAGATGCCAGCAAAAATGATCCTTGCTGTCTTTTGCCAGTGAGCTCACTTAATAATTTGCAAGTGGTATACCCAGGTTCCAGCTGGATGAAACTGAATAACAGACTTTAAGGTCCAAGTTTCTAGCCTCAGTTTACGCAGAGTGAGCCACGTTCAGCTGGGGCAGAGATAAAGGATTTACCCTCGGGTCTGAGTGCTTCTGTGCGGGCTGAGTAAATTAGGCCAGGAGCCAACTTCTGAATGTTAACAGCATTATACTGGAAGATGTACGTGAATGGGAGATGGGGACGAGGTTGGACTCTCTGTGGTCAAATCATGTACTACTGTGGATCATCTGGAAATGGCCTTTAGAGAGATATTCATTGATAGCTGGTGCCCAACGATCTGTAATGTAGCTTGGAAAGAAGGAGGAGAAGACATTGGGTAAAGAAAGACAAAAAAAAAAACAAATCCATCCTGTTTCTGTAAGTTTCCTGCGATGGGCTAGTTAGCCTTTATTTGGAATTAGCATGTTGATTTACAAGATCTAATCCCAAGAATATCCCAGAATTGAAAGTGGGGAAGAGTGGCACAGTAATGTCACTGGACTAAGATAAAGTCACTGTGGCCCTAGATGACCATAGACTGCTCTTCCCTTTGAGGGGGAGAGATGACTGGTGGTAATTTAACCTGAGGATCACCACATCTCAGGCGGGGTGCAAGGTTGAGAAAGCAGGGCCTTCATGAATAGCCTCAGCCGGTACGGGAATTGAACCTGCGCTGTTGGTGTCACTCTGCATCACGAATCAGCTGTCCAAGCTGAGTTAAAATCTGGAATTGAAAACTGGTTTCAATAGTTGTGACCATGAAACTATCATTGATTGTTATAAAAACCCATCTGGTTCACCAATGTCCCTTTAGGGAAGGAAATCTGCCATCCTTACCTGGACTGACCTACACATCAGTCCAGATCCACGTCAATGCGGCTGACTCTTAAATGGCCTAGCAAGCCACTCAGTTCAAGAGCAACGAGGGATAGGTAACAAATGCTGACTTTGCCAGCAACACCTACATCCCACATCCCACGAAAGAATAACTTTAAAAAAAATCTTCAGATGTGTGGCTGTGTGTTTCACATAGTATTCCCATAGACAGCAGATATCAAACAGAATCACAATTCAAAAATGGGTTGAAGACATTGAATGATACTCCAGTTAATCTAGCTCACTTACTTAAACAGAACTTTTAGACAGGGCAGGTACACTACCGTTTCCACATCAGTAAAAAAGCAGTTTCTGGTACAAATTATGATGAATTTGTGATACAACTCAGGATTCACATCTGAAACACTTCAAGATGGGCATAAAAACTCTCCAGAGGGTGGTGAATCTGTGAATTCATTGCCACAGAAGGCTGCGGAGCCCAAGTCATTGAGTGTATTTAAAACAGAGATAGATAAGTTCTTGATTGGTAAGGGGATTAAAGGTTACAGGGAAAAGGCAGGAAAATGGGGTTGAGAAACATATCAGCCATGATCGAATGGTGGAGCAGACTCAATGGGCCGAATGGCCTAATTCTGCTCATATATCTTATGGTCTTATGGTCAGTTGGGCAAGTGGGACACTACGGTGTGTTGCTGTTTCAGAAAGCTGGCACAGGCACAATAGGCCACCTCCTGTGCTGTAATCATTCTATGATTCTGGGCCATTTCACATTACTGTTGAGTTAATAATGGGTGCACTATAACTCCAATCTGACACAAAGATACATTCGAAAAGTTGCAAGATTGTCCATGGACCACTAAGTACTTAAGCACACAAGTTAATAAGGCTATAGAAAATGCAAGCAAAGCATTGGGGTTCATTTCTAGTTGGATAACATTGAAAGCAGGGAATTTAAGTTCAACCCATATAGAACATTGATTAGACCAAATTGGTGTACTGTTAATAGTTCTGACCCTTATTATAAAATTGACATAAAGACACTGGAGAAGGTGCAAAACATGAAGAGAGTGATGCCAGAATTGAAAGGTTATACCTGTCAAAAACAATTTAATAGTCTGTGGATTTTTCTCTAGAAAAGAGAATACTGAAGGCTAACTTGATAAAGTTTAAAGTTCATTGTCACAAGTAGGCTTAAATTAACACTGCAATGAAGTTATTGTGAAAATCCCCTAGGCACCACATTCAGGCACCTGTTTGGGTATGCTGAGGGAGAATTTAGCATGGCCGATTCACCTAACCAGCATGTCTTTTTAGTGGGAGGAAACCCACGCAGATGTGGGGACAACATGCAGACTCCCGACTCAAGTCGGGCATCGAACCCAGGTCTCTGGCACTATGAGGCAGCAGTGCTAACCATTGTGCCACCATGCCGCCCTTTCAGGTTATGAAATGGTTGGACAACAGTAGAGAGAAGATGTTTTCACCTGTGGGGGAGACCAGAACTACAGTTCAGGAGTAACTGTTTTATACAGAGATTGGTTAGAATGTGGGACTCGCTGCCGCATGGGATTGTTCAGTTGGGCATTTAAGGGGAAACTGGATCACCTCATGAAATAGGAACAAATAGAAGAATATGTTGAACAGAGTTGGGTGAAGAGGAGTGGGAGGGAGCTTGTGTGGAGCATGAACTCTGGCTTATGGTTGAGCTGAATAGTCAGTTTTAGTGCCTTGGATATATTGTAATTTAACGCCTGATTCAGTGATGGCTGAAATGGACAAAGCCATCGTGAAGCATCAAATTCAGAAACTTTAAAATATTCTGTTATTTGAGACAAGATTTGATTTATTAATTCGGAGCAATGCTCCATAAATTGGTGCTACACCAAAGACACCAATTTTGTTTTCACTTGTTTATTCCATGATGGCTATTTGCATATATATGCACACTGAAGGGAGTTAATGGATGATTTGTGGAAATTCACCTCTCAAAGATGTTTTGGATTTATAGAAATCATGGAATCCCTACAGTACAGAAGGAGGCCATTCAGCCCATCGAGTCTGTACCGACCACAATCCCACACAAGCCCTATTCCCATAACTCCATATATTTACTCTGCTAATCCCCCTGACACTAGGGTCAATTTAGCATGGCCAATCAACCTAACCCGCACATCTGTGGGAGGAAACCGGAGCACCCAGAGAAATCCCATGCAGACACAGGGAGAAAGTGCAAAATACACACAGACAGTGACCCAAGGCCGGAATTGAACCTGGGTCCCTGACGCTGTGAGGCAACAGTGCTAACCACCATTTGTTACTCATTTGTTACTCATGATTTCATTTTGCTTTTGCATTATTAATCTGTATTTTGAGTCTTACATTATTTTCAGCAGCAATTCCGCCCTGGTTATTTATTTGTATTGGAGAGTGCTTTTTCCACTCCTTGTCCTATAAGAGTTTAGCTGTCAGCTGCACATTTCGCCCGCAGCAAGCCAAGTACAGTAGTTACCATGGGAATTCTTTGAACTATTTTTGCCTTCAGATCAAAAGACAAGGCAGAAAGTCTGTTGGGGCCTGGGAACAAGGCCTGGGTGATTAGATCATAGAAGAGGAATGGGTAGACCTGTTGGGGGAGCTTCCAGACTACAACTTCCAATAGGACACATATCAGACACAACTCAAGGTTAATCACCAAACATACCACACATAGGAACATAAAAACTAGAAGCAGGAGTAGGCCATTCAGCCCTTCAAGCTTGCTCGACCATTCATTTTGATCAAGGCTGATCATTGAATTCAATATCCTGATCCCCTCTTCCCCCATATCACTTGATCCCTTTAGTCCCTAGAGCTATATCTAATTTTTCCTTGAAATCAGACAACGTTTTGGCCTCAACTACATTCTGTGGTATGAATTCCACACGTTCACCACCCTCTGGGAAAATTTTCATGGGCAAGACAAGAAACGGTGATTTGGAACCTTGGTGCCAAAGGTGATATGGAATGCTCTTCTTCATTGACAGAGGTATAGAGTGCAAAAGTAGGGATATAATGATGAAACTGTATAAGACACTGGTGAGGCCACAGCTGGAGCATTGTCTGCAGTTCTGATCACCACATTACAGGAAGGACGTAATTGCTCTAGAGAGACTGCAGTGGAGATTTACTAGAATGTTGCCAGGGCTGGAGAATTGTAGCTTCGAGGAGAGATCGGAGAGGTTGAGTTGTTTTGCTTGGAACAGAGATGGCTGAGGAGTGACATGACTGAGGAATACAAAATTGTGAAGGGGAGGGAGATGGTAGACAAGAGGAACCTGTTTCCTTTGGCAGAGAGTTCAAAAATCAGGGGTCATAGATTCAAGCTAAGTGGCAGAAGGATTAGAGGGGACATGAAAAACCTTTTTACACAGAGCGTGGTGGGCATCTGGAATTCGCTGTCTGAGTTGGTGACCCAGAGACAGAGACCCGAAACTCATTTAAAAAGTACCTGGATCTGCACCTTAGGTGCTGTAAGTTACAGGGCTGTGGACCATGTTCAGGAAGATGGGATTAGAAAGGGCATCTGGGCGTCTTTGAGTCAAGATGGGCCGAATAGCTCTCTTCTGTGCTGTATCATTTCTATGGTTCTATGGCAGTTCACAGGACTAAATGTTAGGAGCATTCGCTATTTAGATCTCTCACTTGACTTTCTCATTGGATGCCTCTCCAATATCCTCCCAAATTGCTGAATTTATCAGTCTCAGGTGTCTCTTGGACAGTCCATTCGCCACCCTCTGTTTCCACTAGTTACTGCTGACCTGGCAAATAACCCGCCATTGACCCCTGTGCTCTACCAGTGTATCAGGCACCTTGCGGCAGCAGCGATGGTGTGCATTATGGTGCACGGCGGCTTGTAGGTGTCTGAGGTTCCCAAAAAGCAGCTGCCAAAATTCTCCATCCATGACCACGGCTGGAACACCAAATTCTCCGTTCTCACTTGCAGCAGGAGGGGCACGGACGAGATCAGAGAATCCTGCCCGAGCATTCTTAGAGTCAGTACGGAAACCATACTATCCTCCCTTGGTTTAAAGTTGCGGTGTTTCCTAGCCTTGATATCTAAACTGTGACAGTAGTAATAGCTGCCGTATGCCCATATTATAACAGCAGACCCAAATCATTATTATTTTTACTGATGTTTTAAACCTCACATGTAGAGATCTTCAAAGAGCAATCCTGCTGCTTTGCTAAGCCACCCCTCTTGGGTATGGGCCAGCACTGGGATTTAGCAGCTGTGCATCCTGATCTCTTGCATTATGACCCGGTTTCCCTGAGTATGTGTGGTCACTGTGAAATGTGATACACTCACTGTCACATTAGACATGGGACAGTGAGAAACCAGCAGAGTTGTTACCTTTCTTATTCTCATCTCATTATTGACCTCAATATTTTACATCACTCTCATGAAGTGAATATTATTCACCCCCCACGTTAGCTTCAAGGTATCTTCACTGAGCCCCCTATTTTGGGAAGCTTTCAATGGCATTCCAAGGATGAAAATCTTTGTCAGTATACCCAGTACGGCGTTAGAAACTCGGTTGGAGAGAAAATAAAAAGCACAATTTTGATTAATTCTTTTGCAACAATTCTGTTCCACCTCATTTTTGAGGAACTAACTCATTCAAGGGTAGCTCCTGAAAACAAACTCTTTGGGCTAAATTTTATGGGGTGGAGTGGCGGGGGGGGGGGGGGGGGGAATGCGTGGGGGTGCAGATTGCTCTCCATCCTCCAACCCCAATGTTGCAAGAATCGGCTGGCAGTCTACGCACCAAGAAGAAGCCAGCCATTCAGCCATAACACACTGCCGGCTGGCTAAACAGGCCGCGAATGGGCAGCGTCAGGAAGTCCCCACTCTCCCTCGAGAGCTGCCAGCCAACCCGACTGGCCAGTAGTCCCAGCAGCGCCAACTGAGTAGTGGGCAGTGCCTGGACTGCTAAGTAGCCCCGGGATGTAGGCAACTGTAATAGTCTTACCGAGGCCAGTCTTCCTTCACCGGTCACTCTTTAGTTACAGTGTGTTCGAAATGCCATTCAGCGGCCTCAGATTGTGGGTCAGCCCTGAATCTTCCAACTGCCGGCCTGAGTGGAGCCAGCTGGTTTTAACATGCCCCCACCCCACTGCTCCTTCCCTATTGTGCAAGCCTCCATTCGCCTAATAGGGGAGCTCGTATTCTACGAGACCCAAAGGGAGATCTATTGATGATCCCCCAGGCTATCATAACAGCATCCATTGTATCAGGGCCCTGTTAAGTCAGGGATCTTGGATGGGAAAGGAATGATGCAGCCTGGGAGTGGAGTGGGGTGGGAGGGGCACGAGGGAAGTGGGGTGGCTTGTTTTGGAAGTCAGGCGGGGAGGAACAAAAGGGAATGATCATATCTTGGAGGGGTGCCTCTAATGCACGAGGGGCACACCCATAATAATGTGCCCCCTTTTCCTTCCCACTTGTCCAAAAATCTTTGTAAAAATACGGCCTATCCACTGCTGTCCATCTGCCATGCTAACAGTTGTATGACGTGGGCCCCATATTATATGCTGTTACAAAGCCAGTTGACTTTTAATAGATTATTGAAATATGGCCGAGTGCGCAGCTGCCAAATCCGACGCCCACCCACCAATTGCGTTATGGGGGCAGCTCGGGGGAGTTGCCTGGAAAGTAATGGACTTGTCACTCCTTGTATTTAATGTGCGCCCCCCCCTCACCTCATTACAGAACTTTAAATATTTCATTTCTATTTATTCCCATGAAAGCAAACATTTGTTTTTAATTAAAGTAGTATCACTTCTCTAAAATATGTTGGTCAAAAAAAAAGAGGATAGCCTTGAACCTGAAACAAACTCCAATCTGCTCCATCTCAGTGTATTAACAAATGATTAAAGAGATGCTGTGAATTGCATAAAACGGACTCTGGTGCCAAAATGACTCGAACTTCTGCCATAAGATTCAAACACACATATTTAGTTACGGAATGAACATTGTAAACTTTATTATTTTTAGCAACGACCATCTGTTCCACTCACTATTTGTTGTGTGATTATCTGTGTTAATATTGATTGACCTTGCTCCAGCTAATGGCTCATTAAAAACTGTGTTGTGGAGATACCGTGCTCAGAAAGAGATTACTCTGGCCACACACTTAAAGATTAACCAATGTTGGGGCCATGGTTCAACAAGAAGTTTTAGAATTAAAGTAGCCAGGTATATTGTCTGAATGATGGACATGATGCTAAGTGATGTGTTTTGTAAATCTGCCTTCGATAACATTACTTGTTACATAATTATATGATGATTAATGTTTTTGAGGTGCTTGCCTCTTCATCGCCAGGTTGTGCAAATGTAGTGTGACACCTACTTCTAAAGGGCAGCTCGGTGGCGCCGTGGTTAGCACTGCTGCCTCACAGCACCAGAGACCCTAGTTCAATTCCGGTCTTGGGTGACCGTTTGTGTGAAGTTTGAATGTTCTCCCCGTGTCTGCGTGGGTTTCCTCCGGCTGCTCGGGTTTCCTCCCACTGTCCAAAGATGTGTAGGTTAGGTGGATTGGCCATGCTAAATTGCCCCTTAGTGTCCCAAGGGAGATTAGCGATGCAAATACATGGGGTTACAGGGATAGAGCCTGAGTAAGATGCTCTTTCGGAGAGTTGGTGCAGACTTGATGGGCCAAATGGCCTCCTTTTGAACTTTAGGGATTCTGTAAACCCAGTTTATGATTAGCATTCTGTACTGTCGCAGTTAGTAAATGGAAAGGTGGCACTGCTCAGCTCTGCGGGTCACTAAGTATTGTCAGGCACAAGGAGTAAACATGTAACTTGGGAAACCTCCCTTGTTCTGTCGCAATAACTGTGTTGATTTGTAGTGATTGTCCCTTTAAGGGCCACACAGCAGAGTAAGGGGCTGGGGTTGATTTGGAACTTAGAACATAGACCATAGAAAAGCTACAGCACAAACAGGCCCTTCGGCCCACAAGTTGCGCCAAACAATTTCCTTTCCTTCTAGGCTCATCTATAACCCTCTATCTGACTAACCTCCATGAACCTATCCAAAAGTCTCTTAAAAGACTCAATCGAATCCGCTTCCACCACCACTACCGGCAGCCGATTCCACGCACCCACCACCCTCTGAATGAAAAACTTACCCCTAACATCTCCTCTATACCTACTCCCCAGCACCTTAAACCTGTGGCCTCTCGTGACAACCATTTCAGCCCTGGGGAAAAGCCTCTGAGAATCCACTCTATCAATACCGCTCAACATCTTATACACCTCTATCAGGTCACCTCTCATCCTTCGCCTCTCCAAGGAGAATAGACCTAGCTATCTCAACCTATCCTCATAAGGCATACCACTTAATCCCGGCAACATCCTCGTAAATCTCCTCTGCACCCGTTCTATGGCTTCCACATCCTTTCTGTAATGAGGCGACCAGAACTGGGCACAGTACTCCAGGTGGGGTCTGACCAGGGTCCTGTACAGCATTATCTCCCGATTTCTAAACTCAATTCCTCTATTGATGAAGGCCAGTATTCTATACGCCTTCTTAACCACAGCCTCTACCTGCGACACCGCTTTGAGTGTCCTATGAACCCGGACCCCAAGATCCCTCTGTTCTTCCACACTGCCAAGCGTCTTACCCTTAATATTATATTCTTCCATCCTATTCGACCTGCCAAAATGAACCACCACACACTTATCTGGGTTGAAGTCCATCTGCCACTTCTCTGCCCAGTCTTGCATCTTATCTATGTACTTGGTGGATAATCACCCCAGGGAATGGAGTCCTCTCTCAGGCAGATGGACATGTAGGGACAAATGTAATCTGTGAGAGAGCATCATTGCAATAAAATAACCATATACAGTGCAAGACTAGACCATTCATACCATCTTAACATGTACCTCTGGTAACTCAACTCAGCTGGCCTTTCTTAATTTACTACTTTATCAGCAAATTATTCAAATATTTATCACCTCTTGAATAAAGATTTAATCTCGCATCTGTTTAAGCATCTAAAGTCGACTTTGTGTCTTTATTCGCTGGTAACGGTTAAAATACACAGATTTGTACAACACTTCAAGGTCACTAGAACAAAGAGACACAGAGACAATTTCATTTAGTTTTGTAGCTACTTAGACAATAGTAAATACTTGCAATGCATAAACCAAATACTCACTATCTGTTACTTTACTTAACTTAAGGTTGATTTCCACTTGCACATGAATGGATTTACCTTGTATTAAGTTGATCTTTCTCGACACCCTAGCTATGACTGTAACACTACATTCTGCACTCTCTCGTTTCCTTCTCTATTAACAGTATGCTTTGTCTGTATAGCGCGCAAGAAACAATACTTTTCACTAAGTGTTAATACATGTGACAGTAATAAATCAAATCAAATCAAAAACCTGGCCAGGATTTTTCACATGGATATCAACCTTTCTTCTTTCCAGATGTTGTCTCTCCCTCCTGTGAGCTTGTTCCCTGAGTTCACCACACTGCCCACAAGCTCTTTGTTAGCATTCTTACAACTCAAAAAGTTCCTTGGCAACCGGCCAATGAATTGATCAGAAACCCAATTGAATCGTTTGATTAGGCCAATCAAATAGAGCCAGCACAGAGATTCTAGACCCGCGAGACCCCATCATGCCCCCTCACGCCAGTGAGGCCGGCTGCTGAGCTCTAGGGGTGCCATTGCACAGGCGCCCTGATCTCCCTACATAATGGGAGATCTGTCACCTCCCCACCCCCACTTCAGATATCGCCACCCCCCCCGATCACTGCCTCAGTTGATCACCCCACCTCCGATTGCTGATTTGCTCCCCTCCCCCCCCACCCCCCACTCCTGATCGCCACCCCGCCATTCCCACCCCTCTATGGGTTTACCCTTGCCTTGCCTCTGTCTTGGCCCTGCACCTTCAGGCCACGCACCCCATCAGGTCCCACTCCCTCAGGCCCCAGCCCTTTGCACTGCCCTGTGTCTGGTGGGCAGTGCCAGGGTGCCAGTCTGGCAGTGCCAGGGTGCCAGTCTGGTAATACCGGGGTACCAGGGTGCCAGGCTGGCACTGCTCCATGAGCAATGCCCGGCCCTGCCCCCAACCACCTAGGGGGTTTCAATGGCCTCCAGTCCCACCGGCAAGGCTGTCACGTCTGGTCCCCATTAGTGAGGACCATCTGTGATCCTTGCTCGTGAAGACCTCAACTAGTGAGGAGGCTTCGGTAAGATGCTCTGTCAGAGAGTCAGTACAAACTCAATGGGCCAAATGTCCTCCTTCTGCACTGTTGGACTTCTATGATTCTAACAACTATAGCTCTTCATATTGATTTCATTCACATCTTATGGGGTAAGCCACGTTTCTTAAGTCAGTGTGAAAAAAAAATTCTCCTATTACATATAATTCTGTTTATCTAAATATTCTTCCAGCATTTTATATTTAATGCTTCAAGCAGTCAGTGAAGGAAATGGATACCATTCTTTAATTTAATCCAGTCTTTTTAGCCATCATTGACATTTATGATGATAGCGTTTATTTGCTGATATATCAAATCTTTTCCCTTGGACCGGTCTCCAAGTTCTGCTTGTCCTCTCAAATTAATTCATTCCTGAAAAGGTAATTACATTGGGCAGGGGGTAGTGGGCAGAGACCCATTCCAATGGTGAAAACGTGGTGGTGATTTTGATGCCCCATTTGATTTTGCCACCTCAATGCAGCTCGCTGCTCCTTAGCCCCCTCAAGAATATCAGCGATTAAGCTCTTGGCAGGAGGTGCCAGGAGGAGGAGAGGACTTTGACCCTGAGCAAGGCCGGTCTAATGGGAGGTGTGGTATTTTGGGGAAGCCAGGAGAAATAATCCTAATCCTTTGAAAATATCACTGTTTAAATTTTATCTGACCATTTCCTAATCCGATTGTCTGTACTCTCATGAAGCAGAGTTGTAGGCCCAGTTTATTGCAGAGTCGGAATGATTCTGGAGCCATTTAAAATGGGACCAGATTCCAGGATTCCCATCCCATTCCCAGCACCCCCCGTTTTCACTGACAAGGAATAGGGTGTGAGTAACGAGTCTGCGATTCTCTCCCAATCTGGGTAGTTACATTGCGAGGGTTGGGTATCTCTTATCACCTGCAATCTTTGTGGAGTTCTCCACAAAGGGCAGCTTCCCCATGACTTGTGTTCACTGTTCATTACAGTTGTCATATCTGGTTGCCTCTGTTGTAGATATTGCAAAACCATTGCTCTCTTATTTCACTTCACTTTAAACAAATTACAGGATGGTGGGGGGGAGGGAGGTGGAATTAAGCAAGCTGAATGACCCTCAAGAAATTAAACCTAAAATTGTTTAGAATTTCTGATGACTCTTAAATGATTTTCTTTTACAGCGTCTAACAATGACACCTCTGTTTACAAAGGAATGTTTGCCATGATTTGTCCCGATTTTGTCATCTTGATTTAACGTTGTAATTTAGGTATTTCATTATTGTGGTGTGTTTACCCTGAATTTTAGTGGTGGAGACAGTAGCGCAGCGGTAATGTCACTGGGGCCAGAATTCTCCCACTGCAGTGAACGGAGATTTGGCTGGGTGCCGAATTCCCCGACTTTGCTGCAGCGGGAGCATGGCATGAACGGCTGGTAAGATTGCGCCCTGAGTCTCAGTAATGGTGACCACAAAAACATTAATGATTGTTGTAAAAATCCATCTGGTTCACTGGTGTCCTTAAGGAAAGGACATCTGATTTTCTGGCCTCCATGTGACTTCAGATCCACAACAATTTGGTTGACTCTTAACTACCCTCTGAAATGGCCAGTTCAAGAACAATTAGGGATGGGCAACAAATGCTGGCCTTGCCAGTGGTGCCCACATCCCATGAAAGAATTTTTAAATAATTGTTGGGCCAGAGGAATTATTACTTTGCATATAATCAGGACTGTCTGATGCTGAATTTTATTGCCCGTAATAGAATTTTTAAAAATTCATTCATGGGATATGGGCGTCACTGGCTGGCCAGCATTTATTGCCCATCCCTAGTTAAGAATCAGCCACATTGCTGTGGCTCTGGAGTCACATGTAGGCCAGACCAGGTAAAGATGGCAGATTTCCTTCCCTAAAGGACGTTAGTGAACCAGATGGGATTTTCCGACAATTGACAATGGCTTCATGGTCATCAGTAGATTCTTAATTCCAGATTTTTTTTATTGAATTCAAATTTCACCAATGGCTGTGGCAGATTTGTACCCAGAACATGAGCTGAGTTTCTGGATCAATAATCTAGCGATAATACCACTAGGCCATTGCCTCCCCTTGCTGTTAATGCTGCAGCATTAACACTTCTTACCTCCGAGAGTACAAAGTTCAGGCAAATGTCATAGGAGAAGATTGAATTCAGTTGTTGCAATTCTGCCCAAGTCACCTAGATCATTCAAGAACGCCTACTGTAATTTTTCTGATTCTGGGTTTTAGAAGTTTACCTTTGATGATCAAAATGGTTGTAATCGATTATCATGCAAAAAAGCTTGTGATGTTGAAGGCTTTTGTAACGTACGCAGGTTTCTCCTGATCATCAGTTTGTTGGAAATTTAATTAATTCTTCTCTTGCACAGGTGAAAGATCAGCGGTCCAGTGATGTGAAAGGGAAGCAAAATTTAAATATTAAAGAAATAAAGTCCCAACAGAAGAAGAAACCTCCCGACTTCACAGGTAGGCAAAAATATCTTGTCGGTGCCACATGCCACAAAATCAGGAATATTCCACCTAATATCTCCATCTTGTTTTCCCAGAGTCATCAACTCAGAAGGAGCTAGACATTTTCTCTGACCAAAAAATCCAGAATTTAAATAAAGAGAATGCGGGCAACTTGAGTGACTTTGAGGAACAGAACAGTGTCAAAGACCTAGCAGAGCACAAAAACTTAACATTACAAGAAAAGCCATTTGAAGAAGATGTTGGAGTCTTCGGACCTCAACCTTCCAGACCAGCAGAGGGCACCACCTCCACTATTGGCCCAGAGTTTGCTGAAGCCATTTCAGACAGTCACATTGGTGACGGCAAGAAGGAAGACACAGCTGAGAAGGAACAAAGTGACATAAAGGTGGATGAGACCTTTACCGCAGTGAAGAATCAATCGGGGATCAACGAGCAAAATGATGAAAGGACGGCAAAGAACGATGTTATGCATGACAAGATAAGAGATAATAGGATCCCAGAAATATTGCAAGAAAAGGAGGAGGATGAAAAAGTTGAGAAAGACTTTGTGACTGAATCAGAGCCTGAAAGTGAAAAGGAGGAACTAATAGGTGAAGAAAATGAAGAAACAGACAAACATGATGTAAATGTTGATGAAACCATTGAAGTGGTTGACAATACTGGTCTTGAAAGCACAGACGTAGAGCCTACTATTACTGAGGGCCTCAAAGGGAAAGGCATAGTGTCACAACTAGAAGAACCTGTTTGCCATGGCAAGAACTGCACTGTCTTGTTAAACAGGTAATTGGTTTCATCAAACAAGATTATTTATGGGTTTGTACATTTTCAGAAAATCGTATTTCTGGTGAGTAACCTGAAAAGAATGAGGAAACCCAAACAAGTACCTCAGAGGAGCAAAATACTGTGGGAGGGATGAGTTATTTTCCATTTGAGGTATTGGTTTTTCTCCTTCTCCGAGAAGGGACATCCTATTATTCTGGAATCAGAAAATAGGTACCTGGTTCCTCAACCCCGAATTAAAACTACTTCTGGAAGGGACAATAGTATCTAAATTGCAGACATTCCTTAGTCTCTCATGTGGTTGGGAAGTAGTACCTCTCATTTACACAATTTCCTGTTCCATTTCTGAAAGAGGTTAAAAAAACACATCCAATTGTTTTGAGATGATGGATGAATGAGGGGATATTAATTAAGATGGCAAATTTCCATTGATGTTATTCATAGTGAGCTGATGGCCTTTTGTTGTCAGAGGGAAGCATTGGGGTTCAGATGTGGGAAATCAATGCGTATCTCCACTGAAGGGGTTTGGAAAGAACTCAGTGTCAAGGAATTCAACACAACTTTCTTGTAAAAGAGTATAATTTTCTGAAGGAGAAAAACAAAAACCCGAATGGAAAATAATCACCCTTCTCAGGGGCTATGAGAGGAGAGGTTGAATAAACTAGGATTGTTCTCACTGGAAAGAAAGAGGAGGAGGAGACCTGATAGAGGTCTACAAAATTATGACAAGATGGATAGTCAGAACCTTTTTCCAAGGGTGAAAGTGTCAATTACAAGGGGGCACAGGGTTCAAGGTGAGAGGGAGAAAGTTTAAGGCAGATGTGCGAGGCAAGGTTTTAACGCAGAGTGTGGTGGAAGGCGCTGCCAGAGGAGGTGGTGGAAGCAGGCACAGTAGCAACATTTAAGAGGCATCTGGATGTGTACACAAATAGGAAGGAAAAAGAGGGATACGGATCACGTAAGGGCAGAAGGTTTTTTTTTAGTTAGGGCATCATGATCAGCACAGGCTTGGAGGGCCGAAGGGTCTGTTCCTGTGCTGTAATTATTCATTCTTTGTTCTCTTTTTTCAAAGATTAGTGTCTGGGGATTTGGACTATGCCCCTCCCCCAGGATGGGCGCACCCACTCACACCACACCGCCAGGATTGTGCGGCTTCACTTCTGCTGACAACTCCTGGAATAATTCTTGTAGGGTGGCACAGTGGTTAACACTGCTGTTTCACAGCACCAGGGACCCGAGTTTGATTCCCGGCTTGGGTCACTGTCTGTGCGGAGTCTTTACGTTCTCCCCATGTCTGCGCGGGTTTCCTCCAGGTGCTCCGGTTTCCTCCCATAGTCCAAAAGACATGTTGATTAGGTGCATTGGCCATGCTACATTCTCCCTCAGTGTACCTGAACAGGCACCAGCGTGTGGCGACTGGGGGATTTTCACAGTAACTTCATTGCAGTGTTAATGTAAGCCTACTTTTGACACTAATAAATAAACTTAAACTTAAAACTTAAATTCCAGCTGGAGTTGGCAACCCTAATGCTGAAGGGCTTCACTTGAATAAATAATTTGGTAAGTTCAGGAATTCTTTCAACATTCCCCTTACAACTTCAATAACAATACAGCGCTTCCAGAACTGACTATTGATAACAATTATTTTCTTGCCCGACGAAGGGTTATGAAAGAAAATACAGCTATTTTGACAATTTAACGTTTATTATGGAATATGCACGAAACTCAGTTTCAAAATTTCCAAGTGCAGAATTTAATTTGCCACTGATTTAACATGATAGACTTGCTAAATTAACAACCCCTTAAACCTTCTTACCTGATCAGCAACGTGATCGAAACAAACATAGACACTTTACCTTGTTCTAATATTTTACACAAACCTGCTAACTACTATTTGCTCTCACTGTCATCAAAATTGGTTCACTGGCAGGTTTAGTTTTAGGTAATTTTCCATTCATGCCTGGCTTCAGAAGAGGAAGCAGCCTCACTAATAGCTCTTCCTGACATGCTCCATTAATTGCTAAACTGGGTATCAATCATCAATTAACTCTGGCCGTTATAGGCACAGATGCGCATGGTTAGTCTCAGGCTTTCGCTGAAAATGATAGCCCTTGGAGGCACCACAATCTCTCGTCTCAGGCTTCTTAGAGGGATGCAGGCCTCGACAGTAGTCATTGTTGAAGGCACCTCATGAGCAAAAAAAGTACGTTTCTTGCAAGCAATGTCTTTCACGTTACAATTTTAATTTCAGGTGGGGGAAATAAGCAAGACATCAGGGCCAGAATTCTCCGACCTCACCTGCGGCTGGGATTCTCCAATCCCGCTGCTGTGAAGGGAGGTTTGGCTGAGCACCAAATTTTCCGTTGTCGCTGGCAGCAGTAGTGGGGCATGCGAGATCGGGGAATTCCAGCTCAGGTGAATGGTTTTTTAAAATTATTTGGAGAAACTTCACTGGCTTCCTTTTTTATTGCAAGCTTTTGTTAGCTGCAGTTTATTAATCGATTATTTTCACGTGTCCCTGGCAGTGCTTATTAAATTGCCTTACAGTTTTTTAAAAAATAATTCATTCTTGGGTGTGGGCATCACTGACAAGACCAGCATTTGTTGCCCGTAACTATAGTCCTTGGGAAGGTGAGTTGACTTCTTGAATCTCTTCGGATCGTGTGGAGTAAGTGCTCCGTGATGTTGTTAGGTAGAGAGTACTTGAATCTTTGATGATGGAATAACAACGACATCAATCTGAGTCAGAATGATGCACGACTTGGAGGGGAACTTGGAGGTGGTGATGTTCTCATTCCCTTTAATATTGTACCTGCATATAGCTTATATTTCTGCTGCTTATTCCTCCCTACAAAATGCAAACTCTACAGCCCTGTCTTAAATTTCATCTTCCAAGTTTCTGTCCATTTCATCAGTTGATGTTCTCTTGGAGATTGTTACTGTCCACCTCCCTGTTTACTACTTTTCTGAGGTTTTGTGTCATCATTGAACATGTCCTCAGTATAACAAATTCCATGCCATTAATATATCTGAAAAAGAACAATGGTCCCAATAGCAACCCCCAGGATGACACCACAATATAACTCCTTGTATTTTTCTAAAATTCATCTGCAAATTTGTTCCCCATCTCATTCATACTATAGTATTTGGTGACCTATAATATACACAAAGCAGCCTAATAACTTTCCTTCTGTTCCTTATATTCCACTGAATGTCTCTTATTCTCAAGTGTATCATCCCTTTCCTGAGCAGTTAATGACATATTTAATCAGTACTGTCATTGGCCCTTCCTCATTCCTGCTTTATTGTTCCTGAATACATTGTAGCCTGAAATATTAAGTTCCCATTCCCCCCCCCTGTTTGAACCAGGACTCTGTAATGCCATTACTCCACAATCCTATGTGACAATTAGTACCTGCAGCTGCCCAATCTTGTCTATCTCGCTTTGTACATTTACATACATGCACACCAAACTTATCTGAGTTTCCTTCGTATTTCTTTCCTGCCTGACCCCTCCTATTTCTAAACTCCTCTTTGTCATAATCCCAGACCTTGGTGCACCCTCTCTGATGCTTCATCCTGGTTCACCTACCCATATAATTTGGATGAAATGCTGTCCTCACGGCACTAGTTAGCTCTCAAACAAGGACATTGGTCCTAGCCTTATTAAGGTGCACCCCATTCATCTTGTACGTCCATCCTGACCCAGAAGTGGTCCCAATGCCACAGGAAAGTGAAAACCCTCCCTCCTGCACCATTTCACCTGCCATGAATTCATCTGTTTTATCTTCCTCTCCCTAACTTGTCAGAGCCATCGGGAGTAGCAATTTAAAAATTAAAGGAGTGAAAAGGACATTGTACTGAGCCTTATTGGGGCTGCTGAAAGCTTGTTGTTGAAAGCAGGAAGCAAGCCCACTTTGGCAAGCCACGAATCCTGGGGAGGAGGGGGCAGGGAGGGAATCGTTCACATTTGTGCTAGTGGCCAATTAAGTGTCTCCTACCAGAGCTGTTGTCTTGGAGAAGGATGGCACAGGCCACCCACAAAAACCTTCTGGACCAATAAGGGGACTGGCAGGTAATCAGTCTCAACAGCACCACTGCTAGAGTGGTACCAATGCTGAGGTTACAACTATGAGAAGAGGACACCGCAATGACCAAGGCACCCTTGAAGAAGTGAAGAAGGGTAAGAGGGCATTGGGGGACATTAGAGCCAGGCAGGTTTTATTGGCTGGTCGCCCCATGTGGTAGCAGCACCCATCCTCCTCCCCCCCCCGCCCCAATCCCCCGACACACATATACACACACACAAGATTGGGGCAAAATGCTTGCAGAAATAGTTGGCCAATTGAAATCCTGGATGGCTGATCTTCCAGCATACTTTATGATGGTGAGAAGATGTCATGCCCACCCTGACATCTTCCCACACCATTTTGCCAACCTCTTGGTCTCCCAGTCTCTTGCCAAGGGGTAAAACCTATGACAGATAAACCATGTAAAGATGAGTAAACACTTTTTAGTGGACAAACCATTGGAAAATATTCCATAATCATGATTTGTCGGTGAATGAATTGAATTACTTAACTTGTTTTTTGGAAAAGATGTTTGTCTTTTTTTTTTCTTTGCATCTAAAATTTTAAATGTCCTAAATAAGTTTTTAAACATTTTTTTAATTGGTCATTTCACAACAACATAATTAAACCTATCCACTGAGCATGATAATTACCGATGTCTTTCAGACGGAGAAAGATAAGAGAAAGGAGGAAATATGAGAGGCAGCTAGAAGGAGGCTTAGAGAAGGAGAAAGGGAAACAAGGAGAGAAATTTACAGGCCGGGTGTCTTTCTTCATCTTAATCTGCATTCTTTTAGAAAGACAAATGAATTGAATTTTGCAAACAAACCAAATCTTAACTTATCACCTTGTTCAGTTAGGAAACGAGAGTGATTTAACTGCGCCAAGTATTGGTTCAGTTTCTATTCGTAGCTGTCTTGCCGCTGAACCAGAAGTTTCAAGTCTCATTCCAGAACTGGACCACAAGAATTAAGGCTTGCATACTCAGTTGTGTCTTTGCTTTTGAACAAAATGTATCTGTATAACTTTTGTTACTTTTGAAAGATATGAAGATAGTGAGCGAGAGGCTGAGGCTTTATTGGCGGCGGCAGCAGAACCGGAGGAGGGAACGTCACAGAACACTGAAGAACACGAGTTCAAAGATGTGAGCACGGCCAATAAAAGGAGAGTGAGCGAGGAGGATTCACTTAAAGATGACAACAAAAAGAGCAGAGTGGAGGAAAAAGGCCAGAGCCAGGAAAGCACATCTGAACCTGCCTCAAGTCAGGACTGTGCCACCCCCACTGCTGGCCAGGAAGAAAATAACCAGGAAACCAAAGAGGAGAGTCCACACATTGTGATTGGCAAGTTGACATCAACTTCTATCTTGTTGTCAATCCAAAGTGGCGCCAATGCTAAATGCCTGGAACATAAATTTGAATTTAAAAGTCTAATGAGGACCATGAAACCCTTGTCGATTGTTGTAAAAATCCATCTGGTTGACTAATTCACTCCCCCCCCCCCCCCCCCCCCGCCCCCAACCCACCACTCTTCAGCCTCCCAGGGGACTTCCTGACTAACCCAATTCCGTCCCCCCCAAATTCCCAGATTAGAGTCCACTTACCACCAATCAACTCCCTCTTCTCATACAGTATAAAGTTGTTGTTTCCTCTAACATTGGTACCCTTGCGATTGTCCTGATAAGTGCAGGATGAAAAGTTTTAACAAAATGTCCTTTTTACAGCAATACTCAAGCCCCGTATTACCAAATAACTAACAATAATGGCCGTTTATTCAATGAACACACTTGTAGCCCAAAGGCTAAATTGCAGTGTGATGTACATCAAAAAATTCATAAGCAGACTAAGCAATCAACTTAAAAACGTGCAAACCTGTAACAATATCAGATTCTACTAACTTCCCCAAAACTGGCATAAACTGATAGATTTGTAGTGATAGATCTTCCTTCCTAAATAATGGAAATGATGTAATGAGTGGGCTCCTCTGCGATGTGAACCCATGCCCTGACTGGGGAGGCCATTTCCAACCTAGGGAAGACATTGGGAGAGGAGAATGGGGCAGAGGTAGGTCTGTTTTAACAGGTATGTTTTTAACTTTTACATTTTCCTTGTGGGACCAGGAGGAGCTGGAGAGCTCTTCCCATTGGCCTGGTCAGGAAGGTTTAGTCCCACCTCTTCAGCTATGCAATCTTTTGTCTCACCAGAGACCCTTCCAAACCCCTGCCCTGCTATATTCTTCTGTTGAAACCTTTGCTGCTGATCAGCAGCTTTCTGCCACCCAAAATTCCTCCGTCACCCATTTGCCAGCTGACCGTTGCTGCCCTTTTTGGGCAGGGTTTTTTTATAGAGACCTTCCCCTCTGCCCATCTGATTTCTACTCCTGGTTAAAATCAGGGCTAATGTTTTGATCTGGCAATGAATGGAGAAAAGACCACATTTGTTCTTACAGCGCACGTTTTACAATGTGGCTCAGTTGCTGAGTCATTTCCTATGGCCATGTTTTGTCTAATATCGATCAACTGTTTTTCATAAGCGTAAATCCAGAAAGTCTTTGATTTATATCTTTGACTGTTACCATTATGGGTGCAATCTAAGAGCAGTTAATGACAATCTTCCTGTGACCTCTTTCTTTACAATTGATGCACAAGTGCCAAACTGCTTCTGTATTTTATCTTCCTGGTCTAGATGATGGCCCTGCTCCACCTGCTCCATTTGAACATCGCATCGTCTCAACCAACACGGCACAAATTGGCAATTTCTATACAATCCACAAATCGGAAATCCTTGGAGGGTCAGTTCTGTTTAATGTTCATCAGAGAATGACTGACTGTTAAAAATGCATGGAGGGCAACTTTAACCCTGATCCCCCCCCCCCCCCTCGACTCCGTGATGAATGGAAGAGAGTTTTGGGTTGGGAAATGATGTGTGGGCTAATTTGCGAAACCCAATGCCAACCTGCCTGTCTTAACCCAAGCAGGTTTTGGGGGCTTCCAACATATTCTGCAGAGGCAAGTCCATCATCATAAGATGTAAATGAAACTCCCCTCCTGATATTTTGGCAGGCAGATAAATTTAAAATGACCAGCCATTTTACTCAGGACTCAGGGAATTTCCATCTAACGGGCGCAGCTAGTATTCTGCTGGAAGGTGCTTTTCCAGCACTGCTTGTGGGCCTGGAGGAGCAGGAGTGCTTCCTCACCCAGCCCATCAAGCCAATCTTCTGCCACCTTCATCCAACACCTGGCACCATGCTCCTCCAAAACAATTGCTTCCGGTACCCATTTCCTCACAATTACCGGTCCAATTCTAACCAACATGTAATGTTAGCAGTTGTCAAGGATAGATCCTAATGTTCTCCAGTCGCCATCTTCTCCCATAATCTTCCCCACTCACCAGTCAGTCTGTCCTCATCCTGAGCAGGTGCAGAGCAGGAAACAAAGGCAAAGAAGGAAAATAAGGTTCTGTCTCTAAATTAAGCAGGATTTACATGTCCTTGATCTTGTTAGATTTGTCTTGCACTCCTATGTTTCCCTGCAGCAAACTCCTCCCGTCCCCACCACTCTCCAGAAGTGGTGGAGTCGGTTGGCTGAACAGCTGGTTAATGTGCAGAGTGATGCCAACAACATGTGTTCAATTCCCATACTGGCCGAGGTTATTATGAAGGCTTCGCCTCAGGTTAAATCACCACCAGTCAGCCTATGGTCATCTGGGACTATGGCGACTTTAACTTCAGGCATGGTGGCACTGCTGCCTCACAGCGCCAGGGACCTGGGTTCGATTCCAGCCTTGGGTGACTGTCTGTGTGGAGTTTGCACACTCTCCCCGTGTCTACGTGCGTTTCCTCTGGGTCTTCTGGTTTTCCATCACAGTCCAAAGATGTGCAGGTTAAGTGGATTGGCCACGCTAAATTATCCCTTAGTGTCTCAAGATTTGTAGGTTAGGGGGATTAGCAGGGTTATGGGGATAGGGCCTAGATAAGGTGCTCTTTCAGAGAGTTGGTGCAGACTTGATAGGCTAATGGCCTCCTTCTGCACTGTAGGGTTTCTATGATTCTATGAAATATTGGGGCTATTGTCTCTGTGTCAGAGGGATGTTAACAAGAGAACGACTGTGTGGGAATGCAGTGATGGTTTTTCATTTGAGCTGCATTGTTTTGTCACAGTATTGACAATGCATCACCTTCACAGCTGAAAACTCACCAGATCAAAGATCCCAACTTCAATGAAAACTGTGCTTTTCAAATATCTGGGGAGACTGTCTGTGGGTGGATAAAATCCCTCATTACAAGTATAGTTATATCAGCAGTTTGTAATGATCCCATGTGATTGTCGTGTATATTAATTAATTCATCGATTAAATTAATAAAATATAACAATGGTGCACAATGAAATGGTCTTTTGGTATTGCAATTCTATTTATGAAATTGGTTAGGTAGAAATGTTTTCTTCAACAATTACTACCTAAACCCAGGTGAATTCATACTTTGCCATCATTTTTGCAGTCATGTTCATAGAATCATGGAATCCCTACAATGCAGAATGAGACCATTCGGCCCATCGAGCCTGCACTGACAGGCCAGGCCCTATTCCCCCATAACTCCACATATTTATCCTGTTAGTCCCCCTGACTCTAAGGGACAATTTTGCATGGCAAACCCACACATCTTTGGAGCGTGGGAGGAAACCAGAGTACCCGGAGGAAACCCACGCAGACACGGGAAGAATGTGCAAACTCCACACAGACAGTGAACCAAGGCTGGAATTGAACCCAGGTTCCTGGTGCTGTGAGGCAGCAGTGTCACCCGTTGTTAATACTAATGTAATTAGCACCCTTCTCTCCTGCAGTATAAATTGTTGTGGTGTTTTGAAATTTTGCATTCCTGCATTTGTCCTGAGACGAAATGTTTGGGAAACATGAATCCCTTTTCAGTGATACTAATGTTCATATTGTGGAAATGCTTCTTGAAGTAAAAATGTAGCTATTGCTCGAACTATCATTTCTTAAAATTGTATTTCTGACTTTAATGTTTTGTTACAGAGGACGGTTTGGACAAGTGCACAAATGTGTAGAAAAATCCACAGGTCTTACTTTAGCCGCCAAAATCATTAAAGCCAGAGCAGCAAAGCAGAAGGTATAGTCATTCGGAATAACATTAGTCCTCTGCCAGAGAGATGATGTGATTTTTCTTGTATCATTCTACACATTGTTATTGGTTCACAGGAGGAGGTAAAGAATGAAATCCAAGTGATGAATCAACTTAATCACACAAACCTCATCCAGCTGTACGATGCTTTTGAATCAAAGAATGATATCACCCTGATCATGGAATAGTAAGTGCCAGTGATTTTACTGATGTTAAACATCATTTAAAGTAGCGATTTGTAAAAAGCTTATTCACAAAGGTGTAGTTAAGGATGTGATAGCAGGCTCAATTGTGCGATCATAACATTGACTATATCTGCCTGGGATTGCCAACCCTCCTGGAGTCATTAGGAAGTGAAGACTGATCAGCAGGGCTCTGCTGTGAGTAGGCCAGGAATAAAAATAACATAGGGGTACTTGTGGGCGGCACGGTGGCACACTGGTTAGCACTGCTGCCTCACAGCATCAAGGACTCAGGTTCCCAGCTTGGGTCTCTGTGTGGAGTCTACGCGTTCTCCCCGTGTCTGCGTGGGTTTCCTTCGGGTGCTCTTATGGGAGTTGGGGTCAGCCATTGGCAGGTGAAAGGTATGGGTCTGCTTAATCAAGCATGAGTAAGTATTGCGACCCACTTCTGGGTGCGGTTTGTGGTTAGGGAGGATAAAGATGTTTACTGAACATTGTGTGCTAAAATGTTAAGGACTCTGTACATCTGCGTGTATAGCAATAAATGTGCAAACTAAGGATTGAAAAGATGCTGAATTGTATTGGTTGAAAGTGCACACCAAATTGTAATGCTATTGGTGTTTTAACTTGTGTATATAGGCTGCAGAATGCTATAATTGAGACCCACTGTGTTTGTTCTCTTTGTGCACAAGAAATAAAGGTGTAGTTTTTGAGTACTCACCGTGCATGGTCTGGTTAATTCTCAACATTCTGGTTTCCTCCCACAATCCGAAAGACGTGCTGGTTAGGTGCATTGGCCATGCTAAATTCTCCCTCAGTGTACCCGAACAGGTGCCGGAGTGTGGCGACGCGGGGATTTTCACAGTAACTTCATTGTTCGTTTTCACAGAAACTTCATTGTGTTAATGTAAGCCTGCTTGTGACACTAATAAACAAACTTTAAATTCAGGGGACTGTGCACATTTTAAAATCTTCTTGTACTTCTTAGATATAATTTTAAAAGTTGAAGGTGGGATAAATTGCTGTGTGACAGAAGTTCCAGGTTTAGTGAAGACAAAGGCAATGCTGGGATCTGAAACCCAAACTGAAAATCTCATCAGGTCCGACAGCTTCTGTGGAAAGAGAATAGAGCCAACGTTTCGAGTCAAGGTACCCATATTTGGGTTAAAGTGGCACTGGGCTTTGGGCAAGAAAGGGGCAGCCAACGACATATAATCTGAAATAAATTCCAGGTTATATGGGTGGGCAACAGTGAAAATGGCCCTCAATGTGTCTAACCAGGATTAATCAGTGGAAGGTAGAGGGGTGGCCAATGTAATGAAGTTTTAATTGGATGCTTTTACAGTAGGATCTGATTCTAATCAGCGTCCAGCTGTAGTCATCCCATTCAACGGAATGCAAATCTGAAAGCAATGTGTGTGCGAATTAGTCAAAACCCAGGAATTCCCCATTTTTTTCTGACACTCAATTATCAGAGGAAATGGTTCAAATAAATTGTGCGAGGTTAATTCTGCGCTGATTATTTTTCTTTCTCTCTAGCATCGATGGAGGGGAGCTATTTGACAGGATCATAGACGAAAGCTACAATTTAACCGAAATGGATACCATCCTCTTTGTTAGACAGATTTGCGAGGGACTTCAGTATATGCACCAGAGGTACATCCTTCACCTGGATCTGAAGGTAAAAGCTGTCACCGGGGTTTGTAAAATACAATTATGTCACTTATCTAAAGAAATGAAATTGTGATTCAAACTAAATTGTAAATGCTTAAAGTTACTATTTGAGAGAGATAAATATCTATGTGGGAGATCAGCATTCCTGAGCTGCTTGGAAGGGGAACAAGGGATAAGCTCAAATGCCAGTGCTGGATGATTGAAGAGTACAATCAGGAAAGAGTCAGTGCTGAACTGATGGATAGGACTTCAGCAAACTGTAACAAAGGTGATTAAGATGACAAAATTATGAGAGGCATAGACGGGGTAGATCGTAAGAAGCCTTTCCCCATGGCAGACATGCCTAAGATCAGAGGGCATAGGCTTAAGGTGAGTAAGTGGTTTAGAGGGGATTGGAGGAAAAGGTTTTACACCCAGAGGGTAGTGGAAATATGGAATGCACTCCCTGGGAGGGTGGTAGAGGCAGGTACGCTTGCAACATTTAAGAAGCATCCGGATGAGCGCTTCAATCACCGTAGCAGGCGATGGCCCAAGCGCTGGGATTAGTATAGATTGGTATTTGATAGTCAACATAGACATGTGCCAGAATTCTACCGCCCTGCCCGCCATGGAATCAGAATGGGTGAGGGGCGGACAACGGAAATGTCCATTGACCACGGGCAGGATTTCTGGTCTCCCTCGAGCAAGACCGTAAAATCCCACCCATAGGGTGGGATTTTCTGACCGCGTTCACCATAAAACCGGAAAATCCAGCCCCAGGAATGGACCTTTGCATGGTCTGCCCCCTGCCTGCTACGATTCCCGTGGCGGGAAGGAAGGGAAAACTCTGGTGATGGTGGGCCAAAGGGCCTGTTTCTGTGCTGTATGACTCTAATATCCTTAATCAGAGAGTCATAGATATTAAATAATATAGTGCATTAAGCGACATGGAGCAAATGCGGGTAAATGGTGTTGAGGTACAGATCAGACATGAACTGAATGGCACAAGCTCGAGGAACTGCATATGGTTTACTTCTGTCCCTATGGTTTCATAACAAAAGTAAACTCCAAATCATTACTTCCAGATATGTCAACAGTATGGAACTGGAGAATATAAATAGAATTTAGTGAAAGTTTTAAACATTTTTAAAAATATATTCATGTGGGCATTGCTGGTTAGGCCAACATTTATTCCCCATCTCTGAGTGCCCAGGAGACATTTAAGAGTCTGCCATATTTCTGTGGATCTGGAGTCACATGTAGACCAGGTCAGATAAGGATGACAGATTTCATTCCCTCAAGGACAGTAGTGAACGAGTTGGGTTTTCACAATGATCGACAATGGTTTCATGGTCATCATTAGATTTTCAATTCCAGATTTTTACCTAATTTTTTATTGAATTCAAATTTCACTATCTGCTGTGGTGGGATTCGAACCAGTGTCCCCAGGCTGTTACCCTGGGTCTCTGGATTACTAATGTCCAGTGGCAATACCACTACGCCACCACCTCCATCAGCAAAAGCTTCTTTGCTCATATTGATACATCCATCACGGAACAATGCGTCATTTTGAGTTGAATTGGAATGCAGGATGGTGTGGTTAATTCCGTGGAGGGGTGAGCTCTGATAGGATAGTCAAATACCATTTTTTCCCATCCTTGACTTCTTTGATGTTTAAAATTTTCAGCCTGAGAATATTTTGTGTGTCAACCGGGAAGCTAACCAAGTGAAGATCATCGACTTTGGCTTGGCAAGAAGGTAAATGATTTGCGGATAATAAATTTCATTTTCTCTTCTTTCCAATCTACAAGGGCACATGTCTTTCTGACGGAAATGGCAAAAAGGCGTGTTATAAAAAGTTGTGTTAAGTGGCGCAGATTTCATCCTGAACTCGTTGTAGTTTGTTGATAGTGTGATAAAACATCAGCATTCTCAAATCTGATTTGTTATAACTGCTTCAGAAGAGTTTTTTAAAAAAAGCAAATAGTCCAAAGTGTCAGCGTATGCTTCAGTACTTTTTAAAATTCTAATTGGTTGAACAATACTTGTAGAAAAATCATTCTGAGCACCTCTTTCCCTCTCCCCGCCTGCTCCATTTTAAAATTAAAATTAATAGTCTTGCATGTGAATGGCTAACCTATCCGATGGGGCATCGTCAATAGATCTCTCCGTGGACCTCGTAGAGTACAAGCTCCCTATTAAACGAGTGGAGGCTCACCCAATAGGAGAGGAGCAGTGTGGGGTTTAAAACCAGCTGGCTCCATTCAGGCCGGCAGTCGCAGGACTTTGGGGATGACCTGTACACTGTAGCCGCAGAAGCCATACTTTATGCACATTGTAAACAAAGGGTGTTGGTGATGGAAGACTGGCCTCGGTGGGATTATTACATTGGCGGTGAGGAGTAACATTTGTATTTTTTCCCTCTGGACAACCTTTACTGTCAAGACAAGTAATCCTCCGGGAAGAAAAATCCCTATTTTTGGTAAACTTGAAGCCTACAATGCAAACATAGAAGACTGGGCTCAATATCAGAGTGCATGCATTATTTTTTTCAGGCTAACAATATTGAGGGGGATGAAGAACAGAAAGTAGTCCTGTTGCCAGTATATAGGGTCCTAATCTTCAGTGTCATAACAAGTCTGATCTAACTGGATTCCCATAGCTCCAAAACCTTTACTAAGTTGGTGGACTTGGTTAAGGGCTGTTATGACGCAAAGCCTTCCATAATACTTCAGCGATACGGCTTTAACATGGCAGAGCGAACCCATGTCATCAAATCTGTCACCAAATTTCTGACCAGGCTAGGAGAATTGGCAGAGCACTGTGAATTCAGGGCATCCCTGAATGACATGTTGCAATAAGAAGTCTCACAACACCAGGTTAAAGTCCAACAGGTTTATTTGGAATCATGAGCTTTTAGAGCACTGCTCCTTCCTCAGGCTCCTTCACTCACCTGATGAAGGAGCAGCGCTCCGAAAGCTTGTGATTCCAAATAAACCTGTTGTACTTTAACCTGGTGTTGTGAGATTTCTTACTGTGTCCACCCCTGTCCAATGCTGGCATCGCCATGTCATGACATGTTACAAGGTAGACTGGTCTGTGGAATTAACAACGTGACAAGTTAGATGGCGAGTGTGCGGTCCAGAATAGCACCAACACTGTGGGTTTAATTCCTCTTCTGACTGAGGAGGACCTGTCTCCTCACCCTGCCCCTATGACTGGAAGAAGCCACTGCTACCAAAAACAGCTGTGGATGAAGAAGGCAATGAGCCAAGGATCTGCCCAGAGGCAGGACACACGCAATATGGTCCAGCTGCTGTTTAATATTACATTGAGTTGGCTGGTGTGATTAATTGACGAACCATTATATTTTCCAAGATGGTGTCAAACATTTTTTGTGAGATATCAGCAGACAATAAGGTACAGAGATACCTGGGGGTATATGTGCACAAATCATCGAAGAATGCTGGGTAGATTGAAAAAGTGTGAATAAGACACCAAGGTTCCTGGGCCTTACCAAAAGCAGGGACGCTATGATGAACTTTGCTAAAACACTGGCTCAACCTCAACTTGAGTATGGTGTCCAATTATGGGCACTACACTTTAAAAATGATGTACAGATATTGGAAAGGGTGCATAAGAGGCCTAAAGGAATGGTTCTGGACTGGACTGGACTGTTCTCTTTAGAGAAGAAAAGGTTGAGAGGAGCTTTGATAGAGGTGTTGAAAATCTAGAGGGGTCTGGGCAGAGTAAATAGAGTACCTATTGGTGCAAGGGTCAAGAATCGGAGGACATCAATGTCGGATGAATGGAAAAAGAAGCAGAGGTGGCATGAGTAAAAACCTTTTTACTCAGTGAGTGTTTCGGGTCCGGAATACACTATCTGTGAGATGGTGGAGGCAGATTCAGTCCTGGCTTTCAAAAGAGAATTGGATAATTATCTGAAGAGGAAAGACTTGAAGGGCTACAGGGAAAAGGCAGGGGACCGATATTAGCTGAGTTTGTCTTGCAAAGAGGGTTGCGAGTTTCTGTCATTGATCTTCTTCATGTGACTGAACAGGCCAATGCACGACTTGCAAATCTTTGAGCACATAGAGCAGGATGTCCCATGAGGTTGTGGGGATCCAGAGTGCAAGATGTGCTTCATTGTCTTTCCTTCTCTTTCCACTGTGCCTCATCATTACGATGTTGGGACTCAAAACATGATGGAGCTTGATGGACAAGTTGTTGCCTCTTTAAACGTTTGATGGTGGGCTCTGTTCAGTCATTAATGGCAGTGCTGCCGCAGTTCTGGGAGAGAATCGGAGTGTCTTTGAAGTGTTTTCTCTGTCCCCTCTCAAACGCTGGCCAGTTGAGAAAACAGTACCCGGGGGAGATGGTTTTCGACCATCTGGACATAAGTGTCCAGTCCATCAAAGTGGATTTTGCAGGGGAGTTGCCTGAATGCTTGAATTGTGTGCTGACATTGTTACGTAGAATTTCAATAATGAATGAACTTGGGTGAAAAAGGTAACCTAATTTATGATTGTTCTATTTATTCTATTAGATACAAACCAAGAGAGAAATTAAAAATACATTTTGGCACTCCAGAATTCCTTGCCCCTGAAGTTGTGAATTATGACTTTGTTTCATTTCCTACGGATATGTGGAGCCTTGGTGTTATCACCTATATGCTGTAAGTATAATATAAAAGCATAAAGGATTGTTAGAGGAGAGAAGGAATTTAAATATTTGTGAACTGCGTCTATTTTCTTAGTTCTTGCCCGACTGTATGAAGTTTTTTATTCAGAATCCCCTCTTGTACTGTTACCCCCAAATATCAGAAAGATGCATACGCATGACGGAGGCCATTTGGCCCATCTAACCCACACTCCTGTGGAAATCTACAATTGTATCCTCACAACACAGCACTTATCCATCTCTAGAAATATTCCAGAGTCTGGAACCATTCCAGATATTACTCACTCTTGGTGTGACTAAGAATATCCTGCTATCAGTTCTGAATTTGCCCTTTATCAGTTTCTGTTTCTGTCCCCTTGTCTTGCATTGGAGAGCACAGGTTCGGGTGTAGGGCTGAAGGAAGTATGAGAGGTAGACCGTAGTTTGGCCAGGGCTGGAGGGACTTGTAGGTGAGGGCAGGCATTTAGGGGTCAGTTGACTGGGGGTGGGGAGCCACAGCAGATCACAATGACAGGGGTAAAAGAAGTGTGGGAGAGGATGTAAGCAGTGGACATCTGGAGAAATACGAGTTATGCACACCTGAGCTCAGGATAACAGCATAAAGAACATTGAAAACCTGCGCCTTATAAACACACGTGCTGTTTTGTTCCACGTGATCCCCCTTGATGCCTTTGAAAATGATTTGATATGTACCTTCAGAATTCTGAGGTGCTAGTGCCATCACCTGGTGTTAGTTTTCATCAACAGTCTCAACCACCTTAACTCAAAACTCTCATCAATTGCTCCCTCAATACTTGTCTTCTCAGATACTTCTCATTGTAAGTTAGTGGATATCTGTGCTTAGCAGCTGGTCATAATCATAACCTGCTTGTTCAGTTAATTCATGAATAACTTTCACATGGGAAAAGAAGCCAGACAAACTATTATATAATGGGCCAATATTTGCTACAGCAATGCATCTAAATATCATAGAATCCCTAGAGTACAGAAGAGGCCATTCGGCCCATCGAGTCTGCACCGATTCTCTGACAGAGTATCTTTCTTACCCAAGCCCCCTCCCCTGCACTATCCCTGTAACCCCATACATTTACCATGGCTAATCCAGCTAACCTACACATCTTGGGACACAGAGAGACAATTCAGCATGGCCAATCCACCTAACCTGCACATCTTTGGACTGTGGGAGGAAACCAGAGCACCCGGAGGAAACCCACACAGACACTGGGAGGATGTGCAAACTCCACACTGTCACCCAAGGCCGGAATTGAAGCCGGGTCCCTGGAGCCGTGAGGCAGCAGTGTGCCACCGTGCTGCCCACTTCTCATAGAATGCCCCATTAATTAGACGTGTTGCCTCGCCCTTCAGCTTGGAAGTGTTCTGTCCTGTACGTGGCTGGAAGTGTGAAGCTGCTGGTGGACAGAGGGGCTCCTGGGACCTTGGTGAACAACATCTCTCCTCTTAACCAATGAGATTTAAGGATTTAAAAAAGAACAATGGAGAAGGCGGGTGAACTGGGGTCAAGTCAAATGCAGAAAGAGAAATAAGGAGAGTGAAAGAAACATCAGATTAAGAGAGAAAGAAAAAATGAAATAGAAAAGAAAAATGGTCTGGAACAACTTACTACCTGTGAAAATGAAACTTCGTGGTTTAACAACTCCCTTTATGAACTGGAGAATTTGACTGCCATTATGGGATGGCTAATCTCCTCAATCAAAAGGTAGTTGCACCATTAAGTACTAGCTGTGACTTTCTGAGGCAAGTTTAATAGGTCATTAATAGATGAATACAACAATCTTGATGTAAAGATAGGGAAACACAACTTGTTTATTTACAGGTTAAAACTATACAGAGGCTTGCAGCCTCGTGGCTGCAATCAGCTTCCAAGATGACTCCCGAGTACAGAAGCCCGCGCTTATTCGAGTGATCCCCCACCTTGCTCCCCAAATGGTTCCCCAGGTGATGTGACCCTTACTCTGCAGATTGATTCTTAAAGGGACAATCACCACACTTGTGAAACTCATGGGGAGGTTGAGGATGGGCTGCTTGTCATGGAGCTAAAGATGGAGTGGTGCAAATCATACTGCACCTTTTAACCTGGTGTTGTGAGGCTTCTTACTGTGATTCACAACTCACAGGGCATCCACTCACCACAAGCGGCTGAACAACTTGCACGCTAATAATGGTGAGTGCATCATTATCTGGACAGCAAATTCATGGCCATTATGCCCCTTGGTATCCTCAATTTGTGCACAGAAAAATTAAGTTTATTTATGACAATCCTCAAAGATATTCTGATGAAAGTAGAACTTTGCTGGTGCATGAGAATACATCGAGACAGAATATCTGCAACATTTACTTAAAACTCGTTCTTCACAATGGTGAGAATGCACCCTGTTTGCTTTTTGTGGATTGATTGATTGGGAACATAGAAGAAACATAGAAAAACTACAGCACAAAACAGGCCCTTCGGCCCCACAAGTTGGGCCGAACATATCCCTACCTTTTAGGCCTACCTATAACCCTCCATCCTATTAAGTCCCATGTACTCATCCAGGAGTCTCTTAAAAGACCCTATTGTGTTTGCCTCCACCACCACTGACGGCAGCCGATTCCACTCGCCCACCACCCTCTGTGTGAAAAACTTCCCCCTAACATCTCCCCTGTACCTACCCCGCAGCACCTTAAACCTGTGTCCTCTCGTAGCAGCCATTTCCACCCTGGGAAAAAGCCTCAGAGTCCACCCGATCTATGCCTCTCAACATCTGATATACCTCTATTAGGTCTCCTCTCATCCTACGTCTCTCCAAGGAGAAAAGACCGAACTCCCTCAGCCTATCCTCATAAGGCATGCCACTCAATCCAGGCAACATCCTTGTAAATCTCCTCTGCACCCTTTCAATCTTTTCCACATCCTTCCTGTAATGAGGGAACTGAGCACAGTACTCCAAGTGGGGTCTGACGATGGTCTTACATAGCTGCATCATTATCCCCGGACTCCTAAACTCAATCCCTCGATTGATAAAGGCCAGCACACCATATGCCGCCTTAACCACCTCCTCCACCTGCGGGGCCGATTTTAGAGTCCTATGGACCCGGATCCCAAGGTCCTTCTGATCCTCTACAGTACTAAGAGTCTTTCCCTTTTATATTGTACTCCTTCATCCCATTTGACCTGCCAAAATGGACCACTATGCATTTATCTGGGTTGAAGTCCATCTGCCACTTCTCCGCCCAGTTTTGCATCCTATCTATGTCCCTCTGTAACTTCTTATATCCCTCCAGACTATCCACAACCCCACCAACCTTTGTGTCGTTGGCAAACTTACCAACCCATCCCTCCGCTTCCTCATCCAGGTCATTTATGCAAATGACAAACAGCAAGGGTCCCAGAACAGATCCCTGGGGCACACCACTGGTGACCGACCTCCATTTAGAAAAAGACCCATCTATACCCACTCTCTGCCTCCTTTGGGCCAGCCAGTTCTGGATCCACAGGGCAGCAGCCCCTTGGATCCCATGCCCTCTCACTTTTTCTAGAAGCCTTGCATGGGGGACCTTATCGAACGCCTTGCTAAAATCCATATAAACCACATCTACCGCTTTCCCTTCGTCAATGTGTTTAGTCACATTTTCGAAGAACTCCACTTTAAACTTGCATCTATGAGTTTGCTATAATTAATGAAAAACCCCATGTCTAGTCTTCAAGTGTTACCCAAGAGCTCTTCTGCACTGACATACTCACTTGGTGAGTAATAAAGACCATGTGAGAAATTGTGAGTGGTTAGAACCTTGCTGTTTCTTCCATGACTGCCTCTATTATTTATTCTTCTATCACGGTACACGATTCTGTGTGAATCGCTGTATGATTTATTCCAATTCTTTTTCTTCTCTCTAGTTACCTTTATCAATCTTCCTTGGTTTAAAGTTTGCAGCTGAGTGTGTACTGGGTTAACAAAAAAATATATAATTTCCAAAGTTCCATTCTGTTTGTGCAGACTGGTATTTTTCCCACTGGCCAATGGTTAATCCTTACTATGCGTTTCCCTGTTTTTATTAACTGAAGGCTTAGTGGACTTTCTCCATTCCTTGGGGAAGATGATAATGAAACCCTCAATAACATTCTTGCGTGTGAGTGGGACTTGAATGATGCGGAATTTGAAAATGTCTCAGAAGATGCCAAAGAATTTATATCCAAACTTCTCATCAAAGAAAAGGGGTATGTATTGCTCGTGCTGCAGCTTTAACTAATACTGTTATATTTCACATGCCAGTTCTCTATTGAATGCAACAAGTTAACAAGGGAAGTAAAACTAAATGCCAAGAGAAGTCAGAATAAACCAGCAGAGCAAAGGAACATAGATTAAACCAAGGGCGAGAATTTCCGGCCACGCTTGCCCCAAAGCAGGAAAATCCCACCCGAGGTCAAAGGACCATTGCATGGTCTGCACCTCCCACACACCCCCCTCCCCCCCCCCCTGCCCACTATGATTTCCGTGGAGGGCAGGATGGGAAAACTACCCCCCCCCCCCCCCCCCCCCCCAATCGATAAGGGAACTATGTGAATCTCACAAACTTAAAATTGGTTACATATGAAAGACCAAAATGGTCAGATCACTGCAGACAACCATACGCAAGGAGCAAGCAGTGGATGGAATATCTTTGATATCTATACATGGTGAATGAATCAGCTCTGGAGAAACTGCCCTGTACAAACGGAGGACGGTTGATGCTGGATTTCAGGGGAGATTCTATTGCTAGTTCGATGAAGAATAATCGGGTGCCTCATATCGACCTTTTTGAATTGCATGCTCAATTGTAACTTTGGGTTCAGTATTACTTTGCCCTTAAAGTACCAAGTGTAATAATTCATTAAAATTAAAAGTGAGAAGAATCATTGAACTATGTGAACCTCACAAACTTAAAATTGGCTACATATGAAAGACCAAAATGGTCAGATCACTGAAGACAACCATACGCAAGGAGCAAGCGGTGAATGGAATATCTTTGAGATCTATACAATCTATGCATGTTGAATGAATCAGCTCTGGAAAAACTGCCCTGTACAGGTGCTGGAAATGTGAGATCTGAGAATTATCTAATCTTCTTGCAAGAACTAAATAAAATGAAGATAAAAATATTGTACCTGGAACCATTCCAGCCATGTCAAATTTGTACAGATAATGTGGCTGTAGTCAACATCGACTATGCATAAACTGCTGTTGTTTTATTTATTTTTTATTTTCGTGTAGCTGGAGGATAAGTGCACATGAGGCCCTTAAACAGCCCTGGTTGTCAGACTACAACCTACACTGCAAGCTCAGTTCCAAGGTCCCTGTCTTGTTTACAATTATCATGAAAATTTCTGCGCTTTTTCTTTGGCTTTGCCATGCTGGCCTCGCCCACATTCATTGACGGTTGCATTGTGCACGTGACCCTGAACATTAATGCAAGCACAGAAATACTCTCTCGTTTGATTTCTGTACCTCATGAATGTGGGCCTCAAGGAAACATGTTCAACTTTGCTTTGCTACTTAAGCCAGGGCCATGTTACTTTTGACGCACTGGCCTTCTCCATCTTGCATCGCATGCATGATGACCTGTAGCATGAGTGATGGCTGAGGATGTCGTTCATGAAGCTCATGAGTAAAATAGCAAAAGAAGTCTAATGTTACCGTCAGGGACCATTAGCTGCTTGATGCCCGCATGCGGTTCGACATGTTATAAATTGTACAATGTTGCTGCTGTTTCCATCTTTCAACAGAACAGGTTTTACTCCGCTTCATATTACAGGTCATCCACGTTGACAAAACCACAATGATTGTGACTGACCCTTTGAAATGAGTGAATGGCGCATTATGCAAAATGGTAGCGCCCCTATTTAACAAGAAAGAGCAGTTTGAAGAAAAGTTTTCATTTGAAGTGTTAAGAAATGGGTGGTGTACATCCCTTCCAAATTCCGATTTTCCCTTTCAAATTCTCATTTTATTTTTAACTATCAAAATAGGTTTTCTTTAATGTAGCCAGCATCCTGTAAGTCACTCAGATATATGGGGTTGTGAAAGAGACTTTAATGAGCTAAAGAAATCATGGAGCCCCATTCATATTGTGGCTTTAAAGTTTATTTATTAGTCACAAGAAAGGCTTACATTAACACTGCAATGAAGTTACCGTGAAATTCCCCTAGTCACCACAGTCCGGCGCCTGCTCGGGTCAATGCACCTAACCAGCACATCTTTCAGAATGTGGGAGGAAACCGGAGCACCTGGAGGAAACCCATGCAGACACGGGGAGAACAAGCAAATTCCACACAGACAGTGACCCAAACCGGGAATCGAACCCAGGTCCCTGGCACTGAAAGGCAGCAGTGCTGACCACTGTGCTGCCCAGCTGCAGTTTTTCCACTCTTGCCGTTTGCATGACGTTGAAAACTTTGTGAATGGGGCACACAGTACCTTTATAAGTTACCAGTTGCAAAGTCTGTATCCCACAACAACCTACAGATTCTCCTTTATAGTCTGCAGATTATGTGTGTAGATTTCCGAACAGACTTTAAACTATTGTGAGACTTTTTAAAAACTTTAACTATTTTCCTTGCCTGATGCATCGTGAATCCAAACTTATATTCTTTGCAAACAACAAGCATCCAAAAACATGTTCCCTATTGAAACTCGAATCACACTTCTCTCATACTCCTGTGTCCCCCACGGTGAATGAGATTTTAATTTATTGAAATATATATGCAATAATTTGTTCATCATCAGCTGAACCACTAGGTGGGGTATCTCACCTATATCCTGTAGCCAGAGAACAATTTGGCTGCAGCCTTGTCACAGCCCCAGGCTCAAAACCATCATCCCAGCTACACAACTTGTGGCATCGGTGAATTTATCTGGCATTAATGAAGGAAACATTCTGACTAATGATTGAGCCAGTCTGTTCTCAGCCTTGATGGCACATTTGACCCCAAGATGAGTTTCCGACCTCCTTTTTGTCTCATCACAGAACCGCCTATTTCCATGTCTCTTTCATGGCATTGCTTTACCCCTCTATCGGCTCAGCTCACCTGTTGTTCAATCATAGAATTCTACAGTCCAGAAGGAGGCCATTCGGCCTATCGGGTCTGCACCAAACTATCCCAACCCTATCCCCATAACCCCATGCATTTACCTTAGCTAATCCCCCCAACACTATGGGGCAATTTAGCATGGCCAATCTACCTAACCTGCACATCTTTGAAGCCCTTGTTACCCATGTTCCACCCTCTATAAACTTATTGAAAACTCTACTGCCTGTCTTAACTTATGGCAAATTCCATTCCCCTTTTGCACTGTGCTCAATGACCCACATTGGCTCCCAATTAAGCAACATCTTGATATAAAAATTCTCATCCTTGTTTTCAAATTGCCTCGTGGCCTCACCCCTCCCTTTCTCTGTAATCCCCTTCAGCTCCACAGCCTTCAGAGATATCTGCACTCCTCTAATTCTGCCCTCTTGAGCTTCCTCAATTACAATTGCTCTGCCATTGATGATCGAGCCTTCAGCTGCTAAAGCTGCAAGCTCTGAAATGCCCTCAGTACACCTCTCCACCTCTCATTCCTTCTACAGGACGCTCCTTAAAACCTACTTCTTTGACCAAGCTTTTGTTCGTCTGACCTCTACATCTCCCTATATAGCTCGGTGTCATATTTTGTTTAATGTGCTCCCATGAAGCAGCTTGAGACGGTTTATTATGTTAAAGATACTGGATAAAAATAAGTTGTTGTTGCTGACAATCCAAATCTCCAAAGCATTCAATTTATCAAAAGCTTAAAATGACGAGCCCAATAAATTGATTGGCGTAGCCTCCACTTTCCAGACTTCTAAAAGGCATGTCGGCATTTCGATATGTTGGCAGTTGTGCATGTGAGGACAGGTGAGGACAGAGCAAGAAACATCCAAGGCCCATCTCGCAGAAATTAACCACAAGGCATCTTTTGATCTTTTTCAACAACTTTCCAGCCAGATTGGCAGGAAAGCAGCATCAGGACATTTCAGATCTGTTAATTGAATATTGTGTTGTTGGGATATTTATTGCAATCCATCGTTAAGAAATTTCAGCTGATTACAAGGAGCCAACATGGGTTTCGAAGGATATCTTTATGCCCAATGAACCTAATTGAGTTTTAAAAGGCAGTAAATGAAGTAGTGAGCAGGATCGCGGGATGCAATTTACCATGAACTTCCAGAAGACATTCGATAAGATTCCACATGAAAGTCTTTTAGCTAAAACTAAATCTCACGGAACTGAAGTCAGATACTGGCCTGGTTATAATATTAGTTCAATGATGGAAGACCAGGAGTAGAGGTGTCCCATCAGGATCTGTGCTGGGGATAAGTGACTTTGGTAACACAATAGAGAACCGTACATCTAGGTTTACCGACACAAGATTGGTGGTACAGTAAATAGTGTAGACGGGATTACAAATAAGCAAAATACTGCGGGTGCTGGAAATCTGAAATAAAAACAGAAAATGTTGGATATCTCAGTAGGTCTGACCACATCTGTGGAGAGAGAAACAATTAATGTTTTGAGTCCCTATCGCTCTTCTTCAGAGCTGAAGAGGAAAAGCTTTGTCTTGTGTCCATGACATCTTTGTCAATCTCTCCTTAGCTTCGATCTATCCGTGTCCTATTCTTCTCCACTTTCTCCACCGCCCTCTCCAATATAACATCCATCACAATTTCTACCTCTCTTCAGTTCTGAAGAAGAGTCATATGGGCTCAAAATGTTAACTCTGTTTCTCTCTCCTTTTCTCTCCCATTGAGTTTATCCAGCATTTGCTGTATTTATTGCAAAGAGATACTGATAGATTAAATGAGTGGAAGAAACTGTGGAAAACAGATTTCAAAGCATGTAGGTATGTGGTCATCTGCTTTGGAACAAACAAGGATAGTTTTGAATGGTCTCATGCCAGGAACAGTGAAGGTTCGAAGGGATCCATGTGCATAGATCACTAAAATATAGCAGTCAGGTACAAAGAAAAAAATAAAAGCAATAACAGTTTTTAATGCTTGCAGATTATAATGTAAAGGATGTTTGCTACAGCTGTACAAAGCCCTGGTTAGACCTGGAGTATAATGTGTTGTATTGGCCACTGCAATGTTGAAAGGTTATATTGACCACAGAAGGAGCGCAGATTCATCAGATTTTTAAAATGTTTTCCATGGGATGTTGGCGCTACTGGTTTGTCCATCCCTAATTGCCCTTGAGAAGTTGGTCATGAGCCACCATCTTAAACCACTGCTGTCCATGTGGTGTAGGTACACCCAAATGCTGTTATGGAGGGAATCCCAGGATTTTGATCCAGTGAAAGAACAGTGGCGATGCAGTTTTACGTCAGGATGGTGTGTGGCATGGATGGGGACTTGCAGGTGGTGGTGTTCCCATGTGTCTGCTCCCTTATCCTTCTAGGTGGTTGAGGTCACGGGTTTGGAAGGTGATTTCGAAGAAGACTTGGAGAGTTGCTGAAGTGTACCTTGCACCTGGTACACACACTGCCACTGTGCATCAGAGGTGGAGGGAGCGAATGTTTGAGGTGATGGCTGGGGTGCCAGTAAAACAGGCTGATTTTTCTTGGATTATGTTGAGCTTCTTGAATGCTTATTGCAGCTGCATTCATCCAGGCAAATGGAGAGTGTTCCAGCACACTCTTGACTAGTGCATTATGGAGGATGAACAGGCTTTGGTCTGCCAGGCGTTGAGTTACTTGCCTTAGATCTCCCAGACTGTGACCTGCTCTAGCCATAATTTTTATATAGCTGATCCAGTCAGTCTCTAGTCAATGGTAAGCCCCAGTAGATTGATGGTGGGGGATTCAGTGATGGTAATTTCATTGAATGTCAAGAGGAGATAGTTAGACTCTCTCTTGTTGGAAACGGTCATTGTCTGGCACATTGAGTCATGGGGCGGGATTTTCCAGGCTCGCTCGCCCCAAAACCGGAAAATCCCGTCCGATGTCAACAGACCTTTCCATGGTCTGCCCCTCGCCCGCTCCAATTCTCATGGCGGGTGGGATGGTAAAATTTGCCCCACAGAGGCATAGAGCAATACAGCATAGAAGCAGGCCCTTAGGCCCAACCAGTCCATGCTGATCATGGTGTCCTCCCAGCTAGTCCCAATTGCCCGTGTTTGGCCCGTATCCCTCTAATCCTTTCCCATCCATGATAGAGTCAGAGTGACTCTATACTTGTGGCTATTATCAGGACTCAGTGGGTTAGATTATGAAGAGAGATCACATAACTGCACTTGTATGCACTGGAGTATATGAAGGTTCAGGGGTGATTTAATAGAGAACATTTGGGATTATGAAAGGAATTAATTGAATAACTAAAATAAAACATTTTGAACTGGGAGAGTCGAGAACAAGGGGACATAACCTTAAAATCAGAGCCAGGTTATCCAGGACATGATTTATTCATTGCAGGGATGGAACCCGCTCCCCCAAAAAGCAGTGGGTGCTAGCTCAGTGAGCAACTTCAAATCTGAGATCAATAGATTTTTGCAAGGCCTGGTTGCTATGGATGCAAAGCCGGGTCAATGGAGTTCGGAGGAAGATGAGCCATGATCTCAATTAGATGGTAGAACATACTCGAAGGGGCGAATGGCCTACTTCTCTTCCTTAGTCATATCAGGAAACATTTCTACACGTGAAAATTGTTGGATTTGAATGGAAGGTTAAGTAAATTTTGACGAGCTACATGTGAAACATTCAGATTCTTATTAGGGCAAAATATACCATAGCAACCAACTCAGCGGGGCTTCCACAGAATTTTAGAAGCTTTCTGTTCCTGGCAAAAATTGATAACCACAGTTCTGTTACACTTGAGAGACTGCAAGATTACTACAAATTTTACAGAAATGCATTGCACTGGAACAAAGCCGTGTGTTTTACTGAGCACCATGGTCCCCATCCTCAGCTTAAAGCATCTGGGGAGTGAAACCGCCCATGATCCCAACTGCCAACAATTTAACAGTCAGAGCAGCAATAATAGTTGTGGGGCAAGACTTCCTACCCAGTTCATGTGGGGGGAATCCCCCCCCTACTCATCTCCTTCCATAGAAAGCTGCCTTATCCAATTGGCTGGCAGCTCTGTGGCCCCAGCAGTGCCACCAGGAGCAGTGGACACTGCTGGTACTACAGGCAGTCACCAATGTTGAGAAGCCCACATTGACGGGAGGGAGGGATGTGGAAAGAGGGGTTAGGGGTTGCAGCGAGGGGCTGAGTGGGAACAAGAGGGAGTGAGTAGGGTGGTGTCTGGGTTCCACAGTTTGGGGGGGGGGGGGGGGGCAGAAAGGGGTCCACCCCACCACTTGTTCAAAACCACCAGCCTGCACAATGGAAGCAGGTTGAGGGCGGGTGGGTAGGCGGTGGGATTTTACATGCCCACCCTTGCCTTCCATCTGCCAGTGGGGAGCACCAAATCCAGCCCATAGTGGCTGCGGATACATTTGCAAAGCAGTTTTTGCATTCCAGTATAACATTGCAGTACGGTGTATATTACATAAAGCTATGGCAGAGAGTGGTTTAGTCACTCTCGAGAAGTTTGAAAAATGAGTCAGTGAGCCAGACACCTAAAAGATTCAATTCTGCTTGCATAGTTTAACATACTTGGTTTAATTCTTTGTTTGGATTTGAGATTTCCCTCTCTGGTCTGGTTTTCATTTTTGTTCCTCTGTTGTGCTGTTTATTTCTGGAGGAATTTCTTTTTAAATTAGTATTTGTTGTTGTGGAAACAGAGAGGCAAAGTACAATAAGGTTACGCTGTAGCCAACACGTGTTAGTTGTACGAGCCAGAGAGAGAAATAAAGACACAAGAGTAGTTTCACTTTTTCAGAATCTTTATTATAAAAGCCTTGCTACCTAATCTTTGATGATATTCACTTAGGGGTGGCACGATGGCACAGTGGTTAGCACTGCTGCCTCACAGCGCCAGGGACCCCGGTACAATTTCCAGCTTGGGTCATTTTCTGTGCGGAGTCTGCACATTCTCCCCCGTGTCTGAGTGAATTTCCTCCAGGTGCTCCGGTTTCCTCCCACAGTCTGAAAGACGTGCTGGTTAGGGTGCATTGGCCGTGCTAAATTCTCCCTCAGTGTACCCGAACAGGCGCCGGAGTGTGGCGACTAGGGGATTTTCACAGTAACTTCATTGCAGTGCAAGCCTATTTGTGACACTAATAAATAAACTTTAAACTTATAGTGCAGATACTATCTACTTTTCATCAGTTGCTTCTCTCTCTCTTTATCCTCCTTCTCACTTACATCCCTCTCAAAAGCATATTTGTTGCTGTCCGTCTCTCCTTTGCTTTTATTACTGTTCTTGCTCCCTCAGTCCGCTTAACTGGACGTGTCAGCACTTGCATTGATCTTGAGTACAACCTGAACCATGTGGGAAAAATGACACTTGAAGAATCTCTGTGGTAATTTTGACTAGCAGGGAGTGTGAATAGCAGCATGGAACCCCAGGGCCATTCACTTTGCTGCTGCAATGTGTCTGCTTCAGGTTTCCCGTTAAATTCAAGAATTCCCATAAACCTGAAAGCACTTTTCAGAAGGACATTTGCAGTTAGATTTACTGGATGGGTGGGTTTCATATTTTCCATAATTGTTTGAACACTGGAAAAAAATATATTTTTAACTAAAGCTTGGCTGTAAAGGTGATGGAAGCAGACTCGACCGTAACTTTCAAAAGGGGATGAGGTGCAGAGTTGAAAAGGTCAATGGGAAGAGACAGGGGGTGGAAATGATTGGAGAGCAATTTCTGGGCACAAGGGGGCCAAATGGCCTCTGTGTGCTGTACAATTTCATGGGGGTGGTGGGGGGATTTAAGGTTTAAGTTTAAGTTTATTTATTAGTGTCACAAGTAGGCTTATATTAACACTGCAATAAAATTACTGTGAAACTCCCCAGTCGCCACACTGTGTGCCTGTTTGGGTACACTGAGGGACAATTTAGCACGGATAATGCTCCTAACCAGCACATCTTTCGGACTGTGGGAGGAAACTGGAGCACCCAGAGGAAATCCACACAGACAAGGGGAGAACATGCAGAGTCCTCACAGACAGTGACCTAATTGAACCCAGGTCCTGGCGTTGTGAGGCAGCAATGCTAACAACTGTGCCACCGTGCCGCCCCCTCTGGAGGAATTTCCCAAGGGATCCAAGGCTAGGAACAACATTGGCAGCTAGCTCTATAAAGACGGGAGGCCAATTGGGCTCCACGAAGGGGCAAGTTTCCGAAGACAGCAGCAGTTTCCCGCTATCGGAACCGCCGCCCCTTAATGGGGAGTCTGACAGCTCCTTGGTGGCACATTCCCAGTGGCAGGCCAAAGTGTCATTGGAACCAGAGACTCCTTGCCCCAATGAAGGAGACACTAGGATGAAAGGCTATATCTGCAGCCAAAACCAATGTTGTGGAGTGGGTCCTGCTAGTCTGTGGCCTCTTCATGGCAGAATAGAGTGCCAACCTGTTGAGACTCCCTCGCGCTCACCTTTCTGCCTCAGCCATGGCCCAATCACTCCCAATGGAGCTGCCAGCCATCTTATGCTGTGGGCCTCCTCTGATTTAGCACCCTGCCTGGGGAACATTCCTGCCACCCTTAAGAGGACAAAGAACATGGAGGCAGCTTCCCTGAAAGCCGGGTCAGTAGGCTACTCTGTTAGCATGTGCGGGGCTTGTGATCAGCCATGATCAAAATGAATGGCAGAGCATGCTTGAAGGGCTGAATGGCCTGCTCCTACTTCTATTTTCTATGTTTCTATATATGTGGTCCCGATGTTAGGATTCGAACCCAAATGAAAACATTTCAGCCGATGATTTTAGAGTTCTCAAAATGCTAACCCTGAGTAGGTGGTCTAGAACACTGATTATCCTGTACAAAAAAAGGAACTCTGACATTATTGACGGGGCATAATTTGGATGGCAAGTCCCTGGAGATGTTCTTTACTTCTCTGCAGCAAGGTGCAATGGAAACACCATTTATCAAAATTGATTTTTAACTTCTGGTGTGGTTTTGCTGGCAGGGTGGGGATTGCAAATATGCAAATAATGATGGTCAGGTAAAGACAGGTTCAACCTACCTGGCAGAACATAAAAACTGGGAACTAAGTACTGGTCTGAACTGGCATTCCATTTGAGGTGTACAGGACCAGTTTGGACTAGTACTCTTATTTTCCATTTTTTACTGTTTTTCCTATTGGAAATAAATATATTGCAAATAGATATATCACGCAATGTTCCCAACCAGAGACTTTTTTTGAGGTTCTTTTAGTTTGAAGTGTGAATATAGGAAAGCAATTGTATCTGCTACTGACACACAGCAGTTACCTCCTTCTGGGCTTAGCTGAGGACACCAGTTAGGCATGTGTTCAAGGCACACAGTGTTCTTGTCCTTAAATTCCACGCCTTGACTAGAGCTCTATAAATCATCGTGGAGGCCTCACTATGACCTGATGCATGAGTGTTTGTGTATGTGTGTGTGTGTGCGTGAGTTTGTTACTTTTACTATTACGACAACTGAAAGTTTTAAAATGCCCTGATTCAATCTGCAATGACCACAGTTGCATCCTGAGATCGCCCAATTCACAGAAACAAAGTGACTTCTTGTCTTTCTCTTGCAGTGCAAGAATCAGTGCCACCCAGTGCCTCAAACAACCCTGGCTAAATAACGTAGCAGAGAAAGCTAAACAATGTAAGGTTCGTCTCAAGTCCCAGATCCTTCTTCAGAAATACATGGTGCGACGGCTGTGGAAGGTACAACGATAACTTACAACGGAATTTGATGAAGCATTTTCCATTTCTTTGTCTCCCCTTTTGGCAAACCGGAGTCCGGATCTGAAGTATGGCCCATTTTAAAAAGGCGTTGAAATTGTTAAGATTTGTACTTTGTACTTTTGGTCTCTCTCTCGGTTCAGTAGCTGCTCAGTAACATGGACAGCTGTTCTGGCAAGTTCGCAAGAGGCTAAAGCACAGAGTTTTTTTAGACATTTCAGCTGCTGATTTTCCAGCTCCTCTCTGCCCTGACGCTGCACATGAGAAGTCCGCTCTATCTGTCCATGTTCAGAAGCTCTATTTCCTATTCAAAGCAATTAACATGATCAAGGAGCACCTCTTCCAGGCAGGATCTAGTATCACCTAAAGCAGGAGGAATTTCCAGCGCAGATGCAGGCCTCTGGAGAACAGGAGGTCCTAAAGCTAAAACATTATCAATGGGGAAGAGGAGGGTTTGCATTGAATGAAAGAAAGAATCTTCAGACTGTGCTTGAACTATACTGCAGCACCACAGGGTCCTGGCACTGGTCAAAATACCACCTAACAGCTACTCTTCAATGGAACGCTCAATGTGAAGGAAAGTGAGACTGGCAAAATGGGTCCCTATCCTTTTTTCTGACCTTTGTGGTCAGGAATTGGGCTTTCCATAGGTTCACTAATGTCCTGTAGGGGAAGTAAATCTGCCGTCCTTACCTGGTCTGGCCTACATGTGACCGTAGAGCCACAGCAATGTGGTTGACTCTCAAATGCCCTCTGAAATAGCCCAGCAAGCCACTTAGTTGAAGGGCGACTAGGGAGGGCAATAAATACTGGCCAGCCAGCGATGCCCATGTCCCACGAATGAATTTTTTAAAAAGTATAGATCAGGAAAATTGGCCTTCATATCATAGAAATCTTCATCAGACTCTAAGCGAATTCCTTCCTCTGCTACTTAAAAAAACTCAGCATTTATAATAGGCACCTTTCATGACCACAGGACACTTGTCACTGTTGTAATGCAGGAAACACAGCCAAATTGCACACAGCAAGCTCTCACACACAGCAATGTGATAATGACCAGATTTTGTTTTTTGCAATGTTGATTGAGAGAGGAGTATTGCTTAGAACATCAGGGATAACCCCTCTGGCTCTTCTTCCAAATAGTTCCGTGGGACCTTTAACATCCTCCTGAGAGAGGAGATTAGGCTCCGATTGGCTTATGTCTATATTTGAAAGACGGCAGCTCTGACAGTGCAGCATTTTGTCGGTAGTGCAGTGAGTGTCAGCATTTGATTTCTGTGCTCTGGAGTAGGACTTGAACCCATGAGAAGCCAGGGTGGTACCAACAGAGCCATAGCTTCAATAAAGCAGGGGTTTAGTACAAGCGCACAAAAGTGTTTAGAACATAGAACATAGAACAGTACAGCACAGAACAGGCCCTTCGGCCCACGATGTTGTGCCGAGCTTTATCTGTTTCTGTTGCTGTTTCTGCAATAATATGGTCGACAATGATTTCTACTCCTAAGCTCATAGGTTTTGCAAGTACCTGTAGTTGATTTTGTAGCCCATTCCATCCTCTCCACCTTTCCAAATAAAATGCTGGTAACACAACGTTCCAATGTTTTACCCAAATTATTTCAGTATTGAAATCTGAACAGCTGGGGGAAAAGGACATGTTAAAAATCTATGGGCCATACTTCAATCTGGATTACTATCTGGCTCTTGCATTATTCACACGAATAGGTGAGATTTTAACATTACTCCAAGCCTCGCACCAATAGTAACAAAATGGGCATGTTGTGTAATTTTACTAGATTTTATATCTTCTAGGAGCTTTTCTTGCATTATGACAATACTTGCTTAACCTTAATGAATGTTGAATGGAATTTGTTTCTGAGCACAAAATTTCATTATAAGTATATTTGTTGTAAGCTTGCATTTGATGATTAATTTTATTTCTGTCCTCCCCAGCCCCACTTACTGTCATTCATTTGTCTGTTGGTATCATCTTCCCAGCAGGTTGACTGACCTTTCTCCGTCCTGTGTTGCTCTTCCCCATTCCTTACAACTCAACAGCATCCAGTCTATTCTCCTATGCTTCCCTCTCCTATGTTTCCTGCGTTGATCTTCCCTTTCAATAATTCTCTATCTACCCTCCGTTGTAATGATGTGATCGAAGGATTGTATCTTTCTGTCTCTGATGCTTTACATGAATTTCCTCTTTTCTCCAGTCATACCCAGAACTTCCTCATTTTGCTTTCTGTCTGTGTAGGATATGCAGAACAGCCTCCAGTATATCCACATCTTGAATGCATTCAGCTTATCAATAGCCTCTTTGTTTGTTGTCCATGTCCCTAAGGCATTTAACCTGGTGTTGTTAAACTTCTTACTAAGGCATATAACATAGATGAGGAAAGGTAGCACCTCAGCATTCCTCACCTAAGATTCAGGTTCAGTTTCTTTGATACTAACACTTGCTTCATTCTGATAAAGCTGGCCTTGGCTATCTCAACTCCCATTCAGTTTTCACAATCACACCACATTCCTTCTAATGCCAGGGGCTCAACAATTAGAGAATCATAGAATCCCTACAGTGCAGAAGAAGGCCATTTAGCCCATCAAGCCAGCACTGACAACAATCCCATCCAGGCCCTATCCCCATAACCCCCTTATTTATCCTAATCCCCCTGACACTAAGGAACAATTTAGCATGGCCAATTAACCTAACCCGCACATCTTTGGACTGTGGGAAGAAACCAGAGTGCCCGGAGGAAACCCACGCAGACATGGGAGAACGTGGAAACTCCACACAGTCACCTGGAGCCAGAATTAAACCCGGGTCCCTGGCGCTGTGAGGCAGCAGTGCTAACCACTGTGTCACCGTGCCACCACAATCTTCCCAGATATCTTGTAAATATATGCTTTCAAAGTTACCTTTTAACATTCTTACAGATTAAAATGTACTGTTGTCAAAATTAGCAGATAAATGATTGAATTATTTGAAGACCAAACTCTGTCCATTATTTTAGCAGAAGCATTAAGCCATTTGAAGCAGAAATCATTACTTGCTTGGAAAGGACTATCTTTATAAATAAAGCATTGCCAATATTATCAAAGACAATTTCATGAGATGGAAAGAAAGTTCACCATCGCTGTCCATAGCTCTAGACTGCAGTGGTACATTAATTGCAACACAGTTTCTCCTAACTTCTGGTTAATGAGTGACTTGTCCTACCATTTTTGACTGGGGGACATTTGTGTGTTATTGTGGAGTCTGAAGTGCCTTGGTGGAAGTTGAAGTACAGTAAGAAGTTTAACAACACCAGGTTAAAGTCCAACAGGTTTATTTGGTAGCAAAAGCCACACAAGCAAGTTGAAGTAGCCAAGTAAAGGGAAAGTTTATTGAAATTGCTGGTAATCCTATTTTATTTTTAACAAGATATATTTTAAAGTCTTGCTAAAGAAGATCGAGGCAGAATCAATCATACTAACATGTTGCACTGCTGCTTTCAGGACAGGTGAGCAACTCGGCACGCACAAATATCAAGGAAAAGGGAGAATATTTATCAGTTTCTCCTTCCCACTATTGTGAAAGTCTTGTGATGCAGTGGGACCTATGAAAGTTCCTGCCTCTGTGTCAGAAGCTCAAAGCAGGTGAGTTCACAATGTGGCCAGGCAGGCTGTTTATCAGCCCACGAAGCAGTCCAGCACCTGCCAATTGCAGGTGGTATGAATAGGAGTGACATCTGGTCAGCCATGAGATGGAAAGAAAGTTCACCATCACTGTCCATAGCTCTAGACTGTGGCATACATGTAAAGGTGCACGTTGCCACACAACCCAGACTCTCTGAGTGATCTATAACACATCACTGCCACCCCACATGAAAATATATCATTGGATAACAAGCATAGAGCAGGTTACAATGGAAAGGAAAACAGATTGAGATTGCTAGCCTGTGTTCTCATCCTGCAAAATGCACACGAGTTTAAATTAATGTACCACTGCATTTTTTTCAGTGTAGTTGAATTTCAATGATTGTGGAACTAGTGGGGTAGGCGATGGCCCAGTGGTATAATCGCTAGACAATTAATGGGACATTGCTGATGTCAAGATAACCTCCATCAAAAAAAGAGATCAAATTTAATCGGGGGGGAGGGGTGTTTCCTCCTCATTACAATGGGATAAATTGAAAATTAAGGTAGGTGATGACCTAGTGGTACTATCGCTAGACTATTAATCCAGAAGCTCAGCTATTGTTCTGGGGACATGGGTTCGAATCCCGTCAGAGTAGATGGTGGAATTTGAATTCAATAAAAAAATCTGGAATTAAAAATCTGCTGATGACCACGAAATCATTGCCGATTATCGGAAAAGCCCATCTGGTTCACTCATGTTCTTTAGGGAAGGAAATCTGCCGTCTTTACTTGGTCTGACCTATATGTGACTCCAGAGCCACAGCAATGTAGTTGACTCTCAACTGCCCTCTGAAATGGACTAGCAAGCCACTCAGTTTCAAGGATTACTAGGTTTGGGCAATAAATGCTGGCCAGCCATGTCCCGTTAATGAATTTTTAAAAAATTAAAGGGGGATAGTTTTAATACGTGGAGATGCTGTAGGTTCATGTCAGAAGTGTTTGCTTTGCCAAAACGTAACATCTTTGTTTCAATTAAGAGCCATGGATCTTATCTTCCCACATTTCTGGCAAAGGCTGATTTAAAGGAGGGAAAATAATAATCTTGTTTTATTCTTGTTTCTGTGTAGAAGAACTATTACGCAGTCACCGCTGCGAATAGATTGAAGAAACTCAATTCTGGGACATTGGCCTCCATTGAATTCTGAGCATCTGCTGAATGGACCAGTGACCACGTGCACCTTTCCTTGCAGGACAGCAGTAGATGGGATTTTCCTCACAGCCTTGCTCGAATGCCTGCATTTACTCTTCTACTCTTAAGGCAATCCTTTTCTGCTTTAAAAATCCCATGGATGGGCAACACAAACATAAAACTGTGTGGGTGTCTTTAGGATTTTTAAGAGAAGGGAGTGCAGCTGTGGTGTGATTGTAGTTACTTTAGTAAAGTTCTTGATATTTATATTAATTTTATGGCCAGTTTGTGTGAAGCTAAGCCCTGTTTTTAATTTATATAAAGTGTATTTAACAACGTTTTAAGACATCGAAAATTAAGCACATGAGACAGCAGAATTTTCCTCAAATTCGAAACACCCCAGTATTAAGGTTTGGGGGCGGATGGAGGTGTTGCGGTAATCTCACTGAATGCAAGGGACATTGGTTCAAATCCCACCATATTAACCAGGGGAATTTAAATGTAATTAATAAATCTGGGATATCAAACTAGTCTCAGTAATGGTAATGGTGGCAACTACCATCGATTGTGTTTTTAAAAAAAATATCTTCTGGTTTATTCAAATCCCTGAGGGAAGGAAATTTGCCATGATTCCCCAGCCCGGCCTACATGTGACTCCAGATCCACAGCAATGTTAACTCCCCCCTGTAATGGCCTGGGTCAGTTCAGGGGCAATTAAGGATGGACAACAAATGCTGGCCTTGCCAGCGACACCCACATCCCATGAAAGAATGAGGCAAAAAATCAATGAAACATCAAGCTGGAGAAACTATTGATTGAATGAATTGCAAATGATGAAATTTGAATAAAAATCTGTAATTAAAAGTCTAATGATGACCATGAAACCATTGTCCAAAAAATCCATTTGGTTCCCTAATGTCCTTTAGGGAAGGAAATCTGCCGCCCTTACCTGGTCTGGCCTATATGTGACTCCAGACCCACAGCAATGTGATTGACTCTTAAATGCCCCCTCAGGAGCAAATAAGGATGGACAATAATTGTTGGACCAGCCAGTGATGCCCACATCCCATGAAAGAATTAGAGAAAGAAAAGAATTAGGATTGCTAAATTTATTTGACTTAATCCTCTGTAGATCTGGAAAACCTTTGAACAGACAGAAGGTGCGCAAAGCCATTTAAAAAAATATTTTCAAAGTTCAATTTAGTCGACTAGATGGAAGTTTTGTGCCTTGCAAAAATGCCTCTGACAGCAATTAACAGTAATAGGACTGAGGTAGTTCCACTGTCTTGTACATATACTTACTTTTCAATTTTCCTGTTCTACAGTCTCAGGACACTTTATAGATAGTTGGGCTCTCAGTTCCACTAGCTAGTAGCTGAATGGAGCCCTTGTGACTGTTTTGAAGTAAAGTTGTTTGATGTCGCAGCGTTGCTCTTTTGCCACAGTTTTGCTGCATGAATATAGGCAGTGAAATTAGCTGCCAAAAGTCCACTGTTATTTTTGAGAAAAAGGCCAGCTGAAAAAGTTGAGCTTCCGATATTTGCCCTGCTGCTGCCGCCAACATTTTAAACTTCAACCTTAGGTTGTTTTTTGCTGAAATTTTAAAACGGGCTGCTTTACCAAAAGTCCAAAGTTGTGCAGGTTAGGCTGATTGGCCATGCCAAATTGCCCCTGAGTATCAGGGGGATTAGCAGGGTATATATTTGGGGTTACAGGTTTAGGACCTGGGTGGGATTGTTGTTGGTGCAGGAATGGCCTCTTTCTGCACCGTAGGGATTCTATGAGATGTAATATATCACAAAAATGGCAATTGGATCAGCTTTTTACAAACCAACTCTTGGAAGTCTCATTAGCATTCAGAGCTGAGTATACATGAGTCCAAATATGTGAAACTTGACATTCTGCCCCACCCCGGTGTTGGTGGGCATTGAGAAGAAAGCTGCATTCATATCATTCCCATGCATGCGCCTCTATGAATGGGATATCAGGAAAATCAAGCTTTTTTGCACTAAAGGCATTCTGACTTTCCACTTTAAACCAGGCTGTCTGCCCATTCCGAGTCAATGGGTGGAAACTGTTGCTACTTTATCCCTGCAAAAACAGCCATTGTTCAAATTATACTGTTCACAATGCTGCCCTGAGTCTTGTAGGGCGTAGTGATTGCCAACGTAATGAGTCTACTTGTAGGAATGGCGTCACAGCCTTCCCCACTGAAAGTGATCAGAAACCAAGCAGTGAATTAATCTGGGTCACCCTGGACAGGTTTACCTCTGGAGAAATGATGTAGAGGTCAAGGGCAAACTTCAGCGAGAGGAAAGCTGAAAGGGTGAGTGGGTGAGGAAATGCAATTAATCTGAAGTACATTAAGGTACTCAAACATACAGAAAAATACCCAAAATAATGGAAAACTTTAAATAGAAGTTTGCGACTTCTTGCATAATTTTTGCTTAATTTTAACTGTATTTAACTGTGTTAAGGGTGGCACAGTGGCAATGGTTAGCACTACTTCCCCACAGCGCCAGGGACCCGGGTTCAATTCCAGCCTTGGATCACTGTCTGTGTGGAGTCTGCACATTCTCCTCATGTCTGCGTGGGTTTCCGCCAGGTGCTCCGGTTTCCTCGCACACTCCAAAGATGTGCAGGCTAGGCGGATTGGCCATGCTAAATTGCCCCTTTAGTGTCAGGGGGATTAACGGGATAAATACATGGGGTTACGGGGATACGGCCATTGTTGTTGGTGTAGGCTTGATGGGCCAAATGGCCTCCTCCTGCACTGTAGGGATTCTATGATTCTAAATATTTAGTGCAAGTGACTTTTGGACAAAACTTTTAGTGCATGGCTCTCAAAAAATACAAAACAGTTATACTTCTGATATTTTATTTGAACAGTATTATAAATCCAATTTGCATCCCCTACAGATATTCACAAAGTGTCAAGCCTGGTCCTCTGCAAGGTATTTTGTTCCTCTCAATTTGAAAACAAAATTAGATTCCCCGCTTCACATTTTCTTTCTAATTTAAACTGAAGCAAGCAAATTGAGTTGTAACAATGTTTTCAAAGCTACTGTAACGCGAGACATTGTTAGTGAAGAGCAATTGGCTTGAAATATAATATTTCAACGTTCCACTCTAATCTCACTGTATTTTCATTGCGGATTATCTGATTATTTTGATTCTGTGAGCCCTGTTGCCCATGAGGGTGTTAATGGAGTTGTACAAATATTATCAATTTACCTTTTCCCATTTGCAGTTTTGTTGAGATGCTGAAATCAATATTTAGATCTTCAATTGCTGAGTATAATGACAAAGTTTGTGTGATTGCTAAAAGCTGCCTTAAAAGATTTAGTCTGTATGTAGAGGCATACTATATACATTACGCGTGCTTTTGCGAAAATGATTGTTGCAGTTTAAGCTGATTAATTGCACAGTTTGATAATACAGTAGTAGAGTTATGTTCCCTTTTATGCGCTCGGGTCTATTTACTAAGTATGCGTTGCAGAGTGAATAACTGCATTTTTTTGGGTATATTTATGAAATCAGTTGAATTGATGTGGCAATATAAATACTGTGAAAATAGATTAGTATTAGCATCCTAACCTCGAAAGAAGTCTGTGCTATTGATATGTAGACGGAGATTTTTGACTGTTTTGCTTTTAATGAATTTTAGGCAAGTAAAAACAGAAATAGCGAAAACATGCCAATCTGTGGAAACAAATAGTTTGATTTAGCACCTGAAAGAGCTGAAAGGTCGTGAATTTGTTTTATTTTATTTTTGCCGTGTTTTACTTTCTTTCAATCAAATTGGAGGGAGTATGTTGAGTCAAACGCTGGTACAATATTGCATGTTTTTCAGCGTCCCTATTCAAATTATCTTCTGAATGTGAATAGTGCCTCAGTTCTGAAACCGGAGATGGTTCTCTTCAACTTACCACGAAGGCCAGGCTGTCAACAGATAACTGTCTAGTGTAAAATGCCACATTGCAAGTGAGCGCCGAGCGTGCTGCTTACATGTCATAGTTAAAATGCTGATGGTGTTTCATAATTGGCAGCACCGACTGTGGAATCCCTCCAGGATATACTGGCGTCAGGTTTCAAGACTTTTAAATGTCACTTCAACACTGAACCCTCATTGTAATGTGCCCTTTATGTCTTCACCTTAATGGACTACTCGAATGTACACATTTCAGAACCATGTGAGGGTCCTCTCTTTGTGAGTGGAGGAGCCAAGTCTTTTTTTTACAGCAGTATGATTGTTCTAAATAAACCTTCTGAGACAAGAAGTTGGAATAATTTGTGCCCATTTGTTGTACCCTTAGAGCTCCAGAATGGCACCTGCAGAACAGTATTGGGACAAATCGTGTCAGGCGCCATAGAGGTGAGGGCGATAGCCCTCACAGAATGAACAACCCGAGGTGTGCTGTGCAGACAGGTCATGACACCAATTGACATGCAACACTTATTTGATCCCAGCTGTGCCATTTTGGAGCTCTACACTCCAACTAACACCTTCACTTAACCTCACACAGCTGAATATCCACTTAGTAGCAGGAAGGATTCCCCCTTTGTTTGGCGCTTTCTACGGTTTTTCAAGTTGCAAAAGTCTGTAGCAGGTGGTGTGGCCAGTACCAGAGGAGCTTTTGCAGACGTCAAGGCTTCTGCACAATCCAGTGCTTCCTAAACATGGGATTGTAATATGACGCAGAAAATAAACAGAGAATATGCAGAGTGAGACAAGCTGGTAGGAGAGGGAGGGGAAGGTGGCGAGAAAGGTTTCTTGAGAGGGTATATCTGCATAGGGTGTCCAGGGAGCAATTCTCTGACATAAACCTGAGCAGCAAACAATGTATGAGATGTCTTTGCTCCAGCTGGTATGTCCTCACTGAAATCTGGCATCTGCTGAAACCACAGCTGCAATTTCAGAATGGGGCAAGGACTGTGTTTCCAGCGGCTGTGAAGGTGACTGTGGCAATGAACTTTTCTACATCTAGTTTCTTCCAGGCTGGTGCCAGAGTTATTTATAATTTCTCTCAGCTCATTGAGAACAAAACACATTTATCCTTTTCATAGACAAGGGAGCATTGGGCTTTGCTATGATGTGTTTCCCCATGTTGAAGGGTGCCACAGACTGCACACACATCACGGTGAGAATGCTGCAGGTTAACTGTGTCCCGCACTGGAACCAAAAGGATTCCTCTCCCGTAGTGTCCCACTGGTGTTTGACTTAACGGCAGCGACTCACACAGGTACCTATTGCCTGGTATTCTGGCAATGGTCATGGTGCCTCTATTCTACGGCAGTCCAGAGGACCAACTGCATTTCAGCTGCCATGCAAACAAAATGGTAGGTACGGGGCGGCAAGGACAACCCACTGATCCATGGAATCCCCAGGAGGAGGCCATTTGGCCCATTGAGTCTGCTCCGACCCTCCGAAAAAGCATCCCATCCAGGCTCACCCGTCTGCCCTATCCCCGTAACCCCACCCATTTACCATGGCTAATACCCCAAAGCTACACATATTGGGACGCCAAGGGGCAATTTAGCACGGCCAATCCACCTAACCTGCGCATCTTTGGACTGTGGGAGGAAACCGGAGCACCCAGAGGAAACCCATGCAGACACGGGGAGAATGTGCAAACTCCACACAGACAGTGACCCAAGGCTGGAATCAAACCCAGGCCCCCGGCACTGTGAGGCAGCAGAGCTAACTACTGTGCATGGCTGCTGATTATGGCATGCACGCACACCATACTGCCACGTAAAATGTGATAGGTAGATGAATACAATCATTGCTGATGGTTTCAGCCCCACCACTGGGTCATTGATTATACCTGCAATTATTTCAATAAGAACAAACAGATTCTAGAGCAGTGTTCAATCTCTCAGGAGGTTTTGAATTATTTGTTCTATCCCTGATTAAGTTTGCACTTATTAAAATTGTATATGGCGAGGAAACCCTTTAATTACATATATTTAAATGAGGTTTCCACCCTTTCTGGGCATGAACCACATTACGTCACCAGCAAGGGGAAAGTCAGAGAACGAGATCTTGCCACTGAGATTCTCGTTCCCGCGGGCCTTGCGAGATCTTACGCCAGTGTTGCCATTTTTGCCCATGGCGCACACCTGCAGAAAATCCCCCCCCCCGTAGAACTTAACGATTCATCCTTCTCCACCCCTCTGAAATTGATAGTTTGACACTGTTTCTGCCTGATCTCGAACCAAGGACCTGTTGTGCGTTAGGTGAACGTGCTAACCACTACACTACAGAAACACTCTCTCAAGCGACCAACGACGGGACTGACCGGGCTTTGAACCCGTGACCTCTCGCAAACTCTCTGCACCACCCAAAGCGAGAATCACACCCCTAGACCAATGAGACACCGTTTGTTATTTTTAATCATTTTTAAAATCGCGATCTGTTTTTAATTGAGTTAATTGCTCATTGCAATCCCAATGCCTTTTATGAGGAGTCATTGCATTTAACCTCACTGATATTTGTTTGTGAAGCAGTGTCGATTTGTAACCAGATATGATTTCTTTTTCTCTCAGGATTAACTGTACTGATACATTATATGGAGTGAAAGAATATTTTGTTCAAAAAATATAATTTTGATTCCAGTTTGAGTGTAAAAGGCAAAGGCTTGTAGTTTCCACAGGAAAATGGACAGAAGTGTGGAATTTAATTTGTTGAAAGACTGCAAAGAATTGTCGGATTCTCATTTCATTTTGACTCGTTCAATCCACCCTGGCTGACGAATGGCAAGTTCTTTCTGCCACCAGAGGTCAGCAGAGCAACTAATCCCCCCAAAAATAAACATTTTCAGGCCTCGATCAGTCAGGAATGGGGCGAGAGAGATTCAGAAAGTGCGCGACTAAACTTGCCACCTCATTCCCGATCTCAATTTTCCTACTGGGACTCTCGTTACAGCCTTCACAAGGGCCCAGGTGGCCAATTGTTCCCAGGTGGAAGGCCACTTGTAAGGTGCAAATCGGACCCTGAAGCAATTTGGAAATTCCGATGAGTAAATTCTGCCCATTGATCCAAGAAGCAGAACAGTTCTTAAAGGAACGGTGGCATGCAGACTGCACTAAATCCAGCCAAGCATCTCTGTGAGTAAATTGTTCATATCACAAGACCATAAGAAATAGGAACAGGAGTGAGCCATTCGGCCCATTGAGCCTGCTCCACCATTCAGTAGGATCATGGCTGATCCAACGACATTCCTCATGTCCACTTTCCTGCCCTTTCCCAATAATCCCTGATTCCCTTACAGATCAAAAATCTATCTCATATAAATATATACAAGGACACTGCCCGCCAGCGCTCCGCCCCCCCCCCCCCTCCCCCCGCCCCCCCCAAGCTCTCAGTGGCAAAGAGTTCCAAAGACTCTCAACCATCTGAAGGACTGGCTGCTGGCCTGTCCATGAATCTCTCCCCGTGACTGTTTCCCCTATCCACTAACATCCAACATCTGGCTCAGCTCCACAATGGAGCCAGTGGGATTTGCCTCACCTTCACCACACTTTGCTCCCCAAATGTTGACCAGTAGAAGATGCCCGTGAGAGTTGGTTTGGTGTTAACCAGAATTTTGTAGGTGCCGGGACCATAAAAGTGGATCAATCGCTAACCAAAGATGTCAATCTGCACTTTCGCGCGCCTGCCTGATGGCACTTTAGCGGAGGCAGCTGGTGATTTTAGTGGCCTCATAAACCACGTGCACCGCAAACCGCAGCCGACCTCCACTCCGTCCCCTGTGCCAACGGAACACACAGGGCGGGATTTTCCAGCCGCGCTCACCCCATGGCCAGAAATTCCTGCCCAAGGTCGACAAACCTTTGCGTGGTCTGCCTCTACCCACCAAGATTCCCATGGTGGGCGAGATGGGAAAATTCAGCCCACTGTGTTTGGAGGCAGGACTTGGAATGTTTGGCTATTACTGGGATCGTCGCCACAACGGAGAGGCTCTCCATCGTAGGAACATTCTCCCACTGGAATTGGCACTAAAGGGATCAAGTGATCTAAGGCTAGGGTGGGGAAGTGATCCTATTGGGTGACAAGAGCAGGAACAAGGGGCCAAATGGTCTACTCCTTTTCGTTACGTTCTCAGTATCCCAGTATCGCATAACCACGCCCTGGACCAGCAGCCAGGAACTGTGCACGAGTGCCCACCTCACCATGATTTCATGCCCTCTCATGACAATATAGGCGCGATTAAAAATCCACTATTGCAGTGGTATCAAACGCGTAAGCCCTTCTGCCACGGCACAGCGTGTCTGAGTTCCAAGGCATACTTTCCAAAGGCCATCTGACAAACGGACATGCTGGTATTGAAGGAACACAATATTGTCAACAGTGCTTTCCTGCTGCCCTGTTCAGAATGATATTTTCATGTTGCCTTGGGGTTCGTTGCTTGAATCTCGTTTTTTTTGTTACTTTTTTTTCCCCCAACACCATACTTTTCACCACAATGATATGAAGCATTGGGAGCCTTTAGTGAAAGTTCCCTCAGATTAAACAGTCCTTTGAGAATTCTGTGTATTGTATAAAGCATATTTTAATGGCTCAGGGTTTAGATTTGCACTGCAGCTCTTATCCACCTGGTTAATTTGGCACCAGCTTGGCACGACACTCCTAAAAGTCAGGCGACTTGGAAAAAAGAGCAGTCTGGCTTTCGGCCACGTGGACTCTGCAGAGATGCTGAGTACAGAGCACTCCTGTTAAGGACTGAAGTGATTTTCCACGAATTTCTTAGTGCTCCTCTGAAGTGTAACATGTATAGAAGTAGACAGGAAGCAAGTCGTGAAGCAGAAACTGATCCATTCTGTGAAAACGGTGTGTTTTGGATCATTGAATCATCATAGGAATCCTACAGTGCAGAAGAAGGCCATTTGGCCCATCGAGTCTGCACCGACCACAGTCCCACCCAGACCCTATCCCCATAGCCCCAAATATTGACCTTAGCTAGTCCACCTGACACTAAGGGTCAATTTAGCATAGCCAATCCACCTGACCCGCACATCTTTGGACTGTGGGAGGAAACCGGAGCACCCAGGGGAAACCCACACAGACACAGGAAGAATGTGCAAACTCCACACAGACAGTGACCCAAGCCAGGAATTGAACCCGGGTGCTTGGCGCTGTGAGGCAGCAGTGCTAACCTCTGTGCCGCCTCATCGAGTCATTACGGCCCAGAAAGAAGCCATTCAGCCCTTCATGTCTGTGCTGATTCTCTGCAAAGGACAACTAATTTCTGCCACTCCCCTGCCTTTTCCCTGTACCCAGCAAATTTTTCCCTTTTTAGATAATGATCAAATTCTCCTTTGAAAACCATGACTGTATCTGCCTCCACCTTACTGCCAGGCAGTGCATTCCAGATCCTAACCATCTCTGCGCAAATAGGGCTTTTCCTCTTGTCACCATGACTTTTTTTTTTCTGCCAATCACATTAAGTCAGTGCTGTCTGGTTCTCGATCCTTCCACCAATGGGAACAATCTCTCCCAATCTACTCAAACTAGTCCAGATTCTTCATGCTTTCGAATGCTTCAAACAAATCTCCTCTCAACCTTCTCTTCTCCTAGGGAAACAATCCCAGCTTTTTTTTTCATAGAATCCTTCCAGTACAGAAGGAGGCCATTTGGCCCATCGAGTCTACACTGACCACAATCCCACCCGGGCCCTATTCCCATAATCCCACACATTTACCCTGCTAATCCCCCGACACTAGGGTCAATTTGGCATTGCCAATCAACCTAACCTGCACATCTTTGGACAGTGGGAGGAAACCGGAGCACCCGGAGGAAACCCACGCAGACACGGGGAGAAAGTGCAAACTCCACACAGACAGTGACCCGGGACCGGACTTGAACCTGAGTCCCTGGCACTGTGAGGCAGCAGTTCGAACCACTGTGCCACTGTGCCGTCCACTGTGCCACCTTTCTTTGATCTTTTTACACAACTGAAGTTGCTCAACCCTGGAACAATTCTCATGAATCTTTTCTAATACCTTAACACCCTTCCCAAGGTGTGATACCCGTTACTTGACACAATAATCCAGCTGATGCTGAACCAGTGTTTTACATAGGTTTCACATAACTTCCTTGCTTTTATTCTCCATACCCCATTTATAAATCCCAGGATGCCATATATGTTTTATAAACCATCTTCTCAACTTATCCTTTCACCTTCAAGTTCCTCTAGAATTGTGCTCTTTATTTTCTATTTTATCCTTTATTTTGTATTGTTTTCTCTCGATCTTCTAAACACAATCAATAGCTTCACACTAACCTGCGTAAAATTTCATCTGCCACTTTTTGCCCATTTTACCAACCTGCCTGTGAACTTTGAGTGTGAATGTTATCCCCCACACAGTTCGTAATACTTCCAAGTTCCACGTCATCCACAATGGTGCCATGGGTACCAAAGTTTAGGCCATATATCAAGAAGAACAGGGGCCCTAACACCAATCCCTCAGGAACTCCATTCGAAATCTGGCTCCAGTCTGAAAAGCAACTGTTCACCACAACTCTCAGTTTCCCGTCATTTTGTATTCATGTCGTTACTGTCTCTTTTGTTCCACAGAATATAACTTTGCTCACAAGTGCACCACTTTATTGAATGCCTTTTGGAAGTCCATGTATACCACATCAGCAACATTCCCCTTAGAAGCACCTAACTGGCTTAATTACAGAATTGTACTTTAGGTTCTATGAACAATTGCGAAATAAATTTCAGTCCAACAAGATGTTTTACAATCCAACTTGAAAGGAGACACTGTTGGTTCTGATTCTTTGGAATGAGACCTGATAGGAGTCTATACAATTATGAGAGGCATAGATAGGGTGGACAGTCAGAATCTTTTTTCCAGAGTTTTTACATTTACTTTAGAGGCCTTAGTTTAACGGAACAAAATGGCAGGTGGCACTGGATTGCCAACCTAGATTTGTATCCCATTCTAAAAGGTAAAAATCTGCCTTTCCGTATAGACTGGAATTTACCAAGAAGACTGAATATTGAAGGCTGAGAAGGCAAATTCAAAATATCATGAAACTACTACGCTTCCCAGTGACATGAGTAAGATTTCATCCTCATTTAGTGGACTCCGATCCCAAGAGTGAAGGCATTCAACGTAGCATTCAGGTAAATGCTACAAAGGATGTGCCAGAATCATTTTCCCTATAGCAGCACAGTGTAGAAATCCTCTACATTACTAACAACAGCAGCCCGCATGTGTGCACTAACTGCTATGCTATACCTCAAACTTGGTGAATTAAAGTTAAAGTTTATTTATTAGTCACAAGTAAGGCTTAAATTAACTCTGCAATTAAGTTACTGTGAAATTTCCCTAGTTGCCACAGTCTGGCGCCTGTTTGGGTCAATGCACCTAACCAGCACATCTTTCAGAATGTGGGAGGAAACCAGAGCACCTGGAGGAAACCCACGCAGACAAAGGAGTCCACAAACTCCACACAGACAGTGACCCAAGCCAGGAATCAAACTCGGGTCTCTGGCACTGTGAAGCAGCAGTGCTAACCACTGTGCTACCGTGCCACCCCTTAGGATCCAGAGTTCCCCAGGTCACATGAATTAGCCCAAAGTGCTTCTCAGGAAAACGATGGGGAGATGATGGCTGAGTGGTATTATCGCTCGACTATTGATCCAGAAACTCAGCTAGTGTTCTGGGGACTCAGGTTCGATTCACACTGTGGCTGACGGTGGAATTTGAATTCAATAAAAAAATCTGGAATTAAGAATCTACTGATGACCATGAAACCATTGTCGATTTTTGGAAAAACCTATCTGGTTCATTAATGCCCTTCAGGGAAGGAAATCTGCTGCCCTTACCCGGTCTGGCCTACATGTGACTCCGGAGTCACAACAATGTGGTTGACTCTCAACTGCCCTCAGGCAACTAATGATAGGCAATAAATGCTGGCCAGCCAGCGACACCCATGTCCCATGAATGAATAAACCTAAATTTGACAAAATTTGCAAAGAATTTGCCCCACCAGTTTCATAGAATCCCTACAGTGCAGAAGGAGGCCATTCGGCCCATTGAGTCTGCACCAACCACAATCCCACCCAGGCTCTATCCCCACAACCTCATTCATTTACCTTAGCTAGTACCCCTTGACACTAAGTGGCAATTTAGCATAGCCAATCCACCTAACTCCCCTCTTGCCTGGGTGAGGGAAGCTTCACACCATCCAGGAGAAAGCAGCTACTTGATTGGCACCCTATCTTCCACCTTAAACAATTACTCCTTCCAACACTGACCTCAAGTAGCAGCAATTGGTTTTGATCTCAGTCAAGACCTGCAACTTTTTTATAAAAGTAGAAACCCAAATCCCAGTTATTTATTGAAAGAATGAAGCCACAAGTTTCCCTGGTTTAAAACATTTTTTTTACTATACAAGAGTCAAACAAAACAAACATTAAAAACACCCATACTCTAAAACCCAGGGTCAACATGAGTCAAATATGAATTAACAGACAAGTTGCAGTTGATGATAAACTATAGATTACACATTAAATGGCTATTATTATTAATGATGTGGAGATGCCGGCGTTGGACTGGGGTAAGCACAGTAAGAAGTCTCACAACACCAGGTTAAAGTCCAACAGGTTTATTTGGTAGCAAATACCATAAGCTTTCGGAGCGCTGCCCCTTCGTCAGATGGAGTGAAAATCTGTTCTCCAACAGTGCACAGAGACACAACATCAAGTTACAGAATACTAATTAGAATGCAAATCTCTACAGCCAGCCAGGTCTTAAAGGTACAGATAATGTGGGTGGAGGGAACATTAAACACAGGTTAAAGAGATGTGTATTGTCTCCAGACAGAACAGCTAGTGAGATTCTGCAAGATCAGGAGGCAAGCTGTGGGGGTTACTGATAATGTGACATAAATCCAACATCCCGGTTTAGGCCGTCCTCATGTGTGCGGAGCTTGGCTATCAGTTTCTGCTCAGCGACTCTGCGCTGTCGTGTGTCGTGAAGGCCGCCTTGGAGAACGCTTACCTGAAGATCCAAGGCTGAATGCCCGTGACTGCTGAAGTGCTCCCCCACAGGAAGAGAACAGTCTTGCCTGGTGATTGTCGAGCGGTGTTCATTCATCCGTTGTCGTAGCGTCTGCATGGTTTCCCCAATGTACCATGCCTCGAGGCCTCGATGTCCCCTCGATGTTCCCTCCACCCACATTATCTGTACCTTTAAGACCTGGCTGGCTGTAGAGATTTGCATTCTAATTAGTATTCTGTAACTTGATGTTGTGTCTCTGTGCACTGTTGGAGAACAGATTTTCACTCCATCTGACGAAGGGGCAGCGCTCCGAAAGCTTATGGTATTTGCTACCAAATAAACCTGTTGGACTTTAACCTGGTGCTGTGAGACTTTTTACTGTATTATTATTAAGACAGATATTATGAATTGGCTGGGCTGTGCATTCAACACACAGATCATCAACTTCAATCACAAAGCCCTTCAGGACTCCTGTCATCCTCACAAAGAATTTAATTTAATCCCCAGCTAACAGCAACTTCATACCGGCCTTGCCTGATCCCTCTGCCCCTATCATCATCACCTTCTTTCTGGCAGGGCAGGCGGTAGATAGATTCTTCTTAGTGAACAAGAGGTTATCGGGGGTGGTTAGGGAATGTGGAACTCAACACAAACAGAGCAACCGCGACCTTATTGAGCGGCAGAGCCGGCCAGAAGGACCGAATGGCCTGCTACTGCTCCTGTTTTGTGTGTCCATATGTAAGAGGAGTGTGCAAGACACACGCAGTGATACCCTGAATGCAGAACCAGGCACCAAGGAACACCAGGAATGACCAAGGAGCAGAAACTCATTGCTGTTAGGCTTCAGGCCCAGAAGATGTTCAAACTTTTGAATTTATACCCAAGAGCAATGAGAATGTGTTTGTCTTCCAGCTATTTCTGCTTTGACCGCTCGTGCTTCCAAATTTCAGCATATAATTTTGAAAGAATTGGTAATGTGTCGGTAAGATTTATACCATGGATTCAACTACATGTATTTTCCAATGGATAGATTATTAGCGCGATGTATTTATTTGGATGGTAATTTTTTCAGACACCATTATCCATAGTTGCTGCGGAAACAATATTTGATTAATCGAAACAGCTGAAGCTGATGACATTAAAAAAGTACAAAAACTGAAAACACTGAAAATGTTCAACAGTGCCGGCAGCCTCTGTGGAGAGAGAAAAACTTAAAACCGACAAACGTTCATTGACCTGAAACGTTGGCCGGAATTCTCCGGCCGTTTACATCCCGTCACCACTGCAAGTGAGGAGAGAATTGGGTGCACAGCCAAATCTCCATTCACTGCAGAGGGACCGGAGAATCCCACCGGCTTGAACGGTCGGAGAATCCCGGCCATAAACTACTTTTCCCTTCATAGGTGTTGCCAGACTTGCTGAGTATTTCCAGCACTTTCTGTCTTTATTTCAGATTTCCAACACTTCAGTATTTTACTTTCACATTTAAAATAATAGCTGCCTGCAAAGTTACAACCCGACCTGACAATTCAGGCTAGATGGAAAACATTCAAACTTCTCTTTGGCCATCTTGGGTTCATCCAAAGCTCTGCTACCATGTATTTCCTCACGCCCATTCCATGAACAACATTCTGCTCACTAAGCTACATAGACATCGGTTAAACAATACCTCAACTTTAAAAATCTCATGCTTGTTTACAAAAGCCTGCATGGCCTTGCCCCTCCCTAGCTTTGTAATCTCCTCCAAGCCCACAACCATCCAAGATACAGGTCGAATATCCTCCATCCAAAATCCTCGGGGCCGATTGTATTTTGGAATTCAGAACAATTCAGTTTTCAGATACCACAAATGGGCAGCACAGTGGCACAGTTGTTAGCACTGCTACCTCAAAGCGCCAAGGACCCGGGTTCAATTCCCGCACTGTGCGGAGTCTGCATGTTCTCTCCGTGTCTGCGTGGGTTTCCTCCAGATGCTCTGGTTTTCTCCCACAGTCTGAAAGACATGCTGGTTAGGTGCATGCTAAATTCTCCCTCAGTGTACCTGGAAAGGTGCTGGAGTGTGGCAACTGGGGAATTTTCACAGTAACTTCACTGCAATGTTAATGTAAGCCTACTTGTGACATTAATAAATCAACTTAAAAACTTTAAATAAACTTACATCATTCTAGCCTAAGCTAGCTATAGTCTGAAGTAAATAAACATGCTAGGAAAGTGTAATCATAGAATCCCTACAGAACAGAAGTTGGCCATTCAGCCCATCAAGTCTGTACTGGCCACAATCCCACCCAGACCCTATGCCCGTAATCCTCATTTGCCCTGCTAATCCCCCTGACACTAGGGTTAATTTAGCGTGCTAATCAACCTAACCCGCACATCTTTGGACTGTGGGAAGAAACTGGAGCAGCTGGAGGAAACCCACGCAGACACGGGGAGAACGTGCAAACTCCACACAGACAGTGACCCAAGGCTGGAATTGAACCTGGGTCCCTGGCACCGTGAGGCAGCAGGGCTAACCACTGCGCCACCATGATTAATGATGCACTTTCAGAAACATCACTAATGAACAACAAAGGATTTATTTACAAGTGTCTACAAGAGCAGCAGCATGTTTGCAGCTAATTCTGGAATGCCTCCTGCCTAACGGGGTGATTCCCCACTCTGAGACCCAATTGGTCACCCAGGCCAGGTGACCTTTACTCTGCTGTGTTGCCCTTAAAGGCACAGTCACCGCAAAGAATAAGGTACATCACTGAATAACAAATACAGGGTAACTGAAAAACTTTCTTTTTGGCACATTCACTATAAAAATCACAAGGTAAACAGTGCAGACAAACAACTAGACTTTCCCCAATGGGGTTACAAAAGACTCAGACTATTAGATGTGCTTGATTTTTGGATTTACAGATAAAGGATACTCGCTCTGAATCCGCATTTATTTAATTCGGGCCTCGTGAGCACCCCAATTTTAGTCCCTCCATCACTGGTGGCCATGCCTTCAGCCAGCGAGGGCCTCAGTTCCGGGATTCCTTCCCTAAATCTCCCAACCTCACTTTCCTTCCTTATTCTTTTTATTATTCGTTCATGGGACATGGGCGTCGTTGGGTGGCCAGCATTTATTGCCCATCTCTAGTTGCCTGAGGGCAATTGAGAGTCAAAGAACAAAGAAAATTACAGCACAGGAACAGGCCCTTCAACCACATTGCTGTGTCTCTGGAGTCACATGTAGGCCAGACCAGGTAGATTTCCTTCCTTAAAGGACATTAGTGAACCAAATGGGCTTTTCAGACAATTGACAATGGCTTCATGGACATCAATAAATTCTTAATTACAGATTTTAAAAATTGAATTCAAATTCCACCATCTGCCACAGTGGGATTTGAACCTGGGTCCCCAGAACATTGGCTGAGTTTCTGGATTAATAGTCTAGTGATAATACCACTAGGCCACTGCCTTTAGGGCCTGTCTCTTTGACCAAGCTTTCGGCCCTCTGCCCTAATATAGCCTTTAAGTGGCTTAGTCTCAGATTTTGCTTCATAACATCCCTCTGAAGTACCTTGGAACATTTTATTACATTATAAGGCCCCTTATGAATACAAGCTGTTGTTTCTTACACAATCTCCACTACTGGTTTTAATCGTAGCCTGTAACTGCTCCCATTTAGCCATGGATCCCTTATTTACTTATCCTCACTATTCAAAGCCATAAGAGGAAAGTGTCATAAAAAGCATATTGTCAAGTGTACTGGAAGTGGTTATTTTAGTGAATAATTAATTTGGGATTGCAATTTTCATTTTCTTATTGCCCTTGAAAAATGAGTTTGCGCAATTAACTGGTCATAACAATTCACCGCGGCGAAGTTTTGATGTGGTCATTTTTGGACCAAAATGTGTTGTTACTTATCACCAACTGAAGAACCAAAATCGCAGCAATTAGCCTTTTATCTTTTGTTCTGCATTCCTTCAATTAGCCGAGTGTAAATACATTGCTTCGCGACTAAAAATGGACCGAGAGGATTGACGCAGAAATGGTTCAAGATGAAACGGGGGTGGGGGGGTGGTGGGGGGAGATCTCAGAAGCCTAATTAAAAGCAACTGACATACTGGTATATGATACAACTCTAGCTCACCTGAAAAAATAAACGGAAACTGTAGCATGGGTTTAATGTAGCGATGTGGGAACAGAGAGCGAAGGAGGTCAGGACAAGGCATAACTATGTTGGGAGTGCAAAAAAACTTTCCACATCTTTGTGGTTCAAGTCAAAAGAAGGTCAGTATTGTTGAATCATGGATGAAATTGAGGGGGGAGGAGGTGGTGCGAGGCGGCTCACATAGTTAACCTTATTAACCAAGTATGCAGACTACGAAAAGCAAAAGGCACTTTACAAACCATCGCAGGTCAAACCCAGGTTCAAAAAGCGGACCGTCCATTGACTCTTTTTTCTCCCCTTTTGGAAGACAACTTGAAAGCATCTTGTTGCATTAGCGTACTGGAACACAGAGAATGAAGTTCAGCCTCCTCAAGTGAATTCACCTTTCAAAGGACTAAGACTTGAGTTAGGCCAGGGCAGTGCAGTGCTGTGTATCATAGAACCATAGAATCCCTACAGTGCTGAAGAGGCCATTTGGCCCATCGGGTTTGCACCAACTCTTTGACAGAGTATCTTACCCAGGCCCTCTTCCCCACCTATCCCCGTAACCCCAAATATTTATCATGGCTAATCCATCTAAGCCACACATTTTTATTTACTTATTTATATATTTATCAGTGTCACAAGTAGGCTTACATTAACACTGCAATGAAGTTACTGTGAAAATCCCCTAGTCGCCACACTCTGGCGCCTGTTTGGCTACACTGAGGGAGAATTTAGCATGGCCAATGTACATAATCAGCATGTCTTTCGGACTGTGGTAGGAAACCGGAGCACCCGGAAACCCACGCAGATACGGGGAGAAGGTGCAGACTACGCTCAGACAGTGACCCAAGCCAGGAATCAAATCCAGTGCTGTGGGGCTGCAGTGCTGACCACTGTGCCACCGTGCCGCCCATAAAACTAAGGGACAATGTAGCATGGCTAATCCACCTAACCTGCACATCTTTGTAACCGGAGAATGTGCCCGGTGTTGTAACTCATCTCCAAACTCCACGGCCTGGGCCTTGGCTCTTCCCTCTCCGACTGGATCCTGAACCTCCTAACCCACCATCCACAATCAGTAAGGATAGACAACAACACCTCCTCCACAATCATCCTCAACACAGGTGCCCCACAAGGTTGTTTTCTCAGCCCCCTACTAAACTCCTTATACACCTATGACTTCGTGGCCAAATTCCCTTCCAACTTGATTTTCAAGTTTGGTGACAACACCATTGTAGTGGGTTGGATCTCAAACAATGACAGGACAGAGTACCTGAATGAGATAGAGAATCTGGTGAACTGGTGCGGCAACAATAATCTCTCCCTCAATGTCAACAAAATGAAGGAGATTGTCATCGACTTCAGGAAGCGTAAAGGAGAACATGCCCCTGTCTACATCAACGGAGACGAAGTAGAAAGGGTCTAGAGCTTCAAATTTTTCGCTGTCCAGATCACCAACAACCTGTCCTGTTCCCCCCATGCCGACACCATAGTTAAGAAAGCCCATCAACGCCTCTACTTTCTCAGAAGACTAGGGAAATTTGGCACGTTAGCTACGACTCTCACCAACTTTTACAGATCCACCATAGAAAGCATTCTTTCTGGTTGTATCATAGCTTGTAATGGCTCCTGCTCTGCCCAAGACCGCAAGGAACTACAAAAGGTCGTGCATGTAGCCCAATCCATCATGCAAACCAGCCTCCCATCCATTGACTCTGTCTACCCTTCCCGCTGCCTTGGCAAGCAGTCAGCATAATTAAGGACCCCATGCACCCCGGACATTCTCTCTTCCACCTTCTTCCATCAGGAAAAAGATGCAAAAGTCTGAGGTCACATCCCAACCGATTCAAGAACAACTTCTTCTCTGCTGCCATCAGACTTTTGAATGGACTTACCTTGCATTATGTTGATCTTTCTCTATACCCTAGCTATACTGTAACACTACATTCTGCACTCTCTCATTTACTTCTCTATGAATGGTATGCTTTGTCTGTATAGCATGCAAGAAACAATACTTTTCACTGTATACTAATACATGTGACAATAATAAATCAAGTCAAATCAAACTATAATGAGGGGAGGGAGGCTGTTCTTCATCCCCTGCCCCAGATTTTCTCCCAACAGTTACCATTATCGAGACACAGGTGTATGAGGGATGTCTGGAGAACCTTAAGCACAAAGCCCGACCTCAACAATCTCACGGGTCGGAGGCTGTGCAAGGGTCCTAGGAATGGACTGTTACAAGTGAGCAGGGTTCTTGGTCCCTACCCCCCAAGGCGGCACACTGCTGAAGATGAACTTTACCAAGCACAGACACAAATGCAGCTTTTTCATGCAAAGAAAAACCAACATTGACTCAATTTACAAACCACTTGGTATAAATTGATGTGTTGGTGGAACTCTTGAGTATTTGGGTCCATCCATTTGATCATTTTATTCCATTATCATTCATTCATTTATGCCACTCCAGTCCAAATGAGATCATTGTTGTGGAACCAGTCATTGCTATTTCTGTCCAAGGGCATTTTTTCATTCATAACTCAGGATTAATGGCAGATGACAAATATTAAAGGGTGCGTTCACTTAAATGACTCATCTGCTGTTTGTCAGCTGCGGAGGTGAAAAGGTTTAATGCGGGGAACCAGCTGTTTTTACTTACTGACAGTGCCTCTCAAATAATTAAATCAAACACATTTGCGCTAATAAGCATAAGCTGATGAGATCAAGGAAATTGAGTGCGATGATAGGATTAGATGTTTAGGTTATTTGTGATATGAACACATGATGTGTTACAATGAATGGTGTGAATTCTGCATGTATATTTCCTAAAGGTAAATTTTTCCTAATGCTACAGAACAACTGAATGCCATTCCTACACAGATGCACCCCTATCCCCTGTCAGTACTGGTGAAGAGGAGATTGAACCTCCAGTATCACTGATGTTGACTGTTGAGAACTGCTTCTGAAACAACTCTTGTTTTATTCCTTCTTGGGACATGGGCATCACTGGTTGGCCAAAATTTATTGCCCATCCCGAGTTGCCCTTGCTCAGAGGGCAGTTGAGAGTCAACCACATTGCTGTGGCTCTGGAATCACATGTAGGCCAGACCAGATAAGGACGGCAGATTTACTTCCCTAAAGGACATTAGTGAACCAGATGGGCTTTTCCGACAATCGACAATGGTTTCAATGTCATCAGTAGATTCTTAATTCCAGATTTTTAAAATTGAATTCAAATTCCACCATCTGGCGTGGTGGGATTCGAACCTGGATCCCCAGAACATTAGCTGAGTTTCTGGATTAATAGCCTAGAGATAATACCACTAGGCCATTGCTCCCCGTGAATGGTGTGGTCTGCATTGTTGATCGTAGGGGCACCCAGAACTGACTGGACACGATCACCTATTTCCTCGGGAATGGTATACCTGAGAAACATGAGATCCCAGAAGGTACTTTCCCTGCAATGGTGACATTTGAGTGCCCTCAATTGTTCAGTCTATTGAACAATCTTCACTGGAAGTTTTTATGAAGGGGCGCAGGTGTGTACATTCCTCATTGTGAAGCCTGCAAAATGTTCTATTGGTGCCTACATGCCTCATTTCACCATTCATTTCTAATTGTGTACATGTCATTCATATTTCTGCAGTGTGAACGATTGAGGTAGATTGCGCTGCTTATCGTTGCCAAGGAGGCACATGGGTGAAATTTGCCTTCTTCTTGGTTCTGTTGTTAAATGAATGAATTACAAATGCGAAGTTTAAATTGATTTATTTGTGTCACAAGTAGGCTTACATTAACACTGCAATGAAGTTACTGTGGAAATCCCCTAGTTGCCACACTCCGGCACCTGTTCAGGTACACGGAGGGAGAATTTAGCACGGCCAATGCACCTAACCTGCACATCTTTCGGACTGTGGGAGGAAACCAGAGCACCCAGAGGAAACCCACGCAGACGCGGCGAGAATAATTATTTTATTTATTAGTGCCACAAGTAGGCTTACATAGTAGACTTTTGAATGGAACTACCTCGCACTAAGTTGATCTCTCGCTACACCCTAGCTATGACTATAACACTTCATTCTGCACTCTCTCCTTTCCTTGTCTATGTACGGTATGCTTTATCTGTATAGAGCGCAAGAAACAATACTTTTCATTGTATACCAGTACATGTGACAATAATAAATCAAACATTAGCACTGCAATGCAGTCACCTTGAAAATCCCCGAGTTGCCACACTCCGGCGCCTGTTCGGGTACACTGAGGGAGAATTTAGCATGGTCAATGCACCTAACCAGCCTGTCTTTCGGACTGTGGGAGGAAACCGGAGCACCTGGAGGAAATCCACGCAGACACAGTGAGAATGTGCAGACTCCGCACAGACAGTGACCCAAGCTGGGAATTGAACGCGGGTCCCAGACAGTGTGAGGCAGCAATGAAATCATAGAAGAAATCATAGAAACCCTACAGTGCAGAAGGAGGCCATTCGGCCCGTCGAGTCTGCACCGACCACAATCCCACCTAGGCCCTACGCCCACATATTTACCCGCTAACCTACACATCCCAGGACTCTAAGGGGCAATTTTTTTTTTTTTAACCTGGCCAATCAACCTAAACCACACATCTTTGGACTGGTATACAATGCTAACCACTGTGCCACTGATTGCCGTTGATTAGGGAAAGAAGGAAAAAAAATGAGTACAAACGCTGTTAGATTGATTCACAGACACATTAACCTCAAAGCCTCATTCATCTGTGTCCTACACAGATGAATGAGGCACGGTAGCACAGTGGTTAGCACTGCTGCTTCACAGCTCCAGGGACCTGGGTTCGATTCCCGGCTTGGGTCACTGTCTGTGTGGAGTTTGCACATTCTCCTCGTGTCTGTGTGGGTTTCCTCTGGGTGTTCCGGTTTCCTCCCACAGTCCAAAGATGTGCGGGTTAGGTTGATTGGCCATGCTAAAAATTGCACCTTAGTGTCCTGGATGAGCAGGTAAAATGTGTAGGGGTATGGGGGTAGGGCCTGGGTGGGATTGTGGTCGGTGCAGACTCGATGGACTAAATGGCCTCTTTCTGTACTGTAGGTTTTCTATGATACACAATGTATGCAATTGTCCTCTTTAGTATATGAACTTACATATCACTTATATGGAGTCATGTCAACAGAGACTTTTATAATTATAAAATAATGCTGCATAATCGTTACGAACTAATTAGTTGATTCATTAGTTGGCTGCCTCAGAATCAGAATGAGACGCAACTGGATTTTTAACAGTGTGTTAAATTCAGGATTAGACTAAACACCCTCACTGGCCGTAAAACACTAATTTTATATTGATGGAGTGTTAGGTTTCTTCATTATGATAAAATTTCCACGTACTGAATGGGGGTCAGGAAAGGCTCGGCCTGAATTATTAACCCTATTTTCTCTCTCCACAGCTGCTTCCCAGTTTGTTGATTCTTCCCAGCATTTTCCATTTATATTTCAGAAAAGTTCTGCGTCATACCGAAAAGTACCGAATCGTCTTATTTGTTGCACTGCACAGGAGTCACGGAAGAGTATGATATTCCTTTGAGAGTAATCTAATCTTAGTGCAACAATGGATGTGGGTCAGGGAGTGCTCTTAATATTCCTTCATAGAATCATAGAATCCCTACAGTGCAGAAGCCGGCCATTCGGACCATCGACTGCAATCCTACCCAGGCCCTATCCCCGCAACCCCACATATTTACCCCACTAATCCCCCTGACACTAAGGGGCAATTTAGCGTGGCCAATCAACCTAACCCGCACATCATTGGAGTGTGGGAGGAAACCAGAGCACCTGGAGGAAACCCACGCAGACATGGGGAGAACGTGCAAACTCCACACAGTCAGTGACCGAGACTGGAATTGAACCCAGGTCCCTGCACCAGTGAGGCAGCAGTGCTAACCACTGTGCCAATGTGCCGTCACTTCAATTGAGACTTATGGTCAAAACTTTGAAAGTCAAAATCGGGTGCTTTGTATCATGAATTAGTTCAGAGTGAGCTCTTAAGGATACTGAGGTCTAACATAGCAGCTCACAGAATAATGGTCTGCATACTGGTCTGGTGATGATGGCTGAACCTTCAGCAGTTGTGACTCGGTGGCACAGTGGTTAGCACTGCTGCCTCACAGCGCTAGGGACCCAGGTTCAATTCCTGGCTTGGATCACTGCCTGTGCTGGATCTGCACGTTCTCCCCATGTCTGCGTGGGTTTCCTCTGGGTGCTCCAGTTTCCTCCCACAGTCCGAAAGACGTGCTGGTTAGGTGCTAAATTTTCCCTCAGTGTTCCCGAACAAGCGGCAGAATGTGGTGACTAGGGGATTTTCACAGTAACTTCATTGCAGTGTTAGTGTAAGCCTACTTGTGACACCAATAAATAAACTTTAAACTTGCCATTATTACACCTCTGAACCTGAGAGCAACTTTGGGAGTCTGCACATGCGCAGTTGAACAGAAAAGTCCAGAAGTTGCTGTCAGTGTGAGCAGGACTTTTCCCTGTGGACTTCTGAACCATGCAATTAGGCTCAACTGAAACCCAAACTGTGCAAGATGCAGTCACTCCACATACTTTTACCAGGGTGGTGACCAATTAATGGTTAGCATGTGGTATTGCCATCTAATTAAGGATGGTGGGTGGTCTCTCAAGCTGCAGGGCCAATCTGAAGCCTGAAGCTTGAAAGCAGCAGCAGGATCCCATGGAAGTTAAGGGAGAGGCTCCAGACCATTATTGTTTTGGAGTTGGGGGTGGAGGTGTTAGGAGCCCCTCTGCCTGGCGGCCTGCGATTACTGCTGCACCCAGAGACGTGGACCCCTAAGCCTGCTCAGAACACCGTCCCCTCGGTCAACTGCCAGGCAGCTAAACTGTCCCCCCACCCCCCCCACATCCCGTCGCCTCCCTTTAGTGTGAGACGCAACTGGATTTTTAACAGTGTGCTAAATTCAGGATTAGACTAAACACCTTCACTGGCCGTAAAATCTGTGTGGGTTTCCTCCGGGTGCTCTGGTTTCCTCCCACACTCTGGTTTTCTGCCTGTGAGAATACTGCAATGTGAATGGCTGCTAATGCTGCTTGATGAGATCACTATTTCTGGATACCTGGCGATTCCCTTGACTTGGCATCAGATTTGAACTGGCATCGGGAAAGGGGAAATCCATGCCACAGAGACCGCTAAATTTAGGGGAGGCGATGGCCTGGTGGTATTATCGCCAGACTATTAATCCAGAAACTCAACTAATGTTCTGGGGACCCGGGTATGAATCTCGCCACAGCAGATGGTGGAACTTGAATTCAATAAAAGAAATTTGGAATTAAGGATCTACTGATGACCATGAAACCATTGTCGATTGAGGGGCGGCACAGTGGTTAGCACTGCTGCCTCACAGCTCCAGGGGCCTGGGTTTGATTCCCGGCTTGGGTCACGGTCTGTGTGGAATTTGCACGTTCTCCCCGCATCTGCGTGGGTTTCCTCCAGGTGCTCTGGTTTCCTCCCACAGTCCAAAGATACTCAGGCTAGGTGCATTGGCCATGCTAAATTGCCTCTTGGTGTCCCAGGATGCGTAGGTTAGAGGGATTAGCGGGGTAAATATGTGGGACCATCGGGATAGGGCCTGGGTGGGATTGTTGTCAGTGTAGACTCGATGGGCTGAATGGCCTCCTTCTGCACTGTAAGGATTCTATGATCGTCGGAGAACCCCACCTGGTTCAGTAATGTCCTTTAGGGAAGGAAATCTGTTGTCCTTACCTGATCTGGCCTACATGTGACTCCAGAGCCACAGCAATGTGGTTGAATCTCAACTGACCTCCAAGGGCAACTAGGGATGGGCAATAAATGCTGGCCATCCAGCAACACCCATGTCCCATGAATGAATAAAAAAAAGCTTTGTTGGAGGTGAGCGGGCGAGTGCAGTTGATTTGCTGCTGTGAGCGAAATGTTAAGACTGAAACGCTGAGAAAAATAAATCACCCCTGGCATCCAGCAATTCCAGGAAGTCCAGCAGTTTTTGTTTGTATCCTGCAGGCTTCTATTGGGATGCTGTTTAAAATTCACTAAGCCATATCTCATACTGCTGAGTGAGTGGGATGCCGCAATAAGATTTGAGAAATTAATTGTCTTTTTTTTTCCCCCGAGGCAGAGGTTCACTCCCTCCTTGTTCACCAGACTTCCCTCCCCTGACGTGTAAAGCCTTATTGGATAAATTTGCTGAGCTGTTGGAAGAGATCTCATTAGTTGTCTCTCTCAAGAATAACAACAGAAGTGTTCTTCATAGACTCACCAAAGGCCTTGTGACGTTGCAAATGTATCGCACAAGAAAAGGTCTCGGTGCAACTGGGGCTGGCTGTCCAGATTAATACATCTCTTCGGCCTGCACATTTTCACAGCAAAATTCATTCATACCAGCTGATGAGGATTAATGCACTCCAAACAGCTGTTCCTAATTGTAGTCATCTTGACAAGTGCAATCTCTATGTTCCAGAGTTCACTGATAAACCCCTTGATGCAATTTCCAAAAAAATACACGATTGTCTCCGACAGTTAGGCATAAGTGGAAGAGATGCCGAATCCTGGCAAGCGTCAATAGCCAATTGGGTCTTGATATCAATGCACATGTGAACTGGAGTTCTCGCTGGCACAGCCAGTAATATTATACAATTGCACATCATGACTCAATATCTTATTAATGGTGACTGTATATATATGGGTAGTCAGTGGTAGTTAACATCAGGCCCGTTTTTCCAAGAAAACTATGTGTTTTGGTAATTTTAGTACAAGTGATGGATCGCAGGGTGATGTTGCATAATGGGGTGTTGCCGCTCTAACAAAAAGACTAATTTCACCTGGTGTACACGCCGTACATGATCAGGTTGTTCACAGCATCCAAATCGGCCTTCTTACTCTTTTGATTTAATTTAATTTATTATTGTTACATGTATTGGGAAAGAGTGGAAAGTATTATTTTTTGCACACTATACAGACAAAAACATACCATTCATAGAGTACTTGGGGAGAAGGAAAGGAGCGGGTGCTAAATGTAGTGTTACAGTCATAGCTAGGTGCATCAACTTAATATATGGTAGGTCCATTCAAAATTCTGATGGCAGCAGGGAAGAAGCTGTTCTTGAGTCGATTGGTACATGACCTCAGACTTTGGTATCTTTTTCCCAATGGAAGGGAGTATGTCCAGGGTGCGTGGGTGCTTAATTGTGCTAGCTGCTTTTCCGAGGCAGCAGGAAGTGTAGACGGAGTCAATGGATGGGAGGCTGGTTTGCGTGATGGACTTGGCTATGTTCACAACCGTTTGTAGCTTCTTGCGGTCTTGAACAGAGCAGGAGCCATTCCAAGCTGTGATACATCTGGAAAGGATGCTTTCCATGGTGCATCTGTAAAAATTGGAGAGAGCCGTAGCAGACATGTCGAATTTCCTTAGCCTCCTGAGAAAGTAGAGGCATTGGTGGACTTTCTGAACTATAGCTTCGGCATGGAGGGACCAAACAGGTTGTTGGTGATCTGAACACTCAGAAACCTGAAGCTCTTGGCCATTTCCACTTCATCACCGTTGATGTAGACAGGGGGCATGTTCTCCACTATGCTTCCTGAAGTTGATGACTATCTCTTTCGTTTTAATCATTCAAAAGGAAGTTAAATGTGATGATGTTGTACAGAAATATCCACAAACACTATGAAGTAGAAATTAGTCTGGGCTCTTCGTTTGGGAAGGTCCCTGAAGAAGCAGGCCTAAAGGATCAACAGAATTGTTTTTTTTCATGCCTGATCCTCATGCTTGGGCTGAACTGTCAGTGTTGCTGCACCTCCACGGGTCACTCACCAACTTTGGACCACCCTAATTCACTGGCAGTGGCACTTAGGGAATTCCTGGGGCACTGGGGGGGACTGATTGGAACCGGCTTAAGTAAAAACAAAAAATGCTGGAAACACTCAGCAAGTTTGGCAGCATCTATAGAGAAAGAAACAGAGTTATATTTTGAGTCTGTGTGACTCTTTTTCAGAGCTGAAGAGAAGTCACAATGTGATGGGTTTTACGCTATGGAAAATGGTGGGAGGGTGGTGAGTGGGGGTGGAGTGGATGGAGTAAAATAGAAGGTCAGGGATAGGTTAGAGTTCTGGAGAGATTAAATGACAAAGATGCCATTTAAAGATGCAGGTGTTAACACATTCTGCTACTTTCAGACATGTTTGGCCTTTATCATAAGATCATAAGACATAGGAGCCAAAATAGGCCATTCGGCCCATCGAGTCTACTCTGCCATTCAATTATGGATGATAAGTTTCTCAACCCTATTCTCCCACCTTTTCCCCATAACTTTGATCCCCTTACCAATTAAGAACATATCTATCTCTGTCTTAAAGACACTCAATGACCTGGCCTCCACAGCCTTCTGCAGCCAAGAGTTCCACAGATTCACCACTCTCTGGCTGAAGAAATTCCTCCTAATCTCGGTTCCAAAGGGTTGTCCCCTTACTCTGAGGCTGTGCCCTCGGATCCTAGTCTCTCCTACTAATGGAAACATCTTCCCCCACATCCATGCTATCCAGGCTGTTCAGTATTCTGTAAGTTTCAATGAGATCCCCCCTCATCATTTTAAACTCCATCACGTACAGACCCAGAGTCCCCAAACGTTCCTCATACGTCAAGCTTTTCATTCCCAGGATCATTTTCGTGAACCTCCTCTGGACCCTCTCCAAGGCCAGCACATCCTTCCTTAGATACAAAATTGCTCGTAATATTCCAAATGTAATATACTGCTATTAACACCTGCTTTAGTCTTCGATGCTACCATTACTACCATTTATCTGGTGTCCATGGTGAGAGGTGAGTAGGTGCAACACTGCTGCTCTGCCTGGTTCCAGAGGAAGGTGTTTTTGGGAGAAAGGACACATCTGGTTGGTGAGTGAATCTTCTGAATGGAGTTGGCCCAATGTTGCTACTGTTCCATTTGAGAATGAAGGAAACGGCTTGCAAATGGAGGGGCCTTGAACGTTTAAATTTAACTTAGCTGTCCATCCCCCACTGCTAAATTTATAGGGTGGGATCTTCCAGCCCTTCCTGCTGTCGAGACCTTCCAGGTCACGCTGAAGGCAATCCCCCGTGGCAGACTCCCCGGCAGCATAGCCGGTGAGCGACACAAATGGCTATTGACTTTGGCAGGATTGGACAATCCTGTTGGTGGCCAACGGCAAACCACCTCTGCTGTGGGCAAACCTGCCAACTAGGGAGTGGAGGAGGGGGGATGGAGGGGCTGGAAAATCCCAGCCGTAGACACTGCACTGTGTTAAAATGGTGGAATTCCTACTCCGGTGGTGACGCCAACACATGGCAAACATCTGATCATCAACTCAACTGAATGACACCATCCAGGAAAAATCATCTTCCTCGATTGGCACCCCATCCGTCTCCTTAAACATTCACTGCCTCCACCACTAGCGCACGGTAATAATAACATGTATCATCTACAAGATGCACTGCAGTAACTCACCAAGCCTTCCTTGTAAGCACCTTGTAAACTTGCAGCCTCTACCTATAAGAACAATGACAGCAGATACATGGGAACACCATCACCTGCAAGTTCCCCTCCTAGTTATATACCATACTGCGCTGCCTATGAGGATGGTGGAAGTGAAAACAATCAGTGATTTCAAAAGGAAATTGGATACGAACTTGAGGAAAATAAATTTGCCGGATTGCAGGGATAAAGGGGACTGACTGCTCTGCAGAGAGCTAGCATCTGCTCTACGGGATGAATGGCCTCCTCCTGTGCCATAATGACCCTATGTCTTCTTCACTGTCACTGGGTCAAAATCCTGGAGTCCTTCCTGGCAGCCCTGTTGGTGTACCTACACCATACGAACTGCAGCAGTTCAAGAAAGTGGCTCACAACCATCTTCTCAAGGGCAGGTTGAGGTGGACAATAAATGCTGGCTATTGCCAATGACACCTGTGCCCATGGACAAATAAAAGGAAAACATTGCCTTTCTTTCATTGTTGCTGGATCAAGATTTAGAAAGTTCCTACCCAACAGCATAGTGGGAGCACGTCTCTGCAATAGTGTAAAAAGGTCCACCACCACTAGCTTCTCAGGGGCAACTAGGAATGGGCAATAAATGCAGCCTTGCCAGCGAGTTCTGTATCCTCTGAATGAACATATTAAAGAATCATAGAATCGCTACAATGCAGAAGGAGGCCATTCGGCCCAATCAAGTCTGCACTGACCACAATCCCACCCAGGCCCTATTCCCGTAACCCCATATATTTACCCTGTGAGTCCCTCTGACACTAGGGTCAATTTAGCACGGCCAATCAACCTAACTCACGCATCTTTGAACTGTGGGAGGAAACCGGAGCCCCTGGAGGAAACCCAAGCAGACACGGGGAGAATGTGCAGACTCTACACAGACAGTCGCCCGAGGCCGGAATTGAACCTGGGTCCCTAGCGCTGTGAGGCAGCAGTGCTAACCACTGTGCCACTGTGCCGCCCTACGTGCCTGACGAAGATCTATGTACCAAACATAACTCCCAACAAGAACTGTTAAGACAACAATTCCTCCAGGAAAAAGGTACAAAAACCTGAGATCACGTACCAACTGACTCAAAAACCATCAGACTTTTGGATGGAACCACCTCGCATTAAGTTGATCTTTCTCTACACCCTAGCTACAACCTGTAACACTACACTCTGCACCCTCCCCTTTCCTTCCCTATGTATGGTATGTTTTGTCTGTATAGCGCGCAAGAGGCAATACTTTTCACTGTATACTAATACACGTGACAATAATAAATCAAATCAAATCAAAATCACACCATCATCATCATCATCATAGAATCATCATTGAAACCCTACAGCACAGAAAGAGGCCATTCGGCCCATCGAGTCTGCACTGACCACAATCCCACCCAGGCCCTACGCCATAGCCCTACATATTTACTCACTAATCCCTCTAACCTACGCATCTCAGGACACTAAGGGCAATTTTAGCATGGCCAATCAACCTAACCCGCACACCTTTGGGTCACATCTGTGACCCAAGCCGGGAATCAAACTCAGGTCCCAGCACTATGAAGCAGCAGTGCTAACCACTGTGCCACTGTGATGCAGAGCCTGCACTGACAACAATCCCACCCTGACCTTATCCCAGTGTGCACATTTACCCCGCTAATTCCCCCGGCACTAAGGAGCAATTTAGCACAGCCAACTAACCTAACTCACACATCTTTGGACTGTGGGAGGAAACCGGAGCACCCAGAGGAAACCCACGCAGACACGGGAAGAACGTGCAAACTCCACACAGAGAGTCACCCAAGGCCAGAATTGAACCCGGGTCCCCGGCGCTGTGAGGCAGCAGTGCTGACTACTGTGCCGTCGCCCTTCCTCTTACTTACCACTTTGCAAATAAAACCATTTTCTGCATAAGGCTGGATCTAAAATGTAGGTCGAAGGTTATTCCACGGAGCTTACATAACACCTCCATTCGAAAACTAAATCAGGAGAGATGTATAGTTTGTCACCATCATTTTACTCTATCGTCCAAACTCAAAATGTGCCGAAAATGCTAACTCCTGTTCGGTCAGTGCTTCACAAGCGTGTGTCCTACCTCTGTCGATGGACGCAGTGCAATGCTGGCTGAAGCAGTAGAGGGCAATAGATTTTAATTTTAGGTCAGGTTCTCAATTTTGAAAAAAAAACACTTAAAAGATTTATTCTTGTACAAAAGCCTGAAAGCCAAATGATGGAAACTTTATTGTCCATTAACTTACCTTAATCAAACAGAAACGTTTCAAAACACTTGTCACTGTCATACTGCCCCGCCAGTGACAAGGCACCAAGGACACTCAGGCCGGAAGTTTACCGGCCCCCTGGTTCCGGGGGCGGGCGAGGCTCCGAGAACGACATTCTCCGTTGGCCTCGGGCGGAATCGTGTGAACCTCGGGCGCACGTGCCGGTAAAATTCCGCCCTCACTTTTTAAAAAAAAACATATTTTGCAAACTTTGGTTATTGTGGTCAGGTCTCGTTACAAAACCTGAAACATGCCCGACCAATACATGCCTTCCAACAGTCTAGGTGAGAAATATATTTTCATTCCCTGATGCCTTCTGTGAACAAGGGAGGTTTTAGCTTCTTTTTAACCCTGTGTTTCCCAGGCAGGCGAAGGCACATGTGCCCTGCTTCACATTTCTGATAATTCTGCCAGTGGCAGAGAAATTCACCCGTGCAATGCCCGTTTCACATGCGCTGCATGGCCCACTCAGCCCCAGTGGGCAGCAAGGGCACGCGGGATTCTGGCCATGGGTTGAAGCACAGCATTATTGGAAACCCTGTCATGCATTGTCCACAGTTGAAACAGGCTTTCTGCCTATTCAAATGAGGGTCCCAACAGCTGTATTAGGCTTCTACTCAAAGGTTGGTTTGCCCTATAGCAACATGGAAAATAGAAGCAGAAGTAGAATAGAAGAGCCAGCTCCGCCATTCATTTTGATCATGACTGATCATCAAATTCCCTGGGGTTGTGACATCTCCTCCCCGTCGTCCAATCTCCCTCCTACCTGCTTTTCTCACTCTCTGGCCTCCATTCTCCCACCATCAGTCTCTGGTTTTCCCCAGCTTGGCCTCGATTGCCCCCTTCCCCTCATCCTGGGCCTTTCCTTACTGGAGGGACCGCTATGATGGGAGCTGTAGCCTAATCTGCAATTGCATTTTGCCGGCTGGCTGCTCGTGCTATACCGCCCTAATCAGAAGGAGGCCTGAGGCCTAGTGTTGAGAGGTGTCTCGGTTCTCACATTTCAGGTACAAGGTTGCTACCCCACACACTCTGTTATACCCTGAAATGTTAGCAAGAATGATTTGATTTGATTTATTGTTACATATATTGGGATACAGTGAAATGTATTGTTTCTTGCACTATACAGACAAAACACACCATTCATCGTGTCCATAGTGGAAAAGGAAAGGAGAGGGTGCAGAATGTAGTGTTGCGGTTCCAGATAGGGTGAAGAGAAAGATCAGCTTAATATGTGATCGGTCCATTTAAAAGTCTTGATGGCAACAGGGAAGAAGCAGTTCTTGAGTCAGCTGGCACTTGCTCTCAGACTTTTGTATCTTTTTCCCGATGGAAGAAGGTGGAAGGGAATGGGTGGACTTTTCCCGTCCCATCCACCATGGGAATCGTAGCATGCGGGACACGGATCATGCAAAAGTCCGTTGACCTCAGGCTGGATTTTCCAGTCTTGGGGCGAGCGAGATCGGAAAATCCCGCCCAATGTGTCCGGACTGCATGGGGTCCTTGATTATGCTGGCTGCTTTCCCGAGGCAGCGGGAAGTGTAGACGGAGTCAGTGGATGGGAGGTTGGGTTTGAGTGATGGATGGGGAGAAATGATTTCCTCTCACTCTTAAGGGAGAAGCATCATATCCCTTCACTGAGTACAACTATATTATTGATCATCAAACGCCAGAGTCTCAACCAGTGAGAAATTTGGGACTGGGCATTTTGAGTTTATCGCTCTGTGGTATAGTGCACTGGAGGTGCTTTCTATCAGGCTGTTAAACTCTTGCTGAACAGTTTGGCTGCTGACTGTATGGTGGCTTCAGCTGAAATTCTTATTGGCTTAAGGAGATGGACAAACAAGTGGTGCAATGGGCTAGTCAGGAAAAAGCAATGACTGGATTCAAGCTGTTATTCAGTGTGGACTCAAAGTGGTTCAAAGGATTCGCACAAGGTTTTCTGTTGCTTCACTGCTTAGGGTAAACTTCTCTCCCTGACAACTCTGCCTTCCCGTGTGAGTGAAGCCAGCAGTGAAAGGAACAATGAGCCTTATTGTTCCAGTTGTCAACCACACACAACACCGAGACAGAAATCAAATTCTCAGAGGTCGGAGCATGGCAGATGTGTTAAATTAGTTTTCATGAATGACGACTGTGGACAAATTCCTGGTCCACTGAAACTAGCTCCGGAATCTGGAGCATATGTGGAGGTCAGTAATGCATGCGCTATGAAGAAACGAAAAAACAGATCGATGGATTGGAAAGAATTAAGCGCAGTGGGAAGAAAAAATTGTCGATAAAACCAATGCGGCCTATATTCCTAATAAACGGTAATGAGTTACTTGCTTTAGGCTTTTGATCTTCACAGCGAATACCCACAAAATGAAGAACGATTGAAGTATTTTTTAGATTCATAGGGCGGGATTTTACGGCCTCGCTCGAGCGAGACTGGAAAATCCTGCCCGAGGTCACGGACATTTCTGTTGTCTGTCCCGGGCCTGCTCCGATTCTGTGGTGGGCGGGGTGGTAGAATTCCGGTCATAGAGTCTTAGGGCAGCACAGCATAGAAACAGGCCCTTCAGCCCAACCAGTCCATGCCGACCATGGTGCCCTCCCAGCTAGCTTTCAGAGAAATTTGGGACTGGGCATTTTGAGTTTATCGCTCTGTGGTATAGTGCACTGGAGGTGCTTTCTATCAGGCTGTTAAACTCTTGCTCAACAGTTTGGGCCACTTTTGGCCCATATCCCTCTAATCCTTTCCCATCCATGTACTTATCCAAATGCTTTCTAAATGTTGCTATTGAACCTGCCTCAACCACTTTCTATGGCTGCTCATTCCAGATATGCACCACCCTCTGCGTGAAGAAGTTTATTTATTTATTAATGACACCCAATCATTTTGTTATCATCTGATGTGACTGATCCATGCTACTAAGAAAAACATGGAGTTTGTATATAATGGATCTAAGATGGCTGACAAAGGTGATCAAGAGGAAAGTGTGTGAGTACTAATGAGTATTAATCACGGACTAAATATATCCAATTCATGAGAATCGATTTTCACTAAGGCTGCTCAAAGCTTGAAGCGGCTCTATAGAAGGTTGGAAAGGACAAGAGGGAAATTTGAAGTCATATGGATTATGTTTGTGGCCAGTGGAGTTTTTAACATAAACAGAACAAAAATACTGCGGATGCCGGGAACTTGAAATAAAAAGAGAAAATGCTGGAAATACACAGGAGCACGGGCAATTTCTGTGGAGAGCGAAACAGAATTAATGGCTGGGACTTTCCAGTCCAGTGGCCCAAAGTCAACGGACGTTTTGCTGGTCCAACAAATTTTCCCTTCCCGCCTACGGCAAAACCCACAGCAGGTGGGACTGGAAAATCCCACCAAACGTTTCAAGTTAATGGTCTTTCATCAGAACTGAAAGTTCATCGTTCGACCTGCAATATTAACTGTTTCTCTCTGCGCAGATACTGCGCAGCTCCAGTTGACTATTTAACAAGTTGCAGTTTACTGAGGCTAGAATATCGGGGGTAAACACAGGGGGCCGGCAGGTGGGGAAGATGTGAATGAGGGAATTGCTGCTGATGTGGAGCTAAGGTTGTCCCGGTGATATAGGTGCTGAAAAACATTTCAACAAGTAGATCCATGAAGATACCTAGAATTGAATTGAGCCTCGCTGTCAAATAACCACAGGGAGTGATGGAGATGGATTCCCACTGAATCCCTCTCCCTTTCACTCCTGTACTCCACAATCGTCATTCGCTCCATTTTATACAATGCAGTGAACTTGAAATGTTCACTTCCATTTACAGATCCTGATTTTAGATAGTCACTGAACATCACAGAATCCCTACAGTGCAGAAGGAGGCCATTCAGCCCATTGAGCCTGCACCGACAACCATCCCACCCAGCCCCTATCCCCTTAACCCCCTGTATTTCATAGAATCATAGAATCCTACAGCGCAGAAAGAGGCCATTCAGCCCATTTAGTCTGCACCGACCACAATCACACCCAGGCCCTATCCCCATAACCCCATGCATTTACCCTAGCTAGTCCCCCTGACACTAACGGGCAATTTAGCATGGCCAATCCACCTAACCAGCACGTTTTTGGGCTGTGGGAGGAAACCGGACACCCGGAGGAAACCCATACAGACACGGGGTGAACATGCAAACTCCACACAGACAGTGACCCGAGGCCGGAATTGAACCCGGGTCCCTGGCGCTGTGAGGCAGCAGTGCTAACCATTGTGCCACCCTAGCATGAGTGGGTTCCCATCGAGGGCAGCACTGCGAAGCCATGCAGTGTGCTGAGCCATGTTAACACCTATTGAGCTCCCTTGATTGTAGCAGCTGACAGAGCTGCTGCCTGTTACTGTTGGTGGGACCTGCGTCCATGTCGGAGCCTGTCCAGCAGACAGATGGCAGGGTAACCATGGCGACATCAGTAGGGGTTGAGAATCAACCTCATATGCAACCCCTCGGGGGTTGTTCAATGGGCAGAACCTTTGGGCTTTGCTGGTGTTTTGATGGAGGGTTCCCTACAACTCAACTTCATCCGATGCAGGCAGGTGCAATTGGGCAGTTTATCGGTGGTCTGGGGCCCGAGGATGTATGGGTATTTTTTTCTGATGAGTGAGTGTTAGCAGCCATTTTGAAGGAGGGCAGCTCTTAGGAAAGGGAACGCCCGGCTATTATAAGCTGTGTAAAGATGCATGCAGGATGTAAGAGGAGGTGAGGTTAATGAAAAGTAGGTGATGGAGGCAGAGAAGAAGGTGACAAAAGTTTGAATTAGGGTAATGGGATGAGTGGAGGGGATTGTGGGTAGGTAGTCTCCGACTTCGTGCTGGATGTTACGTGTCCCGGCCGGGTGTATTTTCGGCAGTGGGGCACATAATTTCGGTCAAGTGGTAGCCCACTCCTTCACCCACGCCTGAGCTGACCCCTATAATCTGTGTGGGCACCAAAATCAAAAGCCCGTTCGCCATCTGTCAATAAAATAATTACAAGACTAGTAGGTTTGTTAGTAAGCCTATTGACCGGGATAATGTGCTGCCCATGTCATAATGCAGTGGGTGTGGGCAGGCGGATGGGTGTGCGCAGGCCATTTCTTGCAGCCTATAAGAGAAAAGGTAGAAGAGAAGGCGGGCACCTCATTTGGAGGACGCTGTCGGGGGCACCAGCCCCAAGATGTCACCACCCCCCATTCCTGTACCAGCTGCCCTCCAAAGCAACCCCTCACCGCCTCTACCCCATCCTTGGGCTCCACAATCCCTCACTATCCTAAAATCCGAGTAGTCCGCACATCTCCTTGTAAAATGCAACACTTAAAGTTGAGAAAGTGCACAATGTGAAGATGGAAGGGCCGGTGAGAGGAGACTGAAGGAGGCACTGTCCTGTTGAGAAAGTTGTTCGTCCCTTCCTGCTTAAGTAACAGGATATATGGCAGAGTAGGGGGTGTAGGGTATCACTGAAGGCAGGCTTTTTCAAAGTGGGGTTCACGACCTGTGGATGGGTCATGGGTGGGTGTAAAAAAGGTTGTGGTGTTCTCCAAAGATTGCCTGACTTAGGTGCTAAGAACTGCAGGCAAACCCCACTGCCTCAACATTTGACTCCATTGGAAATTATGCTTTTAGCCATACAGGAGATGGATAGAGTGAATCATGGAGACCATCGGGTGCACGTCTCCAGCAGAAGTAGAAGAGATTTTGTAACATCTTCGGGCTGGAGAAGCCAACTTCTGAGCATTGAGAATTGAAATAAACATAATGGGGGGGGTGGGCGATTCTCTGACCTTGCCGCGCCTGGCACAGATCGTGCCACTCCCCAAGAATAGTGTACGGGCCTAAAAATTGGTTTCCCGCCCACCGCCAAAGGGTTGTGATCCTCCCGGTCCCTTTCTAATGGTGCAAACTGGATTGCACCCAGAAAGGGCGTGAGGTCGATTCGCAAACTGTCGCATTTAAACATGCATGGTCCATTCAAATCCCAGTGCACGGGATCCTCTGGCTTTTGGACACGGTGTGAGAACAGCGAGAATCACACTGATCTTCACTAGTGGAGACATTGTCTGGAATCATTGCATAATCCACCGCAAGTCACTGGCATCGAAAGGAATCCCATCCGATCTTGAATTGGTGTTGAAAGGAACTGGGAAAATCGTGAATTTCATTAACCGCATCGCACTCAATAGCAGGCTTCTTGAGGCTCTGCGTTCCGAAATGTGAGCCCAGCACACACATTGTTCCACACAGAGGTACGTTGTGGCTGTCAAGGGATCGGGTGCTTGGCAGAGTTTACGAATTGAGCTATGAAATCCACACTTTCCTCGAGAAATCGTCCCCTTCTAGCTGGCTCATTTGGTGATGAAAATTGGGCGCTAATTCTGTCTTACCTTGCAGGCATCTTTTCAATTCTAAATGAACTGAACTTAAAATTGCAAGGAAAGGATGATGATTGCTTTCGGCACTGGGAAAAATAGGTACTTTCCAAAAGTTATTGAAAGTTTGGCAAGTGCAAGTAAAATGCCAGAACTACTGCTCATTCCCCACACGGCTACGGCACATGGAAGAAAACAGTGTTAGTAAAGGAACTGTCAATAGACTGACAAACCGGACTCAGTCACATCTGACTGCACTGGTCAAGAGTGTTTGTCACTACTTTCCAGAGAAGAAGATTCAGATTCTGAAAGAGAAGAGATGGGTGAAAAATCCCTTTGAAAATGAGACTCGAGGGTCAGTTAAAGAGCCCAGAGTCGGTTCTTAACTTACAGCTGACTCCCAATGAGGAGACGGAGCTGCTGTACCTGACCTGTGACAGCAGGTTAAAAACCCGCTACAGGTCCACGTGTTTGTCAGCATTCTGGATTCACGTCTCCAGTATCCAGTGCTGAGTAAAACAAACATCTTGTCACAAATACACTTCATGACGACCCAGATGTGTGAGGTGGGATTTTCCGTCCTCGCGAAGGTGAAGATTGCACAAAGGAACTCTACTCCTGATCTGCGCGTTGCCCTCTCATCCTGTGAACCTGGTTGGAGTGAGATACTGAGGACCAAGGAGGCTCAGCTGTCACATTAAAGGCAGGTGAAAATGGCGTGGGTCCCAAAGGTCGACCAGTTGGCAAAGGTGGGTCCCGGGAAAAAAGTTTGAACAGCACTGATTTAAAGGTGTTGTAGTCCAGGTTAGAAACTCCAAAATGCTTTTTGGAGATCGTCTGAACCATAAGTTTTGCATCTTGAATTTGGTTAGGATGAGCATAATATGTTTCACTTCCGATATGGTTCAACAAACCACTAGAGAGCTTCAATCACACAATGATATGAAGCTGCGGTGTTGGATTGGGCTGGGCACAGTAAGGAGTCTCACAACACCAGGTTAATGTCCAACAGGTTTATTTGGTATCCAGAGCTTTCGGAGCGCTGCTCGTTCATCAGGTGAGTGGGCAGGTAAATAGCCACTCACCTGATGAAGGAGCAGCGCTCCGAAAGCTCGTGAAAGCAAATAAACCTGTTAGTCTTTAACCTGGTGTTGTGAGACTCCTTACTTTATCAAACAAAGTTTATTTAAGAATATAGTTAACATGTATAGAAAGAAAATTAGCAATATCTTTTATCAATTACAAACAAAAAAACAGAAAGAAACAACCACAGTGATGTATCAATCCTTAATTGAATATTAAAGCTGTTCCAACAAACCAAAACCTTTCATAGACAAAACCCTTTTCACAGGCTTAACACGGCATAGATTAAATCTCACTTGACTGGAATTGAGTCTTTTTGAAAGCTGCACTTTCCTTCCGGAAGGCAAAACGTTGCCTTGAGGCACCCAGCAGAATTTGCAGTGTGAACCGGGAGACAGAGAGAGAGAGAGACTTCAGCTTCTTTCTTGCTTGATGCCCCTGCTAAAACTAAAAACTAAACTGCAGCCTCAGAACTCTCACAGCTGAAACCTTAAACTCATTGGAAAGAAAAAAGCTGTCCACAAACACATGACCTTTCCTCCTAACAATGTAGGTTCGTAAAACTAATCCCAGAGTAAACACAAACAACCCCACTTAAGACACTTAAGAAGCAATAAAAGGACAATTCCAGTCAAGTCGGCAACAATGACATCACTGAAGCTGTGAGCTAAGAAAGATATCGATATATAAATATAATAGATATCTACACCTACCAGATAAGCGACAGAGCGGCTAATTAATCTCATTAACAGGCCAATTGAGGTCATAGTGTGTGTATTTTTTTGGCCTTTACTTTAACAGCAGTTTTTCAAGTTTAAAGTGAAAACTAGAAGTGGGCAGCAAAGGAGTCTGGGAAGGGTTTTTATTTTAACTTTAAAAGTCAGTTACCTGGGAGGTTCCCCCTCATTGATCCACTGGAGCAAGCTGAGAGGGGTGATTGAAAAGCAGCAGTGCTGGTAAGAGATTAATTGGATTAATTGAATTGTTTATTTATTTAATTAGTCAGCTAGTGTGTGTATTTTTTTGGCCTTTACTTTAACAGCAGTTTTTCAAGTTTAAAGTGAAAACTAGAAGTGGGCAGCAAAGGAGTCTGGGAAGGGTTTTTTAAGCACGTGAAGTATAAAAGGTAGGCTGCAGTATACAGCGGGCAGCATCGGGAGTGGGCAGTGGAGTGTGTGGGAAGCAGAGTGTGAGCTATAAGACTTTGGCTCACAGGGCTTAGGCTGAAAGGGCGAGCAGGGGTGAGTTGAATTCATTTTTGCACTTTCTACCTGGTACTGGCAAGGTATCTCGAGGGGATGGGTGTGCAGGCAGTGCAATGTTCCTCTTGCACTATGTTTGAGGTGAGGGATGACGACAGTGTCCCTACTGATTACACCTGTGGGAAGTGCACCCATCTGCAGCTCCTCCAAAACCGTGTTAGGGAACTGGAGCTGGAGTTGGAGGAACTTAGGATCATCAGGGACGCAGAGATGGCCATAGACACAAGCTTTAGGAATACAGTTACTCCGAGGATTGAAAACAGATGGGTGACGGTGAGAGGGGCTGGGAGGAAGCAGTCCGTGCAGGGATCCCCGGTGGTCGTTCCCCTTAGCAACAAGTATTCCGCTTTGGATATGGTTGAGGGGGATGACATACCAGTGGGGAGCCGCAGTGAGAGGATCTCCAGCACTGTGTCCGTCTCTGTGGCTCGGGAGGGAAAGGGGGAGAGCGGGAGGGCGATAGTTATTGGGGACTCGTTAGTTAGAGGGATAGATAGGAGGTTCTGTGGCAGCAAAAGAGACTCACGGATGGTATGTTGCCTACCGGATGCCAAGGTCCGTGATGTCTCAGACCGTGTTTTCCAGATTCTGAAGGGGGAGGGGAAACAGTCACAAGTCGTGGTGCACATTGGTACCAATGACATAGGTAAGAGAAGGGACGGGGATTTAAAGCAGGAATTTCTGGAGCTGGGCTGGAAGCTGAGAGCCAAGACGAAACATGTGGTCATCTCTGGTACGTTGCCGGTACCACGTGATAGCGAGTTGAGGAACAGGGAGAGAGTGCAGTTAAATATGTGGTTGCAGGGATGGTGTAGGAGGGAGGGTTTCAGATACGTGGATAATTGGAACACGTTCTGGGGAAGGTGGGACCTGTACAAACAGGACGGGGTGCACCTGAACCAGAGGGGCACCAATATCCTCGGAGGGAAATTTGTTACGGCTCTTCAGGGGGGTTTAAACTAATTTGTCAGGGGAGTGGGAAAGGGAGTTGTAGTCCAGAAGTCAGTGAGGGTGGTGAGGTATTGGGGAAGGTATCAGGGTCAAGGGTGGGTACTGGTAGACAGGAAGGTGGGTTGAAGTGTGTCTACTTCAATGCAAGGAGCATCCGGAACAAGGTAGATGAACTTGGGGCGTGGATTGGTACTTGGGACTACGATGTTGTGGCCATTACGGAGACGTGGGTAGAACAAGGACAGGAATGGTTGTTGGACGTTCCGGGGTATAGATGTTTCACTAAGTGTAGGGAAACTGGTAAAAGAGGTGGAGGAGTGGCATTGTTAATCAAGGATAGTTTAACGGCTGCGGAAAGGCACTTCGTGGGGGATCTGCACACTGAGGTAATATGGGCTGAAGTTAGAAATAGGAAAGGAGCGGTCACGTTGCTAGGAGTTTACTATAGGCCCCCAAATAGTAATAGAGATGTGGAGGAAGAAATTGCTAAGCAGATTATGGATATGTGTGGGGGTCACAGGGTAGTTGTCATGGGGGACTTTAACTTTCCAAATATTGATTGGAACCTTTGTAGGTCAAATAGTTTGGATGGGGCAGTTTTTGTGCAGTGTGTGCGGGAGGGTTTCCTGACACAATATGTGGATGGGCCGACTAGAGGTGAGGCCACATTGGATTTGGTACTGGGAAATGAACCGGGCCAAGTGTTAGATTTGGTTGTGGGAGAGCAATTTGGAGATAGTGACCACAATTCGGTGTCTTTTGTTATTGCAATGGAGAGGGATAGGGCCGTACGGCAGGGCAAGGTTTACAATTGGGGGAGGGGTAATTATGATGCGATTAGGCAAGAATTAGGGGGCATAAGTTGGGAACAGAAACTGTCAGAGAAAGGAACTAATGAAAAGTGGAATTTTTTCAAGGAACAAATACTGGATGTCCTTGATAGGTATGTTCCTGTCAGGCAGGGAGGAAATGGCCGAGTGAGGGAACCATGGTTCACAAAAGAGGTGGAATGTCTTGTGAAAAGGAAGAGGGAAGCTTATGTCGGGATGAGGAAACAAGGTTCAGATGGCTCGATTGAGGGTTACAAGTTAGCAAGGAATGAGCTGAAAAAGGGGCTTAGGAGAGCTAGGAGGGGACATGAGAAGTCCTTGGCGGGTCGGATCAAGGAAAACCCCAAGGCTTTTTACTCTTATGTGAGGAATAAAAGAATGACCAGGGTGAGGTTAGGGCCGGTCAAGGACAGTAGTGGGAACTTGTGTATGGAGTCAGTAGAGATAGGCGAGGTGATGAATGAATACTTTTCTTCAGTGTTCACCAAGGAGAGGGGCCATGTTTTTGAGGAAGAGAAGGTGTTACAGGCTAATAGGCTGGAGGAAATAGATGTTCGGAGGGAGGATGTCTTGGCAGTTTTGAATAAACTGAAGGTCGATAAGTCCCCTGGGCCTGATGAAATGTATCCTAGGATTCTTTGGGAGGCAAGGGATGAGATTGCAGAGCCTTTGGCGTTGATCTTTGGGTCCTCGCTGTCCACGGGGATGGTGCCAGAGGACTGGAGAATGGTGAATGTTGTTCCTCTGTTTAAGAAAGGGAATAGAAATGACCCTGGTAATTATAGACCGGTTAGTCTTACTTCGGTGGTTGGTAAATTGATGGAAAGGGTCCTTAGGGATGGGATTTACGACCATTTAGAAAGATGCGGATTAATCCGAGATAGTCAGCACGGATTCGTGAAGGGCAAGTCGTGCCTCACAAATTTGATAGAATTTTTTGAGGAGGTAACTAAGTGTGTTGATGAAGGTAGGGCGGTTGATGTCATATACATGGATTTTAGTAAGGCGTTTGATAAGGTCCCCCATGGTCGGCTTATGATGAAAGTGAGGAGGTGTGGGATAGAGGGAAAGTTGGCCGATTGGATAGGCAACTGGCTGTCTGACCGAAGACAGAGGGTGGTGGTCGATGGAAAATTTTCGGATTGGAGGCAGGTTGCTAGCGGCGTGCCGCAGGGATCAGTGCTTGGTCCTCTGCTCTTTGTGATTTTTATTAATGACTTAGAGGAGGGGGCTGAAGGGTGGATCAGTAAATTTGCTGATGACACCAAGATTGGTGGAGTAGTGGATGAGGTGGAGGGCTGTTGTAGGCTGCAAAGAGACATAGATAGGATGCAAAGCTGGGCTGAAAAATGGCAAATGGAGTTTAACCCTGATAAATGTGAGGTGATTCATTTTGGTAGGACAAATTTAAATGTGGATTACAGGGTCAAAGGTAGGGTTCTGAAGACTGTGGAGGAACAGAGAGATCTTGGGGTCCATATCCACAGATCTCTAAAGGTTGCCACTCAAGTGGATAGAGCTGTGAAGAAGGCCTGTAGTGTGTTAGCTTTTATTAACAGGGGGTTGGAGTTTAAGAGCCGTGGGGTTATGCTGCAACTGTACAGGACCTTGGTGAGACCACATTTGGAATATTGTGTGCAGTTCTGGTCACCTCACTATAGGAAGGATGTGGAAGCGCTGGAAGGAGTGCAGAGGAGATTTACCAGGATGCTGCCTGGTTTGGAGGGTAGGTCATATGAGGAAAGGTTGAGGGAGCTAGGGCTATTCTCTCTGGAGCGGAGGAGGCTGAGGGGAGACTTAATAGAGGTGTATAAAATGATGAAGGGGATAGATAGAGTGAACGTTCAAAGACTATTTCCTCGGGTGGATGGAGCTATTACAAGAGGGCATAACTGTAGGGTTCATGGTGGGAGATACAGGACGGATATCAGAGGTAGGTTCTTTACGCAGAGAGTGGTTGGGGTGTGGAATGGACTGCCTGCAGTGATAGTGGAGTCAGACACTTTAGAAACATTTAAGCGGTTATTGGATAGGCACATGGAGCACACCAGGATGATAGGGAGTGGGATAGCTTGATCTTGGTTTCAGATAAAGCTCGGCACAACATCGTGGGCCGAAGGGCCTGTTCTGTGCTGTACTGTTCTATGTTCTATTGAGATAAAGGCAAAATACTGCGGATGCTGGAATCTGAAACTAAAACAGAAAATGCTGGAAAATCTCAGCAGGTTCTGACAGTATATGTGGAGAGAGAATAGAGCCAACGTTTTGTGTCTGGGTGACCTTTTGTCAGAGCTGAAGAGAAGGGAAATCAGACAAGATTTATACTATGGGGGTGAGGGGGGGGACGGTGGCAGGGCTGTAATTGGTAGGATTGGCGTAGACAAAAATACAAAGGGAATGTAAACGGTGATGATAAAGGCTCGGAATGGTGCTAAGAGTGTCCAGTAAGAGATTGGAATGTGTGAATGGCACAACAAAGATGCAGAGTGACAAAGGTCATTCAAAGTGTTAGGGGTTATTCTTTGGCCATTCAGTGAGGTTGAGCTACCCGAAGGGAGAAAAGATAGATGAACAATAACGTGAAGTAAAGTGTATTTATTAGTGTCACAAGTAGGCTTACATTAACGCTGCAATGAAGTTACTGTGAAAATCCCCTAAGGTTAGGGTTAGGTTAAGGTTAGCGTTAGGGTTAGGGTTAGAACAATGCTAAATGTTCTCATTTGCTTAGAACCCAGTCGAGTTATAGGGTAACGATTAAAAGCGATGGACCTAGCTGAACAATGTTGTATGGAGTTACATGTGTTAACATGAGAGAGGACAACACAAAGCCCTGGTTAGATCACACCTGGAGTAGTATCAGCAGTCCAGGGCACTTCACCATAAGAAGAATATATTGGCTGGGGGAGGTGTAGTATAAAGGATTAATTTTAAATATGTAAATAGAAAGTCTACATCATCAGTGATTCAAGATCACATGACAACAGAGTGTGCTGAGAGATAGTTCTTTGTCGAGCCTCGTCCTCAGACTTGTGCGATTTATGGTTCGTAAAATGTTCAATAAAAGGTCATGTTAACCAACACCCTTCCCTCCAGCAGGATCTGTAAATCCAAACCACGGATAACCCCATCAAAGATCAGACCCACAATGATGATAATAGATGGTGGCAGCAGAAAACAGGGGAGAAAAAGGACCACATAAAGGGCCCAGCAACTGGAGGGAGCAGCAAGACAAACAACTGTGGGACAAGGAGAGCATGAGGAAATCACCAGCACAACTTGAGGAAAAGACATGGCCACGGTGGCACAGTGGTTAGCACTGCTGCTTCACAGCACCAGGGACCCGGGTTCAATTCCGGCCTCGTGTCAGTGTCTGTCTGTGTGGAGTCTGCACTTCTGTGTGGGTTTCCTCCCACAATCCGAAAGACATGCTGGTTAGGTTGATTGGCCATGCTAAATTGACACTAGTGTCGGGGGGATTAGCGGGGTAAATGTGTGGGATTGCGGGGATAGGGCCTGGGTGGGATTGTGGTCAGTACAGACTTGATGGGCTGAATGGCCTCCATCTGCACTGTGGGGATTCTATGAAGCCAGAGGTGGGAGTGCAGTGTAGATTTACCACAATGGACTACAAGGGTTGAACCACAAGTAGAGATTGCACCAGCTAGGTCCAGCTAGGAAAATTTACTCCTTGGAATTTAGAATGTTAAGGGGTGATTTGATCAAACTTTTTTTCAAGGTAGTTAAGGTAGATAGAGAGACACTGGCCTACCCAGGTGGGTTATCACACAGCGGAGGCAGCTCTCCATTAGCCATCGGCGGAATCTTCTGATCCGGCGAAGTCTATGGTGTTTTGCATGGCTCACCTGTCCTGTTGCCAGCGAGACCACGGTAGGGGTCAACTTCGGCAGGACCGGAGGATCCCGGAGCCGGTGGGAAGGACCAGAAAACCCCGCCCCTTGGGGGGCATTCTCTGGTGCTCCCGTGGTGTGTTTTCCACGGACACACCGTTTGCCAGTGGCGGGAATTATCTGGTCCCACCGCTGTCAGGAAAACCGTGGTGGGGGCGGGGGCGGGGGGGCACCGGAGGATACTGCTGGAGTGAACAGCCGGAGAATTCCGGCCATTGTTTCTGCTGTTGGGGAGTCTAAGATAAGGAATTATGGTCTAAAAGCAAGAGCCTAATAAATCAGGAGTGAAATTCAGAAACACTTCATCTGCAAAGGGTGATAGAAGTTTGGAACGCTGTTCCGCAAACAGCAACTGAGCAATTTTTCTGACAATCATTCCATGGTCATCAGTAGATTCTTAATTCCAGATTTTTAAAAATTGAGTTCAAGTTCCTCCATCTGCCGTGGTGGGATTTGAACCCAAGTCCTCAGAACATTAGCTGAGTTTCATGATTAATAATTTAGCGATAATACCACTAGGCCATCACCTCCCCATGATGGTCATTCCCCTACCAATAGCACTGAAGGATATGGGGCGGGGGCAGAGAAGCGGAGTCACAGATCAGAAACTATCTTCCTGAATGGATAGGTGGGCTCAAAGGCGCTAAATGACCTTTTTCTGTTCCCACCTTCCTAACAGCAACTGGGAGAGCGGGGAGAAAAAGAGAGAGGTGGTGCAGGAAGAGGAGAGAGGGAGCAAGAGATAGATTAAATATATGTGTAAAGGCTGAATCCATGTCACCGGTTTGGCACTTAGGGTGGGACTTTCAGGCTGCGCTCGCCCCAAGACTGGAAAATCCCACCCAAGGTCAACAGACCTTTGCATGGTCCTGCCCCACTCACTATGATTCCCGTGGCGGGCGAGATGGGAAAATTCCGCCCTTACACTCAGAGTGAGATTCACAGAATGGAGATTAAAGATGGGATGATCCTGTTATTTTGCCGGGATTTACTCAAACTGTTATAGGTCAACATGTTTCCTGTGGTATCAGCAGTCAAACCAGAACCCGAACTATATGTTGGCTCCCGCATTGTGGCTTTCTGTTTGTTATTCATTTTAATTTTTTAATGTGTGTTACTGTGCAAAAAGATTACCTTCCGCACTTAAATGGAAAATCCGTTCACATCATAGAAACCCTACATTGCAGAAGGAGGCCATTCGGCCCATCGAGTCTGCACCGACCGCAATCCCACCCAGGCCCTACCCCCACATATTTTACCCGCTAATCCCTCTAACCTACGCATCCCAGGACTCTAAGGGGCAATTTTTAACCTGGCCAATCAACCTAACCCGCACATCTTCGGACTGTGGGAGGAAACTGGAGCACCCGGAGGAAACCCACGCAGACACGAGGAGAATGTGCAAACTCCACACAGACAGTGACCCGAGCTGGGAATCGAACCCAGGACCCTGGAGCTGTGAAGCAGCAGTGCTAACCACTGTGCTACCGTGCCGCCACATAGTCTGAGTCTGGGGCAAATTTACAAACTAAAACTCAGGCTACTTGACTACAGTGGCAAACTTTCATCTCAATTCAGAAATAGTCCGGTGCAACAAAACATCTTTGCGTATGAGATTGGAAAAATAAAACCCGTTGTACTGGCAGTGGGTGAAGTTTAAATATATAGATGAGACATGCAGTCTACCCAGTGGGGTGGCCAATATAGTGTCACACAGGGCTCACCATAGTCTGCCCAGGTTCAGCTCGTTACGGGACAGTGTGAGAAAATGGAACACTCCAAACCTGTATTATTCTTGGACTGGATTCAGATGTTTTACAGCGCGCTGCACGGCACTAATGAAACTCGGGGTCAAACTCAGCACATGAGATTAGGCACAAAAGCTTTATGAAATTTAAATAAAACCTAACAGCAGCTGGTAGAAATAAAAATTATTTGTTTATGAAACCTATTTCAACAGATATCTCAGTTCAGACCCAAACACTTGTTTACAATAGACTCCTGCTTCACAGAAGCCTGGAGAAACCATCGCAGAACAAGAAGCAATAGAGGCAGGTACCAGAGTGATTGCTGGGACACAAAAGCAAACTGGACACTGAACTGCCCGGGTGTTCTGATGTAACCAAACAGAAATTGTGAGATTTGCTGTGAAATATGTGTGGGGAGTGACACAGAAGGCACAGTGGCACAGTGGTTAGCACTGCTGCCTCACAGTGCCAGGGACACAGGTTTGGTTCCTGGCTTGGGTCACTGTCTTTAAGTTTATGGGCGGTACGGTGGCACAGTGGTTAGCACCGCTGCCTCACAGCGCCAGGGACCCGGGTTCGATTCTTGGCTGTGGTAACTGTCTTTAAGTTTATGGGACAGTGGTTAGCACTGCTGCCTTATAGCACCAGGGATCCGGGTTCGATTTCGTGGGTTTCCTCCAGGTGTTCCAGTTTCCTCCCACAGTCCAAAAGACGTGTTGGTTCAGTGCATTGGCCATGTTAAATTCTTCCTCAGTGTACCCGAACAGGACACCAGAGTGTGGCGACAAGGGGATTTTCACAGTAACTTCATTGCAATGTTAATGTAAGCCTACCTGTGACACTAATAAATAAACTTGAAAACTTTAACTAGAGGCGAACACTCGTGATCCACGATGTGGTGGGTTTCTGATTGTAGGGATCAGCTATCTCAGTTGGCTGGATGGCTAGTGTGATGGAGAGTGATGCCAATGGAACATACAAGCTGTGGTAGCTCATGGAGGCCTGCTTTCTTGCCTTGCGTTGACCCATGTTTGATGCCTCTCAAGCTTCTCTCTCTCTCTTTCCAAGGTGTGGTGCCCAGATCTGCTCACAATCCTCCAACTGGGGTCTAACCAGGGTTTTGTATAGCCACAGCATAACGTCTTTATCATTATATCCCAGCCCTCTAGATGTAAAGGCCAGCATTCCATTAGCCTTCTTGATTATTCCCTATACCTGTTCGTGGCATTTTAAAGATCTATGCGTCTAATATCCCCAGATCTCTTTGGACATCCACTGTATAAACTTATCAAATTCTAACAGGGTTAGACAGGGTAGATTCAGAAAGAATGTTCCCAATGGTGGGGTGTCCAGAACTAGGGGGTCATAGTTTGAGGATAAGGGGGTAAACCTTTTAGGACCGAGGTGAGGAGAAATTTCTTCACCCAGAGGATGGTGAATGTGTGGAGTTCACTGCCACAGAAAGTAGTTGAGGCCAAAATTGTGATTTGAAGAAGAAATTATATATAGTTCTGGGAATAAAGGGATCAAGGGATATGGGGGGGAATGGGGGATCAGGATATTGAATGCGATGATCAGCCATGATCAAAATGAATGGCGGAGCAGGCTCGAAGGGCCGAATGGCCTACTCCTGCTTCTAGTTTCTATGTTTCTATGTATTTAACTTCATACCATCTAGAAAGTTCCCTGATCTATCCTTTCTTGGCCCTCCTGACAAAGAGGGCTGATCAGGATTTCAACCTCTGTTAAAATGGTTCTAAAGTAGAGATTCGTGAATCCCCAATACCCTGGAGTTCTTTAATCACACGAGTGCCTGAGCCTGGATAATATGTTATAGCAGATTTGATAATTACCCAACATCTAGTTCCTAGCGGGAGCCACTCAAAGCCTAGCAGGGATAGGAACCCTACCCAACTTGATTATGCTGGGGCGGTCAACTTTCATGTCCTTTGCCCATCAGTTGAGATCAGCTAACTTAGCACCAACTGGGACTTTCAGGGTTTATAGCTCTCGGTTTCAACACCAAACGCAACACTTTCCAGTAAGTTCCAGGTCTGCTTCTAAAGCAGAAGTCCAATATGAATGTGGCCCACATACTGTTTTCAGGAAATGCCACTATATGAGGATGTCACATTGCTGGAAGGCAACAAATCATTCTTGGCAGCCAAACTGTACGGGTTGTTCTCATAAAAATGTTGAATGTGTTCTGACTTCACCCGCACCACTCAATCAGTAAAACATCTTCAAAGGTGCATTCATGGTCCTGTGTTATTGAGTACAAAGGGAGGATGATAACTCACCCAAGAAATGTATCCATTATTGCTCTAAACTTAGACTGCACCTCCTGATTCATGGGGTGGTGTCTCATGGGGAAAAAAAACATAAATCATAAGGGATCATTTTTTAACTAAAGGGTAAATATAGCCGCTCTGTGATAAAGATAAAGCTCCTTAATCAACAATTTGCCCAAGTGTAGCATCATTGAAATATATTAGAACAACCACAAGTGCATTAGGTAGAATATCTGCTGCCAAGACTGAAGATAAGTAACTGTGTGTGTTTATATAGGTTGCGAACAGAACATTGTTGTAAATTAGAATGAAAAATTGGAACTCTCAAGCAATGATCTGTCTGTGAACATGAGAATTTGAAGCAGGAATCATGATTTCGGCCCTTTGCTATTATTTTTATTTACTAGTGTCACAAGTATGCTCACATTAACACTGCAATGAAGTTACTGTGAAAATCCTCCAGTCGCCACACTCCGGTGCCTGTTCGGATACACTGAGGGAGAATTTAGCATGGCCAATGTACCTAACCAGCACCCCTTTCGGACTGTGGGAGGAAACTGGAGAAAACCCACGCAGACATGGGGAGAATGTGCAAACTCCCCACAGACAGTGACCCAAGCTGGGAATTGAACCTGGGTCCCTGGTGCTGTGAGGCAGCAGTGCTAACCACTGTGCCACCGTGCCATCCCTACTCTGATTTGATTTGGCTCGATTTGATTTATTATTGTCACATTTATTAGGAGACAGTGCATGCTTTACAGCCAAAGCATATCGTACACAGAGGAGGTCCGCTATTCAATATGATCGTGGTCGATCTACCTCAACTGGTGTCAACTGTTTCATCTGTGAAGAATATTTTATGTTGATCAGAAACATTATAATCATTTTCTCATTAAATAAATCTCAGGATTTTTAGGAATAAACGTGTGGGTCGGAGATACAACACGATAGTGCCAATCCTGCAACTCATGGCGCATTCAAGCACAGTTTCCAATTGGGCACCCAGGTTTGATCCGGTTTCCAAAATTCTGTGCCAATTTCCCCGTCCCTCTCTCTTCCACTGATGTAAATTTAACTGAACTGAAAACCTGGGATTGCCTTACCATCGCAAACTAGTGCAACCTCTGACTTGGTCCTTTTAGAAATGAGTATCAATATGCAAAGGGGACACTTTAACCGTACCCCTTATCCTCAAACTATGATCCCTAGTGCAGAACTGAAGGTCATAGTTTGAGGATAAGGGGTAAACCTTTTAGAACTGAGGTGAGGGGAAATTTCTTCACCCAGAGGGTGGTGAATGTGTGGAATTCACCACCACAGAAAGTAGTTGAAGCCAAAACATTGTGTGAATTCAAGAAGAAATTAGATATCTTGGGGCTAAAAGGATCAAGGAATATGGGGGGAAGGGGGAATCAGGATATTGAATTCGATGATCGGCCATGATCAAAATGAATGGCGGAGCAGGCTCGAAGGGCCGAATGGCCTTCTCCTGCTTCTATTTTTTATGTTTCTATATAAGAATAGTAGAAAAAGCGGGGAGAAAAGGCCTTTTGGCTCAAGTCCACCCCATCTACAGGACTATGTTATGTATGTATGACTTATCCAAATGTCTGTTATGTATGACTTATCCAAATGCATTTAGTCACCTGAGAGAATATTAGTGATTGGGGCAGTTAAAACTTCCAATCTTCCCTGATCCCTGAAGGTGGGTGTGTGAAAAGTCCAGCTTATCAACCCAATATCTCAATCTACGCTGAGCGATCTTGAGTAGATGCTTTCCACTGAGGTCACTTCCATTGTTCCAACCATGACTAAAGGTATCACGTTCCACAGGGCAGATAGTGACCAGCAAGTTCAGTTCCACCCCCACCCAGTTGGCTGCCTTTTTAAAGCGCTTTATCAACATGTTACTTTAGATGGGATTCTATTCCTCTACTCTGTAGAGAAATCTGTCTTCTAATTACTGGTTCAATTGACACTTGGGCCTAGAAATCAATCCTCAGTGGCAGAGCTAAACAGTCGGTTTTGCATTGGCCTTCCTGTTATACATCCCATCCGATACTCAGTTTCATTGACTTCAATGTAGCTGTGAGTGAGGTGAACCGAGAATATAAAAACATAAGAGCTAGGAGTGGGCAATTCAGACCCTCGAGTTTGCTCCGCCATCCAATACAATCATAATGATCTCATCTCAGCCCTATCACCACCTATTCATAGAAATCATAGAAACCCTACAGTACAGAAAGAGGCCATTCGGCCCATCGAGTCTGCACTGACCACAATCCCACCCAGGCCCTACCCCCACGTCCCTACATATTTTACCCACTAATCCCTCTAACCTATGCATCTCAGGACACTAAGGACAATTTTTAGCATGGCCAATCAACCTAACCCGCACATCTTTGGACTGTGGGAGGAAACCGGAGCACCCGGAGGAAACCCACGCAGACATGAGGAGAATGTGCAAACTCAGCACAGACAGTGACCCAAGCCGGGAATCGAACCCAGGTCCCTGGAGCTGTGAAGCAGCAGTGCTAACCACTGTGCTACCGTGCCACCTATGGGGGCATGTGGCACAGTGCTTAGCACTGCTGCCTCACAGTGCCAGGGAGCCGGGTTCAATTCCTGGCTTGGGTGAATCCTTGTGCGGAGTCTGCCTGTTTCCCCTGTGACCTGGTTAGGTGCATTGGCCATGCTAAATTCTCCCTCAGTGTAGCCCGACAGGTGCTGGAGTGTGGCCACTAGGGGATTTTCACAGTAACTTCATTGCAGTGTAAACCAACTTGTGCCTAATAAATTAACTTTTCCTGCCTGCTCCCCATAATCCTTCATCCCGTTGCTAATTAAAAACCTATCTATCTCTTCCTTAAATTTGTTTAGTGTTCCAGCATCCACTGCACTCTGGGGTAGAGAATTCCGTAGATTTGTGACCCTTTGAATGAAGTCATTCCTCCTCATTTCTGTTTTAAATCTGCTCGCCCTTAGCCTAAAACTATGGCCTCTCATTCTAGAATGTCCAACAAAGGAAACCATTTGCTCTACATCTACCCTGTCAATACTCTTTAGCTTCTTATATACTCAATTAGATCTCCTCTCATTCTTCTAAACTCCAGCAAGTATAGACCTAAACTGTTTACTGTCTCTTCATAAGGGTGTACCTACTGCTTCATCCCTGAAATCTATCTCGTGAACCTTCATCCCCCAGACTTTCACAGTGTAAATATATAACAAAGTGTTATAAACTATAGCTCGGGTATCATGATACATTCAATCTTTTTGTCTCCATTAAGAGCATATGCTGCCTCACAGTGCCAGGGACCCAGATTCAATTCCGGCCTCGGGTAACTGTCTGTGTGGAGTTTGCACATTCTCCCCATGTCTGCGTGGGTTTCCTCCGAGTGCTCCAGTTTCCTGCCACAGTCCAAAGATATGCGGGTTAAGTGCAATGGCCATGCTAAATTGACACTTAGTGTCAGGGGGATCAGCAGGGTAAATATGTGGGGTTACAGGAATAGGGCCTGGGTGGGATTGAGGTTGGTACAGACTCGATGGGCCGAATGGCGTCCTTCTGCACTGTAGGGATTCTGTGACTGAATCCCTTCCCACTCACAGTGCAGGTGAATGGCCTCTCACCAGTGTGAACTCGCTGGTGTTCTCTCAGAGTGGACGACCTTTTAAACCTCTTTGTGCAGTGAGAGGAACTGAACGGTCTCTCCTCAGCGTGAATGCGCTGGTGGGTCATCAGTAAATGAGAGCTTTTGAAATCCCTTCCACAGTCAGCCTTTTCGGACTGTGGGAGGAAACCGGAGCACCCGGAGGAAACCCACGCAGACACGGGGAGAACATGCAGACCCCACACAGACAGTGACCCAAGACTGGAATTGAACCCGGTTCCCTGGCGCTGTGAGGCAGCAGTGCTAACCACTGTGCCACCGTGCTGCCCGGTTGCTGTATGTTGTCGGAATTACAACGGTATGTTGGGAAAGATAGCACATGGATGATGAGAGGAGAGCCAGGCTTGAGGGATCTCTGTAATTTCGAGCTTCAGAATCTGTTTCAGGATGCTTTCCTGTGCATCATTGGGTATAATAGTGGAATAAGAAGCTGAGGCCTTCATGTGGCACAGTATAACAACATGTTGTTAGTGCCATATCTCGTCCTTCTGTTCATTAACTGAAACATGGGGAAGCTCTTAACCTCAAATTATAGCACACTCTGCAATACAAACAACATTACAAGATGCTTCCTGGAAGAAACACTTTGACATATGTTTCTGTGTTATTTTGCAGGCTGTGACAACAGAACATTGGCACGGTCAGTGTCTACGAACAAGCCAATATTTCGTAGCACTCTGAAGCACTCTCACTAACATTGACAAGGGCCAGCGCAATCCCAAAGGATGTAGATAGTAAGCGTGTGAAAGTTGTACCAGGCAAAGTACGGCGGCACAGTGGTTAGCACTTCTGACTCACGGCGCCAGGGACCTGGGTTCGATTCCCGGCTTGGGTTACAGTCTGTGTGGAGTTTGCACGTTCTCCTCGTGTCTGTGTGGGTTTCCTCCCACAGTCTGAAAGATGTGCTGGTTAGGGTGCATTGACCCGAACAGGTGCCAGAGTGTGGCGACCAGGGGAATTTCACAGTAACTTCATTACAGTGTTAATGTAAGCCTTACTTGTGAATGATAAATAAACTTTAAAATTTAGAACAAAGAAAAGTACAACACAGGAATTGGCCCTTCATATCTGTGCCAATCATGATGGCCTAACTAAACTAAAAAAAACCTCCTGCCCTTACTTGGTCCGTATCCCTCCATTCCCTCCCTATTCATGTACCCATCCCGATGCCTCTTAAATGTTGTTAATGTGCCTGCTTCCACTACCTCCTCCGGCAGCACGTTCCAGGCACCCACCACTCTCTGAGTGAAAAACTTCCCCGCACATCTCCCTAAACTTTCCTCCTCTCACCTTTAACTTGTGCCCCCTTGTAATTGACAATTCCACCCTGGGAAAAAGCCTTTGTCTATCCGGGCAAACGGTGGTCCCAGATGAACTCTGGTGCCCTAAAGCTAAGCACTGTTTCATCTAAGGACCGACTTGCTCCTGCTCCCAAAGTCCTATGTTGATTCTATCGACATGTTCCTTTATTGATAAATTTGATTGCCAGCTAAAGAACAACAATGACAGCTTGCATTTATCTAGCACCTTTAATGTGAAACACCCCATGGTGCTCCACAGGAACAGTATATTACAACAATTGACACTGAGGCTCATTAGATATTAGGACATGTGACCCAAAGTTCGATCAAAGTTCGATAAGTTCATGAGATGTAGGAGCAGAATTAGGCCATTCAGCCCATCGAGTTCGCTCCGCCATTTGATCATGGTTGATATGCTCCTCATCCTCATTTTCCTGCCTTCTCCCCAAAACCCTTCAACCCATTACCAATTAAAAATCTGACTAACTCCTCCTTAAATTTACTCTTAAAGGCAAAGACAGATGGAGAGAGGGTTAAGGCTTAAGCAGTCCAGTATAGTTTTATCCTGGAGCCTTTCAAAGATAGAATCATAGAATTCCTACAGCGCAGAAGGAGTCCATTTGGCCCATCGAGCTTGCACTGAAAGCAGGCACTATTAGATAATCTCATTACCCTGCTAGTCCCCCTCTCACTAGGGTCAACTTAGCATGACCAATCAACCTAACCCACGCATATTTGGATTGTGGGAAGAAACTGGAGCACCTGGAGGAAACCCATGCAGTGAATGTGCAAACTCTAGACACACAGTCACCTGAGGCGGGAATTGAACCCATGCTAACCGCTGTGCAACCGTGCAGATGATCATAGCGTAGCCAAAATAAAGAAGAGGGTTCTTTTTTTGTTTCCAGGGCGCACTGTGAATTTACATTGATATCAGAGCATGTAAATATTCTCTGCCTGGGCAGTGAGGAGTTAAAAAAAGAGAGACCTACATTGATATAGTGTCTCTTCTGGCCCCAGACCATCCCAAAGCAATGTGTGGCCAATGATGATCTTTTGAAATGTTGTCACTGTTGTAATCTAGGAAACACAGCACCCAGTTTACACATAACAAGCTTCCACAAAGAACAAAGTGATAACGGCAAGATCACCTGCTGTTGTAATGTTGACTTGAAGGATAAATATTGGTCTGGGCACCAGAGATAACTCCCCTCCTCTTCTTTCAAATAGCTCCTGGAGTCTTTAATGCCCACCTAAGCGGGCCTTAGTTTAATGCTTCTTCTGAAAGATGGCATCTCAGACAGTGCAGCCCTTCACAGCACCAGTGTCAGCCTTGACTTTTGTGCTCAAGGTTTGGAGTGAGACAGGGACTCACGACCTCAGAAACAATCATGCTACCAACTGAACCGCAGCAGGCTTGTAAGGGTAACGTGTAGCTAAGAGGTCAAAAATTCCTTTTAAAATGGCCCAGATTCTCCCCAAAAAATTCTAAGTTTCCAACGTGCAGGAAAATGGGAAAATGTTTTTTTTGCGCGAATTCCAGAATGAATCTCCCACACTCTGAGCCCCCAATATATAAAAATGCCCTTGAATAACAATTCTTTTTGTTTAAGTTTTTTATTTATTAGTCACAAGTAGGCTTACATTAACATTGCAATGAAGTTACTGTGAAAATCCCCTTGTTGCCACACTCCAGTGCCTGTTTGGGTACACTGAGGGAGAATTTAGCATAACCGATCCACTGAACCAGCGGGTCTTTTGGACTGTGGGAGGAAACCGGTGCAGTCGGAGGAAACCCATGCAGACACAGGAAGAACGTGCAGACTCCGCGCAGGCAGTGACCCAAGCCAGGAATCGAACCCAGGTCCCTGGTGCTGTGAGGTGGCAGTGCTAACCACTGAGCCACTGGTCTGCCCCTTGCTCAATTAACAAAGGGAAGAAGTACTGATGATTTCCTCAAGACTTCCAATTCCTGGCCAACATAACTTTGACAGAGCTTTGGTTGAATCATGTTTGGGCAGGTAGAATCATCATAGAATCATAGAATCCCTACAGTGCAGAAGGAGGCCATTCGGCCCATCGAGTCTGCACCGACCACAATCTCACCCTGGTCCTATCCCCATAACCCCATGAATTTACCCTAGCTAATCCCCCTGACACTAAAGGGCAATTTAGCATGGCCAATCAACGTAACCCGCACATCTTTGGACTGTGGGAGGAAACTGAAGCACCCGGAGGAAACCTATGCAGACACAGGGCGAATGTGCAAACTCCACACAGACAGTGACCCGAGGCCATTAATCAAACCCAGGTCCCTGGTGCTGTGAGGTAGCATTTCTAACCACCATGCCGCCGTGCCGCCCAAATGTGAAAATGTGAATGTTTTCACCAAAAACCTACCAGAGTTACACCGGCAAGTAACCGGAGAAAATTCCTGGCCATGATCTTTGAGGCTCCAGATTTTAAATGTTGGTCATTTGGGCTTATGTGTCTTTTCAGCGAATGTGATATTTCTGCATTGTATTTATTTTTAAGAGTTGGTGTGATTAGCAATGGGAGAAAGGAGATGCAGGTTAAATACCACTTCTCCGACATTGGTTAGTCGTATTATTTATGCATAGAACATTCAGGATTTTTGAAATTCAATTGAAATGGAAGTTTCCTGATCATTCTGGTCATAAATCTTAAATGCAATGTCAAGCATTACATTATTTGTTTGGAATAGGGCTGTTGCAAAATCACTTGAGATAATGTTACCTGAGGGAATCACTGCATGGCAGCAGCAGTTTCGCTGTATAAACACAAAGGCATTCTTGCCTCCACTTGCTAAGCTGTTTGTGCTCTAATAGAAGCACTGAGATCGTGGCATGTATAACAAAGCCAAGGTAGGGGCTGGAGGAGGGGAGGAATTATAAACTTCAGCCCAAAACAGGTAGTGCGCCTGCCCACCCTGTAGTGATGCACGCTCCAGATTTTGTCAAGGACACCAAGGATATTTGTTAACGGCAGCACGGTGGTTAGCACTGCTGTCTCACAGCGCCAGGGACCCGGGTTCAATTCCCCGCATGGGTGACTGTCTGCACGTTCTCCCCGTGTCTGCGTGGGTCTCCCCCAGGTACCCCGGTTTCCTCCCACAGTCTGAAAGACATGCTGGTTAGGTGCATTGGCCATGCTAAATTCTCCCTCAGTGTGCCCGAACAAGCGCCAGAGTGTGACAACTAGAGGATTTTCGCAGTAACTTCATTGCAGTGTAAGCCTACTTGTGACACTAATAAATAAAACTTAATAAACTTAACAAGGAAAAACTGTACAGAGGCCCACAGCCTCACTGGCCGCCCTGGGGCATCCCTCTGGCTGCTCCAGTCCCAGTAAGAGTTTTAACAAGACCAGGTTAAAGTCCAACAGGTTTATTTGGTAGCAAATGCCATTAGCTTTCGGAGCCCTGCTCCTTCGTCAGATGGAGTGGATATCTGCTCCCAAACAAGGCACACAGAGACACAAAATCAATTTACAGAATACTGATTAGAATGCGAATCTTTATAGCTAATCAAGTCTTAAAGATACAGACAATGTGAGTGGAGGGAGCATTAGGCACAGGTTAAAGAAATGTGGATTGTCTCCAGACAGGACAGCCAGTGAGATTCTGCAAGTCCAGGAGGCAAGCTGTGGGGGTTACCGATAGTGTAACATAGAACATAGAACATTACAGCGCAGTACAGGCCCTTCGGCCCTCGATGTTGCGCCGACCAGTGGTACCAATCTAAAGCCCCTCTAATCTACACTATTCCAATATCATCCATATGTTTATCCAATAACCATTTGAATGCTCTTAATGTTGACGAGTCCACTACTGCTGCAGGCAGGGCATTCCACGCCCTTACTACTCTCTGAGTAAAGAACCTACCTCTAACATCTGTCCTATATCTCTCACCCCTCAATTTAAAGCCATGTCCCCTCGTGCTAGCCAACACCATCCGAGGAAAAAGGCTCTCACTATCCACCCTATCTAATCCTCTGATCATCTTGTATGCCTCTATTAAGTCACCTCTTAACCTTCTTCTCTCTAACGAAAACAACCTCAAGCCCCTCAGCCTTTCCTCATACGGGTGATTACCCACTCTCAGTCCCAAGTTGTCCCTCAAGCCCTCTTCTGCTGTGCTGTCCTTAAAGAGACAATTGCCACAATCAGCACACACCCACGACCCACATTTGGGGCCATGTTCAGGTTTGAGCCTCACCTGCAACTCCCCCTGTTTGAATGGTGAATATCGGTCCGTGCTTTGCATGTAGCCAGCAAGCGGGGTTGTTGGAGGCAGGAGGCTGGGGGATCCTGAATTGGGGGCCACACGAGAACAGGATGGCTGCTTGCCAGAATATTATTTCTTTGTACAGATCCCAGTAGAGGATGCATGCTCCTCCAGGCTTTAAAATATATTTTTTTTAAGTGCCTGATTTCTCTTAATCCAATCTTTCCTTCTGTATCTGGTTTGACATGGAATTCACCATTCTAAACTACACTCCATTCTCTGTCTTTTGCTTTGTTCATTTCAATCTAATTGGTTAAGTAGATACACAGTTGCTTGCCCTGTTCACTCAGATCCTGCAGATAGTACATCGCTTTTATCACAGACACAGCACAGCAACTTTTGGGGCAAAATATCGTCAGCGTTGAATGTGCGAGGATAGGTAAAATTATGTTTATTTATTAGTGTCACAAGTAGGCTTACATTAACACTGCAATGAAGTTACTATGAAAATCCCCTAACCCCCACAGTCCAGCGCCTGTTCGGGTACACTGAGGGAGAATTTAGCATGGCCAATGCACCTAACCAGCATGTCTTTCGGACTGTGGGAGGAAACCGGAGCACCTGGAGGAAACCCATGCAGACACAGGGAGAACGTGCAGACACTGCACGGGCAGTGACCCAAGCCGGGGATCGAACGCAGATCCCTGGCGCTGTGAGGCAGCAGTGCTAACCACTGTGCCACCATGCCAACACAATTACTAGTGGGCACCTCTCATTTACCCTGGGGTCATTAACTATGAATCTCAGTTAACCAATTCTTGTCTACAGGTTACTCCAGAGTAATAATAGTTAAGAGGCTTAGCTTAGGTATCGCCTTGTAATGATTAAAATTTACCCACATAACAGCCAATGCCCCCCTCCTTCATGTGCTTTGACCAATTGTGCCAACTTGCACCAGCAAGAATAATTGGAAACCTTCCTGCCACCTGGTGGATTGAAGGTCCTACCACCTCTTTAACCAAAACCTCCAAAGCCATGGCTAAATGTTGGGAAAGGGGGCTCTTGCAGCTTATAATGGTCCACAAGTAATTGCCTGCAGTCAAAGTGCACCAAATGGAATCAGACATGCGCACAATTGATATCTCCATCAGGTGAGCTGTCAAACCAGAGTGCCTCGTGCTGACAGATCAGCTATTTTGTCTCAATTAATACGTCAGTCCAATTTGAGGCCTTCTTTCTGACCATGTTATCACCATACTGTGCATGAAAAAGCTTTCAAAGCAGTTCCAACCCTATAGTGTCTATACAACAGCTCTATAATACCTCAGGAATCGGCTGCAAAGGAACAGTGCTTTATTGCACAAAATAAAGTAAAGCAAAGCACAGTGGTTAGCACTGCAGTCTCGCAGGGCCAGGGACCCGGGTTCAATTCCGGCCTCGGGTCACTGTCTTTGTGGAGTCTGCATGTTCTCCCCATGTCTGCATGGGTTTCTTCCGGGTCTTCCCGTTTCCTCCCACATTCCAATGATGTGCGGGTTAGGTCGTTTGGCCAGGCTAAATTGCCGCTTAGTGTCAGGGGGATTATCAGGGTAAATACATAAGGTTACGGGGCTAGGGGCTGGGTGGGATTGTGGTTGGTGCAGACTCAATGGGCAAAATGGCTTCCTTCTGCACTGTAGGGATTCTATGATTCTATGAAAGCAAAAAGCTATGGTGACCACAAATAGGTCCCAACCGGGACAATGGAATGATGGACCCACTCAGGGGTCTGCTTTATACAGGGCTCGGTACACGATCTCCACCTGTTTAGTTAATTACCAACCGCCAGGGAGCACATATTCAATGAGTCCTACAGGGAGGTCCATCAGTGATTCCCCATGCAACTCTCTGGAAGCACCCGTGCCAACTTCTTCTGCAAGTTGTCAGCCCATGATCCTTTCGTAGGACTTTTGAGTGCAGGGGTCTCAGACAAACATTCTTCAAGGAAACAGGGTGAGCAGCTTCTCATGACAGTGGTCTTAACAAGAGTCAAAATCTTCAGCTCGAAGCAACATGATTCCACATCTGCTGTGCATCTTCTAGCTAATAAAGTTAATGAAAAAGTACAGAGAACACAGGGTGTAAAAGAGGTTGACATGGGGTTAAAAAAAAAGTATTTTATTATAAACAACTCTTTAAAGACCAGGTGAGTTCAAGGCTTCTATATTATTCACATGACTGGGGAAGAATTTCTAATAATTCTCTCATATTGCTGCAGAGAATATTAAAGGCTTGCAATCTTTTAAATAATTTTAAAAGGCATGAAACATGTAAATATTTATCCTCAGAGAAACCCGTACAAAAAAAGACAGAAAGTTAGCATGAAGGTACAGCAAGAAATTGGAAGGTGAATGGCATGTTGGCCTGTACTGCAAGGAGATTGGAGTACAGGAATAAGGAAGCCTGGTGAGGCGGATGAGAGAGTTGTCTAATGTTGAGAGGCTGTGTAAATTGGATCCATGTTCTCTGACATTGAGAGATGACCTCGCTGTATCCCAGGGATCAGTCTAGAGAAGTGAACTCCACTGTCCTGTCTCTAATGCAAGCATATCTATCCTGGAATATGGAGATGAAAACTGTGCACAGTGCTCCGGGTGTGGTCTCACCAAAGCTCTATAGGAAGACTGCCTTTTGATGTACTCCAATCCCCTTGCCATGCAGGCTATGACAGAGGAGGTGCTGAGCGGTTAATACTGTGGCCGAGGAATCTAGAACAAGGGGCTGGGATGAGGAGAAATCTCTTCACTGAGAGGGAAAAAAAAGATGGCGCTGGAGGGAGGCGACTTTCGTGAGCTCTCCCCCATGCCCTCTGATTTCATCTTTCACTCCCTCTTTATACAGACAAAACATACCGTTCATAGAGTACATAGGGGAAAAGGAAAAGGATAGGGTGCAGAATATAGTGTTGCAGTTACAGATAGGGTGAAGAGAAAGGTCAGCTTAATATAGGATAAGAGCATTATTAGAAAGTTTAGAAGAGTTAGATTTCAGTTTTAAGAGCGCAGAATAAAAGATGGAATTAGAGGGTACGCAGAGGAAAGTTCACAAGAAGTCGCCACACTCTGGCACCATATTTTTTGGAAAACCAACATGCAGATGCATTGAAGAATGGGCTGGAGGTTCAATTTCCTACCCCATTGATCAAATCTTACATTGCCCACCTCAGAAGGAAACCTAATCAGTTTTGTGATTGATGCTTTAGGAGCAGAGTAACCCATTGAAAGTAAGCAGGTTGATGCCTGTGTTACAGTTGGGCACTTTTTGTGTGCCGGGGCAGTGCCAAGGGCTGGGGCCTGAGTGGAGGCAGGGCCCAAGTGGGGGCCATCACAAGGGGGCTATGATGGAATTGGTACAATGGCACAGTGGGTTAGCACTGCTGCCTCGCAGCGCCAGGGACCCGGGTTCAATTCTTGGCTTGGGTCACTGTCTGTGTGGAGTCTGCACGTTCTCCCCATGTCTGCGTGGGTTTCCTCCAGGTGCTCCAGTTTCCCCCCACATTCCAAAGATGTGCAGGTTTGGTGGATTGGCCATGCTAAATTGCCCCTCAGTGTCAGGGGAACTAGCTAGGATAAATGCATGGGGTTATGGGGATAGGGCCTGGGTGCGATTATGGGCAGACTCGATGGGCTGAATGGCCTCCTTCTGCATTGTAGGATTCTATGATTCTATGGTCTATGATGGGGGTGGGCTATGACGGGAGGTTTATGACAGGGGTCTATGGGGGGGCTATGCCGGAGGGTTTATGATGGGGTCCATGCAGGGAGGCTTGTGCAGGGGTGGAGCACAATGGGCATGACGGGGGTCATGATGTGAGGGCATATCGGGGGTCATGAAGGGAGACCCAGTAGGAGGGCCCTAATGCCCCGATTCGGCGCACCATGTCAGGGAGGGGGTGGGGAAACATGCCACCAATGAGGGGGGTATGGGGTCTCCCATTGCACTGTGAGATCAGGGCACCCTTACAAAACGGCACCTGACTGCTTTGCATGTTTGGGTCCCTCTCGCAGCCCACCAGAACCGGCATTCCACTCATCACTCTCCCAAAAAAATGACCAAGTGTGGGACCAGAGCAGGTCGCTTCAGTTTCTCACCGTTATGACATTTTGGGACAATTCCATCCCATGTGATCCAACATGACTGATGAAGTAGGTTATATATTTTATTAACAATTGTGAGGGTTCAGAAGGAGGCCATTTGGCCCATTTTGTCTGCACTGTCTCTCCAAACAGGCATCATGACTTATTGCCATTCCCCTGTAACCCCTGCACATTGTTTCAATTCAAGTAATGCTCTAATGCCCTTTCGAATACCTCGATTGAACCTGCCTCCACCACACTTCAAAGCAGCGCATTCCAGACCCCAGCCACTCGCTGTGTGAAAAAGTTTTTTCTCACATCACATTTGCAATCTTACCGTTCTTGTGTCACAAGCCCCACGTTCAGAGGTTAACTTTGTAATCCTCTCAGGCTCTAACTCGTGTCAACATCCTTGCCTTTTAAGGACGCTATAGAGTTATGAGGGATATCCCTTAAAAAAATATCTCCTCTTTGTGCAGCTGAACCTGATTCTTTCCCCATTCAATATTCACAGAACATCGGGAACACGGTGGCACAGTGGTTAGCAATGCTGCCGTGCAGTGCCAGGGACCTGGGTTCGATTCCTGGCTTGGGTCACTGTCTGTGTGGAGTTTGCACGTTCTCCCTGTGTCTGCATGGGTTTCCTCCGGGTGCTCTGGTTTCTCCCCACAGTGCGAAATATGTCCTGATTAGGTGCATTGGCCGTGCTAACTCCTCCCTCAGTGTACCCGATTTTCGCAGTAACTTCATTGCAGTGTTAACGTAAGCCTGTTTGTGACACTAATAAATAAACTTTAAAAACTAATTGTGATTAATCACTGGATACTGATAATAGTCAGGAGGAGGAAAGCTGGACATCTTTAACCTGAGGGTTAAATCTAGGGCCATAAAAGAGACATCAGTCAGCTCACGGACCAGGGAAGCAGACTCATTTGCTTGGAATGAGAACACTGGGCGATAACTGGAAATAGAGGAAAGTTTCCCCATTTCTTGCATCCTTCAATATATAGTCTGCAACTCTTCATTCAAAATCATTTAATTCAAATTAAAGGAAGATTTAATTTTCCACACCATTCCCACTTTGCCATGTCACATTTACATTGTTCAGTTCATGTTCCTGGAATTCACTGCCACGGAATGTAGTTGACTGATTTGAAGAAGAAATTAGATATAGCTCTCGGGGTGAGACAGGGTTGATTCAGAAAGAATGTTCCCGATGGTGGGGGAGTCCAGAACTAGGGTTCATAGTTTGAGGATAAGGGGTAAACCTTTCAGGGCTGAGGTGAGGAGAAATTTCTTCACCCAGAGGATGGTGAATGTGTGGAACTCACTACCACAGAAAGTAGTTGAGGCCAAAACGTTGTCTGATTTGAAGAAGAAATTAGATATAGCTCTGGAGGCTAAAGGGATCAGGGGATATGGGGGGAAGGGGCGATCAGAATATTGAATTCGATGATCAGCCATGATCAAGATGAATGGCGGAGCAGTCTCGAAAGGCCGAATGGCCTCCTGTTGCTTCTAGTTTCTATGTTTCTAATCAACTCCTTTGCACAAAGTCACGCCAGACATTAACTAAGGTCTTCCAAAAGGCTGAGGGAAGGGGCTAATCCAAGTTCAGCTTTGCATTAATGAAGTAGCCAGTCACGACTATTGCATATTTCACGTGTGCAAACAAAGTTACTATTACATCCCGTGGATAGTTATGTGATTATTTATCTAGGGTCACCGGAGGAAAAGAAATACTTAACTGAATCGGGCTTGGCTCTGATATACATCTGTGATCATGTTTTCGTTGTAATTGCAGTGTTGCTGTGACCTTCTTCTGAAAAGCACTTTTTTTTTCCTCTGGTTATATCATGTAACAGCTCCCTGAATAACGGTAGTAATTAAAGTCAAACTGTCACAGCAATCTGAGTGAATCGCTCTATTCTGTGAAAGCTACTTGTTCAGACATTACTCCCGCTCGCGCCCCCCCCAAACCACCCCTTCTTCATGCCTTGGGGCGGCACGGTGGCACGGTGGCGAGCACTGTTGCCTCACGGCGCCAGGGTTCGATTCCCGGCTTGGGTCACTCTCTATGCGGAGTCTGCATGTTCTCCCCGTGTCTGCGTGAGTTCCTTCCGGGCGCACTGATTTCCTCCCACAGTCCGAAAGATGTGCTGGTTAGGTGCATTGGCCACGCTAAATCCTCCCTCAGTGTACCCGAACAGGCGCCGGAGTGTGGCAACTCGGGGATTTTCACAATAACTTCATTGTGTTGTTAATGTTTGATTTGATTTATTATTGTCACATGTATTGGTATACAGTGAAAAGTATTGTTTCTTGCGTACTGTGCAGACAACGCATATCTTACATAGAAAAGAAATGAGTGCAGAATGTAGTGTTACAGTCATAGCTAGGGTGTAGAGAAAGATCAACGTAATGCAAGGTAGTTCCTTTCAAAAGTCTACTATGTAAACCTAATTGTGAGACTAATAAATCAATAAAAATAAATAAATCCTATCAGCTGTCAGATTGCACTGTTTGGGCACCAGTGGCAAAGGTTGGCCTCAGACCCATTTGTCCCATTCAGTGACCAACCTTGACTGGGTGCCCCAATGCACCAAGGTCAGGTGGAGCTGGGACCATGCCAACTGGAATAAAGGTCAAGTCTGGAGAGGGTCGCAATTGCCAGGTCGAGGGGACCTGGGATGACAATGCCCCACGGTATTTCTGAGGGCCCCAAGGAACATTCCAGGCTGTCTCGATCCCCGTAAAAATAATTTTAGTGCCTCACCTGGAGGTTTTATTGATGAGAGCAGCAAATACAGAAGTCAAACTGAAATTGGGGTCCTGTATTTGTCAGCTGTGATTGCCCTTAGAGTTCAGAATGGTGTCTGTGGTTGACATGCACGTTTGTGTCTGTGGCCAGGGCACGGGTGAAATACCATTGGATGTCGTTTGGTGCGAGCATTAGCACATGCAGTTAATATCCCGCAGTAAGTGAGCAAGACGGGATAGAGATAAAAGCAAAATACTGCGGATACTGGAATCTGAAACAAAAACAGAAAATGCTGGAAAACCTCAGCCGGTCTGACAGTGTCTGTGGCGAGAGAACAGAGCCAATATTCCGAGTCTGCATAACCCTCCCAGGGGGGCTGCATCAACCTTGATAATAAGCTATCCAGCTGTATCGGGGAAAGGTGGCATCTCAGCAGAACCCCATTGTATCCAGATGTTCACGTGCTTCATTCAGCAGTGGTCACTGGATGGTGCTAAGGAGCAGGAGCCCTAGCTTCCCTTGGCCCTTTGGCACAGAGTCTAAATACAAGACCTGCACTATCACCCCAGCACACATCAGAGGTGGTATTGGGGGACCTCCAGTACCACATTAGTCTGTGAATTTTACCAGCAGGGACTCTACAGCTTGGACAAGTAACGAGGGAACCCAATCTCAAGAGTCATTCAGAAGTCACTGAGCTCAGTTTTACAAATAGTCATTTGTCTGTACAGAACTTGAGTGTTGCTGAAAAAATCATTTTATCAAAGTTTTTCTCCTTGCACTCATTAGGACAATCACAAGTAAACCAATGTCTAGGGAAACAACAAATTTATATAGTCTGAGAAGAGACTGCTGATTGGTTGGCAAATGGATTCTGATTGGTAGAGGCACTGCCATGGAAAATGCACCAGTTGATGGCGACTGATAGTTAACTGCCAAATATTGTTTGAAATTTAAACCAGGCACAGTGACTCTGATTGGTCAAGGCATTGTCCTGTGGAATGAACCAGTCAATGGCTATCACTTACTTTGTTTAGTCAAAACAGGCGCTGAAACAGATTTTTCTGTCTGAAAAGAACAGGGCCTTGAGTATTAATATATGTAGCTTCCAGTACACGGAAATGCATCACACTGTGAGCCCAGCTGCCAATCTTAAATTGGTTGCTAGCACAATGTTCAGCACACTGAGGATTATTTTTTTTATTATTCATTCGTTGCTAGCGGGCCAGCATTTATTGTCCATCCCTAGTTCTGCTTGGAGGGCAGTTGAGAGTCAACCACATTGCTGCGTCTCTGGAGTCACATATAGGCCAGACCAGGTAAGGATGACAGATTTCCTTCCCTAAAAGACATTAGTGAACCAGATGGGTTTGTCCGACAATGGTTTCATGGACATCGGTAGATTCTTAATTCCAGATTTTTTTTACTGAATTCAAATTCCACCATCTGCTGTGGTGGGATTCGAACCCTGGTCCCTCGAACATTTGCTGAGTTTTTGGATTAACAGACTAGCGATAATACCACTAGGCCATCGCCTCCCCATTTAGCAAACGTTGTCCAATTACAGAACCACATCTAATGTTGGACATTGTGTTTTGCAATTGGCAAGCACAGGCTGGTTGGCTTTGGTTTGTAGTTTACCTGTTGATAAGAACTGAAGGGACACGCTGTTTGATATGATCTGCCAGCCTTAGGGATGTACGGCCTACACACTGAGCATCACACTGGCACTGAAACTAATATATCACGTCACTAATTTCTGTGATAGGCATCCTTTTGGCTTGATGGCAGTATCCTGGTAGTGGTGAATACCACTCATGTTGTTATTGGATAGTAGCAGCGTGAAGCAGTTAGCCCCACCTGTTACTCAGATTTTTAGATATCTTGCCTTTCCGGGGTAATCTGAGGTTAGCTGGGCACTTTTCAGTGCAAGCAGTGATGGCCTTAGGCTCGTTCATGAGTTTATGCGAGATACAGCAATCTGATCTGATCAGGGTTAACACAGTAAGAAGTCTCACAACACCAGGTTAAATTCCAACGGGTTTATTTGGCAGCAAAAGCCACTAGCTTTCGGAGCGCTGCTCCTTCGTCAGGTAAGTGTGTGTTCTGTTCACAAACAGGCTTGTTTGTGAACAGAACTCCCACTTACCTGATGAAGGAGCAGCGCTCCGAAAATTAGTGGCTTTTGCTGCCAAATAAACCTGTTGGACTTTAACCTGGTGTTGTGAGACTTCTTACTGTGTTTACCCCAGTCCAACGCCGGCATCTCCACATCCTGATCAGGGTTGCCATTATCCCACAGGATGTCCTGTTTCAAGCTTGCAGAAAATGGTTTGGTCCCTATTTACAAGGTTGGCGATAAGGCCAAGCGCATGCAGCTGTAAGAATCCCAACGCGCATGTTGAGAACTGAAGGTAGGTTTGCGGTAGACCATGATAGAGAACTCCCGGCGGATTTCTCAATACAACGTCAAGGAAAAGGGTTTCATTTAACTACTCCATTTCCAAGACATGCAAGGAAATTATTACATGCTGTCGCAGATTTAAATATAGCAAACATATCATCCACATATCGGAAAGGTGCGAGTGATAGGAAGATAGGTGTCATTCCATCGAAGACACATTTCTCATGGAACCCAATGAAGATGCTTGTGAAAGGTGGGCCTAGAGGGGATCCCGTGGCATTATCCTCTATTGGGGCATACATGCTGTCGTTAAAGCTGAATTCAACTATGTGAGTTGCCGGGTTCATATGTTCAGTGGATAAAGATTCACGCAATGGTGGCGGGTGTAGATCGCCATGATATGGCGCTGCAGCACAAATATCTATGGCTCTCTTAAGTGGAACATTGGTGAATAGGCTAACAATGTCAAATGAGCACGTGGACACAGCATTGCTATTGATACTGTATGGTCTTCAAAAATGTGATGGGATTGTTCACTGTGTTATTGGAAAACTGGCTTAACATTGGCTGTAATGGCATGGTGGCACAATGGTTAGCACTGCTGCCTCACAGCGCCAGGGACCTGGGTTCAATTCCCAGCTTGGGTCATTGCCTGTGTGGAGTCCGTACGTTCTCCACGTGTCTGCGTGGGTTTCCTCTGGGTGCTCCGGTTTCCTCATACAGTCTGAAAGACATGCATTGTCTATGCTAACTTTTCCCTCAGTGTACCCGAACAGCCGCCAGGGTGTGGCGACTAGGGGATTTTCACAGTAACTTCATTGCAGTGTTAATGTAAGCCTACTTGTGACACTAATAAATAAATAATAAACCATTTCATATTGTGCAGAACCAGTCATTGCTAAGTTAGGGCATAAAGGGACTTCACTTTTATGTGTCTTGGGCAGCCCATACATGCGCAGACATGGAAAGTCATGAGGACAAACCCTGTAATATATATCAGAGCCCACTTGCCAACCAATCGGCACTGGTTTAAATTCCAAACAATGCTTGGCAGTTAACTGTCAGTCACCATCAACCGATGCATTCTGCATGGCAAGGCCTCTACCAGAATCCACCTGCCAACCAATCAGCACCTCTTCTCATATAGTAGAAAACTGTTGTTTCCCCTGACATTGGTATGCTTGCAACTGTCCAGATGAGTACAGAATGAAAAGCTTCGACAAAATGTCTTTTCTCAGCAACCACACCTGAGGTCAGTTTTGTGATTTCTCAGAAGATTGCAAGAGTATCACAACTAGAAAATGGGATGGGGGGCGGGGGGGGGGGGGGGGGGGGGGGGGCAGGGGGTGGGGGGCTAGTCGGTGGGGGGGGGGGGAAGTTGGCAAAAAAGTGCTTTGTGGAAAATCAGCAAGAGCAGCTGTTGTAAAGGCAATAACACAAACGGTTCTGCCCACTTGGGACGGAGGGAGGATTGCAGCCAAAGAAATCAAATGGGGCAAATGGGGAACTATTTCTTAAATTTATTTGTTAAAGGTCTAGCCCATGACCTTTTTTGCAGAATTTTTCATCATTGCTTTTGATGAAAACCTGTCAATATTGTATCTCAAATATTTCTGTTGGGGGATGTAAATGCGTTGCATGAAGTAGATCAAAATTAATGCAAACTGCGTTAAGAGGCATTTGAAAGAAAGGGACTGTAATGCCTTTTAAATGTAATTACTTAAGACTTGGTGGGTCGTTATAATCAGTTTACAATAGCAATAAAATGAAATTTGGCAGCCAGGGTCAATAGGGGTTCACTCAATTTTACATCAGAAAACACGCAGGCAAAATCTGATCCTGCTAATGGATTTTTATTACTTTTAATATGCACTATGACTGCCAAACAGGTGATACTGATTTATATCAGGGCTGTGAACCCAAAAGGCCAGCGCGTGAATGACAGTCTTGTGCGACAAGCACAAACTTCTTTCGGTTCCCATCCTCAGTCTGAAATTCTAGGGAATTCAATTTATAATAAAAAAAAACCCCCTTTGAAACTTCAAGCTGATCCTGAAGACAAAAGTATATGAGCGGAATCAAAACCAGATGTACTTAGCAGCTCTAAAGATAACAAATAGCACGTTGGTGGAGGACCACCATGGAAGAGCTAGAAATGACTTTTCTCTCTCAGATTCTAGCACCAATACATGTCTACATGCTCTCTCACTGTCCAAATTCATACTGAGATCCCTTATTGTATAAAGGGGCTTGGTGGAGGGCACTGGTTACTTGAGAAGGTTAAAGTGAAATTGGAGCCACATTGTTTGTAAAAGCGAATGCTTCAAAGTGTGCCCATGGCAGAGGAAGGTTTGTTTTGGCAAGGGGGAGCAGGTGTCTATCCCGATCTGAGAACTGGATTGTCAGCAGCGACCTCGGGACCTGGGTGGGCTGCTTCACGCGCTCGTTTCCAACAACTGAACCCCCCCCCTCACTTCCCCACCCCCCCACCCCCCCACCCCCCCCCGCCACCTTCCCCTTCCCCACCTCCCCACCCATCCCCTGCCCTACTGCCATCAGGCTGCCTCCCCCATCAGGTCATCTGTACCACCCACACGCAAGGAGACCAGGGCAAGTTCAGAAGCACTCCAATACAATGAAGGTACAGAAATCCCCTCTTGGACTGAAAAGCAAAAGAAAAGCCGCCTTTGAAAATCAAGCCAGGCAAAATCCGTTTTCTGATTGCAATCAAATCAAAATAATATAAGTTGCACTAACTTGTTGATCGTGAAATATTTTTTAAAAACCCAATCTTCCCAATAGTCTAGTGAAAGTTCCTTAAAAATGCTAAATATTTTGCAGCGCTCTGTAATATGAAAAATTAATTCACTGCCATTTCTACACACATTGCTCAAAAAGTGCCATTTAAAGATTCAGGAAACATTTTGTTATTGAAGGAACAATTTTAGAGATATTTTGTTCACAGTTGGCCTTTCGACCTGTAGAAGCATAAGAGGTTCAGCCCCAAGTATATGTTCAAACCCTAACCTAATAAAGGAAGCCACGTAAGTTATAAAACTTATTTATTAGTGTCACAAGTAGGCTTACATTAACAGTGCAATGAAGTTACTGTGCAAATTACTGTGATTAGGTGCATTTACCTGAACAGGCGCCGGAGTGTGGGTGACTAGGGGAATTTCACAGTAACTTAACTGCAGTGGAATGCAAACCTTACTTGTGACTATTAAGTAAATAAGCTTTTAAACTTTAAAATCCCCTAGCCCCCACACTCCGGCACCTGTTCGAGTACACTGAGGGAGAATTTAGCATGGCCAATGCGTCTAACCAGCACATCTTTCAGACTGTGGGAGGAAACCGGAGCACCCGGAGGAAACCCACGCAAACAAGGGGGAGAACGTGCAGACTCCGCACAGACAGTGACCCAAAGCCGTGAATCGAACCCGGGTCCCTGGTGCTGTGAGGCAGCAGTGCAAACCATTGTGCCGCTGTGCCGCCCTGACCCATTGGTCATGGATCGCCGATTATTTTCTGTAATCTTCAGAAGCTGTTAGCCACCTCTGTATCCACGTTTGGAAAAAGTGGCTGGGAATCCCAATTGCGATAAACTGAGGGTGAAGATAACGTGGTCGGCAGCATCCATAATGAAGGACAGTAGTCAAAGGCGGAGTAGACCGGGTGATATTGTGAAAATAATTGCCCATGTAATTGATTTCTTTGGGGTTGATCAGTGGTGTAGTGGGCAATTATGAGGTGTGAGAGCGCTAAGAAAATGTGTTGGCCATATCATTGCTAAATCTACTATTACGTTGTTTTCCTACGCATTAAATCATTTTAGTCCCCAAACATCAGTAAAACTATGCTCTTTAAGTGAAAAATATTATTGCCAGTCGGCATTTTGTTTCGAACCTTGTGGTGTTTTGAAACCTTAGTCTTTCGTACAGCTAGAATTTCATTATGCCACGGTTTAATTATTTAATCCAATCCTATTAAAACATGAATTACAGAACGCTTTACTTACTTCTGACTAGAGGCTGGTATATTAGACATCAATACTGCATTGGAGGGGTCAATTGGAGGGGTCGCTGCTTCTCTTGATTTATATATATAACCTAGACCTGGGTGTACAGGGTACAATTTCAAAATTTAAAGTTGACGCAAGATTTGGGAGTATTGTAAACTGTGAGGAGGATAGTGGTAGACTTCAAGAGGACATAGACAGACTAGGGGAATGGGCAGACATGTGGTAGATGACATTTAATGTACGGTAGTGTGAAGTGATATATTTGAACAAAGAACAAAGAACAGTACAGCACAGGAAACAGGCCCTTCGGCCCTCCAAGCCTGTGCCGCTCATTGGTCCAACTAGACCATTCGTTTGTATCCCTCCATTCCCAGACTGCTCATGTGACTATCCAGGTAAGTCTTAAATGATGCCAGCGTGTCTGCCTCCACCACCATACTTGGCAGGGCATTCCAGGCCCCCACCACTCTCTGATATCTGAGTTATACCTCGCCCCTCTCACCTTGAGCCCGTGACCCCTCGTGATCATCACCTCCGACCTGGGAAAAAGCTTCCCACTGTTCACCCTATCTATACCCTTCATAATCTTGTACACCTCTATTAGGTCTCCCCTCATTCTCCGTCTTTCCAGGGAGAACAAGCCCAGTTTACCCAATCTCTCCTCATAGCTAAGACCCTCCATAGCTAAGACCCTTCAGAAGAACGAGGAGAGGTGGAATAAGTAAAGGGTATAATTCTAACCTGGGGCAGCTCAGTGGCACAGTGGTTAGCACTGCTGCCTCACAGCACCAGGGACCCGGGTTCAATTCTCGGCTTGGGTCACTGTCTGTGCGGAGTCTGCACGTTCTCCCCGTGTCTGTGTGGGTTTCCTCCCGGTGCTCCGGTTTCCTCCCACAGTTTGAAAGACGTGCTGGTCAGGTGCATTGGCTATGCTAAATTCTCCCTCAGTTACCCGAACAGACGCCGGAGTGTGGCAACTAGGGAACTTTCACAGTAACTTCATTGCAGTGTTAATGCAAGCTTACGTGTGACACTTATAAGTAAACTTTCAAAGCTTTAAACTAAAGGGAATACAGGAACAGAGGGACCTTGGTGTATGTGGACATAAATCATTGAAGGTGGACAAGTTGAGAAAGCTAAATTACACTGAATCCTGCATTTTATACATAGGAGCACAGAGTACAAAAACAGGTAAGGACAGCATGGTGGCACTGCTGCCTCACAGATTCAAGGACCCAGGTTCGATTCCAGCCTTGGGTCCCTGTCTGTGTGGAGTTTGTATGTTCTCTCCATGTCTGCGTGAGTATCTTTTGGGTGTTCTGGTTTCTTCCCAGAGTTCAAAGGTGTGCGGGTTAGGTTGATTGGCCATGCTAAATTGCCCCTTTGTGTCAGGGGGATTAGCAGGGTAAATACGTAAAATTATAGGGATAGGGCCTGGGTGGGATTGAGCCTAGATGGGATTGTTATTGGCGCAGGCTCGATGGGCCGAATGGCCTCCTATTGCACAGTAAGGATTCTATGATTCTATGAACCTTCATAAAACACTGGTTCAGCCTCAATAGGAAGGATGTGAAGGTTTTCGAAAGGGTGCAGAAAAGATTTACGAGAATCGTTCCGAAGATCGGAGACATCGGTTATGTGGATAGATGGGCAAAGTTGGACCTGTTCTCCTTGGAGAAGAGAAGGTTGAGAGGAGGTTTGTTAGATGTGTTCAAAATCATGAGGGGTTGGGAGAGCATAAATGGGGAGAAACTGCTTCGATTGTCAGAAGGTTGAGGAACCTCGGGTGATTAACAAATGAAACAGAGGCAACATGAGGAAAAATGAATTTGTGCAACAAATAGTTTGGGTCTGGAATACACTGCCTGAGAGTGTGGTGGAGACAGATTCAACTGCAGCTTTCAAAAGGGAACTGGATAATTATCTGAAGACAAAGAGCTTCATGTAAAGGGTGGAGGAATGGGACTAGTTGCGTTGCTGTTCTGTAGAACTGACACAGAGACAATGGTCAGAACTCTACCACCTCGCCCGCCACAGAATCAGTGCGGGAGAGGGTTTGACAATGGAAATCTCCGTTAACCTCAGACGGGAATTTCTAGTCTCGCCCGAGCAAGGCCATAAAATTCCCCCCAATGTGCTGAATATCTTCCTTTCATGCTGCAACCTTTCTATGATTCTGGGATAGATACATTCATGGACATTGATAAACACATGAGGGAGGAAGAAGCTGAAGGTTACCCTGACAGTGTGATCAAGAAGGGTGGGAGGGGGTTTATGTTCAACACCAACACCAGTATAGATAAGCTGGGAGAAATAGCATGTTGCTATGCTGTAAATTTCATGTAAAACTGCCAGCATTAAAAACAAACAGTATACCACATCTCACACCCCTCGGCTATCAGAGCCAAGCAACTAATGTCAATCACTCTCTCTTACCCCATACCCACCACACTTTCTCTTCCTCCAGTCCTTACACTTTCTCTCATACACAGTCTCCAATCACTCACTCAATCAGATGCAGGTGATCACAACCATTCTAATTACCTCTCCTGGGCCCCACACTGCCACTCCCACCTTCCCTGGGCCCCACACTGCCACTCCCACCTTCCCTGGGCCCCACACTGCCACTCCCACCTTCCCTGGACCCCACACTGCCATTCCAGCCTCTCCTGGGCCCCACACTGTCACTCCAGCCTTGCCTGGGCCCCACACTGCCATTCCAGCCTCGTCTGGGATCCACACTGCCACTCCCACCTTCCCTGGGCCCCACACTGCCACTCCCACCTTCCCTGGGCCCCACACTGTCACTCCAGCCTTCCCTGGGCCCCACACTGCCACTCCAGCCTCTCCTGGGCCCCACACTGTCACTCCAGCCTCTCCTGGGCCCCACACTGTCACTCCCACCTTCCTTGGGCCCCACACTGCCACTCCCACCTTCCCTGGGCCCCACACTGCCACTCCCACCTTCCCTGGGCCCCACACTGCCACTCCCACCTTCCCTGGGCCCCACACTGCCACTCCCACCTTCCCTGGGCCCCACACTGCCACTCCCACCTTCCCTGGGCCCCACACTGCCACTCCCACCTTCCCTGGGCCCCACTCTGTCACTCCAGCCTTGCCTGGGCCCCACACTGCCACTCCCACCTTCCCTGGGCCCCACACTGTCACTCCAGCTTCTCCTGGGCCCCACCCTGCCACTCCAGCCTCCAAATCATTTCCCCCAAGTCTGAGTACTAGTCTAGTAGCCTAGGCACTACATTACTGTACCATCCACACCAGCTCTGTTTATCTCTCTACAAATTCCACCTGCACTGCTGAGCACTGCCAGCGATTTCTGTTTTTATTTTCAGATTTCCAGCATCCACAGTACTTTGCCTCCCTTTCTTTTGAGAAAACACGATATTCACATTATATGCCATTAATTAGCTGATGATAATTTTTTTTTGTTATAGTCGATAGAGATATAATTTTTAAGGAATTTGTTGATATTTATTATTTGTGACCAGACCACGAGGAACACTATTGCATCAGGTCCCAGAACAGTGGGCAAACTGGCCCGGGGATCATAGGGGCCAAAGTGCGGTGGATGCTGGGACAGTGAGTAAATTTAAGGAGGAGTTAAACAGATTTTTAATTGGTAATGGGTTGAAAGGTTATGGGGAAAAGATAGGAACATGGGGATGAGGAGCATATCAGCCATGATCGAATGGCAGAGCAGACTCGATGGGCCGAATGGCCTAATTCTGTTCCTATATCTTATGAACATGCGGCCCATCAGCATTCTGGTTGTGGCCCACGAGACATTTTGTTGACCGTTGCCCATGCGCAGAGTAACCATATTCCGCTACTTCCATCCATGTAGCTTTTTTCCTACCGGTATGAATGAAGTGATACGCATGTAAAGCAAGGACAACATTGACTGGAAGAGCCATGCACTCCCTCTGTATCCAATCGACTATAAATATTTATTTTGTTTCTACCACTTGAAGTTGCTAACAGTTCTGTTAATATATGAATAATTACGCATTTTCCACAGTTTGTAAAGAAATATACGGCATGTATTAAATGCATTTAATCTTATTCAAGGGTCATATTTAGTGAACAAGCCTGATTTCAATCTTGTGGCCCACACAATGAAGGAGGGTCACTCACGCAGCCCATCCACCAGCCTAGGTTGCCCATCATTGCTCCAGAAGATGCAAGAGCAGCACTCGGTTGTTCAACGCAGTCATAGTGATGGAAAGCACTGAAGGTAAATGAGGGGCGTTTTGACAACAAAGAATACGGCCGGAATTTCCCCGTTCTGCCCACCACAGGAATCGGAGCATGCAAGGAGCGGACCATGGAAAGGTCCGTTGACCTCTGGTGGAATTATATGGTTTGGGGCCGGACGTGGCCACGGTGGCACAGCGGTTAGCACTGCTGCCTCACAGCACCAGCGAACCGGGTTCAATTCCAGCCTCGGGTCACTGTCTGTGCGGAGTCTGCACACTCTCCCCGTGTCTGCGTGGGTTTCCTCTGGGTGCTCTAGTTTCCTCCCACAGTCCAAAAATGTGCCGGTTAGGTGGATTGGCATGCTAAATTGATCCTTCGTGTCATGGGTACTAGCTAGGGTAAATGCACGAGGTTATGGGAATAGGGCCTGGCTGGGATTGTGGTCGGTACAGACTCAATGGGCTGAATGGCCTCCTTCTGTACTGTACGGATTCTATGATTCTATATTTCGATGAAAATCCCACCCTATGTCTGGCAGAATCAGTTTCAAAGAGCTAACAGAGGTAAGATGGGCCGAATGGTCTCCTTTTGAGCTGTTAAAATTCTAAGATGGAATCCTGCTGCCGTTGAGATGAAGGCAAAAGGACAGAGCGGGAACTGCAGAATTGGGCTGCAATTGGGCTGTTCATCTGCAGAAGTTGGGGGGGGGGGGGAGGTGGCAGGGGTGGCGGGGGCAGGAGGGGAGGCAGGGGGGCAGCAACAGAGATTGTCCTTCAGAGGAAATATCAATCTGGAAGGTGACTCAAATGAAGCTGTAAGAGTAGGAACAGGATAGTGGAAATTAAGCCAATCTGAAGTGAAGTTAAGGTGGTTCTTCATGGAAAGAGTAAAAAACACACGGCTGAGACTTTGGAGTATAATATTGACAGGGACGGGCCTGGAGTCCGAAATGGATGGAGGGCTGAAGGGAATGTAGAGCTTTTCAGAATGGTTGAGCTACCATGAGTCATTCCTATTCCTCATTCATATGTAAATATAATCTTGCGATCGCTAGGGCTGGGTTGCAAAAAGAAACATTGAGGAACATAAGAGCAGGAATAGGCCTCTTCGAATGAAAAATGCTATCCCAGAGTCCCACTTACTCAGGCCACTCTTAACTTATTCAAACAGTACTTGTGATTCCAAATAACCCTTTTGGACTTTAACCTGGTGTTGTGAGACTTCTTACTTATTAGCCTAAGCCCGAATGTTGTCCAGATCTTGCTACCTGCAGGCACAGGCTACTTCAGTGTCTGAGGAATTGCAAATAGTATAAATCATTTCGCAATCATTGGCTTTCTGACCTTATGACGGAGGGAGATCATTGATGAAGCAGCTGAAGGTGGTTGGGCCTAGGACACTGTCCTGAGGAACTCCTGCAGCGATTCCATGAGGCTGAAATAATTGGCCACCAACAACCACAACCAGCTTCCTTTGTGTTAAGTATGACACCAACCAGTGGAGAGTTTTCTCCCTGATTCCCATTGACTCCAGTTTTGCCAGGGCTCCTCAAAGCCGTACTCGGTCAAATGCGGCCTTGATATCACGAGCAGTCACTTTCACCTCGCCTCTTTTGCCCGTGTTTGGACCAAAGATGTAATGAGGTCTGCAGCTGAGTGGAAGCAGGGGGAATAGAGGGGGAATTACTGAGCAGCCAATCAATTTGCCCCTTTCTGCATTATCATTGGTGGGGGTCACCATTCTGCCACTACAATGGCAAAGCTTAAAACCTTGCCCTCAGTGAAAGGGAAATGAGATTGTTCAGGGTGAATGATTACTTCTGGAATGCCTTTAAAAGGAGTAACCTGCGATGGAAGCAGAAGGACTTGCATTTACGTGGCGCCTGTCGCGATCTCAGGGGGACCCAAAGCACTCCACAGTCATTGAAGTATTTCAGAAATGCAGTCGTTGTTACAATGCAGGAAATGTGGCAGACAGACTAATGTGCACAGCAAGATCCCACTAACCAGAACCTGGCGATGACCAAGTCAGTTGTCTTAATGACGTTGGCCGAGGGATAAACGTATTCCTGAAACACGGATTCAAATAAAGTGGAAAATTAGAGGAATCTGATATCACTTTACAGGTAAGGTAAGGGTGTGAACCTTGCCCTGGTGATAGCATCCCTATCTCTGAGCGTGAAGGTCGTACGTTCGAATGCACCCCTCACCACTCCATCCCGCCCTCCCCACCAGGCAGTCCAGTGAGCAAAGGTGGATTGAGGAGGATTTTCCCACAGGAAAGGTCAGCGCAGTGGAGCTATTTTCTGGGAGGTGGCCTCTTACTCGGTGCCGTCACGTTGACTATCCTATCACAGATGGTGGGTGGGCTCCTTAGGCCACTGGCCTACTCACAGGGCCAGTGGTTCTGGAGCCTTGGCAGCCCCACTGCGAGAGGTAAGTGCAGCTGAGCAGGTAGGAGACTTTGAGGCTGACATGGAGGCACAAGATTCAACAAAGAATGCAGGAAAGGGAAAACCCAGAGGAATGAGGACTTAACCTCTCCTGGGTGGATATTTAGGGTGCGGGGGGGGGGAGGCATTTCCTTCTTACAGCCCCCTCAAGGGGGCATGGAGTCCTCTGCTCCAATGGCAACACCAGCTTATTGCAAGAACACATCCTTCATTTGTTAGACAGCCTCCTGATGAATGAGGGGCACAATAAGAAGTCTCATAACACTCACAACACAACAGGTTTATTTGGAATCACGAGCTTTCGGAGCGCTGCTCCTTCATCGGGCGAGTGGAGAGATAGGTTCACAAACATGGCGTATATGGGCAAAGACACAATTACAAGATAATTACAGATTGGAATGTGAAGCATGGTTGGAGTGTGAGTCTTTACAGGTAATCAAGTCTTTACAGGTATAAACAGTGAGCGTGGAGAGTACCTGTAAAGTCCAACACTGGCATCTCCACATTGTGAATGAGGGAGTGGGGGGGGGGGGGGGAGCGGGGAGGAGTGCGCAGGGTGCATTGCTGCATCATTGGCCAGTTGCCGCCAAGCACCCTCCACCCCCCAGCCCATCCTGGGAAAGATCCCCGGCAGTTGGAGTGCGCCAGGAAGACATCCCAACATGGCTCCCACCTCCCTATTTTCCTGCGCGCTCTCCCCCTCCAAACCGCTCCCCTCCCGGCCCCAGCCCATCCACAACCCCATCTCCAGGGAACCAGGAACATTCTGCCCCTAGAGTCTTTGAACATTGTGTTGACAGCCAGTGAGGTACTTACGTCCGATGGGAACGGAGCGATAATTCCTCCAATGCATCCAGCCAGTCCCCCAGGCTAACAAATTGCCCACAGTGCGTAAAATAAAAAAATGGCCTTCATTGTGGAAAAAACGTTCAGCCTGATCTGCTGGAAGTGAAAAAAAACAGTGGAAGGAATGGGTTGTCTCTTGGGCTATTAAGCATGAAAAGTGGGAATGAGATTAGTAGCAGTTGTCCTGCTGGCACAACTCTCAATACTTTATTACTGTCCAGGGAAATCAGAGCTAAGGTCACAGCAGAAATAGCCCTGGTGTGAATAATTCTAATGAAAACAAGACCACAAAGCGCATTTCACCATTCAAGTCTTGGTTGAGACGGTTTTCAACTTGGACAGAAACCCGAGGACACAATATTTATCTCGAGAAATAACTCAGATTTATCTGGAGCCTTTTGCAATCTTAGGACATTAGCGCTCTGTAAACGACCTTTTCGATCTTTCAATTCTCTACCTTGAATTGTCGACAGAGGGCGCGATCTTGCCGGCTGTCCACGCCACGCTCCCGCTGCAGGGAGAATTCGGCACCCAGAAAATCTCCGTTCACTGCGGCGGGACGGGAGAATCCCGCCGGCGTGAATGGAGGTAACATTCCAGCCGGAATATTTTGGACTTCAAATCGGTGTAGCCTCGGCATCGCAAACACTACAATTTTCTCTTACGAACCTGAGATTCCAAAATCGTTGATTTATTTTATTTTCTCTTCCACCCTCTTAAGCATCGGCAAGTTCCTCCGTCGTGCTCTTTGGTCCTTTCACCTGGGTTTCACGGTTTATGTCAAAGAAAACAAATACTTGATTAGGATTACGGTGAAATTTGTCATCAATGTTTTCAAATATTTCTGCTGCAAAAGCTTGCACGGGTTTCTGACAAAGTTGGTGTGCACTGGAATGTGGATTTCATTTTATTGTTAATAACACATAAATACTGCCCATGTAAAGGGAGAAACAAGATGTAATGACACTTCTCTTTGCTTTCACTACATTAGTCAACTCTGTCACCTTATCCCCCGAAGTACGAAGTGGCTGTCTTGTACTTCGTGTTTTTTTGATAGAATGCGGGGAGGGAATGTCTTTTAACTTCTAATGATAAAAGTTATGAAATCAAAATTGGAGACAAGGTTGGAAGGAAAGAATGTTATTTATCAGGAGCATGATTTAATAAAGCCCCACTCTGTCTTTATCCCCAGGGGATTTGATTTAAAAAAATACAAAAAGAAAATTCACAAGTTTTAGTGAGGAAAAGCTTTAATTTGAACTGGCGAGTTTCATGCTATTTCCAAGGTCAGACCTCGAAAATGCGACGGTTTAGTGGTCAGACTTGGCAACCTCTAATTATTTCCCGCTGCTTCAATGAAAAAGAACAGAGTGACTCTTGTAGAAGGCAGCTTTCATGCGTTTTAAAACAACAACTTGCACACTGTTAAGAGGACTGACTCAAGGCACTTCATAGATGGATAAGACTATAAGACCATAAGATATAGGAGCAGAATTAGGCCATTCGGCCCATCGAGTCTGCTCTGCCATTCATTCATGGCTGATAAGTTTCTCAACCCCGTTCTCCTGCCTTTAGCCCATAACCTTCGACCCCCTTACCAATCAAGATCCTATCTATCTCTGTCCTAAATACACTCAATGACCTGGCCTCCACAGCCTTCTGTGGCAATGGACTCCATAAATTCACTATCTTCTGGCTGAAGAAATTCCTCCTCATCTTGTTTCTAAAGGGTCGTCCCTTTATTCTGAGGCTGTGCCCTCGGATCCCAGTCTCTCCGACTAATGGAAACATCCTCCCCATGTCCACTCTATCCAGACCTTTCAGTATTCTGTAAGTTTCAATGAGATCACCCCTCATCTCTCTGAACTCCATCGGGTGAAAAGAATGAATGCAAGTTAGGAGGTATTACCAAACATTCAGTCAAAGAGGGAGATTTCAAGGAGTGCCTTAAATGGCGAGAGCATTGTGGAGAAGATGGAAGATTTTACAGAGGGAATTCTAGACACCTGGATGGCTGAAGGCACAGCCATTGGTGATGGGGTGAATGGAACGCAGAAGAAGGAGGAATCAGAGGAACATAACAGAATTGCTGCACTGAAGAAAGTTACAGAGATATGGAAGACATACATATAGGTTTTCTTAAGTTAAAGAAAGGGCAAGTTATTAGCTACTGAACCTGAGGAAAAATAATAAAAGGTGCACACACACACATGTGCATACACACATGCATGCACACACACATGTGTACACACATACACACACACACGTGCGCACACACGCAGACAGACACACACACACACCCAGACACACACACGCACCTGTGCACACACATGCACACCCACATGCACACACACGTGCATAGTCACATGCGCATACACACTCATCCACGCACACACATGCGCACACACACTCACGCGCATACACACGCATTCACACACACAACCACAACACACATGCACACATTCACACAGGCACACACACACGCAAACACTCACACACGCACACACACAGATATCAGAAATAAAAGAAAGTTAGAGTCTAAATAAAGGAATATATAATTAAGTTCTCTGCTTGTTCTTGAGGTGTAGATTGTTGAACATTGTGACTGTTTGAAGTAAACTGGTTCCTTTAAAATCCTGGAGTTGAATTGAAGTCCAGCACTTTGCTGCCGACAATTTCTTTCCTATTAATTCCCTGATTGATCTCCCAGAAATCTATGGATTTCTTGTGAGGTTCTTTCCATTGGACAGTCACGACCTCTTGGGTTGGACTTACATATTGTAGAGAAGTGCAGAAGGAGCCATTCAGCCCATTGAGCCTGTGCTGACAACAATCCCACCCAGGCCCTATCCCCGTAACCCCACCTAGTCACCCTGATAATCTCCCTGACACTAGGGGTCAATTTAGCCTGGCCAATCAACCAAACTCGCACATCTTTGGATTGTGTGAGGAAACCGGAGCACCCGGAGGAAACCTAGGCAAACACGGGGAGAATGTGCAAACTCATGCAGACAGTCACCCAAGGCCGGAATTGAACCCGGGATCCTGACGCTGTGAGGCAGCAGTGCTAACCACTGCGCCACCGTGCCGCCCTTACATGGCTTCAGTCTTCACATTGATCAGCTGATGGAAATGGCCATGCCTTCGAGCTGGGGTTGGACAAGCAGACTGATAGCATCGAGTCAGCGAAGGATTGAGAGTAACAGCAAAAAGACCGAAAAAAAATTAGCTTCCACACAGCCCCTTGCATGATCTCAGGATCGTCCAGAGTATTTTACAGGCAATTAATTACTTTGGAAGCACAGTCACTGCTGTGATGTTGGAAATTTTAGAGTGGAATGTCTAGGTGTTACTGGGATTAAATGCCTGTGAATGAAAATAAATGGAGTCTTAACAAGCATCACAAGGGACTGAGTCATTGCTATTTTCATTTATTTTATGTTGTCTGCAAATACTGAAACAAGTTCAACAAAAATAAAATATGCACACCTCACTCGTAAGTCTGTCAGCCATTCTACTTTTCTTCCTGACAGAAAGTGTGTTAGCCGTGGCTGCCTGGTAGAGCTCTCAGTGTCAAACCTGACGGTTGCGGCTTCAATTGCCACTCCGGGAACTGGAGTGTAAATTAACCTAAGGTGCCCCTCCAGTACCGAGGTACTAGTACAGTGTTGTCACTTGGATGAGATGCTGAACCAATGCCCCATCTGCCCTCTTAGATTAACCCCTAAGTTTAGTGTCACAAGGGATGGCACAGTGTGTTCGCACTACTGCCTCACAGCGCCAGGGACCCGGGTTTGATTCCCGGCCTCAGGTCACTGTCTGAGTGGAGTCTGCACGTTCTCCCCTGTGTCTGAGTGGGTTTCCTCTGGGTGCTCTGGTTTCCTCCCACAGTCTGAAAGACGTGCTGGTTAGGGTGCATTGACCCGAACAGGCACCGGAATGTGGCGACTCGGGAAATTTCACAGTAGCTTTATTGTAGTGATAATGTAAGATTTACTTGTGACTAATAAATAAACTTTTTAAAAAACGTTTTAAGTCGGCTTACGTTAACACTGCACTGTGAAAATCCCCTAGTCGCCACACTCCGGCGCCTGTTCAGGTACGCTGAGGGAGAATTGAGCATGGCCAATGCACCTAACCAACATACGCGGAGCACCCGGAGGAAACCCACACAGACATGGGGACAACGTGCAGACTCCACATAGATGATGACCCAAGCCAGGAATTGAACCCGGCTCCCCGGCGCTGTGAGGCAGCAGCGCTAACCACTGTGCCACCGTGCCGCCCTAAAAGATCACACAGCGCCACTTTGAAGGAGGGCAGGGGAGTTCTTCCTGGTATCCTGCCCAATAAAAGCCTCAATCAACATAATTAAAAATCAGATTATCCGATGGTTATTATATTTCTGTTTTTGGGAGCCTGTGTTACACGTATTGGTGGTCAAATTACAAGAGTGACTACACTTCAAAGGTGCTTCATTGGTTGTAAGGTGCTCTGGGTTGCCTTGTTGTTGTGAATGACGCCGGACAAATGCACGTCTTTCATTTTTCTTTCGAGTAACTAAAACCGGTTTCACCTGTAACTGGGTCAGGAATGACACATGTGACAGGGTCAGATGTAAACAGCTGCTTTTAGTTGTTTGCTCACACAGCAGGGGATACCATCAGGAATCTCAGGCGTTTGTTCCTCCTGAGGGGGAGACACTCCAGGTCTTTAGAAAGGTGAGTAACAGGGCTGGTGCAGGTGTTCATGACGTGGAGATGCCGGCGTTGGACTGGGGTGAACACAGTAAGAAGTCTCACAACACCAGGTTAAAGTCCAACAGGTTTATTTGGTAGCAAATACCATAAATACTTATGGTATTTGCTACCAAATAAACCTGTTGGACTTTAACCTGGTGTTGTGAGACTTCTTGCAGGTGTTCATCAGGCTTGGGCTGGGAGTGCGGAGCTAAAGGGGAATAGGCCTCAAATTAACAAGTGTCAAGTCAGACTGGTGTCCGAAATTAGAGATAGCTTTTTCCGAAAAGCTCAGACGGAAGGTACACTGAAAACAGGTGGGAGCTGACCGATCTCAGTGATGGGCCCAAGTTCAGAGCACTGTCGAAGGTCATTTCCACTCCATCTGACGAAGGAGCAGTGCTCTGAAAGCTAATGGTATTTGCTACCAAATAAACCTGTTGGACTTTAACCTGGTGTTGTTAAAACTCTTACTGTGTTCACCCCAGTCCAACGCCGGCATCTCCACATCAGAAGGTCATTTATCCAAGGCCACTCAGAAAGCCCATACAGTGGCAAACCCGCTGACATGAGGATTGCTTCAAAAGCTCACTGGCATAAGTTGGTTTAAAGGGGATCCAGGTGTCATTTTGAGTTGGACGTGGTTATAGAGTCATAGAGGTTTACAGCATGGAAACAGGCCCTTCGGCCTAACTTGTCCATGCCCCCTTTTTTTAAACCCCTCAGCTAGTCCTAATTGCCCACGTTTGGCCCATATCCCTCTATACCCATCTTATTCATGTAACTATTTAAATGTTTTTTAAAAGACAAAATTGTATCTGCCTCTACTACTACCTCTGACAGTTTGTTCCAGACACTCACCACCCTCTGTGTGAAAAAATTGCCCCTCTGGACACTTTTGTATCTCTCCCTTCTCACCTTAAACTTATGCCCTCTAGTTTTAGACTCCCCTACCTTTGGGAAAAGATATTGACTATCTAGCTGATCTATGCCTCTCATTAGTTTATAGACCTCTATAAGATCACCCCTAAACCTTCTACACTCTAGAGAAAACAGTCCCAGTCTATCCAGCCTCTCCTTATAATTCAAACCATCAAGTCCCGGTAGCATCCTAGTAAATCTTTTCTGCACTCTTTCTAGTTTAATAATATCCTTTCTATAAGAGGTTCTGAAGTTTCAGTGGCTTCATTCTGTGTTTTTACCCCCTTTACCTACCCTGACCGCTTACCAAGTAGGTGCCTGACCTCTTTGGATGGATAAAGAGTTGGAGGGAGAGGAAGTGGCTGGAGGATCCCGGACAGAGAGATCTGTTCGAGGACCCAGTTGCTATTTCTGAGGGTCAGTGCAGGAGGAGGCCACATTCCTGGGGATAGGCAGCCGCTGACCTAGGCGGCCTATCGCAGCAGGCCTTACAATCGGCTGGATTCGGTGCTCATGAAGCTTTGGTGGCTGTCAGACTCTCAACTGGTCATAACTTCTTTTGCCACAGGCTTCCCCCAGGCAGCTACAGGGGGACATATTATATATCTTGTAGGGGCTAATTGTATCCACCTGAAGTATTGGCAGCTCAGGATTTGATGCTGACTTAAATGGTGTCAATGATCAAGAACATGCAGAAAGATTAAACTTGTTTTCTTAAATTTGACATTCAAAGGAGAAACAGAAAAACATCAGGAGGCCTGACAAGCAACCTGATGCCTATGGAGCCAAAGAAAGTTAAGGTCCTTTCCAGCTTATATTAGAACATAGAACATAGAACATAGAACAGTACAGCACAGAACAGGCCCTTCGGCCCACGATGTTGTGCCGACCTTCATCTGAAACCAAGATCAAGCTATCCCACTCCCTACCATCCTGGTGTGCTCCATGTGCCTATCCAATAACCGCTTAAATGTTCCTAAAGTGTCTGACTCCACTATCACTGCAGGCAGTCCATTCCACACCCCAACCACTCTCTGCGTGAAGAACCTACCTCTGATATCCTTCCTATATCTCCCACCATGAACCCTATAGTTATGCCCCCTTGTAATAGCTCCATCCACCCGAGGAAATAGTCTTTGAACGTTCACTCGATCTATCCCCTTCATCATTTTATAAACCTCTATTAAGTCTCCCCTCAATCTCCTCCGCTCCAGAGAGAACAGCCCCAGCTCCCTCAACCTTTCCTCATAAGACCGACACTCCAAACCAGGCAGCATCCTGGTAAATCTCCTCTGCACTCTTTCCAGCGCTTCCACATCCTTCTTATAGTGAGGTGACCAGAACTGCACGCAATATTCCAAATGCGGTCTCACCAAGGTCCTGTACAGTTGCAGCATAACCCCACGGCTCTTAAACTCCAACCCCCTGTTAATAAAAGCTAACACACTATATGCCTTCTTCACAGCTCTATCCACTTGAGTGGCAACCTTTAGAGATCTGTGGATATGGACCCCAAGATCTCTCTGTTCCTCCACAGTCTTCAGAACCCTACCTTTGACCCTGTAATCCACATTTAAATTAGTCCTACCAAAATGAATCACCTCACATTTATCAGGGTTAAACTCCATTTGCCATTTTTCAGCCCAGCTTTGCATCCTATCTATGTCTCTTTGCAGCCTACAACAGCCCTCCACCTCATCCACTACTCCACCAATCTTGGTGTCATCAGCAAATTTACTGATCCACCCTTCAGCCCCCTCCTCTAAGTCATTAATAAAAATCACAAAGAGCAGAGGACCAAGCACCGATCCCTGCGGCACTCCGCTAGCAACCTGCCTCCAGTCCGAAAATTTTCCATCCACCACCACCCTCTGTCTTCGATCAGATAGCCAGTTACCTATCCAATCGGCCAACTTTCCCTCTATCCCACACCTCCTTACTTTCATCATAAGCCGACCATGGGGGACCTTATCAAACGCCTTACTAAAATCCATGTATATGACATCAACCGCCCTACCTTCATCAACACACCTAGTTACCTCCTCAAAAAATTCTATCAAATTTGTGAGGCACGATTTGCCCTTCACAAATCCGTGCTGACTATCCCGGATTAATCCGCATCTTTCTAAATATATTCTTTAACACCACAATCTAATAAGCTACTCTTGACACAATCATGTTAACTAATGTCCTTTAAAAGTTCCTTCCAATAGAATCATAGAATCCCTACAGTGCAGAAGGAGGTCATACAGCTCATCGAGTCTGCACCAACAACAGTGCCCCCAGGCCCTATTCCCAGAACCCCACCTAATTACACTGCTAATCCCCCTGACACTAAGAGGCAATTTAGCATGGCCAATCAACCTAACCAGCGCATCTTTGGACTGTGGGAGGAAACCAGAGCATTTGGAGGAAACCCGTGCAGACACAGGGAGAACGTGCAGACTCTGCACAGACAGCGACCCAAGCCAGGAATTGAACCCAGGTCCCTGGCGCTGTGAGGCAGCAGTGCTAACCACTGTGCCACCGTGCTGCCCACGAGGCAATAAAAAGCTAGGCAAAAAGTGTGTGTTATGATCTCCTAGCGCAGTATTCACTCTCAGAGGATCAACTTGCTACATACTGCAAGTATATCTCCACTGTTACATTCCTGTGAACATTAACTCTGTGCTTTGGCTGGGGAAACCAGGACTGCCTGTTGTGCTGCGATGGAGAGCATGCCTCAGAGATCTGGCAAGTCTTTTAAAGGTACATTGTAGCCTGCTGTCTGCCCAGACACCTGAAATGTATATTGACTTGCCAAAAGTCTACAGTCATTGGACCCCAGGTGGTCCGTTATGCCTCATTTACACTTAGATTTATTGCAGGTGTCAGGAATCAGAAACATTCTCATCTGGAGATAGAAATAAAATTGTCAGTCATCCCACCAGGACAATCTTAAAAAGCTCTGCCTATTTAAACGAACCAACAAACAAAACCTACCGAACTATGCAGACAGAGAAACCTGAGAGAAAAATATCTGTCATAAAATAACGTTGTGTAATTTAGAAGCTGATGTGCTATCAATTAGGCAAAAGACTACTTGTGTGCCAATACAACTGTAGGCTTTTATTCATTACAGAACTCGGAGCATATCCCAACAGATAACCGACCCGAACTGAACAAGGGGGAGGGAACAGCCACCTTTATACTAGGTGACAAGGGGAGGAGCCGACAGGGGATGTGTCCAGGCATGACAAACACACAATGATGGTCCAGGCAGGACAAAGGCACAACTGAAGTCCACCACAGAAGCTTAATTATGTCTCTTGATTTATTTAATTAATTATGTATCACTATATTATCACATCCAATCTTGGTTCGATAGCCAAATTCTTCCTGGGTCATACCTGAGTTAATTGTGTTCAATATTTATGTGGCCAAATAGGCTCTGGCAAAGTAGATTTCAGGAGAGGGCAGTGGGCGGCATGGTGGCACAGTGGCTGGCACTGCTGCCTCACAGCGCCAGGGACCCGGGTTCAATTCCAGCCTTGAGTCATTGTCTGTGCGGAGTTTCCACGTTCTCCCTGTGTCTGTGTGGGTTTCCTCCGAGTGCCCCGGTTTCCTCCCACACTCCAAAGATGGGCAGGTAAGGTGGATTGGCCATGCTAAATTGCCTCTTAGTGTCCAAAGATATGGTAGTCAGGTGGATTAGATATGGTAAATGCATAGGGTTGCGGTGATAGGGCGGAGGGGAGGACCTGGGTGGGAGGCTGTTTTGGAGAGTTGCAGTTTTGATGGGCCAAATGGCCTCCTTCTGCACTGTAGGGATTCTATGGTGCTGTGGTTAAGAGAGGGACATCATCTGGCTGGAGTAAAACAGATTGCATTGGTCCAGGGCTGGTGGCAGGGTCTTGTTGCCCTTTATTCCACATTGGAAGCAAAAGAACTAAATCTATGTAAGCCCGAGTATACATTCATGATAAGGGCAATGAGGGCTATAGAACCAGAACAGGTAGATGTAGTTAACACACAGGTCATCCAGGATCAAATTGAATAGTGAAGCAGGCTCCACAGGCTGAATGTTCCTCGTCATGCAAAGCCTCAGCACAGTAACAAGGGCTAAAACTCAAATTGGACCTCAACAAGAATAGCAGTTGGAGTTAGAACATAGAACATAGAACAGTACAGCACAGAACAGGCCCTTCGGCCCACGATGTTGTGCCGAGCTTTATCTGAAACCCAGATCAAGCTATTTCCTCCCTATCATCCCGAAGTACTCCATGTGCCTATCCAATAGCTTCTTAAATGTTCCTAAAGTTTCTGACTCCACTATCACTGCAGGCAGTCCATTCCACACCCCAACCACTCTCTGCGTAAAGAACCTACCTCGGACATCCTTCCTATATCTCCCACCACGAACCCTATAGTTATGCCCCCTAGTTACCGCTCCATTCACCCGAGGAAATAGTCTTTGAACATTCACTCTATCTATCCCCCTCATCATCTTATAAACCTCTATCAAGTCTCCTCTCAACCTCCTCCGCTCCAAAGAGAAAAGCCCAAGTTCCCTCAACCTTTCCTCATAAGACCTACCCTCCAAACCAGGCAGCATCCTGGTAAATCTCCTTTGCACTCTTTCCAGTGTCTCCACATCCTTCTTGTAGTGAGGTGACCAGAACTGCACACAATATTCCAAATGTGGTCTCACCAAGGTCCTGTACAGTTGCAGCATAACCCCACGGCTCTTAAACTCAAACCCCCTGTTAATGAATGCCAACACACTATAGGCCTTCTTCACGGCTCTATCCACTTGAGTGGCAACCTTCAGAGATCTATGGATATGAACCCCAAGATCTCTCTGTTCCTCCACATTCTTCAGAACCCTACCTTTGCTTTGACCCTGTAATCCACATTTAAATTTGTCCTACCAAAATGAATCACCTCACATTTGTCAGGGTTAAACTCCATTTGCCATTTTTCAGCCCAGCTCTGCATCCTATTTATATCTCTTTGCAGCCCACAACAGCCCTCCACCTCATCCACTACTCCACCAATCTTGGTGTCATCAGCAAATTTACTGATCCACCCTTCAGCCCCCTCCTCCAAGTCATTTATAAAAATTACAAATAGCAGAGGATCAAGCACTGATCCCTGTGGCACTCTGCTGGTGACCGGTTTCCAGTCCGAAAATTTTCCATCCACCACCACTCTGTCTTCTGTTAGATAGCCAGTTACCTATCCAATCGGCCAAACTTCCCTCTATCCCACACATCCTTACTTTCTTCATAAGCCGACCGTGGGGGCCTTTATCAAACGCTTTACTAAAATCCATGTATATGACATCCACTGCACTACCTTCATCTACACACTTAATTACCTCCTCAAAAAATTCTATCAAATTTGTGAGGCAAGACTTGCCCTTCACAAATCCGTGCTGACTATCCCGGATTAATTTGCATCTTTCTAAATGGTCGTAAATCCTATCCCTAAGGACCTTTTCCATCAACTTACCGACCACCGAAGTAAGACTAACCGGCCTATAATTACCAGGGTCATTTCTATTCCCTTTCTTAAACAGAGGAACCACATTCGCCACTCTCCAGTCCTCTGGCATCACCCCCGTGGACAGTGAGGACACAAAGATCAATGCCAAAGGCTCTGCTATCTCATCCCTTGCCTCCCAAAGAATCCCAGGATATATTTCATCAGGCCCAGGGGACTTATCAACTTTCAGTTTATTCAAAACAAAAGTTGTTGCGATACATAGAGACACACATCGAAAATAGAAGCAGAAGTAGGCCATTCGACCCTTCGAGCCTACTCTGCCATTCATTATGATCATGGCTGATCATCAAATTCAATATCCTGATCCCACTCCCCACTCCCCCCATCCCTTGATCTCTTTAGCCCCAAGAGTTATATCTAATTCCCTCTTGAAATCACACAACGTTTTGGCTTCAACTACTTTCTGTGGTGGTGAATTCCACACATTCACCACTCGCTGGGTGAAGAAGTTTCTCCTCACCTCAGTCCTCAAAGGTTTACTCCTTATCCTGAAACTATGATGCTTAATTCTAGACTAGTTTGATTTTCTAATTAAAAAAACATCTGTGGAATGTGGACGTCACTAGCAAGGTCATCATTTGTTCCCCATTCCAAATTGCTCTTGGATTGAGTGGCTTGCTAGGCTATTTCAGAGGACGATTAAGAGTCAACCACATTAGAGTGGGTTTGGAGTCACATGTAGGCCAGACCGGGTAAGGACATTAGTGAACCAGATGGGTTTTTATGACAATGGACAATGGTTTCATGGTCACCATTAGAATTTTAAAATCCAGATTTTTTATTGAATTCACGTTTCACCATGTGCCACGGTCGGATTAGAACCCAGAGTGTTACCCTAGATCAGTGGTACAGTGAAAATATCACTGCGTCACCATCTCATCAAGCATCATGAAATATCAGAAGCAATGAAGTTATTTGTAGGCTTTTACTATCCTTTATTTTCTTTGTATACCCATAAATGTATGTCAGTATAAGAAGGTTTTGACATGGCTGGCTTTAGCTACCCTACTGCCTGTCCAGTCTTGGTCCACCAATTTAGAACCTCAGTCTATATTACCAAACCTCTCCTTTATTTATTTTCCCAAATTAATTCCGCAACTGAGTAGCCACGATCCCCTCACTTAAAGATGAAAAAAAGCAAGTAACTAATCGTGCCTGCTTGATGGAACATTGCTGATGTCTAGATAACATCAATCAAAAAACAGAGATCAAATTTAATTGGGGAGGTGTTTCTTCCTCATTACAATTGGGATAAATTGAAAATTCAGGGAGGCGATGGCCTAGTGGTATTATCGCGAGACTGTTAATCCAGAAACTCAGCTAATGTCCTATGAACCCGAGTTCGAATCCCGCCATGGCGGATGGTGGAATTTGAATTCAATAAAATTTATCTGGAATTAAGAATCTACTGATGACCATAAAGCCATTGTTGTAAAAACCCATTTGATTTACTAATGTCCTTTTGGGAAGGAAATCTTTGTCCTCACCCGGTCTGGCCTACATGTGACTCCAGAGCCACAGCAATGTGGTTGACTCTCAACTGCCTTCGGGCAACTAGAAATGGGCAATAAATGCTGGCTAGCCAATGATGCCTATGTCCCATGAATATGAAAAAACAGAGCCCTGTGGCTGCTTCATTGGCTAACTACTGGCCCTACAGAACTTGCAGGCGAGTGACTTTAGGGTACAATTGGACTCCATTCAACTGAGCATGACGGAAAATGCTGAAAGATTAAACTGCAAAGCTTAAACTTCCAAATCTGCACTTTATAATCCAGATGATTTACAATTGTTTAATACGTGCAGTGTTCAGACAGCTTTCTAGTTGCACGATGTTATCAGAAACTATATCTGTTAGCTTGAACGTTCATGGATAATTAATCTGCATCTCCTCCCTCATCCAAACAGTCTGATCTGAGTTCTCACTCTTTCCCAGTTAATGAGGAATGATAAGAATCGCGCGCGAACTTGGCTTTTCATATTTCCAAACGTTGCAAGCCTTTTCCACATGAACCCTCTTCTCCATGTTAGTCACGCATTTGTTAGGCCACCGGCACCATCATTTTTCAAACTAACTGGCAGCAACATGTGCCCTGGCAGTAATTCAGGAAGTTCATTGTCACCATATATTTTAATGGTGGGACATGGGGCTGTGGCAATGAACCACTCACTGTTTTCAGTGAGGCTTACAGTGGAGAAGCGAAACTTCTCTTTATTATGGAGTGACCCTAAAGTAAAGGCATGAATTACTTACTCAGTACACTGTTCGATGCCTTAGTTGTTCTGCATTTGATTGTGTGAGCCTGTTTACTGTTGATGCTCACTGCGCTTGATTAGTTAAGCCTGGGTGTGGACTCAGAGAAAAGGAAACAAAACTGTAGAAAGAGTTGGAAGATGGCTGGAGCTGAACGAAGGAGTAGTTATTTTCAAACATTGTAAATAAAACCTGTACACACAGAGAAACAAGTATAATCTCTGCATAGTTCTGAGATATAAAATATACAATACTCGGTAATTGGTTCATTCTTTTGTACTCTCAGAGGTCCCTACCATGACATCAATTCCAGTGGAGCAGGAGTGCAGGAAAGACGGGGGTTATCTGTTCACCAGACGCGGGTTAGCAACCTTGATAGAAATGGAAAGTTAAAATGGTAATTTAAGGAGCAATGGCAAACATTATTTCCATCATTTATAAGAATGCTACCAAAATAGCTTACATTAACACTGCAATGAAGTTACTGTGAAAATCCCCTAGTCGCCACACTCCGACGGCTGTTCGGGTACACTGAGGGAGAATTTAGCATGGCCAATCCACCTAACTAGCACATCTTTCGGACTGTGAGAGGAAACCGGAGCACCCGAAGGAAACCCAGGCAGACACAGGGAGAACGTGTAGACTCCGCACAGACAGTGACAGTGCTAACCACTGTGCCACCCCAATAGAAAGGATATGATGAGCTAACTGGCCTCGTTGTGTGTTCTAACCTTGTAGGAATGAGTATGTGAGATAGAAAGTGGCCAACATTTTGGGTGGGACCGCTCTTGGAAACTGCTTCTGAGACACGGGTGGGATTTTCCATTTTTAGGTAGGACCTGCTATGAGGGGTGGGACAACCCAGACAAAAGTCCATCAATTTTCAGTGGAAGCAGTCGATCCCTGCGGCGAACCAGGCCGGAAAATCCCGCCTAAGTGTCTCAATACAGCCTTTGTCTCTTTCTTTTCTTCATGCTCCCATCTGTGCATTTCCCATCTAGTTATTTTCAATCTCCAGGCTTTGAACATTCAGGACTTTTTACAGGGGAGTCGATGACCTAGTGGTATTATCACTGGACTATTAATCCAGAAACTCAGCTAATGTTCTGGGGACCAAAAGAGAAAATGCTAGAAAATCTCAGCAGGTCTGGCAGCATCTATAAGGAGAGAAAAGAGCTGACATTCCGAGTCCAGATGTCCCTTTGTCAAAGCAAATGTTCTGGGGACCCGGGTTCGAATCCCACCACGGCTGATGGTGGAATTTGAATTCAATAAATTTAAAAAATCTGAGTCTACCAATGACTATGAAACCATTGTCGATTGTTGGAAGAACCCATCTGGTTCACTAATGTTCTTTAGGGAAGGAAATCTGCCATCCTGACAGATCTGGCCTACATGTGACTCCAGAGCCACAGCAATGTGGTTGACTCTCAACTGCCCTCGGGCAACTAAGGATGGGCAATAAATGCTGGCCAGCCAGTGACGCCCGCGTCCCATGAATGAATAAAAGTAAAACTTTTCTCAGCTCCCTCACAAAGAAATGAAGTTTTTACATCCCCCTCTCCCCGAGCAAGAAGCAATGTGTTACATTCCGCCATGTAACCTATTTGGGGCAATAGAGTTGCAGTGCTGCCCTGCCATACATCCTGCTCCTTCTACAAAGACTTCGGCAATTCTAACCTTGTTTTGTAAAATTGTGCTGTGTTCTGCATTTAAAAAAATCTGTCAAAGCAGCTGCAGATGGTGTTTGGTACTTTTTTTGGCAGGAGGCTGGCGATATAGTGTTACAGCAATATGGTAGGCCTTTGTAACTCTCTGCTATTAGTGTGAGGTTTATAGAATATATTTGCTTTGGAAGAGTTCGGGGAAATCGCCTGAGCCTCAGTACTACAGCAGAAATAACTCAGTATATATTTAAAACGACTTGCATTCTATTACATAAAACACACGGGATATAATTCATCACCTCTGAGGATTCAGCGCTACTTCTTGCCACATTTCTTTCTTTCAACATTTCCAAAAAAACAAATTTCTGTAGGCAGCCTGCTCTTGCTGAAGAACAGCCCATACTCCACGCTCCAAAGTGGTGAAGACAGGAAATTCAAATCGAAGATGATGCAGGGAGATGTTCTGGTGTGGTTTTGACGCTAACAAAAATATTGATACAACAAAACCAATCCATACTCCTATTAATCTACTTAGGCTGCCCGAGTTTATGCTGGTGAGGTCTTTGTCGAGATATTAACTTGCAGAGGGGGACGGAGCATTGGGGGAGGCTGCAGGTAGCAGGGCGACGCAATGATCGTTGTATGACACCGCGGCATGGTGGCATTTTGGTTAGCACTGCTGCCTCACAGCGCCAGGGACCCTGGTTCGATTCCCGGCTTGGGGCACTGTCTGTGCGGAGTCTGCACGTTCTCCCCGTGTCTGCGTGGGTTTCCTCTGGGTGCTCCGGTTTCCTCTCACGGTCTGAAAGATGTGCTGGTTAGGTGCATTGGCCGCGCTAAATTCTCCCTCCATGTACCCAAATAGACGCCGGAGTGTGGCGACTCGGGGATTTCCACAGTAACTTCATTGCAGTGTTAATGCAAGCCGACTTGAGACACTAATAAATAAACTGTGAACATTGTGTGGCACATTACCCCTCATTTTAAATATACGTCCCAATTTTGTACAGCAGTGACTGAGGAGTAAACAGACAATGGGGAGGGTTTTTTGCACCACCCCCCGGGCGTGATTCTTGGCAGCAGAAGGTGGTCCGCTGTTGCTCAGAGGTGGGATCTTGCGATCCCATCATTGTCAATGGGATTTCCCATTGATCCCACCCTCTGCTGCCAGAAAGCCTATAGCAAGAGGGGATCTTTCAGACCATGGGAGGAAACCAGAGCACCCGGAGGAAACCCACACAGACACGGGGAGAACGTGCAGATTCCGCACAGACAGTGCCGCAAGCTGGGAATCGAACCAGAGTTCCTGGCACTGTGAGGCAGCAGTGCTAACCACAATGCCACCATGCCGCGGTGTCGTACAGCGTTCATTGCGTTGCCCTGCTACCTGCTGGACCAGAAGGTTCCACCAGCGGGGAGAACGGAAAATCACCTTCAATTTTGTGAAATCTGATGGTATTGTCTGATATTTCCAGACGGGAAATGGCACTCAGTTTCCCTATTGCTAGCACTGCAATGTGATCGGCACGGTGGCACAGTGGTTAGCACTGCTGCCTCACAGCGCCAGGGACCCGGGTTCGATTCCCGGCTTGGGTCACTGTCTGTGTGGAGTTTGCACGTTCTCCTCGTGTTTGTGTGGGTTTCCTCTGGGTGCTCCGGTTTCCTCCCACAGTCCAAAGATATGCGGGTTAGGTTGATTGGCCATGCTAAATTGACCCTAGTTTCAGGAGGATTAGCAGGATAAATATATGGGGTTACGGGAATAGGGCCTGGGTGGAATTATGGTCGGTGCAGACTCAATGGACCACATGGTCTCCTTCTGTGCTATAGGGATTATATGATTCTATTCTATGATTAGGACAGCATCAACCAACTTAGAAGCTGGTGATCCATCCTCTTGCTAACCTTTAGGAAGGTGGCATTGTAGGTGAGTGACAGAGAGAGTGACAATGAGAGTTGCCACACCCAGAGAGACCATGTCAGAGACAGTAACAGGGATAGGGACAGAAGAAGAGACAGTGACAGTGGGAGATGTGACATTCAGAGATCATGACAGAGACAATATAGATGTTGAATGAATAAGGTGAGCAAGAGGTGTTCAGAATTGTGAGGAAAAGGGATAAGGTAGAGAGGATAAAATTATTTCCTTTGGCGGAGAATTCTAGAATCAGGGGACATAGATTCAAGGTAAATGGCAGAAGGTGTAGAAGGGACATGAGGAAGAACTTTTTTTTACGTCCATTGCTGTTAGGGAGGGTGAACAAAGAACAATACAGCACAGGAACAGGCCCTTCGGCCCTCCAAGCCCGCGCCGCTCCCTGGTCCAAACTAGACCATTCTTTTGTATCCCTCCATTCCCACTCCGTTCATATGGCTGTCTAGATAAGTCTTAAACGTTCCCAGTGTGTCCGCCTCCACCACCTTGCCTGGCAGCGCATTCCAGGCCCCCACCACCCTCTGTGTAAAATATGTCCGTCTGATATCTGTGTTAAACCTCCCCCCCTTCACCTTGAACCTATGACCCCTCATGAACGTCACCACCGACCTGGGGAAAAGCTTCCCACCGTTCACCCTATCTATGCCTTTCATAATTTTATACACCTCTATTAAGTCTCCCCTCATCCTCCGTCTTTCCAGGGAGAACAACCCCAGTTTACCCAATCTCTCCTCATAACTAAGCCCCTCCATACCAGGTAACATCCTGGTAAACCTCCTCTGTACTCTCTCCAAAGCCTCCACGTCCTTCTGGTAGTGTGGCGACCAGAACTGGATGCAGTATTCCAGATGCGGCTGAACCAACGTTCTATACATCTGCAACATCAGACCCCAACTTTTATACTCTACGCCCCGTCCTATAAAGGCAAGCATGCCTTCTTCACCACCTTCTCCACCTGTGACGTCACTTTCAAGGATCTGTGGACTTGCACACCCAGGTCCCTCTGCGTATCTACACCCTTTATGGTTCTGCCATTTATCATATAGCTCCTCCCTACATTATTTCTACCAAAATGCATCACTTCGCATTTATCAGGATTGAACTCCATCTGCCATTTCTTTGCCCAAATTTCCAGCCTATCTATATCCTTCTGTAGCTTCTGACAATGCTCCTCACTATCTGCAAGTCCTGCCAATTTTGTGTTGTCCGCAAACTTACTGATCACCCCAGTTACACCTTCTTCCAGATCATTTATATAAATCACAAACAGCAGAAGTCCCAATACAGAGCCCTGTGGAACACCACTAGTCACAGGCCTCCAGCCGGAAAAAGACCCTTCCACTACCACCCTCTGTCTTCTGTGACCAAGCCAGTTCTCCACCCATCTAGCCACCTCCCCCTTTATCCCATGAGATCCAACCTTTTTCACCAGCCTACCATGAGGGACTTTGTCAAACGCTTTACTAAAGTCCATATAGACGACATCCACGGCCCTTCCCTCGTCAACCATTTTGGTCACTTCTTCAAAAAACTCCACCAGGTGTTTCAGGATTTTGACCCAGCAACCATGAAGGAATGGAGTTCCAAGTCAAGATGATGTATAACTTGAAGGGAACCTGCAGGTGGTGGTGGTCCCATGCATCTGCTGCCCTGGTTCTTCTAGGTGGTAGAAGACAGAGCACTTTCAGAAGTGGCTTGGCAAGTTGCTGGAGAGCATTTTGCAGATGATAAACTCTGCTGCCAATGTGCATCGGTGATGGAGCGAGTGGATATTGAAGGTGATGAATGGGGTGCCAATCAGGTGGGCTGCATTGATGTAGATGGTGTCGAGCCTCTTGAGTGTTGTTGGAGCTGCACTCATCCAGGCAAGTGGGGAGTATTCCCTCACACTCCTGACTTGTACCTTGTAGATGCTGGACTTTGAGGAATCAGGAGGTGAGTTACTCAGTACAGAACTCCCAGCCTCTTAGCTGCTCTTGTAGCCACAGTATTTATTTGGATGGTTTAGTTAGATTCCTGGGTAACCCCCTCGAATGTGGATGATGATGGAGTCAGTGATGCCTTTAAATACTAAGGGTTAAGGTTAGATCCTTTTTTTTATTCATTGTACATTTATTGCCCATCCCTCGTCACCCTGTGTTCAGAGGGCAGTTGAGAGTCAACCTCATTGCTGTGGCTCTGGAGTCACATGTAGGCCAGACCATGTAAGGACGGCAGATTTCCTTCCCTAAAGGGCATTACTGAACTACAATTGACAATGGTTTCATGGTCATCAGTAGATTCTTAATTCCAGATATTTTTTATTGAATTCAAATTCCACATCCGCCATGGTGGGATTTGAACCCCGGTCCCCAGATCATTAGCTGAGTTTCAGGATTAACAGTCTAGCAATAATATCCCTGGGCCATCGACTCCCCTCTTGCTGGAGATGGTCATTGTTTGGCACATATGTGACACAAATGTTACAGGCTATTTTCCAAGCCCGCTTGCTGGCTAGGTCTTGCTGCAAGGTAAGCCTGGACTGCTTCAGTGTCTCAGGAGCTGCAAATGTTACTGAACATCCACACTTCTGATCTTGTGCTGTTGTGGAGAATGTCCAATTCCTGAGTCTTTTTCTATCTAAACAAAGGAGCAAAGACAGAGGTGGGGATTTTCTAGCCCTATTGTGGTGGGACCCATCGCGGGAGATTTGACAGACCAGTCGAAAGTCCATTGACTTTCAGCAGGACCGGACAACCCCAGTGGCACACAGACGGGGACATCTCCGCCATATTCTCTACTTCTACATTGAAGAGTTTTATACTGAAATATAAATTACATTTCTGTGAAAGCACATAGTAAATTACATGTAGCACGAACAGGAGTGATGATTTCCTGACAGAGAGCCTTGGAATTAAGCATTGTATTACTCTTTAAGATATAGAGTGTGATGTTACAGCAGACCCACCTGTGAATTCCAATGAGCTGTTAACTATTTTGTTTGTGTTTCACAGATCTGCATGGTCCCCATGTAATCAGTTGTAATCGCAACTCAATGCACAGTACAGAGCACTGGGAATGCCTAACTCTCACTACCAGGTGTCCCTCTTTAAAACATTTGCACATACCACACCAAACGGAAGGCGTGCTGGACTAAAACGTCATTTTTATTTTAAAAACAAATGTTGGACATTCTGTAAAAAAATATCACCGGGGACTATTAATTTGCACGAAGCTCGCCTTCCTGATCATGTTAACTTTCAGAAGAATGCGGAGACAGTTAGCCTTATTCCACGGTTCATGAGGAATTGGGGTCGGGATTCTCCGATCTCGTTCATTCCGCTACCGTTGCCAGCGAGAACGGAGAATTTGGCGCTCAGCCAAAGCTCCATTCACTGCGGCGGGACCGGAGAATCCTAGCCGCGGACGAGGTCGGAGAATTCCGGCCTGGATATCAGCAAAAAATAACCTTTTTTATTGGGCCTTTGTCATTCCTGTAGGAATTAGTAAAGGTTTTTAGCCTCAATCCATCACTCTTTGCTCATTCATGAATCCATACCATACCATGAGGGGAGGCGATTGCCTCGTGGTATTATCACTAGACTATTAATCCAGAAACTCAGCTAATGTTCTGGGGACTCAGGTTCAAATCCTGCCACGGCAGATGATGGAATTTGAACTCAACAAAAAAAAATCTGGAATTAAGATGACCATGAAACCATTGTCGATTGTCAGAAAAAATCATCTGGTTCACTAATGTCCTTTAGGGAAGGAAATCTGCCATCCTTACCCGGTCTGGCCTACATATGACTCCAGATACACAGCAATGTGGTTGACTCTCAGCTGCCCTCTGAACAAGGGCAACTAGGGATGGGCAATAAATGCTGGTCAGCCAGCGATGCCCATGTCCCATGAATGAATAAAAAAAAAACTCTAACTTTAGACCTGCAACTAAAACCCCAAAGAACAAAAAGCTGGACTTAAATGAAAAAGAAAGAACGTAATTCTTTTAGAAGTTTAAAAACTAAGAAGGCTCAGAATGTCATAAAGATAGAGGTGTCTACATCACAAGAATACATTCTTCCCATCCTGTGTTAATCCTCTTTGATGCCAACTGTCTGAGACTGAGCCAGACCGTTCACAACCTCATACCCTATTTAACCTTGAGATGAGCTTCCTATCACCTTATACACACTCCATCATAACAATCACTTACTTTCACCACCATAACATCATCTGTCTGCATCTCAGCTCATCTGCTGCTTAAATCTATGCCTAGACCATCGAACTATAGAATCCCTACAGTGCAGAAGGAGGCCATTCAGCCCATCGAGTCTGCACCGAATCTCTGAAAGTGTATCTTACCCGGGCCCATTCCCCCCCGCATCCCTTTAACCCCATGCATTTACCCCACTAGTACCCTGATGCGCTATCAATAAGGCAAAAGACTACCGGTGTGCCAATACAAGTGCAGGCTTTTATTCACAACAGAATCAGGAGCAGATCCCAACAAGTAACCGACCTGGACTAAACAAGGGGGAGGAGACAGCCACCTTTATATTAGGTGCCGAGGGGAGGAACCAAACTGGAAGGGGATGTATCCAGGTATGACAAGCACACACAACGATGGTCCATATAGGACAAAGACACAACTGAGGTCCACCACATACCCCTAACCTATACATCTTGGGACACTAAGGGGCAATTTAACATGGCCAATCCATCTAACTTGCACATCTTTGGACAATGGGGAGGAAACCGGAGCACCCGGAGGAAACACATGCAGATACGGGGAGAATGTGCAAACTCCACACAGTCACCCAAGGTCGGAATCGAACCCAGGTCTCTGGCGCTGTGAGGCAGCAGTGCTAGCCACTGTGCCGCTCTATTCTAATACTTTCCCGGAATAATTATTCCAACTCTTTCCTGGTTGGTCTCCCACTTCCAGTCAACTTGAACTACTCTAAAACTCTGCTGCCTTAACCCTAATCCTAACTTGCAACAAATCCCAGTCACCCATCATCCCTGCTCTCGTTGACCACACTAGCTTCCGATTAAGCAATTCCTTGATTTTAAATTTCTCATCTTTGTTTCAAATCGCCCCCTGGCCTTGCCCCTCTCAGTCTCTTTAAACTTTCCCAGACCCACAAGCCTCTCTGTGCTTCACCAACTCTGGCATCTTAAACATTCCTGATTTGAATTGCTCCCCCATTGGCAGCCGTGCCTCCAGCTGGCAATGCCCTGAACTCTGGAATTCCCTCCCGAGGCCTCTCTGAATCTACACTTCTCTCCCCTCTATTAAGATGCTCCTTAAAGCCTAGTCCTTCGATCAAGCTTTCAGTCCTCTCTCCTAACATCTCCTTGGGTAGCTTGGTGTCATGTTTTTATAGATGATGCTCCTATAAATTATCTTGAGATACTTAACAACATTAAAAGCATTTTATAAAAGCAAGTTGTTGTTGCACATTCATCAATTTTGCTTTCAGTTACTCCCACCCAATGACAGAACTGCCCCTTTTGTTCTTATCCCTTGTCCCTTTTTCTCTGTCATTACATAAAATGTGTTCATCTATGGGAGGCGATGGCCTCATGGTATTATCGCTAAATTATTAATCCAGAAACTCAGCTAATGTTCTGGGGATCTGGGTTCGAATCCCTCCATGGCAGATGGTGGAATTTGAATTCAATAAAAAATTATCTGAAAATGAGAATCCACTGATGACCATGAAACCATTGTCGATTGTCGGAAAAATCCATCTGGTTCACTAATGTCCTTTATGGGAGGAAATCTGTCGTCCTTACCTGGTCTGGCCTACACGTGACTTCAGAGCCACAGCAATGTGTGGTTGACTCTCAACTGCCCTCGGGCAACTAGGGATGGGCAATAAATGCTGGCCAGTCAGCAACACCCATGTCCCAAGAATGATTTTAAAAAAACATCTGACAGTCCTGAAATGTTGGTCTGAATGTTTAGATTCAGCACTCCCCCATCCGAAAAGTCAGTGAGGAACATCCGCCCCCCCACTGCCGCTGATTCCTATGGCCCCATTGCCATTTTATGCTCCAATGAGCATTGATTGTCATTAGGCAGGAATTGGACCCCTCACTCAGGCGGCAGTCCCGCATTGGAGAGCTGTCGGCCAATCAGATGGGCTGGCTGCTCTCCAGTCCCTCCAGCAACAGCGCTGCAGTGGTTGGAAGAGGAACTGCACGGGGCTACCTGAGACTATGGACGGGATTTTACAACCTCCATAGAACCATAGAACCATAGAAAATTACAGCTCAGAAACAGGCATTTTGGCCCTTCTTGTCTGTGCCGAACCATTTTTTGCCTAGTCCCACTGACCTGCACTTGGACCATATCCCTCCACACCCCTCTCATCCATGAACCCGTCCAAGTTTTTCTTAAATGTTAAAAGTGACCCCGCATTTACCACTTTATCCGGCAGCTCATTCCACACTCCCACCACCCTCTGCGTGAAGAAGCCCCCCCCCTAATATTCCCTTTAAACTTTTCTCCTTTCACCCTTAACCCATGCCCTCTGGTTTTTTTCTCCCCTAGCCTCAGCGGAAAAAGCCTGCTTGCATTCACTCTATCTATACCCATCAAAATCTTATACACCTCTATCAAATCTCCCCTCAATCTTCTACGCTCCAGGGAATAAAGTCCCAACCTATTCAATCTCTCTCTGTAACTCAGCTTCTCAAGTCCCGGCAACATCCTTGTGAACCTTCTCTGCACTCTTTCAACCTTATTTACATCCTTCCTGTAACAAGGTGACCAAAACTGTACACAATACTCCAAATTCGGCCTCACCAATGCCTTATATAACCTTACCATAACACTCCAACTTTTATACTCGATACTCCGATTTATAAAGGCCAATGTACCAAAGGCACTCTTTACGACCCTATCCACCTGTGACGTCACTTTTAGGGAATTCTGTACCTGTATTCCCAGATCCCTCTGTTCAACTGCACTCTTCAGAGTCCTACCTCGTTCGTCCCAAAACCATAAAATCCCGCCCAAGGTCAATGGACCTTTCCATGGCCGCCCCCTCACCTGCTTCGGTTCCCATGGCAGGTGGGGATGGTAAAATTCTGGCCTATGTGCTGGGAACCGGAGACCCAGATAGTGCAAGGGGTCCCAGGACAGGAGAGAAGGGAAGGCTTGGGGAGTCAGGATCTCAGGGGAAAGGCCGGTGGAGGGGGGTGGGAGGAGGGTTGGTGTAAGGAAGTCCAGGGGTTACTGGGCCTTGAGAATCATAGAAATCATAGAAACCCTACAGTGCAGAAGGAGGCCATTCGGCCCATCGAGTCTGCACCGACCACAATCCCACCCAGGCCCTACCCCCACATATTTACCCGCTAATCCCTCTAACCTACACATCCCAGGACTCTAAGGGGCAATTTTTAACCTGGCCAATCAACCTAACCCGCACATCTTTGGCCTGTGGGAGGAAACCGGAGCACCCGGAGGAAACCCACGCAGACACGAGGAGAATGTGCAAACTCCACACAGACAGTGACCCGAGCCGGGAATCGAACCCGGGACCCTGGAGCTGTGAAGCAGCAGTGCTAACCACTGTGCCACCGTGCCGCCCCTTGAGGGAAGGGTACACCCAATCAGAAGGAGACTTCAGGTGGAGGATTAGGGTCACCTCCCTACCTTCTCTCACAAGATTGAACTTTCTTTATTTCTGAGGTTCCCCCACAGTTTCAAACCACCTGCCAACCTAAAGGGTTAGGCTTAAGGGCCACAAGTGGGGAAAGGGTGGGCTTCCCGTCTGAGTTCTTGTCTCGCCCAGTAAAATCGCTGCAAGGTCAGGGTGGGTGGGTGGGAACCTGGAGGGAATCCCGTTCTTTCAACTCCACATGGAGGGTTGCATAAAATTGTGGCCATTAACTCTGTTTCTTTCTCCACCGATGGTGCCAAGCCCTCTGGGAAACATACACACCCTATGTAGGATGTAAGTTCCCATTTCAAAGGCACATGTCTCTCTAAGGGCGGCACGGTAGCACAGTGGTTAGCACTGCTGCTTCACAGCTCCAGGGTCCCGGGTTCGATTCCCGGCTCGGGTCACTGTCTGTGTGGAGTTTGCACATTCTCCTCGTGTCTGCGTGGGTTTCCTCCGGGTGCTCCGGTTTCCTCCCACAGTCCAAAGATGTGCGGGTTAGGTTGATTGGCCAGGTTAAAAATTGCCCCTTCGAGTCCTGGGATGTGTGGATTAGTGGGTAAATATGTGGGGGTAGGGCCTGGGTGGGATTGTGGTCGGTGCAGATTCGATGGGCCGAATGGCCTCCTTCTGCACTGTAGGGTTTCTATGAACTCTTCAGTTTAATTTATTGTTTGTTGATGGTCACTTGCCAGGAAAAAGTGATTTGACATGTTCCTCACGTAATAGATGAGAGCTTGTTCCTGTAATAAAGATCAGGGATGTTGTTAGTAATGATTACAACACCAGAAAGATTGGCACTTAGATAAGGTGCATCCTGTTTGGCTAGGTTGTGTTTGCCAAAGGTGTTTACATACTTCCATTGTCCCTGGTACGTTACTGAAAAAGGATTCACAACAATCAGAATTTGGATTATACAATGTGGTAAAACATCCTAAAGTGCCTCACAGGAATGTTATCAGACAACATCTGACACTTGGCCGCATAATGCCAAATTAGGGTGACCAAAAACTTGGTCAAACTGGTAGGTTTTAAGAAGCAAAATAGGGAAGGAAGGTGAAGAGGTGGAGAGGGTTAGGGAGGGAGTGTCAAAGTTTAAGATCCAGGCAGCTGAATGCACAACGGTGGAAGTCAGGGAAGTACAAAAGGCCAAAAGAGAAAACGTTGGAAAACTCAGCAGATCTGGCAGCATCTGTAAGGAGAGAAAAGAGCTGACGTTTCGAGTCCAGATGACCCTTTGTCAAAGCTAAAAGGCATAGCAAGTGGGAGATATTTATACTGCAGGGTGAGGGAATGAAAGATGAGTCATAGCCACAAAAACAAGGGGAAAGGCTGCTAATGGCGGTCCATAGAGAGAATGGAAGGTGTGAATGGCCAAATGGCAGAGAAGCTAAAATCAGAGGGTAAACTGTGACAGATGAAGATGTGGGGGGAGGGGGGGTGGTGTGGAATGGGTGGGAGAGAGGTAAAATCCCACCCTATCCCCAGAACCCCAGATATTTACTCTGCTAACCCCCCCAAAACTAGGGTCAATTTAGCCTGGCCAATCAACCTAACCCGCTCATCTTTGGACTGTGGGAGGAAACCAGAGCACCCGGAGGAAACCCACGCAGACAACGTACAAACTCCACAGAGACAGTGACCCAAGCCAGGAATCGAACCTGAGTCCCCGGCACTGTGAGGCAGCAGTGCTAACCACTGTGCCACCATGCCGCCCTAGCTGGAACTAGACCGGTGATGGGCAACCTAGACTAGTGAGTGGGCCGCATCAGTAGCCCTCCTTCATCTCAGTGTGCCGCAAGATTGAAATCAAGCTCGTTCATGAGCCATGACCTCATGAATAAGAATACTTATTCATATATTTATCTTACACATATTAATGAATACTTATTCATATATTGAATGCACACTGTATATTTCATAATAAGTTACAGGAAACGCTTAATCATTTATGTACTGATAGAACTATCATCAACTTCAAATGGCGAAAGCAAAATAAATAGTAACACTTTGGGCACAGAGGGAACACACGGCTCTCACAGTCAATGTTGTGAGCAACCAGCACGCCCCTCACTTCACTTGCCCTTGCTTTACGTGCGGATCACTTCAGTCATACCATCAGGAAAAGGAACAATGTGGCGGGAATCAGCAGAATGTGGCAAACCCTGTGCCCGTGCAATGGTCAACATAATGTTTTGTGGGTGAGTGCAAAATACTGCGGATGCTGGAATCTGAAACAAAACTGGAAAATGCTGGAAAATCTCAGCAAATCTGACAGCATCTGTGGGGAGAAAATAGAGCCAACGCTGCGAGTCTGGATCACTCTTCGTCAGAGTTGAGAGGGAAGAGAGTCAGCAGAGATTTATACTATGAGGAGAGGGAGGGGTGCTGGAATTGGACAAAGGGAATGTAAATGAGGATACAAAAGGCTGAGAAGGTGTTGAAAGTGTCCACTGAGTGATCAGAATGCGTGAATGGCAGAACAGAGGTACAACTTGGGAAAGGACCACCTGAAGAATCTGACAGTTGCCCTGAAGAAGCGGGGGGGGGGGGGGGGGGGGCAGGGGATGGGGGTGCGGGGGGGGGGGGTGGAAAAGAGAGCAATAACATGGAAAATGAGATGAAACAAAATGAAATAAAACAAATGGAAATTGAGTGAAGGTGGAGGGGAGAGTTCACGCTCTGAAGTTGTTGAACTCAATGTTCAGTCCGGAAGGCTGCAAAGTGTCCAATCGGAAGATGAGGTGTTGTTCCTCCAGTTTGTGTTGGGGTTCGCTGGAACGTTGCAAAAGGCCAAGGACGGACATGTGGGCAGGAGGGCAGGGTTGTGTGTTGAAGTGGCGACAGGAAGGTCTGGGTCCTGCTTGCGGACGGACCAAAGGTGTTCAGCAAAGCGGTCACCCAGTCTGTGTTTGGTCTGTCCGATGTAGAGTGCACCACATTGGGAGCAGCAAATGCAATAGACCAGATTGAAGGACGCGCATGTGAAGCACTGCTTCACCTGAAAGGGGGTGTTTAGGACCTGGGACGGTGAGCAGGGAGGAGGTAAAGGGGTACACCTTTATGTCTTGTGGGCCACACGCAGGACACAGATGGTTCACATGTGACCCCCGGGTCACTGGTTTCCCACTACTGAACTAGATAGCCTAACTGATGGAATGGCATGAGATCAGGGGTTATGCTCATGTTAGAGATGTTCATTGCCTGACACTTGTGAGGCACCACTTCCCACTCCCTGGCCAAACCTGCCAGAGGAATTGTTAACCCTGAGCAAACATCAGCAAACACCCCCCATTCCTGATGTTACGGTGAAAGGTGAGTTGAAGACAGTTGGGCTCAGGATGCTGCCCTGAGAAATTCCTGCTGTGATATCCTGGGGTTGAGGCCATTGGCCTCCAAAGGCCACAACCAAAAAACAAAAAACAAAAACATACAAAAAAAGGAAAAGCCATCATTTGTCCTCGGTATGATGCCAGCCGCAGGAACCACTTTCCATTGGTGTTCATTGATTGCAGTTTTTTCTTAGCTGCCGTGATGTCAATGGCAAGTTGCCTGACCTCTGGAATTCAGCTCATATGCGAATGTTTGGACGAAAACTGACATCTTTGGGGCCAAGTAGTTCTGACGGCACTCAGGCTGTGCCGTGGCAAGCAGGTTATTGCTCAATACATGTCACTTTCTGCAACTTTACTGGCGATTAGGGGCAGTAATAATTAGCAGCATATTTTCAGGAATGCTGTTGCTGCTCCGACAGACCCTTCTACACTCCTCATTGAACCAAGGTTGGTCATCTGACTCCATGTGACGAAGATGTGGTGGATATATTAAGCCATCAGCTTACAGATACTGGTGGTGTATAATTCTGCTTTTGGATGATCAGTTTTGAGATACTGGGTGGGATTCTCTGGCCTCCCTGTGAATGTTTCTTGTAAGAAGTTTAACAACACCAGGTTAAAGTCCAACAGGTTTATTTGGTAGCAAAAGCCACACAACCTTTCGGAGCTGCAAGCCCCTTCTTCAGGTGAGTGGGAATTCTGTTCACAAACAGGGCATACAAAGACACAAACTCAATTTACATGAATAATGGTTGGAATGCGAATACTAATCAAGTCTTTAAGAAACAAAACAATGTGAGTGGAGAGAGCATCAAGACAGGCTAAAAAGATGTGTATTGTCTCCAGACAAGACAGCCAGTGAAACTCTGCAGGTCCACGCAACTGTGGGGGTTACAAATAGTGTGACATGAACCCAATGTCCCGGTTGAGGCCTCACACGAGGACGGCCTCAACCGGGATATTGGGTTCATGTCACACTATTTGTAACCCCCACAGTTGCCTCGAACTGCAGAGTTTCACTGGCTGTCTTGTCTGGAGACAATACACATCTTTTTAGCCTGTCTTGATGCTCTCTCCACTCACATTGTTTTGTTTCTTAAAGACTTGATTAGTTGTAAGTATTCGCATTCCAACCATTATTCATGTAAATTGAGTCTGTGTCTTTATATGCTCTGTTTGTGAACAGAATTCCCACTCACCTGAAGAAGGGGCTTAGAGCTCCGAAAGCTTGTGTGGCTTTTGCTACCAAATAAACCTGTTGGACTTTAACTTGGTGTTGTTAAACTTCTTACTGTGTTTACCCCAGTCCAACGCCGGCATCTCCACACAATGTTTCTTGTGTCAGGAGTCGATTCGCTGGTGGCCAGCAGGGGGATCTTCTGGTCCCGCCGCTGTCAGTAGGCTTTCCCATTGACTCCACCCCACACCAACAGGAAAAATGCGGCAGGGACGCGGCGTCAGTGGGACCAGAATATCTCGCTGGCATTAACAATCAAAAGTTCCAGTTCAACAACACTCAAGAAGCTTGACACCATCCAGGACAAAGCAGCCCTGCTTGATTGGCATCACATCCACAAACATTCACCCCCTCCACTACTGACGTAGCAATTCACCAAAAATCCTTAGATAGCACCTTAAAAACCCACGACCACTTCCATCTCGAAGGACAAGGGCAGCAGATACATGGGAACACCACCACCTACAAGTTCCCCTCCAAGCCACTCACCATCCTGACTTGGAAATATATCGCCATTTCTTTGCAGTCGCTGGGTCAAAATCCTGAAATTCCCTCCCTAACGTCATTGTGGGCCTACCCACAGCACATGGACTGCAAAGTTTTAAGAAGGCAGCTCACCACCACCTTCTCAAGGGCAACTAGAGACGACAATAAATGTTGGCCAGCCAGCGACGCCCATGTTCCATGAATGAATAAAAAAATCTCTCCTTTTTCTTTGCCACGTGGCTCTGTGGGCATGTATATGATATGATGGAGGATGACATTTAAGCGAAGGCAGTATTTGATCACTTTGAGGAATCTACTACGATGGCTATCCAAATGCTGTGACAGATATGTCAGTGACAGATTTTATTTCTCATGTTGGTTCTCTCAACACCTGCTTGAGAACTTGGCCAGTTCGGTTTGTGATGGTACTGCTGAACCACTCTCAATGATGGACATTGAATTCCCACAAGCAGAAACCATTCTGTGCCATAGAAACATAGAAACTAGAAGCAGGAGTAGGCCATTCGGCCCTTCAAGCCTACTCCGCCATTCATTTTGATCATGGCTAATCATGAAATTCAATATCCTGATCCCCCCTTCCCCCCATATCCCTTGATCCCTTTAGCCCCTAGAGCTATATCTAATTTCTTCTTCAAATCAGACATTTTGGCCTCACCTACATTCTGCAGTAGTGAATTCCATACATTCATCACCCTCTCGGTGAAGAAATTTCTCCTCACCTCAGTTCTAAAAGATTTACCCCTTATCCTCAAACTATGACCCCCTAGTTCTAGACTTCTCCACCTTTGGGAACATGCTTTCTGAATCTACCCTGTCCAACCCTGTTAGAATTTTATAAGTTTCTATGAGATCCCCTCTCACTCTTCTAAACTCCAGTGAATATAATCCTAACTGACTTAGTCTTTCCTCATATGATAGACCTGCCATCCCAGGAATCAGCCTGGTAAACCTTCACTGTAATCCCTCCATAGCAAGGACATCCTTCCTCAGATAAGGACACTAAAACAATACACAATACTCCAGGTGTGGCCTCACTAATGCCCTGTACAATTGCAGCAAAACATCCCTATCCCTATCCTCAAATCCTCTCGCTATGAAGGCCAACATACCATTTGCCTTCTTTACTGCCTGTTGTACCCACGCGCTTACTTTCAGTGATTGATGCACGAGGACACCAAGGTTTTGCTCCCGGCTTTCAATACATCCTCCAATGCTGTTCAATATAAACAGCTGCTGATCACTCATTTGGGGAAGGTTATCTTGACAATGAAGCCATGAGACTTCTTAGTGATTGAATTCAATATTGAGGACCCCTAAGGTCATTTCCCTTTGAGTGGGTATACACAATGCCTTGCTCTTCAATGGGTCCACCCTGCTGTTGAGACAAGACATACACAGGGATGGTGATGGAGAATTTGGGATGTTGACTGACGGGTTTTAACCTGTAGTTATGACTTTGTCAGGCTGTTGCTTGACTACTTTGTGCGAATGCTCTCCCAACATTCCCGAGATGTGGTTGGGGAGAATGTTTTCTGAGCCATTTGGGCTGGGTGTGCATTTGATGTGTCATGATGTGAGTGGCCCACCCGACTGTGTTCCTTTCTTCCTTGCCAGTAGTTTTATCCAACTGAATGACTTACTGGACTATTTCGTGGTCAAACACATTCGAGTAGAACCAGAGTCATGAAGGGGTAGGGGTAGGAGATTTGCTTTCTTAAGGTTCAAAGTTTTAAAGTTTATTTAATAGCGTCATAAATAGGCTTACATTAATACTGCAATGAAGTTACTGTGAAAATCCCCTAGTTGCCAAAGTCTGGCGCCTGTTCGCGTACACTGAGGGAGAATTTAGCATGGTCAATGCACTTAACCAGCACATCTTTCAGACTGTGGGAAGAAACCAGAGCACCCAGAGGAAACCCACACAGACATGGGGAGAATGCGCAGACTCTGCGCAGACATTGATCCAAGCCAGGGATCAAACTCGGGCCCCTGGCTCTATGGGGCAGCAGTGTTAACCACTATGCTACCATGCCGCCCTTGAGAGCCAGATGGATCTTTCAATAATTCAACAGCTTTCTGGCCCTTTTTTTCTTATCCCAAATTGAATTCACACTCTCTAATTACCATGGATTACCTTCTCGGTATTATTATTCCAGGCCTCTGCATTACTAGCCCAGTAACACACCTCTTTACTAACAGCTACCAGAAAAACGATACCTACCTCTTCTCACCAACAAAAGTATTTCCCAACACTTAGATGAGGACAGTTATTTAAAAACATCTACTTTCTTTTCTATTCATTTATGGGATGTGGCCAGCATTTATTGCCCTTCCCTAATTGCCCTTGAGGAGGTGGTGGTGAGCTGCTTTCTTGAACCATTGCAGGCTCTATGCTGTAGGTACACCCACGGTGCTGTTAGGGAGAGAGTTTGAGAATTTTGACCCAGTGACGGTGAAGGAACGGTGATATATTTCCAAGTCAGGATGGTGAGTGACTTGGAAGGGAGCTTCCAAGGATATCTGCTCCCTTGTCCTTCCAGATGGTAGCAGTCATGGGTTTGGAAGGTGCAGCCTGAGGAACCTTGGTGAGTTCGTGCAGTGCATTTTGTAGATGGTACACACGGCTGCCACTGTGCGTTAATGGTCGAGAGAATGAATATTTGTGGATGGGATGCCAATCAAGTGCTACTTTGTCATTTTTAACTGTTCTCTACATTTTATTTCTTTATTTTCTTTATTTTTCTTTCCCCCCCAGTCTTTCCCCCTATTTTATCCCCTCTTTCCTTACCTTTTCTTCCCCTTTGCTTCCCCTTTCCCCCTTTTTCTCAATTTATCTCTCTCCCACCCATTCTCCCCCTCCCCCCACATCTTCATCTGTCGCAGTTTACCTGTGATTTCAGCTTCTCTGCCGTTTAGCCATTCACACCTTCTATTCTCTCTATGGACTGCCATTTGCAGCCTTTTCCCCTTGTTTTTTGTGGCTGTGACTCATCTTTCATGCCCTCACCCCACGTTATATCTCCCACTTTCTATGCCTTTTAGCTTTGACAAAGGGTCATCTGGACTCGAAACGTCAGCTGTTTTCTCTCCTTACAAATGCTGCCAGACCTGCTGAGATTTGCCAGCATTTTCTCTTTTGGCTACTTTGTCCTGGATGGTGTCAAGCTTCTCGAGTGTTGTTAGAACTGCACTCAACCAGGCAAGTGGAGAGTATTCCATGACACCCCTGTCTTGTGCCTTGTAGATGGTACACAGGCTTTGGAAAGTCAGGATGTGAGTTACTTGCCACAGAATTCCTAGCTTCTGATCTGCTCCTGTAGCCATAGTATTTATATGGCTAATTCAGCTAAGTTTCTGGTCAATGGTAACCCCTAGGATGTTGATAGTGGGAGATTCAGTAATGTCACCGCTATCGAATGTCAGGGACAATAGTTAGATTCTCTCTTGTTGGAGATGGTCATTGTCCAGGTCTTGTTGCTTTTGAATACAAAACTTGTCTGTATCGGAGGAGTCATGAACGTTGCTGAACATTCTGCAGTCATCAGCGAACATTCCCACTTCCAACCTTATGATGGAAGGAAGATCATTGATGAAACAGCTGAAAATGGTTGGGCCTAGGACTTTGTTGTACTGTTACTCATGGGGTGGAATTTTACCAGCCCGCCCGCCACGGAAATCGGGCAGGGGCAGACCATGCAAAGGTCTGTTGACCTCAGGCGGGATTTTCCGGTCTTGGGGCGAGCATGGCCGGCGAATCCCACCCATGATCTTTTATGGGCAGCACGGTAGCACAGTGGTTAGCACTGCTGCCTCACAGCGCCAGGGGCCCAGGTTCGATTCCAGGCTTGGATCACTGTCTGTGCGGAGTTTGCACGTTCTCCCCGTTTCTGTGTGGGTTTCCTCCGGGTGCTCTGGTTTCCTCCCACAGTCTGAAAGACGTGCGGGTGAGGTGGATTGGCCGTGCTAAATTCTCCCTCAGTGTACCTGAACAGGCACCGGAGTGTGGCGACTAGGGGATTTTCACAGTAACTTCACTGCAATGTGAATGTAAGCCTACTTATGACTAATAAATAAATATTATTTTTAATTATGACATGAAATGATCGAGAAATGAAACATGTTCATTGCTCCTGCTACCCTGGCATAAACACAGTCATCAACAAATGGGATTATATGGACACATATTTCAAAAAAGGGAGGAGGCTCAATTGCAGCATTAATACCAGCTTGCACTAAATGGACTGAATAGCCTTTTTCTACACTGTGGGCAGGGTTTTCTGTCAGTGCTCGGCCCAAGACTGGCAAATCTCACCCGCGGTTAACAGACCTTTGCGTGGTCCGGGTCCCGCCCTCTACGATTCCCGTGGCGGGCAGGATGGGAAGATTCCACCCTGTATGTCATTTTATGTACATAATTCTTTAAAAAGACACTTTTCTTTCAAAAGAAAGAGTTCAAACCCAAGGTAAGGACACCGGCTTGACACAAGATTTGCGAAGTACACAGAACTTCTGATCTCCTGGAAGAGAAATAGGGAACGTGTGAAAGCAAATAATCCTGTCAGTCAGAATTCCATTTATTGAATGACCCTGTACCCAATCTGTGCGCCAATCCCCTGAGATACACGTTAATAGAATGGTTAACTTTTTGCTCGCCACTCCCCACCCTGTTTTAATTAGAAACAGGACAAGCTATGACATGCTTTCAGAAACTTGTGAAATATGTAAGCACCATTTTCCCATGCTGCTCGATATGAAAAGAAAAGGTGGTGGATCCTTTTCCATTGTGAAAAGTTCTTACCAAATTTCTGTCAATAAATTGTTCCATATCGTGTTCCTTTTATATTAATTTTGAATGTGAAAAACGAGAATGGCCGGATTTTAAAATAATTTTTCGTCTCTCTTTTAAGTTCTCCGTGTGTCACGCATAGTTCCCGTGACCAAGAAAAACAGCAGGGTTGTCTGCCTGTGCCTGTGTGTAGGAAAGCGCCTGGTTTTCATTCCTTCCAAGATTAGGAAGTCATCGAGTGGAAAAATGTTTCGCTATCTTAAATGAATTATAATTTGCTTCTGAACACATGCTTTTATGTCCAACCAGTATAAAAATTCCAATTCATCACACCTCCCGGTTGTGTGGAAGATACTTTTAAGTGGACAGATTATTTGTCAAGACTTGTATCTTCTTTAAAGTAGGAACCACAGAGGAGGTCGCAGCGTATTCCATTGAGTTAACTTTCCTTACCTCTGTAATGCTATCTGACAACCATGCAAGACTTTAAACTGTCTGTGTTTATATAATTTCTTTCTTGATGGCAGACCCATAAATAACTTATGCAGTCACGGATCAGACAGAGGTCATGATTATCAGTGAGTGGGTGGGTGACATATTGACATGTTAGGTATTCTGTCGTGTTGCTATTCAGTGCGACCTGCGCTGAACCTTTCTCTGTTACAGTGTGAACACTCTGATCTTTTCTTGCCTAATGTCTAGTAAGTTAAAATGGCAGAGGTTTCAAAAGATAAAACTAGGCCAATTTCTTAAAATACCCTTCAGAATGAACAAAGAAACATTCCAGGTCAAATTCTGAGTCAAAGTCTGCTTGTCTTTGTAATTAATGACAGAAATTGTAGGTTTTAAAGTCTTGCGTTGCTGATTGATTCAGTGGATTTTTAGTTTTAAAGAAAAGCAAAAATTCTCCATGGCCGGAACTCTACCACCTTGTCTGTCACGGAATCAGAGCGGGCGAGGGTCCGACAACAGAAATCTCCGTTGACCTCGGGAGGGAATTTCCCTGTTATTGTTAAAAGAAGCAAAGTTTAAAGTTTTTACTTATTTGTCACAAATAAGGCTTACATTAACACTGCAATGAAGTTACTGTGAAATTCCCCTAGTCGCCACACTCCGGTGCCTGTTCGGGTCAATGCACCTAACCAGCACGTCTTTCAGACTGTGGGAGAAACTGGAGGAAACCCACGCAGCCACAGGGAGAACGTGCAAACTCCACACAGACAGTGACCGAAGCCGGGAATCGAACCCGGGTCCCTGGCGCAGTGAGGCAGCAGTGCTAACCACTGTGCCACCTTGCCTCCCTACATTTCTGGTTTACATACATTGTCTTTACATTTTATAAATTCAGCCTCATTAAAATTGATATAAGTTTTAGTATCACAGGTAGGCTTACATTAACACTGCAATGAGGTTACTGTGAAAATCCCCTCGTCACCACACTCCAGCACCTTTCAGGTACACCGAGGGAGAATTTAGCACAGCGGATGCACCTAATCAGTGCGTCTTTCGGACTGTGGGAGGAAACCGGAGCACCCGGAGGAAACCCACACAGACACGGGGAGAACGTGCAAACTCCACGCAGACAGTGACCCAAGCCAGAAATCGAACTTGGGTCCCTGGCGCTGTGAGGCAGCAGTGCTAACCACTGTGCCACTGTGTAGTACCCTTCTGCAAGGAGAAGTTCCGCTGATTAAAAAGAGATGTTTTCTCTGCTTTATACCTTCTCACCTCCTGGAGTTACTGAGTAAAATGGTCTCATAATTTATCTTTTTTTTTCCCTGTGGTTGTTAACTTTTACAAACTGTGCACACCTTTGGCAAAGGAAATACTGAATTTGAAGTTTAACAAACTTGACTTCACGGCTGGGCAGTGGTGACTTTCATGTGGTCCAGGAGCGGAGAGCAAGACTTGTCCTCGCTTTCTCAAAACAGGTGATGGAAAATTCAGCCAGAGATCCCACGGCCCATCAATTTTTCCCCTCAGCCTCCTGTGCAATGATCTGCATTGACCTTCAGGCGAGGTGTATACTGAGGTTCCCCATAATGCATCTCCCTACAGAAACATAGAAACTAGAAGCAGAAGTAGGCCATTTGGCGCTTTGAGCTTGTTCCGTCATTCATTTTGATCATGGCTGATCATCAAATACAATACCCTGATCCCGCCTTTCCCCCATATCCCTTGATATCTTTAGCCTCAAGACGGATATCTAATTTCTTCTTGAAATCACACAATGTTTTGGCCTCAACTACTTTCTATGTTAGTGAATTCCACACATTCACCACCCTCTGGGTGAAGAAATTTCTCCTGACCTCAGTCCTAAAAGGTTTACCCCTTATCCTCAAACTATGACCCCTAGTTCTGGACTCCCCCACCATCGGGAACATTCTTTTTAAATCTACCCTGTTCAATCCTGGTAGAATTTAATAAGTTTCGATGAGATCCCCTCTCAGTCTTCTAAACTCCAGTGAATGCAATCCTAACCTACTTAGCCTCTCCTCATATGACAGACCTGCTATTCCAGGACCTGCTATCTCAGGAATCAGCCTGGTAAACCTTCGCTCCTCCCTCTGTAGCAAGGATATCCCTCCTCAGATAAGGACACCAAAACTGAACACACTGGGTGGCACAGTGGTTCGCAGGGACCCCAGTTTGATTCCCAGCTTGGGTCAATGTCTGTGTGGAGTTTGCACGTTCTGCCCATGTCTGCGTGGATTTCCTCCGGGTGCTCCGGTTTCCTCCCACAGTCCTAAAGATGTGCTGGTTAGGTGCACTGGCCATGCTAAATTCTCCCTCAGTGTGCCCAAACAGGCACCGGGTGTGGCGACTAGGGGATTTTCACATTGCAGTGTGAATGTAAGCCTACTTGTGACACTAATAAATAAAACCTAAAACAGTACTCCAGGTGTGGCCTCACCAATGCCCTGTTTGATTACAGTAAAACATCCCTATTCCTGTACTCAAACCCTCCTGCTATGAAGGCCAACATACATATAGAATGGATTTGCTCATTGCCACTGAGGTACCAAGGGATGGGCAATACCTACAATATTGTAGCCTACTACAATCTCAGTGTTTTCATGAATGGAGAACAAAATAAAATGAGATGAGAGGTGAGGAGAATGAAGTGTTAACCAACACTCATTTAAAATTAGGCTAATTGGTAAAGGCTTCCTTTATTCTGATACTTGCTCTTCTTTCTCTCTCTCTCTTCCTCACTCCATTTTTCTTCAGCTCCTAGATCCATGGGTCTATAAGTCCATTATTCTTCTATTCTCACATCCTTGCGCATCCTTGTGGGGCAGCTCGGTGGCACAGTGGTTAGCACTGCTGCCTCACAGCGCCAGGGACCCGGGTTCAATTCCAGCATCGGATCACTGTCTGTGTGGAGTTTGCACATTCTACAAGTTTCTGCGTGGGTTTCCTCCAGGTGCACTGGTTTTCACCAACAATCCACAGATATGCGGGTTAGGTGGATCGGCCATGGCAAACTGCCCATTAATGCCAGGGGGATTAGGAGGGTAGTATGTGGGGTTATGGGGATAGGGCCTGGGTGGGATTGTTGTCAGTGCAGACTGGAAGGGCCAAATGGCCTCATTCTGCCATGTAGATTCCATGAATCCATTGTCAATTGTCTATCTAACGCGCAAAAGCATCAATTAACAAAATCATTGTCGCTTGCGGGACATTCAGAACTGCTGATTCTCATTTTCACACAGAATTAACCCATTTCCTCTTCATTTTAATCCCCTCAGACATAACGGAACATAAAATTAACACGAGGGTTTTATTTTGTGCATCCTGGTTCGAGAAAGGAAGAGGAGAAAGATATGTTGGTTGACTCTGTAAACGGCACAGAGGGACAAGGGGACATATTAGCGATCCTTTCGAGGCTCACACCAAATACTGGTATCGGCAGTAACAATATTCCTCAGAACCTAAGGAAAATATATTTTGTGGGGAAATTTGCAGCGCCTAGCTTTCTCTTCAGATCCATAGTTCTTTGATCCTACATTACTCGGCTCCTGTGTGGCGTGACACTTGATTTTTTACAGCCCCTCACAGTTCAGAACATGCCACACTGTTTCGCACAGTGTGGAGCCTTCAGCTGGGCGTTTGCGTTTCAGCCGGCCTGATAGATGATCGTGCTTCTGCAATCTGTGGCAGTGCTAATGGAACCACCCCCCCGATCCCACTTTCCCCCTCCCCTGACTAAGAAAAATAGACAGTGCTGCCAGGACAAATAACTCCAGAACAAAAAAAAACGTTAATGGCTCACAATAATTGTGGTGTTTAAACATTCCCATGAAGTCCAGACATCAGTGCCGCAGCCTGGAATATCTGGGATGTGTAGCATTCTTTTTAAGTGACACAAGCCCTAGAACAACAGTGCAGGAGACAGTGGCAACAGAGACTCGAGTTTCCAGAAATACGTTGTCATGTATTTTAGTCCAAAGGCGAACAGGAATGTCAGCCTCAGAAGCATTGACGCAGACAACCTGGCTCTCACCTCCGCACCCTCCCAAAAGCAGCTCCACAAGATAGTGGAATCTATATATAGTTTAGCCACTGCTGTAGCTAAAGGATGGGTAATCTCTCTGACAATGGAACTCCAGCATTTCTTTAACGAGGAGTTTTATGAAGAGTCATATTTCGTGCTCATGCAATTCTTTACTCATTGCTCAACCTATTCATTGATATGTTTTTAAGTAACATTTGATTGGATACCTTTTATGTATCCCTGAAAAAAGAAACATGTGGTCAAAGTTTTTCATATTCCACTCATCAGGATTGATGCAATAATGCCAAAGATGTGCAGGTTAGGTTGATTGGCCATGGTAAATTGGCCCTTAGTGTCAGGGGGACTAGCAGGGTATTAATGCGGGGCTACGGGGATAGGGGCTGGATGGGAGTGTGGTCGGTGCAGACTCGATGGGCCGAATGGCCTCCTTCAGCACTGTAGGGATTCTATGATCCTATGGATACCAAATCTCAAGCGGAACAACAATTTATACTGCATAAGAAAAGGATGCTGATTGACTTTTTATGTAATTATTTGACCCTGAATGGATTAGTCGCTGTAGGGAATATTTAACTCACTGGCCACTTCTATTTCCGATTTCAGCTCTTGCAAGTTTGAACTATCCATGTCTACATAGACATGGAGGATTAGCATTATTACTATAATCATGTCTATCGTATTAATTTATTTGTACAATTTAAGAATGTTTCTTGGAATTACTCCCGAACAATTGTGAGTTTATCCACTGAATGACTGAGCTCAACAGATCAGGATGTTCCCAGGAAAGCAAAGATGGGCACAATTCCTAAATCTGTTCACTAATTTAGCATCTTGCTCTCATGCCCACATGTCCCTCCTTGGCCTGCTGCAATGCTCCAGTGAAAGCCAATGCAGACTGGGGAGCAGCACCTCATCGTCTGATTAGGCACAGGTTTTGCTCACTTGGCTGGGCAGCTGGCTAGCGATGAAAAGAGACACCAACATCATGGGTTCAATTCCCGTACCAGCTGAGGTTATTCGTGCCTTTTCCCCAGCCTTGCCTCTCGCCTGAGGTGTGGTGGTCTCAGATCAATTCCCCACCAGTCAAAGGGGAGAGCAACTTCTGGTCACCTGGGACGATGGCAACTTTACCTTTCAACCACCCTGTGCAAACACAGTCCCTCCACTGAGCCATCTGTCACTTGTTCCTAAGTTTTGCCACATTGTTGTTGCAATCTCTCCCACTTATCACTCTTCCAGCTTTTCTACCCCTTTTATACAGTATCTCATCCAACACATTTTTCTCTCTCTTTAGTTTTGTAGAAGAGTCATAAGGACTTGAAATGGTGGGTGGGATTTACCGTGCTTCGCAGCAGCAGGAACAAAGAGAACAAAGAACAAAGAAAATTACAGCACAGGAACAGGCCCTTCGGCCCTCCTAGCCTGCACCCACCTAAGGGAAATAAATGGCTGGTGGAGGGATTTCCTGGTCTCGCTGCTGTCAGTGGGATTTCCCATTGAAAGCACCTCTTCCCACCATGGAACACGTGGTGGGGGTGTGCTATCGACAGTACCAGAAGATCCTGTATGTATGAATGTCTTCTCTCCCTCCAGATGCTGCCAGACCTGCTGAGTTTTTCCAGCATTCTCTGTTTGTGTTTCAGATTACAGTCCCCGCAGTATTTTGCTGTTACACTAGCCAGTGAAGCCTGATGGACGTGCATACTTGTTAACATTTAGTAAGGACTGTAGGAGGTGTTTGATTTTCAACAGTTGAATAAGCTGCTGACACACATTGTCAAAAACAGCCAGTTAGAAAAAGCACAGGTGAGTGACCAACACCTGTGGAATATTAACCCATTGACAAATCTGTAGAAAGAGGGAGAAAACTGATGATAGGGGAGGAAAGATTTTCTTTTAAAACAAAAGGCAAAATATTGCAGATGCTGAAACATAAAAGAAAAAGATGAAAGGGCGCCATGGTGGCACAGTGGTTAGCACTGCTGCCTCACAGCACCAAGGACCTAGGTTCAATTCCTGGCTTGTCTGTAAAGAGTCTGCACATTCTCCCCATGTCTGCGTGGGTTTTCTCTGGGCCTACTTGTAACCCTGATAAATAAATAATGTCTTTTAGGGAAGGAAATCTCCCATCCTTACCTGGTCTGGCCTACATGTGACTCCAGATCCACAGCAGTGTAGTTGAAATGGAGGGCAATTAGAGATGGTTAATAAATACTGGCTAAGACGGTGACACCCATATCCCATATATGAATAAAGTAATTTAAAAAAAAATTAAATTGCTATTGTCCATTTTAAATTATTGCACAAAGGCAAAATAACTCCCATGTTAGAACCAAATCAACAATCGTAAAGTTAAATCTGTTTCTCTCTCTTTACAGATAACCTGAACTGCTGAGCACTCAGAGGATTTTCTGTTCTTATTTTTGATTTTGATTTGATTTATTATTGTCACATGTATGAACATACAGTGGAAAGTTTTGTTTCTTGCGCACTACACAGACAAAACATACTGTTCATAGAGAAGGGAATGAGAGAATGCAGAATGTAGTGTTACAGTCACAGTGAGGGTGCAGAGAAAGATCAACTTAATGCAAAGTAGGTCCATTCAAAAGTCTGATGGCAGCAGGAAAGAAGCTGTTCTTGAGTCAATTGGTAGTGACCTCAGACTTTTGTATCTTTTTCCCGACGAAAGAAGGTGGAAGAGAGAATGTCCGGGATGCATGGGGTCCTTAATTATGCTGGCTGCTTTTCCGAGGCAGCAGGAAGTGTAGACAAAGTCAATGGATGGGAGGCTAGTTTGTGTGATGGATTGGACTGCATACATGACCTTCTGTAGTTTCTTGCAGTCTTAGGCAGAGCAGGAGCCATACCAAGCTGTGATACAAACATAATGAATGCTTTCTATGGTACATCTGTAAAAGTTGGTGAGAGTCGTAGCTGACATGCCAAATTTCCTTCTGAGAGATGTTGGTGGGCTTTTTTAACTATATGGAGGGACAAGGACAGGTAAGAGTCATAGAGTCGGAGAGGTTTACAGCATGGAAACAAGCCCTTTGGCCCAACTTGTCCATACCGCCCTTTTTTTAACTCCTAAGCTAATCCCAATTGCCCACATTTGGCCCATATCCCTCTATACCCTCTATACTTAGTCACGTAACTATCTAAATGCTTTTTAAAAGACAAAATTGTACCCGCCTCTACTACTACCTCTGGCAGCTTGTTCCAGCCACTCACCACCCTCTGTGTGAAAAAATTGCCCCTCTGAACACTTTTGTATCTCTCCCCTCTCTCCTTAAACCTCTGCCCTCTAGTTTTAGACTCCCCTACCTTTGGGAACACATATTGACTATCTAGCTGATCTGTGCCCCTCATTATTTTATAGACCTCTATAAGGTCACCCCTCAGCCTCCTATGCTCCAGAGAAAAAATTCCCAATCTATCCAGACTCTCCTTACAACTCAAACCATCAAGCCCCGGTAGCATCCTAGTAAATCTTTTCTGCACTTTTTCTAGTTTAATAATATCCTTTCTATAATAGGGTGACCAGAACTGCACACAGTATTCCAAGTGTGACCTTACCAATGTCTTGTATAACTTCAACAACTTCTTGTCCCAACTCCTGTATTCAATGTTCTGACCGATAAAACCAAGCATGTCAAATGCCTTCTTCACCACTCTGTCCACCTGTGACTCCCATTTCAAGGAGCTATGAACATGTACCCCTAGATCTCTTTGCTTTGTAACTCTTCCCAACACCCTATCATTAACTGAGTAAGTCCTGCCCTGGTTCAATCTACCAAAATGCATCACCTCACATTTATCTAAATTAAACTCCATCTGCCATTCGTCAGCTCACTGGCCCAGGTTGTTGATGATCTGGACACTTAAAAACCTGAAGCTCTCGACTCTTTCTACTTCGTCCCTGTTGATGTAGACAGGGGCATGTTCTCTTTACGCTTCCTGAAGTTGATGACAATCTCCTTCATTTTGTTGACATTGAGGGAGAGATTATTGTTGCCGCACCAGTTCACCAGATTCTCTATCTCATTCCAGTACTCTGTCTCGTCATTGTTTGAAATCCAACCCACAACGGTGGCATCGTCAGCAAATTTGAAAATTGAGTTGGAGGGGTTAAAGGTTGCTTCTACTCTGTCAATAGTTTAATTTTTCCGCCATTCTTTCCCTCAGGGGATGCAATGGCCCAGAGGTATTATCGCTAGACTATTAACCCAGAAAATCAGCTGGATTTTGAAAATGTTTTGGGGACCCGGGTTCGAATCCTGCCATGGCAGCTGGTGGAATTTAAATCAATAAAAGACATCTGGAATTAAGAATCTAATGATGACCATGAAACCATTGTCGACTGTCGAGAAAACCCATCTGGTTCACTAATGTCCTTTACGGAAGGAAAGCTGCTGTCCTTACTTGATCTGGCCTACATGTGACTCCAGAGCCACAGCAATTTGGTTGACTCTCAACTGCCTTCTGAACAAGGGCAACTAGGGATGGGCAATAAATGCTGGCCAGCCAGTGAAGCCCCATGTCCCACGAATGAATCAATAAAATAACAGTGCAATTTCTAGGTTGGATTATGTCGGTATTAAATATTTTATAAGCTTTCATCTTAGGTCATTTCTTATTTGGTAAGAAACAACACATTGCAATTGGAGATAGATTTTAGTGTCTTACAGGTTGAAAACACAATGGGAGCAGCTTTGATATGCGACAGTTTAAAGTAAGAAATTGTTAATCGGCCCCCTGTTTTACATGGAAACAAAATCAGAGAGAGATGTAAAATGGGATGTATAATGCAGATGCACAAGCAGCCCATTTATTAAAGTTATCAGTCAAAATTATCCCTATGTTAAACAAAGATAGACTTTATTAAATCTAGCAAAGGAGGGAGCTAAATATTCGACTAATGATTTTTATGGCAAAACGTGACAATGCGCAACAATCAAACAGATAACTTGTTGGTGCTGGAGTAATTTAGTCCATTAGCAGTAAACCAACAGTTAACAATACGAAGAATGAGGAGGGGAAGTAGCTGAGACACTGAACTTTCCCCTTTAGGAAGTGGGTTCAAATCCAGCCTCCGCTGGCCACATGAATATCTGCTGCCTACAAGGATCCTGTGTCAAATGAGTTGGCGGTGTTCTCAAACAATATAAAAAGCTATCCTTAGTCACTGATTAAGGATCACTCAGAGGACACTCAGCGGCTGCTGTTGGAAACAGAAAATAAATCATTCTGTTACAGTGGGGGTGATGGCCTGAGGATGGGGCTGTTGTATTTTATGGGGGCAGTGTAAATGGGATTTTTCTATATGTCTATACCTCACTTGGGAGTTAATACTGACACTGAGTGCCTGAAATAGGAAGACTTGGGTACTCCAGCATTGAAACCTCTTATCTCAACAGGCACAAACGTTAAAATTTAAAAATAATTACCACAGCATTTCACATTAACAAACATTGTATTATTTTTAAAATCCAGGTAAAATAGTGACTTTGTGTTGAGTATTGCCGCAGAAAGACATTTTGTCGAAGCTTTTTGTCTTACGTTCATCAGGGCAATCGCAAGAATATCAATGCCAGGGGAAGCAATAACTTTATACTGTATGAGAAGAGAGTGTTGGGTGGTTGGCAAGTGGACTCTGATTGGTAGAGACATTGCCATGGAGAATGCACCAGTTGATGATGACTGACAGTTAACTGCCAAATATTGGGCTTACCCAAGCAACTCATGGCATTGTTTTAGTACAATACTTTGGGAGCGGAAACATTGAAGATAAGATATTTGGATGAGTAAAACAATATTTATTACTGCTTTATCATATTATTGTTTCATGCTTCCAGCAAATATCTATGCCTACAATTTTTCCAAAGCACATATCTGTGGGTAGGCATTCTAATGTCATTCAATCATCCAGAAAATTCCAAAATGCAGAAACGACATTGTCCCAAGCATTGCAGACTGAAGAGTTTACAGTAAATTGAAAACGGAATTTTACAGTCTCGCCCACCTGAGGCTCGTAAGATCCCGCCCGAGGCCAACAGACAATGCCATTCTGCGAGCCAATGCGGTAAAATTGTAGCCATAATTTACTAAGGAGCTGACTACTGTGCCCCAGTGAAACTAGTAAATGGTTCTGTATATTTTTTAAAGGTCATTTTCGATCATTTAAAATCAGACTCCTCAGAGGTGGTGCAACAAACACTCTTAACGAAATGTTTCCATTTTTTGATCAAGCGTTTTTCAGCTGAGTTAATAAACCTGAACTGTTATCACTGTTAAATACATCAAGGAAGCATCCTGTTGACCTTGAGAGGCGGGAATAGAGAGAGCATTGCAGTGTCCGAGACACCATTGAGGCCTCCCGTGCCCGTTGGGCTCTGCTGGGACTGGGGCGTATTGTCGACCATATTTTGATTTGAGGCTTTCAGTTTTTTGTTTTTCATTTAGGACAGTTCCCTCCTTTTTGGGGGGCTGCCCTTCTTGCTTTGTCCCTGAGTTTGTTTGATTTAGTTCATCTAATAAACCAAAAATCATGTTGAGAGGCAGAAATGGGATACAAAAAACTCATTTAACTCATTGCACCCATGCCTTCCACATGAGCATGTACAATGTGCACAGCTATAAACATTCATATTACATCCTGACAAAAATTATTTGAGTAATATTTACATGAAAGAACATAAAGATTATGATAAGACCTTACACATGAGGATTTAGCATCAACTGCAAGAAAGATGAGCTGAAGTTCCCCCCCCCCCGCCAACCCCCCACCCACCTCCTTGGTTCTTAATCCATCATGAGTAGCACAATGTGGTTGCAGTGTGTTTGGTTTGAAATGTAACGTGTCTGACGGTCACGTCTGGCTTTAGGTAGCGATGTGATTATGCCACGAGGCTGCCTCTGGAGGTGGACATCTCGAGATCAGTTCAATAAAGCCTTTCTCAGAAGCAGACAGCGAAGAAGACTGCTGTCCTTACACAATGAAACAGAATGGATGGAATTGTCCCAACCCCGCCCGCCATGGGAATCGTAGCAGACGGGACAGAAAATTTAATGGACCATGCAAAGGTCCTTGACCTCGGGCAGGAATTTCCGGTCTTGGGGCGAGCGCGTCTGGAAAATTCCACCCAATGTCTCTCAACAAGGGGGCTAGAAAGATCTGCAGGGAGATTCACGTTTAGATAATCTCTCATGCCTGCTGCTGAATGGTTACATTGACAACATCCTGGAACAAGGCCTCAAGGCTCCATGCCACAAAGTTTGGTGTAAAGCAGATTATTATTAAAAATAGGGGGCTGAAAATACAAAACAAGACTGGAACTCTAACTAGCTAACGAGCCGCAAAGCAAGACCAGTCCAAGCAACTGGAATAATTGAATGAAAACTCCAGCTTATTAATTTACCGTCTATGTTATGGAAAGTGATCAGCAGGATTCTACGTATGAGTGCCTGGGATAGGGCTGGTGTCATTGCGTTTCAGAGAAAGCCCAATCGTCTCTTCTGATGTATTCATCCCTTTTTGTCTCCTTTTCTGAGAAAGGATGTTCTTGCTCTCGAGGGAGTGAAGTGAAGGTTTACCTGGCTGATTCTGGGGGACGGATGTATGAGGAGAGGTTGACTAGGTTAGGATTGTTTTCACTGGAGTTCAGACAAACGAGGGGGGATCTCATGGAGACTTATAAAATTCTAACAGGACTAGGCAGGGTAGATGCAGGAAGGACGTTCCTGATGGTGGGGGTGTCCAGAACCTGTGGTCACAGTCTGAAGATTCGGGGTAGCCCATTTAGGAAGGAGATGAGGAGACATTTCTTCAACCAAAGAGTGGTGAGCCTGTGGAATTCATTACCACAGGAAGTAGTTGATGCCAAAACATTGAATGCATTCAAGAGGCGGCTGGATATAGCACTTGGGGTGAATGAGATCAAAGGTTATGGGGAGAAAGCAGGATTAGGCTATTGAGTTGGATGATCAGCCATGATCGTGATGAATGGTGGAGCAGGCTCGAAGGGCCGAATGGCCTCCTCCTGTTCCTATCATCTATGTTTCTACATTCATCAAATTCCAAAAATAATTAATTGACATTGCATAAATTATGTGACAGAATTCCATTACATGTTCCAAAAGGTGGAGCAGTCTTCAGGTTTGCTAATGTTGCATTTAAGGGATTATATAGCAACAAAATTGCAATGCTGGTACATTACACCTGCATGCAGAATCGGTACGTACATACCACTCATAATATTAGATCTTCGATATCCGTTTTATGCCTGCAACACAGGCGGATTATGATCCAGTTTCTAGGCCATTTTTGCATCCTCCAGTCACAGTTTAAATCAAATTACCCATTATCCAGGTTAACCAGGACACTCCTATATCTCAAGGGCCTGGATTCTACCACCTCTGAATCCATGAAGGAAATATCCGAGCCTTTGAACTTATCCCCAAAACTTGACTTTCCAGAATTATCCTGGGTTTTCCCTGAAACCTATCTCATATAAATGTTCTTTAAAGGATGTTTGCCAAAACTGCATATTATTTTGAAAAAGATATAAGAAACAAATTAGAAAGCATTATTTAATTTGATTTATTATTGTCACGTGTATTAGTATACAGTGAAAAGTATTGTTTGTTGCATACTGTTCATAGAGAAGGAAAGGAGAGAGTGCAGAATGTAGCGTTACAGTCATAGCTAGGGTGTGGAGAAAGATCAACTTAATGCGGGGTAAGTCCATTCAAAAGTCTGATGGCAGCAGGGAAGAAGCTGTTTTTGAGTCGATTGGTACGTGATCTCAGACTTTTTCCCGATGGAAGAAGGTGGAAGAGAGAATGTCCAGGGATGCGTGGGGTCCTTAATTATGTTGGCTGCTTTGCTGAGGCAGCGGGAAGTGTAGACAGAATCAATGGATGGGAGGCTGGTTTGCATGATGGATTGGGCTACATTCATAACCTTTTGTAGTTCCTTGTGGTCTTGGGCAGAGCAGGAGCCATACCAAGCCGTGATACAACCAGAAAAAATGCTTTCTATGTACTAGCTTCAAATAACCTGTGATGAATTCCCTGTGGACTTGCAGATAAAATTGCCATGAATTTCTGGCTGATGATAGCTGAATGCCATTTTTCTAACTCACGCATTTCATAATCCTTACAGTGTTATTTCAAAATTAACTTGATGATAACAATGTTAAGTCACACATTCTTCTTGGAAATAAATGCTTACATCGAATCCGCATCGAAATCGAGCCAGAAAGCACTGTTGGCATTCAATATTACCCAGATCATTGCTCCTGAGATCAATTAGCTCATAACAAACTGAAAGCAGGAGCAGGCGAGACCAAACTCACCTTCACTGCAGGTATGAACTCCATTCTCCTCTGCCAACTCCACGGCATCTTCCTCAAATTTAGAGAGCTCCTGCAAGTTGGCCATCCCTCCTCCAGTCTGTGGTCTCTCCCTTCTGATGTGGGCAAGCTTGGTCTTCCTGAAGACAAGTGGATGGGGTGTGATGAGGAGGTGATGGAGCAGAGGCTGGCAAGCATGCCAACTGTGTGTGTTGAGCACATGTCGCTCCCCCGGCCCACCCCACCCCTTTCTTAGTAAGGGCTGAAGATGCTGTTTGTGCTAGATCCATGGAATCCTTACAGTGCAGAAGGAGGCTATTCGGCCCATCGGGTCTGCACCGACCACAATCCCACCCAGGCCCTATCGCCATAACCTCATGCATTTACCCTAACTAGTCCCCCTGACACTAAGTGGCAATTTAGCATGGCCAATCCACCTAACCCACACATCTTTGGACTGTGGGAGGAAACTGGAGCACCCGGAGGAAACCCACGCAGACACGGGGAAAACGTGCAAACTCCACACAGACAGTGTCCCAAGCCGGGAATCGAACCCAGGTCCCTGGCGCTGTGAGGCAGCAGTGTTAACCACTGTGCCACCCAGTGGGATGCTGGTCAATAGACTTTCAAGGCTGATATCTTCCCTTGTTAATACGATGTGAGCTGTCTGACATTTCATCACACCATTCTGAGAGTGTGAGTTGGAGTGCGCGAAAGGTTAACTTACCTTGGCAGTGTGGATTAGATCATTCATCCTCTTCTTGCGCCGGATGACATTTCTCTGTTGGTTGCCCGTGGAGCTGACTTCCTTCGCCACCATCTCCCAGGCTAGTGAGGTAAGGTTGTTGAACCTCCTGGATCTACCCTTGGGTAAAAGAATCCCATGGTGCTGGCGGGCACCTCAACTAAAGCCACCAGGGAGTCCTGGCTAAACCTTGGCATAATCTTTATGTTCCTCCAAAATGTAAACTTTGTCTGTTACTCAGCATAGTAACAATGCCACACCAAAAGGATTGGTGGGGCCAAGATAAGACTTTGGTTAGTGTATTACTTCAAAATACAGTCTACCGTCAGGCAACTTGTCAGTTACAGGGTAATGGAGAGGCCGTCTATCAAATCCTCAACCCGAGAAATGGTCACCACTATTTCTCTCCCATGATTCCTCTGATTCTGGCCTGCCTGCCAGACACCCGCCTCCCTGGGTTGGGGTGTGGGGCAAGAGCCGGCCAGAGTTTCCCTTCATTTCTTCCCGGGTGCTCTGGTTTCCTCCCACAGTCCAAAAATGTGCAGCTTAAGCTGTTTGGCCACGCTAAACTGCCCCTTAGTGTCAGGGGGATTAAATATGTGGGATTACGGGGATAGGGCCTGGGTGGGATTGTTGTCCTTGCAGGCTCGATGAGGCCGAATGGCCTCCTTCTGCACTGTAGGGATTCTATGTCACCCTGAGAATGGTGCCTCACATGGGATTCGGGAAGGTGGAAGGTCACGCTGGAGTCTAATTCCGCAGTGTTCTTTTGCTGGCAGCCACTTCCTCTGCTTTGATGCTGTGCGTTCCGAGCGTCTGAAGGTATTTTGTGAAACTTGCTGGGAGTTTAAAGGGAGTTCTGCACAGCTAAATAATGGATTTCCTCCTGGGGACTTCCTGTGCCTTTGAGGAGGACATGGAGAAGGAAGAGATGGAATCTGGATTAGTGCCGAACCACGCACGTAGGCAACAGCTGACCGCCAAGTATCGACACGAGAGAGTCTACGTACAGACCGCAGTGGTCTTGTCTACATTGATCCCATAGGCAAAGGCTGTGCTTGATCCTGCTGACTGACTAGTTCCACTGAGGTTACCTGGAAGCACCCAGAGGCATAGAAACCTCTTTCAACTTACTTATGACAGTGCATTTGACAACAGCAGCAAGCGTTTATGTATTTAGATGCTTCCAGACTGCCTTTTGTGAAATGAATCACCCAGACATTTGTTGTTACGTTCAATAAGGCGCGGATGCTCTGTTGAAGTATGGATGATGTGGAGATGCCGGCGTTGGACTGGGGTAAACACAGTAAGAAGTTTAACAACACCAGGTTAAAGTCCAACAGGTTTATTTGGTAGCAAAAACCACACAAGCTTTCGGAGCTCTTAGCCCCTTCTTCAGGTGAGTGGGAATTCTGTTCACAAACAGAGCTTATAAAGACACAGACTCAATTTACATGAATAATGGTTGGAAGTATGGACTCAGCAACTCAGCAAAAGAGAAAAGTCACACTATTCCGCCCACAGATCATAGAAACCCTACAGTGCAGAAGGAGGCCGTTCGGCCCATCGAGTCTGCATCGATCACAATCCCACCCAGGCCCTTTCCCCTAACCCCACATATTTACTCCACTAATTCCGATAACCTACGCATCCCAGGACACTAAGGGGAAATGTAGCATGGCCAATAAACCTAACCCGCACATCTTTGGACTGGGGGAGGAAACCGGAGCACCCGGAGGAAACCCACGCCGACACAGGAAGAACGGGCAAACTCCGCACAGACAGTGACCCGAGCCAGGAATCGAACTCGAGTCCCTGGACATGTGAGGCAGCAGTGCTAACCACTGAGCCACTGTGCCGCCGCGATGTGACAGAGCTGACTAGCGGCGGAACAATGATGTATATATTCAGTGAACTCAAAAACCACAAACCACCAAGGACACAGGGCAGCAGGTGAAGATCACAGTTTTTTTCTGTCTGTTCTCTAAGCCAGGGAGTTGGCTTCAACTCGGAGCTCAGGAACTGTGGGCGGAATTCTCCCATCCTGCCCAGGGCAGGCTTCACGGCGGGTGGGAGCAAGGACTCCAGCGGTAAGCAAAAAGTCAGAAACCTGCCAACCTAACACCAGTTTGCAATTCTACCAATGGTGGGTTAATGGCGGGTCGGTTAACCCGCTACTTGGTGGCATGTATGTAATTTGCATTCATTAATATCTCGTGAATGCTCATTAAAACAGATGATCACTAAAATCTCCTCGCTAATCCTTCTAATCCTGCATCACGACAGCGGGAAACTACATCGGCCTCAGACCCATTTGAAAATGCACACGTTAGATGTCGGTTCATTTGTGAATTTAAGATGAGTGCATCATAGATGGCCTACCTGCCATAGCGCTGCGCCGGTCCCGTTACGATGAATGCTATTCTGCTCAGGCTGTCGGGTTGGTCTCCTCCTGCTCTTTGCAGCTGTTGTCCAGTAGGACACCATTGTGCTGCGGTACTCAGGTTCAGACACTGACCAGGGCTGGTCAGGGGCGGCATGGTGGCACAGTGGTTAGCATTGCTGTCTCACAGTGCCAAGGACTCAGGTTCGATTCCTGGCTTGGGTCGCTGTCTGTGTGGAGTTTGCACTTTCTCCCCGTGTCTGCGTGGGTTTCCTCCGGGTACTCCGATTTCCTCCCGTGGTCCGAAAGACGTTCTGGTTAGGTGCATTGGCCATGCTAAATTCTCCCTCCGTGTACCCGAACAGGCGCCGGAGTGTGGCGACTCGAGGATTTTCACAGTAACTTCATTGCAGTGTTCTTGTAAGTCCACTTGTGACTAATAAATAAATAAAGTACACAGAACATAGAACATAGAACATTACAGCGCAGAACAGGCCCTTCGGCCCACGATGTTGCACCGACCAGTTAAAAAAAAAAACTGTGACCCTCCAACCTAAACCAATTTCTTTTCGTCCATGAACCTATCTACGGATCTCTTAAACGCCCCCAAACTAGGCGCATTTACTACTGATGCTGGCAGGGCATTCCAATCCCTCACCACCCTCTGGGTAAAGAACCTACCCCTGACATCGGTTCTATAACTACCCCCCCTCAATTTAAAGCCATGCCCCCTCGTGCTGGATTTCTCCATCAGAGGAAAAAGGCTATCACTATCCACCCTATCTAAACCTCTAATCATCTTATATGTTTCAATAAGATCCCCTCTTAGCCGCCGCCTTTCCAGCGAAAACAATCCCAAATCCCTCAGCCTCTCCTCATAGGATCTCCCCTCCATACCAGGCAACATCCTGGTAAACCTCCTCTGCACCCTCTCCAAAGCCTCCACATCCTTCCTGTAATGTGGGGACCAGAACTGCACACAGTACTCCAAGTGCGGCCGCACCAGAGTTGTGTACAGTTGCAACATAACGCTACGACTCCTAAATTCAATCCCCCTACCAATAAACGCCAAGACACCATATGCCTTCTTAACAACCTTATCTACTTGATTCCCAACTTTCAGGGATCTATGCACACATACACCTAGATCCCTCTGCTCCTCCACACTATTCAAAGTCCTCCCGTTAGCCCTATACTCAACACATCTGTTATTCCTACCAAAGTGAATTACCTCACACTTCTCCGCATTAAACTCCATCCGCCACCTCTCGGCCCAACTTTGCAACCTGTCTAAGTCTTCCTGCAAACTACGACACCCTTCCTCACTGTCTACCACACCACCGACTTTGGTGTCATCAGCAAATTTGCTAATCCACCCAACTATACCCTCATCCAGATCATTAATAAATATTACAAACAGCAGTGGCCCCAAAACAGATCCCTGAGGTACACCACTTGTAACCGCACTCCATGATGAATATTTACTATCAACCACCACCCTCTGTTTCCTATCCGCTAGCCAATTCCTGATCCAATTTCCTAGATCACCCCCAATCCCATACATCTGCATTTTCTGCAGAAGCCTACCATGGTGAACCTTATCAAACGCCTTACTAAAATCTATATATACCACGTCCACTGCCTTGCCCCCATCCACCTCCTTGGTCACTTTCTCAAAAAACTCAATAAGGTTAGTAAGGCACGACCTACCTGCCACAAAACCATGCTGACTATCACCTATCAATTCATTACTCTCCAAATAACTATAAATCCTATCCCTTATAATTTTTTCCAACATCTTGCCGACAACAGAAGTGAGACTCACCGGTCTATAATTCCCGGGGAAGTCTCTGTTCCCCTTCTTAAACAATGGGACAACATTCGCTAACCTCCAATCTTCTGGTACTATACCAGAGGCCAACGACGACCTGAAGATCAGAGCCAGAGGCTCTGCAATCACTTCTCTTGCCTCCCAGAGAATCCTTGGATAAATCCCATCCGGACCAGGGGATTTATCTATTTTCAGACCCTCCAGAATATCCTGCACATCCTCCTTATCAACTGTAATACTGTCTATTCTACTCCCCTGCAACCCAGTGTCCTCCTCAGCTATATTCATGTCCCCTTGCGTGAACACCGAAGAGAAATATTGGTTCAATGCTTCACCAATCTCCTCCGGTTCCACACATAACTTCCCTCTGCCATCTATAACTGGCCCTAAACTTGCCCTAACCAACCTTCTGTTCTTGACATACCTATAGAACGCCTTAGGATTCTCTTTAACCCTATCCGCCAAAGTCTTCTCATGTCCCCTTTTAGCCCTTCTAAGCTCGCTCTTCAACTCCCTCTTAGCCAATCTAAAGCTTTCTAGTGCACTACCCGAGTGCTCACGTCTCATCCGAACATAAGCCTCCTTTTTCTTTTTAACCAACAAAGAAACTTTTTTGGTGCACCACGGTTCCCTAGCCCTACCAATTCCTCCTTGCCTGACAGGGACATACCTATCACAGACTCGCAGTAGCTGCTCCTTGAAAAAACTCCACATGTCGGACGTTCCCAGTCCCTGTAATCTCCTAGTCCAACCTATGTTTCCTAATTCTCTCCTAATAGCCTCATAATTACCCTTCCCCCAGCTAAAACCACTGGCCCGAGGTTCATGCCTATCCCTTTCCATCACTAAGGTGAACGTAACCGAATTGTGGTCACTATCACCAAAATGCACACCAACTTCCAAGTCTAGCACCTGGTCTGGCTCATTTCCCAGCACCAGATCCAATATAGCCTCACCTCTAGTTGGCCTGTCTACATACTGAGTCAAAAAACCTTCCTGCACGCTTTGAACAAAAACTGACCCCTCTAACGAGCTAGAGCTATAACAATTCCAGTCAATATTAGTCAAGTTAAAATCCCCCATAACAATTGCCCTATTACTTTCACTCCTAAGCAGGATTGACTCCGCAATCCTTTCCTCAACCTCTCTAGAACTTTTAGGAGGTCTATAAAAGACTCCCAACAGGGTGACCTCTCCTCTCCTATTTCTAATCTCCGCCCATACTACCTCAACAGATAAGTCCTCATCAAACCTCCTCTCTGACACTGTGATACAATCTCTGACCAATAATGCTACCCCTCCCCCTCTTCTACCTCCTTCCCTACTTCGACTAAAACATTTGAACCCCGGGACCTGCAGCATCCATTCCTGCCCCTGCTCTATCCATGTCTCTGAAATAGCCACAACATCGAAGTCCCAGGTACTGATCCACGCTGCAAGTTCACCCACTTTATTGCGAATACTCCTGGCATTGAAGTATACACATTTCAAACCCTGCTCCACCCCACCTCTGCAATGCCGTGCATTGCAGTCCCCATCCATGCATCCCTCACTTTCAGCCCCACTACTCAGGATCCCTCCCCCCCCCCGAATCAGTTTAAACCTCCCTGCATGGCCTTAGCAAATTTACCCCCCAGGATATTGGTCCCCTTCTGATTAAGGTGTAGACCATCCTTCTCATAGAGGTCACACCTTCCCCAGTACGAGCCCCAATTGCTTAAGTACCTGAACCCCTCCCTCCTGCACCATCCCCTCAGCCATGAATTCAAACCTTCCCTCTCCCTATTCCTCTCTAAACTATCCCGTGGTACAGGCAAGAGTCCAGAGATAACCACTCTGTCAGTCTTGGCCTTTAGTTTCCACCCCAACTCCATAAATCCCTGCCTAATATCCCCTTCCCCTATCCTCCCTATGTCGTGTGTCCCCACATGTACAATAACTTGTGGTTTATCTCCCTCCCCCCTAAGAGTCCTGAATACCCTGTCAGACACATCCCGGACCCCAGCCCCTGGTAGGCAACACACCAACCCTGAGTCCCTACCTTTAGTTCCGACCCTCCTATCTGTCCCCTTAATTGTGGAGTCCCCAATCACAAGGCCCAGTCTTTTACAGCCCCTAACCACCTGAGCTTTCTCACTCGGCTCACCCCCAGAGATCTGCTCTCTATGCTCAGTTGATTCCTCCTCAACTGTAGCCTCCAGCACCGAAAACCTATTATGGAGGGGAACCGCCCCAGGGGATTGTCTTCCCGATTGCTTCTTACCCCTCCTCCTGGCATTGACCCAAGCCTCATTTCTAGGAGTTACTATTTCTCTATAACTCCGGGTTTGGGGAGTGCAGGACTCACATCTTTGTCCACAAGGCAGCACTGAGCAATGATACTCAGGTCCAAACTCCACTTACACAAACGAGCATTTTGACAGTCACTGTCCCCGGACTTGGCTTTGTCTGTACTGGGCCACAGATGGAATGGTGATGGACACTGGGGGCACCTGCAGCCTGGAGATTGCAAAGATATAATAAAAGGAGGGAGTAACATGACACTCTCCTGTGAGGATTCACCTCACGGTAATCTTAGATGGGGTGAGCAGAGGTTCACATGGGCACATCTCAAGTGATGGACCTGGGGTGGGGATGGGGGAGGATGGGGTGTGGGGGGGCGGGGGGTGCGGGAGGAGGTTAGGGATGTCCACCACAACAGTTATGGGATCCATTATTAGGAGAGGCTGAAAACCAATAGAAATGAGCTCTACATTGATGCTGCGATGTTCTAGGTTTATCTCAGGCACAGGGACAGTGAGAGAGGGAGTGTCGAACAGAGATTAGAACACAGAGTTAGTTTGTACACTTACCCATTCATTCACCCATTCATTCATGCAATAACGCATGAAAAGCTGCTTGGATATCCCAGAGCTTTTCAATGAATTAGTGAACCGTTACTAGTTTACGGCAGCTAGTGCAGTAAAGAGGGGATGTGGCTTCCTCTCCCCCCCCCCCCCCCCCCCCCCCCCCACCCCTAACGATCCTGCACTACGGAGAAGCAACTCGATGGAAGACCACTCCATGTTTCTGAAGAAGCCCCAATCGAGAGCTTGTGCTAGAAATGTGGTGATGTGGAGATGCCCGCGTTGGACTGGGGTAAACACAGTAAGAAGTTTAACAACACCAGGTTAAAGTCCAACAGGTTTATTTGGTAGCCTTAAGGCTCCGAAAGCTAGTGGCTTTTGCTACCAAATAAACCTGTTGGACTTTAACCTGGTGTTGTTAAACTTCTTACTAGAAATGTGGAGCAGAGGGGTGATGCAGAAAGGTAGGAGTGGGGAGGCAATCCATCAGTGATTGTCACTCCTCAGACGATTGGGGCCATTATGTCATTCAGTGTGTGTGTAACTGTATGTAGCAGATATATAACCCGAACTGTCCTCTTGCATCTGAATTTCTGAGTGTTTGAAAGCAAGTCTTTTGCAATGGCCTCTAGAATATTCTTGCCAGTTGGCACATTGTACACTTTATGTGAATCATCTCAACATAATACATATTTTCACTTGTGATTCATCTACAGCCAAACTAATGATAACATCATTAGAATAAAAACCCTTTGTCTTATCTGCAAAGGAGGAAAATGACTCAGATGATTTGGACCATGAGATCAGGCTGGAATCAGCCCACAGTGAAGAACCAAGATTCGGAAAAAAGGGAGGGAGGAGGTGGCACTTTGACAGGATTCTAGAGAGGGCTACCTCATGGCAGGATCTCGTCATCCAAGAGCCATTTAAAATGCACAATGGAAAATTTTGACCGCAGGAGTTGGCAGAGGTTTATCCAAAGCTTCCCTGAGTCAGCCCACAGCTGAGGCTAGGAGATGAGACTTGAAGACTCCCTGAGTATTTAATACATTGGCATTATTATCAGCAAAATTATTAAACAGTAAAATTAGATCCTTGCCTCAATGTGGCAAAGTTTAAGTGTAAGTGGCAAAGTTTAAAGTTTAAGTTTATTTATTAGTGTCACAAGTAGGCTTACATTAACACTGCAATGAAGTTACTGTGAAAATCCCCGAGTTGCCACACTCCGGCGCCTGTTCGGGTACATTGAGGGAGAATTTAGCATGGCCAAAACACCTAACCAGCACGTCTTTTGGACTGTGGGAGGAAACCGGAGCACCCGGAGGAAACCCATGCAGGCACGGGGAGAACGTGCCGTCCCAATAGCGTAGCTGTTCCTTTAACCTATTGGGTACATAAGTGAATAACCCAGACACTCAACGTCCATTGAACTCCTGGGTGGCACAGTGGTTAGCACTGGTGCCTCATAGTGGCTGGGACCCAGGTTCGATTCCAGCCTTGGCTGACTGTCTGTGTAAAGTTTGTACATTCTCCCCGTGTCTGCATGGGTTTCCTCTGGGTGCTCCGGTCTCCTCCCACAGTCGAAAGACGTGTGAGTTAGGTGGATTGGCCATGCTAAATTGCCCTTTAGTGTCAGGGGGATTAGCAGGGTAAAAACCTGGGGTTACGAGGATAGGGCCGGGGTAGGATTGTTGTCGGTGCAGGCTCGATGGGCTGAATGGCGTCTTTCTGTACTGTAGAGATTCTATGATTCTATGTTGCCAATCCAAGCACCTTAGAGTCTTCCAAAATAAGCCTGTTGGGATGAATGGGGCAGAATTGATGCTGCAATGGATAATCCTGCATGTGTCCCGAGCATAGCTTAGTATGTACCATATCTGGTGCAAATACCATGGCATTAAACTAATAATGCCTACCCTTGATAATGTGGCTCACCAACATTTTATACCTTAAATTCCAAAAACAAATTTGGAATTTCCAGTAACAACCATTCATATAAACTATCATTTTCGTTCCTCAGCAAAGTGTCATGGAGACCATATTGAATCTAAATCTACCACACTATCAAGCAAATCCTCACCACTTGTTACTTAATAAGGATTCTCCTCATGTCACTTCCAGTTCTTTCGCCAGACATCTTAAATCTGTGTCCTCTCATTATCAATCCTTCAGCTGTTGGAAAAGGTTTCGCTTTATTTACTGAAACTCTTCATGATGTTAAACACTTCTATCAAACCTCCATCGGCACGGTAGCACAGTGGTTAGCACTACTGCTTCACAGCTCCAGGGACCTGGGTTTGATTCCCGGCTTGGGTCACTGTCTGTGTGGAGTTTGCACATTCTCCTCGTGTCCGCGTGGTTTTCCTCCGGGTGCTCCGGTTTCCTCCCACAGTCCAAAGATGTGTGGGTTAGGTTGATTAGCCATGCTAAAAATTGCCCTTAGTGTCCTGAGATGTGTAGGTTAGAGGGATTAGTGGGTAAATATGTAGAGATATGGGGGTAGGGCCTGGGTGGGTTTGTGGTCAGTGCAGACTCGATGGGCCAAATGGCCTCTTTCTGTACTGTAGGGCTTCTATGATCTCTGTTACACTCTTTCCCAGCCTCCCCAGTCTATTCATGTAACAATAATCACTCATCCCCAAAAATATTCTTGTAAATTTGGTCTGTACCCTCTCCAATAACCTTCACATCCTTCCCAAATTGTGGGGCCCAGATTTGGAAACAATACTCGAGCTGGGGCCAAAGATAGATTTTGAATATCTTCCTGGTTTTGGTACTCAATGTGCTCCTGTTGTCGCCGCCAGATTCGCTGTCATCGCTTGCAGAAGCGGTATGCATGAATGGGCAGAAGATCCCGGCCTATGTCTCTATATATAAATGATGTGGAGATGCCGGCGTTGGACTGGGGTAAGCACAGTAAGAAGTCTCACAACACCAGGTTAAAGTCCAACAGGTTTATTTGGTAGCAAATACCATAAGCTTTCGGAGCACAGCTCCTTCGTCAGATGGAGTGGATATCTATCTACTCCATCTGACGAAGGAGCTGTGCTCCGAAAGCTTATGGTATTTGCTACCAAATAAACCTGTTGGACTTTAACCTGGTGTTGTGAGACTTCTTACTGTCTATATATAAAGACAGGGAGTCCATATGTCTTAATAATTGCTTTATTCACCTGTCCAGCCACCTTCAAACATTTTGTATGTCCCCAGCTCTCTCCCTACTGCATCCCCTTTAAATTTGTACTGTTATATATTTATGGTTTCCTTCCAAAATGTATCATCTCACAGTTATACAGACGATCTGGAGGAGGGGACTGAGTGTAGGGTAACAAAGTTTGCAGACGACACAAAGATAAGTGGAAAAGTGAATCGTGTGGAGGGCGTAGAAGGTCTGCAGAGAGATTTGGACAGGCTGAGTGATTGGGCGAGGATCTGGCAGATGGAGTATAACGTTAACAAATGCGAGGTTATTCACTTTGGAAGAAATAATAGCAAATTGGATTATTATCTAAATGGAAAGAAATTACAACATGCTGCTGTGCATGAGACGCAAAAACCCAGTCTGCAGGTGCAACAGGTGATCAAGAAGGCAAATGGGATGTTGGCCTATATCGCAAGGGGGATAGAATATAAAAGCAGAGGTGTCTTGCTGCATCTGTACAGGGCATTGGTGAGGCCGCAGCTGGAATACTGTGTGCAGTATTGGTCCCCTTATTTGCGGAAGGATATATTGGCCTTAGAGGGAGTGCAGAGAAGGTTCACCAGGTTGATACCAGAGATGAGGGGTGTTGATTATGAGGAGAGACTGAGCAGATTGGGTTTGTACTCGTTGGAATTTAGAAGGCTGAGGGGGGATCTTATAGAGACCTATAAGATAGGGGCGGCACGGTCGCACAGTGGTTAGCACTGCTGCTTCACAGCTCCAGGGACCTGGGTTCGATTCCCAGCTTGAGTCACTGTCTGTGTGGAGTTTGCACATTCTCCTCATGCCTGCGTGGGTTTCCTCCGGGTGCTCCGGTTTCCTCCCACAGTCCAAAGATGTGCAGGTTAGGTTGATTGGCCATGCTAAAATTGCCCCTTAGTGTCCTGGGATGCGTAGATTAGAGGGAGTAGTGGGTAAAATATGTAGGGATATAGGGGTAGGGCCTGGGTGGGATCGTGATCGGTGCAGACTCGATGGGCCGAATGGCCTCTTTCTGTACTGTAGGGTTTCTAAAAAAAAAATAATGAAGGGGCTGGATAGGGTAGAGGTGGAGAGATTCTTTCCACTTAGAAAGGAAACTAGAACTAGAGGGCACAGCCTCAAAATAAATGGGGGTCAGTTTAGGACAGAGTTGAGGAGGAACTTCTTCTCTCAGAGGGTGGTGAATCTCTGGAATTCTCTGCCCACTGAAGTGGTGGAGGCTACCTCATTGAATATGTTTAAATCACGGATAGATGGATTCCTGATCGGTAAGGGAATTAGGGGTTATAGGGATCAGGCGGGTCGGTGGAACTGATCCATTTCAGATCAGCCATGATCTTATTGAATGGCGGGGCTGGCTCGAAGGGCTAGATGGCCTACTCCTGCTCCTATTTCTTATCTTCTTATGTTCTCTGTGTGCCGAATTTCATCTGCCGATTATCTGCCTATTTCAAAGTTTCAAGTTTATTTATTAGTGTCACATTAACATTAACACTGCAATGAAGTTATTCTGAAAGTCCCTTAGTCGCCACACTCTGGCGCCTGTTTGGATACATTGAGGGAGAATTTAGCATGGCCTATGCAACTAACCAGCATATCTTTCGCACTGTGGGAGGAAACAGGAGCATCCGGAGGAACCCCACGCAGAGAATGTGCAGACTCCGCACTGACAGTGGCCCAAACCAGGAATCAAATCCAGGTCTCTGGCGCTGTGAGGCAGCAATGTTAACCACTGTGCCATCGTACCCTGCTTGTGTCTTCTTGAAATCCATTACCATGTTCTCATGGTATGCTACACTTCCCACTCTTGAGTCTGCAAATTTGAAAGTTGTGCACTCTACCCAGATCCAAAACATTTATGTACATCAAAAAACAGCAGTAGTCCTTGTATTGAACCCTGGGGAACATCAAGGTATGCCATCCCAAAAAAAAATTATTGTGGTTTGTGTGGTGAACCATTGTTGGTTCCCACTAGGTAGTGCTGAGCCATGGTCTGGCCAGTACTATGAGTCTGTATATATGTTACTGTTGGGGTTAGGGTTGGGCTGTTCTACCTGTTAATATAGTTGTTATGGTACACCCCAGTCGGCTCCGCCTCCTGGGAGAGGTATAAAGGTCACTGCTCTGCCTGGTGACCCTTTAGTCTGGGATCGTGTACTGTATATGGTAGCTCTGTTATTGTTGGCAATAAAAGCCTTTATTTCCCGAGTACATCACGCCTCTTGTGTGTTATATCGCGCATCAGTTTGTAATCCTTAACCAATTGGAACCCATGTTACTCCTGCCACTTCTGTTCCATGAGTTTAATTTTGCTAACAAGTCTACTACGTGATATTTTATCAAATCCCCTTTGGAAATCTGCATAAATAACATTGACCAAAGTTAATAAGGGTGTGAACTATAATTTTATTTTGTTTAAAAAATTAAAACATCATGCAAACACCTTTAATTTGAACACTCAATGAATTTAATATTTTTGAGTCACGGTATTTGAATACCCAAGCAATGTAGAATGTTATATGAAATTTAATTTATTATATGTTATTTCGAATAAAACATTGCTCGGTGTTAGTAATGAATATAAAAATATAAGAACAGGAGAAGTCTACTTAGTCCCTGTTCCACAATTCAATCATGGCTGACCTCTGACCTGACCTTTGCCCCTCCCCTGTGGTATTTTAGGCCATCGAGAATCTATCAATCTCAGTTTTAGAGTTAATAATTGATCTAGCATCAATTGCTGTTTGGAAGAATGTTCCAAAATTCTATCAGCCTTTGCATGCAGAAGTGTTTCCTTCACAAGTTACAGCAATCACTGAATAAAATAATGGATATTACATAGCGCTGCTCGCCTGGCACGTGTAACCTTTGCAAATGACCTCAATGTGCTCTTTGAGCGTGATGGCACTTGCCTCAGGACCATTGGAAGAAGGAGGCAGGCTGAGGTCGTTAACTGCAGAACATTCTTCCTTTGCCAAACTTAGAAGAGTGAGCAGAAAGGTGGCAATAGGTGTTTGGCACTGCCAGAATCACACCCGCAATACAAATAGCAAGCCAGAATGAGAACGAAACTGTTGGAGTTGGTTAGTCATAATACTAATAATAATGTCCTCCTTCAGGAGATGTGTTAACTAGAATGGCTTAAGGGACATCTGGATAGCAGATGAGAGAAGGACTCACAGTAGAAAGAGGGATTGTAGTGTAGAGGCTTATATAACAGGCCATGTATTCTACTTGAACAGAGTCCTCAGTTGTTTCCCCCCATCCCCCCCCAACCCCACCTCCTTTTTGAAGTCCTGTTTAAGAGCTCACATGGGGCCGCTGTGTATATTCATTTTAGTCCAATAGACGTAGGTAGATGCCATATGTGACGAGATCCTCATTGAGTGAAACCATTGCACAATATTGAGACTGGTAAATTTGTTTTACCTTCCCTGCTCTATGTTTTCCTGAACTGGCTGCATTTGCGAATGAACATTAACTCTGTTCACAAATTTTAGTTTAGTCTTCTTGACAGCCCTGACAGACTCCCCTCGAAGGCATTGCTATTGTCAAGTGATGACAGAAAGAATGGAAGCATTAAAAAGAAAATGTGCATTTCTGTTTCTCATAAGAGTTTAAATCTGAAATCGTTCTTGAACTCACTCAATGGAGACATTGAGTAATGCTATGAAGCTGGAAGATGCAACAAAAATAGGTTGTAGGACTTTCTATTCACCATGGCTTTGCATGAAAGGTATTCTTATCCAACAATAATATACTTCCATTATCATTTGCACCAAAAGCAGTAAACAATGAATAAAAATGCTCCTGCAATCAAAGGCAATGAATATTCTCAGTTAAGGTGGCTCCAACTTACCTCATACTTGCATAGAAAAATGAATAGCAATCTGCCTGTGGTCATAACTATGTTTGTCTGTGTCCTGAATGGTTTGAATCTGCCTCCATACGGTATTGTGTTATGCCATTGTAATGCACAGGTGCTTGACACAGCAAGGGTTAACGTAGGACTGAATAATAGCACCACTCACAGTATGACGTATAGAGTTACATGGTAAGCGACTCTGGGAGAACAATCTAGAGAGAACCACTGTAAGTAAGCAACCAGCCTCCATGGTGAAGCAGCACCATGCATGATAATAACCTAGGGACTGTAAACAGTTAAAGACTACCAATAAATGGTCCATGTTAAAACATAAAACTCTCAAGATATTCTCATTGAGATATTTAAAGAACATATAATACAACATAAGGTGGCAGCAAATAGCACCATAAATACAACATACAGCTCAGTCAATGGCTTCTAATCCTGCAGACCTTCCCTAGCCATTGATGAAGGGGACGTAGCTCAGCAAAATCACCCTTTGCAATGGGGAGAGGATCATTGTGGCTCTGGGCTCTGTGTGAATCTGGCAACTTTCCCAGTTTGAATCAGTTGGACTCTCTGGAAAGGAGATCATTCTTTTAAGGATGAAGCGTCCACATCCACGTCAGTGTTCAGCAATGGAAATGCGTCAATGTTCCTGACCAGCTTGACAGGGTTATTGATCGTTGTGTCTGCAGGCCAGAGGCAATCCCCAATCACCCAATCCACTTATTGCCTTTGAATTCAAGGGGCTGAGGTTTTAGGCATTCTGGACCTAAAGAAAACATTTACCCTGATATCCAGTAGCACAGCTGAAATCTGACAAAGCTATCCCATGAGTAAAGGGAATTTTGAAAAAAGGAACCCATGCTGGATTCAAACTGATGACCTTGTGATAAGGGAACCCACTGCTTTACTGCTACTGGCCAACATCCAAGTTAGTTTCTCATAAGATCACTAAGTGAAGTGATGCTGAATGAGAGAGGCGGTGAGGTTGGTGGGGGGGGGGGGGGGGGGTGCGTTGGAGTAAATCAGATTTTCTTTAGTTGCTGCCAAAACTTTATAATGCCTTCTGCAATTCCCATTTCGTCATCTATTTGCTGATGAACATTGGAACTCGTCACCGATCGTATCCACAATCCTCAAACAGAACCTTCAATGGACGTCATGGGACTGACTGCGAGATTTCAGAGCCTTAGTGTTCACATGTTCCCGGAGCAAAATGAATGGCGGCTGTTCTCTGAAGGTTTCCTATCCCTACTTGAGGCCTTGGGCAAGAAAAGGTGAGTCATGGCTCACGAGTGTAAATGGTACTTTCATAATTTCCAAACAAATTATGGGAAATCTCTGCTCAGTTTTGATTTATCACAAACATTTTCCCATATGCATGAGGAAACAGGACCATCTCTTTAATCTACAGAACATACTCAGTGGCAGAATGTAGCGTGGGAATGTGCTTGCTTGATCCAGAGCAACAAGTAGACACTTGAGGAGAATTAAATCTTGTGACGCTTTGAAATTCTTTGGACCTGCACAATAAACCTGAAACAATCTTAATGAACAAGTTCAGTACCAACCATGCTCATGGTAGTGCCAAGGTAAAGAGCAGGAGAGAATTGTTCTGATATCTCTATGCACCAACGTTATAGATTGACCAAAAACAGAGTGTTTAAGATGTCAACCTCCCCCACCTTTTGAGCCACTATAATTTCTCCTGTTTTGAATACTTGGTTAATTGAGCATTGCCCATTGAGTTTTGTAGTTGTATGCTAGATTTTTACCGTCCTGAACACCACGGGAATCGGAGCGGGTGAGGGGCGGACCATGGAAATGTCCGTTGACCTCGGGCAGAATTTTATGGTTTCAGGATGAGCGAGGCCGTAAAATCCTGCCCATAGTATCTGGCACACACAGGGTTAATGTGGGACTGAGTATCGTACCACCCACACAGTGTTGCAAATAGGCACATAGCCAGAGTTAGAATCAGTCAATAGTTAGACTGAGATGTAAACAGACCTGGTATGGAGTTAACGCCATACCCATACTCTCTATTCTATATATCGTCGCAAGTTGTTAATAGTTTTATTTATTATAAAGTTTATTCATTTATTAGTCACAAGTAGGCTTACATTCGCAAAGCAATGAAGTTACTGTGAAAATCCCCTAGTCGCCACACTCCGGCGCCTGTTTGGGTACACTGAGAGGCAATTTTAGCACGGCCAATCAACCTAACCCGCACATCTTTGGACTGTGGGAGGAAACCGGAGCACCAGGAGGAAACCCACGCAGACAGGAGGAGAATGTGCAAACTCCACACAGACGGTGACCCAAGTCGGGAATCGAACCCGGGTCCCTGGTGCTGGGAGGTGGCAGTGCTAACCATTGTGCTACCGTGCCATCCCCACTGCCTTGGAAAAGCAGCCAGCATAATCAAGGACCCCACGCACCCCAGACATACTCTCTTCCACCTTCTTCCATTGGGAAAAAGATACAAAGGTCTGAGGTCACGGACCAGCCGACTCAAGAACAACTTCTTCCCTGCTGCCATCAGACTTTTGAATGGATCTACCTTGCATTAAGTTGATCTTTCTCTACACCCTAGCTATGACTGTAACACTACATTCTGCACTCTCTCCTTTCCTTCTCTATGAACAGTATGCTTTGTCTGTATAGTGCTAAAGAAAGAATACTTTTCACTGTATACTAATACATGTGACAATAGTAAATCAAATCAAATCCCTGGGGTCACCACTGGCAAGAAACTTAACTGGACCCATCATATAAATACTGTGGCTGCCAGAAGTCAGAGGCTGGAAATTCTACCTCAACTAACTCACCATCTGACTCCCCAAAGCCTGTCCACCATCTACAATGCATGAGTCAGGAATATGATGAAACATTCTCCACTTCCTGAATAAGTGTGGCTCCAACAGCACTCAAGAATCTTGACACTGTTCCGAACAAGGCAGCCCACTTGATCGGCACCCCATCAACCACCTTGAATGTTCAATGTGCATTACCAGTGCATATTGGCAGCAGTGTGTACCACTTCAAGATGCACTATAGCAACTCTCCAAGCCTCCTTCAACAGCAGCTTCCAAACCAATGACATCTACCACCGAGGACAGTGATGGGTAACCTAGTGTAGTGAGTGGGCCACACAAGTGACCCTCCTTCATCTCAGTGGGCCGCAAGATTGAAATCGGGCTTCTTCACTCAATATGACCCTTGAATAAGATTGAATACATTCAATATATGCTGAATATTTCATAACAATCGATCAAAAATACTTAATCATTCTTCGATTAATAGAGATTAAACCTTGGTCAGGTCGCATTTGGAGTATTGTGTGCAGTTCTAGTCGCCACATTACAAGAAGGACATGGAAGCTTTGGCGAGAGTGCAAACAAGGTTCACCAAGATGTTGCCTGATCTCGAGGACATTGGCTGTGAGGAGAGGTTGAATAAACTAGGATTGTTTTCACTGGAAAGACAGAGGCTGAGAGGAGACCTGATAGAGGTCTACAAAATTATGAGAGGAATAGACAGGGCGGATAGTCAGAGGCTTTTTCCCAGGGTGGAAGTGTCAATTACAAGGGGGCACAGGTTAAAGGTGAGAGGGGGAAAGTTTAAGGGAGATGTGTGGGGGACGTTTTTCACGCAGAGAGTGATGGGTGCCTGGAACGCGCTGCCAGAGGAGGTGGTGGAAGCAGGCACGTTAGCAACATTTAAGAGGCATCTGAATGGGTACATGAATAGGAAGGGAATAGAGGGATACGGACCGGGTAAGGGCAGAAGGCTTTTTTTCAGTTTAGTTAGGGCATCACAATCAGCATAGGTTTGGAGGGCCGAAGGGCCTGTTCCTGTGCTGCACTGTTCTTTAGAATTGTCTTCAACTTCAAATGGTAAAAACAAAAGAAATGTTCAGGCTTGATTGGACACAGAGGGAGCACACGGCTCTTACAGTCAATGTGAGCAATCAGCACACACCACATTTCACTTGTCCTTGCTTTATGTGCATATCACTTCAGTCAGACCAGTAAGAAAAAAGCCACACAGATGGAAACTAACCGAATGTGGCAACCCTGCACGTGGGCGACAGACAACAAAATGTCTTGTGGGCCACCGCAGAACCCTGATGGGCCACATGTGATCCCTGGACCACAGATTATCCACCAATCATAGAATCATAGAACCCTACAGTATAGAAGGAGGCCATTCGGTCCATCAAGCCTGTACCAGCCACAATGCCACCTCGGCCCCATTCCTGTAACCCCACACATTTATCCTGCTAATCCCCCTGACACTAGGATCAATTTAGCATGGCCAATCAACCTAACCCACACATCTTTGGATGGTGACATAGAAGGACAAGGGAAGCAGACGCATGGGAATACCACTCGCTGCAAGTTCTCCTTCAAGCCAAAAGCACCCTGACTTGGAACTATATTAAGGAGTCTAACAACACCAGGTTAAAGTCCAATGGGTTTATTTGGTAGCAAACGCCACTAGCTTTCGGAGCACTGCTCCTTCGTCAGGTGAGTGGGAGATCTGCTCATAAACAGCAAACAGGGCATATAAAGACACAAACTCAATTTACAGAATAATGAATAATGATTGGAATGCGAGTCTTTACAGCTAATCAAGTCTTAAAGGTACAGACAATGTGAGTGGAAAGAGCATTAGCACAGGTTAAAGAGATGTGTATTGTCTCCAGACAGGACAGCCAGTGAGACTTTGCAAGTCCAGGCAAGTTGTGGGAGTTACAGATAGTGTGACATGAACCCAAGATCCCGGTTGAGGCCGTCCTCATGTATGCGGAACCTGGCTATCAGTCTCTGCTCAGCGACTCTGCGCTGTCGTGTGTTGTGAAGGCCGCCTTGGAGAATGCTTACCCAAATATCAGAGGCCGAATGCCCGCGACCGCTGAAGTGTTCCCCAACAGGAAGAGAACAGTCTTGCCTGGTGATTGTCGAGCGGTGTTCATTCATCCGTTGTCGTAGCGCCTGCATGGTTTCCCCAATGTACCATGCCTCGGGACATCCTTTCCTGCAGCATATCAGGTAGACAACGTTGGCCGAGTTGCAAGAGGATGTACCGTGTACCTGGTGGATGGTGTTCTCACATGAGATGATGGCATCCGTGTCGATGATCCGGTACGTCTTGCAGCGGTTGCTGTGGCAGGGTTGTGTGGTGTCGTGCCGCAAGACGTGCTGGATCATTGACACGGATGCCATCATCTCACGTGAGACCACCATCCACCAGGTACACGGTACATCCTCTTGCAACTCGGCCAACGTTGTCTACCTGATACACTACCTCATGTCACACTATCTGTAACTCCCACAACTTGCCTGGTCTTGCAAAGTCTCACTGGCTGTCCTGTCTGGAGACAATGCACATCTCTTTAACCTGTGCTAATGCTCTCTCCACTCATATTGTCTGTACCTTTAAGATTTGATTACCTGATAAGACTCGCATTCCAATCATGATTCATTATTCTGTAAATTGAGTCTGTGTCTTTATATGCCCTGTTTGCTGTTTATGAGCAGATCTCCCACTCACCTGACGAAGGAGCAGCGCTCCGAAAGCTAGTGGCGTTTGCTGCCAAATAAACCTGTTGGACTTTAACTTGGTGTTGTTAGACTCCTTACTGTGTTTACCCCAGTCCAACGCCGGCATCTCCACATCATTGGAACTATATTACCATTCCTTCCCTAAGTCAACATCCTGGAACTCACTTCCTTCAGAGTGGATTTACCACACGGACAGCAGCAGTACAAGATGGCACCTTGCTACCCGCCACCTTCTCAAAGGGCAGTTAGGGATGGACAACAAATGCGGGCCCAGCCTCACATCACATGAATGAATTTAAAACAAAACATTTAAGATATACACAGTGGTAACTCTAGATTCTGTGACCTGAAGGGCTGTCTTAATGTACAAAAGGTAAAAATGGAGAATGGCTCGGTAGGACTGTGAGAAAATATTGATCTTATACCCTGGCGATGCAAAGTTTAATTCCAGCCAGAGATCAGGTGCAGATTGTAGTCACCTATGAGGAAGGACTGTTTTCATTGATTAGCTGAAAGAGCTTACAACGTTAACCTGATGACCTTGATACCAAGAAAATAGTCTTTTGGCTGACCGAGAGTCTGCATAGCTGAACTGTTGTGTCAGAAGATTCTGGCTACACTCACCCATACACAGAGGCATCAGAATAAAGAAACTTTGGATGTCGGAAACAGCCAAAAATGGTTTAACGGAGATGTTGAGAAACAGGTTTGTTTCACGACTTAATGTGGTTGTTTCTAACTATGAAAGTTTGGGCCTATCATCCATTGCAACCAATGTTATCACCATCAATATTCTAATAGTACCCCTCTCTTTGTTGAGAACAGCAAAACTGCATCACTGCGATATATTTTCCTTAAAATTAATGATATAATACTGGTTCCTTAAAGCTTATTAGAAAATAGAAAGTCCACACATCTCTCATTATAGAACAAAGCATTCTTTTACCTCAGTTCTGAAGGTAGTGTTCCACAGTATTGAGCCTTTAGCAAATGCTGGTTTAGTAAAGATCATACTTTACTGAAAGTGCATGATCAACCATGGTCATATTGAATGGTGGTGAAGGGCCGAATGGCCTACTCCTGCACCTATTTTCTGTGTTTCCACTCACCCCCCTCATAGCCCCTCATTCCCTCCAAGCCCACCCTTGCCCCTCCACTCACCCCCCCTCATAGCCCTCCATGCCAATCTATGCCCCTCCACCCATCTCCATGGCCCTTATTGCGATATTGATCCTCCTTACTTATCACACAGAAACCCTTTCTACGACAATCAGACTTTTTCATCAGGGCGTTAACAAATGTTTCCTACAGATTTCTACATGTATGATCTAGGTGGGTGCACAAAGTTATGAAATTTCCAGATCTTCGTTGCAGGGAGGACAATCAGTTCAGAGGCAGCTATGGGGCTGCTGAGTGCGGAGGTGGGTTAGCCTCAGGCTCGCCTCAGCGATCTGGCACTTTGTAACAGTTGTTTTATTTCATCCCTCGGATTGGAGGATCTGAAGCAGAGTTTCCCAAAACCTCTTCATACATGCAGACATTTGTCTGAAGTGTAACCTATTCAGTAAAACCGGAGGCCTGCTGTCCTTAAGGAGAGCCAGAATCCAGTGTGAATTTACACTGTTGATTAAAAAAATCTGGTTACTATGTCTTGTCTGTTTGTGGGATCTTGCTGTGTGCAAACTGACTGCTGCATTTTCTACATTTACAACCGTAACCACATTCCAAAAGTACCGCATTTACTCTCAATTGTTTTGGGCTGAATTGGGGAACTAATGGTGCTATGTAAATAGGAGTCTGCGTGGGATTCTCTGGCCCCCTCCACCACCAGGTTCATCCAGTCCCGCCCAATGTCAATGGACTTTAGGCTGGGCCATCACAAGCCCCACCATGGCAGGGACGCAAAATCCCGGCCTCTGTTTTACCCCATGGAAGTTGGACCTGAAGGGTTTGCAGTTAAAGGCTCCACTAGGATCAAGGTGAGGGGCAAGCGGGAAGCTAAAGCCAGCAGCATCGGCCTGAGTGCCCATTCCCTGCCCCCATCCTGCCCACCGCATCCCGCACAGGCAAGACTGGGACGGTTTTACCTGGAGCGGATAGCTGACTTGGATCATTAATGGCCTCTTAAGGCCGGTTGAAGAGAGGCCAACTGCAGTTTTCCAGTCAGCCTCCAGGCTCCCCCAGGTGGTGGGGTGTTGGGTGGGGGTGGGGGGGGGGGGGTGCATCTTAGCTGCCTGGGGGAGGCCTCCCAACCACAAGCTGCACCAGTTGGCTTGAGGTGGGAGGGCATGTAGGGCAAGGCTCTAAGTAGGCCTGGATGTCCTCCCTGCCTCCCTGGATGCTGCAGCAGCCGCAACACACTCTGTAGAGGGGATTACCCCCTCCCCAACCCCACCCCCACCATGGTGTCGGCAAAAGCCAATCTAACTTAGGCACTGAAAAATTGGAGCTGCCAGCTCCTTTTTGAAGCCCCCTCTCTCTGACTTAGGTCGATTCCGGGGATACCAAACTGATTCTGGGGATGGCGGGACTGATATATGAGGAGAGTTTGACTTGATTAGGATTGTTTTCACTGGAGTTCAGACAAATGAGGGGGGATCTCACAGAGACTTATAAAATTCTAACAGGGCCAGACAGGGTAGATGCAGGGAGGATGTTCCCAATAGTGGGGGAGCCCAGAACCAGGGGTCACAGTCTGAGGATTCAGGGTAGACCATTTAGGACAGAGGTGGGGAGACATTTCTTCACCCTAAGAGTGGTGAGCCTGTGGAATTAATTACCACAGGAAGTAGTTGATGCCAACTGAGTGTATTCAAGAGGCGGCTGGATGTAGCACTTGGGGCAAATGGGATCAAAGGTTATGGGGAGAAAGCAGGATTAGGCTATTGAGTTGGCTGGACAGCCATGATTGTAATGAATGGCGGAGCAAGTTCAAGGACCAAATGGCCTCCTCCTGCTCCTATCTTCTATGTTTCTATGACTTACCCTCCATTTTGGCCTGCTGAACCTTTCACTCCAGAAGAACGCTGACAGTCCCTGCAGTTTTGAGAGGCCCACCCATCATCTCTAATCGGACGATCCGACTTCCGGCTACAATTGGCCACTCTGGGGAGGATCATCATGAATTACTATTCCTCCCATGCTGCAGGCTCCTGATCCACATTCAAACCCAATGGTGGCGTTCCGAATCCTGCTGGGAAAATCCTGTCAAAAAGCTAATCCACTACCAGCCCTTCAGCGGGAATAACTTCACTCCCTGGGGAGTTGTCTCTACCCCACTTTGTGCCCCAGTTCAATCCCCCGCCTATCCCTCCCATGCACAGTCCCCCATCCTGATTGGCAAGCTGCATGTCAGAACTCATTTAGTGCCAGCATCGGGTTGGTATTATTGTAATGAGGTCCAACCTCGAAAGTTATTTGCATTTCTCTCTGATCACATTCGGTGTGCATTCTGATCTCCCCAAGACGTAAATGATGCTCCCCCCTCCCCCGAGGCCATGGATGGCTTAATATAATGCCAACTATATGAATTTGGGGCTAAGTGTAAGAGGCTTTCTCCCCCAGGAAAAATAGTGCGTTTCGAGGAGACACAGATGGGATCTCAGACCTCATCAAAATAAAGAGGTAGCACGGTGGCACAGTGGTTAGCACTGCTGCCTCACAGCTCCAGGAACCCAGGTTCAATTCCAGTCTTGGGTCACCGTCTGTGTGGAGTTTGCGCATTCTCCTCTTGTCTGAGTTTTTTCCGGGTGCTCCGGTTTCCTCACACAGTCTAAAGATGTGCAGGTTAAGCTGATTGACCATGCTAAATTGTCCCTTAGTGTCCTGGAATGTGTATGTTAGAGGGATTAGCAGGGTGAATATGTGGGGCTTCAGGGATAGGGCCTGGCTGGGATTGTTGTTGGTGCAATCTGGATGGGCTGAATGGCGTCCTTCTGCACTGTACAGTTTCTATGATTCTATGAGGTTAAGCTGATTGGCCATGCTAAATTGCTCCTTAGTGTCAGGGGGACTGGCAGGGTGGGTATGTGGGGTTGTGGGGATAGGGTCTGGGTGGGATTGCTGTCGGTGTAGGCTCGATAGACCGAATGGCCACCTTCTGCACTGTCGGGATTCGATGATTCTACAGTGTGAGAACTGTGGGAAGAGACAAAATCGGGTTAGTGCAGTGAGTCACAGGTAGAAAGATCAGGGTGGTGTAGGGGTAGATGAGAGAGGCTCAGGCACAGGGAGTGGGGATCTCGCTTTCCATCCCGCCTCAGTTAGTCACATAGCACCTGCAAAATTTAATTTTGTCTCCTGAACTATTCTACACCCAAAAACAAAGATCATCTTTACAGCCAATTAGGTGTCATTGCTGTAATGTAAGAAGCTGCAATCTCCCACAAAAGGGGATGTTGTCCAGGCAGTTTCTTTCGTGTAGTGTGGGCTGGGGGAGGATGATTGGCTCATACACCAGTGAGAACTTGCCGGTTTTCCTTTGGGACTGTTGATCCGCACTTGAGAGGGCGGACAGTGCCTCAATTTAACATCTCATCCAAAAGACGCCACTTCCGGCAGTGCAGCCCAGTCCCTCAGCAAAGGCCTGGAATCGGTGCCAAGTCCCTGGAGTGGGACTTGATTTCACAACTTAGTGACTCAGAGGCAAAGGCACCATCCACCGAGCCAAGGCTGACGCAGGATCAGGCAGGGAAAGGGTGACCCTGAACTTGCTGTAACATACAGACTGAAAGAGAGGCCGATACTCTGAGACTCATGTTGTGCTGCAGGAGGAAGCGGGATGGAAAAAAAAAGCAGGTCAGCTAAAACTGAAGCCAGGATCTCGGAGGGGACTGGATGTTCTACAGTCCACGAATAACATTTTTATCTGCCCAAAATGCAAAAAGGATATTAGATTCTGGCACTGATGGCAGACTTGAAGAATTTTGAAGTACGAATCCTTGACAGAATGTATCTAATTTCATTTCATTCAAAAGCCAGTCTTTGCAGATGAGACTGCGTCCCCACCATGGGCACTGTATCCCCAGAATCGGCCTAAGTCAGAGAGAGGGTTATGCTTTAACGGCACGGTTGCACAGTGGTTAGCACTGCTGCCTCACAGCGCCAAGGACCCGGGTTCGATTCCCGGCTTGGGTCATTGTCTGTGTGGAGTTTGCACTTTCTCCCCATGTCTGCGTGGGTTTCCTCCGGCTGCTCCAGTTTTCTGCCACAGTCTGAAAGACGTGCTGGTTAGGTGCATTGGCCATGCTAAATTCTCCCTCAGTGCACCCGAACAGGCGTCGGAGTGTGGCAACTAGGGGATTTTCACAGTAACTTCACTGCAGCATTAATGTAAGTCAACTTGTGACATGAATAAATAAACCTTTATCTTGCTCAGTTTGATATGGGTAATCATAGAATCATAGAAACCTTGCAGTGCAGAAGGAGGCCTTTCGGCCCATCGAGACTGCACCGACAACAATCCTACCCAAGCTCTATCCCCGTCACCCCACATATCTGCCCCGCTAATCCTTCTAAAGCTACGCATCCCAGGGCACTAAGGGGCAATTTTTGATTTGATTTATTATTGTCACATGTATTAACATACAGTGAAAAGTATCATTTCTTACACGCTACACAGACAAAGCATACCGCTCATAGAGAAGAAAACGAGAGAGTGCAGAATGTAGTGTCACAGTCATAGCTAGGCTGTAGAGAAAGATCAACTTAATGCAAGGTAAGTCCATTCAAAAGTCTGACAGCAGCAGGGAAGAAGCTGTTCTTGAGTCGGTTGGTATGTAACCTCAGACTTTTGTATCTTTTTCCCAACGGCAGAAGGTGGAAGAGAGGATGTCTGGGGTGCATGGGGTCTTTAATTATGCTGGCTGCTTTGCTGAGGCAGCGGGAAGTGTAGACAGAGTCAATGGATGGGAGGCTGGTTTGTGTGATGGATTGGGCTACACTCACGACCTTTCCTATCCTATCTAACTCTGAGATGAGCTTCCAATCAGATGTCCTGTCCATCGCCAAGACCATTTACTCACCCCTCCAGTAAATAAGCCTCAGCTCATCCCTGCCTGCAACCCTCATCCATGCATTTTTCTTTTCAAACTCCATACGCGACTGTACTGATGTTCTTTGGGTCAGACTCCCACTTTGCATAAGTTGAAAACTTCAACTCATCTGAAACTCTCCCACCTGTATCCTAAATTGAGGCAGTGGTATTGTCACTGGACTAATAAATAATCCAGGGAAATGTTCTGGGCACCAGGGTTCAAATCCCACCACGGCAGATGATGAAATTTTGAATAAAATTCTGGAATTAAAAAGTATAATGATGACCATGGATCAATTGTCGGAAAAAGCCCATCTGGTTCACTAATGTCCTTTAGGGAAGGAAATCTGCCACCCTTACCTGGTCTGGCCTATATGTGACTCCAGATCCATAGCAATGTGGTTGACTCTTAAATGCCCTCTGAAATGGCCGAGTAAGCCATTCAGTTCAAGGGCAATTAGAGATGGGCAATAAATAAGGTGACACGCTGGCACAGCGGTCAGCACTGCTGCCTCACAGTGCCAGGGGCCCGGGCTCGATTCCCGGCTTGGGTCACTGTCTGTGTGGAGACTGCACATTCTCCCCGTGTCTGCGTGGGTTTCCTCCGGGTGCTCCGGTTTCATCCCACAGCCCAAAAGATGTGCTGGTTAGATGCATTGGCCATTCTAAATTCTCCCTCAGTGTACCCGAACAGGCGCTGGAGTGTGGTGACTCGTGGATTTTCACAGTAACTTCATTGCAGTGTTGATGTAAGCCTACTTGTGACACTAATAAATAAACAAAATACCAAATGCTCACCAGCCAGCGACACCCACATCCCATTAATGAATTTTTAAAATCATCCATACGTCAGGTGCTCTACACTGGCTCCCAATGCCTTAATTTTAAAATTCTCATCCTAAAGTTTTCAAATCCCCCCCCCAAGTGGTCACAGACAGCCACCGTTCAAGCTGGTGGGATTTTCCCATCCCGCTGCAGTGAACGGAGAGTTGACTGGGCACCACATTCCCAGCTGGAACGTGGCATGAACGGCCAGTAAGATCGCGCCCGGGGTCCTTTCCCTTCTTCCCACTGTCGCAGCGTACAAAGTGACCTCCTCATGAAGGTATGGGTGTGGTATAGGGGCTAACCATGCTCCCCTGGCACCCTCTAAATGTGATTTCTGGAGAGCTCTGAAGGCATTTTCTTCTGGGAGTAGGTTTTATTCGTATTGTATTTTAGCCAATCTCCCGGAAGAACATATTTTGAACAGATAGCAGTTCACGGGGACTGTCCAGGCCTTTACTTTGATTTGGAAAGCGTACTCAAAATCTATCCTAACGTCTGGGATGGCACGGTGGCACAGTGGTTAGCACTGCTGCCTCACAGCGCCAGGGATACGGTGACTGTCTGTGTAGAGTTTGCACATCCTCCCCATGTCTGCATGGGTTTCCTTTGGGTGCTCCGGTTTCCTCCCACACTCCAAAGACGTGCGGGTTAAGTTGATTGGCCATGATAAATTGCCCCTTAGTCTCAGGGGGATTAGCGGGGTAAATACGTGGGGTTCTGGGCCTGGGTGGCATTGTTGTCAGTCAGAGCTCAATCGGACAAATGGCCTCCTTCTGCACTGTAGGGATTGTGTGATCTATGATCTGAGTGGCTTCATTATGTATTTGAATTTGTTTCAGCAGGGCAAACTGATCTGACTCGTTGTTTGAAACAGTTTAATCAGGGTGCCTGGAATGGCCACATTAAAAGACAAAGAGAAGAAATTTGAACATTAGTGTTTGTATTTACCAATCAAATTACTTTAATGGGCCTCACGGGATGATTCTGTTAAACATTGGGCTTACTGAGGGCCATGATGTGGAGATGCCGGCGTTGGACTGGGGTAAACACAGTAAGAAGTCTCACAACACCAGGTTAAAGTCCAACAGGTTTATTTGGTAGCAAAAGCCACTAGTTTTCAGAGCGCTGCTCCTTCGTCAGGTGAGTGGGACTCACCTGACGCAGGGGCAGCGCTCCGAAAGCTAGTGGCTTTTGCTACCAAATAAACCTGTTGGACTTTAACCTGGTGTTGTGAGACTTCTTACTGGGGGCAACAGGGAGAGACTGTAATGAAGAACTGAAAGTTTTATTGCCCCATGCAAGCAGTGGATTAAAACGTGTGTCGTTTAATGTTGGCTGAAAAATATAATCAGACACACATTGGTTAACGTTCTGCTGCGGTCTGGGGATTTCTAAATCTTATTAAGTTGGATATCTGGCCTTTGCACACCATTCCCCCCGCCCCCCTCTCCCCACCCCCAACCTCCGGGCTAAAAGCAACACTGTGGCCACAAAGGATGCATGACATTGAATTTTGGTTCTCAACTTCTTTCCTCGTGTTGAAGTATCGGAATCACAACTCTGTATTCATACCACATAATAACTTCACTCCTTCTCCCAAAGCTGGCCTCTGTGTTTTATCTTTAGGATCGCTACTGGCCTGTTTAATTGAAATCACTGTTGCAACACAAAAGGAAAATTCACTGCCAGAGGGTGTAACCCTATTCCACTTGAGAGAATTCAACAAGGCAAATGGTTGAGCTTGACTATAGTCAATGTTACAAATTCGCAAACGCTCACAGAAACACGGTGCAGAAGATGTGTGCGCGTTATCATTAAACCGGCTCCTTGTAACATCAATTTCAATGTAACACACACAAGATCACACTGGGAGTGAGTGCTGAAATGAAAGGGCGGCACGGTAGCACAGTGGTTAGCACTGCTGCTTCACAGCTCCAGGGTCCCGGGTTCGATTCCCGGCTCGGGTCACTGTCTGTGTGGAGTTTGCACATTCTCCTCGTGTCTGCGTGGGTTTCCTCCGGGTGCTCCGGTTTCCTCCCACAGTCCAAAGATGTGCGGGTTAGGTTGATTGGCCAGGTTAAAAATTGCCCCTTAGAATCCTAAAATGCGTAGGTTAGAGGGATTAGCGGGTAAATATGTGGGGGTAGGGCTGGGTGGGATTGTGGTCGGTGCAGACTCGATGGGCCGAATGGCCTCCTTCTGCACTGTAGGATTTCTATGATTCTATGAATGCCTCCCTGGTAATTTACTGAACAATGTGTGTGTAGTTCTCAATGTCCACCACAAGATGTAGCTAACATACTCTTCTGAAGAGAATGTTTATTGAGTGTGACAGAGACATCCAGAGATACTGAAAGATACGTTAATAATCAGATCTAATTCAAATAAAAAGAAAATGGGGCTGGCAATCCTCGCTTTAAGTGTTACAGTTTGTGAGGCAAGACTCAGTGTGGTAGAATGGATTGGTGACTCTGGTGAGGAGCATCAAATGAGGGGCGGCACGGTGGCACAGTGATTAGCACTGCTACCTCACAGCGCCAAGGACCCAGGTTCAATTCCGGTCTCGGGTGACTGTCTGTGTGGAGTTTGCATATTCTCCCCGTGTCTATGTGGGTTTCCTCCGGGTGCTCAAGTTTCCTCCCACAATCCAAAGATTTGCAGGTTAGGTGGATTGGCCATGCTAAATTGACTCTAGTGTCAGGGGGATTATAGGGTAAATATGAGGGGCTATGGGAATAGGGCCTGGGTGGGATTGTGGTTGGTGCAGACTCGATGGGCCGAATGGCCTCCTTCTGCACTGTAGGGATTCTATTATTTACAGCCTCGCTCGTCCTGGAACCGTAAAATCCCGCACAAAATCAATGGATTTTTCAATGTTCTGCCCCTCGCCTGCCCCGATTCCCGTGGCCACTGACACTGTGGTTCTCCCTCAGTGTTGTACAGACTGTCAATGAAGACATTGTCCTCCGGTCTTTGGAATGGAGTTTAAACCCAGGGCGTTCCAATTCCGAGGCAAGAGTACTACAAACTGAGCTCGGGCCGACCCAGTCACAAAGTGGGCAAATGAAGCCCTGTGCCTGGATTCAGGACCCTCCGTTCCTGGCCTCTACTGCATCGCCCAGTCCCATTGCCATGCCTTTAGCTGCCTAGGCCCCAAGCCCTGGAACTGCCCATGTAATGCTCTCCACCTCTCGCTCTTTGCTGACCCTCCTCTGAACCTTTCCCTTTCATCAGTCTTTGAATCACCTGCCCTAATATCCTTTGGCTCGGTGTCAATTTTAGTCTCGTTCTACTTCCGTGATGTGTCTTGAGGTAATTTTCTACCTGGATGGCGTTGTAAATCCAGAGAGACTCCATGTCAGTGGTGGGTTCTGACGAAACTTAGCCTAAATGTTAGACGTGTCCACTTAACCAGTTACTTATGCAATCAAATATTAGGTTCAGGTTTATTTTGCCCATACTTGTGTATATCTCCAGAACATTGCTGCCATTTCCCTGTCTCAGATCGATCTTTTGGTGAAACCTTTGTCAAGCGCAAACTTGGTTATTCCAAAACCTAGTTCCAATCCTCCCAGCCTCAACCCTACTCAAGCATCAACTCATCCAAAACACAGCTTCCTGTATCTTAACCCACATCACGCTCTACTCAGGTGGCATGGTAGTTGGCATTGCTGCCTCACAGCGCCAGGGACCCGGGTTCGATTCCCGGCTTGGGTCACTGTCCGTGTGGAGTTTGCACGTTCTCCCCGTGTCTGCATGGGTTTCCTCCGGGTGCTCTAGTTTCCTCCCACAATCCGAAAGATGTGTTGGTTAGGCGCATTGGCCATGTTGAATTCTCCCTCAGTGTACCCAAATAGGTGCCAGAGTGTGGCGACTAGGGGATTTTCACAGTGACTTCATTGCAGTGTTAATGTAAGCCTACTTGTAACAATAATAAATAAACTTTTAACTTTAAAATTTTAACTTTAAAAACTTTACTCAACCATCACCCTAAGTTCACTTGTCAGATTGCCTCACGATCCCCCAAAAGCCCCAATTTTAAATTTTCACCCCTGTTTTCAAATCTTTTTCTGGCTTTGTCCCTCCCTAGCTTTGTAGCTTCCTCCATCTTCAGGACCCTCCGTTCCTGTCCTCTAGTGCATCGCCCGCTCCCATTGCCAAGCCTTTAGCTGCCTAGGCCCCAAGCCCTGGAACTGCCCATGTAATGCCCTCTACCTCTCGCTCTCTGAAGACCCTCCTCTGAACCTTTCCCTTTCATCAGTCTTTGAATCACCTGCCCTAATATTGCTTCCTTTGGCTTGGTGTCAATTTTAGTCTGGTTATATTTCCGTGATGTGTCTTGAGTTAATTTTCTACATGGATGACGTAAAAATGCAAATTGTTGTTGGACTTGTGTACGCAAACATTCAACCAGAGTAAGAGGAAGAATGGAAACAAGTCTAATGTTCTGACTTGTGACTCATCCAGCAATATTATCAACATTACATCGCATCTGATTACCTTTCCTCCTCTTTTTTATTTACCTGCGATACTCAACAGGATTACCCAAGGATGTTAGCTACATTGTAAGCTAATTACATCGTGCTCTGCCTTTTCCCCTTCTTAATCAACTTATCCAGAATTAAGTCCTAGGTAATCCAAAGTTTCCTCCAAATACATGTCGCCACCTTGCTTAGCTTCGAGAAGGCAGCCAAATCCATGCACCCCCCAGAATCCCCCCACCCCTGCGCTCTTCTCCCCCTCACTCTCCAGCCCCCCCCACCCCCCCCGCCCCCCCCGCCCCTCCCCCCCCCCCCAACCACCATCACCATCACCCCACACAACCTCCTGTCCCCCCCGACAGCTAGACCCAGAGTCATCAGATTTAGAAGTCCAGCTTCCCTTCAATGTTTACCCCACCCTCACATCCAAGTTGTCACTAGGGTCATATGTTCCATTTCTGAGGAATCGCTCTTTCCTGCTAGTGTCCTAACCCAGACTGGCAGAGGAGCGGGCAGGGCAAACAATCATTACGCAGAAATGTGGTGGGAATCAGGTGGGTGGATCCCAGTGGTGTGGACAACCTCACTGCCCATGTGCCCACCACCAGCTTCAGCCTAGAACTACCCGCAGTGTCTCTGATGCTGCCGTGTACCATTATCAGGAACTGCTGTCTCAGAAAATGCAAGAAGTGTTTGACTACAACTGCCAAACTCAAAGTTAAGGCTGGAGATCGATGAAGGTCCTACTTGAGAGGTCAGGTACTGTTCCTGAAGCTTCATTAGGGATGTGTTCATTAGGGATGTGTAGAAGGCCTTGCAAGAGAGCTCCGAGTGAGAGGGATTTAGAGAGCTAAAGAGACAAACAACCGGGAGTTCAGGACCCATACACTTGTGGTGCTTAACAAAGCAATCAGCAACCTGCGTTAAGTCCCCTCAATAGAGAGGAGGCTGCATCATGAGCCACTAACACAGATGCTAAATTGTAGGAAATACAAATAAATCTCCCGTTACTGGGAAGTGGGAGGAGGTGCAAAGGCAGGCGGCCTGGTACATTTTAACCTGCTACACAGCAGGAAAGGCTCAGAGGGGGCAAAACGAAATCTCATTTTGCTCGGTTTGTGGCTGTGAAGCCTAAAAAATCCGAGGTTTAAAGTTTAAAGTTTTAAACGTTAAAATTTTATTTATTTATTTATTAGTGTCACAAGTAGGTTTACATTAACACTGCAATGAAGTTACTGTGAAAATCCCCTAGTCGCCACACTCTGGCACCTGTTCGGGTACACTGAGGGAGAATTTAGCATGGCCAATGCATCTAACCAGTACGTCTTTCGGACTGTGGGAGGAAACCGGAGCACCCAGAGGAAACTCGCACAGACACGGGGAGAATGAGACACGGGGAGAGGTGGAGCCTACGCTGTACAAGCTCTGATGTTTAACAAGCTACACAGAGGCTCAAACCAAACGACGTTTAAGGGGGATGCCCCAGGCCTCCAAAGTGAACACTTTTTCACTTTCTTCAAAGCAGAGCCAGGAGGAGCAGGGATGTAGACGGGCAGTGAGCTGCCTCTGGATCGATGTCTGCTCAAGAGGTCTATTCAGATGAGGCCTAATTTTGGATCAGCCTCAGGCCTGACACCCTTTGGTGCACATTTTGTATGTCCTGAACTGTAGTCCACTTGAAAATGTGTCTAAATAAATTAATGTGTCTAAATAAATCCCAGTGAAGGGGCACAACATTCAGGGTAGAAAGCGATCCGAGGTAGAATTTAAGCCCGAATCGTTTGATTGGATTAAAGCAAGGCCTACATGTCATTAGGCCATGCGGATTAGTGGAAACCAAAGTAGAATTACACAGGCTCAGCCTTAATTATCTCTGTACTTATATAAGCTTGGAAAGTTGTTCCCTCATGCTTGCCAAGTGGGCCAACTAATGGCAGACAAAAGACTATAATTGTATAGCTAGCAGTAAGTGATTTGAAATAAGATATGTATTGTGAATTATAACATTTGGCTTACATGCCAGATATGTTAGGATATTAAGGTGACGTTTATCATGATTGCCAGGCCCTGCGCTTAAGCTGCCAATTGGCCTGACAGAAAAAAAAAACAGATATTTTGTTTTTTTGGCTGCAGTGTTGACTTATTTTCGCTCCAACCCACAATCTTCCCGTAAAAAAATGGCAGTTTATTTCTGGATGGCTGGATGCTTCTGTCTCAATGCTGCGCGTTACAGATTCATGCAGCTGCTGGGTCAGCTGAAGTGAAGCATGATAGCGTACCTTCTGTTATGAGAATAGATTGGAGAGATTGGGACTGTTCTCCATGGAGAGAAGAAGGCTGAGAGGAGATTTGATAGGGAAGTTCAAAATCATGAAGGGGCTGGACAGAGTAGACGGGGAGAGACAGTTCCCGCTCGTAAAAGGATCAAGAACGAGAGGGCCACAGATTTAAAAGGATTTGCAAAGGAAGCAAATGTGATGTGAGAAAAAGTTTTTTCACGCTGCGAGTGGTTCAGGTTTGGGATGCACTGCCTGGAAGTGTGGCGGAGTCAGGGTCAATCGAGACATCAAAGAGAAAATCAGATGTTTACTTAAATGGGAACAACGTGCAGGGGGTACGGGGAAAAGGCAGAAGAATAGGCGGCACTGTGGCACAGTGGTTAGCACTGCTGTCTCACAGCGCCAGGACCCAGGTTCAATTCCGGCCTTGGGTCACTGTCTGTGCGGAGTCTGCACATTCTCCCTGTGCCTGCGTGGGTTTCCTCCGGGTGCTCCGGTTTCCTCCCACAGTCTGAAAGACATGCTGGGTTAGTGCATTGGCTGTGCTAAATTGTCCCTTAGTGTCCCAAGATGTGTAGGTTAGGGGGATTAATGAGGTGAATATGTGGGGTTACGGGAAAAGGGCTTGGGTGGGATCCTCTGTCGGAGAGTCGGTGCAGACTCAATGGGCTGAATGGCCTCCTTCTGACCTGTAGGGATTCTATGATTAAGTCAGAATGCTTGTTTGAAGAGCCAGTGCACACATGTTGGACTGAATGGCCTTCTTCTACCCCGTAAGAATTTTGTTATTCTATGAAGTTAGACAATCCAGTTACTAGGCAATAAGTGAGTAATATTGATGTTTTGGCTGTCATAAGATTGTTTCTATACAGTGCTAAAGTTAATTTGATGAACCTCAGGTCAGGCTTTTAAGGTTTTAGTTTGTGTGTTCCCAGTAACTGATAATGTTGGTGTGGTTCTGGTTGCATTTTTGCAAAAGCAAAATACTGCTTGAAGTCTGAAATAGCATCAAAAATTGCTAGAATTGCTCAGCAGGTCCTGGAGACAACTATGGAGAGAAAAATAGAGTTAGTGGGCAGAAGCTTAGCCGGGGTGGGTTTGGATGTGTAAAGGAAAGTAAATCCCCAAAGAGTATCAGGATCCCAACATTATCATACCCTCTTCCATGTTTCATCCTGAGGGATGTTCAGGCAAGTGGAGAACCCTCTGAAAGCTGGTAAGTAATTGCCATTTGCAAGCAGGTTAGTCAATGCTGCATTAACCAACCTTTTTTGTCATTCCTTCATGGGATGTGAGCATCACTGGCAAGGCCAACATTGGTTGCACATCCCTAATTACCCTTAGGTTGACTGACTTGCTGGGCTATTTCAGAGGGCAATTGAGGCAATTACTGTGGCTCTGGAGTCACATGTAGGCCAGACCAGATAGGATGGCAGATTTCCCTCCCTAAAGGACATAAGTAAAACAGATGGGTATTTTTGCGACAATTGACAATAGTTGCCACGGTCACTATTTCAAAGATTAGCATCCACCAGCTGCTGTGGTAGGATTTGAACCTGTGCCCCCAGAGCATAATAAGCATGGGCCACTGGCTCACTAGTCCAATGACATTACCACTAAACCATCATCTTCCATTTGGGCTTTAACAACCACACCACATATTTCCTGAGATATTGTTACGACGCAGAGGTTAATCCCTGTTACCTTGCTTCGTAATCTGGTAAAAGTGTTTGGGAAGGTGTCAACAATTCTATATTAACGTTTAGCGGTTTATTAATATAAAGACCTGACACTCGCTTTAAGTGAATAATTTTTTTTCAACCAATCAGGAACTTTAACTAAACCAGTAATATTTTCATTAAAGGATGGGTCGACTGAAATGCTGTTCAAATAAAGACAAGGACCATTCAGTACCAAAACAGTAATAAGCGAATCATTGTCACTCTCAAAAAAATCAATATACAACCAGTTCTGATGGTTTGGAAAAGATTTGAAGTTCTTCTGTAGTTGTCCGCTGTCTGTAAGCGCTGTCTTATTTGGTACTTTTCGCTGGTTAAATGGTGAGCTCTATTCAGACATATCTGAAACTGACAGAGTTAAGAATTGTTTCAGTTGACCTAACTGCCCTTAACTGCCTTTAACTGCTTCAGTTGATCTGGCCCTGGCTCTGGTTCTGCAGGTGTTGCTCTGAGATGGCTGCTGCTCTGGCCTTTTGTTCTGGTCATACTTGCAATGACCTCGCAATTTTCCTACACCACGATTGGTCTGAAGTTGTCAACAACAGCAAATTCAAATCTAATAGGCTCTCAGTAGCTGATTGTTTTTTTTAAACTGATAGGCTATTAAAATGCAAAAGCCTGTCACCAAGGCAACCCTGATGCTTGGTTCTCGAAATAAATGTTACAACTTAGAGTCTGCGTGTACTCTGCATCCAAGCACTGAACTCACAACCAGCTTTTAAAGGGACCACGCACTGTTTTCTTTCCCTCTAGCGTTTTTACAATTCTTTACAAACATTATTTACAAACTCAACTTCACAACAATGTCAACAACTCACCAGGGTCAACCAGGTGAGTTCACAGGTGGGGAGAGCTTCGTCTGTGAAACTGACATGCTGGGAAGGCTTTAATCAGTGAATCTGAAGAGCTGCAGCCATGGCCATGTGACAGCCCACTGAGACCTTTCACTCTGAGAATGCTTTTATTGCTTGACCCCTTGGAAATCATTTCATCTGTCTAGTGCTTCACTTATCTTCAGCTGCACACCCATGCTGCCAGCCTTCAACATGGAATGGGAACAGTTTATGCAGCTGTACATTGCATCTCTAATGAGGAACAAGAGGGGCAGCAATACTTATACGAGTGGCAGCAGCAGCACCAGCTGTCTTCTTGTCAGCCGCATGCCGTTCCATAAAAAAGGATGGACATCCAGATCCAGTTCCAAGGGAGTGAGACCCTCACAGCAGTCTACAGGCTACGCATCAACGCTCTTGATGTGTATCTGCATCAATGTCTCAGGCAGCTCAGTCTCTCATTGCAGGGTGCTGCTGTCATCTGCAACTTCCTGGAACAAAACTTCTTTCCCAATGGAGCCTGTGGGCAGGCTTGCCAGGGACCCATGAGGTCTCTGCCTCTCTCCAATGTTGTGCTCCATTTAGGATACCATTTGGGGACGGTAAATATGAGGCTTGAGAGAGAGAGGGCAAGCAAGAAACTGAAGGTGGATATAAATGATGGCTGCCCAGATGGGGAAGTGAGCTGCCTGGAGTGAGAGGAATGAGTACAACTGCAATCTGTGTTGTTGTCATGTTAGGGACCAGATCCAAAACTCCAAGGTATAATATGAAGCTAAACTGGACTCCAACTTTTTTGATTTTAAGCATTATTGTGAGCATAAGGTGTTTTATAGTGGGGCCCCGTTATAACACGATGGTTGGGGTCCATAAAAGCGGGGTCGCAAAAAAAGCAGGGTCGCGCTAAATCGGGGTCGCACTAAATTTGCCAATTATTAGTGGAAAAAAAGGGTCCAATGACACCATCGCGTTATATGCGAATTCACGCTAAATCGGGGCGTGTTAAATTGGGGCTCCACTGTACTTCAGATGTGATTCTATTGACCTACGAGGAAGCTTTTATGAAAACAAACTTTATTTAGCAACACAATTAAAATACAACAAAAAGAATTAGCATAACTTTTACTAATTGAAATATTTAAACACAAGAAAGTATAATTCTTAACTGCTAACTATCTCTATAGTTCCAATTTAAGCAACATCCCCACAGACATAAATCCCACTTCAGAATCAGTTAGCACAAAAACATATAGGCTCATGTGTATGCTAGATTTTCAGTCTTTTAACCCCTCTGGACAAAGATACAGAAAGACACCTGTCTTCTGACTCTTACACAAAGAACAAACAACAATACAGCACAGGAACAGGCCCTTCGGCCCAACAATCCTGCACCAATCACGTTGTCCTTTCTGGACCAACCGTCTGGATCCCTCTATTCCCCACCTGTTCATGTGTCAATCCAGATATGTCTTAAATGTCGCTAACGTGCCTGCCTCAACCATCTCACTTGGCAGTGCATTCCAGGCCCCCACCACTCTCTGCATAAAAAACTTCCCCCACACATCTCCACTGAACCTTTCCCTCCTTATCTTGAACTTGTACCCCCTTGTAATTGTTATTTCTGTCCTGGGAAAAAGCTTCCAACTGTTCATAGAAATCATAGAAATCATAGAAACCCTACAGTGCAGAAGGAGGCCATTCGGCCCATCGAGTCTGCACCGACCACAATCCCACCCAGGCCCTACCCCCACATATTTACCCGCTAATCCCTCTAACCTACGCATCTCAGGGGCAATTTTAACCTGGCCAATCAACCTAACCCGCACATCTTTGGACTGTGGGAGGAAACCGGAGCACCCGGAGGAAACCCACGCAAACACGAGGAGAATGTGCAAACTCCACACAGACAGTGACCCGAGCCGGGAGGATGTAAATGCATTAGAGGTGGTTCAGAGAAGAGTCACTAGACAGATTCTTTCACTGTTCTTTTCCCCCAAACTACACTATTGTTTTGGAAAACGTCTAACATCTGCCCAATTTGCTAAACCCCTCAAGTCAACTTGCATCCTTTCTCACAAATTTCCATAAACCTAATTTGATATCAGTTAACTATAAGGTCATGGCTCTGGGTATGTCTTTGGGTATGAAAGTTGGTATGACACTGCATGAGATAACAATGAACAGATCTTTAATCTCAAAAAGGAATAAAACAGGAATGACATTCAGGTTTTCAACAGACCAACAGTTTCATTTCAGTTCAATTGTCACACTTCTACCTCTAATCTCCTTTCTACCAGTTCTTGATTTATTTTGCAGACATCGATCACAAAGACCCTGTCACACTTACAACTCTCACCAGTGAATCTACACAGGTGCTCCTCCAGCAACACCCCCACCATCACCCCTCAGTATATGTTATGTTTCTTCTCCCTATAGTTCGTTACCATTCTCCTTCCTTTCTATCCAAGCATCAAACTCCTATCTTCACCTCCTAAAGTTGGCATTCTTCATCCTCCTTCAATTCAAGCTGACTCTTCTTTGCTTATCCCCCATCCAAGCTGATACTCTTTCTCACATCATACAATTTAAATTGATGCTTTTCCCCCTTATCAAATCCCTCAGTTCAAATGATACTTTCTTCTGCTTCCATTTTTGTATCCCTTAGTCAATGCTGAAGAATTATTTTTTAACTATTGTTCAGTCCTGAGATATGGGCATCATTGGCAAGGCCAGTATTCATTGTCCATTTTTAATAACCCTTGAAAAGGTGGTCTTCTGCCCTTTTCTTGAACCGCTGGAGCCCTGGTATTGTGGGTACATACACCTGCAGTGCTATTAGGGAGAGTTTTTGACCCAGCTATAGTGAAGGAACATGGGCGACATGGTCTTATTTAAGCCTCTCATATTTTTATAAACTTCTATCAGGTCGCCCCTCAGCCTCCGTCTTTCCAGGGAGAACAATCCCAGTTTATTCAATCTCTCCTCATAGCTAATACCCTCCATACCAGGCAAAATCCTGGTAAATATTTTCTGCGCTCTCTCCAAAGCTTCCACGTCCTTCTGGTAGTGTGGCAACCAGAATTGGACACAGTATTATAAATGTGGCCAAACCAACGTTTTACATAACTGTAACATAATTTGCAAACTTTTATACTCGATGCCCAGTCCAATGAAGGCAAGCATGCCATATGCTTTATTCATCACCTTTTCTACCTGTGCCGCCACTTTTAAGGATCTGTGGACCTGTATTCCCAGATCTTTCTGTGTGTCCTGATAGTTCTGCCATTTATTTTATAACTCCTACCTGAATTGGATCTACCAAAATGCATCACCTCGCATTTGTCTGGATTGAATTCCATCTGTCATTTCTGCACCCAATTTTCCAGTCTATCTATATCCTGCTGTATCTTTGACAATCTTCATCACTGTCCGCAACTCCAGCAATCTTAGTATCATCCGCAAACTTGCTAATCAGACCAGCTACATTTTCTTCCAAGTCATTTAAATATATTACAAACAGCAAAGGTCCCAGCTCTAGGCCCTGCAGAACACCACTAGTTACAGACCTCCATTCAGAAAAACACCCTTCCGCCACAACCCTCTGTTTTCTATGGCCAAGCCAGTTCTGAATCCTTTAGCTAGTTCACCCCTGATCCCGTGTGATTTAACCATTTGCACCAGCCTGCCATGAGAGACCTTGTCAAATGCTTTACTAAAGTCCATGTAGACAACATCCACAGCCCTTCCTTTGTCAATCATTTTTGTCACCTCCTCCAGCAGCCTTCAGAGGAAGATCTATCTTCAAACAGCAAAACTTCAGAGAAAGAGATCTATTTTCTGGCAGATCCCAGTCTCCAAATCCAGAGAGAGAAAGAGAGACAGCTCTCTCTAACAATTCCCTGCAGCTTCTGACTTGGTTTCTCTATGAAAGTCTAGTTCCACCTCATCACATCTTGTCAATCAATCTAATTAAGCCCCACTCTCGACAAACCCAAAGGGAAAACACTAAAATAACAACTGCATAAGCCCAAATTAATACAAACATTTGAGCAATTAGGATCAATTATGCTTCTTTAGTGTCAACGGAGGCTGCCCGTTACAGACAAAGCGGCACCAGTAAAGAGAACCGACTGCTAAAAATAAAATCCTGCACAAGAAACATGACACAAATACATTTCTTACAGGCACAGTATCATCACAGTCATAACTATGAAGGTAAAACATTGAATTACATTCAGAAATATTGAACTCTGAATAAGAGATGCAAGTTTTTTTGTTAAGTGGATATTTAAGTCAAAGATGTCAGAGGATGTAAAGTCAGTCACTGGCTAAATTGTTGGTTGGTGATACCCTGAGAGACAATGGAATCCCACCCTGTTTCCAGATAAAGATACTTCAAAGGCATATAGAAACTAATTACCATCTCTAGTGCAGACAATGGGGGGCGGGGGGGGGGGCGGTAATGGGGGGCAACATCCTCTCATCAAGTGCGTAATGTCCCAGATGAATTTGTGGATTTCACCTTCCAGGAATATACAAAAGCCAGCTGCAAAGCTTGGTCAGTGTGTTGACTAGTCCCAAGTGTGTGTGTGTGTGTGTGTATGTTCTAGTGCTGGAAGAGCCAGAATGTATGTAACACAGAAGCAAAAAGGCAGCCAGCAGCACTGTCCCTGCAAGAGCTTTTCCGCATGTATCTAAAAGTTAAAGTTTATTTATAAGTCACAAGTAGGCTTACATTAAAACTGCAATGTGAAAATCCCCTAGTCATGATACTCTAGCACCTGTTCAGGTACACTGAGGGAGAATTCAGCATGGCCAATACACCTAACCTTCACATCTTTCAGACTGTGAGAGGAAACTGGAGCACCTGGAGGAAACAGACACAGAGAGAACGTGCAGACTCCACACAGACAGAGACCCAAGCCGGGAATTGAACCCAGGTCCCTGGTGCTGTGAGGCGTTGGAGATCTCTACTGCCTCCCGAAGATACACAAGGCAAACACACCCGGCCGTCCCATCGTATCGGGCAATGGGACCCTGTGCGAGAACCTCTCCGGCTATGTCGAGGGCATCCTGAAACCCATTGTACAAAGAACCCCCAGCTTTTGTCGCGACACGACGGACTTCCTACAGAAACTCGGCACACATGGAGCAGTTGAACCAGGAGCGCTCCTCGTCACAATGGATGTCTCAGCACTCTACACCAGCATCCCCCATGACGATGGCATTGCTGCAACGGCCTCAGTGCTCAGCGCCAACAACTGCCAGTTTCCAGATGCAATTTTACATCTCATCCGCTTCATCCTGGACCACAATATCTTCACCTTCAACAACCAGTTCTTCATCCAGACACACGGAACAGCCATGGGGACCAAATTTGCACCTCAATATGCCAACATCTTCATGCACAGGTTCGAACAAGACTTCTTCACCGCACGGGACCTTCAACCGGTGCTATACACTAGATACATCGATGACATTTTCTTCCTTTGGACTCATGGTGAACAATCACTGAAACAACTCTATGATGACATCAACAAGTTCCATCCCACCATCAGGCTCACCATAGACTACTCTCCGGAATCGGTTGCATTCTTGGACACGCGCATCTCCATTAAGGACGGTCACCTCAGCACCTCACTGTACCGCAAGCCCACGGATAACCTCACGATGCTCCACTTCTCCAGCTTCCACCCTAAACACGTTAAAGAAGCCATCCCCTACGGACAAGCCCTCCGTATACACAGGATCTGCTCGGATGAGGAGGATCGCAACAGACACCTCCAGACGCTGAAAGATGCCCTCATAAGAACAGGATATGGCGCTAGACTCATTGATCAACAGTTCCAACGCGCCACAGCGAAAAACCGCACCGACCTCCTCAGAAGACAAACACGGGACACAGTGGACAGAGTACCCTTCGTTGTCCAGTACTTCCCCGGAGCGGAGAAGCTACGGCATCTCCTCCGGAGCCTTCAACATGTCATTGATGAAGACGAACATCTCGCCAAGGCCATCCCCACACCCCCACTTCTTGCCTTCAAACAACCGCACAACCTCAAACAGACCATTGTCCGCAGCAAACTACCCAGCCTTCAGGAGAACAGTGACCAAGACACCACACAACCCTGCCACAGCAACCTCTGCAAGACGTGCCGGATCATCGACACAGATGCCATCATCTCACGTGAGAACACCATCCACCAGGTACACGGTACATACTCTTGCAACTCGGCCAACGTTGTCTACCTGATACGCTGCAAGAAAGGATGTCCCGAGGCATGGTACATTGGGGAAACTATGCAGACGCTGCGACAACGGATGAATGAACACCGCTCGACAATCACCAGGCAAGACTGTTCTCTTCCTGTTGGGGAGCACTTCAGCGGTCACGGGCATTCGGCCTCTGATATTCGGGTAAGCGTTCTCCAAGGCGGCCTTCGCGACACACGACAGCGCAGAGTCGCGGAGCAGAAACTGATAGCCAGGTTCCGCACACACAAGGACGGCCTCAACCGGGATATTGGGTTTATGTCACACTATTTCACATAAATATTTCTGCTTTTTTCCTCCTGAGTCTTTATCATGCGATCCTAGAATCAGAATTTATGTCACACTATTTGTAACTCCCACAGTTGCGTGGACCTGCAGAGTTTCACTGGCTGTCTTGTCTGGAGACAATACACATCTTTTTAGCCTGTCTTGATGCTCTCTCCACTCCCATTGTTTTGTTTCTTAAAGACTGGATTAGTTGTAAGTATTCGCATTCCAACCATTATTCATGTAAATTGAGTCTGTGTCTTATAAGTTCTGTTTGTGAACAGAATTCCCACTCACCTGAAGAAGGGGCTCAGAGCCTCGAAAGCTTGTGTGGCTTTTGCTACCAAATAAACCTGTTGGACTTTAACCTGGTGTTGTTAAACTTCTTGCTGTGAGGCAGCAGCACTAACCACTGTGCCACCATACTACCCTTTGACTCTCTCATGACTGTGGAAGAAAGTCAAGTCAGCATAGGCCACAGCTGCAAAAGAAACAGGGAATCTTCTCAACCAAACTGCACAACACTGGAATCTCGAAACTGACTCTTCACCTGCTGAAGTCAGTGTTACTGGAATCACAAATCACAATGGCCACAACATTCAATCATCTACTCCTCACGAGTCAAGGACTGTTTTGTACACTTTATTTTAACTTACTTTGGACTCGATTCCCATTTCTAATCTGGAGGAATGAATATGCTTGTGTTTCATCATTTTCTTGTCTTTAGCAGTCAATAAGTTCACTCTATCTTTAACTCAAGAAAGCCTGGTTAAATTGGGTATTTTAAAACATAAATATTGGGATTGGGAAAAGGTGCCCTTGAAGGATGGGATCCTGTTTAGAACTAATCTTATTGTGACTATGGGCTGGTACGTTAGCACTGCTGCCTCAAAACGTCAGGGTTCCGGGTTCAATTCCGGCCTCGGGTCACTATCTGTGTGGAGTTTGTAGATTCTCCTTGTGTCTGCGTGGGTTTCCTCCGCGTTTTCTCCCACAGTCCAAAGATGTGTGGGTTAGGTTGATTGGCCATGTTAAATTGTTCCTAATATCAGGGGATTAGCAGGGTAAATATGTGGGGTTATGGGAATAGGGTCTGGGTGGGATTATGGTTGGTACATACTCGCTGGGCCGAATGGCCTCCTTTTGTACTGGAGGGAATCTATGATTCAACAGCTGGGGTTGAATAAAGAAAGGGAGCCAGTTCATCCCTCCTCACAATTTGTGGATATCTCAGCTGGACGGTAACAATTTGAGGGTTCTCATCTGGGTTAACAAATTTGGGGAACCACACCAGGGGGCCAGTCACCAGGGCGGCACGGTAGCACAGTGGTTAGCAATGCTGCTTCACAGCTCCAGGGACCTGGGTTCGATTCCCGGCTCGGGTCACTGTCTGTGTGGAGTTTCCACATTCTCCTCGTGTCTGCGTGGGTTTCCTCCGGGTGCTCCGGTTTCCTCCCACAGCCCAAAGATGTGCGGGTTAGGTTGATTGGCCATGCTAAAAAAATTGCCCTTAGTGTCCTGGGATGTGTAGATTAGAGGGATTAGTGGGTAAAATATGTAGGGATATGGGGGTAGGGTCTGGGTGGGATTGTGGTCGGTGCAGACTCGATGGGCCGAATGGCCTCTTTCTGTACTGTAGGGTTTCTATCTTTCTATCTATCTATGACTGAGGTGTGCTGTAAGCAGAATGCTGGAAAGATCAGAGTGTGGGGTTTGGCAGCTCTATGTGCGCTATCACTCACCTGTCATGTCTCCCTGAGGTCCCGCATCCTCCTGGTACACTGTCTCCAGCTTGGAGGGGCCACACGTCTACTGCCGACTTCCACAACCACTTCCATCTGCGTCTGCTTGGTTGTAAAGGTTGTCCTTTTCCTCCTGTTCTTGGGAATGAATGCCTCACGGCTGTCTCTTGGGTCGCACAACTGGACATCTAGGTGAGAATGAAAGACCTGGTGGGATAGTCATCCCAGGTCTCCTCTCCAATCCTGTGATTGATGCAGCCTCAAAAACCTGGCTGGCGAGCTCTTCAGAACCGAGCCAGGGCTCCATTAAAAATCCTCCCTTTCTCAGAATGGACACCTCACCGCCCCAATCTTGGTTGGGGAGCTCTCAAAATATTATTTTTAGGTCCTATGAGCAACAAGGAAATGGGCTGTTGAATTTCATGAATTTGGAGGCTATACCTCCCTGATTCTTGTCAGTGAGAGCAGAAGTTGGGGAAAGTGTTCAAACATATGACAATGTTAATTCTACAGTACAAACATCTACCTAACACCATTGAATCTTTTCCTTCAGCAGTGCTTTGCACTATATCTAGCAGCAACTCTCGTATAAAATATACAATATAATCAAAATTTTGCCTGTTGCCAACATGGAGTGAATGGGCTGAATGGCCTCCTTCTATGTCAGAAATGACTCCATAAGAGCTCAATAAGAACATAAGAACTAGGAGCAGGAGTAGGCCATCCGGCCCCTCGAGCCTGCTCCGCCATTCAGTCAGATCATGGCTGATCTTTTTGTGGGCTCAGCTCCACTTACCCGTCCACTCACCATAACCCTTAAATCGTTTACTGTTCAAAACTTTATCTATACTTGCCTTAAAAACATTCAATGAGGTAGCCTCAACTGCTTCACTGGGCAGGGAATTCCACAGATTCCAAATCTCCAATACCTTTTTTATAACGCCTTCATTAATGGCACTCCGCAAATTTCTACTCAGATTGTGGAGTTGATTTAGAAGATTATAAAGTCATAGGTCATTGCTGAACTCATTATGTTATTTCAATTAAACCACTGATCTTTTGTAAGGTTTGATGTTACACCCAAACTTAAGTAAACATGCAGATACAAAGCGAGTATTTACCGTAAAACCTGCCTTAATCCAAACACAATCGCAATTAGATAACTAGCTTCAAACTTTAGTCAAACATAAAGTAATAAAATCAACAGCATTGGAGCTGGGTGTGGGAGTAGAATGCTGTTATACCAGATTGTACATGCCGAGGTTTGTAGGACTGGACAAAGCTTCAGTGACACTTCAAAGTTTATTCACCAGTAAAAGTTCATTCTTCGGCTGCAACCGTGCAGCTACTATTCCTCAGGAGGCTGTTGACCAGCCCAAATCCTGGATGCATCAGACCCTCTTCTGGACTCTGTCTTACACCAGTTAGAGTTTACAGTGTAAATTGTAGCTGTCATTTCACAAAATCTATCCTCCCAGCGTCAGGGCAGAGCCGGTCAGAGGTTAGGAATACTGCGGTGAGTAGCTCACCTCCTGACTCCCCAAAGCCTATCCACCATCTACAAGGCACAAGTCAGGAGTGTGATGGAATACTCCCCACTTGCCTGGATGAGTGCAGCTCCAGCACTTAAGAAGCTTGACACCATCCAGGACAAGGCAGACTGCTTGATTGGCACCACATCTACAAACATTCAATCTCTCCATCAGTAGCAGCAGTGTGTACTATCTACAAGATGCACCGCAGCAATTCACCAAAGATCCTTAGACAGCACCTTCCAAATCCACGACCACGTCCATCTAGAAGGACAAGGGCAGCAGATACATGGGGACACCACCACCTGCAAGTTCCCCTCCAAGCCACTCACCATCCTGACTTGGAGGTTTATTGCCGTTCCTTCACAGCTGCTGGGTCAAAATCCTGGAATTCCCTCCCTAACGGCATTGTGGGTCAACCCACAGCACATGGACGGTAGCGATTCAGGAAGGCAGCTCATCCACCACCTTCTCAAGGGCAACTAGGGATGAGCAATAGAAATGCTGGCCAGCGAGCGACACCCATGTCCCACAAATTAATTTTAAAAAAGGTGCGAGGACCTGATAATGGAGAATATTGATGTCCATTCCACATTAAACAACGTCCATTAAATATAATGGAGTTAGAGTCACAAATTCCCAATATACAAGGAACTCAATTTTGTAAATTCACAACTCACACACAACCCCAAAGCAGGTCTCCAGATAATAACATCTCTCCTAAAAACAATTCCTCAGGGAACCTCCTGATCTCAGATTGTAACTTTGGCAAAAAGCCTGAAGGAATGGCAGGGAATTGAGGAACTTCCATGAAAATTCCATCCTGTGAAATGGCAATAGTTACTGGAATTAGATGTCAGATTTAATCAGTGAGATAAATTATAATGTTAAAGTCCAACATGAATTTATATTGTGAAATTTGATATAAATTCAGGGAGTGCCCATCTATAATTAGCCATAGTCCCTGAGGGACAGTAGGTACCTCTCTCCGTTAGAAGGTGATAATGGTTACAGCTTGAGGGACATCACTTCACACAGAATCCCTATGGTGCAGAAGGAGGCCATACGGCTCATCAAGCCTGCACTGACAACAATCCCACGGCCCTATCCCCGGAACCCGACACATTTACTCTGCTAATCTCCCTGACACTAATGGACAATTCAGCATGGCCAATCCACCTAACCAGCACATCTTTGGACTGTGGGAGGAAACCAGAACACCCGGAGGAAACCCACGCAGACACGGGGAGCACATGCAGACCCCACACAGACAGTTACCCCAGAATCAAACCCGGATCCCTGATGTTGTGAGGCAGCAGTGCTATCCACTGTGCCACCATGCCACCCTTAAGTGTGGCTGACGAGGACCAGGATTCTCCAGGTCCGTTCACCCCAATCGGGAATCTCGATGGCCCATCGAACGGGGCAAGAGATTGGGATTCCTGCTGGCCATCAATCCCATTTCCTCCCCATCCCTCCGCCGCCACCCCCCGACGTGGATATCAGATTCTCGCACAGAGCGGGTGAGAACCTCATCACGGGCCATTTAAATAAATTGAAATGTAGTTAGCGGACTTGAAGCCCAATTCACTGGGCTCCAGCATATCTCTCCAGCCCATTTTAACCAAAGTTAAATCAATTGCAATTGTATAAATTTATACAATTTTTAATCAGTATTTGTTTAGTGCCAATATCTCCTTGGCCATTTCTTTACAATTTCGTGACTTATTTGGACTAAATTTCCCTTCTCTCAACATGATGGAATCCCTTGTTCCTGCGGCGCTCCTATCTCTGAAGAGATCGATCTCCATCTACTTACTCTGGCCAACTAAATAATCCTTGCATTCAGGGGGGAGTGATTCATATCCATACTGAGATTAAGAGGCTGAGACTGAACTGATTTGTATGAAGTGAACTTCAGTGTTAGTTTGCAGTATACCCCAAGGCACACTGATTTCAGTACACAGAGGATTATCAAACCCCTGCATCAAACCTGTCACTCAAGTGCTGGAAAAGTTGCATTTTTGGCAGAAAGTAACAGTTTCATAAATTTCATAAAGCGAGTACATAAATGAAATTGATAATCCAAACTGGTAGTGTGGCTAACAGGGTGAAACTGTAAAGAAGAAACTTGATTTGGTTTATTATTGTCACATATATTGGGATACAGTGAAAAGTATTGTTTCTTGCACACGATACAGACAAAGCATACCGTTCATAGAGTACATAGGGGAGAAGGAAAGGAGAGAGTGCAGAATATAGTGTTACAGTCATAGCTAGGGTGTAGAGAAAGATCAACTTAATATAAGGTAGGTCCATTCAAAAGTCTGATGGCAGCATGGAAGAAGCTGTTCTTGAGTCGGTTAGTCTGTGATCTCAGACTTTTGTATCTTTTTCCTGACGGAAGAAGGTGGAAGAGAGTATGTCCCGGATGGGTGGGGTCCTTGATTTGCTGGCTGCTTTTCTGAGGCAGCGGGAAGTGTAGACTGAGTCAATGGATGGGGGCTGGTTTGCCGAATGGACTGGGCTACGTTCACATTTTCCCAACCGATATCAGGATAAGTGCCGTAAGTGTGAAGGTGACTGTGGCAATTAACTATTATGTGGCTGGATTTGCCCAGGCTGGTGCTGGGGCTATTAATAACATCTTGCAGTCTGGAACCCACTCTTGCATAAGGAGGTCACTGGGTCTCTTTACTCAAAGGCAGAAAACTTTGCTTCATTCCTGGGAAGTATAGGCTTAATCAATGGCTGGGAGGCTGGGTTGTGTGATGGACTGGGCTTCGTTCACAACCCTTTGTAGCTTCTTTATTTCGTTCCTGACGACTGGGGATGGCACAGTGACACAGTGGTTAGCACTGCTGCTTCACAGCGCCAGGGACCCGGGTTCAATTCTGGCTTCAGGTCACTGTGTAGAGTTTGCATGTTCTCCCCGTGTCTGCATGGGTTTCCTCCGGGTGTTCCAGTTTCCTCCCACAGTCCGAAAGATGTGCGGTTTAGGTTGTTTGGCCGTGCTAAATTGACCCTCATGTCAGGGGATTAATGGCGTAAATATGTGGGGTTATGGTCTGGGTGGGATTGTGGTCGGTGCAGACTCGATGGGCCGAATGGCCTCCTTCTGCACTGTAGGGATTTTATGGACATTGAGAAAAATGAGAGTGCACTCACTGCGTGAAAGTTGCCAACTTCTTGGAAGACATTTCCCCGTCCAGCAGTTCATCGATCTTCAATTGCATTTACCTGCTGCCAGCCTTGACCATGGTCTCAGGGAAGCCTCTGCGGATCTACCTACCCTCTTGCTGAGAGTCAAGGGCAGAAGCCATGTCACCATCAGGAGCACCGCCAGCAGCTGCAGTACCAGCTGCCTTCTCCACAGCCAGATGCCCCTCCGCAGGACACAGATTGAAGGAGATGAGACCCACCACACTGTTCTCTTAACAGCACCAGTGTCTCAGGAGGCTCAGACTATCACGGCAGGTCACTGCTGATGTCTGCAACCTCCTGGAATAAAAAATCCTCTTTCCCAGTGGGGTTGGAGGGCAGGCATGGTCAGTGCCCAACAAGATGCCCATCACTGGAGGGCCACCTGTCCTTCCCTCCCCCCCCCTCCCCCCCTCCCCCCCCCCCCCCCCCCCCCCCCCCCCCGCGCCCCCACAGTCCCTGCCTTTCCCCAAAGTTGTGGAGATCTCTTCTCCTACAAGGATAGAAAGCTGAGAAGCATAAGTGTCCATAGTGTCTTGAGTGTGGAGGAGAGAAGGGCACCATCTGAAGAGGCACGGGAGCAGGAGGGCAACAGGCTGAGGCGGAGGGTGAGTGTTGGCTCTTTGGTTGGTGATGTGAGCTGCTTGGGGAGAGAGGATTGAGTGACGTTGCAAGTTGTGCTGTCCTGAGGAGTGCCGTGCCCATCTGCCCTGTGTTCGGGGCATCCGGCTGAGGGGGAGTCAGAACGTGGGCCTTGGTATCTGAAATTGTTATGCCACTCACCTTTCCTGTTCCTCGGAGGTCTTGTATCCACCGTCTCAAAATATTTCCCTGTCCTGTCTACATCCTCCTCAATTGCCGTTGTGTTCTTGCCTTGCTTTCATTGGAGCGTTGTCCAGGAAACCCTGGAAATCCGTGAACCCACAATTAATGTGAGAAAACTGCTGCAATTGAGCAACTAACATATTGACATTGACAACCCACCTCTCCTGAGGGGGTTGCTCGCACACAAGCTAATGCGCTGGAGTCAAATGTGTAAGTTGGCAAATTGGAGCCACTTTTCTCTCACGCTCTCAATTACTCTGCTTTTGCCAAAGCTCCTGCGCTTTAAAACTCAGCCCACAGTATCTGAATGCGTCCTTCTCACAATGCTTCACATTGAACAATTCATTGTGAAATACCATGCCTTCTGTTAAACTGTGGGGACGTTGCAGCCATTTAGCAGACAGCAAGGCCCCACAAAGGTTAATACAAAGAAAGACCAGTATCTTGCATCAGTCTTCACTATAGAGGACAAATGTAACATCCTAGAAGCAGCTATAAATCAGGAAATGGATCAGAAAGAGGAACTCAGGAAAGTGATAGTCACCAGGGAAGTGGTAGAGAGTAAATTGTTGGAACTAAGCGCTGACAAGAACCCCTGTCCTGATGGACTTCATCCTAAGGTCTTAAAACAATTGCCTAGTGAGACAGTTGATGCATTGGTTGTAATTTTCCAGAATTTCCTAAGTTTGGTGAAGGTCCAGTTAGTTTGGAAGATAGCAAATGTAATTCATTATTCAAAAAGGGAGGGAGACAGAAAGCGGGACATTCCAGATCAGTTAGCTTAACATCTGTCATAGGGAAAATCTTACAAGCCATTCTTAAAAAAGTTATAGCAAGGGACGTGGATAAGTTCAAGATGATCAGACAAAGTCAACATGATTTTGTGAAAAGGAAATCACGTTTAGCCAACTTATTGGAGCTTAGATTCATAGAATCACTACAGTGCAGAAGGAGGCCACTTGGCCCATCGAGCCTGCACCGATAACAATCCCACCCTCTCCCTGTAGCCCCACAAATTTACCCTGCTGATCCCCCTAATACTAAGGGGCAATTTAGCATGGTCAATCCGCCTAACCTGCACATCTTTGGACTGTGGGAGGAAACGGGAGCACCCCACGGAAGAAACCCATGCGGACACGGGGAGAAGATGCAAACTCCACACAGTCACTCGATGCCGGAAATAAACCCGGGTCCCTGGCCCTGTGAAGCAACAGTGCTAACCACTATGCCACCATGCCATTCTTTGAGGAAGTAACATGTGCTGCGGATAAAGAGGAACCAGCAGATGTACTATACTTAGATTTCAGAAAGCATTTGATAAAGTGCCACATCAAAGGTTATTGTAGAAAATAAAAGTTCATGGTACAGGGAGTAACATAGAGTCATAGAGTCATAGAGGTTTACAGCATGGAAACAGGCCCTTCGGCCCAACTTGTCCATACCGCCATACATATTGGCATGGATCAAAATTTGGCTGGCTAACAGAACACATAAAGTTGGCCTAAATGGCTCTTTTTCGGGTTGGCAAGATGTACTGAATGGTGCGCTACAGAGACCAGTGCAGGGAACTGTTTATGTTTTAAATGACTTGGATGAAGGGATTGTTACTAAATTGCTGAAGGCACAAAGATAGATAGGAAAGTAAATGGTGAAGTGGACTTGAGGTGGTTACAAAGGGACATAGATAGGTTAAGTGTGTGGGCAAAGATCTGGCAAATGGAGCATAATGTGGACAATGTCCCAGGAATGAATAAAAAAGAACGTAGAACTTCATATTTTTCAGAAGGGATGGGGCATGTTTTACACATACACGTTTTACAGAGACAGCTGACCTTTTAACTCATCAGCTACCTCCACTCTGGTTTGATCACTGAGGCTGTGGTGAACCATCGTTGGTTCCCACCAGGTAGTGCTGAGCCAGGGTCTGGCCAGTACTATGAGTCTGTATATATGTTACTGTTGGGGTTAGGGTTGGGCTGTTCTACCTGTAATATAGTTCTTATGGTACATCCCAGTCGGGCTCCGCCTCCTGGGAGAGGTATAAAGGTCACTGCTCTGTCTGGGACCCCTCAGTCTGGGATCGTGTATTATATATGGTAGCTCTATTGTAGTAGTCAATAAAAGCCTTTATTTCCTCGAGCATCTCTAGCCTCGTGAGTTATATCGCACATCAATTTTATTAACTACTAATTGAACTCTCGTCGTTGGAAAAAAAAAGGAAACGACACAGAGAGCATGGAGCAAATGCTTAAACCCGAACGGCTTACGCTGGACCCACGTGGGGCGGGCGCCTTGAACACCTTCGACCACTGGTTGAAATGTTTTCAGGATTACCTCGAAGCCTCCGCAGCGGTCACCACCGACGCCGACAGACTCCAGGTCCTCCACGCGAGGGTAAGCGATGCTGTATATTTAGCGATCCGTGGGGCCACTGACTACAAAGGGGCCCTCGAGCTTCTTAAGAAGCACTACATTAAACCGCCAAACGAGATGCATGCTCGATATCTCTTAGCCACTCAACGACGGCAGCCCGGCGAAACGACGGAACAGTACGCGTGCGAGCTCCTACAGCTAGCCAGGGGCTGTAACTGCAAAGCAGTGTCGGCAGACCAGAACATGAACGACCTCGCTCGAGATGCGTTTGTGGCGGGAATTGGCTCGTCTTATATCCGCCTTCGGCTGTTGGAGCAAGGTAGTCTCGATCTCACTAAGTCTATAGAGCTAGCGGATGCGCTAGAAACGGCCTCCAAAAGTCTGGCGATGTATCCTGATGACCACGTGGAGACAGCGTGGCAGGGGCAGTCACAGACCCCACTTCATCCAGTGGGACCGAAAAGCTGCGTGATTGCGTTCCCACCCTCGGGCCTGACGACGGCAGCAGCTCCAGGCGGCCCGCGGTGTTACTTCTGTGGGGGAGTGAAACACCCTCGGCAGCGATGTTCCGCTAAAGCAGTGTTGTGCTCCGCCTGCGGCAAGAAGGGGCATTATTCGAAGGTATGTCGATCCAAACTTCCATCCAGGAACAGCAGTGCGGCGTGCGACTCCCCAGAGCCGGTTTCCTCGTCGTCGGCATCGTCAAGGGCTTCTTCCACGTGCGAGGCCAGGACATTGCCATTCCAGACGACGGAGTCGCAAGAGATGCGCGACCACCAGGGGCCGCTGATTTTGGCGCCATCGCCCACGTGCGACCTATGGGAGCAGCCATTTTGGTCAGCACCTACCGCGAATGACCAGCAGGGGTCATCATCATCCATCTCAGCTGCCTGCAGTGGCACCCACGAACCAACGGTGGCGCGATCATCCTGGACCAGGCAAAGCCTCACAGACTCGACAAGTCCATGATGGACATACAGGTAAACAAACGCACGATTTATTGTCTGTTTGACAGCGGGAGCACGGAGAGCTTTATTCACCCAGACGCCGTGAAGCGGTGTGGCCTCCAGATCCAGCCTGTCAGGCAGACAATTTCGATGGCGTCAAGGTCCCGGTCTGTCACCGTGCTAGGGAGTTGCGTGGTAAATCTAACGGTGCAGGGCACGGTTTACGAGAGCTTCAAGCTCCTGGTGTTACCGCACCTTTGCGCGCCAATACTCCTCAGACTAAATTTCATGGTCCACTTGAAGAGTGTAACCCTACAGTAGGGTGGGCCACTCCCTCCGCTTTCAGTGGGAGACTCGCAGCCTCTAAATTGCCCAACGCGCTCCACCTGTAGCCTCTCGACGCTTAAGATTACCACACCCTCCTTATTCCAGAATCTCGTGCCAGGCTGCAAGCCCATCACGACTAAGAGTAGGCGTTACAGCGCTGAGGATCGGATCTTCATTCGATCTGAGGTTCAGCGGCTCCTCAAGGAAGGGATCATACAACCTAGCGCTAGTCCTTGGAGAGCGCAGGTCGTGGTGGTCAAGAGTGGGAACAAACCCCGGATGGTCATAGACTATAGTCAGACCATTAACAGATACACGCAGCTGGATGCGTATCCCCTCCCGCGCATATCTGATATGGTCAACCAGATTGCGCAGTACCGGGTGTTCTCCACCATCGACCTAAAGTCTGCCTACCACCAGCTCCCCATTCGCCCAGAGGACCGACAATACACGGCTTTTGAGGCGGATGGTCGCTTGTACCATTTTCTAAGGGTTCCTTTTGGTGTCACGAATGGGGTCTCGGTCTTCCAGCGTGCTATGGACCGAATGGTGGACCATAACGGACTGCGGGCTACCTTCCTGTACCTGGATAACGTCACCATCTGCGGCCATGACCAGCAGGACCACGATACCAACCTTCTTAGATTCCTACGCACTGCATCTCGCCTGAATCTGACCTACAACAGGGAGAAGTGTGTATTTCGCACGCGCCGCCTAGCTATCCTCGGATATGTGGTGGAAAACAGGGTCATTGGCTCTGATCCAGACCGTATGCATCCCCTCCTCGAACTTCCCCTGCCCACTAGCGTAAAAGCACTGAGAAGATGCTTAGGCTTCTTCTCTTACTACGCACAGTGGGTTCCCAATTACGCGGACAAAGCCCGTCCACTCATCAAGTCTACCTCTTTTCCCCTAGCACCAGAGGCTCGTTTGGCCTTTGAAAAACTAAAAGCCGACATCGCGAAAGCCACGATGCATGCTATCGATGAGTCCATCCCCTTTCAGGTGGAGAGTGATGCATCGGATTTCGCCCTGGCCGCCACACTTAACCAGGCGGGCAGGCCCGTCGCCTTTTTCTCTCGCACCCTCCAAGGCCCCGGAATTCGACATTCGGCGGTGGAAAAGGAGGCCCAGGCCATTGTGGAGGCCGTCCGGCATTGGTGCCATTACTTGGCGGGAAAACGGTTCTCCCTGCTCATGGACCAGCGGTCCGTGGCGTTCATGTTCAATAACACGTTACGGGGCAAGATCAAGAACGATAAGATCTTGAGGTGGAGAATCGAACTCTCCACCTATAAATTATGACATCATGTATCGTCCAGGGAAACTCAACGAGCCCTCGGATGCCCTGTCGCGTGGAACATGCGCCAGTATGCAGGAGAATCGATTGCAGGCTCTCCACAATGACCTCTGCCATCCAGGGGTCACTCGGCTCTACCACTTCATAAAAGCCCGGAACCTACCCTACTCGGTGGAGGATGTCAGGTCCATAACCAGAAGCTGCCGGGTATGCGCGGAATGCAAACCGCACTTTTACCGACCTGACAGGGCACAACTCGTTAAGGCCACTCGTCCCTTCGAAAGACTGAGTGTGGATTTTAAGGGCCCCCTTCCCTCGACAGATCGGAATGTGTACTTCCTCAATGTGGTTGATGAGTACTCACGATTCCCTTTTGTCATTCCCTGTTCTGATATGACCGCTGCCACGGTTATCAAGACATTTCGTGATCTTTTCATCCTGTTCGGTTACCCCTGTTACATCCACAGCGATAGGGGCTCGTCGTTCATGAGCGATGACTTGAGGCAATACCTGCTCTCATACGGGATTGCCTCTAGTAGAACTACGAGCTACAACCCTAGGGGTAACGGACAGGTTGAACGTGAGAATGCTACAGTCTGGAAAGCTGTCTTACTGGCATTGAAGTCTAAAGGCCTTCCAGTCTCCCGTTGGCAAGAGGTGCTCCCTGATGCGCTCCACTCCATACGCTCACTCCTGTGTACGGCAACCAACGCTACTCCCCATGAGAGACTGTTTTCATTCCCTCGGATGTCTTCCTCTGGAACCTCATTACTGTCTTGGTTGACGTACTCAGGACCTGTCCTCCTGCGGCGACATGTTAGGACCCGCAAGTCCGACCCTTTGGTTGAACAGGTCCATCTCCTCCACGCCAACCCTCAGTATGCCTATGTGGCATACCCTGACGGGCGAGAGGACACGGTCTCGATTCCAGACCTGGCGCCAGCAGGGGGCTTGGAAACCCCTGTTGCTCCCATACCTCCTGTTAGAGACCCCCCAACTATTGTTTCCCCTCCTGACACGGCGCGGGCAGCATCGGGACCATCACTTAACCCTTTTACTCCCGTGTACAGCTTGCCTGAGTCCAGGAGATGGTCGCCACTTCAAGGCGTGCCCGAGTTCAGCGGATTGTCACTACCTCGGGGTCTACCGGCCCGTGAGACATTGGAGGAGCTGTTGGACACCGCCTTGGGGAGAACGCCACCACGAGTGCCTACACCGGTGTCATCGCCGATGTTGAGGAGGTCACAACGACGGTGCGGTCCCCCAGACCGTCTGAACTTATAGACTGATGAACAATTGTTCTGTGTTTTTGTACCCCGCCGGCCTTTGTTTTCAAAGGAGGGGTGAATGTGGTGAACCATCGTTGGTTCCCACCAGGTAGTGCTGAGCCAGGGTCTGGCCAGTACTATGAGTCTGTATATATGTTACTGTTGGGGTTAGGGTTGGACTGTTCTACATGTTACTGTTGGGGTTGGGGTTGGGCTGTTCTACCTGTAATATAGTTATTATGGTACATCCCAGTCGGGCTCCGCCTCCTGGGAGAGGTATAAAGGTCACTGCTCTGTCTGGGACCCTTTAGTCTGGGATCGTGTATCATATATGGTAGCTCTATTGTAGTAGTCAATAAAAGCCTTTATTTCCTCGAGCATCTCTAGCCTCGTGAATTATATCGCGCATCAGAGGCACGTGCAAAGTAGACCAGATAAGAGCAGGTTTGATCTTGGCATACTCGGTGGAGCCCTTGATTCCCTTCACCTGTAACTATCTATCTAACCTATTTCTGAACGTTGATTTAAAGATGAATTTTCTTTCTTCTCTCTCACATTTACTGACATCGAATTCTGACTGCCAGTTTTTTTTTTAGCCTCTTCCTCTAACTTACCAAGCTCCCCTGCAGCTTCCTCATCCACCCAGATTTTCACTCCTGGGCCTCATGTTGCCCAGCTCAAGGGTTTGGCCTCACTACGTCCCCCACTTCCCATCCCGAATTAAGATCCATCTTTGTAGGTTCTCCCTCATTTTCTTATCCCTTTTTAATCTCGGCAGGGTGGCTCATTGTTTAGCACTGCTGCCTCACAGCGCCAGGGACCCGGGTCCCATTCCCGGCTTGGGTCACTGTCTGTGTGGAGTTTGCACGTTCTCCCCATGTCTGCGTGGGTTTCCTCCGGGTGGTCTGGTTTCCTCCCACAGTCTGAATGACGTGCATTGACCCAAACAGGTGCCAGAGTGTGGCGACTAGGGGAATTTCACAGTAACTTCATTGCAGTGTTAATGTAAGCTTTACTTGTGACAAATAAATAAACTTTACTGTACTCCTTCCTTATTTTGTTTTCTTGTGTTCTCTTAATCCACCTGCTGCCCCTGACATTTTGTCAATCATGCCTTTCCTTAAGCACAAAATTCTGACATTTCTAAAGCATTCGCCTCTTTCTATTCAAATCAATTCATCCTTGCCATCTCCTTTCCAAAATTCCCATTCCTCGTCAGAAAACAAGTAAGATAAAAATACAGTGAAAAATAAATCTTAAAACAAACATTTGCTTTATTTTGCACCCGCCCCACAATAAAAAGTTAGACTGCTTCTGCTGACCTCTCCACACTTGAAACTTTTGGCAGAACATTGCTAACACAAAGATATATTTTCCTGAATATCATACAATTTTCTTGGAACATTTATTGGCTTAGCTTGAGCTCTTGGCTTGGCAAGCCCCATCATGTTAGACCTTTGGCTCAGATGAAGCATAGAACAGTCTGGGAGACCCTCCTTTGTTAATTCTCTGAGAACCGTGGATTGTGTTACAAGATGATGCATTTTTGATCCTTTTGCCAGTCTGAAATGGGGTTGGCTTCCTTATTTGGACTCAAGGTGGGTACAAGGGAGGCTGGCGTGCGCGTCTGCGCCAATCTGATACTTCACCTTGCGTGCAGCACTGGGATAAGTGAGTCCGTGAGTTGCTGCGAAATGAGGGCGCCACCTACTAGGAATGAGTTCTGGATCGTGTTCCAGACCTGAAGTCATCCAAAAGCAGTCACTTCAAATCTTTGAAAGGACTCAAAATCTGGCCAACTGTGGTTCACTTGGGTTCAGGTGGAATACACATGCCCAGAGGATTCAAATGCGCCTCAAAATGTGCACAGGAATTTTGTGTTTTGCAGCATGGTTTCCTGTTTCAAAGCAGATGGTGAGCTTGTGACCATTGTTATGCTGTAGTCTTGCATTTTTTTTAGTGTTTATCCCTACAGTCAGTTTTCGGGCAGCAGAACTTGCATTCATTTTATGGGGGAATTTGGAACTGAAATTGCAAATTTCTGAATACGATTGACAAGCTGATAGTAGCAGACAAGGACGGCACGGTGGCACAGTGGTTAGCACTGCTGCCTCACAGCGCCAGGGACTCGGGTTCGATTCCCGGCTTGGGTCACTGTCTGTGTGGAGTCTGCACATTCTCCCCGTGTCTGTGTGGGTTTCCTCCGGGTGCTCTGATTTCCTCCCATAGTCTGAAAGACGTGCTAGTTAGGTGCATTGGCCATGCTAAATTCGCCCTCAGTGTACCTGAACAGGCGACTCGACAATTGTCACAGTAACTTCATTGCAGTGTTCATGTAAGCCTACCTGTGACACTAATAAATAAACTTTTACTTTAAAATACCGAATCCAGCCATGAATCATAGAATCCTTACAGTGCCATTTGGCCCATCGAGTCTGCACCAACTCTCCAGCAGAGGATTTTCATCGTAACTTCATTGCAATGTTAATGTAAGCCTACTTGTGACACTAATAAATAAACTAAAAAAAGTAAGGGCATTCAAACACCACCTTGTTTTAGATGTAATCATGTCAATATTCTAAGCCAGAAGTTGAAAACACATGTAAGTTAATATCAAAACTAGTTTTAAAACTTGCATTTATATAGCACTTTTCGCAACCACTGGGCATACCTAATACTTTACAGTCAATGTGATAACTTCTGATGTGTTGTCACTGTTGGATGCAAAACGCAATCAGAGTCACAGAAACCCTACAGTGCAGAAACAGGCCATTCGGCCCATCGAGTCTGCACCGACCACAATCCCACCCAGGCTCTACTCCCATATCCCTACACATTTACCCGCTAATCTCTCTAACCTACACATCTCAGGAGACTAAGGGGCAATTTTAGCATGGCCAATCAACCTAACCCGCACATCTTTGGACTGTGGGAGGAAACCGGAGCACCCGGAGAAAACCCACAGAGACACGAGGAGAATGTGCAAACTCCACACAGACAGTGACCCAAGCCGGGAATCGAACCCAGGTCCCTGGAGCTGTGAAGCAGCAGTGCTAACCACTGTGCTACCGTGCCGCCCATGTTATGATTGCTGCTACCTAGGGGATCCTTTACTCTGAAGTTATTAATTATTCATCTGTCATTGAACATCACCAAGTCTATAATAACACGCTCTCTGATTGGCTGAATATGCCGCTCCAACAAACTGTCCTGAAAACACTCTCTGAACCCCACTTTCAGGCTACCTTTGCTAATTTGCTTCATCCCATTCCACCTGAAGATTAAAATCACCCACGATTATCACTGTACTTTTCTCACAGCATACACCATCCGACAGGGTAATTACTGTTAGGGGTCCTCTAAACTACTCCCACAAGTGACTTCTTAACTTTGTTATATCTTATCTCTGCCCAAACTGATTCTACATCTTGATATTTAGAACTGTCATCTTTCGCTATTGTATTAATGTCATTTTTAATTAAACGAGCGACACCAGCACCTTTTCCTTCTGAAATATCACGTGTCCTTGAATATTCAGGTCCCCGCCTTTGATATCCTGCAGTTGAACCCAGGTTCCTGGTGCTGTGAGGCAACAGTGTTGTCCACTGTGCCGCCCTGATGTGCTGCAAACATGCTGAACAAAATAATTGGTAAGCCTACAAAACAATAAAAGAGCAAACACATGTTTGGCTGAGATTGTGAAACAAATAAAAATGAAGGTTCCATTTGAGAAACGTTAACGCCCAGTAAGACGATGGAAAAAGGAAAGGAATTTCAAGGCCACTCTAGGAGTGAACGGATTACACATTCCCGCCAGAAGGAATAGGATAAACCCACAGTGTCCAAAAAAAGCAGACAAGTTGTTAATAAAGGGAAACACAACTCGAAGGAGTGAAGAAAGTGAATCAAATGGAGACGATCAAGTACCAGAAACACAGAGTAATCCTATCCTTCCTCCAAACGTGACAGGTCACGATGTGGAAGGACTGTCAAGCCTCAAGAGTTTTATAAAGTCTGAGACTTGGGATGGAGGAGAAGGGGTCACAAGTAATGATTGTATGGGGCGGCACGCAGTGGTTAGCACTGCTACCTCACAGCTCCAGGGACCCCAGTTCAATTCCCGGCTTGGGTCACTGTCTGTGCAGAGTCGGCACATTCTCCCCGTGTCTGCGTGGGTTTCCTCCGGGTGCTCCGGTTTCCTCCCACAGTCAAAAAGGCATGCGGGTTAGGTGCATTGGACATGCTAAATTCTCCCTCAGTGCACCCGAACAGGCGCTGGAGTGTGGCGACGAAGGGATTTTCACAGTAACTTCATTGCGGTGTGAATGTAAGCATGCTTGTGGCACTAATAAAAACTTTAAACTAAATAAGGAGGGGTTGGGAAGGGAGACAATATAATCTTCAGTCATGAGGGGAATTGAGAACTCTTTGAAAGTCAAAGTCCTTGGTCTGGGGCTTGCAGTCAACAGTCAGAGAGTAGAGACGTTGCTGGGGCCAAGTGAAAAGAAGTCAGAGAGCAGATGTAACCCTGGGGCTCTGTGGACCTCATAGTCAGAAATAGAGATAGGAGACAGTCAGGGGTGCAGAGGACATGCAGCAGGAGTATTCATTGCAAGTACAGTGTACCTCCAGCTCCAGGGAGGGGCAAGGGTTGTATGCTCAGTAGGAATAATGCACAGCTTGGTTTGCAACGATGTCTCACTGTTGCTGTCCCTGCCGTCTCTGTTCCAGGTGGCAGATGGAAAGGTGATGGTAGCTACAGCCAGCAAAATTCATTTCTGGGATGTGGGAGTCACTGGCTAGACCAGCATTTATTGACCATCCCTAAATTATTAACATAATAAAGGGCTATGTGGAACTCTCGCATGGGTGGGGGTTGGGCAGAGGGAGGTTGCTGGTGGGGGGTTTGATTTGATTTGATTTGATGTATTATTGTCACATGTATTAACATACAGTGAAAAGTATTGTTTCTTGCACACTATACAGACAGAGCATACCATTCAGATCAACTTAATGCAGGATAAGTCCATTCAAAAGTCTGACAGCAGCAGGGAAGAAACTGTTCTTGAGTCGGTTCGTACATGACCTCAGGCTTTTATATCTTTTTCCCAATGGACGAAGGTGGAAGAGAGAATGTCCGGGGTGCGTGGGGTCCTAAATTATGCTGGCTGTTTTGCCGAGGCAGCAGGAAGTGTAGACAGAGTCAATGGATGGGAGGCTGGTTTGCATGTTGGATTAGGTTATATTCACGACCTTTTGCAGTTTTTTGCGGTCTTGGACAGCGCAGGAGCCATACCAAGCTGTGATACAACCAGAAAGAATGCTATCTATGGTGCATCTGTAAAAGTTGGTGAGAGTCGTAGCTGACATGCCAAATTTCCTTAGTCTTCTGAGAAAGTAGAGGCGCTGGTGGGCTTTCTTAACTATAGTGTCAGCATGGGGGGACCAGGACAGGTTGTTGGTGATTTGGACACCTAAAAACTTGCAATAACGAACTTCAAAAGATTATGTTGGCCTTTGGCACTCTCACCTCTGAGCCTGGGGATTATGGGTTCAAGTCCAGTACTATGGTAAATTTCTTCTGTTATGTTGTTTGATATTTAACCATCCTCTTTAGAGGTACATCTGTATTGAAACCAGTGAAATACAGACCCCTGGTCTTGGCTGCAGATCAGGAACAAGTCCAACTCTCAACACTGGACACTGTTTCATCATTGTCATTAAGAAGGAAAGCTTCATGACAGTCTTGTTACATGTCATGTTCGCTACAAGAATCTCTTTTGCTAATGTGATTTTAGCCAGGCACATTTACTGCTGCATTTACATATCCTCACGTGATCTATATTATTACATTCTGGTGTAATGAGCAGGTCATTTATCTGTTAGATTTTTGTTTGAACTTTCTGACAATTCTTATGCTGATCATGTTAAGGGACATCACCATCTCATAGAATCATTGAATCCCTACAGTGCAGAAGGAGGCAATTTGGCCCATCGAGTCTGCACCAACCACAATCCCACCCAGACCCCATTCCCGTAACCCCAAGCATTTACCCTGCTAATCCCCTTGACACTAGGGTCGTTTTTGCCTGGCTAATCCCCCTAACCTACACATCTTGGGACACCAAGGGACATTTCAGCATGGCCAATCAATCTAACCCGCACATCTTTGGACTGTGGGAGGAAACCGGAGCACCCGGAGGAAACCCATGCAGACACAGGGAGAAAAATGCAAATTCCACTCTGACAGTGACTTGAGGCCAGAATTGAACTCGGGTCCCTGATGCTGTGAGGCAGCTAACCACTGTGCCGCCATGCCACCCCATCAGGAACTAAGTAAAGAAGCTACAAAGGGTTGTGAATGAAGCCCAGTCCATCACACAAACCAGCCTCCCCGCCATTGATGCAATCTAAACTTCCCAGGAATGAAGCAAAGTTTTCTCTCTTTGAGTAAAGAGACCCAGTGACCTCCTTATGCAAGAGTGGTTTCCAGACTGAAAGATGTTATCAATTCCCCCAGCACCAGCCTGGGCAAATCCAGCCATATTAAAATTCATTGCCACAGTCACCTTGTGGCACTTATCCTGATACCAGTTGGGAAAACGTGAGCATAGCCCAATCCATCACGCAAACCAGCCTCCCATCCATTGACTCTGTCTATACTTCCCGCTGCCTCAGAAAAGCAGCCAGCATAATCAAGAACCTCACGCAGCTCGGACATACTCTTTTCCACCTTCTTCCATCAGGAAAAGGATACAAAAGTCTGAGGTCACGTACCAACCAACTCAAGAACAACTTTTTCCCTGCTGCCATCAGACTTTTGAATGGACCTACCTTATATCAAGTTGATCTTTCTCCACTTCTAGCTGTGACTGTAACACTATATTCTGCACCTTCTTCTTTCCTTCTCCCCTATGTACTCTATGAACGCTATGCTTTGTCAGATCAAGTACAGTTTCACCCTAAATGTTAGCCACACTACCAGTTTGGATTATCAATTTCATTTATGTACTCGCTTTATGAAATTTATGAAACTGTTACTTTCTGCCAAAAATGCAACTTTTCCAGCACTTGAGTGACAGGTTTGATGCAGGGGCTTGATAATCCTCTGTGTACTGAAATCAGTGTGCCTTGGGGTATACTGCAAACTAACACTGGAGTTCACTTCATACAAATCAGTTCAGTCTCAGTCTCTTAATCTTAGTATGGGTGTGAAACACTCCTTTCTGAATGCAAGGATTATTTCGTTGGCCAGAGTAAGTAGATGGAGATCGATCTCTTCAGAGGTAGGAGCGCCGCAGGAACAAGAGATTCCATCGTGTTGAGAGACGGGAAATTTACTCCAAAGAAGTCACGAAATTGTAAAGAAATGGCAGAGGAGATATTGTCAACCGGGATTACCTGCTCTGCGACGGCCTCTCAGGCCAGAGTGGTGAGGCTAATATGCTTTCTGGAACCATCTCTGGGATATAGGTTGTTCCTATGCATCTGTCAGCCTCTGAGGAAGGCCTGGATGGAGTGAGGTGCTACCTGCTTCTTTTAGTATGAAGACATCTCTGTGCGTGTCCTGGAGATAGCTGAGCTAGAGAGAGTGAACTGTGTGTGCTCAGGTAGCATTTAAATATGGCACCCAGATCTTTGACCCCACCAGGAACATCAGGGCAGACTCAGAAGCTAACAGCAGTTTGGACCAGTATTCTTACTTCCCTTTTTTCTGTTTTTCCTTCTGGGGGTAAATCAGATCCCAACCTACCAGATGATACAGAGTTGCATAATGAATAATGTTTCAAATGCAGAATCGGATACAATTTCCCACCATTCCAAGCAGCGGGATAACTATCACTGAACCCGCCCACAACCGCACTTCACCTGAGAAAGGAAAGAAATCCACCCGAGATGTTCAGGAAAGTTAGGAAAGAAAGGTGAGGGGGACGGTATTGATGAAGGAGAGCATTGGTGACCTGGAGAGAGAGGATGTCGAAGGGGAGTCAAGGACAGAATTGATTTGGCTGGAGCTAAGGAACATAAAAGGTGCAATCACACTGCACCGTGTAGTCTATGGGCCACCAACAGGTGGCGAAGATGTGGAAGAGCAAATTTGCAGGGAAATTGCAGAGGTGCCAGAATTATACGGTAGTTACAAAGGGAAATTTGAATTATCCAAGTTCAGGAGAGTTTTCTACAGTGATATCGAATCATAGAATCCCTACTGTGCGGAAGGAGGCTATTCAGTCCATCGAATCTGCATCGATAACAATCCCACCCAGGCCCTATCCCCACAACCCCACACATTTACCCCACTAATCTCTCTAACCGATGCATCCCGAGACACTAAGGGGCAATTTAGCTTGGCCAATGCACCTAGCCCGCGCATCTTTGGACTGTGGGAGGAAACTGGAGCACCCGAAGAAACCACGCAGACACGGGGAGAACATGCAAATTCCACCAAGACAGTGACCTCAGCTGGAAATTAAACCCAGGTCCCTGGAGCTGTGAGGCAGCAGTGCGAATCACTGTGCCACCGTGCTGCCCAGTTTCCAGTCTAATCAGAAAAGCGTCACTGCTGGACCTGATTCATGAGAATGGGGGTGACTAAGTGACTCAAGTGTCAGTAAGGGAAGATCTAGGGAATCGTGATCATTGTATCATAAAGTTTAAGTTGCCTGTGGAAAATGACAAGGAACAATCCAAAGTCAGAATAATTAACTGGGGGGAGAAACAACTTCAATGGGGCAAGAATGGATCTGGCTCAGGTAAAGTGGAACATAGGAACATAGGGATTAGGAGCAGAAGTAGGCAAATTCAGCCCTTCGAGCCTGCTCCGCCATTCAATCAGATCATGGCTGATCTCTCCCTGATCTCAAATCCACCTCCCTACCTGTTTCCCATATCCCCTTACTTATTAGAAATCTATCTATCTCCTTCGTGAAACCATTCAACAATTCAGACTGCATCGCGCTATGGGGCAGCAAGTTCCACAAATTCACCACCCTCTACAAGAAGTAGTTCCTCCTCATCTCAGTTTTAAATCTGTTTTTTTATTCATTCGTGGGACATGAACATCGTTGGCTGGGCCAGCATTTATTGCCCATTTCTAGTTGAGAGTCAACCACATTGCTGTGGGTCTGGAGTCACATGTAGGCCAGACTGAGTAAGGACGGCAGATTTCCTTCCCTAAAGGACATTAGTGAACCAGGTGGGTTTTTCCGACAATCGACAATGGTTTCACGGTCATCAAAAGATTCTTAATTCCAGATTTTTTTTAATTGAATTCAAATTCCACCATCTGCCATGGCGGGATTTGAATCCGGGTCCCCAGGACATTAGATGAGTTTCTGGATTAATGGTCTAGCGATAATACCACCAGGCCATCGCCTCCTCTACCACCTCTCAACCTATACGTGTGATCTCTTGTCCGAGATTGTCCCATAAGAGGAAACATTTGGGGCGGGATTTTACAGCCTCAATCATCCCAAAATTGTAAAATCCCGCCCGAGGTCAACGGACCTTCCCAAGCTCCGCCCCTCACCCGCTCCGATTCCCGTGGTGGGTGGGCCTTGGTCTACATTTGCTCTATCAATCCTTTTCAACATTTTATATACCTCAATCAGATCTCCTCTCATCCTTCTAAACTCCAGCGAATATAAGCCCAAACTATATAATCTCTTCTTATACGTCAACCCTTTCATCCCCAGAATCAATCTGGTGAACCTCCTCTGAACTACCTCCAATGCCACCACATCCTTCCTCAAATAAGGAGACCAAAACTGGACACAATACTCCAGCTGTGGTCTCACCAACACCCTCTACAATTGCCACAACACTTCTCTACTTGGAATCAAGGATTAGCATGCAAAACTGTAACTGCTGTTAGGGAGGGAGCTCCAAGATTTTGACCCATGTTACGAGAAACATTTTTTGTAACAGGCTGCAGATGGGAATAACGGACTCCTCCCACTTGTCCATCACTGTGCACAGAAACCATCTGCGCTGTCTCTAGATGCGGTTGATGTGCGATAATCATTTTTCTTTGAAAGACTGAGCCCCCAAGAAGTAGCTGCCAGATGCTCCTTAGTTAAGGGCAATCATCTCTCTATTCACCATGGCGCTCTATATTGTACATTTCCAGATCAACAGCATTCAGTGTTTCACTCACTGAAAACCCTTCTCCCAAAAAAAAATAAAGGTGACCCTTTAAATGGTTACAGCATTTGAAATGACGCAGCATTGAAATTACCTCCACTGCCCCTCCCCCACCCTCAAGTTGCAACAATGTTTTTTATTCATTCGTGGGACATGGACGTCGCTGGTTGGCCAGCATTTATTGCCCATCCCTCCATGTCTTTATTCAGAGGGCAGTTGAGAGGCAGCTTTTAAAGAAGAGATAGTTCAAATACAGTCAAGGTAAATCATTCTCTGGAAAGGAATAGTGTGGAAGACCAGGGTGGAAAGGTGGGGGAATGACACAAGGTGAATTGCGTCTTCATAGAATTTACAGTGCAGAAGTAGGCCATTTGGCCCATCGAGTCTGCACCGACCGCAATCCCACCCAGGCCCTATCCCCATAACCCCATGCATTTACCCTAGCTAATCCCCCTGACACTTAGAGGCAAATTAGCATGGCCAATCCATCTAATCCTCATATCTTTGGACTTCAAAGGGCTTGCATAGACATGATGGGATGAATGATTTCTTTCTGTGCTGTAACCGTTCTATAATTCAATGATTCTATTCATACAGTGGCGTCTCACAAACAAAATCAAGATAAACATCGAGATGACCTGTTTTCGGTCATTTTGCTTGAGGGATAAATATTGGCCAGAACACTGGGAGAACTCCTCCACTTTCTTCACACTGAGCCAGGAGATTCTTTATGTACCCTTGAGAGAGCAATCAGGACCTTGGCTTAACATTGTCGACAGAGTCGGCCAAGTGTCATGTGTTTGGATGTCAGGAGTGGGGCTTAAACTCCTGACCTTTGACTCAAGAAATGAGAGTACTATCACTGAGCCAAAGGTGACACATGATTTGCCTTCATATATCTGTGTGTCCATTAGACTGGCTGAGTGTGAATGCTCCAGCAAAGAACAGCTAACTTTCTCTGATTTCATATTTGTTTTTAGCAAGGTTAGTTCTGAATTCTTGAAAACTTTCACCTGCGTCCACAGTCCAAAATGACCACCCTTTGAGGAGAATAAGCCAAGTTTTTTTCCATTGGGTCACAAGGAAAGCAACTGCCTTCAGGAATGGTATAATTACTGGGTTGAGCTGGGGAGAGAAAAGAGTTCCAATTGTGCATCAGTAAGTGAAAGAAAATGATTTACCTTACCTTTAACTGATGGCCAATTGGCATCGCCAATGGAGACAAAATCCATTCGATTCAGTCCAGAGAACATGTGTGTCGTGATTTGAAAAGATTATTATTCATGTCAAGTTGGAGTACAGGTTTGAAGTGACTTTCGAACTGTCATGAACATGCATCATATCAAACTGAAAGTTTATTCTGCTGTTATGCTATTTGCCTTGGTCCCACAGTCAGAAACAGAAACACGGCACAAGTAGTTTTCACGTGAAGGAACGAAAAAATGCAATAACTTATTTTCTCACACAGCGCAGACTTGACTATTGTGCCTCCAGGGTATCGTCTTACATAAAGAACTTAGACAGTGATCCTAAAAATTTACATACAAAATATTTTGTCTCAAGAAACTAGGCTGCGTAAATATTTTGGCATATTATCCTTTCTTCTCTGACTGCTGAAATAAAATCCAGCCTTATATGATCTGATGGGTGCTGTTCTGATCCACGAGTTGTAGCTGACACATACAGAACTACACAATTAACATTGTTCAGCAGCAAGACCACAGTTTCACCCAGAGAGGTAAACAAGTTAAAAAATATCACAGTGGTCGGCGTGAGGTGAGGAACATTATTAAGAGGTTGAGCCAAGTGGGTTTTGTATTGTATTTCACCCATGCTAACCTGATTTCAGAGAATACAATCCCTACAATGCAGAAGGAGGCTATTGGGCCCATCGAGTCTGCACTGACCACAAATCCACACCCGGCCCTATTCCCATAACTCCATGCATTCACCCTATTCGTCCCCCTGACACTAAGGGGCAATTTAACATGGCCAATCCACCTAACCCGCACATCTTTGACTGTAGGAGGAAACCCAAGCAGAGCCAAGAGCATGTGCAAATTTCACACAGTCACCCAAGGCCGGAATTGAGGTCATGTTCCTGGTGCTGTGAGGCAGCAGTGCTAACCACTATGCCACCATGCTGCCCCACGGAATACTGACATCTGATAGAAAAAGAAGAAAAAGTTCCTTTCATTGATCTCTGTCACAATGAGGACACAAACACTGACTCCGATGTTTGTGACGAATAGAAAGCATTATTTCACTTCAACATGCCTGGTTGGATTTAAATAAATGGGCCATATTCACAAGACTAGAATCATAGAAATCATAGAAACCCTACAGTGCAGAAAGAGGCCATTCGGCCCATCGAGTCTGCACCAACAACAATTCCACCTCGGCCCTATCCCCGCAACCCGGCATATTTACCCCACTAATCCCTCTAATCTATGCATCCCGGGACACTGAGGGGCAATTTAACATGGCCAATGCACCTAACCTTTGGACTGTGGGAGGAAACGGGAGCACCCGGAGGAAACCCACACAGACACCGGGGAAAGTGCAAACTCCACACAGACTATCACTCAAGCCGGGAATCGAACCCAGGTCCCTGTAGCTGTAAGACAGTTGTGTTCACCACTGTGCCACCTAGCCTGTCACTAAAGAAATATTTGCATGTCTCCAAAAAGCCACTTCAAGTGCCTCATATGTTACGAGCCATCTTCCAGCAAACCATTCTCTTGCATTAATGAGGCTTGCTGAATGTCCCATATATGTAAGCATTGAGGGGCATATTTTTTATTTATTTATTAGTGTCACAAGTTAGGCTTGCATTAACACTGCAATGAAGTCACTGTGAAAATCTCCGTGTCGCCACACTCCTGCGCCTGTTCGGCTACACTGAGGGGGAATTTAGCATGGCCAATGCACCTAACCAGCACATCTTTCGGACTGGGGGAGGAAACCGGAGCACCCAGAGGAAACCCATGCAGATACAAGGAGAAAGTGCAAACTCTGCACAGACAGTGACCCAAGCTGGGAATCGAACCCGGGTCCCTGGCTCTGTGAGGCAGCAGTGCTAACCACTGTGCCACTGTGCCACCCTGGAGGTTGTGACAATGTGTATTGTGTATTGTCTGGAGACAATACACATTTCTTTAACCTGTGTTTAATGTTCCCTCCACCCACATTGTCTGTACCTTTAAGACCTGGCTGGCTGTAGGATTCGCATTCTAATCAGTATTCTGCAACTTGATTTTGTCTGTTTGCACTGTTTGAGAGCACATTTCCACTCCATCTGATGAAGGAGCAGTGCTCCGAAAGCTTATGGTATTTGCTACCAAATAAACCTGTTGGACTTTAACCTGGTGTTGTGAGACTTCTTACCGGGTTGTGACAATGTCAGGGGAGATGGCAACATCAGTGTGCATTCCCTGCAGCCAACTGGTACTGGACACAGGCTCAGATGTGCTACTGGCCAGTGTCATCAAAAACCACCAATGTTTCTGAAGCTGTTCCCTGATGCCACTAAAATATCACTTTCTTCAGAGTGCTGTACAGGGCTTTCTTTTCAGTCTTTCAGTGTGAGTGACATTTAACTCGCCAGTATTTATTGCCCATTCATTACAGTCCTTGACCAGGACGCGGTGAGCCACCCTCTCGACCTGTTGCAGTCCATATGGTGTCAGAACATCCACAGTGCTGTTAGGGAGGGAGCTCCAAGGTTTTGATCCATGTTACGAGAAACATTTTTTGTAACAGGCTGCAGATTGGAATAGCGGACTCCTCCCACTTGTCCATCACTGTGCACAGAAACCATCTCCACTGTCTCTAGATGCGATTGATGTGCGATAATCATTTTTCTTTGAAAGACTGAGCCCCCAAGAAGTAGATGCCAGATGCTCCTTAGTTAAGGGCAATCATCTCTCTATTCACCATGGCGCTCTATATTGTACATTTTCAGATCAACGGCATTCAGTGTTTCACTCACTGAAAACCCTTCTCCCAAAAAAAATAAAGGTGACCCTTTAAATGGTTACAGCATTTGAAATGACGCAGCATTGAAATTACCTCCACTGCCCCTCCCCCACCCTCAAGTTGCAACAATTTTTAAAATTCATTCGTGGGACATGGACGTCGCTGGTTGGCCAGCATTTATTGCCCATCCCTCCATGCCTTTGTTCAGAGGGCAGTTGAGAGTCAACCACATTGCTGTGGCTCTGGAGTCACATGTAGCCCAGACCCAGGTAGGGACGGCAGATTTCCTTCCCTAAAGGACGTTAGTGAACCAGATGGGTTTTTCCGACAATGGTTTCATGTTCATCAGTAGATTCTTAATTCCAGATTTTTTTTTATTGAATTCAAATTTCACCATCTGTCATGGCGGGATTCGAACACGGGTTCCCAGAACACTTGCTGAGTTTCTGGATTAATAGTTTAGTGATAATACCACTAGGCCATCACCTCCCAACACAGGCAGCTTTGTTGCGACTCCGAACTCAACATGAATAGCAAAAGGGAGCCTGAGACTCTCGATCCCTGCAGGAAGACATTACTCAATTTATATTAATGATTTGGATGAGAATATAGGAGGCATGGTTAGTAAGTTTGCAGATGAGACCAAGATTGGTGGCATAATGCACAGTAGAGAAAGTTATCTCCGATTGCAACAGGATCTTGATCAATTGGGCCAGTGGGCTGACGAATGGCAGATGGAGTTTAATTTAGATAAATGCGAGGTGATGCATTTTGGTAGATTGAACCAGGGCAGGACTTACTCAGTTAATGGTAGGGCGTTGGGGAGAGTTACAGAACAAAGAGATCTAGGGGTACATGTTCATAGTTCCTTGAAAGTGGAGTCACCGGTGGACAGAGTGGTGAAGAAGGCATTCAGCATGCTTGGTTTCATTGGTCAGAACATTGAATACAGGAGTTGGAACATCGTGTTGAAGTTGTACAAGACATTGGTAAGGCCACACTTGGAATACTGTGTACAGTTCTGGTCACCCTCTTATAGAAAGGATATCATTAATCTAGAAAGAGTGCAGAAAAGATTTACTAGGATGCTATCAGGACTTGATGGTTTGAGTTATAAGGAGAGGCTGAATAGACTGGGACTTTTTTCTGTGGAGTGTAGAAGGCTGAGGGGTGATCTTATAGAGGTCTATAAAATAATGAGGGGCACAGATCAGCTTGATAGTCAATATCTTTTCCCAAAGGTAGGGGAGTCTAAAACTAGAGGGCATAAGTTTAAGGTGAGAGGGGAGAGATACAAAAGTGTCCAGAGGGGCAATTTTTTCACACAGAGGCTAGTGAGTGTCTGGAACAAGCTGTCAGAGGTAGTAGTAGAGGCGGGTACAATTTTGTCTTTTAAAAAGCATTTTGATAGTTACATGGGTATGATGGGTATAGAGGGATATGGGCCAAATGCGGGCAATTGGGATTAGCTTAGGGGTTTAAAAAACAAGGGCGGCATGGACAAGTTGGACCGAAGGGCCTATTTCCATGCTGTAAACCTCTATGACTCTATGACTCATTGAAGCCTAACATCAGTAGTGGGGAAAATTCTCGAATCCATTATCAAGGACTTTATAGCAGAGTGACAGGATCAGACAGAGTCAACATGAATTTATGAAGGGGAAATCATGCTTGACAAATCTGTAGGGATTCTTTGAAGATGTAACCAGTTGAGTTGACAAGGGGGAACCAGTCGACGTGGTATATTTGGACTTTCAGAAAGTGTTTGACAAAGTCCTGCACAAGAGATTATCATGTAGAATTAAAGCGCACGGGATTGGGGGAAGTGTATTGAGATGGATAGAAAACTGGTTGGCAGAGAGGAAACAAAGAGTAGGAATTAATGGGTCCTTTTCAATTTGCAGGCGGTAACTAGTGGGGTGCCACAGGGATAAGTGCTGGGACCCCAGCTATTCACAATATATATTAATGATTTGGATGAATGAACAAAATATAACATCCCAAAGTTTGTAGATGATACCAAGTTGTGTGTGAGGGTGAACCGTGATGAGGAGATCCTTTAGCATGGTCTGGACAGGTTGGGTGAGTGGCAAATCAATGGGAGTTGCAGTATAATTTGGATAAACGTGAGGTTATTTATTTTGGAAGGAAAAACAAGAAGGCAGATTACTACTTGAATGGCTGTAAATTGAGAGAGGGGAGAGTGCAGCAGGATCTGGGTGTCCTTGTGCACCAGTCACTGAAGGTAAGCATGCAGGTGGTAAAGAAGGCAAATGGTATGTTTGCCTTCATTGCAAAAGTTTCGAATACAGAAGCAAGGATGTGTTGTTGCAATTATACAGGGCTTTGGTGAGGCCACACCTCGAGTATTGTGTGCAGTTTTGGTCTTCTTCTCTGAGGAAGGATGTTCTTTCTCTCGAGGGAGTGCAGCGAAGATTTACCAGGCTGATTCCAGGGATGGCGGGACTGATGTATGAGGAGAGATTGATTAGGTTAGCATTGTTTTCGCTGGAGTTCAGACAAATGAGGGGGGATCTCATAGCGACTTATGAAATTCTAACAGGACTAGACAGGGTAAGAAGCAGGGAGGATGTTCCTGATGGTGGGGGAGTCCAGAGCCTGGGGTCACAGCCTGAGGATTCAGGGTAGACCGTTTAGGATGGAGATGAGGAGACATTTCTTCACCCAAAGGGTGGTGAGCCTGTGAAATTCATTACCACAGGAAGTAGTTGATGCCAAAACATTGAATGTATTCAATGTGCTGGATATAGCACATGGGGCAAACAGGATCAAAGGTTATGGGGAGAAAGCAGGATTAGGCTATTGAGCAGCCATGATCGTAATGAATGGCGGTGCAGGCTCAAAGGGCCGAATGGCCTCCTCCTGCTCCTATCTTCTATGTTTCTATGTTTCATCAGTGATGGAGCCACATGAGCCTGCAGCCCTGTTGTCTCATCCCTAACCTGCCAATCGAAGATGATGCTTCTTGCCTTAACTATGAAGCCAATCAGAACATCATTTACTAGCAGGTGTTAAAAATGCTCCAGATTTTTCATTGGTCTTCCCCACTTCTTTTTCAAACCTTTCATAAATCAACGTTTCACAATACCCTTTCTCTCATACATCTTATAAGCTGTTCAAAACATTCCGCAGAATTCTTTCAAAATAGCAATTACCGAAAAATGTATGGAATAATTATTCATTGTCCCAAAGGAGGGGAGATGGCAGTCAAGCGTTTGCAGCAAATTCTTTAATGTTGCCATAATTGTTTGGAGATAAAACTTGCAGTAACCGGAGAGAAGTAAAAAGGACAGTTAAAGTTCATCAAAGTTAGCACTGCGTAAATCTTACTCATGACAGTTCAACAATATAGTCTGAGACAGACCTGCGGGGAGATATGGTAGTGTTGACATTGCTGTCAAAACTTGAGAAAATCCCCATAATTTTGACACACACTTAAATTGTGCGACTGTATCCAATGTAATGCAGGTATCATATTAAACTTTCACAAGGGACTTAGGTTTTAGCACAATTATTTAGCCACACTCAGTAAGTTTCTCTGATGTTTATATTATGTGAGTGATTCACCAATTGCGTTGGCTCCTACTGGGGATTGAATTTATCATCCAATTCCATACTTCTTCTATGACTCTGCACCTTAGCATGATACGGTATCTGGGCCCAATAGGCAGCACTTGTTATTTGCATTGTGTGGCGCTGCGGCTTTTATTTGCAATCCGATAGCATTTTCAAAGCAACTTGCTCAGCACACAATTTGGAGAAGGAATCCAACTTCCATGTAAATCTTGTGTAATCACCCTTTTGGCACAAAGACAAGCAGGATGTGCAATTTTGCTGGAACATCCACCGTTTTGCCACAAGCAAGACATGTCAGGTGTTTTAATGTATAAACAAAAGCATTACCATTTAAAGAGTTCCACTGTTTTGGCTTTTCGTTAGAAAAAAGTGACAGCTTGCTATTGCAAAAAGATGAGTAAAATCTTAAATTCACTTCAATTGTGCACGGTGGCACACAGCGCCAGGGACCTGGGTTCGATTCCCAGTTTGGGTCACTGTCTTTGTGGAGTTTGCACATTCTCCCCATGTCTGCATGGGTTTCTTCCAGGTGCTCTGGTTTCCTCCCACAGTCTGAAAGACTTGCTGGTTAGATGCATTGGCTAAAGGTGCATTGGCTTCGGTGCATTGCTAAATTCTCTCTCAATGTATTTGAACAGGTGCCCGGAGTGTGGCGACACGGGGATTTTCACAGTATCTTCATTGCAGTGTTAATGTAAGCCTACTTGTGACTAATAAATAAACTTAACTTAAGATTACAGTTTCCCAGTAACATATTGTGATTAGGTTTTGATAACGGGTTTAGCTTAATAAGGTGGGAATATAAGAACCAATTGCACTTTCAATGGATCTGAGAGACTCTTGAGTTTAATATGAATCTTGTCCTCTGAACGATAGGCATGCTTTTAACACACTGAAAAGCCATTCATTGACACAGAGATAAAGTTGAACTCAAATATATAGGATGGAATTCTCTGGCCTCCCTGCCCGGCAGTGGAAGGTGGCGTGTTGTTCGCAAGCGGCGGGATTCTCTTGTCCCACAAAACTCGCGGGCGGAGGTGCGCTGCTGGTGGGACTGGAGAATCCTGCTAGCGTGAACGGCCCGAGACTTCTGGCCATAGGGTGGGATTTTCCAGCCCCGCCCACTGCTGGGATCATCCGATCCCGCCGAAAGTCGATGGACTTTGGACTGGGTTGTCGAATCTCTTCCCAGCAGGGCCTGAAACCAAGGGGCTGAAAAACCCTGGCCTTAGATTTTCTTTGTGGATTAAATTAATATGACACACCTTGGGATTTATTTCAATGGTAAAAATGTCACATAAATGCAGGTCAGCATTGCACTCTTGCTGGGTGTGATACATATTTAAGTACAGGACGAAGTAGAAAGGGTCGAGAGCTTCAAGTTTTTAGGTGTCCAGATCACCAACAACCTGTCCTGGTCCCCCCATGCTGACACTACAGTTAAGAAAGCCCACCAAAGCCATCTTCTTTCTCAGAAGACTAAGGAAATCTGGCATGTCAGCTACGACTCTCACCAACTTTTACAGATGCACCATGGGCGGCATGGTGGCATAGTGGTTAGCACTGCTGCTTCACAGTGCCAGGGACCCGGGTTCGATTCTCCCCGTGTCTGAGTGGGTTTCCTCCGGGTGCTCCGGTTTCCTCCGACATTCTGAAAGACTTGCTGGTTGGGTGCATTGACCCGAACAGGCGCTGGACTGTGGCGACTAGGGGAATTTCACAGTAACTTCATTGCAGTGTTAATGTAAGCCTTACTTGTGACTAATTAAATAAACTTTAACTTTAAACTTTAGAAAGCATTCTTTCTGGTTGTATGACAGCTTGGTATGGCCCCTGCTCGGCCCAAGACCGCAAGGAACTACAAAAGGTCGTGAATGTAGCCAAATCGATCATGCAAACCAGCCTCCCATCCATTGACTCCATCTACACTTCCCGCTGCCTCGGCAAAGCAGCCAGCATAATTAAGGACCTACGCACCCCGGACATTCTCTCTTCCACCTTCTTCCTTCGGGAAAAAGACACAAAAGTCTGAGGTCACGTATCAACCGACTCAAGAACAGCTTCTTCCCTGCTGCTGTCAGACTTTTGAATGGACCTATCTTGCATTAAGTTGATCTTTCTCTAAACCCTTGCTATGACTGTAACACTACATTTTGCACTCTCTGGTTTCCTTCTCTATGAACGGTATGTTTTGTCTGTATAGCGCGCAAGAAACAATACTTTCCACTGTATGTTAATACATGTGACAATAATAAATCAAATCAAAAAAAATCAAAGGATTGATTCAGGATTTTGGATGAAAGATTTGGCCAATTTTCCAACTTCTTGCTCTTGGCAGGTGAGGCTTCCCCCGGAAGGGGTAGGCCCAAATTGTGTGACAGTAATCAGATGGAGCAAGAATTTTACTGCCAACCTAAGGGTGAAGCTCACAAGCAAACCTGACAGCAGGTTCAGGTGAAGGCAGATATGCAAGTAAGTGCGAAAGTGCTCTCCGAGATGGAAAGTCCCATCATCAACTTCACAGCTATGCCATCCTGTTGTCTGTTTCCTCATTCAAATGCAGTGAAGTCCCTGTAATTACAAGGTAGGTTCGTCACACAAAATTGTCCCTTGCGGTCGAAGTACCCTTTTTAATGGCACGAAATCTTAAGCGTGGAGTCTTATTTCTTTAGCTGTGATATCAAAAAAATTGAATAGAATTTTTAAAACTTTTTCTTCATGTCTCTCTTTTGACTCTCTCCTAATCCAATTTGTCTTTTCCTCACTTTGTTTTGCATTCTGTTCCTGATTTGATATTGCATTCATTATTCTAACAAGCAGTTCCACCTTCAGACTCTGAGCTGCTGATTATCAACCCTTCGGTCTAATTGCTTAAGGAGATACAGAGTTGTTTGCCCTGTGTACAAGGGCTTCCAGGTGTCTTCTATAGGGCTAAGTGTTGTGTGGATCCCCAATTTAACTTAAGCTCCTGTGCAATAGCCCATGGAAAAGGTCATAACAATCAGCACAGTTCATTCACCGCATACAGTAAATTCTGGCCCACGATAAATCATTGGCTAATCTTTGTATATAATGCGAAACTTAAGGGTACAAACACAAAGTTAGATTGATGGGAAATATTTTGCCACCAGTTCAAAGGTCTGCCTTGACTTCTAGTGTAACCTTTTCGTGGATGTTTTAAAAATACTTTCAAGTGTTGGCAGATAACTATTTTTTCAGTTAGATAATGAGCAAGAAGCAAAACAATGGTACAAGTTCTAAGCTGATGGGAAATGACTTTTCTCCCCCTTTTTGTTTCAGAGGGCTGGATTTAAATCAAGTCGGGGAGGGTCCTTGGAGAGGTCACCAACAACCTGTCCTGGCCCCTCCACACCGACGCTGTGGTTAAGAAAGCCCATCAATGCCTCTACTTTCTCAGGAGGCTAAGGAAATTTGGCATGTCAGCTATGACTCTGACCAACTCTTACAGGTGCACCATAGAAAGCGTCCTTTCTGAATGTAGCACAGCTTGGTATGACTCCTGCTCTGCCCAAGATTTCGAGAAACTACAAAGGGTCATGAACGTAGCCCAATCCATCACACAAACCAGCCTCCATTGACTGCATCTACACTTCCCGCTGTCTCGAAAAAGCAGCCAGCATTATCAAGGACCCCATGCACCCCAGGCATACTCTCTTCCATCTTCTTCCATTGGGAAAAAGATACAAAAGTCTGAGATCACGTATCAACCAACTCAAGGATAGCTTTTTCCCTGCTGCCATCAGACTTTTGAATGGACCTACATTATGTTAAGTCGATCTTTCTCTACACCCTAGCTATGACTGTAACACTCTGCACTCTCTCCTTTCCTTCTCTATGAACGGTATGCTTTGAGAGTATAGCACGCAAGGAACAATACTTTTCACTGTATATTAATACATGTGACAATAATAAATCAAATCAAATCAAAAATGACAGCCGGACTTGATTCCAGGATTCCGAGCCCCATTTATGGAGTTTTTGCTATTCAGGAATGTGGACTTGTTTAGGCTGCGTGCCTGCACACTGCATTCCTGACCTGACCGGCTCTATTGCAAAGATAGGCAAGTTCTACTCCTCTGGAATTTTTATGGAGTTGACCAGCTTTTAAAAGTGTTGTGGTTCATGGCACCTTAGGGGCAGAGGCTACATGAGAGAAGCTTTAGAAAGACAAGTTCAAAAGATCCTCCTTGTGCTCTCCATGCTAAAGTATGCCCACTCACCCACCCCCTCTGGTTCCACATGCCCCGCCCCCCCATACCAAGCTATGGAACTTCGATGCCAGTGCACTGTATAGAACCAATGAACCCACTAGTAACAATAGGGTGTGTTAAAAAAATGCGTTTAAAAGGTCATTCATTAATAACTTTCTAAACCATTTTTTCTAAGGCCAATAAAAGCGTCATTCATTCAGACCATTTCAAATATCAGTAGTTGAAACTGCAAGCACTTGAAGCCTCTTTATGTGGCGTAAACAAATATTGTGCAATTGACTAAAGATATCGGAGATCTCAGGTTATCAATCAAGCGATATTTATCCTGGGGCTCAGATGTTTCTGTGCTTTAATGGATTTCTGGGCACTCAGCCAAGACTCATTATGCATTCCTGGCTGACGACCCAGACATCATTAGTGCACTGAAACACCTGAGCCCCAGGGAAAACATTGTTTGATTGGCAGCCCTGGCTCACTGATCTTTTCTGTCGATTTCACAATGTCTATTTACACAAGATAAAGAGGTTTTGTGTGTTTGCAGTTTGAGGTATTGATAATTTAAAGGGTCTGGATGACTGACACTTTAATTTGGCCTGAAGTAAAAATAGTTTTTTGTAAAAATGCAGAAGTATCAGTGGATTACTGAGCCGCAATCTCTCAGTTTCCCAGTATCAGTCTTGGGTGGGAGGGTATTCCAAAAATGGACTGGGGAGTCCCTCTTAGGACTTTATAGGTAAAGGTTTGCATGAAATTGCCCAGAAGTTCTAACTTCCTCATTGCAATCATCCAAAAATGTGATTTAAATCGCTAACTTCAAATGGTTCCACCTGGGTTACACGAATAAATATTCCAAAAAAGTTTGAAGAATTAAAATCTCTCCTAATCTCAGGGTAATTATTGTAAAGACTCAGACCGATCCCTTTGTGGGACTCCCTCCACCCTCAGTTTCTTAACCCCCAGAGGACTCTCCCACACATCGACAACCCCCTATCATGCTTTACCCCACCCCCACAGATTCCCCTGACCCATTGACCCGACCTGACCCGTAGAATTGACAAAAACTCCCCCAACCTGCGGACCTGACCCCACCCCAATCCTATTGTCACTATTGTGTTCATCAGTAATATGCAATGTATGGTTTCTGAATGGGAATGGAAGTGCCATCGCTTGGCATGAGGGCATGAGGGACCACAGAGTTGGGTGGGGGGCATACATTGGCATTACAAGCGTGGTGGACAATGGGGAACGAGTGGATATGGTGTATTTGGATTTCCAGAAGGCATTCGACAAGGTGCCACACAAAAAGCTGCTCCATAAGATAAAGGTGCACGGCATTATGGGTAACGTATGAGCATGGGTAGAGGATTGGTTAACTAACAGAAAGCAAAGAGTGGGGGTAAATGGGTGTTTTTCTGGTTGGTGATCAGTGACTAGAGATGTGCCTCAGGGATCAGTGTTGGGACCGCAATTGTTCACAATTTACATCAAGGATTTGGAGTTGGGGACTAAGTGTAATGTGTCAAAGTTCACAGATGACACTAAGATGAGTGGTAGAGCAAAGTGTGCAGAGAACGCTGAATGTCTGCCGAAGGATATAGATAATTTAAGTGGGTGGGCAAAGGTCTGGCAGATGGAGCACAATGTTGGTAAATGTGAGGTCATCCCTTTTAATACGAATAACAGCAAAATGGACTATTAATTAAATGGTAAAAAATTGCGGCATGCTACTGTGCAGAGGGACCTGGGTGTCCTTGTGCATGAATCACAAAAGCTGGTTTGCAGGTGCAGCAGGTAATCAAGGAGGCAAATGGATGGGGTTGAAAAACAGGGAGGTTATGTTGCAGCTGTTTAAGGTGCTGGTGTGGCCACACCTGGAGTACTGTGTACAGTTTTGGTCTCCTTACTTGAGAAAGGATATACTGGCACTGGAGGGGGTGCAGAGGAGATTCACTAGGTTGATTCCGGAGTTGAGAGTGTTAGCCTATGAGGAGAGACTGAGTAGACTGGGGCTATACTCATTGGAATTCAGAAGAATGAGGGGAGATCTTATAGAAACATATAAAGTTATGAAGGGAATAAATAAGATAGAAGCAGGGAGGATGTTTCCACTGGCGGATGAAACTAGAACTAGGAGGCATGGCCTCAAAATAAGGGAGAGCAGATTTAGGACTGAGTTGAGGAAGAACTTCTTCACACAAAGGGCTGTGAATCTGTGGAATTCCCTGCCCAATGAAGCAGTTGAGGCTACCTCATTGAATGTTTTTAAGGCAAAGATAGATTTTTGAACAGTAAAGGAATTAAGGGTTATGGTGAGCGGGCGGGTAAGTGGAGCTGAGTCCACGAAAAGATCAGCCATGATCTTATTGAATAGCAGAGCAGGCTCGAGGGGCCAGATGGCCTACTCCTGCTCCTCGTTCTTATGTTCTTATAGAGTTCTGAGAAAACAAAGGGGATGGATGTGGCCATAGCTTGGCATGGGCGGCACAGTAGCACAGTGGTTAGCACTGCTGCTTCACAGCTCCAGGGTCCCGGGTTCAATTCCCGGCTCGGGTCACTGTCTGTGTGGAGTTTGCACATTCTCCTCGTGTCTGCGTGGGTTTCCTCCGGGTGCTCCGGTTTCCTCCCACAGTCCAAAGATGTGCGGGTTAGGTTGATTGGCCAGGTTAAAAATTGCCCCTTAGAGTCCTAGGATGCGTAGGCTAGAGGGATTAGCGGGTAAAATATGTGGGGGTAGGGCCTGGGTGGGATTGTGGTCGGTGCAGACTCGATGGGCCGAATGGCCTCCTTCTGCACTGTAGGGTTTCTATGATGATTTCTATGAGTGCATGTGGGGACACACAAGGTGGCTGGGGGTCATGAGACGGCATTGGGAGTGTGTGGGTTGTGAGGGTTGAGGCTTAGCAGACATTACCCTTGACGTTTCACAGCACCAAACTGATCTGTTTAAAAGGCCACACACACACACTCCCCCCCCCGCACGCACACACACATACACACATTCCCTCCCACACACACACATGCATGCACACACACACACACTTCCCCATCCCTCCCACACACACACCCACACGCACGCACACACACACGCATGCACGCACAAACACACACACACACCCCTACTATCCAAGGCAGGTCAGCCAAGCTGGGAAACTTTCCAACTCCTGCTACCTGCTTCCACGATGAAAATCCAGCTCAAGAGTTTGTATAATCTCATTTTCATCAACTTTAAGTGGGGTGGCATGGTAGCACAGTGGTTAGCACTGCTGCCTCACAGGGACCTGGGTTCGATTCCCAGATTGGGTCACTGTCTGTGTGGAGTTTGCACATTCTCCCCATGTCTGTGTGGGTTTGCTCTGGGTGCTCCAGTTTCCTCCCACAGTCCGAAATACATGCTGATTAGGTTGATTGGCCTTCTAAATTCTCCCTTAATGTAGCCAAAGAGGCACCGGAGTGTGGTGACTAGGGGATTTTCACAGTAACTTCACTGCACGGTTAATGTAAGCCTACTTGTGACACTAAAAAATAAACTTTAATTGCAATGATGTACATTTTGAAACTGCCAGTAATGTTTAAAATGCACTGGCTTCAACCGTGCGATCTAATCATGCTATTGACTTGACTGGGCACACATCCATTAGCAAAAAAAAAGCCTCTTCTTTAAAAGAAAGGAGAAGTTGTGTAGCATCCAGCTTTAAATCTCCTGAGTAAAACCTCAGGCACTAAGTCGCAGACAGGAAAGATAACAGGCAATTAATCTTTAACCATAATAGGTATTCTGTGGCATATTTTCATTTTCTTTCCAGCAACAAGTGTCAAAACAAAAGACATGTAACATAGAAACTTGAGTGCTCTCTCTGTTTAGTTGCTAAAATACAAGTATCGCTGTTTTTTAAAAATCCTATAATGTTGTGACGTGTCTTGCCTTTTTTACACTCATTTTATTATCCGACATCTCTCACACAGATAACATCTGAAAGGTCAATTGGAAATAACTCGCGACCTTCTTCTTCTTCACCAGAGCTTCCTCTGCTGGCACTTCCCGTCCAGACGACACTGAGAAAATGAGACTCTCAGACAAATTTGCGGAACGGCTCCGGCAAAAGAAAGACTCACTCCCGTCAGCCAGTGTGTAAATACCTCAAGTCCCCGCGTCTCCCAAGTGTGGTGTACAATGGACTGCTAATTAGGAAACAGGACCTGGTCTTATCGTGCAGACCCGTTGACATTTGTGGCCATGGTCTCCAGTAAAAGAATTGTTTGAGGGTCTGTGCGAGGAAGGTTTTCTTGTATCTGTGGTGGGAAAACAGTTACAGAAGGCTCTGAACGTCAGCCAGTTGATGAATGAAGCACTGCAGACAGAAGCTAATGTTCGCTGAAGACATCTGCTGTACGATCTAAAAATACTGGGGGGGATTAATCGTTTTTAGCCATTTTGTTCTCACTCATTTAGATTATTCTGACATTGATGTCTGAAAAGTCACCAATGCTCGTAAAAATAACAATGTTAAGTTAAATGCAGGCCAGGATGAAACTTGAATCCTACATATGTGAATCGTAGCTTAAACACGAGAAAATAGAGCCTGAATCTGTGAGGATCAAACTGAACACCGTATGCAGTTCACAGTGACAACTCGTCAGAACAAAGAGGCCCCAGGACCTTGTTACCATCCAAGTTGGTGTTACGACTGGACGGGAAGGTCCCAGAATGGAACCCTGACTCAAAAGATGGCGGCCAGAATGTTATGGCCTTTCATGCCCGGTGGGATTTTCCCATCCCGCTGCAGTGAATGGAGATTTGGCATAAGGGGATTTGGCCAAATTCTCTGACTTCACTGCAACAGGAGCGTGGCATGAATGACCAGGAAGATCACACCCGGTGACTTTTATTTTTTTTAGAAAATGTGGATGAACAGAGTCATAGGACTACCAATTAGCTTTTTAGTAACAAAAAAAGAACATTTACTCAACGTGGAAAGTTTTACTATAATACATTACTCCTTCGCTCCCACTGATCTTCACAAATGTACGCAGATATTTAAGGATCATACAGGTCACAACATGTCTCTTATGCTATAAGGTTTCCAGTAAATATACAATCTCTGTAAACCAATTGGCTGACTGTGGTCAGTTACACCCCACACTGAAACCAAGTGGCAGATACCACCCAATCCATTTTCTGTGGATTTCTCCTCAAAACCTCCAAGACAATTGTTACATCTTGACTGTGGCTTCCACATAAACACTTCTGAAACTCCACTCTTGAAAAGACATGTCTTAGAATCTTCTTCTAAAACAATACTTTCTCTTACCTGCTTTCAGCAAGGATCCACTTCCAGGATTTCCAACTCTCCTTTCAGTATTCCTTTGTCTTGAATTGCACCATGCATTCAAGATGCCACACAATCTCTCAGATACCCAGCCACCAATAGAACACTGTTGCTTCACAGGCTGTACTAAGGTCACCCACCAGGATATCTGGCTTCTTTCTAGCATTCTCAGCTCTAGTCTTTAACTTCAATGAACAGCACCTTGCTCAAATTCCAGTTCCCTTTTATTCCTTTGATTTCAATCTTCCTGGAATTTTTCTTTCTGTTCTCTGGTTTCTAAAATTAGCCATTCTTTAGTTTCTGGGACCTGCTTTCTTTCCATTACTCCATTGCATGACTTTTCTGCTTCTGGCAGAGCTGTGAGGCTGCCTGCTCTCTTACTACCAAGTTCCAGCTGCCTTGGGTCCAGTATAATTAAACTCAGAAATACTTCCTAATCTAAAAGTGGCCCCTGGTTGCTAGGCAACAGCTCAGTCCTTTTCATCTGCTTGCTTTACACATCATGAAATCTAAGCACAATGCAGGCACAGTCTGAAATTAAATCAAAACCTCCAGACATGCAAGCAACTTCATTTAACATGAATCTATCTAGAGTTTTACCCATTCTTACACACAAACGCAAAATTAAACTCACTTACATCTATACCTTATTTCTAATATCCCATAATACAAACATAGATTTCTTAAAACTACCACTGCTTCCTGGCAATCTAAACTAAATTTGTTCTTGGTTCTCATCTTCATAGTTCACGTTGGCTACGGGTGGCCAGTGACCTCTTCCAACCACAGAGCAGCATGTCACTGCACCAATTTCCTTTTTGATTTGATTTCATTTATTATTATCACATGTATTGGGATACAGTGAAAAGTATTGTTTCTTGCCTGCTATACAGACAAAACATACCGTTCATAGAGCACATTGGGGAGAAGGAAAAGAGAGGGTGCAGAATATAGTGTTACAGTCATAGGAAGGGTGTAGAGAAAGATCAGTTTCATATAAGGTAGGTCCATTCAAAAGTCTGATGACAGCAGGGAAGACGTTGCTCTTGAGTAGGTTGGTACGTGATCTCAGACTTTTGTATCTTTTTCCTGGCGGAAGGAGGGGGAAGAGAGTATGTCCCGGGTGCATAGGGTTCATGATTATACTGGCTGCTTTTCCGAGGCAGTGTTGGCAGAGTTAATGGATGGGAGGCTGGTTTGCGTGATGGACTGGGTTATAGTCATGTTTTCCCAACCAATATCAGGATAAGTGCCGCAAGTGTGAAGGTGACTGTGGCAATTCATTTTTATATGGCTGAATTCGCTCAGGCTGGTGCTGGGGGAATTAATAACATCTTGCAGTTTGGAACTCACTCTTGCATAAAGAGGTCACGAGGTCTCTTTACATGAAGACAGAAAACTTTGCTTCATTCCATCTTGCCAGAGAGAAGCAGGTAGTGATTAAAAGATTTTGAGGCTTCACCAAGTTGCAAAGTACTATTGCTCACATGTGCAGTGCTTAATAGGTGCCACACGTCATCTCTGCCTTGTAATGGGACTGTCATGCCCAGCAAAGGTATGTCATATTCATTACTATTAAGACCTAAAGTGCACCTAGTGTGGAAACTTCTAGAACTGACCTTATTTTTTTCAGATGGGCAAATGATGGGCTGCAAAAGATGGCTACCAGGCTCTCGGTCTGTGGATTCAAAGATGCCATACTGTCTCAAAAGGTCGAAGGGTCTCATTCCAGACTAGAGGTGTCGCCACCTATTTCTTGAAGCCATCAAAAAAAAAGTTTCTGACTTGAATGGGTCATTCTGAAACCAAGAGGGTGAATGGCACAAACCCCAGGGTGAAGGTCGACAAGCCATTACCCAGATTGTGGCTAACCAATGCAAGCCCAACACCATGTTTGGAAAGGGCAACCATGAGAAACCACAAGGAAAGGCAGCTTTGTTGTTCTCCATAATTAAAATCTTTAAATGTTGACTGCATAACAACGCAACTGCAGAAACAACAAAAAAGGCAGCAGCACCTCCGCCTTAAGAGCAAGAGACTGTAGTATCATAAGGTCTCCAACCCTGTTCCACTTCAAGTCCACCAATGTAGCAAACCAATTTCCTGGCAACAAGGCTACAAGTATCTAACTCTGTGATCTGCAGAAGGTCTATTCCTTCGAAGGAATCTTGCAATGACTCTAGTATTTGACTTTGGCTACTGAGTTCACTTCACTACATTTGAGGAGTGAAAATGCTTTTCTTCAGGCCAGCATGGTACGTTTTCCAAGACAAGTCAATCATCTGAATCATGCACTATTCTTCTGTTTATAACATATCATCGGTTCATAGATCATAGAATCCCCACAATGCAGAAGGAGGCCATTTAGCCCATTGATCTGCACCAACCCTCTGACAGAGCATCTTACCCAGGCCCCACCCTATTCCCATAACCCTGTACATTTACCCTACTAATCCACCTAACCATCACATCTTTGGAAACCGGAGCACCCAGAGGAAACCCACGCAGACACGGGGAGAACATGCCAACTCCACACAGACAGTGACCCAAGGTCGGAATCGAACCCGGGTCCCTGGCGCTGTGAGGCAGTAGTGCTAACCACTGTGCCACCATGCACCCTTATAATAGTGTATTATTCTCTTTAACAATATTTTCCGTCTGTCTGTGTGTGAATGTATGCATGTACATGTGTGTGAGTGTGAGTGAGCGAGTGAGTGAGTGAGCGAGTGAGTGAGTGTGAGTGAGTGTGAGTGAGTGAACGAGTGAGTGAGTGAGTGAGTGAGTGAGTGAGCAAGTGAGCGAGCGAGTGAGCGAGCGAGTGAGCAAGTGAGCGAGCGAGTGAGCAAGTGAGCGAGCGAGTGAGCAAGTGAGTGAGTGAGTGAGTGAGTGAGTGAGTGAGTGAGTGAGTGAGTGAGTGAGTGACGTAGCATTACATTTTCAAGGAGAATGTGTGCATGAATAATCCTCTTTATTTAAACTCCAAAAAGCTGGCTATTCAAATCCTCCCTAACATTCAGGAATTAAGAAACACACACCTGTTCCTTTAAAAAAAGCACACTGATTAAGGACAGGAAGGGAATAGCGGCTTTGGTTCTCTTTTATCGGTGTCCGAAACAAGACCAAAAAGGATTCCATTCCTTTTATGTGTGGCGCATCATGGAGGTTAATGCCTAGTACCTTGGCAGCAGTCATGATGTCTTCATTCTGCACAGTTCAAGGTGGCATCTGTATTTCAATCAGTAAGGCAAACCTGAAGGTGGTTTTGGGCAAGATGAGTTAACCATTGAAGGCATGACTCATGACGCTGGTTTGCAAACACACAAGAAGAATGTATACAGTGAGAGGATGCTGCCTTGTGCATCCCCTTAGCGTCTGCCTTTCCCTGTCCCGATGCTGACACAGTGCTAGCTCAACATGGCAGGGGGCAGATTACTGACTTTCAGTAGGGAAGACCGCAAATGGCCTTGCAGGATGACCTCAAGTAACTCTAGTCTGAGAAGGCCCCTGTTTCCTGCCTACACAATGCAACAGTCGGTCTAGGCTGGCTGACCAACAAGCAAATAGCAGGGAAATGGAGTGACAGGGATGGAAGGGTAAAAGCTGTCTTCCTGGGAAAGTATAGCAGGTTCGTGCTCCACAGTTAATCACTGTGCCACACTCCCTTGGCGATGGCTCAGTAATTCTAGCAGTCTGTTGGAGGACAGCTTGTTGGACAGCTGTGAGGCCCTGCAAACTACTTTGAACCTTGTTAGCCACAGCCCCGGTGGCAGCCATCTGAGTTTGCGCAGCAGCAAGCTAACTTTGGTCATCAGTCTGAGAATCTTTTTTACTCCATCCTTAAAGTTACAAAGCCAATGATCCAAGTGGACCAGGCAGACTGCATCCATTTCATGCTTGCCCCAGAAACCAAATTCAAATTGAATCCAACTCAAGGTCCCCACAAAAGAGACAAACAAGACCCAAACTGACAAGATAAGGCATTGCACCCCATCCTGAGCTTGATCTGATCCTTGATTTTAGCCAAAAGGCAGTCTGAGCTTTCATTGCAATGCTCTGACATCTGGCGGCACGGTGGTACAGTGGTTAGCACTGCTGCCTCACAGCGTCAGGGACCCAGGTTCGATTCCTAGCTTGGGTCACTGTCTGTGTGGAATCTGCACATTCTCATCGTGTCTGTGTGGGTTTCCTCCGGGTGCTCCGGTTTCCTCCCACAGTCAGGAAGATGTGCTGGTTAGATGCATTTTCTCTTCCATCGGGAAAATTTTTACAAAAGTCTGAGGTTACGTACCAACTGACTCAAGAACAGCTTCTTCCCTGCTGCCATCAGACTTTTGAATGGACCTATCATATATTAAGTTGATCTTTCTCTACACCCTAGACAATGTCCAGAAACCATGTCCTGTATTCTAAGATCTTTGTCTTCTGCCCAAAAGTCTGAGTCATCCACTCAGTCATTTGTCTTCAAAGGTGACCTCATTCAGTCTTCGACAGTCAACAATGCAAAATCCAGACTCCCTGGATGGCCATGGGCCTGTGGCTACAGGAAATGCTCATGGGCCCAGAGTTGGCTCAATATTGTCTGTTGAAAGCTTCTCAATATACTGGCCCACGAATTGTATTTTATATCAGTGACCAACGAGAGGAGGTTAAGGCAGTGGGAGCAGCTTCCCATCTGTCAATAGAACATATAATCGTATCAGTCTGACCCTGCTTGTCAGAAAACAGTGACTGTAACACTATATTCTGCACCCTCTCCTTTCCTTCTCTCCTATGTACTGTATGGACGGTGTGTTTTGTTTGTATAGCGCGCAAGAAACAATACTTTTCACTGTATCCCAATACAAGCGACAATAATAAATTAAATCAAAAAATAATTCTACAGGGATCTGTTGATATCACAGTTATAGCTGATAGTTAATATAAAATCTGAATGTTGGTGGGAGAAAATCAGCTAGGGTTTTCTTGAGGAATGGAGCGATTGTCAGTGAGAGACTGATGCTGGCTATTCCAATGAAAGAAAAGCCCCACAGAGACAGGTTTCAGTAAGGCAGAAACCTGGAGAGAGATTCATCAAATCACAGACAACATCACACAACCCCTTGGTTACATATGGGTCTTCAACAGAGAGGGGAGGTATGATGTAACAGAGCCAGAAACATTACTTGTGGGTCATTACTCAAGAATGTCGAAGAACAATTTCAATTAATTGTTTAACCACCCCCTGGCAATGTGTCAGAGATAAATGATATGTTGAAACTTGGACATGAATTTTCCACTGTTTTCTGACAAGCAGGGTCAGACAGATACGATTATATGTTCTATTGACAGACGGGGGGGCTGTTCCCACTGCCTTAACCTCCTCTCATCGGTCACTGACATAAAACACACATTGGTGGGCCAATATATTGAGAAGCTTTTAACAGACGATATTGAGCCAACCTTGGGTCCATGAGCATTTCCTGTGGTCACAGGCCCATGGCCATCTAGGGAGTCTGGATTTTGCATTGGCTGTGGAAGACTGAATGAAGTCACCTTTAAAGGCAAATGGCTGAGTGAATGACTCAGACTTTTGGGCAGAAGACACAGTTCTTAGAATACAGGACATGGTTTCTGGACATTGGCATGCACCTTTACCTATTGTCAGTACCATTGCAACTGCTGGCATGTACAATTTAAACTAATGACTACATATTCAAGCAAACTCAATCCATTACAGCTGATAATGTTGAAATACCGTGTTTAAAGATATGGGGAGAAAGAAGGAAAAGTGGAGGAAAGCACTCTTGCAAAGGACAGAGTCTTAACTTTAAAAATCTTCCACTTGCTCCCTGCTTAAAGCCACGCTCATTGCCAGTCTGTCTGGCCAGTCCAGACATAGCTTGATTACAAAGCTACTTGGGAGTTCCCAGAACATTCTCAGCATTGAGGGACTTGGCAGCAATAAGAGTTCTCAAGACATTGGAAGAGGTAGACAAGGCCTGTGATCAAATATTTCACTCGTTGCTGCATCTTTTATGGCCATTTGTGCCAACAGAATTCTTAACGACCAAGCATTTTTCAAAATCCTTTCTCAGAAACACTAAGGTATTTTAGATGCCGTTCTGCTCAAAAGATCCGTGAGAAATTACCAGGAAATCTTATCCTAAGTGGTGAAAACAGGAGGGCAGAGAACTGTAACCAGTTTGAATGCTTGGCAGCTTCTCAGTTTACACTAAAATTGCATCTGGACAAGAGGTTGGAATCTCAAAAGATTGAGACCCTAACGTGCTGAGTTCAAAAGTGTGACACGGTGGCACAGTGTTTAGCACCGCTATCTCACAGCGCCAGGGACCCGGGTTCAATCCCGGCCTTGGGTGACTGTCTGTGTGGAGTTTTGTAATAACTTCATGGAGGTGAAAGTCCCGTCACCAAGTTACTTTATTTACACCATACATCTGTATACAGCCAGCTCTTTAGTTGTTCCCTGCAGAATGCAGGCCATGAGTATGACACACCTGCTTTAAATAAGGAGCATGAAGCTCCCTAATTTAACCATCAATTAGGACTAACCTGGTACTTCTTTTCTGGTACCAACTTAATAAATGAACTCAAATTAACTTAAGGACAAATTAAAAGTGGGAGCTCCCCAAAAGGAGGGGGAACAGCCCGAAACAAAACCTAATCACAGAGGAAACTTGAAAGGACTCATCAGGTAATTCATACTCTAGCAAGCCAACCTTATTAGCCTGGCTGAAGTCATCACAAGTTTGTACATTCTCCCTGTGTCTGCATGGGTTTCCTCCAGGTGCTTCGATTTCCGCCCACAGTCCAAAGATGTACGAGTTAGGTTGATTGGCCACGCGATTAGGCGATTAGTGGGTAAATATGTCGGGTTACAGGAATCAGACCTTGGTGGGATTGTGGTCAGTGCAGACTCGATGGGTCAAATGGCCTTCTTTTGCACTGTAGGGATTCTAGGATTCTATGAGTAGACTGCAAATGATTCCATGAATGCCTAGACACAAGACCAGATATCTGAGCCTGGATTTGACTTATTCAGTTACTGAGTGGCCATGATCCCATTTAGTACATGATATAAACAGCTCCATCGCTGGAAAACAGTGAATCCTCTGATGCGCCATGTTCAACGTCACATTACATCGACTAAACAAGAAACCGATGATATCAGCTGAGACCAAGGCCAGAATTTTCCAGTCTTGCTTCTGCTGCCAGCGAAGATGGAGAACTTGGTGCTCAGCCAAATCTCCATTCATTGCAGCTGGACTGGAGAATCCCAGCCACAGGCAGGGTCAGATCATGATATGGATATCTGAAAAAGACTTGCATTTGCATCATACCTTTCACTACAGGATATCCCAATTGCACTTTCCAACCAATGAAGTCTTTTAGAACAGTAGTTACAGTTGTAGTGTAATAGTATATGCATCCACTTCATCATATTTACTTTCTGTATCATGGTCTAAAATGGGGGGAGTTTTCCCGTCCCGCCCACCATAGCGGTCCGTTGACCTCGGGTGGGATTTTCCATTTAGGGGCGAGGCACGGCTGGAAAATCCAGCCCAATACTTTAGTTCCTAATGCAACTCCACTATCTTTACTTAAAAGCTGAGATGCATGTTTAACTTGCAATGATGTTCACTGTTTAATCTCTTCGTCATCTCCCATCTGACTCACCCACCCACCAAGGACAACCTCAATTCCATCTGAATATTTCTTTGCAACCTCACTGCTATGTCTCCACCAGCAAATTAATTTCTCTGTCGCTGCCAAGACAGGTTTGAGAGCAACAATAGTGTTTGTTGTAAGTTCCTCTTGATTAGCATGAGTCAGTTTTAAGCTCACACTCCCTTGTCTGCCACGTACCCCATTTCTTTGGCGAGTTATTTTTTTCACCCTCTCCTGTGTTTCGCTCGTTTTAAAAACATCAAGGAAAGAAATAATGATCCCTCTTTTAACCTAATGCTGATGAGTGTCAGGGAGGATTAAAATATTACAACCCCATTCCCATCCATCGAAAATTTAACAAGGCACAAATTGCACCATTGACCAGGTTCCCGCAGGACGCAGACACGCACATCATTCACATTCAATAGTGACAGCCCAATGACATCAATTCAATAACTTATCATAGTGGAATTTGAACTCAAAACTGCTGGGTTAGCAGATGAGTACCACAAACATTAGGCCAATTGGGGCGGGGAGGGAGGGGTGCAGTGGGCGGGAAAAGAGAAATCTTCAGGCAATGGTTAGAAATGTACAAGCGAACATTAAGATCACTTATCTGTGCTTTTCCATGACTTAATTTGAGGAAATAAGAAATAATAAAGCAGTCAGCATAATCAAGGACACCACACACGGTCCAAAGATGTGCGGGTTAGATGGATTGGCCATGCTCGCTAGGGTAAATGCTTCGGGTTATGGGGATAGAGTCTGGGTCGGATTGTGGTTGGTGCGGACTCGATGGGCCAAATGGCCTCCTTCTGCACTGTTTGATTCTATGATTCTACACTCCAGGCATACGCTCTTCTACCTTCTTCTGTCGGGAAAAAGAGACAAAATTCTAATGTCACGTGCCAACCAACTCAAGAACAGCTTCTTCCCTGCTGCCATCAGACTTTTGAATGGACCTGCGTCGTATTATATTGATCTTTCGCTACACCCTAGATATGACTGTAACACTACATTCTGCACTCTCTCCTTTCCTTCTTTATGAACGGTATGCTTTGTCTGTCGAGCGCGTAAGAAATAATACTTTTCACTGTATCCCAGTACATGTGACAATAATAAATCAAATCAAATCAAGGCTCTGTTTGGTGGCTTGTCCCAATATGACAGCTTCGATCAGGAATCTGTCAGATGAGGGCATGCCTTGAGAACCCATATCATAACACTCTTTTAATGTAAAATGCAACAATGTCTTTTTATATAATTTTTTTAAAAATTGCAGCATACAGTGTACCTTATAACAAAAGTAATTCAGTATGACAGCCAGAATATAGACTTATTTCATGAGCAGAGGCACCCACTAATTCAAGGGTCCCTGGGGGTTCATGGGTTACTGGGCTTTGACAAATGTGAAATAAACTGTGCATTCCTGCTGTCGCAGTAAATCATCCTCCTTATCCGACCTTTGTTTTTTAACATGAGCCTCAATTTTGACACAACGAATTCACTTTCAACAGGATATGTTAAGCAAACTCGTTTTATTGAATTGACTTGCTTTAAGATGTAGCACCACGATGCGATCAATTGGATGCATGTTACAGTTCAACACATCTGAAGTCGACAATATGCACAATTACGTATATATTCGTGGCGTATCTGTAGACAATGTAGCATGTCAGAGTAGTCATCCCACATGTGTAAGTTGACAGGTCTGTTGGTTCTAATTTATTACTAACAATTATAGTCACACCTAGCAGACTAAACATGGCATGGTAGTAATTCAGTGTAATTAGAACCACCTGTTAGGGAGTGCAGAAGTTGTGCCAAACCATTTCCTATTAATTGCCATGTAAAATATATCACATCCCAGTCATACATTTGAAAAATTGTCTTCTTTCATTGTATTTTCTTTTCCAATTTTTATCCAGGACTTCTTTTTGGAAGAAAATGGAAATCTTTTTAAACGACCTTGTCTTAATACTAGATAATCAATGCAAAGAGATTATACCCCTACAATGCCTCAGATCGTAGCTGACTTCTGTGTCACAGCAGGTGGCACCTCCTTTACATGGGCCAAGAAGGTGTATCCCTAATACACATGGCCTGCCCAGCCATGGTGAGACATTCCCCATACTGATCAATGATCTTATCAGCTGGTTGGGCAACGGAAGAAACACGCACAATTTAAAATATGTATATATTTTATTCAAGCATCCACCTGGTTTGGATCCTACTGGCAAAGCTCAGGTGCATCGATTCCCTGCTTGGGTCGCTATCTGTGTGGAGTTTACACATTCTCCCTGTGTCTGTGTGGGTTTCCTCCGGGTGCTCCAGTTTCCTCCCACAGTCGGAAAGACGTGCTGGTTAGGTGCATTGGCCATGCTGAATTCTCCCTCAGTGTACTCGAACAGGCGCCAGAGTGTGTTAACCAGGGTATTTTCACAGTAACTTCTTTACAATGTTAACATAAGCCTACTTGTGACACTAATAAATAAACTTTAACTTTAAACAGCAGGATTGGCCAGCTGGGTTGAATGGCCTATTTTTGGGCTGGAGGTGCAATGTAAGAAGTGGAGAGAATTGAGGAAATTTGGGAAATGGCAGAGACACAACGTTACTGACTTTCTGTCGCATTGCTGGATGTACTGCGAGTCTCCTATTAGAGTTACTGCAGAAGAGCAGTAGAAACCCAATGGAACTTACAAACTTACTTAACGCAAAGTTTAATGAGCAGTTCTTCAATTATCAGCATTTGAAATAAGTTCATCTACCCATTTTGAATTTGGCTATAAAAGAATTTGTAGGACTGAGAGCAGGAAGCTGCTCCAGGAATTTTGTGTACCACCAATGTAATGATCGGATCTTGCCTAGGTCAGTTCACTCACATTATAGTGGAACTCACCACTTCACGTTGCATGATGCATTGGCAGTGCAGAAGAACTGGGGCCGGCATTTTAGAAGCAACAGCTCTTAGAGGACTGCGCCGCTTCTTGAAGCTGCTCTGCAAACGGTAAATGGAGAAACGGTAGCAACAGTTCCCATGCAATTTGGGGCAGCACGGTGGCATAGTGGTTAGCACTGCTGCCTCACAGTGCCAGGGAGCTGGGTTCAATTCCGGCTTCGAGTTTCTGTCTGTGTGGAGTTTGCACATTCTCCCCGTGCCTGCATGGGTTTCCTCTGGATTCTCCGGTTTCCTCCCATAGTCCAAAGATGTGCAGGTTAGGCGGATTGGCCATGCTTAGTGTCAGGAGGGTTAGCAGGATAAATACATGGGGTTACAGGGATAGGGCCTGGATGGGTTGTTGTCGTCCAGGCTCGATGGGCCCAATTGTCTCCTTCTGCACTGCAGGGATTCTGTGAATTAGAGACCATAAGACATAGGAGCAGAATTAGGCCACTTGGCCCATTGGATCTGCTCTGCCATTCAATCATGGCTGATATTTTTCTCATCCCGATTCTCCTGCCTTTTCCCCATAAACTCTGATCCCTTTATTAATCAAGAACCTATCTATCTCTGTCTTAAAGACACTCAATGACCTGGCCTCCACAGCCTTCTGAGGCAAAGAGTTCCACAGATTCACCACGCTCTGGCTGAAGAAATTCCTCCTCATCTCTGTTTTAAAGCATCATTCCTTTAGCCTGAGGTTGTGCCCTCTGGTTCTAGTTTTTCCTACTAGTGGAAATATCCTCTCCACGTCCACTCTATCCAGGCCTCGCAGTATCCTGCAAGTTTCAATATGATCCCCCCTCATCCTTCTGAACTCCAACGAATACAGACCCAAAGTCCTCAACCGTTCCTCATACGTCAAGCTCTTCATTCCAGGGATCATTCTTGTGAACCTCCTCTGGACCCTTTCCAAGGCCAGCAGATCCTTCCTTAGATACGGGGCCCAAAACTGCTCACAATACTCCAATGAGGTCTGACCAGAGCCTCATACAGCCTCAAAAGTACATCCCTGCTCTTGTATTCTAGCCCTCTCTACATGAATGCTAACCTTCTTAACTGCCGACTGAACCTGCACGTTAACCTTGAGAGAATCTTGAACAAGGACTCCTAAGTCCCTTTGTGCTTCTGATTTCCTGAGCATTCTATGGTTCTATGAAAAAATATCAGAGGCCATCATCCTAACAGATCTACCACATACAAAAATGTGCGATCTCCAATAATGTAGTGCATCCTGTTTCTTCTTTGCTATGAGACAGGTTAAGATACTTGGTGAGAAATGCTGCAGTATTCAGATGTCCTGGTGTAAGGCTGAAAGTAAAAGTGATTTATTTGGAAATACATATAAATAGTTGTTCTGCTTTATGATGGATAGCGGAGGACTATTCTGTAATTTGCTATAAAATAGGTCACGGTGCTGAGTGCTTTGTGTGGTGGTTTTAAAATTAGGTCTGCAGGCCTCAGGGATTCAAACAAAGAGCTTTACTCAGGAGATGTTAGCACTACAGACTGCTATGTTACACTGACCTAAATAACCAACCCCGATGACGTCATGTGATCGGTCTCTTACAATGCCTCTGTTCCACTGCAAGGCTGCTGGTGAGAAACACTAGAAATATCATAAATACACAACACTTAGAACCTGCAGATTTAGTATCCATCGTACAGTACTGGGCACTGTAGTAAGCTAAAATTAATTTTGTCTTTTTTGCTCCTTGCAAATCAATGCATTTTCAGTTCAATGACCACTAATAATAAACACAGGGCGGAATTTTACCAGCACATCCGCCCGAGGTTTGTACAATCCCGCCCGAGGCCAACAGAGCATGCCGTTCTCTGAGCCTCGCCCACTCCTTGGATCGGGGCGGGCGTGTTGGTAAAATTCCAGCCTCAAAGTTCGAATTTATTCCCTACTGTGGAACAGATTTAACCGTCTTGGTGACCTGGTAGATTTTTGCTACATTACTGTGTATGGTACATGCCGCATACAAACTTTTCTTAATTAGTTTACAGTGGGATATACTAAATAATATCAAAATAATATCAAAATTAGCAAGCTTCTTCGAAGGCAACGTTCATTCAAAGGTCTGTCACTGTGTGAGAAGGAGGTGTCCAGGCCAACATTCTCCACATACCCTTCCTGGCAAAAAAGGTTTCTGACCAAAACGTTGATAAGATTCAACTCAAGGAGGAATAAATCAGGAAAATGTGTTTCAAAATATTACTAAGTGTGATGTAGGGTTGTTTTCTAGCAGGTGGGTGGGTAGTTAAAACCGTAAAGGATACTCAACACCCCCGGAGCAGACTATCTGGGATTTTCATAGAATAGAATCCCTACAGTGCATCGGCCCATTGAGTCTGCACCAACCACAATCCCACCCAGGCCCTATTCCCATAGCCCCACATATTTACCCTGCTAATCCCCCTGACACTAGGTGCAATTTAGCATGGCCAATCAACCTAACCCGCACATCTTTGAACCGTGGGAGGAAATCGGAGCACCCGGAGGAAACCCATGCAGACACGGGGAGAATGTTCAAACTCCACACAGAGAGTGACCCGAAGCTGGAATTGAACCCCGGTCCTTGACGCTGTGAGGCAGCAGTGCTAACCACTGTGCCACCGTGCCGCCCTCAACTCCTTACTTTGAGCAGGCAGTGAAGGTACCTGTCCCAAAGTTGACAGCAGCCTATTTTAAGTATGTTACCCTGCTCTCAGTGAAGTGACCTATCACTGTTTGAAGACCAACTGCAATTTTACCACACTGTGAGAAGGAAGTTTCATTGATCTTCCTGCCAGGAAATCCCAACAGAAAAGAGCATCTGATCCAGATCAAGTCCAAATATTTTTTTTGTTACTTCCTTGTGAGACTAGGAGTAGGAATTCTTCTCTGAGCCTATGTGTTCCAGACAGATATTTAGCCTCAAACGCTGGTGTGGGCAGGAAATGGCCCGCCCCATCATCACATCATAGGCTACCATGTCCAGACATCATATTTGAATGGCAGCCAGACAGCCTTTCACTTTTCCACTCTGCTCCTTGGCACTCCTCCCTCCCCCCAACACCTCACCCAACCCTCAGTGCTGCCTCGGTTTTACCACATCTCCGTCCGCCCACGCTTGTGCCCAGCCTTGGCACAGCTTGTGCGACAGGCGGTTGATATCTCTCAGTGATAGTGTGAAAGGTAGGTAAAAGCAATACCCACTGACCTGAAAGTCCAAGAAGAATTCTACCTCACCAGGTGTATGCCACCGATGTACAGTCGTGAAACAGAACATTCTAAATTCCGAGGGTGAGCAGGATTAGTGTGTTGGGTGTTTAATAAACATTCACGAGATGCAAATGGGTTCCTGGAGTGACCCATGGGGCTGGACGGCACGGTGGCACAGTGATTAGTACTGCTACCTCACACGCCAGGGACCAGGGTTCGATTCCGGCTTGGGTCACTGTTTGTGTGGAATTTCCACATTCTCCCCGTGTCTGCAAGGGTTTCCTCCGGGTGCTCCAGGTTTCCTTCCATGGTCCAAAGATGTGCGGGTCAGGTGGGTTGGCCATGCTAAATTGCCCCTTAGTGTCAGGGGACTAGCTGGGTAAATGTATAGGGTTATGGGGATAGGGCCTGGGTGGGATTGTGGTTGGTGTAGACTCGATGAGTCGAATGGCCTCTTTCTGCACTGTCGGATTCTATGTCAGGAACCCATTTGCATCTCGTGAATGTTCATTAAAAACCCAACACACTAATCCTGTGCCCTGTCCCTGGTGCAGACTATCTGGAATTTTAACTTGTTTTGAGCAGGCAGTGAAGATACCTGACCCAAAGCTGACAACAGGACACTCAATCCACCCCGAAACCTCCGTGAAAATCGGGAGAACAACATTCGTAACAGATTTGCCAAGGTTGGGCCTCCTGCTAAATTTTGCTTCCCCCTGGCCGCCAAGATTCCCACTGCTGGCGGGAGTGGAAAATTCCATCCAATGATTCAGATTTTGATAGATTCAGAAAACCCTTACAAATGTGAGCTGTAAACTGGACTATCAGATTTACTTCTGAGATCTAACTCTGCCTTTGTCTCTATCGTAGTAAGAGTTTTAACAACACCAGGTTAAAGTCCAACAGGTTTATTTGGTATTTGCTACCAAATAAACCTGTTGGACTTTAACCTGGTGTTGTTAAAACTCTTACTGTGTTCACCCCAGTCCAACGCCAGCATCTCCACATTTTGTCTCTATCAACAAGGATCACACATTAATTATTGAATAAGTCTGTTGTGCAATGTTGTTCTGCTCTGTGCCTGCACTAAATTTATTGCTACCGAGAAACAATGAGTTTTGATATGGGTGGCTAATCTTTCACAATCACCATTGCACAAAGTCCTTATTGAGGCTTCAAAGTTAAAAGGTCCAGATACTAATGCTTGGAGTCCCCTGTTAGCCACATTATTAGAGATTACAGATGGGAAGGATAAGGGGAACCATACTATGGGAAACATTCACTTGTATCAGGTTCCATTTTATACTCTGTAAATATGTCACATAGCGGAGGCAATGGGGTAGTGGTATTATTGCAAGACTATTAATTCAGAAACTCAGCTCATGTTCTGGGGACCCGAGTTCGAATCCCGCCACGGCATATGGTGTAAATTGAATTCAACTAAAAAATATCTGGAATTAAGAATCTACTGTTGACCACAAAACCATTGTCGATTGTCGGAAAAGCCCATCTGGTTCACTAATGCCCTTTTGGGGAAGGAAATCTGCCATCCTTACCCGGTCTGGCCTACATGTGACTCCATAGCCACAGCAATGTGGTTGACTCTCAATTGCCTTCGGGCAACTAGGGATGAGCAATAAATGTTGGCCCAGCCAGTGACGCTCATGTCCCACAGATGAATAAAAAAAAAATTTGAGATGTTTAAAAAGCAATACAATACAAGATCTCTACAAGAAGGCATTCTAGAATCCAGTTTTGCACATTTAAAGTTGCCCAGCTGAGGGTGACTTCCTTCATCTGGATCCATGCTCAAAAATCCTGAAATTTCCTGAAGTGGCTTCATCTCCCACTCCTGAAATATTGAGGGCAATTCTCCCAAACAAATGTCAAATTCGTGTAAAAACTGGAATAAATCGCACTGGTTTTTTCAGCGGGAGTTTAAAAATGAATCTCCCACACGCTGTGCATTGCAGAGTACACTAGCCTGATTCACGCTAAAATGCTGGGGACGGGGCCTATTCCCGCTGAAGAAGCTGGCAGCATAGTGCTGAGCGGGGCCACTGCGCTTGCGCCGGTCTGTCAGCGCCGAGATCGGCGCATACACAGTGCCCCCTGTCTGCCGGCCTCCTGATTGCTGGCCAGCTCAATTGCTGGTCAGTCCCACGATCCCCTATCTCTGTCTCCCCACGCCCTCCCGGCCCGATCGCTGGCCCCCCAAACATGCCTGGGCAAGCCTTAACCCCAACTGCTCCCGCAGCCCTGATCACCCAACCCCCCACCCGATTCCACCCCTCCCCCCCTCATTGGCAGCCCTGAACACTCTCCACAGTCCCACCCCCCACCCCTGCTCCCTGCAGCCCCAACCCCTCCAGCAGGCTGACCTCCCCCCCCCCCCCTCCAACACCGATGGCAAGCTCCAATCGCTAGCCCTGATCACTGGCCTCCCTCCCTCTGTTACTCACCCCAAGTGCAGATTGGCAGCAAGACCCACTCCCACAAATCACCCCTGCAGAGGTCCTGCCCCCATCAGGCCCCACCCCATCAAGCCCCGCCTCCTTGGCACTGCCCAATGCCTGGTGGGCCATGCCAAGGTGCCCCCTGGGCATTGGAACTTTGCCTCTTGGGCAATGCCCGGGGGCTCAGGCTGGTACTGCCAAGGTGGCAATGCCCAGGGGGCACCCCACCCTGGCGGCCGACCTTCTGGGGGGATTCGATTGCCCCCCTTCACTCCAGCGGGATCGGTCCACCAGCTCCCTGCAAGTGAGGAGCTATAGTAAACCTCACTGGAGTGAACCACTCCTGGCAGGGGGCAGGGGAAGAAGCTAGTGGGCCCAGAGATTTCAGTCCCAGGCCCGCTAATGCTATTTAAAACATATTTAAATGACCTTCTGCATACATCATGTAGCTCCGCGCCGATTTCCTGCAGGGAGCTGACGGCACTGGAAATCCGGCACTGGGAGCCACACGGAGGCCATGGCGTGCAGCGCAAATCGTATGAATTGGCTTTTCTAAAAAAGCAGCGCAGCGGGATGTGAGAATCGTCCCCATTATCTCTAGAGCTCCCTCCAAAGGTCTCACATGGGCCCACTTGTATTTCTTATTCATATTCTGCCCCTTCATAACATCATCCAAAACCACAACGTCTGATTCCACCACCCTGAGATTTCCAGAGAGGCAGCGAGGGAGTTGTTAGAGGAGGGGAACCCAGGACAGTCAGGGTTCTGGGGGTCCTGGCACATTTCAGTGGCAGGAGCTAACTCCCATCGTTTTGATTACGTTTCCTGCACGGCAGCCAGCCAGATCGCCAGGCTGGCTGGCCACCCGCCAGGAAAGCTAAGTGTCGCAGAGCAGAGCTGGGAACTGTTGCTGCCGATCGGAAAAGATTGCAGCTTGTGTTGGGGGAGTGGGAGAAAGAGGGCAGGGAGATGAGAGGTGGATTGGATGGAACGAGCGATCAGAGGTTGGGGAGGTGGGTGATTGGAAGATTGGAAGGAAAGTGGCCCAAGTTCTAGGTTTGGGTGGAAATGAGGAGGTCAACCAGAGATGAGAGCACGGAGAGGTTGCAATTGAAAAAGATTTGTTTGAAAGGCTCGGTGCCTCTACCTTCCACTTCCTGTCATGTTTCTGGCCAGCAACTGTTAAATTTAAACTAGGCTTCTGATTACATTCCAAGATGCGACATCGGTACGCCACACAACCTGCTGCCACAGAATGTGGCTAGCTGGGGTTACATGTTGCAATTTGAAATTCTTAAAACCCTCAATGCTCTCACCCTGTGTGATGCGGAGCTGGATGAGAGGTCAACGATGATATGTACTTTGTTCGCACATTACAGCACAGGGCGGCACGGTGGCACAGTGATTAGCACTGCTGCCTCACAATGTCAGGGACCCGGGTTCGATTCCCGGCTTGGGTCAATGTCTGTGTGGAGTTTGCACATTCTCCCTGTGTCAGTGTGGGTTTCCTCCGGGTGTTCTGGTTCCCTCCCACAGTCCAAAGGTGTGCAGGTAAGGTGGATTGGCTATGCCAAATTGCCCCTTATTGTCAGGAGCACTAGCTAGGGTAAATGCATGGGGTTATCGGGGTGGGGCCTGGGTGGGACTGTGGTCGGTGTAGACTCGATGGGCCGAATGGCCTCCTCTGCACTGTAGGATTCTATGATTCTCCTGCCATCACTCTTTCCATCTGCATCTAATTCTTTGAACTTCCTGCCAAGCATCCAGCATTGGGAGAACAGAAACTTCCACCAATTAAATATTCGGAAGACTGATGCCATTGTCTTTGACTTACACCATTCCCTACAGCCAGGGCTTCCTGAGATGAGATTTTGTGGTCAAAAATTCTGCGGCAGCATTGTCTGCTTTGAAACGCTAACAGATTTCAGACAGCTATAACCCCCTTTAAATCCTTATGTCTCCTTTCTTTTTGGTGGACATGGCCTAATAAACAGATAACTGAGGCCTCATTGCTGCTGCAGCAAAAAAGGCCTGTGAAAAGTTAGAGTAGGGTGTTCACTTTCTAACAAAAAAGCTGCAGGTTAAACAATTCCTACCCATCTGAAGTTCTGCCAGCAGCCCAACACTGCGTATACCCCCTCTCACCCACCCACAACCCTCGTCAACTCTGTAGAGAAAGCACAATTCTCCCCCCCCACCACAATTCCCCCCCCCCCCCCCCCCCACCCTGCTCAGAAGCTAAAACCTCCTTCCCTTCGGGAACGAAGTCCCACTTCACTCCACTCAAAGCTAACGCCTCCCTCCTGGTCAGCAGCTGAACCAACTAACCAACTCCCTCAATCACTGCACACCCACACCCCCCTCCTCATCCCGCCCCCTCCTCAACCACCTCTGGGTCACACAAAGTCTGGGCTGTTAAAATGAGGTCACACCAGGAAAATGTTTTGGAAGCACTGTCCTAGTCATTGATTCAAGGTCCACAGTCCCCAGGGGATTTTCACAGTAACTTCATTGCAGTGTGAATGTAAGCCTACTTGTGACTAATAAATAAATAAGCAGTGTGTGCTGTTCAGGGCAGAATCAAACCTCAAACCTCAGAATGTAACCTCAACATTCATTAACTCAGGACTGACTACAGAATTCAAATTACCTTTACCACAAGGATGGCCTACTTTCACCTCTGTAAAAAAGCAAATTACTGCGGATGCTGGAATCTGAAACCAAAAGAGAAAATGCTGGAAAATCTCAGCAGGTCTGGCAGCATCTGTAAGGAGAGAAAAGATCTCATGTTTCGAGTCCAGACGACCCTTTGTCAAAGCACTTTGACAAAATGCTTTGACAAAGCTTTGACAAAGGGTCATCTGGACTCAAAATGTCAGATCTTTTCTCTCCTTACAGATGCTGCCAGACCTGCTGAGGTTTTCCAGCGTTTTTTCTTTTGGTTCACCTCTGTAATATCATCCGTCCCCATCTCAACCTCATCAGTTCTATCATATTATCCATCTTTGCCTCTACCTCATCACCTTAACCTTATGTTAGGGTTAAGATCAGAAACCCCAATCTCTATTATGTAGTTAGACAAAATCCCAACTGCTTGCTATTTTTTGCATTAATGTGAGGATATGATGTTTCACTCCAAGCTCAATTCTACTGGGAAGCTTTTATCAAAACAAACTTTACGTAATAACACAGTTTAACTATATCAAATGAATTAGCCTAACATTTAACAGCTGAACAATACTGAAACATGACAAGATACAATTCTTAACTGCTAACCTATCCCTATGAGTTCCAATTCAAGCAGTATTCCTCTTACAGACTTAAAACCCCTCTTCAAAATCAGTTAGCCAAAGCCTAGGCTTACGCTCTTGTACTTGTTAACAGTCCCAGGGCTTCTTGAACACTTCTGGAGAGAGAGACAAAGTGACATAGTCTTCAAACAGCAACCTCCAGAGAGAGAGACAGAAAGACACCTCTTGTTTCTTGTAGAACCAGGCAGAAATTGACTGTTTTAAAACACTGTCCATCCTGCAAGCTTAGTTCCTCCTGTCAATCAACCTAATCAAAACCCTAAGTAAACACAAATGCATTAACTCTGTTTAGACAAACACTCCATTCATTAAAATCAATCATTATCCTGCTTTCTCAACATGGAGCTGCATGTTTTCCCAGACAATTCGACACATTATAAAACATTCCTGCCTTTTAAACAGACCCCTTACAAGAAATGTGATAAAAGTACATTTCTTAAAGGCATAGTGTCATCACACTCATCACCTCTGTAATATTATCCATCTCCACCTCAACTTTATCACCTTGACTCAAAATGCAGATGCCAATGGAACAGTATAATTGAAGCAAAATTATTTCCATCAATTGGGAGATAAAGAAGAGGGACAGCTGGGAGGATTGAACTCACCCAACTGTAATGGGTTCATTGTTTACAGCAGAGCATCCTTTGTAGCTTTAGGTGTAATTAGTCTGTGTAGGTTCATTGAAGCATTTGAGCGGCACAGTGGCACAGTGGTTAGCACTGCTGCCTCACTTCGCCAAGGACTCAGGTTCGATTCTGGCTTGTCTATGCAGAGTCTGCAAGTTCTTCCCGTGTCCGTGTGGGTTTCCTCCAGGTGCTCCGGTTTCCTCCCACAGCCCAAAGATGTGCCGGTTAGGTGGATTCGCCATGCAAAATTTCCCCATAGTGTCAGAGGATTAGCAGGGTAAATAAGTGAGGTTACGGGAATAGGGCCTGAGTGGGATTGTTGTCGGTGCAGGCTCGATGGGCCAAATGTCCTCCTTCTTCACTGTTGGGATTCTATGACTCTATGATTAACAAATGTGCTCGCATTTGAAGGCCTGTGGAACTTATTCTTACAACACCAGGTTAAAGTTCAACAGGTTTATTTGGTAGCAAACGCCACTAGGTTTCGGAGCGTGCTGCTCCTTCGTCAGGTGGAGTGGGAGATCTGCTCACAAACAGGGCATACAGAGCCACAAACTCAATTTACAGAATAATGATTGGAATGCGATTCTTTACAGCTAATCAAGTCTTAAAGGTACAGACAATGTGAGTGGAGAGAGCATTAAGCACAGGTTAAAGAGATGTGCATTGTCTCCAGACAGAACAGCGAGTGAGATTTTGCAAGTCCAGGCAAGTTGTGGAGGTTACAGATAGTGTGACATGATCCCAAGATCCCGGTTGAGGCCGTCCTCATGTGTGCGGAACTTGGCTATCAGTTTCTGCTCAGTGACTCTGCGTTGTCGTGTGTTGTGAAGGCCGCCTTGGAGAACGCTTACCCGAAGATCAGAGGCCGAATGCCCGTGACCGCTGAAGTGCTCCCCAACAGGAAGAGAACAGTCTTGCCTGGTGATTGTTGAGCGGTGTTCATTCATCTGTTGTCGTAGTGTCTGCATGGTTTCCCCAATGTACCATGCCTCGGGACATCCTTTCCTGCAGCGTATCAGGTAGACAACGTTGGCCGAGTTGCAAGAGTATGTACCGTGTACCTGGTGGATGGTGTCCTCATGTGAGATGATGGCATCCGTGTAGATGATCCGGCACGTCTTGCAGAGGTTGCTGTGACAGGGTTGTGTGGTGTTGTGGTCACTGTTCTCCTGAAGGCTGGGTAGTTTGCTGCGGACAATGGTCTGTTTGAGGTTGTGTGGTTGTTTGAAGGCAAGAAGTGGGGGTGTGGATGGCCTTGGCGAGATGTTCGTCTTCATCAATGACATGTTGACGGCTCCGGAGGAGATGTCGTAGCTTCTCCGCTCCGGGGAAGTACTGGATGACAAAGGGTACTCTGTCCACCATGTCCCGTGTTTGTCTTCTGAGGAGGTCGGTGCGGTTTTTCGCTGTGGCGCGTCTTGGCTAGCTGATAGCTGATAGCCAAGCAGATAGCCAAGAGGACGGCCTCAACCGGGATCTTGGGTTCATGTCACACTATCTGTAACCTCCACAACTTGCCTGGACTTGCAAAATCTCACTAGCTGTCCTGTCTGGAGACAATACATATCTCTTTAACCTGTGCTTAATGCTCTCTCCACTCACATTGTCTGTACCTTTAAGACTTGATTAGCTGTAAAGAATCGCATTCCAATCATTATTCTGTAATTTGAGTTTGTGTCTCTGTGTGCCCTGTTTGTGAGCAGATCTCCCACTCCACCTGACGAAGGAGCAGCGCTCCGAAACCTAGTGGCGTTTGCTACCAAATAAACCTGTTGGACTTTAACCTGGTGTTGTTAGACTTCTTACTGTGTTTACCCCAGTCCAACGGCGGCATCTCCACATCTGAACTTATTCTTGGCATATCGGTGCAGAAGTGCAGCCTCTTGCCTGTCATGCTGCACAATGCAAGTTCCTCGTAATGTTGCGAAGTGGCAGATGGAATACAAACGGTTCAGAGTCTGGTGGGTTGAAATAATATTTTGATGGGTATTGACAAAATTTTGAAATTAAAATATATCAACTTTCTAGAAACATTTGACTTAAGTGAACATTTTCCAGGTCTGTCATTTTTTTCATGAGCTGGAGTTGTAACACGGTTCACCACAACCAGAGAGAAATGCTGACTAATGGTTTGCTGAAATACAAGGACAGACAGGCTGGATAAAACATAAGCAAACACTGAAAGAAATAGCATGGGAGAGTAAGAAAGGAGCAGAGAAAAGGAGGCAGGCACAGGGAGAGGCCTATACCTTAGTATATTTTGCCACCAATGTATATATAAATGTCAGGCTGCTCAGAAATAAACCACAAAGGCTGCGGTATTCCCAAGTGGTCTCAAACATTTTCTAATATTGCACGGTTGTGAAATATTTATTTATTTTACATTATGTACTTTATCCAGCAAATTCTCACAAGACTGGACTTCCTGCAGTTTAATTTCCCCAGGTAATAAATCTATCTGCTCAGTCTGCACTGGGGCAAGGTTGCCTATTAGAAGACCCTCATGCTAAACGTTCATACTTCTAAGTGTTTATTTATCCAATGTTGTAATTCTGCTTTGATGCCTCACGACTTGCCCGATGGCCCCCTGAGCACCCTGCTGCTGGCCTCGACAGCGGGTTTCGACTCCGCGCCCCCTACTGGCATGAACCGCCTGGCGGCCTCTGTATTGAACAGAGTGCCGTAAATTCATGAAACTCAGCTCCCCCCCAAAAAATGGGCGGAAAAATCGTGGACGCTTTGATTTTTTGGGGGAAATTCGCCCCTACTTTTCTTAAGTCGGTTCATATGTGTCAGGCTTTTGTGCCATTTTCCCGAAGGAAGAAGGTGGAAGAGAATATGTTGGGTGGGGGGAGAGGGGGGTGGGGGTATGCGTGGGGTCCTTAATTATGCTAGCTGCTTTTCCGAGGCAGCAGGAAGTGTGGACAGAGTCAATGGATGGGAGGCTGGTTTGAGTGATGGACTGGGCTACGTTCACAACTCTTTGTAGTTTCTTGCAGTCTTGGTCAGAGCAGGAGCCATACCAAGCTGTGACATAACCGGAAAGAATGCTTACTATTGTGCACCTGTAAAAGTTGATGAGAGTCATAGCGAACATGCCAAATTTCCTTAGCCTCCTGAGAAAGAATGTTGTTCTGCCATCCTTTTAGTTGTTAACCGGAAGTTCAAATTTATGTTTAAAAGTTATCGGTCTCTGTGAAGGTTCATCACAAATGGAAAAAGTGAGAGGTGTAACAAGTTCTGAGCAAGTCCAGGGACAGGAAATGTGGAGAGAGGAGGAATGAATAAGAAGGGAAGATCTGTGATATGGTGGACGACAGGAGAGATTAAATGGCAAAGGGAATGGTTCAAGGTATTGGGGGATGCATTAAATAAAATATTAAACTAGAGGAGGTGTAAGTTGGATTTGGCATATTGTTGTCACATGCATTTGGATACAGTGAAAAGCATTGTTTCTTGCGCGCTATACAGACAAAACATTCCGTTCATAGAGTACATAGGGGAGAAGGAAAGGAGCAGGTGCAGAATATAGTTTTACAGTCATAGCTAGGCTGTAAAGATCAGCTTAATATATGGCAAGTCCATTCAAAGGTCTGATGGCAGCAGGGAAGAAACTGTTCTTGAGTCAGTTGGTATGTGATCTCAGACTTTTGTATCTTTTTTCCTGATGGAAAAAGGTGGAAGAGAGTATGTCCAGTGTGTGTGTGTGGTCCTTGATTATGCTGGCTGCTTTTACGAGACAGCAGGAAGTGTAGTCAATGGATGGGAGGCTGGTTTGCGTGATGGACTGGGCTACGTGCACAGCCCTTTGTAGTTTCTTGCGGTCTTGGTCAGGGTTGGAGCCATACCAAGCTGTGATACATCAGGAAAGAATGCTTTCTATGGTGCATCTGTAAAAATTGGTGGGAGTTGCAGTGGACACGCTGTATTTCCTTAAATGACAATAGTAGGTAGATTTGTTTACAGGTCATCACCAAGGTAAGTACAAGGAACAGCACCTCATCTTTCAATTAGGCACTTTATAGCCTTCTGGACACAACATTGAGTTCAACAATTTCGGATCATAACTACTGCACCCATATTTTCAGAGAACAGCGTTTGGCCATGAGTTAGCTTTTCAGTTTATATCTCTGATACATCCATCTTTTGCTTCTTGTCCCACTGCTGCTCTCTTTTGCCTCACACCATTATCCCTTTTGTCATTTAATCTTCTACACATTCCATCCTAAAACGGACCTTCTCCTTTATTTTATCCCAGCCTCTGTACTTGTTTAAAATCAGGTCACACTTTTTAATATCTTCCATTTCTAATGAAAGAATGTTGGTCTTAAATATTAACTTTCCTTCTCTCTAGTGACATATTAGTTAGCACTGCTGCCTCTCAGTGCCAGGGACCCGGGTTCAATTACCAATCTGGGTCACTGTCTGTGTGGAGTTTGCGCATTCTCCCCGTGTCTGTGTGGGGTTTCCTCTGGGTGCTCCAGTTTCCTCCCTCAGTCCAAAGATGTGCAGGTTAGGTGAATTGGCCGTGTTAAATTGCCCCTTAGTGTCAGGGGGACTAGCTAGGGTAAATGCATGGGGTTATGGGGATAGGGCCTGGGGGGATTGTGGTCGGTGCAGACTCAATGGGCCAAGATGCCTCCTTCTGCACTCTAGGATTCTATGATTCACAGGGAGGTTGCTTGAATTTGATTTATTTATTATTGTATGTATTGGGATACAGTGAAAAGTATTCTTTCTTGCACGCTATACAGACAAAACATACCACTCATAAAGTACATAGGAAGGAGGAAAGGAGAGGGTGCAGAATAAGGTGTTACAGTTGAGAAAGATCAGCTTATTACGGTCACCAAATCTGTAAGAGATTTAAATAGAACATAGGGGATTTTCACAGTAACTTCATTGCGGTGTTGATGTAAGCCTACTTGGGACTAATAAATAAACTTTAACTTTTAACTTTAACTTATTATTGGAAAGTTTAAAAAAGTTAGAGTACTGTTTTAAAAGCATAGAACGAGAGTAAAAGATAGAACCACAGGGTATGCTGGGGACAGTTCGCAAGACGTCACCTCGCTCCAGTGCCATCTTGAATGAGTACTTCCAACATTTTTATGTTTTTAATAAAAACAGATTATCTGATCATCATTTCATTGATGTTTGTGGAACATTGCTGTGCACAAATTGGCTACCAGATTTCCTATATTACAGCAGTGACTACACTTAAAAAAGTATTTAATTAGTTGGTTGCAGTGTTTCAAGATGTGATGATAAATAAGAACATAAGAACATAAGAAATAGGAGCAGGAGTAGGCCATCTAGCCCCTCGAGCCTGCCCCGCCATTCAATAAGATCATGGCTGATCTGACGTGGATCAGTACCACTTACCCGCCTGATCCCCATAACCCTTAATTCCCTTACCGATCAGGAATCCATCCATCCGCGCTTTAAACATATTCAGCGAGGTAGCCTCCACCACTTCAGTGGGCAGAGAATTCCAGAGATTCACCACCCTCTGGGAGAAGAAGTTCCTCCTCAACTCTGTCTTAAACCGACCCCCCTTTATTTTGAGGCTGTGTCCTCTAGTTTTAACTTCCTTACTAAGTGGAAAGAATCTCTCCGCCTCCACCCTATCCAGCCCCCGCATTATCTTATAAGTCTCCATAAGATCCCCCCTCATCCTTCTAAACTCCAACGAGTACAAACCCAATCTCCTCAGCCTCTCCTCATAATCCAAACCCCTCATCTCCGGTATCAACCTGGTGAACCTTCTCTGCACTCCCTCCAATGCCAATATATCCTTCCTCATATAAGGGGACCAATACTGCACACAGTATTCCAGCTGCGGCCTCACCAATGCCCTGTACAGGTGCATCAAGACATCCCTGCTTTTATATTCTATCCCCTTTGCAATATAGGCCAACATCCCATTTGCCTTCTTGATCACCTGTTGTACCTGCAGACTGGGCTTTTGCGTCTCATGCACAAGGACCCCCAGGTCCCTTTGCACGGTAGCATGTTTTAATTTGTTTCCATTGAGATAGTAATCCCATTTGTTATTATTTCCTCCAAAGTGTATAACCTCGCATTTATCAACGTTATACTCCATTTGCCATATCCTCGCCCACTCACTCAGCCTGTCCAAATCTCTCTGCAGATCTTCTCCGTCCTCCACACGATTCACTTTTCCACTTATCTTTGTGTCGTCTGCAAACTTCGTTACCCTACACTCCGTCCCCTCCTCCAGATCATCTATATAAATGGTAAATAGTTGTGGCCCGAGTACCGATCCCTGCGGCACGCCACTAGTTACCTTCCTCCAACCGGAAAAACACCCATTTATTCCGACTCTTTGCTTCCTGTCGGATAGCCAGTCCCCAATCCACTTTAACACACTACCCCCAACTCCGTGTGCCCTAATCTTCTTCAGCAGCCTTTTATGGGGCACCTTATCAAACGCCTTTTGGAAATCCAAAAACACCGCATCCACCGGTTCTCCTCCATCAACCGCCCTAGTCACATCTTCATAAAAATCCAACATGTTCGTCAAGCACGACTTTCCCCTCATGAATCCATGCTGCGTCTGATTGATCGAACCATTTCTATCCAGATGCCCTGCTATCTCCTCTTTAATAATGGATTCCAGCATTTTCCCTACTACAGACGTTAAGCTGACCGGCCTATAGTTACCCGCCTTTTGTCTCCTTCCTTTTTTAAACAGCGGCGTAACATTAGCCGTTTTCCAATCAACCGGCACTACCCCAGAATGCAACGAGTTTTGATAAATAATCACTAACGCATCCACTATTACCTCTGACATTTCTTTCAATACCCTGGGATGCATTCCATCCGGATAGCCAGTATGAGCCATATTCAGGATGGCAAACTGTAAAGAACAAAGAACAAAGAAAATTACATCACAGGAACAGGCCCTTCGGCCCTCCAAACCTGCACCGACTATGCTGCCCGACTTAACTAAAACCCCCTACCCTTCCAGGGACCATATCCCTCTATTCCCATCCTATTCATATATTTGACAAGACGTCCCTTAAACGTCACTACCGTATCCACTTCCACTATCTCCCCCGGCAACGAGTTCCAGGCACCCACCACCCTCTGTGTAAAACATCTGCCTCGTACATCTCCTTTAAACCTTGCTCCTCGCACCTTAAACCTGTTCCCCCTTGTAATTGATTCTTCCACCCTGGGAAAAAGCTTCTGACTATCCACTCTGTCTATGCCTCTCATAATCTTGTAGACTTCTATCAGGTCTCCCCTCAACCTCTGTCGCTCCAGTGAGAACAAACCAAGTTTCTCCAACTTCTCCTCATAGCTAATGCCCTCCATACCAGGCAACATCCTGGTAAATCTTTTCTGTACCCTCTCCAAAGCCTCCACATCCTTCTGGTAGTGTGGCGACCAGAATTGAACACTATATTCCAAGTGCGGCCTAACTAAGGTTCTATAAAGCTGCAACATGACTTGCCAATTTTTAAACTCAATGCCCCAGCCGATGAAGGCAAGCATGTCGTGTGCCTTCTTGACTACCCTCTCCACCTGCATTGCCACTTTCAGTGACCTGTGTACCTGCCCACCCAGGTCCCTCTACCTATCAATACTCTTAAGGGTTCTGCCATTTACTGTATATTTCCTATCTGTATTAGACCTTCCAAAATGCATTACCTCACATTTGTCCAGATTAAACTCCATCTGCCATCTTTCTGCCCAAGTCTCCAACTGATCTATATCCTGCTGTATCCTCTAATGGTCCTCATCGTTATCCACAAATCCACCAACCTTTGTGTCGTCCACAACTTACTAATCAAACCCGTTACATTTTCCTCCAAATCATTCATATATATTACAAATAGCAAAGGTACCAGCACTGATCCCTGAGGAACACCACTTGTCACAGCCCTCCATTCAGAAACGCACCCTTCCACTGCTACCCTTTGGCTTCTTTGACCGAGCCAGTTTTGTATCCACCTTGCGAGCTCACCTCTGATCCCATGCGACTTCACCTTCTGCACCAGTCTGCCATGAGGGACCTTGTCAAAGGCCTTACTGAAGTCCATGTAGACAACATACACTGCTCTACCCTCATCAATCATCTTCGTCACTTCCTCGAAAAACTTAATCAAGTTAGTGAGACAAGACCTCCCCTTCACAAAACCATGTTGCCTCTCACTAATACGTCCACTTATTTCCTACTGGGAATAAATCCTGTCTCGAAGAATCCTCTCCAATAATTTCCCTACTACTGATGTAAGGCTCACCGGCTTGTAATTACCTGGATTATTCTTGCTACCCTTCTTAAACAAAGGCAAACATTGGCTATTCTTCAATCCTCTGGGACCTCCCCTGTAACCAGTGAGGATACAAAGATTTCTCTCAAGGCCCCAGAAATTTCCTTCATTGTCTCTCTCAGTATTCTGGGGTATATCCCATCAGGCCCTGGGGACTTGTCTACTTTAATGTTTCTCAAGAGCTCCAATATGTCCTCCTTTTTGATCTCAACATGATTCAAACTATCTACACACCCTTTCCCAGACTCATCATCCACCAAGTACTTCGCTTTGGTGAATACTGACTCAAAGTACTCATTTAATACCTTGTCCATTTCCTCTGTCTCCATGCATAGATTCCTTCCCTTGTCCTTGAGTGGGCTAACCCTCTCCCTGGCTACCCTCTTGCTCTTTATATATGCATAAAAAGCCTTAGGATTTTCCTTAATCCTGCTGGCCAATGCTTTTTCGTGACCGCTCTTAGTCCTCCTTACTCTTTGCTTAAGTTTCTTTCTATTTTCCTTGTATTCCACACTTGCTTTGTGTGTTCCCAGCCTCCTAGCTTTAACAAATGCTTATTTTTTCTCTTTGACTAGGCTCACAATATCTCTTGTTATCCAATGTTCCCAAAACTTGCCATACTTATCCTTCATCCTTACAGGAATGTGCCGGTCCTGAATCCCTATCAACTTACACTTGAAAGCCTCCCACATGCCAGATGTTGATTTGCCCTCAAACATCTGCCCCTAATCTACATTCTTCAGTTCCTGCCTGTTGTAATTAGCCTTCCCCCAATTTAGTACTTTAACTTGAGGACTACACTTACCTTTATCCATCAGTACCTTAAAGCTTACTGAATTGTGGTCACTGTTCCCGAACTGCTCCCCTACTGAAACATCGACCACCTGGCCGGGCTCATTCCCCAAAACCAGTCCAGTATGGCCCCTTCCCTAGTTGGACTATCTACATACTGTTTCAGGAAGCCCTCCTGGATGCTCCTTACAAACTCTGCACCATCCACGCTCCTAGCACTAAGTGAGTCCCAGTCAGTATAGGGGAAGTTAAAATCTCCCACCACAACAACCCTGTTACTTTTACTAGTAACTAGTCGGATGCCACAGGGATCACTGCTGGGGCGTCAACTATTTACACTCTATATTCATTTATTGAACGAAGGGAAGAACTATCGCCAAATTTCCTGACAATACAAAGGATGGAGGGAAGCAAGTTGTGAGGAAAGCACAACGAGTGTGCAAAAGGATATAATGCATTAAGTGAGTGGGTAAAAGTCTGGCAGACTGAGTATAATGTGGGAAAATGTGAGGATGTCCACTTTGGTAGGAAGAACAAAAAAGCAGACTATTATTCAAATGGGGAGAGAATGTAGGATCCCATGGTCCAGAGGAATCTAGGTGTCCTCATACATGAATCCCAATGTTAGCGTGCAGGTACAGTAAGTAATGAGGAAGGCAAATGGACTTTGTTGCAAAGAGGTGGAGTATAAAAGTAGGAAAGTCTTGTTATAACTGCACAGGGCATTGGCCTGGAGTACTGCATACAGTTTTGGTCTCCCTATTTAAGGAGGGATATACTTCCATTGGTGGCAGTTCAGAAAAGGTTTCCGAGGTTGATTCCTAGGATGAAGGTTTGTCTTGTGAGGAAAGGTTAAACAGGTTGGGCCTATACTCATTGACATTTAGAAGAATGAGAGATGATTATGTTGAATATAATACTTTGAGGTGTCTTGGCAGAGTTGAGGCTGAGAAGATGTTTCCGCTTACAGGTGATTCTGGATCTAGGGGACACAGTTTCAAAATAAGTGGTCTCCCACTAAAAATGGAGATGAGGAGCAACTTCTCTCAGAGAGTTGTTTCACTACCTCAGAGAGCATTGGTGGGGGTTGTGTCATTCAAGGCTGCAATAGATTGTTTTTTTCTAATTTACAAGGGGGTTAAAAGTTATATGAAATAAAAATAGAAAATCCTAGACTAACTCAGCAGACCTGGCAGCATTTGTGGAGAGAGAAACACAGTTAATGTTTTGAGTCCATTGACCCTTCTACAGAGCAAGATTATTTAGGCAGGTAGGAAAGTGGAGTTTAAGCTCCAATCCAATCAGCCATGAAGTTACAGTATGGTCGAGCAGGCTTGTGGAACCAAATGGTTCCTACTCCTAGTTCAACAATTCTTGTGAAGCATTTTTGAAGTGTAGTCACTGCTGCACTGTAGGAAATGCAGCAACCAATTTTTGTACAGCAACTTCCGCAAACACCAATGGCCCATAACCTCCGATCGCCGGCGGACAGCTGTTGTCCACTAGAAATAGTGCTGCATGGTGGCACAGTGGTTAGCACTGCTGCCTCACAGCGCCAGGGACCCGGGTTTGATTCTTCCCGGACTGGGTCACTGTCTGTGTGGAGTTTGCACATTCTCCCTGTGTCTGCGTGGGTTTCCTCTGGGTGCTCCTGGTCCCGGGTGGGATCATTGTTGGCGCAGGCTTGATGGGCCGAATAGCCTCCTTTTGCATGGTAGAGATTCTATGAAATACAATAAATCTTTGGGCGCTTACCTGCCCTGAAAAATTGTGCTGGAACTCCCGATGGGAGCAGCAGCCTTTGGTCTTCAGCAGAACCACCTCTGCAGACCCCAGCGTGACGCAGGTGAACCTGAACCATGCCCCCTTGTGACGTGGCCAAACTGAGAATGCCCACTGAGGTCCAGTTTGGAATTAGCTGAAAACAGAAAAGAATTTCTCTGCTGTTATAAAAGGTATGCTGAAGCTTTAAAAAAATTTTTTAAACTACTTATTTTAAGTAGTTAATGCCATTGTTATTGTCTCATTTAAAAAGTTTTTTTTTAATGACTGAAGATGAGTATTATTTAATGTATAAATAGGTTTTGTTATTTGTTCTAAATTTGGGAAACTAGCATTTAAAGCTGCACTATATTATTATATAACTTTACGTGTGGCATGCTTATAAGTAAGAAGTCTCACAACACCAGGTTAAAGTCCAACAGGTTTATTTGGAATCATGAGCTTTCGGAGCCCTGCTCCTTCATCAGGTGAGTGGACCTAGTGTTGTGCAACTTCTTACTGTGCCCACCCCAATACAATGCCGGCATATCCACATCATACTTATAAGTGTTTGTTGTTTTAATTTAGACCATAAGACCAAAGAACAAAGAACAAAGAACAGTACAGCACAGGAAACAGGCCCTTCGGCCCTCCAAGCCTGTGCCGCTCCTTGGTCCAACTAGACCAATCGTTTGTATCCCTCCATTCCCAGGCTGCTCATGTGACTTTCCAGGTAAGTCTTAAACGATGTCAGCGTGCCTGCCTCCACCACCCTACTTGGCAGCGCATTCCAGGCCCCCACCACCCTCTGTGTAAAAAACGTCCCTCTGATGTCTGAGTTATACTTCGCCCCTCTCAGCTTGAGCCCGTGACCCCTCGTGATCGTCACCTCCGACCTGGGAAAAAGCTTCCCACTGTTCACCCTATCTATACCCTTCATAATCTTGTATACCTCTATTAGATCTCCCCTCATTCTCCGTCTTTCCAAGGAGAACAACCCCAGTCTACCCAATCTCTCCTCATAGCTAAGACCCTCCATACCAGGCAACATCCTGGTAAACCTTCTCTGCACTCTCTCCAATGCCTCCACGTCCTTCTGGTAGTGCGGCGACCAGAACTGGACGCAGTACTCCAAATGTGGCCTAACCAGCGTTCTATACAGCTGCATCATCAGACTCCAGCTTTTATACTCTATACCCCGTCCTATAAAGGCAAGCATACCATATGCCTTCTTCACCACCTTCTCCACCTGTGTTGCCACCTTCAAGGATTTGTGGACTTGCACACCTAGGTCCCTCTGTGTTTCTATACTCCTGATGACTCTGCCATTTATTGTATAACTCCTCCCTACATTATTTCTTCCAAAATGCATCACTTCGCATTTATCCGGATTAAATTCCATCTGCCACCTCTCCGCCCAATTTTCCAGCCTATCTATATCCTGCTGTATTGCCCGACAATGCTCTTCGCTATCCGCAATTCCAGCCATCTTCGTGTCATCCGCAAACTTGCTGATTACACCAGTTACACCTTCTTCCAAATCATTTATATATATCACAAATAGCAGAGGTCCCAGTACAGAGCCCTGCGGAACACCACTGGTCACAGACCTCCAGCCGGAAAAAGACCCTTCGACCACTACCCTCTGTCTCCTATGGCCAAGCCAGTTCTCCACCCATCGAGCCACTTCTCCTTGTATCCCATGAGCCTTAACCTTCTTAACCAACCTGCCATGTGGGACTTTGTCAAATGCCTTACTGAAATCCATATAGACGACATCCACGGCCCTTCCTTCATCAACCGTTTTTGTCATAGGAGACATAGGAGCAGAATTAGGCAACTCGGCCCATCGAGTTTGCTCCCCCATTCAATCTTGGCTGATATTTTTGTCATCCCCATTCTTCTGCCTTCTCCCTATAACCCCTGATCCCCTTATTAATCAAGAACCTATCTATCTCTGTCTTAAAGACATTCAATGACCTGGCCTCCACAGGCAAAGAGTTCCACAGATTCACCACGCTCTGGCTGAAAAAATTCCTCCTCATCTCTGTTTTAAAGGATCATTCCTTTAGCTTGAGGTTGTGCCCTCTGGTTCTAGTTTTTCCTACTAGAGGAAACATCCTCTCCACGTCCACTCTATCCAGGCCTCGCAGTACCCTGTAAATTTCAATAAGATCCCCCCTCATCCTTCTAAACTCCAATGAGTACAGACCCAGAATCCTCAACCGTTCCTCATACGACAAGCTCTTCATTCCAGGGATCATTCTTGTGAACTTTCTCTAGACCCTTTTCAGAATATCCCAAACCAGTGAAACTATTTAACTCTGCATTATGTTATTATGAAAGTTATATGAGTCTTCATGTGTTTTAATTTAGAATATGGAAACTGAAAATTTAATTGGGAAGATGAGAGGTCAGAACTTCTCGGACCATGATTTGGATACCTGCATGCAAATGAGCAAAGGAGAGTTCACATTTTGGGCGATGGAAAATCTAGATGTGTTTATCATTAGTATTCTTCTGCCTTGCTTACTTCATTTACAATTCTCATATTTAACTGCTTTGTATGTTTCAATAAAGCATTTGTATAATTTCATGTTTCGGGCAGCACGGTAGGACAGTTGTTAGCACTGCTGCTTCACAGCTCCAGGGACCTGGGTTCGATTCCTGGCTTGGGTCACTGTCTGTGTGGAGTTTGCACATTCTCCTTGTGTCTGCGTGGGTTTCCTCTGGGTGCTCTGGTTTCCTCCCACAGTCCAAAGATGTGCAGGTTAGGTTGATTGGCCTTGCTAAAATTGCCCTTAGTGTCCTGAGAAGCGTAGGTTAGAGGGATTAGTGGGTAAATATGTAGGGATATGGGGGTAGGGCCTGGGTGGGATTGTGGTCGGTGCAGACCCGATGGGCCGAATTACCTCTTTCTGTGCTGTAGGTGTGGTGAACCATCGTTGGTTCCCACTGTGGGATTGTTCTAATGTTGTTGTTGGGCTAGGGTGTTCCCACTGTGGGATTGTTCTAATGTTGTTGTTGGGCTAGGGTGGGTTTGATACACCTGTGGTTGTTACTGTTTTGGCACATCCCAGTCGGGCTCCGCCTCCTGGGAGAGGTATAAGACCCCCTGCTCGGGCGGGACCTCGTCAGTCTGGGATAGTGTGTTAACGTTCGATTAAGTTCCATTGTTAGACAATAAAAGCCTTCTGTTACCGAAGCTTCGTGCCTCGTGTTCAATTGACGCGCATCAGTAGGGTTTCTATGAAATGTTTTGTTTTGTTTCAATAAAGCATTAGTAGAATTTTGTAGTTTAATGGAAAATATTTATTAACAAAAATAACATTATCACTACAAAACTTTGATACCATGTTAACATTTAAGTAAACATTTTACTTTAGCAGCTGCACTGACATGTTGAATTGCCTCATCTTTTCAAGTTTCATACAAAATATATATTTTTCTAACAACAATCAATAAAATATTTTTATACATTAACACAACGGCTCTTTTGTCTCTAAACAAGGAGGTGAGGGAGGAATAGGAAGAGTGATAAGGAGGGGAAGGGGAAAAGGGAGAAGGGGAAAGGGGAGGGGGGAAGGAGGGGTAGAGGAGGAGGAAAGGGGGGAAGGGCTGGGTTTGAATTTTATTTGTAACCTGACTGTTCCATATTTGTCTACATCAAAGCTTCAAAAATAACTTCAGTTAAGAATCAAGCTAAAAGCGTGATATATCAGTGATAGTGAACATGACTCTATACTATCAACCTGCACTGGATTCTGTGATACCCATGATGTGGAGATGCTGGCGTTGGACTGGGGTAAACACAGTAAGAAGTTTAACAACACCAGGTTAAAGTCCAACAGGTTTATTTGGTCGCAAAAGCCACACAAGCTTTGAGCCCCAAGCCCCTTCTTCAGGTGAGGTTATTCAGGTTATTCTGTGATACCCACCAGAGAGATCGTTCACATCAACTTACAGGAGGCTTGCATCTGTCATATCTTAAGGAATACACTTTCCTCAAGCATTTGAACTAACCAAGTTGCACAAGGATCAACGTTGCATCAGGGAGACTCTTAAAATTGGGATTAACATTACAGGAGGCTTGCATAAGTTATATTAAGGAATACACTTTCCTGAAGCATTTTAACTAGCTAAGTTACTCAAGGATCAACATTGCATCAGGGAGATTCTTAAAATAGGGTTAACCGCTGCTTAAAATATATTGCAAAATCCAAATGCACTTCAATTGAAATTTATTCCAGGCAGTAATGTCCACCTTGTTATCTCAAGTTTAAAGTTTATTTATTAGTTCCACAAGCTGTTTGATATTGACATTTTATAGGGTTGTCAGAACACCTTTTTTTTCAAAGAATTATGATTGGATGTTTTATTTTGTTCAGTTGCACATGCCATTGTTATCTGAACATTGTGTATATGGAGTGACTGGACATGGAAGAGCCATGAGTTGACATAGAGAATGCTTGCAGCCATGGAGGTGGAGGTGGGGGAATGATGGAGGTGATGGGGTGGGAATTGTGGAATCTGCCCCAACCCATTTTACCCCCTCCCCATTTTACAAATGTCTCCATTCTTCGCCTCCATTCTGGCATGTTCAGAGGCATGATAGGTGGTTACATTAAATCGGGGCTTCAGCAATGCAAAAATGGTGTTGTTCACCTGGTACAGAAATGGTCAATGGAAATGTGGTGTTTTCATCACTTTGCATCTAGATAACCTGATGTTATGAGACTTCTCACAATGGAAATGTAAAGCAGATGTCTTTCTCATGCAAAAACAGAAAATGCTGGAAAGTCTCAGCAGGTCAGGCGTTTCAACAACGGCTCTATTCTCTCTCCACAAATGCTGTCGACGTACCTCCAGTGCTGCTGGTGGCGCTGTGGCTGGAGGAGAGGGGGGGCTTAATAGGCAGCTACTGCGGCGGCGCAGGCGCAGCAGAGGGAGGAGGGGGCCGGGCGGTTTCAGGGGCGGCGCAGGCGCAGCAGGAGGGGGCGGGGCAGTTGCTAGGGGCGGCGCAGGCGCAGCAGCAGTTGCTAGGGGCGGTGCGAGCAGCTTGCAGACGGTTGGTACCGAGTGGCCGGCCCCTGGAGGTGGCGGCTTCCTAACAGCAACGCGGAAGTGTGAGTGCACTCGATCCCCAGCGAAGAGGACGTGAGGTGTCTTGTGGAGTGAAGTGAAGTAGGAAAGGTTGGCGGCGGCCCCCGGGGACTCTCCAAACTGGCAGCGATGAATGATGTGAAGCGTGAGGCGGCGGCGGAGGGCGGTGACAGCCCGGCCTCATCAGCTGGAGGGGCTGAAGGCAAGAGGAAAGTGGCCATCATCACCGGCATCACTGGACAGGTACTCACTGCCTCACTCCCTCCACTCACTCACTCCACTCACTCACTCACTCTGCTGGCTGGCACATGCCAACAACCCAACAATGTGCTCATCACTAAACTTGCAATGCAGCCTCTTATCCCCAAAAACATACCCCTTTTAGATTGATGGTATTTTTTTAAACAGTTATGCACTTGCAAGGTTTTTGTTTCCATTATTGCAGTTTCATCACTTTGCATTTGCACAGTTTGTTTTTTAAACAGTTGTCCACTTGCAGGGTTTTTTGTTGATATTATTGTTGCAGTTTCATCACTTTGCATCTAGATAGTTCCCCCCGCCCCCATCTATGATTAATCCTCCCAGTCTACACATTTTGGGACACTTAAGGGCAATTTAACACGGCTAATCCACCTAACCTGCATATCTTTCGATTTGAGAGGGGAAACTGAAGTACCTGGAGAAACCCACGCAGACACGAGGAGAATGCGCAAACTTCACATAGCCACCCAAGGCCTGAATCGAACCCAGGTCCCAGGTGCTGTGTGGCAGCAGTGCTAACCACTGTGACACCACGTTCTCTTTATCTGTCTCCGTCTCTGTCTCTGTCTCTCTCTTGGGTGCAGCATGTTAATTAAATTTGTACCTGTGAGTTACATACATTTTGTTTGATCTTGCACTATGATAGTTTGAGAGCTGATGCCCTTTGTCAGGGAAGGGATTTAAACCAATTTCACTTCAAAAATTTCGCAGCACCAGGATCCAGCAGCTGAGAGATGCAAGGTGCATACATCAACGGTTGCAACTTGCATTTATATGTAGCCACTTTTCAGGTAATAAAATGTTCCAGTGAACTTTACAGGAACGTTATCAAACAAAATTTGACACTAAGATGTTATGTCAGATGGCTAAAAGCCAAGGTGAGCTGGGTTTTGAGGAGTGTCTTAAAGGAGGAAAACAAGATGGAGGGGTGCCAAGTAGGAATTTCAGAAATAAAAAAACTGAAAATGATGCAAAGATTCAGCAGGTCTGGCAGAGGAATTTTGGAACTTAGGGCCGAGGCAATTGAAGGCATAACTATCAATGGTGAAGTGTTTAAAATCAGATGCTCAAGAGGCCAGAATTAGATGAGTGCTGATATCTTGGCGGATTGTGGAGCTGGAGGAGATTACAGGGATGGGGTGGCAAGGCAATGGAAGGGTTTGAAAACGAGGATGGGAATATTAAAATTATATTATTGGCCAGAAGATGTCAGTGGGAACAGGGGTATTAGGGAACGAGTGTTGCTGCGAGTTAAGATGTGGACAGTGGATTTTAGGATGCCCTCAGGTTTATGGAGATTATACTGTGAGAGATCAGCCAGAAATGCATTTGAATAATTAAATGAGAAGTAACAAAGGCACGTAAGGCGGCACGGTGGCACAGTGGTTAGCACTGCTGCCTCACAGCACCAGGGTTCCAGGTTCAATTCTGGCCTCGGGTCACTGTCTGTGTGGAGTTTGCACTTTCTCCCCATGTCTACCTGGGTTTCCTCCGGGTGCTCCAGTTTCCTCCCACAGTCCAAAGGTGGATTGGCCATACTAAATTGACCCTAGTGTCAGGGGGATAGGGGGTAAATGCATGGGGTTATGGGAATAGGGCCTGGATGGGATTGTGGTTGGTACAGAATTGATGGGCTGCATGGCCTCCTTCTGTACTGTCGGGATTCTACATCTAAGGGTTTCAGCAGCAGATAAGCTCAGGGGTGGGTGAAGTCAGGTGATGTTACAAAAATGGAATTAGATGGTTTTAGTGATGAAGCAGGCTCTCTGGTCAGGAACGTACCTTAGTTGTGACACCAAAGTTGTGAATGGACTGGTTTAATCTCAGTTGCTAGGGAGAGGGATGGAGTTGGTGGCCAGGGAATAGAGTTTGGAGTGGGGTCTATAAACATTGGCATCAGTCTTCCTCACATTTAACTGGAGGAAGTTTCTGTGCATCCAGTACGGAATATTGGATAAAAGCAGTCTGATAATTTAGTAACAATGGAGGCGTTGAGAGAGTTTGTGGTAAGGTAAAGCCGGTTGTCATCAGCATAGTGTGAAAGCTAATGCTACCCTTTCTGATGATATCACCAATGGGCAGAATGTAGGTGAGCAATAGGAGGAAGTCAAGAATCGATCCTTGGGGGACATCAGAAATAATGTGAGAGCAGGAAGGGAAACCACGGCAAGTGATACACTCAATCCATTAGATTATTAAGAACGGAAACAGGTCAGAGCAGTCCCACACATAGGGAGGCATTGGGGGAGGATGGTGTGGTCAGTTGTGTTGCAGCTGTATAAGGTGTTGGTGAGGCCACACCTGGAGTACTGTTTACAGTTTTGGTCTCCTTACTTGAGAAAGGATATACTGGCACTGGAGGGGGTGCAGAGGAGATTCACTAGGTTGATTCCGGAGTTGAGAGGGTTGGCTTATGAGGAGAAACTGAGGCTATACTCATTGGAATTCAGAAGAATGAGGGGAGATCTTATAGAAACATGTAAGATTATGAAGGGAATAGATAAGATAGAAGCAGAGAAGTTGTTTCCACTGGCAGGCGAAACTAAAACTAGGGGGCATGGCCTCAAAATAAGGGGAAGCAGATTTAGAACTGAGTTGAGGAGGAACTTCTTCACACAAAGGGTTGTGAATTTGTGGAATTCCCTGCCCAGTGAAGCAATTGAGGCTACCTCATTGAACGTTGTTGAACAGCAAAGGAATTAAGGGTTATGGTGAGCAGGTGGGTAAGTGGAGCTGAGTCCATGAAATGATCAGCCATGATCTTATTGAATGGCGGAGTAGGCTCGAGGGGCCTGACTCTTGCTCCTAGTCCTTATGTTCTTATGAAGGATGAGGAGGGAAAATTTGCCTTTGTCACAGTTGAATGGGATGTTGTTTGTAGATTTGACAACAGCTGTTTTGGTACTGTGACAGCTGGAAACCTCATCAGAGAGATTCAAGCATGTAGTTGTGGAAAAAATGGACATGGATTTGGGAAGCAACACGTTCAAAGACTTTGGAGTGGAAAGGGAGATTAGAGATGACAGTCGTTTACAAGGACATCGGGGCCAATAGAATTGTTCTTTAGGGAAGAGGATTGATGATAGCAGATTTGAAGTAAAGAGGGGCAATACCTGGAGAGAGAGAACTGTGAACATCGGCTAATATGGGACCAGGAGGGGAAGTTGGGTGGTAAGTAGTTTACTGGGAACAAGGGAACAGGAGCTGGATCTCATGGACAGGGTGAGCTTGACGGGGGCTGTGAGGAGATGGAAGACAACTCAAGATGGATGAGAGTTCAGAGTTAGGGAAGTTTTAGAGGAAGTTTGGCTGGGTGGGTTAACGGAAGGGAGGAACATAGCACAGACAGCGAGTGGATCAGATGGTTTCAAGCTTGGTGACAAGAAAGTCCATGTGCTCCTTGCACTTGGTTGGAAGTGAGAGTGGAGAGGGCGGGGGAGGGGTTTTTAGAAGATGGTTTGCTGCAGAGTAAAAAATTCTGGGGATTGTCTTTGCTTTCCAGGATGATCTTGGAATCATGAGCAGTTGGAGCAAACAAGAGCAGTTTTATGTGATCCAACTAGATGTGGTAGTGGATTGTTAAAAATTGTCTGCCATAATCTTTCAAGTCTGTGATCTTTGGACTTAGGGGAGCGGCAAAAGTGAGAGCGAGTAATGGTTTGCATTGGGGACCGACCAGACCATCAAAGGTGTGTGAATTGAGGGCGTGGTTGACCATAGATAAGTAGGAGGAACAAGGCATAATGTTGTAATAGCAGGAAATAAATGGAAACAAAAAAAAGCAGATTAGCAAGTTGTTGGAATACATGAGTGTTACAAACAATGTTGATGAACTACAGGCACATGTTACTATGTGAGGTTATGAAATAATGGCTGTAACGGAGACCTGACTGAAACATATCAGGAATGGGATTAAATATTTGTGGCTACTGGGTATTCAGGAGAAATAGTACAGGGAAGAAAGGAGAGGATGGGGTTGCAATACTGACACAGGATAGTGTTAGACAATGCTTCCCAAACTTTTTTCTGGTATGAGCCCATTTTAATGCCTCAGGCTTGGTGTGACCCCAGAGTGAAATTTTGGAGGGTACGAAAGTCATTGAGTGGAGGAGGGAGGAGAAGTACGGTTTGGTTGTTGAGCGGAGGATGGAAGGGTAGCCCTCGGTTCTTGACAGAGGGAAGTGGAAACAGGATAGTGACCGTCAGTATTTAATTATTAACGTTCACATGAACTATAGACATCTGAAGATGGGTTGAATTTGAAATCGCCAGTTTTGTGACAATGTGAGCTCAATCTCTGGGCCTGGTGAGACTACTTTCCATCACTTAGTCTGAGAGTACAGTTATACATGGTATACGACAGTCATCTGCAGACCCGAGATGCTTATATTGGTGAATATAATCATGGTCAGGAGCTCAGCAGTGAAACAGCTTTCAGCAAAATCATTTACCATAATTGTTTGAGGACTTCCACAATGAAGCTCAGGCTATGTTTCTGAGTGTTGCTGGTACAAAAATCAGATACCAGAAAAAATAGGGCTCAAAGCAGATACTGAGGCTGCCCATGAGAAGCTTGTTCACTCCTCTCCCCTCAAACTGTGTGCCAGGGAAAAAAATAGAGCACGTGTATCTTGGGGGCTCGGATCTCATCTTAAGACTTTCCCAACTATGTCCTTAGCTCTAAGACCACCATTGCAGTCTCAAGAGCTCACAACACCAATATCTTGCCCTGAGACCCCCATCAGGGGCTGCAACCCACAATTTGGGAAACTCTGGCATTGCAGTTCTATAAAGGGACAATATACTAGAGGATTGAAAGACTAAATCTCTATTTGGAAACAGTAAAGGAACATTGCTGGCTATTTATCGAGCTGGATGTCTACTTCAAATTGTCGAGTAGTAAGAAGGTGATAGAGGACCAAATCTGTTGGCAACTTTCCGAGAAATATAAAGTTAATAGAGCAGTAATAGTATTGGAGTTCAATTACGTGAATGCAGACTGGGGGAAAAGCATTTGGCCCAACATGTCTGCGTCGGCCATAGAGCACCTATCTATTCTAATCCCATTTTCCAGCACTTGGTCCATGGCCTTGTACGCTGTGATGTTTCAAGTGCTCATCTAAATGTTTCTTAAATGTTGTGAGGGTTCCGCCTCTATCATCCTTTCAGGCAGCGCGTTCCAGATTCCCACCACCATCTGGGTGAAAAAGTTTCGCCTCAAATCCCCTTTAAATCTCCTGCTCCTTATCTTAAGTCCACACACACACAGCCTTTTCTGCTCTAAGGAAAATAGTCCCAGCCTAACCAGCCTCTCTTCATAGCTGAAATGCTGCAGCCCAGGCAACATCTTGATGAGTCTCCTCTGCACCCTTTCTAGTGCGATCACATCTTTCTTATAGTATGGTGACCTGAACTGCGCACAGTACTCTAGCTGTGGCCTAATGAGCCTTTTATACATCTCCATCATAACCTCCTTGCTCTTATATTCTCTGCCTCAGCTAATCTTTTTAATCACCTTTACCTATCCTGCTGCCTTCAGGGACCTGTGGACATGCACCTTAAGGTCCCTCTGGTCTTCTGTACATCCGAAAGTCCTGCTGATCATTGTGTATTCCCTCACCTCAAGTGCTCACACTTTTCAGGGTTAAATTCCATTTGCCAACATTCTGCCTATCTGGCCAGCCCCTTTATCTTGCCCTGCAATCTAAGGTTTTCCTCCTCCTACGTACCACACAACTAATTTTTAATCAGTAAGCACAAATGACACATTCTCCCCACACTGTCTTCTAGATCATAAGTGTACATTACAAACAGCAAGGGACCCAGCACTGATCCCTATGGTACATCACTGGAACAGGCTTCCTGTCACAAAAACAACCTTTGACCAACAACGTCCGTCTCCTGCCACTAAGCCAATTTTGGATCCAGTTTGCCAAATTGCTCTGGATCCCATGGGCTCTTAACTTGATCAGCCTTCCATGCAGTAACATGTCAAAAGCTTTATGTAGATTACATCAACGGCACTGTCCTCATCGACACACCTAGTCACCTCCTTGAAAAATACAATCAAATTTGTTGGACACGATCTCCCTGACAAAGCCATGCTGACTATCCTTGATTAATCCTTGCTTCTCCAAGTGGAGGTTAATTCTGCCCCTCAGATTTTTTTCCAATAATTTTCCTACCACTGATGTTAGACTCACTGGCCTGCAATTACCTATTTTATTCCCTACTTCCCTTCTTGAATAATGGTACCACATTAGTTGTCCTCCAGTCCTCTGGCACCTCAAGTGTGGTAAGAAGTTTAACAACACCAGGTTAAAGTCCAACAGGTTTATTTGGTAGCAAAAGCCACACAAGCTTTCGAAGCTCTAAGCCCCTTCTTCAGGTGAGTGAGAATTCTGTTCACAAACAGAGCTTATAAAGACACAGACTCAATTTACATGAATAATTTACATGAATTTACATGAATTACCTCAAGTGTGACCAGAGAGGAATTGAAAATTAATGTTAGAACCCCTGCAATTTCTTGCCTCACGCAGCAGTCTAGGATACATCTTATCTGGGCCTGGGGATTTATCCACTTTTAATCCTGCTGAAACCACTGAGGCACTTTCTCCCTCAATGCTAATCTGTTCAATTATATCACAGTCCTTCTCACTGCCTTCTATACCTATATGGTCCTTCTCCATCATGAACACTGATGCAAAATACTCTTTTAATACCTCACAGGTTATCATTTTGGTCCCTACTCTTTCCCTGTTACCCTCTTATCCTTAATATGCTTATAAAACACTGTGGGATTTTCCTCTATTTTGCCCACAGTGTTTTGTCAGGCTCCCTCTTCACTCTCTGAACTTATTTGTGAAGGACATCCCCCCCTCCCCCGACACACACACATTTCCTATACTCCTCTAGGGCATCCAATATTTACAGCCCCCTGTATCTGCCATAAGCCTTCCTTTTTTTCTTTATCTAATCCTGTATTTCTCTTGATATCTAGGGTTCCCTGGACCTTTTGGTCCTACCCTTTACCTTTACAGAAACATGTTGGCCTTGTACTCTCTGTATTTTCTTTTTGAATGACCCCCATTGCTCTGATGTGGATTTTCCTACAATTATCTGCTCCAAGTCCACTTTGGCCAGATCCTGTTTCACCCTAAAATTGACCTTTCTCTAATTCAGAACTTTTATTTCTAGTCAATCTTTGTCTTTTTCCATAACTACCTTAAATCTTACCAAGTTATGGTCACTATCACCACAGCATATGCCATCCAACTTCCAACCTCCTCTCCTTGTCTCACCCCAATTCAACCCAGAACTATTTTCTTCCTTCAGCTCAGTTCAGGATGATATTCTTCTCCCCTCCCCTGCTGTACCCACCACCACATTCCACCCCACCCAGATCCTGCAGGCATGTCCTCCCCATTCATCCTCCCCCTCACCTACAACAAAAAAATTGATGGTGGAATTTATGGGTCAGAGGCGCAAAGTCAAAATTGAAAGAGTAACACAAGGTAGCCTTGTGAGGTTACTGAGACAAAGCCACAGAGTGCACTGGCAAGTATAAACATTTCTTCAAAAGCTAAATACTGCATATGCTAGAAATCTGAAATAAAAACAGAAAATGTTCAGAAATACTCAACAGGTCAGTCAGCATCTGTGGAGAGAGAAAGAGTTAGTATTTCCGATCAATGACCTTTCATCAAAACCAGAAAACTTTAGCATGTTAAGTGAATAGAAACAGATACAGAGGTAGGGAAAGAATAAAGTCCTAAACCGGATGGAGGGCAAGGGAAATTAAATGTTTAAAGGGCTGCTGTAAGGTAAAAATGGGGGGGGGGTGCGGTGATTATGATCTGAAATTATTTCACTCTGTGTTGATTCCAGAAAATTGTAAAGTGTCTCATTCAAATGATGCGGTGCTGTACCTCGAACTTACCTTGGTGATGAATCTACCTACTAACAAATTTGCCTGCTGTGTCATTTACACCTCTAAATTCACCCTTTTGTTTAATTGTCCCATTACCACCATACTTTATACTTCGTATCTTCACCTCAATATTTGCTGACGTTGGTGTGACAAATGAGTGTTTTCTGGCAATTGTTTATTTTTCTTTCTTGTATCTTGCAGTATGGCTGTCAGAACTGCAAGAATCAAGGCATTGATACAGCAAAAAGATTTATCACTGCTAATTTTCAAGCATGTCTTTTGAGGCAGGGAGGCTCATGCTATTAATGGACAGATACAGTAATGGAAATACATTCTGTAATTGTAAAACTTAATGCTGACGTGGTATGTTTTGTTTGCCATTAGTCTATAGAGTGATTACCACCTCACTATCTGAATGTCTGAGGTTACTGAATTGCTACAGTCAAGTATGAACAAAATGGATAATTGGCAAACAAGTATTTTGTTCATTTTAGTGCTGAGAATAAGAAGTCAGTAATTCTATTGCCAAAGACTGAATGTGATATTGTCCAATTGCTCCACCCTTTAAAGTAGTGGAAGTCAATTAGCTCCTTGTTGTTATAATCCCCGTAGAGACTGATAACTTAAACAAGATATATGACTTTCCTAGCGACCAATGGAAAGAATTGCCCAACCAGATTTCATGTTTTAAGACTTACTGCACTAAACTAAAATAAGCATGGACTAAATGTTGCATTATAGGCAACTCGTACATCGAATTGCAGATAAGTTACTTACCCATTAACAAATGAACACAACCAAAATACTTTGCAACCAGTTTGTAGGTTATCTCAGATATGTAGCCTTGAAGGTTAAGCTCATCTGACTTTTCGGCAAACTTTCTTCTGTCTGCCACACCAGAGCGAGTGCTCCAGGGTCTTTTGAAAGTCGCTGCACTCAGTCTTCTGATTATCTCCCAACTGACTTCCATCAGCAAGACACCCTCTAGGAATTCCTTCCTCCTGAAATCTCCACAAGTCCCATCTCTTTGAGCAGAAAACCGTTCTCGTTAGCATCCTGCTTGGTGGCGAATACAAAATAGTCCTTTCCTCTGCTTTTCTCCAAAGCAGCTGTTTCTGTCTCAAGAATGACAGCTATCTCTCCTTTGCGTAAAGGTGTGAAAACTGGGACTTTATTTTCTATAGGTTTTGACCTGGACACCCCTCCATGCCAACCAATTCACATAGTCCTGACTCTGGCAGAGTTTAGTATTGTCTCACCATCTCTCTACTCTGGACATTCTATTTCACCTGTTATAGTGTCACATTTGTTATTGTTCTTAACATTACTACAATATAAAAATGAATCATTAGTGGTTTAAATAGTCTCAAAATCCCAAATTTCAACTCGTATCAATACAGTTTTTCATGCCTACCAACATGTTAGGAGGAGATCCAATAGTGGTTTTAAAAATGACTAAGATTTTAAAGGGTAAATATGAAGAGGCTGTTTTCTCTGGTTGTGGAGATTATGAAACAGTTATTATGTTAAAACTATCATTAAAACAATGAGCAAGTAGATGTGATGAAATTTCTTCTGAGGAGTTGCGAATGGTGCTGAATGTCGTGTAACCATCAGCAAGCATCCCCATTTCTGACCTTATGATGAAGGAAAGATCATTGAAGAAGCAGCTTAAGATAGTTGGATTTAGGACACTATCCTGAGGAACTCCTGCAGTGATGACCTGAAACAGAGATGATTGATCTCCAACTACCACAACCATCTTCCTTTGTGCCAGGTATGAATGCAAGTAGCTGTGGCTATTCCTCCGATTCCAATTGACCCCAGTTTTCCTCGGGCTCCTTGATACTTGGTCAAATAATGTCTTGATGTCAAGGGCAGTCACTCTCACCTCACCCCTGCAGTTCAGCTCTTTTGTCCATGGACCAAGGCTGTAATGAGGTCAGGAGCTAAATGACCCTGGCAGAATCTAAACTGAGTGTCAGTGAGCAGGTTATTGCTGAGCAAGTGCTGCTTGATAGCGCTGTTGATAACACCTTTCATCACTTTGCTGATGCTCAAGATTAGACTGATGGCGTGGCAATTGTTTGGGTTGGCCATGTCCTGTTTATTGTGAACTGTTATGCTGGGCTCCCCCATCACTGAAGATGGTGATATTTGTGGACCCTCCTCCAGTTACTTTAATTGTCCACCACCATTCATGACTGGAAATGGCAGGAAAGCAGAGCTTAGATCTGATCATTTGTTTGTGGGGTCACTTGGCTCTGTCTATTGCATGCTGTTTTCTCTGTTTGACATGTGTCGTAGCTTCACCAGATTGACCCCTTATTTTTAGGTATACCTGAGCTGTTCCTGACACGCCCTCCTGTGCTCTCTGTTGACCCAGGTTTGATGGTAATGGTGGAGTAGGGGATATGCTGGGCCATGAGGTTACAGATTGTGATTGAGTACAATTCTGCTGCTGCTGACGGCCTACAGTGCCCTGTGGATGCCCATTCTGAGTTGCTAGGTGTGTTTGAAATCTATCCCATTTAGCACGGTGGTAGGGTCACAAGCACGATGGACCCTATCCTCACTGTGAAGGTGGGATCTGGTATCCACAAGGACTGTGTGGTGGTCACTCAAATCAGTGCTGTCATGGACGGATGCATCTGTCAGTGGTAGATTGGTGAGAATGAGGTCAAGAAGGTTTTTCCCTCTGTTTGATTCCGTCACTGCCTGCTGCCCATCCAGTTCAGCAGTTATGCCCTTTAGGACGAGACCAGCCTGTTCAGTACCGAACTGCGCTTGGTGATGGACGTTGATGTTTCCAACCCAAAGAACATTCTCTGCCCTTGCCTGAGTGCTTCCTTCAAATGGTATTTGCTGCCGTTGTTTCTGTTGCCTTGATCAATGCCAGGTGATCTGACCAATTTAGTTTCTTTTTGTGGATTTTGTAACCGTTTTAATACTATTGAGTGGCTTACTAGGCCATCTCAGAGGGCATTTAGAGTCAACCATGTTATCTCTGACCCCAAGGGAATTTAGCGGTGACTCAGGGATACTTGGTGTCAGTTGGCTCACTAATGAGCCTACTTGACAACCTGCCTTGAGCAAATGAGTTTCCCCCATGGGCTTGTTCCTGCCTCCAACTTAATTGTGGGAGGTTTTCCCACTGTTGGGGGACAGATGTGCAGCCTCTCCCGTGATTTAAGTGGACCTGCTGTGACTGGCTGAATTAAATGGAGCCCAATGAACTGAGTGGTTCTTTGTATTCGGGAAGCATATAGAATTCATCAACCTATCATATATGTGCCCAAGCCACACGAGCCAGACAATGACATCACTAATAGGAGAAATATAACCATACCCCTTGAAATTCAGTGACTTTACCATCGCTGCAACCCCCACTCTCAATATCCTGAAGGTGAACATTGACTAGAAACTGAACTGGACCAGCTATGTAAATAGTGTGGCTATAAGAACAGGTCAGAAGCTGGGAATTTTGTGGTGAGAAACTCGCCTCCAGATTCCCCAAAGCCTGTTCATCATTTACAAGGCACAAGTGAGGAGCTTGATGGAATACTCTTCACTTGTTGGATGAGTGCAGCACCAACAACACTCAAGAAACTTGACATGGTTCAGGACAAAGCAGCCCACTAGATTGGCACCCCATATATCACCTTCAACATTCACTTCCTCCACCACGATGCACAGTGGTAGCACTGTGTACTATCTACAAGATGCATTGCGGTAGATCAGCAAAGCTCTTCCAGCAACACCTTCAAATCCCATGACTGCTATCACCTAAAGCAGCCGATGCAAGTTCCCTTCCAAACCCACAGATTTGGACTTGGAACCAAGCTGTCTTTCCTTCATTGTCATTGGGTCAAAATTCTGAAATTCCCTCCCAAATAGCACTGTTGGTGTACTACACTGCATGTAATGCAGCAGTTCAAGTAGGCAGCCCCCCATTATCTCCTTGAGAGCAATTAGGGATGGGCAGTAAGTGCCGGCCTAGCGAGCGATGCTCACATCCTGTGAATGAATAAATAAAAAACTGCTTTCAACTCAAAGCCCATGTCGTTATATATATCAATTCCCCCAGTGACCTTATCCAACCCATCTTGGCAATTTCCCCCTTCTCTAATTCTGAAAGCACTGTTGTTCTGATGCTAGCTTTCTATATGTCAACTCCTTTGGCCCGCCATTGTTCTTAGACCCCCCGCCTCCACTACTGTCCCCCCCCACTTGGCAGATCCACCTTGGCTTAGTGGAGCCAATTAGACCCCATTTTCGCTCCAGTGAAATGGAAATGGGTTAGTGTTGGACCTGCCAATTCCAGAAGGTGGGCAGTTGGGTAATTTGAGTGTACGAGGTGGGTTAGTTAAAGGCCCGCCTCATTCTCTTGCCCACATTAGGTTCTCTAGCCCACATCCCTCACACCACCCTCCCCAATCTCCATGACTCCTCCATGCCAACTCATACCCCATGCCACCTCAATAGCCACTCACTCAGTATTCATCAGGTGCAGACCTCAGAAGCCATGTGGAGATGAAAAGAAAATGTAATTTCTAATAATCTAACAGAATTGTCCTCCATACACACTTAATACAGAAAAGTACTTTCATTCATGAAATCCATTTAAAGATTTCAAATCCCTCAAGTGTTCAATCTGTTGTAAAAACAAATTTGTATTCAGTAACTGTATGAAAGACAGCTGATTATTTACCAACCTCTTTAAACTGTCAATCAAAATGTGAACCCAGGCCTTTGACCCTCATGGTGAGAAATATATTTTGGACTTTTAGAAACTGACCAAGCCTTCATAATGATTCAGCTGTAATAATCTATAAGATGCACTGCAGCAACAGCACCTTCTAAACCCGTGAAATCTACCACCTGGAAGGACAAGAGCAACAGCTGCAAGGGATCACCACCACCTGTTGGTTCACCTTGAAGTTACACACCATCCAGATTTGGAACCATATTGCTGTTTCTTTGCTATGGCTGGGTCAAAAGCTTGGAACTCCCTTACTAACTGCACTATGCACGTATCTATACCACATTGATTGCAGTGGTTCAAGAAGGCAACCTAGTACCACCTTTTAAAGGGCAATTAGGGATGAGCAATAAATGTTGGCCCAGCCAGCAGCATCCCCATCCTATGAAAGAATTAAAAACACAATCCTTATCAAGTTTCAACAATGAACGCTATTGAAACTGTGACAATGGGTGGAACTTTTTTCTAACCTACACCACATGGCCTATCATTCAAAGCAGTTCAGTATTTTTTAAACTCTAAATAACAGCTTCAGCTTGGATCTATTTTGTTTTGTAAGGACTGAGATTTGAATAACTTCAGATCATGACACTTGAGCAGACCTTATCTGCCCTTTAAGAGCCTGTGTGTCTACTCCATAAATGCTTGATTCCAGCACTGTGGGTTCAGGCCTTTGTAACAGTGAAAATGGGATCTGTTTGAATTTGGTATTAATTTCCAACAACACTGCTGAGCTCGGGCCTTCTGCTTGTGTGATTCATGCACCACCCCCTTCCCGTTGTCAGCAAAAATGGGATCTGCTGGAAATGGGCACGGGTCTTCTGCATCCGAATCCCGCCTGGCCATTTTTAAAGGGTACCGGACTTGATGTGACTCTGCAAAAAAGTTGGCTCTGATTCTTAGGATTTCCATCCTTAATCCTATCCACAAAACCCTGAGAAACCTACCTGTGATTGGGCAGACAGCATGGAGAACCTAGCTGCCTGTGGTTAAATTACCAAGCTCCCGTTGCCGACAGATTGCAGACTCAGGACCAGCTTTTCACCCTGCTTCAGTGTCTCCATTCATCTGATATAATTCAGCCCCAAGCTAACAGACCAGACTTATAAAAGGAATATGCGTAGGAGATTGTTTACATAGCTGGACAGAACTATTGATTTTGATTGATTGACATCTTAATGTGGTTATAATTTATTTCAGTTATCTCTTTTGTTAATACAGCAGTGTGCATATACACAAGACTAAGAGGTGTGACATTCTTAAAGTTTCTGTTGTTACTTTGATAGCCTGTTTGATGTTTTATATGGTTGTCAGAACACCAATTTTTTCAAAGAATTATGATTGGGTGTTTTATTTTGATTGGTTTCACGTTTTTATTACTGAAGGGTTCATTGGTTCTGCACATAGTGTATACTGAGTGACTGGGCATGGAAGAGCCAGGGGTGGACCTGGAGACTGCCAATAACCATGGAAATGTGGGTAAGGGATGTGATGGTAATTGGGGTGGGAATTTTTAATGCCCCATCCTTCGCCTCCATTCTGACATGGCCAGAGGCATGATAGGTGGTTCCAGTACATTAAATCAGGGCTTCATCGGTGTAAAAATGGTTCACCTGGAACAGAAACTGTCAATGGAAATGTAGTAAGAAGTTTCACAACACCAGGTTAAAGTCCGACAGGTTTATTTGGTAGCAAAAGCCACAAGCTTTCGGAGCCTTAAGCCCCTTCTTCAGATGAGTAGGAATTCTGTTCACAAACAGGGCATATAAAGACACAAACTCAATTTACAGAATAATGGTTGGAATGTGAATACTTACAGCTATTCAAGTCTTTAAGGTACAAACTATGTGAGTGGAGAGAGCATTAAGACAGGTTAAAGAGATGTGTATTGTCTCCAGACAGGACAGCCAGTGAGACTCTGCAGGTCCAGGCAAGCTGTGGGCAATACCGGGATATTGACATGAACCCAATATCCCGGTTGAGGCCGTCCTCATGTGCGGAAGTTGGCTATCAGTTTCTGCTCAGCGACTCTGCGCCGTCGTGTGTCGTGACTTCACACACAGTCGCTGAGCAGAAACTGATTGCCAAGTTCCACACACATGAGGACGGCCTCAACCGGGATATTGGGTTCATGTCAATATCCCGGTATTGCCCACAGCTTGCCTGGACCTGCAGAGTCTCACTGGCTGTCCTGTCTGGAGACAATACACATCTCTTTAACCTGCCTTAATGCTCTCTCCACTCACATAGTTTGTACCTTAAAGACTTGAATAGCTGTAAGTATTCACATTCCAACCATTATTCTGTAAATTGAGTTTGTGTCTTTATATGCCCTGTTTGTGAACAGAATTCCCACTCATCTGAAGAAGGGGCTTAAGGCTCCGAAAGCTTGTGGCTTTTGCTACCAAATAAACCTGTCGGACTTTAACCTGGTGTTGTTAAACTTACTGTGTTTACCCCAGTCCAACGCCGGCATCTCCACATAATGGAAATGTAAACCAGGCTGTCTGTCTAATGGATGGCCAATCTGAAATGTCAATGATACTTGGTTGGCAAGTCAGAAAATTGTCTCATTGGCAAATGAGTTATAATACTTGTGTATTTCTAGTTCTTGAAGAGAGTCCATTATTGCTTAGTTGGTTATACATTAACACAAAATGGACAAATATCCCCCTGATTACTAGCATATATTCTTACCTCTGGAAGTGGAGAAATAGTTTTCTGTAATAGATATTAATCTAAATAATACAGTGGAACCCAAGAATCAAGATCCATAACAATGTCTGTTTGGTTTAGTTAGCAGAGCTCTCATCTGCGTCAAAAGTTTGTAGATTCAAGGCCCATGCTAAAATTTGAATATTCCAGGTAAAACCAAGTTATAATTATTTTCTCACATTGGTTCTTATTTTCCAATATTTAACAAGTTAACTTTTTTTATATATGTCAATCTACCTCTGAAGATTCCACATTCGGCGTAGTGATTTGAAAAAGACAGACTAATAAACACTTATCACTTCATGAATAGAAATAAAGCTGCCTGGAGATCAATGCTCTATTTAGTTAAGCTCCGAAGTTATTTCTGAGTGAAGCTGGTTTTAAGCACTTGAATTAAAATAGCCAGTTCACAGTGAAATTTAGATAAAAATGCTTCAGATTTGTAACAGCTCTGGTGCGAGTTGGAGTACAATGATGTTTCCAATTTATCTTCAGTTCCTTTGTATCTAATCCACACTGAAAATTCACTGTAGCTCTTCAGAAGCATCGCTTTGCCTCTGCAGTGAAGTGATTTCTAGAATCCTCGAGCAGAAAATCCAGTTTCTAATGTATTTTTTCAGCACAAATTTTTAGGAATCTTCCCCTCAGTGTATTGCTGTGTATACATTTGCAAGGTTTTAAATTTTAGGTTGCTAACATTCATACTATGAGGCTAAAGTTTGCAGTTTTTAAACCTTCAAATGATGATTATTGAATTTGCTGTGTTCGCCATATAATTTACAGCTTATTGAGTATAATGTTGCATTTATTTAATGTTGAAATTTAATACCATCAACATAATGACATGAAATCTGTGCATTGCATGCGGAACTGTGAATTAACAGAAAACATGAACCACTGGCAGCTTTTTGGACCTTTTGAAATAAAACACAACTATAAATTTACAGCAAATGGTTCTCGTACAATATTTTATTATAAAGATATCATTTGCTTTGGTGCTGCTGGTTGTAGTTGTCAACTGTCAGTTTTATTCTATAGCCTCACCTTGTCAGACTGAGGCACTAAAATTACCAGCCGGAAACCAGGGCATTTATGAGGGACTTCCTGTTATTGACTTGGATTAGATGCCAAGTCTGGTGTGGGAGTTTGTTCTCAAGTCCTGGTCTGACATACTGCATTCTTCAAAATTGCTTTTTTTTATAGGAGCCTTGTTTTAAATTACTTAAATTGACCATTATAAAAATGTATGTATAAAAAAAGTTGATACATAACAGTACCTTGTGTGCAATATATATTTGCTGTTATTTGGACTATAGCAAACCTCTACATGTGCTTTAAAAAAACTGTCAGATGAGTTTTCAGTCCTTTAATGCAGCCCTGTTTGCGTGTACTGGAGCCACCTATTCTTTTTTTCGTCAAGATAGTACTGTCCTTGACAAGCAATACTTTAGTGACTCCTGTGATGAATGAACTGTGACAGAAAGAGACTGGGAGGTTCCTATATTCAAGCCTTGGTTTGGAGTAAGTGTCATGGGTTGAGGATAAGGGTGCTGCAAAAAGCTTCAGGTCCCCAGATGATGAAGGGGAAATTATCAGCCAGGTTTCTTGTTGTAATTGCTATCTAATAGTGCCAAACAAATTAGGCTCCAATGTAATGCTTCCCATGACCAAATAGAATCATAGAGTCTCTACAGTGCTGAAGTAGGCCATTCAGCCCATCAAGTCTGCACTGATTCTCCAAAGGCCCACCCCTCTCCACCCCCTCAAACCCTCCCCATTCCCCCAACCTACACACCTTGGGACAGTAAGGGGCAATTTAGCATGGCCAATCCACCTATCGTGCACATCTTTGGACTGTGGGAGGAAACTGGAGCACCCAGAGGAAACCCTTGCGGCAACATGCACACACCACAGACAATCACCCAAGGTTGGAATCGAACCCGGGTCCCTGGCACTGTGAGGCAGTAGCGCTAACCACTGTGCTATCATTCCACCCTCGGCATAGCACCTGAGCTCAAAATTTTAAACTGAATGATGATGAGGAATTGGAAATCTGGCTGTTTTTCCCCCTCTCCAGTGCGAGTGTGAATTCATTCAAAAGTTCTTCGTGTGTTCTAATAAATTTAAGCCCTGTTTTCATTTGCTTCCAACTATATCAGCCTGTCTGGTAATTTTTAAAGTGGCATATTACAAATAAAAATTAATCTGAGATTTAAATTAAAAATCCAAGATGGTGCTGGAACGTGGCGACTTCTTGCAAGCTGTGCCCAGCATACCTTCTAATTCTATCTTTTACTCTCATTTTATGCTTCTAAAACTGTATTTTAACTCTTTTAAACTCTCTAATAATGCACTATTACAATCTCTTACAGATTTGACGTAAATTGATCTTTCTCTACACCCTAGCTATGACTGTAACACATTCTGCACTTTCTCCTTTCCTTCTCCATGTAAGGTATGCTTTGCCCGTATAGCACGCAAGAAGCAATACTTTTCACTGTATACTAATACATGTGACAATAAATCAAATCAAAATTACTCTGTACTCTCATAGCATGTCACTTGTTAAAAGTATACATAGTGATCAGTCTTTTAGTTTTGTGTTCTGCTTAGTTGCATACCATGGAACTTTGAGTTCATGATTAAATTCATGCTTCCATTGAGAAAAATGGTGTCGCTTTACCAAATCACACTCTCCACACGAAGCCCTCTGCACGAATTGGCACCTCCAAATTTTACGCCATTTAATTTTAATGGCATCTTGGGAACACGTGCCCAAGTTCTGACATGCACTTCTGTTGGATGATGCTGAAAAGCTGGGAACTTTTTTTTAAAACAAAATGACCCAATGTAAATGCAAATTGGCCACTTGGGTTGTTTGGCCAGAACTCAAAGGTTGCCAGAGTTCTTATGGAACTCCCAGTCGATGATGTGACATTTTGTCTTACGTTTTCTGAATGGAAATAAAAGTAGATTTGCTGCAAGTTGACTCTCACTACCACAGAATATTCGCTCACAAGATGTTCAGTATCTGATGTGCATGAGCTATATTTTGCTTTTCTAAGTCTGTGCTTAAAGAAATTGTGCTTTATTCTGTAACTATGGATTGAAATTTTCAAACCACCACCTATACATTTTGGATTGATATGCAGTGTTGTAGGCAAAAAATTTGAAACTTTCCAATGGAAAATATTCTAAAAATATGGGAGGGGGAATGCTGCAAATGTTAATTTCCAAGCTCCTTTTCCTTTCTTGGCAGATCATGTGAGTAAGTGCACTGTGTCGTGTCCTGAGTTGTACAGACCTGAGAGATCACAGATTTAACCTCTGCTGTCTGCTGAGTTGGCTAATTTCAGCTGAGGCGGCAATAGGATCATTTTATTTGGCTTCAGCATCTGAGAAAGAAGGTTTTTTTTCACGATTTCTACGCCCCCCCCCCCACAAGCGCTGCACCACCTCCCATGTCCCCAACCACCAAACTGTAATTTTAGAAGATGTCGTCAAGTTGTGTTGTACCTTGTTACAATTAGAGTTACTTGGGAGCTTTGCTGTTATTTTTGAGACACAACGCTTCTTTGTTTTGTTGGAATTCACGGGCCATGTTGCGGTTTCTCGCCACAATTTTTGGATGGAAATAAAAGTTAATGAATTTGCTGCAAACTTTAGGCCAAATGGCACACGTTTTCCACCCACATGATTCTTACTCGCTGTAGAAACACTTTCACAGCTCAAGTTTAATGGTGGTGAAGAGAATTTTCCAGTCCTTTTTCAGTCAATATTTCAGTCTCCAGTAAGCATTTGCTAACAAGGAACCGATTCTTATACACAATCACTGCCTTTTCTTCATATCAGTACACTTCCGTTAAATTATTGAACCAAGCCTTACTACAAGACATTAGCAAATGAAACGCTCCTGAGATTGATTAGGTGTAATGGATGCAAAACAAGAGGCTGTAACAGCGCATTAACCATAAAAAGTACAACAAACTTCTTGTTTGACTTTAAACCACAGCATTGCAAAAATGTTAAATGAAGGACAATTTTTTGTGGAGGGGGTGAAGTATTGAAGGTGAAATTGCTTCAAGAGCCAAGACATGGGTAGTTGCAGCAACAACATGCTTTGTCACTAAGTTATAAAATGCGAGTTTCTGGCTTTTATCCCCCATGTACTTAGCCCTGGACATTTTGGGTCTGGATTTTCATCTGCGAATTGGGAGAATTCCCAACTCTGAACTCAACTTTTAAAAAATGTCTGCCCACACAACAGATTTTGTGTGAGTGGGGGATAGTCAAGGGTGGGCTGTATTAGGAGTTGGGGCAGCGAGCCTCGAAGTAGTAAGGAATCAGAGGTGGGCCCAGTGTGGGTAATTCAGGTGCTTATAAAAAGTGGGCTTTCAGAGAGGCCCATTTCAGAGGTAGATTGTCCATAGTGAAGTGTCTTGGTGCATTGGAGGAGATGTCAGGCGAGTGTAAATAATGTAAATGTTGCCTAACTGTTAACTGACCCTAGAACGAATGGCCTATCATGGGTAGGGTTGGCAACCCTCCCTGAATGTCCGGGAATCTCCTAGAATTAGCATTAATCTCCCGGTGACCATAAAATGCCTTCTAGGAGATTTTACACCGCAACATCTGTGGTGAAGAGAGCGGGTGCACAGACTGGGCTTCCCATCAATGTTTGTTTGATCTGTGTTTTCTTTAATGCAGATACCTGACACTGGTATGCATGTATGGGGCCTGTGGCTGTGCCCTCTGTGTTTGCTGAATATAAAAGGTAAAGTTGCCATGGTCCCAGAAGACCATTGGCTTTTCTGCCCTTTGATGGGGAAAGCTGACTGGTGGTGATTTAACCTGAAGGTCAGCACACCTCAGGCCAGGGACAAGGTCGAGAAGGTGGGGCCTTCATGAATAATCTCAGCCGGTTCGTGACACTACAGCTGGCTGCTGATTGGACGGGGCTGCTTCGCTTCCAAAAGTGCATCACTGAAGTGCTGCGACTCTGTTCCTCTCAAGAGCTTCAAGAACTCGAGAGCACAGATTCAAAATAATTGGCAAAAGGAGTAAAAGTGATGCGAGGACATTTTCTTTCACCCAGAGGGTGGTTGGAATCTGAAACAAACTCCGAGAGGGTGGTGGAAGCAGGTTCAATCGAGGTATTCAAAAAGGAATTGGATTGCTATCTGAAAAGAGAGAATATGCAAGGTTACAGGAATAAGGCAGGGGAGTGGGACTAGGTAGAATGCTGTTTGGGAGCCAATGCAGATTCGATGGGCCAAATGGTCTCTTGCACTCGAAAGATTTTGTTGCAGCAGATTTCCAGTTGGGCCTTTTAAACAATCCAGGGGAGCTGGAGCTGGAAGTTTACAGGTATGATCCCCCTTTACGCAGGACTGCCCAAAGCTGAGGGAGGGGAATTGTCATCCGAATAATGTGCATTTATCATGTTCACTTTTTAAAATTTAAAGCTAATTACACAGGAACCTGCACCTCTCCAAAGGGGCATTTTGGCTATGCATAAAGTTGAGACCAGCTCTTGCCAGGTCTACTCTGCACACTTTGGGTTCTACACTCCTAGGCTAAGAAGATCCGACTTGAGTGGAAGCAACTGATGATTTAAATGGCCCTTAATAAAAGTGGAAAATGCCACGTTCAAGGGTGTCCATTGTGGATATCCGGGCCTCAGTATTTCCTAATTGGGAAAAAGAATAATCACAAGGAAGGATGCTCTAGGTTATGCATTTCATAACCAGGTATGGATAAGCAGAGATCAGACCTCCTGTCTGCTCCATAGATTAGCTTTGAAAAAAAATATTGCAATGTAAAAGCTCTCCAAATATGACTCAATGCAAAAATATTTTTGCTTTTACTATTTTCTTGACATAATGCTTTGTTATAGCATCAGTTTGATGCATGTAGACTGGCCAGTAAATACTAGGGTATCTGCTTCTCCTACATTTGATTTGATTCCAAATTAAATAGATTTTGAAGACTGAAATACAAGTATGTTTCTGGATGTTTTTCACCTGTACTTAAAGTGGGAAAATGGAACACCATGACAAAAGCAGCATTGCTTAAAGAAAGGAAAAGAGTTGTTTTTGAGTTAAAGGAAACAAAATTTCAGATTTTGTTGCTTAAACATTTCCTTGTCAACATGGTTTAGCAGAATGTTCCAGGTCTAGCCAAAAACAAATGTTTAAAAATTATGAAATAATTAATGAAATAACACCGTTTTGACCAAATGTATTTGATTGTATTCTCATAAGTAGACATATTTGATTTTAGTGTGAGGAATGTTTGAACTCAGGAATGGAACACCATCTCACTGCTTATTTCCAGGTTAATGCCAAAGTGTCTTGGGTCAATTGTAATGCAGGAGAGGTGTAGGGTGAAGCTCCCTTTGTTTTGCTCAGCAATATAAATAACCTCTATCTAGAAAGCACATTGCCTCTTTTCCACATCTTCCTTACTTGGCCTCAGGCTGAGATGATTAATTCAATGGTAAATGTGGAGATCTGGGTTGGTCCAAAGCTGATAGGAACTGGTTTGAGGCAGCCAGAACTTCTTGATGATAAAATTTACATCCTAAATCTCTGATCTGGGTTTAAGCTCTGGCCTGAGAACGAAAAGGCTGCATACAATCTAGCAACACCGGCCATTTCTTCATAGAAATTTGTTTAACATCAGGTTTTTTTAAATTGAAAAGATTATGTCAAAAACACTTTTCTCTCACAGCTGAAATGAAATAGTTCCACTAGCCAGTTGCATGGTGGTACCATAAAAGACAGTGCATGATATCCGAATTGGGCGTGACGCAAGTTGGGGTTTGTACATTCATGGAGTCAGGAAATTCTGACAAATCCCTACATGTTTTATCACGGGTTCCTTCATAGCCTGTTCCTACAATGGTCAAGGTTTGTGCTTGAGAGCAGGTGGAATGCTCTTCCGCTGTTTCCGTGAAACCATGCACACACCAGTTTCTCCACTGGTACTTGGAAAAGGATCTGGTTACTGTATTTGGGGAGAACGGGTATCATGGAATCAGAAAGATAGGATCTGAGAACATTTAACCCCTCAAGTCTAATCTGTTATTGAATTAGATCATAGCTGATCTGTCCCTCAATTTCATTTACTCAGCTTTGATCCATGACACTTGCCTAACCATCGATCTGCAGATTTTAATTGACCCTTCATCCTTCCTATTTCCAGTTCTAATTTCAAGATTGTGCCTCTTGTTTTGGATTTCCCTATCGGGAAGAGAAAGAGGCTTGTCGATGCTTCTGTGACTAACACTTCCTCCTTGCTGTCCTCCAGTGATGTGAATTCCTCTCATGTGCGTGCAATGCAGGGCAGGAAACATCATCTTATCAACCACACTTCAGAAAAATGCATGGTGGAGTCTTCATATTTGCCAAAAGGTTTGCATTTTTGCATATCCGGACCCCTGAGGTCATCATCATTTTCTCCTGCTTGCATTGAACTACATCAGACTTTTGGTTGTCTGTTTTGCCATGGAAAATCCTCGTCTACATTATTGGTACTCCCTAATGTCAGAGTCTCTGGCCTGCTGAGTATGAGGGTTAATGTGGGGATGGGTGAGTGATTCTCCATGTTATCAAACATAGTGGACCGTTAATTATTGGGGATATGGTAACAGGATTCTTTGAAAATTATAAATTGGGCAGATTTATAAAAGGAAATTTTGTTTGACAAATCCGTTATAAATTTTTTTGAGACTAACTAGCAGAGTGGAGGGAGAACCAAATTTCTAAAGAAGAGTTAAATCAAATGAGAAACATTAACTCTGCTTCTCTTTCTAAAGAAACCTGCTGAGATTTTTGAGCACTTTGTTGTGGAGAGGACAGTTAGTAGTTGCATTGGGACTCTGGCAAGCGGTTGTTTGGGGGGTGAAGGGTAAGTTGGGCGTTAGGCATATTCAGAGCCAACAGTCCTGTGTCAACCTTAGAATGGTTTGAGTTTCATCACTGTGGTCTGGTTAATCCCCGATCGCAACCTTCCCTTCTGCTCCACACCTTAGTTAAGTATGAAAAGTGCTCCTGACAGACTGCAAATTTCCTGGCAAGGCATAAAAAGAAATCATCATTCAGATCGCGCTGGCAGGTCTGACTGTGGGAGCCTAGTGGACTGATGTGCTTGTCCCAATCCCAGCAGCATTGTTCCTTCTCTTCTATTCAAGACCTGCAGATTGATGGCCTTGACCAGGGAGCATATAAACACACCTGAGAATGGGAGTGAATATCGGCTTGCTCTGTGCCCACTAAGAGAGGCAATAATGTTACCCACTCTCTGCTTGATAAATCTTGTCATCCTGCTTTTGGATGCACCAATTAATTTTCTGATCTTCTTTGAACAAAATTCTTGTCTAGCACCTGCAGAGATCAACTGCTTAGTTTCCTGCTCGCTTATGTGATGAAATGATTCGTGAAGTTACATAACATTTAAGGGTGTGCCATGAAATTCATTCACAAAGTTACTCAATTGTGTGGAAGGCAGATGTCTTTTTGGACTGACGGCAGCATCCTATTAGTGAACAAAACACATGCGTAGCCACTGCTTCGTAGCAGTGTGGAGCATCTTGCCTAACCTGTCGTTCCAATTTTTTGAGATGATTTCCACTAACAGGATTGAGCAATATCATGTATGAATTTCAGTACCACACCCTTGACTGTTTTTTCCAAAAAACAAATTCCTATTCAGTAACTCAGGGAGGGTCCAAGACCAGGTACAGGATTTTTTGTGTAGTCCCAACTGAGACCAGCTTAGTGTAGAACAAAGAACATGGAAATTTTCTTACCTGTGCACAACACCATACGGGCATCATACTGACAGAGTATTGATGTAGTGGCAGTGCAGGTTTTAAACCTGTTTCTACCGGTTTAAGTTACAAACGTGGCAAGAGGCTTTAACCATGGTGGAAATTCTAGTGAATTCTGGCTCTGATTGAGTTCACTATAAACTTCGGACCTTTCAGTACTGCACTGTGGCAGCCACCACTTGGGAAACAGCACACGGCAATGGACAGAAAGATCATGTTCACTTTGAGATAAAAATTTGTTTGAAAAATCTCAATATTTCAGAGCCGTCTCATGAGATTGCACAGAAATTGGGTGCCTCGCAATAATTTTATTACGAAGGTGACATATCTGAGTATTACACCAGAGAAGTCTCAACTTTCCTGATGGCAGGAACAGATTGCAGAAACTTCACGTAATGCCAAGCATCATCTCTTAGGAATGAATGAATCTAGCGACAGATAAACTTACAGGGCAAGAGCACATTTTGAACAGCTCTGGCACAAAAGAATGAATTGACATTTCTTCACCAGAACTTGACCCTGAATACAGATCGGTCTATGAAGCCATATTTTGTTACACACCGGGAGAAAAAGCACTTTAAAAAGTCCCAGGTTAAAAGGGTGACAAAACAAAGAATGTGGGAATTATAATCTTATGAACGCACCTGCCATACACTGAGCATTAACTCGTACATCTTTCTGCAACGTTGAACAACAATACATGCCTCTAGTTTTTGGCATAACGTGGCTATGGGCCTTTGCTAATTTTACTAGGGGCACTACTGTGCCTCTAGGAAAATAAGTCTGCTGGAAATTTTATGATTATTTTGGTCAAAAAAGTTCAAGTGAGAAAAGCTATCACAAGTTTTTCTGTTGAATCATTGAGGTTACTCATGCACAGTAATCTCTGGTGCAATCCCCAATCTGTGTGGAGTTTGCTAATCTCAGGCTGGTGATAATTGACCTTATTGCTCTCTGGTTAAGTAAATTGACCTGGTTTCTCCTTGCTGATCTCTTCCAGCTAGAAACATGTATATGTGGACACTACATGAGAACAGGATTGGGCTCTACAGTGATGCCTCCTGAAGTTTTATCTTTTACCATCGTCATCAGACCTTACACGCAAATGATGGCCACTTGAACAAGTGACACCCGTCTCCCAGCAGAGGCAACATCTAAAGGAAATGTAGGGAAAGGAGAAAAACGAGCAAGAAAAATCGTTGGAGTAGTATCACTCGTGAACTATTTAGACTTGCATTACCTCATTATTTTTAAGTTCTGTTAGAGGGAAATTATTAACAGCAAAATTATCTTGTACCTATTTTGTGCAGGTACTGCTAGATTGATAACTGCTTAGGCTTTTACTACATTAGAATAAAACGAATGAATCATGATGGCTCAACTGGCTAAAGGAAGACTAGTACTGCCCCCAGATTTAGTCTCCAAACTATTCTGAGGGAATTGATAATGTGATAGCTCTCAGATGCTGCAATTGGCCTCAGAATCCATCACTTTCCTTCAATTGTTCATAATAGCAAAGCACCATCTGCATGCAACCAGCCCATGCTCGCAAAACCATAAACAAAATGTCTGCTGTTAGATGCCATTCTGCGATTAGGCAGCACTTGCTGGACAATTCTGAGCATGTTAATAGCTACACAACCAATTTAAGATCATCAGTTGAGCTCGTAACATGGCTCATTTATGTTTGCTCGAAGCAACATAGTTTTATGCACATGGACCTATTCTCTGCAAACAAAACAAATAAGTTCAAGCTTGGCACCTTTCTTGAAACACCAAGGAGCTTGGACAGCTTATAGTTCTCCATTGCTTTCTCCATGGTAACGCCTTGATCAATCAAGAGTCAACATGCCAATCAATAGGCACCCTTTTCTCTTGTAGTATAAATTGTTGTGATTGTTTGAAATTTGGCATTCTCTCATTTGTCCTGATGAGTGCAAGTCAAAAAGTATTGGCAATATGTCTCCCTTTTCAGAAAATATTTAAATTTGCCCTCCTAAGTGATAAACATCCGAGTTGATTTTTCCATGTTTAAACACAGGGTTATGATTTTCCTTTGCTGCTTTAAAATGTTCGTTAAGGTCATGTTGATGATTCATCAAAAAATCTTTTTAGCAAGTTTCCTTGTAGCTTTGAACCAATTTCCCCAATTGGCACAAATCTTGCTCAACTCCTCTTTTAGAAAAGGGCATTGGTTCATCCTTCTGGAGTTTGTTTGTTTTCCAAAACGTTAATATGTCCTTTTAGTTCCAAAATAACAGCTTTTGCCAGGTTCAAATTATTTTCATTTAGTACAGTCTCTCTTTGTTTGCTCATTAGCCTGGGAAGCATTGCTGCTGTATTATATTTTAATACTTGTGGCTCAGGTGCTGCGGGCAGTTTCAAGATGGACAGTTTCAATTTATTTGCATTTGGCTTTAACTCTGTGTTGCCAGTCAGAAGTTTCAACAGTTCTTTGCTCTCAGAATTCTGAGTTTTTGATTTTGTGGACACCTCTTCAGTTGAAACAGTGCTTGTTACAGCAGATTTCAAGTAGTCCCTGACTATTTGAATACATTGCCAATTGCAGTAGACTGGTCTCCAATTTCAGGAGATGGCAACACCTTAACCCCCACAACGTTATTTCCTAATATGAAGTCAACACTATTAATAAGCAGATTAAATATCACTCCTACAATGACTAACCCATTGACTAAAGCACAATTTAAGTTCACTCCACACAATAGGTAAACTCTTTCCATCAATACCCTGTATCAATATATTTCTGTTTAGTGAACTTTCTGGAGATAAGTTCGCATCTTTTGCTAACATCAAGCTTTGAGCCTGTATCCCTGAGGATAATGTTTTGGGTCCTTTATCAGATAGAAATTGAGTTACTTCAACCTTATATGCTCCAATTTACACCCACTATAAATATATTAGATTAAGCTTGTTCAAAATCCAGTATGTGTGCCAAATCTAGCCCCTCCATGTGCCCCCACACCCCCCTCCCCCACTCCGACACCAGTTTTCAAAATCCTGCTCAAAGACGTGAGTTTGAATGGAAGATTCTTCAAGGAGCTGCCCCTGCAATCACAGGCCATTTCTCTCCCGCTTTCACTCCTGATAACCGGACAAAAGAGCTTATCAGCAGCAGAGGAGGGAGAGAAACAGTCTCTGAGGAACAGCAAATGCTGATATTGATGTGTGCTGAGGGCTGCAGGCCAAGAGAAGTGCAGCAACAGTGGGACTGGAAATCGGGCAGCCAGGCATATCTGGCTGAAGATGGCAAGGTTGGTGGTAAGGGGCCTGGGGGGGGAAAGGTCGAGCCAGGTCCTGGGACGCTGAAGTTTTGGTGGATCTAGGGAAGAGATTTTTGCCATGGTAAATGTGTGTGTGAGGGACTGTGCATGCGTGTAGGGTAGTGAATGAGGGAGTGGGTGTGTGCACGCATGCGTGCGTGGGGAAGTGAATAGGTGAGTGAGTGCATGTATGGGGGAGTGAATGAGTGTGAATATGTGTGAGGAAAATATGGCCACCGCCCCCCCCCCCCGCCCAAACAAAAAAGGTTGGACACTCCCTTTTAGATGGTATTGTTGTCACCAGCTCCATCTACTGGTAGAGAATTTTCTCAAGAAACACCAGACACACACACGCCCACACGCCACTGACTTAACTTCCATCAGTCTGCTTTTACATGTCCTGTGCTATTATAATAAAAACATGTCACTCATCTTGGATTCCTATCCTTTAATATTACTTTGAGGAGCACTTGTCTTTTCATTGCTACTATCCCCCTCATGTCACTATTATCCTGTTCGTTATCAACTCATTTATTTCTCCAGCTTCTTTTGTGGGTCTGAAAATAAAGACCTCCTATGTGTTCATGGGATAGCTCATATGTATCAGCCAAAACAGCTGCCTCCCTTATATTTGTAGCTTTACGGTTTTCCGGGTGGGACTTAATTCCTCAAGAAAAACTATTTTTAAACTTCTCCATAACAGTGCCTCTCTAAGGTTTTCAAAACACTGCTATAACTTTATCAACCTATAGCATCGACCAAAGACAATCTCTTTTTCTCTCACGAGTGCTATCAAAGTCCGATTCTGTCACTTGCTCAAGTTTCTACATTTTTGATAGAATTGTCCAAACTCCTTGTGGCCCCTGGTACTTTTCTCAATTTTCTCAAAAGCGATTAAATAAATTTTGTCTTCTTCGCTGAATTTAGTTATCGGTGGGTATTCCTTGCTAAATCAAAACCAGACACTTAATATGACCCATTGTCAACCCTGTCTGCTATTCCCTCTTCATGTATTCAAAGCTTTTTTCCATCCAGTTAAACTTTTCTGGCTTCCCTTTCTCATTGTAATTCAATGTTTTCCTTTTCCTTTACGCTTTGAAATTCTCTATCTTTTTCTCTCCCTGTCCTTTAGAATTTTAATTCGATTTTTCGTGTTTCCCTTTCTTCCTTTCGAGTTCAATCCTAGCCAACTCGAGTTGTATTTTATCTGAATATCTCTTTATCCCCCACCCCACCACTTAAGGATCTTTTCCCACCCAGCCTTAACTTGTAGGCTGACATGCATCAAAGTGAAATATCTACAACTTGGGAGGGGAAGGGGCAGCTCAATCTGAATGCTCTCTGGGACCTGGGAGTCTGGCCACACACACATACCCCCACTTCCAATCCCCTCGGGCATTCCCTACTGTCCTGCCCTCAGGACTCCCGGTACTTAGCACCTGAAGTGCTATCCCGAAACTGAGGCTCAGGCACAGCATTGCAGTACCTCTTCTGGCCATTGCAGCACTGTGCCTGGAGGGGCTGGAGAGCTGTTGAATTGGCCGACAGCTCTCTGAAGCAGGAGTTCCATCCAAGGGCAGACGGAAGTCTTGCCTGCTGCTAATTAGCTCAATTGAGCATAAAATGGTGGTGGGCTGGTTGGGGTTGGCAGGGATGGGTTACTTGCTGAAAATTCAAGCCTCTATTTATAACTTTTCCTCCCAATGCTTTTAACTTAGCTTTTGTTAACTATTGCAAGGCACTCAAAGACAAAACCTCTCATTTGAGGAAAACTTCCTCAATAGACATAGCTGTACACTGTGAAATCTTGTACACTTTAGCAAATCCCAGCATACCTCTCTCGTTGGTGGTGTAGTGGTAATGTCATTCCACTCATAATCCAGAGGCCCAGGCTAATGTGCTGGGGTTGTAGGTTCAAATCCCACTACAGCAACTGGCAGAATTTGATTTAAATTTAATTAAATTTGCAGTTGAAAACTAATCTCAGTAATCATGACCATGAAACTATCATCGATGGTCGTAAAAACCGACCCAAGTTCATTAAGGCTCTTTAGGGAACAAAATCTGCCACCCGTACCAAGCTGAGCCAACATTTGACTCCAGACCTACAGCAATCTTGTTGACTCTTAACTGCCCTCTGAAATGGCCTCGCAAGCCACTCAAGCAATTAGAGATGGACAACGATTGATGCCTATGCCATTGATGCCCATATCCCATGAGATAATAAAATAGCCTGTAGATTCAAAATCTTGCAAAAATTCCCTAATATTGTTACCACCTCTGTCAAGACTAGTAACATTTAAAAAGAAACCTGAACTTTCAGTGAACAACTGAAATAATGACGTCAAAATTGAATGTTTTAAAACTTTTTACTGCAACAAAATAGGGCAGCACGGTGGCACAGTTGTTAACACTGCTGCCTCACAGTGCCAGGGACCCGGGTTCAATTCCTGGCTTGGGTCACTGGCTGTGCGGAGTCTGCACGATCTCCCCATGTCTGCATGGGTTTCCTCCAGGTGCTCCAATTTCCTCACAGTCCGAAAGACGTACTGATTAGGTGCATTGGCCATTCTCCTTCAGTGTACCCAAACAGGCGCAGGAGTGTGGCGACTAGGGGATTTTCACAGTAATTTTAAAATGACTAAAAGCACGATTGACTAAATGCTATTTTCTTTTTGTAGGCATCTTGTACTTTAAATTACAAATAGCGACATTCTGCTCATGACCCATTGCACTATTCACCCAATTACAGTTATTTAGCAAACTTTCCACAATTGCTCCCAGATTCCAATGGGTTCTTGTATCACCATTTCATCGAGGAGTAACTTTGAGTGACCATCTCCAGAGGCTTCCCACGGCCTTTGAAGAGTTTCTTAAATCCACCAAAAGCTGTAACGCCTGTCCCAATGATTCTTTCTCCCACTGGCTATGATATTCATTGATTTGAAGGGATGCCTGTAACCTGATTTCAGAATTGGCTTCCTCCTCTTCTTCCCCCACGGAAGCATGAAACACATTAGCCCTGTGTCTAGATTGAAATGCTAATCAGTATCTTTGTCCTCAACTGTTCACAACCCGGCACCTATAACACCTCTCTGGGATGTTGGCAGACAGAGAATCTACTCGCAGTAAACTCGGAGACTGCTGCCATTGTCTCCAAGCATAAATATCTCACACATTCTTCTCAGTAAAACAATCTGAGCCCTCATTTGATCTCTAATGATTAAACCCAGGCTTACTGTCAGGCAAATGCCAGAACATGTCATGAGATCCTCTCCGTTTACCCAAAATTTCAAGATACTTGCCCGAATTTTACTGCCTCGTCCGCCCGAGGCTTGTAAGATCCTGCCCGAGGCCAATGGAGAATGCTGTTCTGTGAGCCTTGCCCACCCTAATTCCAGGGCGGGCGTGCCGGTGAAAGTCCGGCAACAGTCTCAAACGCAATAACTTATAAACCTCATAATTGTAATGCAATCAAATATCTGACACTGACATGATGGGTTCCTTCTGTGCTGCATCAATCTATTTGGCAGATTCTTAGAAACATAGAAAACGTAGAAACATAGAAAAACTACAGCACAAAACAGGCCCTTCGGCCCCACAAGTTGTGCTGAACATATCCCTACCTTCTAGGCCTACCTATAACCCTCCATCCTATTAAGTCCCATGTACTCATCCAGGAGTCTCTTAAAAGACCCTATTGAGTTTGCCTCCACCACCACTGACGGCAGCCGATTCCACCCGCCCACCACTCTCTGTGTGAAAAACTTCCCCCTAACATTTCCCCTGTACCTACCCCCCAGCACCTTAAACCTGTGTCCTCTCGTAGCAGCCATTTCCACCCTGGGAAAAAGCCTCTGAGAGTCCACCCGATCTATGCCTCTCAATATCTTATATACCTCTATTAGGTCTCCTCTCATCCTACGTCTCTCCAAGGAGAAAAGACCAAGCTCCCTCAGCCTTTAATTCTTCTTTAATATGTGCAGGGATAACAGCTTTTTAAAAAGATTTTTGTAAAGCAGTTTCCAATGCAGTAATATCACTTTTCTAAAGAGCTCAGACCTGTACGAGATTAAGTACATCACTTATGAGGTTCATTATCTAAATGTCAATCTCTGTTAGTTTATGTTTTGCAAAGACAGCTCATGATTATTATATCAAATCTCTTGATTTTTAAGAGTCTATCTCTAGATTTATGAGATTGGGTTGGCATGTTTGTAATCTTTTGAAGCAGAAACAATTTCAGCTGACTTACTCACCCCCCTATCCCCCAGCACCCTGGCAGCAAACCCCCTGCCTCACCAAGGTCAATACACAACCTTGCAGTTTTTTACGCATTTGCGTTTAATCCACAATACTTCATTGTATTAACAAACCTTTAAGATCCAGGGGGTATTGACAGGTTGCACATGGAGAGGATGTTTTATTCTGTCGGGGAATCTAGAGTAAGAAGTCTCACAACACCAGGTTAAAGTCCAACAGGTTTATTTGGTAGCAAAAGCCACTAGCTTTCGGAGTGCTGCTCCTTCGTCAGGTAAGTGGGAGTTCTGTTCACAAACAGGGCATATAAAGACACAAACTCAATTTACAAAATAATGGTTGGAATGTGAGTCTTTACAGGTAATCAAGTCTTAAAGGTACAGACAATGTGAGTGGAGAGAGCATTAAGGACAGGTTAAAGAGATGTGTATTGTCTCCAGACAGGACAGTTAGTGAGATTTTGCAAACCCAGATAAGTCGGGGTTACAGATAGTGTGACATGAACCCAAGATCCCGGTTGAGGCCGTCCTCATGTGTGCGGAACTTGGCTATCAGAGAATCTAGAACCAAGGGGTCACTGTTTAAAAATAAAACATTGCTCATTTAAGACAGAGATGAGGATAAATATTTTCTGAGGGTCGCGAGTCACTTCCTCAAAGGGCAGTGGAAGCAGAATCTTTAAATATTTTTAAGGCAGAGCCGGATAGATTCTTGATGAACAAGGGGGTGAAAGGCTGTCGAGGGTAGGCAAGCTTGTGGGGTTGTAGTTGCACCCGATCAGCCATGATCTTACTGAAGGTGGAGCATGTTTGAGGGAGACGAGTGACCTATTCCTGTTCCTAGTTCGTATGTAATCACTATTAAAACATTACTCACTAAAGTCATTCCTGGATCATGAGAAATTATATTGTCAGCGCTTGTCATTTTTCTGAACAACAACATTTGTTACAATATTTGAAAAAGCTTTTTTAAAATCCCAATTTAGAGGGGGGTGTCATGCGAGAATAAATGTTGTTAAAGATTTCAGACATTCTGATTACAATTAACATATTCCTTTCATTTTTTGATGTATGCATAAATGTCACTAATAGTGGTAATAAGGTTGACATTTCTTAAATTTTCTTTTTCCCCTGATATTTTAATATTTTTAATATATAATGAGGACCAGATTTGGAAAACTGCTTCTGACACTGGGGTGGGGGTGGGGGGGATGGTGCAGGATTACCTATAAATTTGTCTTTGGGGTATTTTAATTTCGGTAAAGCGCCATAATGCTGATGCATCAAACTGTCAGGCTCTATGCGTTTGTCAATTGCCTGAATTATGACTCTGGAGTCCTCTATATGAATAAAATGGACACGTGATTAAGACAACATCGTTAATGAATGCTGTCTTTCTTAAAAGGTGATGAACCTCTTTTCATTTAGCTGGACAGCTGGTTTGTGATGCAGAGTGATGCAAAAGCGCGGGTTCACTTCCTGTACCGGCTGAAGTTATTCAGGCCTTCTCAACCTTGCCCCTTCCTAAGGTGTGTTGATCCTCAAGTTAAATCACCACCAGTCAGCTCTCTCCCCCCCGCTTACCCCCCCCCCCCCCCCCCCCCCCACCCTCCCAAAGGGGGAGCAACCTTTGGTCGTCTGGGACTTGGGCAACTTTACCTTGCCTTTATATAAAACACATTGACATGGATCATCGACAGTGCCATTGGAATGAAATTTGTCTCAAATCTTTATTAAAAAAATGTTTTGCAGAAACTTAGTGCCTTTCGATGTCGACTTTCCTCGGGCGAACCAGTGGGTGCAAGCAGGCTATGTTGATTAATTCAAATGCCAATTAAACTGACTTCTTTCAGAAAATATGGTAACATATTAGAGTGTGCTTGGTATATGAGTAATTTGAGACACGGCATTTGTTAAGTGTAGTATGCTGGAGTGGAGTAGAAGACTTTGGAAGAATGATTCCGTTGGGTTTGGGGTGGGTGGGATGGGGTGCGGCGAGCGTTTCCTTGCCTTGTATGGATCTGTTACACGCTAATTGATAACGATTGATTGCCGTGATTAGTCAACAACTCCATTATTGATGAATCATGCGACTACCAGAATGGTAGAAGGTGAGCTGAATGGGTCGTCTTTGTTTCTGTCTGGCAATTCATGTTGCTGTGATTTAAAATCATGATTCTGGTTTTATATGAGTACTGACTCGAACACTCTGACCCCTGAGGAACTATATCAAGTAGATGTGTTCATCGGGAATGTATGTTTTTAAATAAATAATGATTTAAGTTTTAAAGATACAGTGTATTTGTCTTTCTAAAAGGTTGGGTGAGCACCCCCTGCTGTAATCTGACTGACATTTACCCTGTTACATTGGCCAAAGCCACCTGCTCACACAGTAGTTTGAGGATTTGCAGGTGTTTCCATTTGCTGTTGTACAGAGGGGCAGGCTTGAGGTGAGATTGAAACCTCTATTGCCATCTACAGGTAAATTGACTTAAATAGCAAACACAGAGAAACTGGAGTTGACTTCCTAAGAACAACTGCAGGGGATGCCCGATGCCATGTTAACTTTTTGTTTTCAAAGTGCTGATAATGAACTGTTGTACTCCAGTTGGGAATACTTTTACCATAGTCTATTCACAATTTTCATTTATTTGTTTTTCCTGCATTTCTTCCCTCCTGTCTATCTTTTAATTTTTCGCAGTTACGTTTTACGCACTGTATCTGTAGACAGCTATCATCTCCGTCCACTGATAACCTCTTTGCATTGACTGTTTACTTTGTCAGTGGTTGGCCTTGCTGTAGTTCTGCTTGCTTGTCAGAAACATCTTGAAATTTACTGAATTAACAGTAGTGAGGAACACCACTGGTTTGAAGAGGAAATGGAGTATATGAATAGGTTTTAACACTTGGAGTAAAATTACTCGCAAGACTTCAACTTTCTTGTGTTTATAGGATGTAAAGTTTGAAATCTTAGCACCTGTCATGACCTATCAGCTTTTATGTTGTGTCACTTAACCCTTCAAAATCCAGTGCTAGTCATTGTTTTTTTAATGAGATAATAGGGGAAGATTTTGCAGATTTCCTTTTGGGTGGCACAGTGGTTAGCACTGTCGCCACACAGCACCAGCAACCCGAGTTCAATTCCAGACTTGGGTGACTGTCTGTGTGAACTTTGCATGTTCTCCCTATGTCTGCGTGGGTTTCCTCCAGGTGCTCCAGTTTCCTCCCACAGTCCGAAAGATGCGTTGGTTATGTGAATTGGCCATGCTGAATTCTCCCTCAGTGTACCTGAACAGGTGCTGGAGTGTGGCGACCAGGGGATTTTCACAGTAACTTCATTGCAGTGTTAATGTAAGTCCACTTGTGACTAATAAATAAATTTTATAAACTTTATAGTGGTTAGCGACTGCTGCCTCATAGCACCCAGGGACCCAGGTTCAATTCCGGCCTTGGGTGATGTCTGTGTGGAGTTTGCATGTTCTCCCCATGTCTGCGTGGGTTTCCTCCCGATGCTCTGGTTTCCCCTCATACTCCAAAGATGTGTGGGTTAGGTGGATTGGCCATACTGAATCGCCCCTCAGTGTCAGGGGGATTAGCAGGTTAAATACGTGGGGTTACGGGGATAGGGCCTGGGTGTGATTGTTGTCAGTGCAGGCTCAATGCGCCAAATGGCCTCCTTCTGCACTGTTGGGATTCTATGAAATTGTATTGATTAGAGTTTTCAGGAAATTCTGATGTGTATTTTTATGCAACTGTAATCTGAAGTAATGACCCTGAGGTGATTTTAGTCATCTAATCTTAAACAGCTTTTATTTACTTTTGGAAAAAAATGCCAACTTTTGCTCAAGTATTCAGAGACAAAGATTCCACTGTTAAACATTGGCTATAATAATTGCAAAAACTTATTCTCTGTCACCTACAGCCAAGCCCTTATTTTTCAAATTGCCCGGAGGCCAACCTGTCAATTGGAGCCATTTCGTTCTGGCAGCAGATGAACGAATAATTCAAGTGGCATCAGACTGTCGAGCTTGGCATAGAAATTCCAAAATTGTGCAACGAGGCATCGGGGGGCGGGGGGGGGGAGAGAGGGGGGGATGACTCACTAATAACCTCATGCAAATGACCTTAATTTCACCCTAATTTAACTGGTTTATTCAGGTACCTTGCTAAATTTACCTTTGGGCAAAATTGGACAAAATGAAAGTTATTCCTGCTTGTAATGCTGAACTACATTAATCAAAAATGAAGAGATGCATGAGGTATATAATGGTTTCTGCTCAGCAATTTGTAAAAGACTTCTGCTATTCAACAATTATGTTGTGTCTCACACTCTGAGTACTGTCACTTCAATCCATAAATTGCTGTGGTTTTGATTCGGCCTCACTAAAATATGACATGACCAGCGTAGACAAGTTAATTTCTACAGAAAGAAAACAGGCTCATGCTTTCGCGATTTTATTCTTTCAATCTGAGCATTAGTATCCTATTTAAATTCCTAGTTTGAGTTCTGGTCAATAGATCTCCAGAACTCAGCATGGCTTACCTTAAAAACAAAGAAACTGTATAATATCCAGCATATTTGAATGTCGTAGTACTATTCCAAGTATTTTGCTACACCTTTATTGCAATATACACATACGAAATATATTGACATTGCCAACACAGCATGACTTTTTGCTTTTTGTTGCTCTGTTACAAGGCATCTGGTTGGGCATATGAATAGAGAGTGAATAGAGGGATAAGAAGCGAGTAAGGACAGAAGGTTTTTTAGTTTAGTTCGGGCATTATGATTGGCAGCTTAATAATATCATACTGCTTCACTGTAGTAGCTATCTAGACTGCTTCCTTGTATTTCACCTTTTCTGAATTCCCACATTTAAAAACTTTTGTGTGCATTGTGCACCCGTTCACATCACAGAAGGCTGAAGGGCCTGGTCTTGTGCTGTACTTGTCTTTATTCTTTGTTTTCTTTGAATGCAAATCAAGTATTGAGAGTTTGTGTATGGTATTTCTTGTATTGTGCCAGAAAATTTATTTTGTCTTGTATATTTAAGTTTGCTTTGATTCTGATTTCTTAAAACGTTTGATTTTATGATCTGATCAATTTATTTTATGTACCTCCTTTTGATGAGGGAAAGAGAATCATCTTTTGCAAATAAATCTCAAGTGAAGTAGTTTCCATTGGTGATTTTATACGACAGTCTGTAATCTGAATGAGTGCACAATGCACACACACGTTTTTAAAACGTGGGAAGTGAGAAAAGGTGAAATACAAGGAAGCAACCTAGATAGCTCCTTCAGTGAAGCAGTATGATATTATTAAGGTGTGTTGTGGTAGTGCTATTAGTAGGGAAGAAGAAGCTTACATAAGGGGTTTATAAAAACACAGATGTCAACATTTGTGGGAAATGTGTTCAGGTTGAAAGCTGTCATTGAAATGAAGCATAATTTTCTGCCTCATTGCAATGACCTAAGAAAAGTCTTGCCTGATCACAATTTAAAATATCTTTCAAGATTGAAGCTATAGGAGTCACTATAAGTATTCCAAATAGAATGTACTGCTCCACATATAAAGTATATAAAACACACAATTCCGAAGCAGTTTAATTATACCATCCAGCTTAAGAGGTTTGCAGGTGACTTTGGGACAAGTGTGTTGCATGTTTTAAGCACTATCTTCTGTGAGATTATTTTTGTTGCTTTATGTAATGGTATTAAGCTGTTATATACCTTTTTTGTATGTATGAATGAGCTTGGGCAAAAATATTTAGAGAGCTGTTTGAGCCATTGTACCTATGCCAGGTAGAGCAACCTAGAACGAGACCGGCACCCTACTTTTCTCCATAGCTTCATATTATACATTTTTCTCCTGAAAAGCGTAATTCAACTACTATTTTTGGCAGAGTGTTCTATACTCCTACCACTTTCTGCATAAACGTCCTGTTCATTCCCCCTACTTCATCTCTCAGGAATAAATTTCAGTTGACAACACTTTGTCACTGAAATCCCCTCAAACTAATGGAAGTAGATTTCCTCGTTCATTCTATCAAAACCCTTTGTAGTTCGAAATGCCTCTATTAAATCTCTTCCTGATTTTCTCACCTCCAGTGGAAATGGCCCGAGTATTTTAAGCCTCTCCTCATAATTATTAATTCTATCCTTGGCATCATCCTGGTGAATTTGCATTGTATGTTGCCTTGGCTTGAATGTTCGCACCATAAACTGTGCACAGAAATGCAGCTATGACTTAACCAGTAGCTTGCACAAAATTATCACAATGTTTCTGCTTTAGCATTTTGTATGTGTATTTCTGAAACCACAAAATGCTACTGGTCTTTTTATTTTCTAACCATCTGCATTTTTCTTTTAAGGTATTAATTGCCTTATGTAGAGCAGTACATTCTATTTGGAATACTTATAGCGACTCCTATAGCTTCAATCTTGAAAGATAATTAAAGTTGTGATTAAGCAGTGCTTTTCTTAATTGCAATTAAATTAGTATAGTGAATGGGATGAGAGTATTTAGGTACTATATACTTTTGGTGTCTTAGCTTTATTTGAATATTTTAGAACAATTATACAGCAATCATATAATTATAATAGCATTTTGGTGGCATAGTGGTTATCACTGCTGCCTCACAGCGCCAGGGATCTGGGTTTGGTTCCCAGCTTGGGTCACTGTCTTTGCGGAGTCTGCACGTTCTACCTGTGTCTGCATGGGTTTCCTCTGGGTGCTCCAGTTTCCTCCCACAGTCTGAAAGATGTGCTGGTTAGGGTGCATTGGCCATGCTAAATTCTCCCTCCGTGTACCCGAACAGGCGCCTAGGGAATTTTCACAGTAACTTCATTGCAGTTTTAATGTAAGCCTATTTGTGACACTAATAAATAAACTTTAAAACTTTAACCTTTAAAATGTTGCCACAGTGACTGCATTTCAAAAGTCATTCATTGAATAAAAAAGTGCTTTGAGACCTCCATTGGTCTATATAAATACAAGTCGTCTTTTTTAAATACTTGCACAGCATTGCAGGTTATGCTAAAAACAAATTTGTGCAGGTTTTATTTCCGCTAAATTAAATTAATTTATTTTATCTTGGACCATATGCAAACACATTGCCAAGGATCCTGTTTTATTTGAGAAGCATTTTGGCATAATATCATGTTGGTTTTTATCTATTAGACTTATTAAGAGAACAGTATCAGTGAAATTATATCTTACACTTTTGTTAATTTCTACAGTTTAATTCAACAATGAAGATTTTTGAAGTTTTACAGAGTGATCTACTAGTGTAGTTGGAGAAATCCCATATGTAGCTTAAAAACTGCAAACTCTGTTCAGCATTCCACGGTAAATCAGGTTAGCATGTTGGCTATTTTTCAGCCGTTAAGTTTATTATATTCCTAAAAAACATTCCTTCCCTGGTTTTGTTCCATTTTTTGAAACCGAACTAGTTTCACTTTTCTCAAATTATTTGGACTGCACAAAACACGTCCTAAATGTTGGTATATAGCCGGCATTGTTTTTTTTTTGGAGTTAAAGAAAAAGTCCCTCTGTTCTTGACAAAATTCGTATGTAATTTTTTAAAAAAGTCTAAATATATCTCTGTATTCCAAGTAATGGTTGTGTAAAGAGTACGATGAAGGGTTTCCTGAGGAAGAATTGCAGAAAGAGACGTTAAAATCTCTACCATGTTCAAGAAGAGAGGTGCCCAGTCTTTTTTTTTTACCTCTTGTGGGTTCAGTTTTAAAAAGGATATTCATTGCACTTCGAAATTTTAGCACTGAGCTTTCTGGGGGATATGTTATTAAATGCAAATAACTGCAGAGTTCAGTTATTTTAAATTGAATGTCTAGACAGCAGATACATTTTACTCTTGTTACCTAAGAAATTACTGTGACAGGTCTTTAGATTAGTGATTTCTCAGATGGGCTGAGTGCAAATCAGTTGCAATTAAACAAGTGAAGTCATTTTCTGATGATAAATGGCTTTGCTGCTTTAATGGCAGAACCATGTCAGCCTGACATTTGCTTCCTGTGTTGCATTTTGCCTTGGCTGCAGCCGGGAAGAAAAGTCAATTGTGGAGCTTTTGGGAGATCAGAGATGGAGCTTAAAAAAAATTCACAGTTTGTGCCTTTTAACATGTTGGTTTGACAAGGAAGCCAACTGTAACTGTTATGGTGAGTGGTCTAGCAATGGCATGAATTGGGATGTGAGGTTGGTGAGTGGGGAGGGGGGGGCTCTAGTATATAGCATATTAATTCCAATGTGAGTAGGGGCACTTGTTGAAAATATAAACAGTAGAGTGTCTAAATTTCTGGGACAGTTGCAGTGAAATAAATGCAAAGCTCTTGCTCCAGAAAACACATGAGACAAATGTAAAGACTGCGTTCCATTGGTTTGATACTTAAACCACTGATCGCTCCGGTGGCCAAAAAGGTCTATAGTCGTATTATTTGCAATAAACCTGTGGCAGTTTAAACTAAATAATAAGAAAAATGCAGGTGAGAAATTGTCTTGTGGTTGGATCAGTATTTTACTTGGCCAAAATAAGACGGGAGCATTTGTTTTTGGTAGAATATAATTGGAAGAAAATTAAAATTGGAGGAAAAAAGGTAATGCATAATTTAGTCACTGAATAACAAAAGTAAAAAGTTAACTCATGAGAAAGGGGAAGTGCATTTAACCAGTATTGAGGAATATTAAGGAGAGGTTTAGTGGTCACCATATGTAAACAAGAAATTCATTGGCAAGAGAATATGTCCCCAAAATAGACCATTAGGTGACATCATTATTTACATCTCTCCGAACTTGAAAATGATCATTAACCGTAACTCTCTTTCCTGTCTTTTAGCCAATTTCCTACTCCTGCTCCCATGTTCTTTTTATTACCTTGCGCCTTAAGTGTATCAGCACACAACATCGAATGTTGAACAAAAAAATAATAGACATAATATGCAGGGAATTTCTTTTGATGTCCAACATGACTTGTCCTTTATAAAACTTGCCTTGTATGGCTTGCCTGGATGAGTGCAACTTCACCAACACTCTGAAATTTGACACTGGCCAGGATGAAGCAGCCCACTTGTTTGGCATTCCCTCCACCACTGACGGGCAGTGGCAGCAGTGTGTACCATCTACAAGGTGCACTGTAGGAACTCACCAAGGCTCCTTAGACAGCACCTTCCAAATCCATGACCACTACCATCTAGAAGGACAAGGGCAGCAGACACATAGGAACACCACCACCTGGAAGTTCCGCTCCAAGTCTCTCACCATCATGATTTGGAAAGATATTGGCCGTTCCTTCACTGTCGCTGGGTCAAAATCCTGGAACTTCCTTACGGCACTGTGGGTATATCTATACCACATGGATTGCAGTGGTTCAAGAAGGCATCTCACCACCACCACCTTGAGGGCAAATGCTGGCGTAGCCAGCAATGCTCACTTCCCATGAATGAATAAAGGAAATTTTAAATAGCTCATGCCAGTCTAAGTGAGTATTAATTCTTTCTCCTTTTTTTTATGATCTCCAGCATCTTATTTGCCAATATTTTAGGAAAATTGTTTTATAATAATCAGGTTTATTACTTAACACCTTTCTTGAGCAAATATGCAATGCAAAGTTGTGGGCAGCACAGTGGTTGGCACTGCTGATTCACAGGATTCACTGATTCACTGCCTGAGTAACCGGGATATTGGGTTCATGTCACACTATCTGTAACCCCCACAGTTGCCTGGACCTGCCGAGTTTCACTGGCTGTCTTGTCTGGAGACAATACACATCTTTTTAGCCTGTCTTGATGCTCTCTCCACTCACATTGTTTTGTTTCTTAAAGACTTGATTAGCTTAAGTATTCGCATTCCAACCATTATTCATGTAAATTGAGTCTGTGTCTTTATATGCCCTGTTTGTGAACAGAATTCCCACTCACCTGAAGAAGGGGCTTGGAGCTCCGAAAGCTTGTGTGGCTTTTGCTACCAAATAAACCTGTTGGACTTTAACCTGGTGTTGTTAAACTTCTTACTGGATTCACAGCGCCAGGGACCTGAGTTCAATTCTGACTGTGTGGAGTTTTCACATTGTCTGAGTCTGCGTGAGTTTCCTCCGGGTGCTCCGGTTTCCTCCCACAGTCCAAAGATGTTGAGGTTCGGTGGATTCGCCATGGTAAATACGTTGGGTTACTGGGATAGAGTGGAGACGTGGTTGGCCTGAGTAAGATGCTCTTTTGGAGAGTCAGTGAAGACTTGACGGTCCAAAAGGCCTCTTTCTGCACTGTAGGGATTCTATGGTTAGCAACTCCCATGTGTTCTGATACAACTTTCATATTCAAGCATGTTGATAAAATTGTGGTTTGAGTCTGATTTGTTTTGACTTCATTTAGCATTCTAGGTAGACATTGTGTTCAAGGTAGACAAGCATGACATCGAGATATGACATCTTTCCATTTTAATTCTACCTCATTATGAATAGTTATCCTATCTAACTGCTCCCCATCTCCTCTTATACCCTCAGTCAACATTATCACAATCTTTTTTCCATGAGAAAGTGTAGCCTAGATCCTTTCTTGAACTGTTCTTTTTACACTTTGTTTATTTACTAAATTCTTTGGAAGTTCTGTCTGCTGCCAATCAATATTCTTTGCAGCATAAAATAACAGCAGACCCCTTGGAGTCGACAGGGACGCACTCCACTCCCTCCCCCCGCCACCCTGACTCTCCGGATGTCAGTCCTGCACCATCTGAAAAATTCAGGTCCTGAAGTTTTTCAGAAGTTCTTCACCATCTGAGAACATAAAACAAAAATTACCTCATGTGACAACATGTGTTATCGTTAATCCTGAAGTCTGGAGAGTTGTGTCTTGCTGTGAGACCAATATAATTTGGATTCTTATGGAATCATAGAATAATGCAGCACGGAAATAGCCCATTTTGTCTGTGCCTACTCTTCAATTAGTCCCATTGCCCTGCCTTTTTCTCAAAAGCCCTGCAAATGTTTCCCTTTTCAAATGCCATAAGTCATGATGTACAAGCCGAACTAGCAAATAAGACAATCTCATTTTCTGACCCCAAAACCCCCCTCTCCAAATGCCCTTTTCAACCATGACATGCATTAATAGTCACCCTCAATGTTTCACTGCACAAATGCAAGTTTTACTTGCTGGTACCTTATAACTGGGCGCAAGGGATAAAGTGTTGCAAGAATGCATGGGCGTTTAAGACATGGCCCACTCTTTGCATTGGATGCTGATGACATTTTAAAATGGCGACCAGCCACATCAATACCAGTGGTTCAATTTTATACTCATGATATATGGGCGGCATGGTGGCACAGTGGTTAGCACTGCTGCCTCACAACACCAGGAACCTGAGTTCAATTCCAGCCTTTGGTCTCTGTCTGTGTGGAATTTGCACATTCTCCCCATGTCTGCATGGGTTTCCTCTGGATGCTCCGGTTTCCTCCGCAGTCCAAAGGTGTGTGGGCTAGGTTGATTGACCATGCTAAATTGCCTCTTAGTGTTAGGGGGATTAGAGGGGTAAATGTGTGGGGTTATGGGGATAGGGGCTGAGTGGGATTGTTGTTGGTGCAGTGCTCCTTCTGCACTGTAGGGATATTCTATGATACAAGTCATGATGTGGAGATGCTGGCGTTGGACTGGAGTAGGCACAGTAAGAAATCTCTCAACATCAGGTTAAAGTCCAACTTTAACCTGGTGTTGAGACTTCTTACTGTGACATAAGTCAGCACTCATTTTTGGAGGGATTCAAAAGTCGACTTATACGCCAATATCCATGGTATTTGTCCAATTCACTACTGAAAGTTATTGAATCTGCTCCCGCCAGTTGTTCAGGCAATGCCTTCCAGATCAGGACAATTCACTGCGTAAAAGAAAATATCATTTCGTCTCTGGTACCTTTGCCAATCACCTTAAATTGCCAAGTTCACAAAATTTGCGTAAGTTTTTCTTCTTTGCAAGTTTCTGGATACTGGAAATATTCCAGATGATCTGATGATTCTCAAACAACTGTGCCACTAAACAATTGTTGGGGGGTGATATAGAGGTTCCCAGATTCAGTTGCAGTGAGCTGGTGCATATGGTATGTGGGAAACATAAGTTCTTGTCAAACATGTTTAATAATTTTCACACCCAACACATTTGGTAAACTTTTGACCTACTGCAGAACACAGAGCTGTTTCCTGTATACTCTGAAATGTGTTTATATGCATCTGTATCCACAACAGATATGATGGGCAAAGCGCATTTCAGATTAAATGATGCGTGTGTACAGGGAAGACAAGGTGTGATTCACTGAAACTGCTGTAACGGGGAGGAGAAGCAGAGCTGCTCTGTGGCTGTTCTTCGTTGCATGAAACAGGTCATTTTTCTTGAGTAAGCGTCCAATTAACATTGGGTGGTGCTATGTTTTTACTGCAGTTACTATTTTGCCAACAGTAGTGGATTGATTCTTTACACTTTAAAAGTCAAACATAAAGATGAATATTGATGGTTTCCAGTAAAATTTCTGAGCAGGTAAAGCTGCTCATCAAGATATCTTTTGAAGTCTGTGGATCCTCTTAGAAAAACACGTTAAATCATGATTTTTAGGCTTTCTTTGATTTTGGATTGGATTGATGAAAAGAATTATCATTATTTTCCTTCCTTGATCAAAAAAACTTTGAACTCCCTGTTTACAGAAGCAGTCTCTCTGGGGTAAGTGTTCTCTGGACAGAAATCCACTGAAATGAAATTGTCAGAACAAATAACAGTGAATCTGCCAATGCGCCCTGTGAAACTTGTTGGGTAAACATGGTCCATGGTTAACATTTTTCTCTGATTTGTGCTGGATTTGCTTGGGGAATTGTTGGAGTGCTATTGTTCACACAGTGCCTGTGCACTGTCAGGAAGAAAAAAGAGTTCATAGCAACATAGAAGATAGGAGGAGGCCATTTGGCCCTTCGAGCCTGCTCCGCCATTCATTACGATCGTGGTTGATCATTCAACTCAAGAGCCTAATTCCGTTTTCTCCCCATAACCTTTGATCCCATTTGCTCCAAGTGCTATATCCAGGCGCCTCTTGAATACATTTGATGATTTGGCATCAACTACTTCCTGTGGTAATGAATTCCAGAGGCTGACTACTTTTTGGGTGAAGAAATGTCTCCACCTCTGTCCTAAATAGTCTACCCTGAATCCTCAGACTGTGACCCCTGGTTCTGGACTCCCCCACTATCAGGAACATCCTCCCTGCATCTATCCTGTCTAGGTCTGTTAGAATTTTATAAGTCTCTGAGATCTCTCCTCATTCGCCTGAACTCCAGCGAAAACAATCCTAACCTAGTAAATCTCTCCTCATACGTCAGTTCTGCCATCCCTGGATTCAGCCTGGTAAACCTTCGCTGCACTCCCTCGAGAGCAAGAACATCCTTCCTCAGAAAAGGAGACCACAACTGCACACAATACTCTGGGTTCGGCCTCACCAAGGCCCTGTATAGTTGCAACAACACATCCCTGCTCCTGTACTCAAAACCTCTTGCAATGAAGGCCAACATGCCATTTGCCGCCTTTACCGCCTCCTGCACCGGCATGCTTACCTCCCGTGACTGGTGCACAAGGACACCCAGGTCCCGCTGCGCACTCCCCTCTCCCAATTTACAGCCATTCAGGTAGTAATCTGCCGCCTTGTTTTCACTACCAATGTTCAACCAAGGTTCCAGCAGTGTGTTTTTCATTGATTGCTGCTGGAAAATTTGTATGCGTCAGTGTTGGATGTGAAAGGACATAAGTTTAGTTGTGACATCACCCATAATCAAATAGTCAACCAGCATTCTCACTGGGCCCACACGTGAAGGATGGCCATTTCGGAGAGGTTTTGGAGGTGGGTTGGTGCCTTTGGAACAGTGCCCTCAAGGAATCCAGACTTTCATTATTTTATTTATTTCAGAAGAGGAGAGAGAGAGAAATAAATTGGGTGGAGGTGGGGTGAGGAAATGTTCAATTTAGATTTTTAGAAACGTTCGTGTCTTAGAATGAGTAAGGCTTGCAATTCTTATTTCTGGATCTGACACCTGATTCCAGCTAGAGGTGAACCCACCTTGAGTGGATTTGACTTGAGACAAATTACTGTCAGGGAGGTTCAAATGTAACACATCAACCTTGTTTCATTTTCTCCTCCTTTTGTCCTTTTGTGTTAACACAGAACCAAATTCACATTTGCTTTGGAGCGACTCCATTTGGACAGCAAGTTGAATCATGAAGCTAAACCTTCCCCAAGTTTGATCCTGCTCATTATAGAGAAATTGTTTTAACAGTGAACAGGTTTTGGAAATTGAAAGGATTTTTAAGTCTGGCCCCATACAGAGTACTTAGCTGGAAGATATTGGCTCTGCCAGATTCTAGTGATTCTTTTTTTTAAAGAGCACTCTAGCTAATGGCTTTCTTTTGCTGTCACTTCAATCTGTTTGCTGTTGAAGTTTTTTTTCCAGATATTTTAAGTTTTTAAAAAAATATTCTCCACGCATACCTCACACCTCTTATTGCAGGAGCAGACGACCCAACAGTGATAAATGCAACCATCTACTAATACTGCATTGTCATCTGAGACATCTCACCACCTGATAGCTTTTTCATCCCCCTCCCCACCTCATTTTGGAGTTTGTTTTAAAATTCCCAATTAAGTTTTGATCTCTATGTTCATGCCTGCTGAATTGAACTTGTCTGAACTTATTTCCATTAAGGACTGTGCAACTGACAAGAGAGGAGCGAGGCTCCTGATATCTGGATTTGAACCCGTGTGCTGAGGAGGAAAGGGAAGTGGTACTGTAACTTCCCACCCAGGCTCAATTTTTTTGATACCAGGGAAGGTTCAGATTTATTGTGATGCTGGCCACCATCAACTGGTTGGCTCATATTACAGAATGGTTACAGTGCAGAAGGAGGCCATTTGGCCTGTCATGTCTAAAGTGGCTCTCCATAGGAACGATTTACTTAGCACCATTCCCCTACCTTCTCCCCATAACCTTGCAATCCCTCCTTTTCAGATAACAGTCCAATTCCCTCTTAAATGTCTCAGTTGAACTTGGCTCCACCACACTCTCGGGCAGTGTTCAGATCTTAACCACTTGCATGAAAATGCTTTTTCCTCATGTCACCATTGGCCCCCCCTCCCCCCTCCAATCTCCTCTCAAACTTCTGATCTCCAAGGAATAAATAATCCCAATTTCTCCGGTATGTCTGAAGTTGCATATCCCTGGGACCTTCCTAGTAAATCTTTTCTGCACCTGCTCCAGTGTCTTCACATCTTTCTGAAGTGTGACACCCAGAACTGGAGACCATACTCACATTGAGGCTTAAGCAGTGTTCTATACAAGTTCAACACAGCTTGCTTTCTTTTATACTCTGTGCCCCTTTTTATAAAACCTAGGACACTGGAATACTTTATTAACTGCTCGCTCAACCTGTCCTACCACCTTCAATAATTTATGTTCATATAAAATCAGGTTCCTCTGCACCTGCAAACCCTGTAGAATGTTATCCTTATCCTTTCTTTTATGTTGTATCTCCACATTCTTTCTGCCAAAATGAATCACTTCACACTTCTCCACATTAAATTTCACCTGCTACTTGTCAGCCTATTCCACCGAATTGTCTACGTCCTTTTGAACTTCTACACTACTCACAGTTCACAATGCTTTCAAATTTCGTATCACTTTCAAACCTTACAAAAATATACCCGATACCACACTCACCATCCCTGGAATTGGCCTGTTCCACTAGGAAGACAGACCCACCAGGGGTGGCATGACACATTGGTAGACAGTCATGAGGGAGTTGCCCTGGGAGTCCTCAACATTGACTCTGGATCCCATGAAGTCTTATGGCATTGATCAAAAATGGGCAAGGAAACCACCTGCTGATTACCATATACTGCCCCTTTCTGAATCTGTACTTCTCTGTGAAGAAACACTGAAGGCGGTAAGGGCACAGAATGTACTCTGGGTGGGGGACTTCAATGTTCATCACCAAGACTGCCTTGGTAGTACCATCATTGACCGAGCTGGCCAAGTCCTAAAGGACAGTGCTGCTGACTGGGCCTGCAGATAATGATGAGAGAATCAATAAGAAGGAAAAATCTATTTGATCTTGACTTCATCAATCTACCTGTTACAGAAGCATCTATCCTTAGCTGCATCAGTAGGAGTGACCACTGCACAGTCATTGTGGAGACCAGGTTCCATCTTCAAGTTGACAATAGCCTCTATCATTTTCTGTGGCACCACCACTGGGCCATTTGGGAAAAATTTCAAACTGATCTAGCAACTCAAAACTCAGTATCCAAGAGGTACTGTAGACCAGAAGTGGCAGAATTGTACACGAGCACAATCTGTAACCCGAGTCTGGCAGATTCAACACTTTACCATTGCTATCAAGTGAGGGGATCAAGCTTGGTTCAATGAAGAGTACTGGACCACATGCCAGGATCAGCACCAGAAATCACTCGTTACATCCTGCCAAACAGGAAATGACCCATTTATACCTACTGTCTATTTCCTGATGGGCACAGTAAGAAGAATCATAACACCACGTTAAAATTCAGCAGGTTTATGTGGTGTCACGAGCTTTCGGAGCGCTGCTCCTTCATCAGGTGAAGAAGTGCTGATGAAGTTCATCAGGTGAGCAGCACTTCATCAGCGCTTCTTCACCTGATGAAGGAGCAGCGCTCCGAAATCTCGTGAACCAGATAAACCTGTTGGACTTTAACCTGGTGTTGTAAGACTTCTTACTGTGCCCATTTCAGTCCAACGCCAGCATCTTCACATCATGTTTCCTGATAGTCAACCAATCTTCTATCCATGCCAGTTTGTTAGCCCTACACCATGAGCTTTTATGCTCCGCAGTAACCTCTGATGTCGCACCTTATCAAATGCCTTTTGAAAATCTAAAAATGGTACATGCACTAATTTCCCTTTATTCACAGCACATTATTTCTTCAACGAAGTCTAATAAATTAGTAAAACACAAATTCCCTTTCACAAAACCATGTTGACTTTGCCTGATTACTTTGAATTTTTCTCAGTGCTCTGCCGTAAGGTCTTTAATTGTGGCTTCTAACGTTTCCCTCTTGACAAATGTTAAACTAACTGGCCTGTAGTTTCCTGCTTTCCGTCTCCTTCCCTACTTGAATAAAGGGGTTAAATTTACTATTTTCTTATCTAATGGGACCTTCCCTGAATCTAGGGAATTTTGGAAAGTTAAAACCAGCTCATCAACTAGCTCACTAACCAATTATTTTCAGACACTAGGATGGAGTCTATCAGGCCCTGGCGACTTGTCAGCCCATAGCTCCAGCAATTTGCTCAGTACCACTTCCTGGTGATTGTAATTTTCTTGAGTTCCTGACTACCTTCCATATACTGATTTGCAGCTATATCTGGGATGTTACTTGTATCCTTGATAGTGAAGACCCAATGCAAAATCCCTGTTCAATTCATCTGCCATCTGCTCATCTTCCATTATTTGGTTTCTGTTTAGGTCTTGTTGGCAGAACTATCAAGAGAAATGTGAGGGGGTTTATTTTGGCAGCTTTTATGAGCTTTTCCTAAGACTTCCAAATGTCACTGTGGTACTAGTGAGTTCTGCTTATAGTGGATGCTGGGTGAGTGGGTTGAGGGAGGTATGGGATGAGAGGGTGAGAGTTGAGGGGGCCTTGCACTTACATCCAGAACTGAACTGATATCTCAGCAAACAGAGGCAGGTCTTTTAACCTCCTTGCCATGACATTGGCTTGCCTCTGTCATCATCTCCAATGGCAGGCGTGACTCCAGGCCATCTCTGCCTCTGTTAGATGGAAACAATGTTGGCAGGCAATGTCCAGGATAGAGGATGGAATGCAATGTCAGGAGATGAACCTCAGAGGTGAAACTCTGTCCCAAGAAATTCTGTATTTTTCATGTCTATTTTCAGTGTTTACAAAATGGACAGATTGTAAATGCCTGTGTTTCAATCTGTTGATAATTAAGGTTTCTCTGAGGATATTTGCTTTAGTCAGTTACTCACTTCACTGTGTTTGAACATGTATTCTCGAGTGCGATTGTCCAGGCTGCAGATTACCCCAAGACAGCTGCCAGTTTCACTACATGATCCTGTGACAGCAGATGTGTTTTTTTTCATAATAGGATCAAAACTTTTATTTTAGTTATCTTCTGTCCCCACCCTCCCACCAACAAGGTGGAATGCTCAGCTTCCCTGAGGCGATCAATAATGTGAACCAGCCAACAAAGTATAAAGCTCACCACCAATGCAAATTTAAGTGACCCCTCACGGTATAGTTCCAGTGCTGTTTCAGTAATTCTCAGGCTTAGTGGTTTGCCTCTGTCTTGTTTCGTTTCCAATCCATTTTAAATATTGGGTTCACAAAATCCAAGGGGTTTAAAAAGTCTCAGATTAAAAAAAAATACATCTTTGTCTTCATTTAGTTAGTATTTTAGCTTATTTGCAGTGCATGAACTGTCAAGTTCAGAGTGCATAAATATTTTGGAGAAAAGCTGTAGTACTACATTTCTATCTCACTGTTTGAAACAAAAAAATGAAACGGATTTAGAAACATAGAAAATAGAAGCAGGAGGAGGCCATTCGGCCCTTTGTGCCTGCTCTGCCATTCATTTTGATCATGGCTTATCTTCAAGTTCAATATCCTGATCCTGCCTTCCCCCATGTCCCTTGGTCCCTTTAGCCCCAAGAGCTATATCTAATTTCTTCTTGAAATCACACAACGATACTTAATATAATCTATTGAGATTAAATATCATATATTTAATCTAAAACAGGGTCGTGCTCAGCTCCACTGTATAAAATCCATTTGGATCTATTTGCATTTGAAATAAGAATGTTGATAGTATCAGCAGGGCTTCTATCGTTTCGAGAACAGTTGTGACATTTCAGCATCTAAATAGATAAAACAACATTAGAAATAATCTCAAGTAATTGTCGTCCTTCTGTGTACTCTGTTTTTAGTTACCTTCTAATCTTCATCACTAAAAAATAGTTTTTGCCGGTATTTCTGTGATGGACAAGATGTAGCTATTCTGAAAGTGGAAACCACTTCAGTGTTTAAAGCTTAAAATTATGTGTGAATCAATGTGAGCTCATATGAATTTATTGCCAAATGCCACATGGTTGTATTAACTGCAAAACAGCTAAAATCACCCACTGATCCTGTGGCTTTTGGCTATCAAGACTTTGTTTGATCTGTGACTATGCCTTCTCTTCAAAATGAAATCCTCACTAGGCTACTACCTCCTTACAGAGCTTCAATTGTCTCGTTAGCATATACAAAATTGCCATGGAATTCATTATCAAGCACTTCTTCTGAATAAAAGTTTTTGAACTTTTTTTTAGATGTATGTGAAGTTATTTTTCTTTCCCCCTCCCTCCCTTGGAGGGCACAAAACGTGGTGGACACAATTTCCTGTGGGTAGTATTTTTGTTAACTGGCGTGCCTATTCAAAACAGAATCAACATGACATGCCAGTTTTTATGTGCTCCATCGTCATTCTCCTTCGAGCAGGGAAGGCTAAGAGGAAATCTTACACAGGTGTTCAAAATCATGAAATCACGGCAAAAAAGAGGAACTGTTTCCAGTGGCTGATAACGGGAGGGCACAGAGTAAAGGTGATTGACAAAAGAGGTAACATAAGGAGAAAGTTGTTACTGTGCAAAAAATGGTTAGAATTTTGAATCAACTGCCTGATAAGGAAGTGGAAACAGATTTAATAGTGAGACGGTGTTAAACGGGGCGATGTTAACTGAGGAATATTGTGAGCGATTTTGAGCCCCGTATCAAAAGAAGAGTGTTCTGGCCTTAGAGAGCATCCGGAGGAGGTTGACAGGAATGATCCTGGGAATGAAAGGCTTGACATATGAGGAGTGTTTGAGGACTCTGCGTCTGTACTCATTGGAGTTTAGAGAGACGAGGGAGGGATCTCATTGAAACTTACAGAATATTGAAAGGCCTGGATAGAATGGACATGGGGAAGATGTTTCCATTAGTAGGAGAGACTAGGATCCGAGGGCACAGCCTCAGAGTAAAGGGACAACCCTTTAGAACTGAGATGAGGAGGAATTTCTTCAGCCAGAGAGTGATGAATCTGTGAAATTCATTGTCACAGAGGGCTGTAGAGGCCAGGTCATTGAGTGTATTTAAGACAGAGATAGATAGGTTCTTGATTGTTAAGGGGATTAAAGGTTGCAGGAAAAAGGCTGGATAAACATATCAGCCATGATTGAATGCTGGAGCTGGCTCGATGGGCTGAATAGCCTAATTCTGCCCCTATATCTTATGGCTTTATGGACTTACTGTGCTACACAATAGATGTTTAACTAGGGTTCAGTTTTACTGCTTATGTGTCATCATGTGGGTTTCAATAACCGATATATAAATCATTACGAGATAGCTTCGCCCAGTTTGCATGATCTATCTGTAGTAGAGATAAAAAAATATTTTTAATGAATAGAACCATGTTCAATTAGCACTTTTTTCTCGTGGCAGTCAGTGGTAGCAAGCATTCCTCCAGTTACAGAGATGCAACAAAGGATTAACTTTGATTCTATTTTAACCAGCAATTCTATGAATCCATTCACTTATGCTCTAAAAGGTTTGAATGTGACTGCATGTACAAAGGAGACAACAATTGAGTCTAGGCGCAGAAACAGAACTGTACCTTTACAATATCTTTGTGCATTACTTCATAAAGCCAATATAACCCTTCCTGTCACCTCTATAAACGTTCTGTTTCAGGTGGGCTCATTCATTTCCAGCTTACCTGTGTCATTCACAATGTTGTCATTATTTTATAAAATTGTTTGATCTTCAATATCCATTATATTCCAAGAGGATTAAGCCTGTGGTTCATATCAATATTTATTTCAGGGACATGGGCAGTAATTTCCTCAGAGTCTGCCACTGCAACTTGGCTGGAAGTACAGTAGAAACACTGTTTACACACGCAAATGGGATTTCCATTCTGGTTCTGACAAAGTTGCTGTTTGCAATCAGAAATTCAATGCAAAGTGGTCAGGATTGCAGATGCGATCAAAAGGGGGCAATAGAACTGGAAGAGGGAGCTCAAAAATTATAGAATACTTTTCAAAGAAATATGCAAGTCACTGTAACAGCATTGAATGAAACTAGATGCAAGAATAAAGAGCTGGAAGGAAGGAAGGACAAGCTGGTGACATTTATTAGAGAAAACTGCAGTCATTGTTTTTGGTCCTTCCATATCCCATTGCCTAGCCACCAATTCCATCCCTCTCCCTGGCAACTGTCTGAGGCCAAATCAGACTCTTCGTAGCCTTGGTATCATATTTGATCCCGAGATGAGCTTTTAACCACATATCTGCGTCATCACTCCGGCCACTTATTTCCACCTCCGTTACATTATCCAATTTTCTCTCCCGCCTCAGCTCAGCCATGCCTTTAATACCACTGGACTTGACTATTCCACTCCTGGCTGGCCAGCCTCCAATGTTCTCCCTCTGTAAATATGAGGTTACCCAAAGCTTTGTGTTCATCTCCAAAGGCACAAAGTCCTCACTCCTGTGTTCACTCACCTAATTTGGTTCCCAGTTAAGCAATGCCTCCATTTTAAACTCCTCATTCTTGTTTTTAAATCGCCCTGTGGTCTTGATCCTTAATCTCTCTAAATTTCCTCCAGCCCTACAATCTCCTTCCTACCCTGACTTGAGCATAATATTTTATGATTCAGCAGGGTCCCAGGTCACCATTGCATGAGTGGACACCATGTCTTTGTATATTTAAGTTTTGTACGCCCACTACAGCCAAATCTCTTTCAAGATTGTATCCGTTACATTTTTCCATTTATTTTACCTCTCTATTCTTTTTATTTTAATTTTAATTTTTTGGATTATTCTCATAGATGAGTCATAGCTGTCTACCTCCTCAAATGCTTTTCACTTTCCTTCATATCTGGATATGTTCCGTAGTTATGTGTGGGAATCTTTTAAATTACATTAGCTACTGGTTGGTGATAACTCAGGCCTCCATAGGACCTTTGCCATCAGAAGGTGGAAGCATAACACTATACTAGACCCTTTTTAAACTTCTGCCAAATCCATTCATTAAATAATTATAGATGCAATAGAATCCATACTTTCAAAGCATAATTTTTTGGGGGGGCAGACCCTAACTGGAAATGGAAATAGAAAACCAAAAAAAGGAAGCAGGGGAAGGAAACTGACCCTCCCAGATTTAAAAAAAATGAAAGCTGAAATTGAAAATTTGAAACAAAAACTTCTGAGCAGACTAAAATGGATTCACTACAGTGCAGAAGGAGGCCATTCAGCCCATTGTGCCTGCATCCAGGCCCATCCAGGCCTTATGTATCCCCATAACCCTATGTATTTGTCCTGCTAATCCTCCTGACACTAAGGGGCCATTTACCATAGCCAATCAACCTAACCTGCACATGTGTAGGAGGAAACCCACGCAGACACGGGTCGAACGTGCAAAGTCCACTCAGATAGTCACCCAAGGCTAGGAACGAAACCAGTCCCTGCTGCTGCGAGACAGCAGTGCTAACCACTGTGCCACCATGCCGATTGAGGATGTACAATGGAATACAGAACCAAGCAAGCTCAGTAGTTGCAGAAGATGACCAAGTTAGAGATTCAGCCCACGTGGACCAGAATCTTACTGGCCCGCCCGCTACGGGAATCAGAGTGGGCGAGGGGCGGAGCATGGGAAGACCCGTTATCAGGTGGGATTTTACGGTCGCAGGACGAGCGAGGCCATAAAATCCTGCCCGTGCTGCTTTTGGTGAAGACCGTGCCCTTGTGACTCAGTTTGGTTGTGTGCTGCTGTTGGCTGAAGATCAGAATACATCCTAGATGGAAAGAAACAAAGTCTTTGTAGGACTTGGTGACTGAGTTTATTGATCCATATTCTGTGTGCACTGCTGAACCAGTTTCTAAGATCTGTTTTCACTATATCTGCCATTCAATGTGTAATTCATAATTTAGAATCAAGCACACTGTGCCTGTTACATCATGTTAACTACGGTGTTAAAATATAGGAGGTTGTCTAAGTTGGTGTTTGCTGCTTGACGCTTGTACAGTAAAAATGTTCGTTTTAAACCATGGGATATTGTGGCTTTATTCTTTGTGAATAACTGGGATTTTAGGTTTCACTTTTGAAGGAAAGTTACTGGTCTCTACCAAAATTGTAACACAGTATCGTCACCTAACTTTTCACCTTCATACTTGGGCAGGGGTGTATCAGCCCATTTGGTTATGAAACCTGCCCAATTTTATTTTGTATCAATTTCAGTTTTAAATAAGAAGAACATTTCTGTTGGGTATTGCACTGAGCAAGACGGACACATGCCCAGCTGCAGGCAGCCGTTATCGAACTAACTTTATTTACACTATCCCAACAAAGGCAATGTAACAAAGTGCTCTGAGCTTGCAATGTATGGCACTCGTTGCAACTTTAAAAAAAACATCTGTACAGTAAAATGTGAAATGCTACATGTACATAAGTTCCTAGAATACAATAAGACTAAACCAACATCAACAATGCCTGAAAATTTAACAGGTTGGCCCTCATACTTGCTTTTTGTGATCACAGACAAAACATATGTGACCAATACTCCCACAGTAATTTACATGTTTTTAAAAAATCCTTAACACCAGTATTAAACAAAAATACAATTTGAAAAGAAAAAAAATGAAAAGAACAACTTAGTTTCTTCCTCCTTCCCACATACTTGCCTCATAGCGCCAGGGATCCGCTTTTGATTCCCGGCTTGGGTCACTGTCTGTGCGGAGTCTGCACCTTCACCCTGTGTCTGCGTGGGTTTCCTCCGGGTGCTCCGGTTTCCTCCCACAGTCTGAAAGACGTGCTGGTTAGGTGCAATGGCCATGCTAAATTCTCCCTCGGTGTACCCGAACAGGTGCCGGAGTGTGGTGACTAGGCGATTTTCACAGAAACGTCATTAGTGTTAATTGTGACACACATGAATAAATTTAAACTATAAACTTAAATACTTTCAATCAACCTATCTAACTTTTTCTTTCATTCTGGGTTTCTGCTTCCATTTCCACTAGCTTCACTCTGCTGTCTCAGCTTCTCTAACTGTCAAACCTGAACTTTAAGTTTGACGACCGATTCCACTTAATGGTTGGGACTGTGACATTGATCTTAATCAAAGACTCTGACTCACTTTGCTCTACCGGTGGATTCTCTACTACTGCCAAACTTTCAGTTTCTTTTTGACTTTCACTTTAGGCTGGAGAGGGAATCTGGATTGTAAGATGTTTTTCTGGCTCTCCCTTTATCAGATTTCCTCGTTCAAGCAAATGGTTGATATGACACTGACAGAGTCTCTCTTTGAGATCTTCTTGAGATATCTGAATGCACATAATTTTATTACAACTCCAATCACATATTTCTCTTGGTCATTTTGGTGTGTTTTCACCATAACCTTCAGATCAACACTGAACTCTTAAGTTTCATGCCTCATGTATCCTGAGAGTGTGTCAATTACAAGGGGACTCGGGTTCAAGATGAGAGGGGGGAAGTTTAAGGGAGATGTGCGAGTGAAGTTTTTCACGCAGAAAGTGCGTGGAACACGCTGCCAGAGTAGGTGGTGGAAACAGGCACATTTAGCAACATTTAAGAGGCATCTGGATGGGTACATGAATAGGGAGCGAATCGAGGGATACGTAACAAGTAACAGCAGAAGATTTAAAAAAATTTAGTTAGAGCATCATGATCGGTACGGGCTTGGAGGGCCGGAGGGCCTGTTCCTATGGTGTACTTTGTTTTTTGTTCTTTGTTCTTATGACTTGCCTTCACTTTGTCTTGCTTTTTTCATATTCGCTATTAATGTCAGGCAAACGCAAACTAAACCATATTATAGGAATATATTTAAACACTAGCTCATAAAGTGAGGACCTTATTATAGACTTTTGGGTTAATCCGTAAGAGAACAAAAAATTGTCCAGCCAGTGTCGAAGAGAAATATGGAAATTACTGCTCAGCATGTCATTAATACTTCCGCAAAGAACACTTCAAAACCTGTACACTTCTTTCTGCAACACCATTCAATGCTGGGTGATGTAGTGGTTTTAGAGGGTGTTTGATTCCGAGTTTTTCGGAAATATTTCACACTGTTCTAATACAAACTGTGGATCATCTTCTAACTTCTGGAAACCCATAAATTGCAAACCAACGTTTCAAAATAGTTTTGGCACTTGTGGTATTGGGTACATTTATCCACTTGTTACGGCTCCAAGATACTCTTTCCATTCTACAAAGAAATCGGTATGTACTCATTTCCACAGTTTTCTTGTGTTTGACCATGGAATAAAAGGAACAGTGGTTGCATATTCATTGAGACAGACTTCACAACTTTTCACCAACTGTTCAATATTTCTATCTCCCTTTGGATACCAAAGCTTCTTGCCACAGATTTTATAAAGATTATCTTGTGTGCTCTTCTTGAAGTTTGTCTAACAATCTCTCTAAACGTTTGCGGATGAATGACTCTTAAACCCCATAAAAGGCAGCCTTCATTTATATTCAGTTCATTTTCATTGTGAAATGCTCTTGCAGTTTTCCCATCATCACACTTTTTAGACCAGCCATTCATGATATAATTAAGAACTTTACTGAACATCACATCCATAGAACCACAGGATCCTTACAGTGCATAGGGAGGCCATTCAGCCCATTGAGTCTGCACTGACTCTCCGAAAAAGCATCTTATCCAGGCCCACTCTATCCCTATAACCCTGCGCATTTAGCAACGCCAAGGCACCCAACCTGCACATCTTTGAACACTAAAAGGCAATTTAGCTTGCATATCTTTGGATTGTGGGAGGAAATTGAAACACCTGGAGGAAACTCTCACGGGGAGAACATGTAAACTCCGCACAGACTGTCACCCAAGGCTAGAATCAAACCCGGGTCCTTGACACTGTGAGGCAACAGTGCTAACCACTGTGCTGTCCTTCTGAGTTTCTTCACTAATTTCCCTGACCGACAATGGAGTATAATTTGCGTACGTGAAGTAATTCATGGGTAGCTCAGGAGCTAAAAATGAATCCATCTTCATGGGAAATTTCAAAAAAATATTTGCATGATCTGACATACCATCTTTAGCATTGTGTTAGCGAGGCATCAAAATAAACGCCCATCTCTGAAGCCTGGCTGCCACTATGGGATGGTACTTCCTCCTTTGAACCAAATATGATGGTCAATTAACAAAGTGAACTTCCTCCTAGATAAATATTTGAGGAACTTTGTAATGCTACTTATGCACGCTAATGCCTCTTGAGTAATTTTGCTCTGACTTTGTTGAAGTATGTGAAACATATGCTCCAGGCTTCACCTCACTGGGATAGCATCGCACCTAACCCCTGTGGTGGGGAATAACATGCTAAAATCAATCTTTCCTTGGGATCATTGTGGGTCAAAACAGCATCACTATTCAGTACCTTCTCCACATCCATAGAATCCTACAGTGTAGAAGGAGGCCATTCGGCCCATCGAGTCTGCACCAATCACAATCCCACCCACGTCCTATCTCTATAACCCTATGCATTTACCCTTGCCAATCCCGCTGACACTAAGGGGAAATTTATCATGGCCAATCCACCTAACCCACATATCTTTGGACTGTGGGAGGAAACCAGAGCACCCGGAGGAAACCCACACAGACAGTGACCCAAGCTGGGAATCAAACCCAGGTCCCTGGCGCTGTGAGGCAGCAATGTTAACCACTGGGCCACCATGCCGCCCAAATCTTCAAACGCTTTCTGACATTCCATTGACCACTCCCGCTGTATTCCACCTTTGAGCAGTTGATACCATGGAGCGAATGTCTTAGCTAAGTTGGAACTCTGCATCATGCACAAAAATCCCTGTGAATCTTCTCAATTTTTTATTCTCTGTTATCCTCACTTTGAAAATCTCCTCAACCATCTCCTGCGTTGGGTGGAAACCTTCACCGTCAGTTTGGAGACCACGTTATATTCCGCTTGACACTATGAAGCAACACTTGTGCTTCTGAGCTTTGATGCCACACTCTTGAAGTCAATCTAGGACTTTGTTCAAGCTTATAATGTTCTCCTTCTCTGTCTTACTGCGAATTTGAATGTTATCAAAGAAGCAGCACACTCCTGTCATCCCACTTAATGCCTGCTCCATGACACCCTGGAACATTATGGTAGCAATGGACGCTCCAAATTGCAGCTTTTCATACTTTAAAAAAAATTCATTCGTGGGACATGGGCATCGCTGGCTGACCATTTATTGCCCATCCCTAGTTGCCCTTGAGAGGTGGTGGTGGTGGTGAGCTGCCTCCTTGAATCGCTGCAGTCCATGTTCTGTGGGTTGATCCACAATGCCGTTAGGGAGGGAATTCCAGGATTTTGATCCAGCGACTGCGAAGGAACGGCGATAGATTTCCAAATCAGGATGGTGAGTGGCTTGGAGGGGAACTTGCAGGTGGTGGGCGTTCCTATTTACTGAAACCGAGACGGGCTTATACTCAACTACAGGCAGCCATTATTGAGCTAACTTTATTTACACCTCCCCAATGGTAAGGACAATATAACAGAATGCTCTGATGTTGCAATACATTACAATTACATGCAATTAACGTAACATATACTTTAATAGTGGCTGTTGAGCAAAGTCGATTCCTCATAATAGAAAGTAAGTTCACTGCTTTCAGGTGAGCTAAATTTCTAAATTAATTGTCAGGTGTGATTATTCTTTTATCCTTTTCTTTCTACAAGTGACTGACTTGGCTAATAAATGTTGAAACTTCTAGATAGATTCATTGCAAAGATTACCAAATAGACTTGTCTCTTTGAAAGTTCCAGACAGATACTGAGATGAAAAGGGTAGGTTAATAAATACCTTTTGAAACGGTGACTGGAAGAAGCAGAATATAAATAATTATCTGTTAAATTCAATGAAACTCCAGATCAGACGCATATTTGAACAAATTATACAGCATGTTCGTATTTGAAACGAGTGCCTCCCTTAAGCAATGGCCCAACCAACTCATCTTTACAACAATATATCAAGTTAGGAGAGAATTTGTCAATTAAGCTTTTCTTTTAACCTATTATGTACCATGTCAGAATTAAGCCAATCCCAGCTGAGCCCCGGGCAAAATTGCTTCATTTTTACCTGTCCGTGCTCTTACAAGTTGCCATAGGTTCTTCGGCATCAGTGTTGGGTACAGCATGACGATATCGTGTTGGCGGATCGGTGGCAACGGTCCCAGCTACCATCAACATTTAGTGATTAATACGTTCACACAGAATGAGAGCTGACTTTGAAACTTTGGGCACATGTAATATGGAATCTTTTCATCACTGGAGCATGTAAATAGATTCAAGCTTGAAGCCATTTGGATGCTTTTCAATCACTTTGTGAGCCCAACGCACAGTACATTCAAGGCAGTTTGGATGAAGAAATGTTTGTGATTTCTTACACTTGAGTGCTGTGCAGGATTTAGTCCTTGAGCCTTCTTGAAGTGACACTGATGCAAATGGAATTCTGTACTTTTTCAATTCAACACCTTAGGTGCACAGAATAGTGGGGTGAACATTCCCAGCACCCTAAAGGTCAGACACATATTTGAACAAGTTGTTACCTACAGGTGATCTGCGCTATATATGAAGAGTAGGAAGTGGATCTTGTGTTTACATTCCAGAATGAGAGGGTACCAGGGTTTGGTTAAATTTACAACCATTTATGGCATTGCCTGGTGTGTGAATCTACTGATGAAAAAGTTACTGTTGCTTCCAATAGCATAGGTTATCCACAAGACTAAACAGTTTGTCATATTTCTTTTCATTCATTCAAAGGATGTGCACTTCACTGGCAAGGCCAGCATTTATTGCCTATCCCTAATTGCCCTTGGGACTCTGGGTGCTTGTTGACCCATTGATTCTGTACAGAAAGAACTGACTGACACAGATCAATTGTTGAATCTAGAACAGTAACCCGGGAGTTTTCATTTGACTAGTCTTTTGAAAGAGCTTTTAATTTATGGGTGGCACACAGTGGTTAGCACTGCTGCCTCACAACGCCAGGGACCCGGATTGGGTCACTGTCTGCGTGGGGTTTGCACGTTCTCCCCAAGTCTGCGTGGGTTTCCTCCGGGTGCTCTGGTTTCCTCCCACAGACTGAAAGATGTGCTGGTTAGGTGCATTGACCTGAACAGGCGCCAGAGTGTGGCGACTAGGGAATTTTCATAGTAATTTCATTGCAGTGTTACTTGTGACTAATAATAAAAAAAACTTTTCTCTTTCTGACTAAATTTGTAATATTTTCAAAAAATGTTTTGTCACTTTTCTTCAATTCACTTTTCCCTCTTCTGATGGTGTTTATTTCCTTACCGAATGTGGTTTCACAGATCCCAATTCCCTTTTGTTACCTCATCTAAGCAGAACATTGCTAATTAGTGAGCCTTGTGGATGAGTGTGGGTCGGCTGTCTAACTGCAGGTGACACCATTGCAAACCCTGTCTTCACACAAGGTCCAGACAAGCACAAGTCCAGAGGTGATTGATGAACAACAAATTATGAACAGACATTCTGGCTGTTTCCTTAAAGAAAAACTCAGTGGTCCTCTGTTTCTGCCTTAAATTAAACTGAGAACCAACCCTGGTCATTATTGCTCCATATTTGCTACCAAAACTGGCAGAATTATTGGAGGATTTTTAAAAGAAGTTTGTTTCTAGTTGCGTTCTTTTATGTTAGCGCTTGCATGTTATTGCTGAATTCTTGGGTCTACCTTAGAATGAGGATGTTGCACAGCTGATCTACCTGTCTGCAAAAAACATTAGTTCCTCAAAGGGGAATTCTTCATGGGCACACTGCCGTTCTTGTATATCTGTACAGATTGAATTCTTCACAGAAATTGAGGAATACTGTTTTAATAAATAATTAACAGCTTTGGGATGACCATATGGAAATAGACTTTGTCAAAAGGCAGATGAACTATATTTTGCAGTGACATAATGGAAGAGAAACCATTGAGAAATGTGCAGTACCATTCAACTTTCTCAGTATGCAGGCTGGAGGTTGACTGAGAAAATGTCCTAATTTTTCCTGTGAAGCAGACTGATAGAGCTAGGGCAAGTAACCTTGGCACAGGTAATCTCATGTATCATATCAATAATTTTCCAAAGAACTGTTTCCTTTGTGATTTTTCCTACTACTAACTTGTACTTTCCCTTAGCAGCACATATATGGTCTACTTAATCTTCCATTAGAGGACGGCACAGTGGTTAGCACTGCTGCCTCACAGCGCCAGGAATCCGGGTTCGACTCCCGGCTTGGGTCACTTGCGGAGTCTGCACGTGTCTGTGTGGGTTTCCTCCGGGTGCTCTGGTTTCCTCCCGCAATCCAAAGATGTGTTGGTTAGGTGCATTGGCCATGCTAAATTCTCCCTCAGTGAACCTGAACAGGCACCAGAGTGTGGCAATTCGGGGATTTTCACACTAACTTCATTGCAGTGTGAACGTAAGTCTACTTGTGACTAATAAATAAACTTTAAAAACTTTAGGTTGTGTGTCATTTAGCAGGTGACCCTGTTTTTGGCCTTTTTAAAGAGTGTTGCCTTCAACTTGAAAGTCCATGGAACTAGGCTAGATTGTTTGGCTGTTTTAAAATTTCTTTTCTCATGCGTTTTGTACCACTCCAAATGTTTGGGTCAAATTGAGAACCAGCTATGTGGGAAATAATGAATATAATCCATGTCTAACCATTGGCATTGCAGCAAGTTCATGCCAGTAGTCTGTGGAGAACCAATGGTCCATACGGCTCCTGCCACTTGATCTACTGTATTAATGTATCAACATTCTGTGTCTGAGATTATTCCAGGAGCTTTTAAAAAGAGAATTGTCAATTTGAGGAAGGAATTTGTTCAAAGTATTCCTCAACTGTATAGACTAAAATGATCAACTCAGCTGAATTTTATTTTATATTTTTGTGTAAACATAAATGTTATTATTTGCATGGATCTCCTGCCAGTGGGTAGAGTTAAACTATATTGCTGCCAGTCCCCAGCCCAGATCAATGGGAGGAAGGAAGGGCACCCTGCTGTTAAAAACTCCTGGCAAACCCAAATGAAATTATGATTGATGGGAAGATGACCACCATTGTGGTGACCCTATGTATGTGGGAAGAAAGTCTCAGAAGGTAAGCCCTTAACAAGCTCCCTAATGACCTCAGCACGCAATTGATGAGGTGGGTGACTTCACTTTACTGCCCTCTCCCTGTCCTGCATTGTGGGGAGGCGATGGCCCAGTCGTATTATCGCTGGACTTTTAATCCAGAAACTCAGCTGATGTTCTGGGAAGCTGAGTTCGAATCCCACCAAGCAGCTGGGGGAATTTGAATACAATAAAAAAAATCTGGAATTAAGAATCTACTGATGACTATGAAACCATTGTCAAGTATCAGAAAAACCCATCTGGTTCACTAATGTTCTTTAGGGAAGGAAATCTGCCATCCTTACATGTGACTCCAGAGCCATAGCAACGTGGTTGACTCTCAACTGCCCTTCAAGGGCAACTAGGGATGGGCAATAAATGCTGGCCAACCAGTGATGCCCATGTCCCATGAATGAATTTTTCAAAAAATTCTCTGGAAAATCAACAGTGTTGGAGGTAGCAGGCTCCTTTTTGTCCCATCCCAATTGGGGATGGGAAAATCTGGATAAAGTTGTCCAATGTGTTCGTCCAATCAACACAAATTCTTTGTGCTGGAGTTTAGGCTCATGTTTTCCTCCAAATCCTTTATAGGTTCCAGTAAAGTTTTCAGCTATGTTTTAACACCATCTTGCACTTTGACAAGCATTCTCTATTTCTAAATCCCCTGCCTCCACCAGCAAATTAGGGACATTGGCATTTTACTTTGTCCTTGAGCTTGTAATATGACCAGTAACAGTGAGTGGAATTTAGCGGTGGGGTCTCTCCACCCTCCTCTCTACTCACAGTAGAACTGGTGGGAGGCCCAACACAGTTTAAGTGCAATCAGGCAGTTAACTGGACAGTGTTGGGCCTTCCACCTTAACGAGGTCCCAGGTGGATGGGCTGGCAGCTCCACTAGGAGTGGTGGCTGCTGCCAGGAATACACTTGAGGTTGTCACCAGGATTATAGCTGGATCCTTGGACACTTGAGTGGTGCAGGATGCAGTTTGTTGGTGGGAATCGGAAGTGAAGAGGGGAAAGGTGGGGGAGGGGGGGGGTCAACACATGGCAAATCTCCAGATTGGGCACCAAGTCCCTGAGAATAAAGGATACTTCCCGCCCCTCCAACCCTGCATATGGGGCCGCAGGCAACCCTGACCATAGTTTGCTGGACGCCTTTGGGAGCCATACGAGTCCCATTGGCATCCCTGAGCCACCTCACGGCTGTATCGGGGCTTATTGGCTCTAAGTGGTTCATTGAGTCTAATTGGCATCTCTGTCAAGAGGCAGAATTTCCCTGTCGGGCCCTACCCTCCCCCTCACTAGCTAAGTGTCAGTTTTCCCTACGCCAGGAATCAGGTGCAGATACTCCCACCCGATTCTCCTGGCAGTCCTCACCATCTTGCCTCTTCTGGTGGGCTCCACAAATTCAGCCCCATATTCTAAACGTGATGCATCCCCCAATTTGTTGAAAGTTTTTTTAGTTCAATTTAAACTAATCCGTTGTATTGTCCATTTGTAATGCCTTTTACATGGAATGCTTCTTATTGTTTACCTACAATCTAGGAAAGTTTGTCTTCATGTAAAATTGAGCGTAAATAACTTCAAAGCATTTTACAGCTGAGTTGAGCAGATTTTTAAAAAGAAACCTGGGCAGGTCTGTGGCCAATACTGCTATGATTGAGGGAGTAGGCAGTGCTGAATCTCATAAATTGACTATGTCTCAAGTCAGAAGTGTTGGAACCAATGATTCCAAACTAAATATTATTAAAACAGTAAAAGCTTTTTCTAGTACTTGTTAATTATTTAACTTTTTTGTTGGTCAAATTATATGCTTATGATCGATCCCAACTAAAATAATGATATCAGAGAAGAACAATTTTGAAATTTTATATGGAAAAATATATTTGGAGTCAAGACTTTTAATAATGAAATATTCCTTCTAAAATATTGTTATGTACTGAATGAAAAAAACTTCTTGAATTTAATATTTTCCAGATTCAGTACAAGAGATAAAGATTATAAGCTATTTAGAACAAAATAGTGTGTGTGTGTGTGTGTATTATAAGCTATTTAGAACAAAATAGTGTGTGTCTAAGCCATAATCAAATAGATATTGTTACGACTTTTTTCAAGTGTTGAAATGTTCTAAAAATATTTGCTGTCACACTTTTGATTTTTATCTATGGGAGAATTTACGGTGAATGAAAAACACTAAAGGGTAACTTTGCAATACAGAATTTATTCCAGGCAAGACTTAATAACTTCTGACCCTCAAAGTCACAGTTAGCTTGCCGGTGTTAATTTTCTGAGTGGATTTAAGTTCGATGTTGTGCATTTATTTAGAGTATTCTGCTTATTGATAATTCAGAAAATGGTTTCATTTTTTAGGGAGTGGGGGCTATGGCCCAGATTTTCACCACGCTAGGGATGCTCTCTGTCATGGCAAACTGTCCCTGCCCCGAATATGGCTATTCCCATTTTCATGGGGGTCGGCGCGTTTTATAAAGGCAGCTGGCCAGTTAAATCATGAACTGTTTCCACCCCAGTCGAAAATTGGTATCTGAGGAGTGTGGAACCTGATGTGTGTGAAGTAGACCAGCTAAGAGCTGGTCTGAACTTTGTGTAATTCTTTGGATAGCCGAGGAGGTAGCATTTACTTCAAAAATCTATTCACAGCCCTAGAAGAAGCACAAAATAAATTCCAACACTCACCCTTTAACCCAAGGAAGGAGGAGGGTGGGGTCCCTGGTCTCGCAGGGCAATTATTTTTGCCGCTACTGATTAATACAATGAGGTCCCAGGGAGAACTTTATGTTGGAGAAGGGTGCATAGTGCTTCGTGTGGTGGAACATAGCAGATGGAGGCATGGCACCCTTGTCCATAGACATTATGGAAACCAGTCATCATGAGCAGCTGCAGGCCAGGGGAGGGCACATGGTTAGGAAGGAGGAACTGCTGCCTGCACATTTGGAAGGGGGAGTGGAGCGGCAGGACAATCAGGTACTCCCTTGTAGGGTGTACAGACATAGGACATCCTACCTCAATATGATGAAGGACCAATGTCAAAGGTGACTGAGGTTAAGCCTCAAAGTGGTGGCAGACCAATGTTGCATGGTCCATCAGGAATTTGCGCCACAATCCATTGACCCCCCATGATCTGCCAGTAACTATGAAGGTAACCATTGCTCTTGCCTTTTATGCCTCAGGGTCTTTCCAGAGACCATCCAAAGACCTATCTGATATATCCCAGTCAGCAGCACACAGGTGCATTAAGGCTGTAACTAATGTCCTGGTTGCTTGTGTGGGGGAGTAGATTAATTTCCCTTTCAATTTGGCGGCTCTGATGCAGAGAGCCACGGAGTTTGTCCAATTAGTAGGCTTCCCTCTGGTGCAGACTGTTATTGATTATAGTCATGTCATCACTCAACATGTGGACATCTTTCTCAACCAGAGGTCCTTGTGCTCAATCAATGCACAGGTGGTTTGTGACCACAACAAGGTTTTCCTTCATGTGTGTTCAAGGTTCCTGGCAGCTACCATGTCTCCTTCATACCAAGGACTTCCCAATTCCCTCAGCTGTTTCAGCCATCAATGCAGATCCATTGTTGGCTTCTAGGGGATAAGGACTACCCCTTAAGAACTTGAATAACGACCCCTTTTAGGATGCCATAAACAGAGGCAGAGTGCAACTACAGCAGCAGCCATCATGTCACCAGGAGTACCATCGAACAAGACATTGGCATTTTAAAGATGCGCTTCTAGCCATGATCGCTCAGGTAGAACTCAGCCATATGAACCAGCAAGGGTGTCAAGAGTATTAGTGAAATGCTGCATGATCACATAGACAGGGTTGACTCTGTGCAGGAGGGAGTCATTGCTGGATGGATCCTTTTCCAAAAAGGATTCTCATAAGGCTCTCCAGTATCATAATTGCCATCAGTCAGTCTCTGATGACTTACTTCCACCTAAAGAAACTTGTACATTGACTCCGTGACTATTCAAGGGGCTGCCCAACCCCCACAAGGAAGAGAATAGACATCAGTGAGATGGACCCAGTCATATTCATCTGGCAGAAACCTTCACCATCATAACTATGGGCTTCATCATATTGCAAATACATGATAGGTAATAAATCATTCACAACCTGCTTTCCCTCCCCCCCCCTCCATATGGGGTTTGATGTTGTAGCATAAATGCAGATCAGGTATCATGTGCATCCTGTTAAGGGTAGGTTTCTCCTCATGTATTTGGGGTGGCACAGTGATTACCTCTGTTGCCTCTCAGAGCCAGGGACCTGGGTTCGATTCCCGGCTTGGGTCACTGTCTGTGTGAGTCTGCACGTTCTCCCCGTGTCTGCGTGGGTTTCTTCCGAGTGCTCCGGTTTCCTCCCACGGTCCAAAGATGTGCTGGTTAGGTTGATTGGCCAGGCTAAATAGCCCCTCGGTGTCAGAGGGATTAGAAAGATAGATATGTGGGGTTACGGGGTTAGGACCTGGGTGGGATTGTTGCCAGTGCAGCTTTGATGGGCGGAATGGCCTATTTCTGCACTATGATTCTATTCCGAGGATGTCAGCACTCATACTCTGAGCAGACTAATCCAGGCTAGGGAGAGAGGTTTGTACCCTCTCCTGGTCAAGTCCTTGCTCTTACATCCATTCCAAGTGTTGCTGCATGTGTCTTTCTATTAGACTGACCAATCTCTCATGTTCCAAGCTCATGCGGTTGAGCCCCTGGGCCAATGTGGAGCTGCAGCAATGGACAGCATTCACAATCCAAGTGCTCCGACTGCCTCAAGGAATTCTGCCTGATAACCACATACCTGCTGCTGATTATCTATATTTGCTGTCCCGAAAGATGACTCCCGAGGCTCCATATTCCTGCCCACTCCAGCATCAGCGTGACTTTCCTCCCTCCTTTGAGGGGTCTGTGTACAGATGTATCTGACTCTGACATCTCCTGTTGCACTCTGGTGCGATGCCCTTCATTGTGTGTATATATGTGTGACACCCCTCTGAAGTGCTCATATCCGTGTTGGTGGGTGTCAGCTAGTATGGTGTGATGCTGCCTCTTCAGACATCTATTCCTCTTCCTGATGTCCAAGGGACAATCTGGTTTTGGAGTCTGGGAGCAGGAAGTTTTTACCCAGGAGCAAAGATCTGGCCCTTTATTTGTAGAGCTCTGCACTGCAAAAGCTCTAACATGCTTCAACGTCATGTCAAAGCATTATGTAAACGCAAACTTCTATCCTTCCATCTTTCCGGGTGTCCTGTTAACTTAGGATGTTTGGCTCAAAATTTTAAAGGGAGATTTTAGTTAAATAGCTTGGGCTGTTACAGCTGCAGAGATAACCTTGTTTTACGGTTGGTCATGAAAACCTTTAGCCCCGTGACTGAACAGTGAGTCAGGAGTTCTGAGAGGTCTTTCCAAATGACTTCTGCATACCATAAAGTAATGCAGACCCTTTAAATATCCTCTGTGACAGTGCACACATTTTGCTCTGAAATGCAGAACTGATCTTGAAAGGAAATTTAAATTTCTGGGCTATTATTCAATTGTGGAATGAAAAATTATTGTCTCCATGACCAACTATAGAACTGTGTTTAACCTCTTCCGCCGCTCACAAGATTTTAACTGTGGTGGTGCATAAACCCCTCTGGAAAAGAAGGGAATAAGTACGGTTGTCATGTGGCAGAATTTTACAGCGCCGTTGTGGCAGGAGCGGGCAGGAAAATGCGGCGCGGCGTTCAAAAGTCCATTGGCAGCGGCGGGACCAGAATATCCTGCCAGCAGGAGGGCCCATAGAATTCAGTCCATGGTGCTTGGTGACTGTGGAAGTACATTTTTGAGTAAGGAACATATTCAGCACATCTGTTGTACGAAGGTGAGTGTGATTGTCAAAGGAGGAAACGAAGTGATCTTGACCTGACTTATCAGGTAAATGCATTGTGTGTGGCATGATTTCAGGGCATGCTATCTAAACATCCCAGGTTCGACATCTGTATTGTGTTGAATCAGCTGATCTCAGCCAAGGAAGCAATTTAGCTGTCGCAACTGGGCCATGGAGCAGCAAAGTAGATTAGCAGTGGGTACTGTCCAAAACTGATGCCCCAAAACCGCAACCAGAAAGTGTGTACAAAGAACAAAGAAAGGTACAGCACAGGGACAGGCCCTTTTGGCGCTCCAAGCCTGTGCCGATCATGATGCCTGCCTAAACTAAAATTGTATGCATTTAGAGTCCGTATCCTTCTATTACCATCCTATTCATGTATTCATTTAGTTGCCCCTTAAATGCTGCCATCATACCTACTCCCACCACCTCACCGGGCAGCGTGTTCCAGACATTCACCACCCTCTGTGTAAAAAAAAACCTGCCTCACGCATCTCCCGTAAACTTTTGCCCACGCACCTTAAACCTATGATGTGTAGACAAAGGCTCCGTTGTGATGCTTCCAAGGTGAAATAGCTGAGCAGCACTTTTCTCTGAGCTCATGGATAAAGGATAGTCACTTAAATGAAGAAAGCTCATTCTGCCTAAAGTAAAATAGAAATCCGAGTTTGTTTTAGTTGCTATAAATGTTACTTCCGTGAAAATACAATTCAGAAACTTTTTTTTTCTGTAGTCTACATTTGTATCTTAGAACTTAGGCTAAATCTGTTGCAGGGCATCTGTATAAAGCGAGAAGTATGCCTGTTCCCCTGTATTAAACAATACTGAAGTTTCTTAAATCAATGCAAGTGGCCAGGGCTGTTGTTCGACAAACATTCAGGAAGACAACAAGAAAAAAATTCACTTTTTTTCCCCCTGCAATCCTATTTTAAGAATTGTGTAGAATTGCTCGCAACAAAATATTTTGAACGCGCGAATGCCAAATTAAGCTGGTTGTTTCTTGATATTTTATTTAAATTGCATAATTTTTTTATTCGTTCAAGGGATGTGGACATCGCTGGCTAGGCCAGCAGTTATTGCCCATTCCTAATTACCCTTGAGAAGGTGTTGTTGAGCTCTTAAACTGCTGCAATCCATGTGTTATAGATACACCCACAATGCTGTTAAGGAAGGAGTTAAAGGATTTTGACCAACAACAGTGAAAGAACAGTGATATATTTCCAAGTCAGTATGGGTTGCAGCTTGGAGGGGAACTTCCAGGGGGTGGTGTTCCCATGTGTCTCCTGCCCTTATCCTATATAGGGACTGCATCATTATCCCAATAGTATAATTTAGAATCCAAGCACATCACCATACTCGAGTAGTGACTCATTTAATATTTGTGCATCACAATCACTTGGGCTTTGAAGCTTCATTTAAAGATTTCAGTATATAAATCTCTGGATACTGCATTAAATTATCAAACCTTCTGCTAGTCCTGGATACCTGGACTCTGAATACTTGAGACAAAAAAATTCACTTCTTCAGGAGTTTAGCATGTGCAAGCAATCCAGAGAAGGAGCTAACCCAAGGAATGATTTCATTATTCCCATTACTAAATATCACTTGTTCAGCATTTGTTCTTTTTGATCATTTGCTTTACCCTGAGATAGAAATTATAAAGCATTTCTAAAGCTACTGACTGATGCGACTGTTACCCCAAGTTAATTATTCACTTTTAATAGTTATCTCACAAATTAACTTTAAAGTTTAGTGCATCTTATGAATAAAATAATGAATTGATTTCGATTGAAAAGAATTTCAATTTGCAAACAGAAAAGATATAAGTATGTTCTGTCCAAAATGCCTGATAAAATTCACCCTTCTATTGCTAGTTCTTCCCAATTATAAAATTGACTGACCAAAGTTGGCTCCATGTTTCCAATTAATTTAAAATCTTTGTCTGTATCTTCAAGGTGATTCCTTACTCTATAACTTTCTCCAGCCTTTTGACCGCAACCCCCCCGCCCTCTTCCCACCCACTTCTCCACTCTCTGCCAGCTCTCCACCAATTAGTTCTTCAGCTCTGACTTCTGTTTATCCTTCATTTCCTTCACCTCACTTGGTGGTAGATCATTCATCCACCTTGGTCTTTCCAGAATTCTCTTTCCTAAAGCCCTTTTCGTCTATCCCCCTTTAAAACCTCAAAATCTCTTCCAAAGATACTGCCATGTCTTGCCATCTATCCCTTTTCAGGTTTTCCCTGTCTGTAACGTTCTCAGGATGTTTTTCTATGTTAAAGATGCTACACATATTCAAGTTGGTATTGTTCCAATAAAGAACTTAATGCCATTGAAACAACATTGTTTCTGGTTTTTTTCAATGTGAAGAAAAATGTTTTTATTTAGCCGGTAGTTACGATCTGTAAGGCACTGCCTGAAAGAGTGGTGGAAGCAGATTTAATTGCAGCTTTCAAAATGGAACTGGGGAAGCACCTGAAGGGAAAAGAATTGTGGGACTCCAGAGGAGGAGTATGGGAGTGGGAAGGCTCTTTCAGAGAGCCAGCACAATCTTGAGGGGCCGAATTGCCACCTTCTCCTGTGGTAACCAGTCTATAATTCTATGATTTGACATATACACTTATTGTTACCCAGGTTGTGTGTAAGTGGAATGGTTTCGAGTAATAGTACTAATTTTGTGAACCTTTACGTATTTCCAATTATATAGAGCTTCGTGAGAATATTCACTTAATTGCAAAAATACGTTTACGTGATGCAGATAACAGATTTATTCCTGACGACAGGGGTTGAATACCACTGCAAACTTGGCATTTTCTGTTGTGTTTTGAACAGAAGTGTGGCATATTCTATCCAATCCAGGCACAGGTAGGCTAATGCAATCAAACTGCAGTGCAGTAGACTGGAATTGAGGAAGTAAGATGCTTCCTTTCAAATATTGTGGGAGTCATTTAGGTGGAGTGCTGGAGAGTAAGTGGTAGACTCTGTGTCATAAGGTTTTGTAACACAGGACATCCACCCAACTTTTAATTACTCTCAAGTACAAATTGTGGAAGTTCAGTCCTTGGTTGGATTTGATCCAATTTTGGGCTTCTTTATCAGATGCCAATTTAGTGGAAGGTCTGCCTGAAGTGGAGTTCCTCAGCTCCTCCAGTCCCTTCCTGTCCCTTAATGTAATCTAAGGGAAACAGAGCGAAGGTTGCAGTTCAAATCACATTAGATAAGCCACAATATATCTCAGTGCAAGTTCCATTCACAGTCTATAATTTTTGTCTTGGCTGCAAACTAGTGTACATGATATACAGTGCTTAGTAAGAATGTAGTCATGGCATCTGTTCTCAACACGTCAGTGGAGCTGTTAGGTTTTTTTCCTTTGTCTTTGTGAAAGGGATCTGATATGGACTGTACATTTTAGCTAGGACTGTGCAACAGAGGGATCTGTATGTTGGCCCTGGAACTCGTGCATGATAACAGGTGCTTTTTTTTTCCAATCTCGGTGTAAGATTCCTCTGAATATCATAACAGAATCTTATGCCGCTTACAACAAGCTAACACGAAAACTTACAGCTCAGAGTTCGGAATAGTTTTCATCGCACAGTCGTCGTTACCTAATCCTGGGAAAGACAGTGAATGGTCAGTTTGGCATTGATAGCTCGAGCTTTCTGGTACATTACCTGTGATCATTTAATAAATACTGTCATCTGAAACTAGTCAATAACAACCTTTTAGTTTCAGTCTTTTGGTGCCAACATTGCAGAAGAATTTCACATTTAAGTCATAATTTTCTATCGAAGCAGTGCTCTTGCTTATTTTACTCTTGTTGTTTCTTTTCAAACTATACAGAATTCTCATTCTTCTATCTACAAAATCATACAAAGATGAGGAGGCAGAATTTGAAACATGGTTTGTTTCCTTCCTAGTGCCACAGCAATTTTATGCAGTCAGCAGCTAAAACAAATGGTAAAAATCCTGGGGCTGATACTTGGTCCATGGTGAATTAGTAAAATTTTGCTGGGATGCTGTTAGAGGCATGAGAGTTGTGGAAGAAATAAATTCAGTGTGCCGATTGCTATCCATTGGTTCCTCTCGTGGAAGTGGGCATGCATGGCTGTTGGGTGTGGATAAGATTAGGTTTGGCTGACATGTTAACAATAGCACCTCAGCTAAATGAGTGGAGGAAACCTGGTGCTTGAGAAACTCGACACAGCAAGGATTCAGCATTTTCAGGATTGGAGGGGATTGGAGAACATTGAGAAAAATAGTAAAATAGGTTCTTGTGTCCAAATGTGAGGGATTTATAGGTACTGCATGTTCTCAGTCTCAAACTGTTCCAGATCTGTTTCCCTTTGTGATTTTTTTCACATTCTTTTTATTTTCCTGTTGTCTGCACGCTGTATTTTACATGCGGCTGAAAGAGCAACTATGCAAACCATTCATGCCTGTGCTAGTATTGTGCTGAACTTCTTTGAGTTAGATCATTGTAACCTAGTGACAGACTCAACTTTCTGCTCCCTCGTGCCGTAGCTGCGACTGGCAATTCTTGTTGGTTGGACAGTGGTATGAACATGTGTACCCTCCACTGTGTGATCAAAAACCTTGCCCCACTTGCCCAAAGTCAAACAGGTTAAAGCACCCTTAAATGTATTTATTATTTGTATTGTACAGCCATTTATTAAAAATTTATTTTAAAGTTTTTTTAATGTGTTGAACTTGAACTATTGACGGCAGCAGGAAACATTATTGAATTGAGAAGGTTACCCAAAAGCCTTCTGTTTCTTTTTAAATGTGCCATCCATTACATACACATCAAAAGCTGACATGTTTAAAGTCTGCAATGTTATAGAAGCTGCATTTTAAAATGGTGTACATGTCACCATGGTGCTACTGTAAAACTGTTCTGTCAGATTATAGTGCTGAATATGGATTATTAAGTTTTGGATTTCTTTTCCAATTGGTGTTGTCTGTTGTATCAAAAAATTGCAGAATCTAAGCATACACCTTGAGTGGGATTTTCCCAAAATTTGGCTAAGACCGATTGTGGGCGGGAAAAGCGACGTTGAAGCCACCGTCACCAACAGCGGCTTTCTTCGCCATATTGTTCGGGACTTAGGCTCAGAAACCTCAAGGGGCGGGTCCCACGACGTAACTCTGATGGGCTGGCTCTGTCTGAGCCCGCCCCCTGCCAGCTGCTTAGTTTTTCGAAGATCGGGGTGTCACCTTTAATGGCTGCCCCAGTGCACAATAGTTCACCAGGAACCTCCCACCCCTCCACACACAACTGACCGGGCATGACCCTCTCCCCCTGTTGAGTGATGCACTCATCTCAGCTCTTCTGCGAGGTCTGCCCATCAGGTGCACGCCATGGGAGACCAATCCGGTTTCCTGCCAGTCTGCCCTCATGCCAACATGAATGGATTTCCTTATGGTAGTGGGGAGGGGGTATGATTCAGATGTAGCGGCCTGATAATATGCTAATGTATGGAGATGATGTTCCCGATGCGGAACCATGCTATGTCACTGGCGGGGGAGGGGGACAATCATGTCATGCTTTCACTTTGACATGAAACAGTTTGGACAGCTGGTGAGATTTTCCGCTCCTGTCGCTTAACCCACCTGACAAGAGCAGGAGTGGAAAATCCCAGCCTGTATCTTTAATTTCCCTGACCACAATGGGCCAATTGGAAAGCATGTTAAGTCTCAGAGCAAAAGATCCTTGAGCCAGATATTAATTGGCATGTCATGCTGAGCAAGCCTTTTTAAAGGGTTAACATGGAGAGAACTTAAATTCAAAAACTGCTGTACCATTTTTAAAAAAAAACTAGTTATGGGAAGTAAAAGGCAGCAGTTGTTTTGAGTGCAATTGTCATGAATTTTCAATCTTTGATTAAAATAAACATGGTCAGGGTAAGGATGGGCGGGATTTTCTGACCGCACTTGCCCTGAAACCAGAAAATCACACCCAAGGTCAACGGACCTTTCCATGGTCTGCCACCTTGTCCACTACAATTCCCGTGGCAGGCGGAATGGGAAAATTCGCCCCCATGTGTCTTGTGACTAAGTGAAGTGGCATATATGCCTTTTGATGTCTAAGGCTATAAACGTAACGTGATTCGTTTTAATATATTTTTTATTTTACGTGTCTGGGTAACTTTATATAGATTTTTAAAGGGTAAAATAATTTCTTCTGGCCAATTACATAATGTGCAATTGATCTGGTGTCAAATATGTTCATAGGCTGCTGGAGAGCTGCCAGTGTTTGAGTATGGCAATTAGATGGTAGCTGACTGTCGTGTCCCAACATGTTTGATGTATAATCTAGTGTTACATTGACTGTCATCCATCTCCACATGCAAATCATTTCAGTAACCTTTTAGCCGCACTTAAGATCTGGTTACACCTTCAGAATGCTTATAAAATGACACCTTCTAGTAATTTGCTCATGAAATGGAAATTAATGGCACCCGTTTGCTTAATGGCATGTACTTCTGAGGTTTTGAATCTCTACCACCCACTTGTCTGCTGCATCATGCTATCTTTGGCATGTAGGTTGTGCTCCACATTCAGAGGCTGGAGTCTTACCACCGTTCACGCCGGTGGGATTTTCCCATCCCGCCACAGTGCATGGAGATTTGGCTGGCTGCCAAATTCTCCGACCTCACTGCAGCGGGAGCGTGGCGTGAATGGCCAGTAGAACCACGCTGTGGTGTTTACAAATGGCTGCAAAGAATAATAACATGTAGTTACACTGTCTCAAAATGGGCAGGCTCGAGACCAATGCCTTACTGATTTTTGGATTTTGTCAGATTTTTTGTGTTGGGCACTTTGGGCAGTGGGCAGTTCAGGCCAGTTCATGTTGGGTGGGGTTAAGGGTTGCTTGGAGTACAGGAGTAGATTGGCGTGCATATAGCAAAGCAGATAGCATGTCTGGAGCCATGCAGCACCTTGCCAAATTGTCCAGGTAAGGTAATTTTAATTGAATAAAATATTTTTTAAAAATACGCTTGAAGTAGTTTTAAAATGTTCAGTTGTTGGATCATTCTAGTTTTTAGACAGCCAAGTTTGAGAGAGTGTGCCTGTGATAAATTTAGTGCAATAATTTAGTTACAAAGTGATTAACATTTTTGCTAGTAAATTTCTAAATTGCAATGAAACATAATTTGTGTGTGTGAGAAATTTTCAAACAATGCCTGCTTGAATTCTGAAAAAAAATCCAGCAGTACAATTAAAGGGTTTGCCTTTCTCAACTTGGGTGTGCCTGTTGTGAACTCAGCTGCGCTCATTCAGCCTCACCCTGTACATTCAAGTCTCTCACAAACGCCCATCTTCTCATATCCAACCACTTGACCTCTCCTTCACCCAAGATCTTATTGCCTTTGATGTCTTGATTTCTGATGAGGCTTTGTATCATTGCGTTCGCATCTTCCTTAATGTCCTTATGCCACCGAGTCACTCTGAGCTCTTCATTCTTTCCTTTCAACCCTGGAAAAACATGTCTTCCTCGATTATACCAGCATCCTTTAATTTGCAACTACACCTCAGACCCACCTGCTTCAAAATTGCTGCCTTTGTTGGTCTGCTAGACAGCTCTTTTGTAACTGTTTTTGAAGGTTCCTGTCGGACCCCTTCACTCCACTGCTGTCCCTGGTACTTTGTATTCACATCTGAGGGCTATGGGTTTAAGCATATTTGGCTTGCTCATTTCTTGGTCAAATCAAGTACTAGCATCTTCCCTTCACTGCTGTCATTCCTCTACCTACTCTCAAGATAATCTTGGATACGGAGGCCACAAAAAAGTCATCCTTGATCCACAAACCACCTGCTTTTATTTTCCTTTGCTACTCTGTGCATCATCAGCTTGGTATGAGAAATATCTGCAGCGCCAAGGCCATCTACCTGGCTGTCTCAGCCTCCTGCTGTTCTGTTACCTCCTGAATTCCTTACCACCTCCTCCCACCATCCCATTTCTACTTTTCTTTTTGTCTCTAAGACACCATCTAAGCAAAGCCATCCAAGCTTATCGTATGAGGAATGCATCAGGGAACTATTGTCTCTTGTATTTTTGTTCAGCTCAAAAATAGTGTATTGCCTGGCCCTGTTCCTTTTGCCTGCAGAGGACATGGGTATGAATATGTGTAGCCTCTAGCAATCGTAAGTAAGCCATATTGAATTGGACATCTCCTCTGTCGGACAATAGCGCATGTCCAGGCAATTCACCTTCTTTTAAAATTAAACAAAAACATGGGAGATGACAGTTCCCTGGTGCTTTCTCCAGCACAATGTCTCGACCAATCAGAGTCTACTTACCAAGTGATCAGCTTACATTCACAATGAATGAAATGACTGAAAATCTCCTAGTCATCACACTCTGGCACCTGTTTGTGTACACTGAGGGAGAATTTAGCATGGTCAATTCACCTAACTTGCACATCTTTGTACTCTGGGAGGAAACCCACGCAGACACGGGGAGAACGTGCAAACTCCACGCAGACAGTGATCTAAGCTGGGAATCAAACCTGGGCCCTAGGCACTGTGAAACAGTAGTGCTAGCTACATAAACTGACTTATCCCTTTAAAATATTACCTGATAGTGAAGGTTCATACCAGATTTTGCCTTCCACATGCAAATATCTTTGAGTATTATCTTGAAGAAGAAGTACACTTTGTGCCTAGAATAATGTAAGAATCATAGAATCATTATAGTGTAGAAAGAGACCATTTGGTCCATCGATTCTACATCGACTCTTCAACAGATGATCCCATCCAGGCCCTTTCTCATAACTCCATGTATTTACCCCCCACCCTAACTTACATATCTTGGGACACTAAGGGGCAATTTAGCACGGCTAATCCACCTAACCACATCTCTGGACCTATTTCACCAGTTGTGCCCAATGCAGTAACTGGCCCACCTTATACATTAGTGGACATAATGCTGTACTATTGGTGTTATGAGTTTCAAAAGAAAAATTAAATTAACCATATTAGCAATAAACTAAGGACTTGTGCTTATATTCTGCATGAGCACAGAGACCAGATGCTTGAACAGATTGTTATTTTCATCTGAAGAAGCAAGCATTTTTATGAGCAATTGCGTTTTACTTAAGTGCTGTTATTGAGCAATGGTCCAGCATTACGAATTTGTATGTTCTGCTTGTGTCGTTTGGAAGAGCTTTTTGTTCTCTGCTGCTCTTTCCCACAATCTGCGAAGTAGTGCTCCCGTCATAGACTAGGAAATGAACCAAAAAGAAGTTGATGCCAACACTGTGCCTCCATGTTCCAGTGTAAGTGGAAACTCTGAGAAACAGTCTGAGTGAAGGTTGTAGGAGGGAGATTGACCAGTTTCATTTCTGGTCTCTCTCACACTAGCTTTAAGTATGGCTTTTTTAAAATTAAAATGAAGTAATGTGAACTTCTAATCCTCTTTGGTATTGTCAATTTTTGACATGAAACAAATATAGTGTTTGCCAATCTAAAATATAACAGTTCTTTCATTTGACTTTTGCCGTTATTCTGTACACTCCTTATTTCTGATTTTGTGGAAACTTGGCAAATTTTTATATTCGTAGCATTGATAGCTCATAGTGTTTGTTTAAAATCGGAGCCTTGAGATTGCTAAACTTTAAATTTGAACGAAGCAAAATGTATCATGCTATGCACTCTATATTAACTCATTCACGTACAAGTAAGGGCAATAGGTGATCTATATGGTGAATATTGTCACTTCACAACATACCCACAGTGATGCACAGAACCTTGGTTGCACATTAAGTTGTAACAAGTTGTTGTGTCACTAACATCTAAGAGCCACCATACACTAAAATCGATTGAACCATCTGTGTGCACCATTAGCATTCCATTTTCATAAGTGAGAGTGTAGATGGAAAAATGACCAATAGGGAAGGGTTGGAAATTGAACGATATAATTTACAGTTCAGTGTGTTGAGACCTGCATTTTACTTAATAGAAATGAAAGCAGACCGTGTTATAGTGACTTCGGCAGTTGAGTGTCCGACAGCTTTTTAATATAATTTACTTGTTTTAAATAAGTGACTTTTGTCTGTTCTCAGCGAACTGAAGAATCATAGAATCTCTACAGAGGCCATTCGGCCCATTGAGTCTGAAGGATAATTCAAAACTGGTATTTGGGAAGTTTTCTATCATGTTGGTACCATTCTCCTTCTGGTGAACGTGATTGGTCAAGTACATCAGCCTTGCCAGAGATGGAATTGCTCACCTGAATTTGATGCATTCATTGAGGCAGTGATCTTCCCGTCTGGTCCAGTAATTCAACCCGTACAGCGGCCAGTACATTGTGCATATTGTTTTGGGGTTCAGCTTCCTCACATAATTGGTGGGACCATTGACTTCTTCCATCTTTTTTAGGAGGAAATTAAAATCCCAAAAAGCACAACATTAATTACAAAATCAGCCGCAATGCTCTGAAAGATACTATTGCAGTTGTATTGACATTGTGACTCTTTATGTGCACCACACTGAATAGTGCCAGCTCAGTCCCACCAGAATTCCCAGGAAATGTTCACGAGCTCCATATTTCCTGTTTTACATCAGGTAAAATAACATTAGAGTCCTAATTGGCCCATAGGACCACAGTTTAAAAATATTCAGATGCCTTCTGACTCTCCAAAGTGGGAGACTTGAGAGCCCTGATACCATGATTAGTATCACGGTAGTTTAAAGTTGGGATCACTATTTCTGTCATTTTAATCCCTTGGCCTGATTCATTCCTGCATGTCAGCTGTGGGGTTAAAATCAAGGCCAGGGAGTTATTGTTTGTCTGTTATGGAATATGCATGTTCTCCCTCTCGGGCCAAAGCTCACTTAACTAAGCGTAAAGAGTTTAGGTGCATTTTATCAATTTGTGCTTAGGAACATAGGAATACTGCTAAAGATGAAGCAAATGAAAGTATACAGCCTACCAGCAGCTAACTGGCAATCTTCATGCTGCTTGCAAGCCATTAGATCTTTGACTGGGAGGGTAATTTGGAGCTACAATTGTGGGAAAGATTCCAATAACAGGCAGCACCCCTCTTTAGGTTCCAACAATAAGGCAGACTGACTGTTCAATCATTATGAAGGGTGCCAACCAGCCTGGTTTAATTTGTCTTTTTTGATTGGTTCAGCAATAAAAATTGGATCTTAAATTTTAATTTAATTCGTAATTATGAACAGACATACGAGTTTCTAACCTTTGTTCATTTATTTTTGTCTCCTTTAGGATGGCTCGTACTTGGCAGAATTCCTGTTGCAAAAGGGCTATGAGGTGAGAGAGTGCAGACTTGACTGGCTGGTTTTGACTGCATTTATCCTGTTTCCTGCCTTGCTTTTAATCTGTGTGTTTTTCAGTGAAGTCCAGATAAATCATCTCAGTTGCAGAAAAGAATTTGCGACACGGCAAACCTTTTGTGCCAAGTCATGTTCTGCATTATCACTTGGTTCTGTTGTTACACATGTCCGTGGATTTGGGAGATACCTTGCACGCCATTCCACACAGTCAGATAAGCAACAACCCCAGAGAGAGAGAAATGCTTCATAAATCTGAGAATTGCACTGCACATTGTCAAGCTCTTGAACCATTTAAAATCACACTATAGGGAATTATGTAGGATATATGTCACAGAAACAAGCTATTCACCCCAACCAGTCCAACTTGGTGTTTATGCTCCACGTGAGCCTCTTCCCATCTTTTTTGATCTAAATCCACCACCCTCTGTTCTCTTCTCCCTCAGATGCTTGTTGTTTTATCCCATAAGTACATCTATACTATTTGATTCAACAATCTCCTGTGGTGATGAGTTTCTCATACTCACCACTTCTTGGGTAAATAAATTTATTCTGAATTCCCTGTTGGATTTCTTGGTGACTATCTTATATTGATAACATCTACGCTCTTTCACACAAGAGAATACACTATCTCTCCCCAGTCTGTCATGCCTTCCATATTTTTAAATGCCTCTATTAGGTCTCCCTTCAACTGCCTTGAGAGAAAAGCCTGTAAATCCTTTCCTGATATGTATCCCAACACCTTTCTAGTATCATCCTTGTAAATCTTCTCTGCACCCTCAATAGTGCCTCTGTATTCTTTTGATAATATGGTGACCAGAACTGCATGCAGTACTCTCTCAAGTGTGGTACAACCAAGGTTTAGCATAACTTTAATACTTTTGAATTCTATCCCTCTCGAAATTAAGCCTATTGCTTGGTTTGCTTTTTAATGGCCTTGCTAACCTGCGACACAACTTCTAATGATTGATGTGTTTGTACTCTGATTCCTTTGTACCCCCTGATGGACTTGTACCTTCTAAATAATAAATGACGTCCTTATTCATCCTACCAAAATGTACTACCTCTCATTGTCTGTAATTAAACACTTAATTGAGTCCTATTACAATAGATGAGTTTGAGAAGTTGGACTATCTTGTTCAAAATCACTTGGACGTACTAATCATATGATAGGGCCTACAATCCCATCTACTCTTCCATCACTCAATGAAAGAGAAAATAACATCATTAAACTCCTTAAGTAGTGCATTTCCCTTTTAGCTTCCAAGATGCACAAACAGTTGATTATCAGATAAACCAGTTAATCTATAAAAAATGTTAATGGTTAGCCCAGTCCATCACGCAAACTAGCCTCCCATCTATTGACTCTGTTTACACTTCCCGCTGCCTCAGAAAACCAGCCAGCATAATCAAGCACCCCACACACTCTGGACATACTCTCTTCCACCTTCTTCTGTCGGGAAGAAGGTACAAAAGTCTGAGGTCACGTGCCAACCGACTCAAGAACAGCTTCTTCCCTGCTGCCATCAGATTTTTGAATGGACCTACCTTATATTAAGTTGATCTTTCTTAACACCCTAGCTATGACTGTAACACTACATTCTGCACCTTCTCCATTCCTTCTCTCCTATGTACTCTATGCATGGTATGCTTTGTATAGCGCACCGGAAACAATACTTTTTGCTGTATTCCAATAATGTGACAATAAATCAAATCAAATTACATCTTAAATATGTAACCACATGTTTGTAGCTCTTCAATCAGGTTTCTGTTCCTGAACTGTCTTGAATAAAAGTCAAAAAATAAGTCCTCTGACCTTGATGCATGATTTATTTTTTGTCATTCTCAGTCTCTCTGTTGTCTTTGATATGGTTAAACACATCATTGCCCTCCCAAGTCTCTCCTCCATTGTTCAGCTCAGTGCAAATTTCATTCTTACATATTGAATAGCTAAAGAATCATCTGAAGTGAAGTATCTTTCCAATCCTGAGCCGTTACCCTGGAGTCTCCCAAGTATCTATCCTTGGCCCTTCTAATTCTCATTTATCTTCTTCCCCTCAGTGATATCAGCCAAAAGCACATCAGGTTTCACGTGTACATTGATGACACTCCACTATACCTCATCACCATCTCCCTTGGCCCCCTCAGTACTTCTGTTTTGTCAAACTTGTTTGTCATCAAATATTGTTTGAGTAGAAAATTCCTCCTATTGATTATTGGCAAGACTGAAGCAATTGTCTTTGGTCTCCACCACTAGCTCCATTCCCTGACTAACACTTCCATCTCTTGTCTGAAGCTGAACCAGATTGCCCACAATTTTAATGAACTTTTTGAATCCAAGTCAAAAATCCAACCACATATTCAACCATCATGACTGTCTATTTCTACCTCCATTATAATGACCAACTCCAACCCTGCCTCAGCTCATTTGCTGCTGAAACCCTTATCCTTTCCTTGTTACCTCTAGACTTGACTATTCCAATGCTATTGAGGAGGAACTTAATTCACCCAAAGGGTTGTGAATCTGGAATTCCCTGCCCAGTGAAGCAGTTGAGGCTACCTCATTGAATGTTTTCAAGGCAAGGATAGATAAATTTTTGAACAGGAGAGGAATTAAGGGTTATGGTGAGCGGGTGGGTAAGTGGAGCTGAGTCCACAAAAAGATCAGCCATGATCTTATTGAATGGTGGAGCAAGCTCGAGGGGCCAGATGGCCTACCCCTGCTCCTAGTTCTTATGTTCTTATGCTGTCCTGGCTGTCCTCCCATCTTCCATATTTCATAAACCTGTGCTCACCCCAAACTATGTTGCCCGTAACTTAACTTGCAACGTGTTTTGTTTGCACACTGTCCCTATGCTTACTGACCTACATTCGATTCTAATCTGACAACACCTCAATTTCAAATCATCTTCCTTGTTTTCAAATCCCCCGTTGCCTTGTCCAATCTATCATTGTAATCTTTGGAACCGCCTTTAGCCCCATAAACTTTTGAGATCACTGCTTCTCCAATATTGCCCCCTACCAAATACCTGATATTAATCATTCCACTATGGTGGCTTGCTTTCAGCAGCCTGGCCCAATGAAGCTTTGGAATTCCCTCCCTAAACCTCTCTCCCTCTGGAATTCCCTCCCCAAACCTCTCTACCTCTGGAATTCCCTCCCTAAACCTCTCTTCCTCTGGAATTCCACCCCTAAACCTCTCTTCCTCTGGAATTCCACCCCTAAACCTCTCTTCCTCTGGAATTCCCCCCTAAATCTCTGTTCCTCTGGAATTCCCTCCCTAAATCTTCCTTCCTCTGGAATTCCCTCCCTAAACCTCCCTTCCTCTGGAATTCCCTCCCTAAACCTCCCTTCCTCTGGAATTCCCCCCCTAAACCTCCCTTCCTCTGGAATTCCCTCCCTAAACCTCCCTTCCTCTGGTATTCCCTCCCTAAACCTCCCTTCCTCTGGAATTCCTTCCCTAAACCTCCCTTAATAGACTTAATAGAGGTGTATAAAATTATGAAAGGCATAGATAGGGTGAACGGTGGGAAGCTTTTCCCCGGGTCGGTGGTGACGTTCACGAGGGGTCATAGGTTCAAGGTGAAGGGGGGGAGGTTTAACACAGATATCAGAAGGACATATTTCACACAGAGGGTCGTGGGGGCCTGGAATGTGTTGCCGGGCAAGGTGGTGGAGGCGGACACACTGGGAACGTTTAAGACTTATCTAGACAGCTATATGAACGGAGTGGGAATGGAGGGATACAAAAGAGTGATCTAGTTTGGACCAGGGAGCGGCGCGGGCTAATTGTTCCTGGTTTCTCGTTTCAAGGCTTCATTCTACGATCATCTTGCTGGTGCCAGTACAGAGTGAGACTGCGGATAGTTGGGAACCTGTCTCGGGGGCAGGGGATTCATATGGTGTTCGTGGAAGTGGAAATGACTAGGGTTGGGAAGCATTTTCCGATCGGGGCCATTGTGATCTCCTGGACTCGTTTCGATCGCCTCAGGGGGTCGGAGAGGAATTTCCCAGATTTTTTTTTCCCCATATTGGCCCTGGGGTTTTTCACTCTGGGTTTTCGCCTCTCCCTGGAGATCACATGGTCTGGAATGGGGGGGTGGGGGTAAGTTAATAGGTTGTAATGAACAAAGCATCGTAGCTGTGAGGGACAGCTCGGTGGATAGGATATTGGTATGTAGATAGGCTGGAAAATTGGGTGGGGATCCTGGATTCAGGATTCAATCCTGGACCGGGGAGCGGCGCGGGCTTGGAGGGCCGAAGGGCCTGTTCCTGTGCTGTATTGTTCTTTGTTCTTTGTTGTTCTCTGAAATTCCCCCTCTAAACCTCCCTTCCTCTGGAATTCCCTCCCTAAACCTCCCTTCCTCTGGAATTCCCTCCCTAAACCTCCCTTCCTCTGGAATTCCCTCCCTAAACCTTTCTACCTCTTCTCTATTAAGATGCTTCTTAAAACCTATCACTTTGACCTTTGGTAATTTGTTGTGGTTACTCTTTCTGTGGCACAGTGTCAAAAATGTTTTTATTGATAAAGCCCTGGATAAGCATCTTTGGACATTTTTGCTATGTTAAAGATGCTTCAAATTGCAAGATCCTTAACCAGGGGGTCTCACTACCCTCAACAGTCCTCGCCACCATACTTTGATATCAACAATATGAAACAAACTATGGATAAAATTTCCTCTTTATGTGGAAAACCTTTAGTAACCAACTCAGCAATAGTATTTAATTACAACACTAGTTGCTTAGTCAGACCCGCATGCAGGAGCTTGGTCCCGGGTAGTTGGCCCGCTGAACGGGTTTTTCCACATGACTTCCAGTGACTGACCAAATCACACTTCCTGACTGCAACCCCAATGTCCTTGAGAGCCGTGGCATTTTACCCTTTACTGACTCTGGTCTCTCAGCACATCAGTCCAAAGATGTGCGGGTTAGATGATTGGCCATGCTAAAATTGTCCCTTAGTGTCCTGGGATGCGTAGATTAGAGGGATTAGCGGGTAAAATATGTAGGGATATGGGGGTAGGGCCTGGGTGGGATTGTGGTCGGTGCAGACTCGATGGGCCGAATGGCCTCTTTCTGTACTGTAGGGTTTCTATGATTCTATGAATATCTTAAATCGGGTCATCTGATTGGATTGTCAATCTCACCCTGGCCTTGAAAAGACAACCTGCACTGCATCATTTCCAGCTCCTGAGGGGGGTGTCTGCAGGTAGCTGCCAGCAATGGATGTAATTTCTATATCTTGGTAAAAGTAGGAAGGGAGCCATTCCCACACAATGGCAAGAGGCCATTGTCTAGTTCAGTTTCTTTAATCAGAGTATCTGGGTGTCAGTGGCATGTCCTGACACGTGTGCGCGCGCGTCTAGTCTTTTATACATTCATGGGACATGGGTGTCGCTGGCTGGCCAGCATTTATTGCCCATCCTTAGTTGCCCGAGGACAGTTGAGAGGCAACTGCATTGCTGTGGCTCTGACGTTACATGTACGCCAGACCAGTTAAGGACGGCAGATTTCCTTCCCTAAAGGACATTAGTGAAGCAGATGGGTTTTTCTGACAATCGACAATGGATTCATGGTTATCAGTAGATTCTTAATTCCAGATATTTTTTATTGAATTCAAATTCATCTGCCATGGCGGGATTCGAACCCGGGTCCAGAAAACATTAGCTGAGTTAGTGAAGAAAGTTATCTCCAATTGCAACGGGATCTTGATCAATTGGGCCAGTGGGCTGACGAATGGCAGATGGAGTTTAATTTAGACAAATGCAAGGTGATGCATTTTGGTAGATTGAACCAGGGCAGGACTTACTCAGTTAATGGTAGGGCATTGGGGAGAGTTACAGAACAAAGAGATCTTGGGGTACATGTTCATAGCTCCTTGAAAGTGGAATCACAGGTGGACAGAGTGGTGAAGAAGGCATTCGGCATGCTTGGTTTCATCGGTCAGAACATTGAATACAGGAGTTGGGGTGTCTTGTTGAAGTTGTACAAGACATTGGTAAGGCCACACTTGGAATACTGTGTGCAATTCTGGTCACCCTATTATAGAAAGGATATTATTAAACTAGAAAGAGTGCAGAAAAGATTTACTCGGATGCTACTGGGACTTGATGGATTGAGTTATAAGGAGAGGCTGAATAGATTGGGACTTTTTTCTCTGGAGCGTAGGAGGTTGAGGGGTGACCTTATAGAGGTCTATAAAATAATGAGGGGCACAGATCAGCTAGATAGTCAATATCTTTTCCCAAAGGTAGGGAAGTCTAAAACTAGAGGGCATAGGTTTAAGGTGCGAGCGGAGAGATACAAAAGTGTCCAGAGGGGCAATTTTTTCACAGAGGGTGGTGAGTGTCTGGAACAAGCTGCCAGAGGTGGTAGTAGAGGCAGGTACCATTTTATCTTTTAAAAAGCATTTAGATAGTTACATGGGTACGATGGGTAATAGAGGGATATGGGCCAAATGCGGGCAATTGGGATTCGCTTAGGGGTTTTTTAAAAAAAAGGGCGGCATGGACAAGTTGGGCCGAAGGGCCTGTTTCCATGCTGTAAACCTCTATGACTCTGAGTTTCTGGATTAATATCATTAGGCCATCGCCTCCCCTAGAAAGCTCCATATAAACCTCAGCGTTGATGTCTTTGATCAGAAACCTTCATCTGATGTCCTCCACACTTCATATTCCGACCACACAGTTCGGAGCTAAGGACATTGGTCCACTTCACATGTTACATGTTGACACAAGTATAAAGATAATGCAAGTTAAATAGAAGCAAAGGAAAGCTTTTCAGCATCACAGAACTACACAAAATATCAAAGTACCTTACAACGAAGCAAATTGTTGCCACTCTTGGCGATCAACTTGCACAGTAAGAAGTTTAACAACAACAATTCTGTTATAAAGCTCTGTTTGTGAACAGAATCCCCACTCACCTGAAGAAGGGGCTTAGAGCTCCGAAAGCTGTGTGGCTTTTGCTACCAAATAAACCTGTTGGACTTTAACCTGGTGTTGTTAAACTTCTTACTGTGTTTACCCCAGTCCAACGCTGGCATCTCCAGATCAACTTGCAGCCAGACTTCCATCCCACAACCATCTCACTCATCCCTCCACTGCCCCTGGTTAGTAAGTTAGATTTTGAATGCAAACATAACTGCCAGGCGGATCTGCTTCATTTTATGTGCATGCATGTCGAAGAAAGGATCTTTTAGAATTTGAATTAAAATACTATGCAGACCACAAGCTGTAACTGACATTACAATGCTCCTACAAGTCTACTCGACCTTTTTACAAAAGCAGCTCTCCAAATTCACCCTGTGTAATGCAGTCAGGTGATTTTGAGGTAACATTCCTTCCATTTGATGAAAGGCTTTTTATTGATTCACTAATGTTACCACTTGTGGTTGGTTGTTTTGCAGTGTTCCTTCAACACAATGTTTTAATTGGCAGGTATGCTGAAAATCACGTAGATTGTGGTGTCAGGACTTAGTGGGAAGGTTAGCAGTATAGTTGAGTCAGCAGCCCTGGGTAAGAATGTTAACAATTACAGCTGAGGTAGAGCATCTTCGGTTTTGGTAATTATCAATTTATGGCTTGTTGAATGAAGTTCATCAAACACTCAACACTCCTGGTGATAAACTTGCAGCCAGAGCTGCATCCCACAACCATCTCACGCATCCCTCCACTGCCCCTTGTTAGTTAGATTTCATGAATATTATAATGTGTTAGGTGCTCTTGCCAGATAGATATTTTGCATTCATGTATTATCATAGAAGCCCTACAGTACAGAAGGGGGCCATTTGGCCCATTGAGTCTGCACCAACAACAATCCAACCCAGGCCCTACCCCCATCACGGCACACATTTACCCTGCTAATCCCTCTAATCTACACATCCCGGAACACTAAGGGTCAATTTAGCATGGCCAATCAATCTAACCTGCATATTTTTGGATGGTGGGAGGAAAACCGGAGGAAACCCATGCAGACACAGAGAATGTGCAAACTCCACACAGAGTGACCCAAGCTGGGAATCAAATCCAGGTCCCTGGAGCTGTGAGGCAACAGTGCTAACCACTCTGCCACCTTGCTGCGTCATGTGAATGGTAATCCTGTTATTTCAAAATGTAATAAAGTTGACATCCAGTATTTGAGCAGGAATTTCCTCCAACTAAATATTGTGAAGACTGAAGGAATAAGGAATCATTAAGGAATATTTTAAAGGAAGAAAGTGAGGTCCAGAGGTAGAGAGGGAAATCCAGAGTTTGGGGCTTAGGCTAGTGGAGCTATTAAAATTGGGGATGCCCAAGAGGCCAGAATTAGAGAAGCACAAAAAGGTTGTGGTATTGGAGGAGACCAGCGATTGGGATGGGTAAGTCCATGGAGGGATTTGGAAAGAAGGATGCGAATTTTAAAATCAAGACATTGCTCGACCAGGAATAAATGCAAGTCAGTGAACACAGTGGTGACAGTTGAACAGAACATGGTGCAAGTTAAGACACAGCAGGTATAGTTTAAAATGACCCCAAGTTTACCTTTCCAGCTCCCAAGTCTTTTTTTAAAAGTCTCTTTAAAACCACTCCTTTGACCAAGCTCTACCCAACCTAATATCTCTTCCTTGACCTGGCACCCATTTACACATGATTATGCTTCTGAAAACACATTTGGACATTTTGTGAATTAAAGGTCCTATAAATGCAAGTTGCTGCCCTTGCTTTGTCATTGGAAAGTTGGGCCTTGTGGTGCAGTGGTAATGTCTCTACCGCTGGACCAGAATGTCTAGGTTTGAGTTCAACGCCAGGACTAGTTGGCCACAGAAGGAGCAGTCAACATGGTTCAACAGGCTGATAATTAGCTCGGAAATCCTTCCACCACTTCCCCCACTATTCCCCAAAGGGTAAAAAAAACGGTATGAGCATGAAGATACACTAACAACAACATTAGAAAGTTTAGCTTTGCAAACACAAGCTTTTAAGGTGCTTGATTGTCCTTCATGCTCTAATCTTTACTTGCATTGAAAGTAAACTAGGAGGCTTCATTCAATGTAGATTGGCATCAGTCAACTGGTCTGGTGGAATAAGGCATGGTAATTAATTGATTACTGTGCTCTTTGAATGCAAAGTTCAAAGGAGCTTGGAAATTTGCTCTGAATCCAAACACATGAGGTTCTAGAGCTTGATATTTCTAGCTAAAGAGAAAGTAATATTCTGTGTTTTTGAATAATAATGATCTTGGCTTAGATCTTTTATAAGCATTTGAGGTTTAACTCTGTAATTGATCATCATGGCAAGTGTATCTGATGTATTGGATGCCTGCAGCAGAAAGGTGCAGGCCAAACTTTATTTTTCATGTGTGGGATGGCTTGTGTCTTTATATATGTTGGATTAGCTTTATTTAGTTCTTTGCTAAGTAATCCAGAAAGTTGATTGAGGTAGCGCTATTAATGTTGGGTATATGGACTTTCAAAAGGTGTTTGATAAAGTAGGTTTGTTAGGAAACTGGGATTAAAGGGCAGTGCGTGTGTGAAAACAAAATTAGTTATGGGACAGTAGTGGTGAATGAACTTTTTCGGAAAGGAAAATGTGCAGTGGTGTACCCCAGTTTTGGGAACACTACTCCTTTTAATATACATTAATGACCTGGACTTGGGTATACGAGGCATAATTTCAAAGTTTACAAATGGCACAAAACTAAAAAATGTAATAAACAGTGAGTATAGTCACAAACATTTGGAGACTGGTATATGGCATGTCAAATTTCAAATCAGATGTGAAATGATGCAAATTGATAGATGGATGAAGAAAACAATATAAACTAAATGGTACAATATTAAAGGGGGCAGGAACACATGGGGTTGTACAAACAAATCTTTGAAGGTGACAGGACAAGTTGATAAGGTTATGTTAAAAGAAAGCAAAATGGATCTTTGGCTTAATAGAGGCAAAGTGTGTTAAAACAAAGAGGTCATGCTAAACCTTGATGAATTACAGGTCCCAGGTGTTCCAATTCTGGACACTTCAGGATGCATGTCAGTGCCTGAGAGGACATTTATTTGAATGGTGCAGCGGAAGCAGGTTACGTGGAGAGGCTAAAAACATTGAGATTATTCTTTTCAGAACAGAGAAGTTTAAGGGAAGTTAAGAGTTGTTCAAAAGTTCAGGAAGGATTTTGACTGCGTAAATAAGGAGGAAGATTTCCAGTGGCAGGAGAGATGGTAACCAAAGGTCCTAGATTTAAGGTAATCGGCAAAACAATCAGAGGGGATATAACTCATGTTCGTTTTTTAAAAATAATATATTTGTTATTATCTGGAATTAATTGCCTGAAAGGGTGATGGAAATGGCTTCAGCATGAACATTCAAAAAGGATTGGATGCTTTTTGAAGGGGAAATTAGCAATGGTATGTGGAAAAAGCAGTTGGACTAATGTGACTCGATGGACTGAATCGCCACCTTCTGGACTGTAGGGTTTCTGTGATGGCTCTTTTCATGTGGCCGGCAATGTTCCCTTTAAGGATCCATCCTGGGCTGCAACTTTTCACTACATTTATAAATGACTTGGATTAGAAATAATTGATGTCTGGGTTTGCTGATGACACCAAGGGCTGGATTTTCATGCTTTCATGATTTGATTTATTATTGTCACGTATTGGGAAAAGTACTGTTTCTTGTGCACTCTAACATACTATTCATAGGGTACATATGGGAGAAGGAAAGGAGAGGGTGCAGAATGTAGTGTTACAGTCATAGCTAGGGCGTAAAGATCAAGATCAACTTAATATAAGATAAGTCCATTCAAAACTTTGAAGGCAACAGGTAAGAAAATGTTCTTGAGTCCATTGGTACATGATTCAGATTTTTGTATCTTTTTCCCGACGGAAGAAGGTGAAAGAGAGTATGTTGGAACAGGGGCAAGCAGGTAGATGTTAAATATGGTGGACAGGACCCAATTCCTTGATTGCTGCTGCTATTCCCGTCGCCGGCTATTTTTAGAGGCATGAGCTAAGAGTGCGGGCAGCTAGCCCACACGCAGCACTCACCACCTTGCCAGCTCCATTGTGAAGGTTGGCATTTTAGATCAGCTGCTATTCTCTTGGAATTGGGTGTTGTAGTTCCTAGTAGAAGAGTTGTGAACCATAGGAGAACTTAGTCCGGAGTGGGGAACCTTTAGACCAAGTACATTCAAAAGGTGTTTTAAAAATGCATGTTTTAGCTGGATGTCAGCATTGCTGGCTAGGCCAGCATTTATTGTCCATCCCTAGTTGTCCTGGATGAGGTGGTGGTGATTGCATTCTTGAACCGCTGCAGTTAGTGTAGTATAGGCACACCCACAGTGCTCCGAGGGAGGGAGTTCCAGGATGTTGACCCAGCGACAGGGAAGGAACAGCGATATATTTCCAAGTGAGGCTGGTGAATGTGTTGGAGGGGACCTTTCAGGTGATGGTGTTCCCATGTGTCTGCTGTCCTTGTCCTTCTAGATGGTAGAGGTTGTGGGTTTGGAAGGTACTGCTGAAGTGTAGTGCATTTTGCAAATAGTATACACTGCTAACAATGTGTTGGTATTGGAGGGTATGAATGTTTCTGGAAGGGGTGGTGTTAAGCCTCTTGAGCATTGTTGGAGCTGAACTCATCAAAGCAAGTGGAAAGTATTCCATCACACTTCTGACTTGTGCCTTGTGGATGTTGGACAGGCTTTGGGGAGTCAGGAGGTGAATTATTCTCTGCAAGATTCTCCTAGCCTTTGACCTGCTCTTGTAGCCACAGTATTTATATGGTTAGTCCAGTTCAGTTTCTGATCAATAGTAACCCTGAGGTTGTTGATAGTGAAGGATTCAGTGATGATAATGCCTTTGAATGTCAAGGGGTGATGGTTAGATTCTCTCTTGTTGGAGATGGTCATTGTCTGGCACTTGTGTGACAAGGGTTCTTGATCCAGCTGTTAAGCAAACTTTGAGCTTTGTTTTAATTGACGGTTTTATGAGTTCCTAAGAGGGATATTTTTAAAGAAGTGTTGGAATAGTTTTTTGTATGTTTTGTCAGTTTTATGACCACTTTAAATATGAATTTTTCAGGTTGCATTTGAGCAACAGTATGGTTGGTTGACAGTTTTATAAACTCTTAAGAGGATTAAGTTTTTTTCCTGTGGAATTTGCATGAGCATTTCTTTATTTTGACAGTTCCATGAGCATATTAAATACTTTCCAATGTTATTATAGTGCTCATGGGTTCTGTCCATTGTGGATAATATTGGGTACCTGGGCATAGAGGGAGCAGGAGATTATGGATGGGGCATGGAGAAATTGAGGGGGCATGGAAGGTGAGTGGGGGTGAGGGCGCAGGCCAAGTGCCTAACACTGATGTACATAACTGGGCCAATATTCCAAAGGAATTGAGGCAGGCCTTCTAAGCTGCCCACTTTGGCATCCGGTCAGTTCCGTTTCCCCCTTTGTTTTACTTTGGCTGGTGGCATTCTGATTCCAGACCACCCCACCATTCCACAATGAAAGTAACATGGGTGGGTGCCGCTAGGCAGGAAGCAGGATCATGACATTGAGAAATGGCCCACGTCTCTTTGAGGAAAATCAGATCCCAAGTTAGAAGATATATGAGCAGGACTGCGCAAAAAGTATGTTAATTGGCTAAATGAGTGGGAAAATCTGTGGCAGATTGGAGCTCAATGTGGGAAGGTGTGAGGCGATTCACCTTGCACCCAAGAGATTTGAGTATTTTCCACCTGGTGAAAAACAATGAACCACGGGCAGATTTTAGGATCCAAATACAGAAATCACTAAAATCTAGTGCATCGGTTCAAAAAATATTTAAAAGGCTCTTTCTTTCTTGCAGTTCATAATGTTTTCATCGTCTCATTTTTTGTCTTATGCATTTCTCCCATTCCACTGGATTACCACTTTTCCTGGCATTTGTATAAGTCACTTATGCTTTCTATTGTGTCTTCCCTCATTTGTTGATGTGGTAGAACTTTTGCTGTTTCGGAGTGTGTATTTGTCTTGTGTTGTACCAGCTGCTTTTTTGAATACTTCCCACTGCTATTCTGGAGGTCTCTCTGTTTAGAAGCTCAGCCCAGCGTCTGTGACTCATTGCTTCAAAGTCAGTCTTATTTAAGTTTAAGGGGTTTTTTTTGTGTGATCTTTCTCTTTCTCAAACCTGACTTCAAACTCTCATCATGTTATGGCCACTATTTGAAAAATGCTTCCTTTCTGTAGAATTATGCACTATATACAGAGCTATTTATTTTTTCACCCAAGACCTTGATTCCAGTCTGGTAAAAACACAGCTCTTTCCCATCCAAGCGCTAGTGCCAATGTCCCATAAAATTGAGCTCCTCCTTTCCACATCAGTCTTTCAGTCCCACATTCCACTTTCCTGATATATTTGTCTTTATTGTTAGCCCACACATGGATTGGATAATAATGTTAAAGTTGTTGTTCATCCATTGAGGAAAGGGTGAATCTGAAGCCAATTTTTTTCCTTAGTCCCAAGACTGCAGATCAAAGGTACAGACTCTTCTTGTTTCTACCCCCCCCCCCAATGGGAACTTGTTTTTATACACTTGCAATAATTCCCTAATCTTTCCCCAATTGGTGGCAGCTGTTCTTAATTACAAACTTAAAGCATGCACCCCATTGCAGCATGGTTCCAACATTAACAATAACCCTGAGATTACTAACCTTGAATATCCACATTGATGATTGGATAAAAGCAAAATATTGCAGATGCTGGAATCCAAAACAAAAACAGAAAATGCTGGAAAAAGTCAGCAAGTCTGACAGTATCTGTGGAGAGGGAATAGAGCCAACCTTTCGAGTCTGGATGACCCTTCGTCAGACCTGCTGAGGTTTTCCAGTATTTTCTGTTTGTGTGTGTGTGTGGATAATATGGAGATTGATTTGAACATTTTCTCTCAAGAAAAAACAAGGTTGTGCAGTGGCCTCCTCCCTGTTCAAAGTTTTAATCAATCGCCTGTTGAATGTCCTCTTGAGGATGGGCTGAGAATGCCCTTTCCAAACATTTCTAAAGAATCATATTTACTTTCTCAAATGATTTGTTGATTAATTTTTCTGCTGCTTTAACCATGAGGTGTGCTAGTTGCATCTGGTTGTGAGTGCACCCATATCTTGTTTATGCCCTTTGCTCTGAAAATATTGACAGGAGGATTCCAGAGATTCTGGACATTAACCTGAGAAGGAGAAAGATCCTTATGATCTTTATTATCTCTTAAACTGCGAAGTGTCTTTGATGCTAGATAAGTCTGAAGTAAGAATGGTCCAGTCCTCATGAAGTTGCATGCTTCTATCAGATTAAATTTCAGCAATATCTCACCACACACTCGGAGATACTCTTGTCAAATTGGGCCTAAGATATGTGGAAGTACTACCCTGTAGGAAGTTGTATAGGATCTGTACCAACAACAGTGATAACAGCTTGCATTTATTTACCACCTTTAAGTAGAAAAATATCCTAAGGTGCTTCACAGGAGTGTTATCAGACAAATTTGACACACAAGAGATTTTTAGACAGGTGAACTTTTGCTGAAAGGCTAGGTATTCAGGAGCAACTTTTAAGGAGGAGAGAGATAGTCAGGTGGAGAAGTTTGGAGAGAGAAAATGCCAGAGCAGATAGTCAGTCAACTTATAGTTTCTCAGTAGTTTGGCTTGGAGACTCTTAATCATGACTGGATTTCTGCATGTGCCCTGACCAAAATATTCTATAATGGCCCATATGAAATGTATAATACCTGTGTGCTGGAAACACCTTTTTATTAGGACATAAACATTTAGTTTTCATTGCTGTTACTTTTTTGGGAAACCAATGAGTTATTTTATGAATTGCATTCATTTTAAGGGCATTCTGGTGTTTATTGGTCCAGCAGAAGTTGTCCTTTTCCTTCTGCACGTTTTGTCCTTTGAAATCTACCTTATTTTTCGGTCAGCTAATGAGACTCAATGAATGAAGACTAAATTTGACTTTTTTTTTGTCGCATGTTTCTTCTTAGGTGCATGGAATTATACGTCGATCCAGTTCTTTCAACACTGGGCGTATTGAGCATTTGTACAAGAATCCTCACACGCACATAGAAGGGAGTAAGTTCGTACTCGTACTTGGTCAATGCTTTCTTTTTGCCATTAAACTGTTCCCTGGCTAAATTTATGTCCTTTCTTTGCCTTCCATTTTCCTTTATGGGTGCACTAATAAAAACATTTTTTAACGTGTTAATTAATAACCATTCAGTTTTTGAAGCAGAATTTCATTTTTCTCTGTGTATTCCTATTTATGCTCTATTTTGCCACCTCAGTCAGTCCATCAATAAAGTTGTAATAACTGTTATCTGGTGTGTTTTATTAGGGTTGGGGTCAATTTTAAAAGCTTTTAGACTATTAAGGTGATGCATGACTGTGCACAGATTTTGACTTGTGCAAAGCTACCTTTTAATGCTGTGAGTTTTCCTGTTAATTGTCGATACTTTTACAAAACCTTTTTGTTTAGCTCTTTCATATTCATTTAGTTCAGGTTATAAAGCTTGTTCAACTAGTTCACCATGGTGGCTTCTTAATGCTTAATTTTTCTTGTAAAAACATTGAAAAAATACTATGTCAACAATATGGGGCGGCACAGTGGTTAGCACTGCTGCCTCACAGCGCCAGGAACACAGGTTCAATTCCAGCCTCAGGTGACTGTGTGGAGTTTGCACGTTCTTCATGTGTCTGCGTGGGTTTCCTCCAGGTGCTCCGGTTTCCTCCCACACTCAAAAGATGTGCGGGTTAGGTTGATTGACCATGCTAAATTGCCCCATAGTGACAGGGGGATTAGCAGGATAAGTGCGTGGGGGTGCGGGGATAGGGCCTGGGTGGGATTGTTGTCGGTGCAGGCTTGATGGGCCGAATGGCCTCCTTCTGCACTGTAGGGATTCTATATACTTGAAAATTTAGTGTTGTGAAAAAAGTCACATTTTAATTTGCTGATTCTTATTATCTCCAACATATTTACAATGGACAGAGATTTTCCGGCCGTGCTTGCCCCGAAACCGGAAAATCCCACCCAAGGTCAACGGACCTTCCCATGGTCTGCCCCTCACCCACTTCAATTCCCATGGCGGGCAGAACGGGAAAATCCTGCCCAATGTGTTAATTTTGGTGGCATTGGGAGCTGTTGTTGGTGCAGTCACTATGGAAATATCCAATGAGATTATATGCAGTTACACCTACTATAGAGGATTAATTGTCTGTGGCCCATCTTTGGTCTCTAGAACTGTAATTTATAACTAAGGGTATAATTGAATACTTTCGTGTAAGAAAGTGAAAATGTGTGCCTTTAGAACAATGGAAGGGTGAAGAAAGAATCATTGCAAATTATAAACAGGAAATATAGAAACAAATCTAACTGTGAACTGGCATTGCTCCAGCTTTTATTTTACTGTGGATCATTCTCAATAAAGATATCTTACCACTGACCGCCAGCCTTTTGTTGTTGGCCTGATGCATTCAATAGTCTATGAATTTAATTTTTCCCAGTTTCTCCAAAAAAAGTGCAAATAGCTGTCAACATATTAAACTTAAGATTCTCTCTCCATAATTCTTATTGGTGATTATTGACTCCCAAGTTTGAATGCCTCCCTAATAATGTTTCATTTTCTTTAAAAGCTTTAAATTGATATTTTAGAAGTTATGCTAACATTAAAGAGACAACATCATTGTTTTCATGATAATTAATCTAACTGGATATTTTGTAGCACTGATGTAACCTCTTCAATGTTCCTGATTAGACGATGCTCAATTAAGTCTTAAGATCGTAAGATATAGAAGCAGAATTAGGCCATTCAGCCCATCCTGTCTGCTGTGCCATGGCTGATACATTTCTCAAGCCCATTCTCCTGCCTTTTCCCCATAACCTTTGATCCCCTTACCAATCAAGGACCTATCTATCTCTGTCTTAAATGCACTCAATGACCTGGCCTCCACAGCCTTCTGTGGCAATGAATTCCATGGATTCACCACCCTCTGGCTGAAGAAATTCCTCCTCACCTCAGTTCCAAAGGGTCATCCCTTTACGCTGAGGCTGTGTCTTCGGATCCTCACCTCCCCTACTAATGGAAACATCTTCCCCACATCCACTCAATCCAGGCCTTTCAGTATTCTGTAAGTTTCAATGTGACCACCCCCCCCACCCCCCCTCAGCTTTCTAAACTCCATCGAGTACAGACCAAGAGTCCTCAAAAGAGTTACTTTTATTGTTTCATAAATAGAGAGGCAATGCAAAATAAAATGTCTTCTACAGCCTAATTGAATTTCAATTTGACTTCAAGGGCAATAGTTTGGAGAATGTTAGTTGCCTTTTCTTTGATATGGTAAATTCTAGACACTCTACATACTAACTTGGGCTTTCAATTTACAGATATGAGGCTGCACTATGGAGATCTCACTGACAGCACGTGCCTAGTTAAGATCATTAATGAAGTGAAGCCCACCGAAATCTATAACCTGGGTGCACAGAGCCACGTTAAAGTAAGTGATTTTGAACAAAAGACTGTCCTGCCCTTCCGTTCACACCTAGAAAGTTAACTTAGATGGTCTTGCATACAAAACCTTAGTTTGAGGAAATTTAGGCAACTATAAGACTGTAAGATGCAGAAGCAGGCCTTTCGGCCCACCTAGCCTGGTCCAACATTCAATCAAATCGTGACTGATTTGATATGATAATCCTCAACTCTACTTTCTCGCCTTATCCCCATAACCCTTAATTTCATTACTGATGAAAAATCTGTCTACCTCTGCCCTGAACATATTTAACGACCCAGCCTCTACAGTCCCCTAAAGTAAAGAATTCCACAGATTCAGCACCCTCTGAGAGAAGAAATTCCTCCTCATCTCCTCCTTAAATGGGCAACACCTTCCCCTGGGATCATGCCCTCTGGTGCTAGACTCACACAAGGGGAACAACCTCTCAGCCTCTAGCCTGTCAAGCTCCCTTATAATCCTATATGTCTAAATCAGGTTGCCTCATTCTCCTAAACTCCAATGCGTATAGGCCCAAACTACTCTATTTCCCCTCATAAGAAAATCCCTCCATACCCGGGATCAATCTAATGTACAAGGGCCCCAAAAACACTTCGTGCTGCAGCTTTCTGTAGTCTTTCTCCATCTAAATGATATTCAGCTCCTTTATTCTTCCTAGCAAATTGCATAACTTTACACGTTCCTTCATCATATTCCATCTGCCAAGTTTTTGTCTACTCAGTGAACCTGTCTGTATCGCTCTGTAGACTCTTTGTCATTCTCACCACTTGCCTTCCCACCTATTTTTGTATAATCTGCAAACTTGGCATTCACTTCCCTCGTGCAAGCCATTAATATGTACTGTAAATAATTGTGGCCCCAGGACTGATCACTGTGGCACTCCACTAGTTCAGGCTGCCATCCTGAAAATGTCCCTCTTTCCCAATTCTCTGTCTTCTATCAGCTTGCCGATCCTCTATCCATGCTAATGTACTACTTCCAACACATGGGTTCTTATCTTTTTTGGCAGCCTTTTGTGGGGACCTTATCAAACGGTTTTAATAGAGGGTGCACCAATCTCCGGATTTCTGGCCTTGCTGGTGTCTTTAGGCCCTCCCTGCCCCTCCAGCTGACTGTCTGCTTCTTACTTCCCCTTTTAAAATGCACAGAATGGTGTTCAACACAGTGAGAAAAACCGGCTGTGAAGCTTGCAAGCTCCACACTGGTTTTCTCACCTGAGCCAACACTGCGCATTTTGATTCCCCTCAATAGCTGCAAAGAAAGAAGCACAGCAGAGTGTAAAGAGATTTCAAAGCAAGGACATTTTTTTTGCAATAACTTTTTTCCTCTTTAAGGGGTTAAACTCTATTTTTATATTTTTTTGTAAGTTTGAAGTGATGTTTTGCCATGCCGTTTGGACTCAGCTTTTTAACCACTAATCTCTAATTCCTCTGTAGTTTAAAAACTGGGATTAGACTGTTTTGCTTGAGGGCAAATCTTTGCATAACCAGAACCCACCAAGCATTGACACACACTACACACGCACAGTAGTGCACATGGCACTGTCGTTACGGTGTGAAATTGTTTTTCACAAACTCAACCATTCAATAAAACTCATCATACCACAATATGTCATGTGCACTGTAGATCATGAAAGTAACATGTAAATGTGTTTTAGCCAAGGACTATTTGCAAAAACAACATTTTTAAAAGGAAAATGTTTAGATATAGAAGTTGTGATGGATACTCTGCGTGAAATGCAATGCAATAAATATGTTTCATATCCTTCACATCTGCATTTTGTAAAGGCAACTGTTATAGCTAATCTGGAAAATACAGTGGTTTGTCTTCTGCAATTTTCTCATTTTCCTGTATCCTTCTTTGTAGCTTACTTGCCCTTAATAATGCGTATTATTCTTGAAGGGTAACCAGTATAAAAAAGTTCTTCTTATTTAGTGAAATCCTTTGTATTGGAGTTCTGATTTTTAAAAAATGACTGCCTATCTCTTAATTTTGTGCTATCATTTCCCAGTGCCATTTTGTTTTGTGTGTGATGTATGACTCCTAAGTTTGACTTCAGAAAAGTCTCCTGTTTCAATAAATGGAATATTCGTCTGCAATATTTTTACATGTATATATTTGTGTTGGCTGCTGTCTTCCAGAAATGACAGTCCTCTATGAATCTCTCACTTCCAGTTAATTAAAAATGGGCCATTCTGAAAGTAAAATAATAGGAAATTAGCCTGGCTTCCTATAGGAAACACATGAAGATAGAAGGGACTCTTAACAATGTGATTTCAGTGCTGTAGCACCATAATTTTCATAGAAATATAAACACGTGTCATCGTGGAGTATGAAATTTGCCCCTCAATCTATTTTTTCAAAAACTTATTCCAAGAATACTCAGCATCATATTAAGATGAAGCCCATTTTAACGTTTTACCATTTATTTTGTTTAAAAGTACTGAGGTGAAATTTCAGCAGTGCATATTTAGTTAATAAAACAATAAAAATAAATCATTTTAGGGCATTACATTCCTGTATAACAGAGCGGTAAGGCATGATTTGAACTACTGATTGTTTATTAGGGAATTACCTGACAGATTGTATTACGAGGGCAAGGGCTAGACATAGACTAAATGCTCTTCTCGAAGGGCTGAAGAAAAAAATAGCACAATGAACCACCCGCCTACAGATTCGTCTTGTGAGAGGCCTAATGCTTCTGCAAATGTGGGGAATAAAGGAGAAAAATAAAATTAATATTAGGGGTAGAGTAAAAGGAAACAGTTGTCAGCAAGTTGAATAATACTTCATGTATTGAATCAAAAACGGTTCCTCACAAATGGGATATACTGGATATTTCACTATTTCCCCATTTTGTATTCCCTCAATGTCACAAAATACCAAAGCATTATGCTATTTCCAATTATTGAATATGAACAGTGGATGGGAGCTACCAGACTCATCTTTTCATTCTTGTACACCACCCAGCAGAATTTCACTCAGTCAACACTTCAGACTTGGGTGTTTGGTTCTTTGTGTGTATAGACAAAAATCAATGCCGCTCTCCAGTTTTCGCTTGACCCCTGCCTGCAACTGCTTCTCCCTGGGATGGGTCGGCACGGTGGCACAATGGTTAACGCTGTTGTCTCATTGTGCCAGGGACCTGGGTTCAATTCCAGCCTCGGGTGACTGTCTGTGCGGAGTTTGCACATTCTCTCCTGTCTGCGTGGGTTTCCTCCGAGTGCCCCAGTTTCCTCCCACAGTCCAAAGATGTGAAGGTTAAGTTGACTGGCCATGCTAAATTGACCCTTAATGTCACGGAGATTAGCAGGGTAAGTACGTGGGGTTATGGGAATAGGGCAGGCTCGATGGGCAGAATGACCCCCTTTTGCACTGTAGGGATTCTAGATGCAAAACTCTGCTGTGTACCAGAATTGCTTTTCTTGCGAAACTATTCAACAATCAGGAGTTCCTGCCCATGGTGTGCAGCAGAGTGTCACTCGGGCTGAGTGTGGACATTGCCAGAGTGAACTGGAGAAGGATGCCTTTGTGAATTGGGCTGGGGAGAATTGAAGAACGGTGTTAATATGTTGGTATGAATTAGAGGATGGAAACAGAACACTATAATGATGTACTTTCACAGACTTCATTTGAAACACAAATGGATTTATTACGAAAAAAGCAGCAGCCTCATGGCTGCACCTAGCTCCTTGCATGTCTCATGCCTAAGAGGACTTCATCCCTGGGGTGATTCCCTACTTGGAGTCCCAATTGGTCTCCCAAGCTAAGTGACCCTTATCTGCTGTGTTGCCCTTAAATGGACAATCACGACAAACACTGACAAAACTAGTACCAGGAAGAAGGATACCAAGATAAATTCAAGAGGAATTAGGGGTGAAGGGAGTGCCTGTGTGAACTGGGGAATCAGAGCAACTGATGAGGTCGTGGGAAAATAAAAAGTATAAGCATGATCCTGGTGGAGAGGCAGGAAAACTATCAGTGTGAATTGGGTCGAAAGGGAAGAGAAATACACCTTCATGTAACTGTAAACAATTTTAAGCAATGGGAAATATCAATACATATCCATAACCACCTGCAATTCTTTTGCACGGCATGTTGGAACATTCCTGCATTTTTTTGCTACACAAGTGATGGAATGTTGGCTATACCTGCAGTTTACGTTAAGGCAAATCACTCTTATCGCATTTTTAATGTTACTCCATGTTATGGGCCCACACTCCTGAGTATCATCCTTGTCAATGTACGTTTCTTCCTGATGTGTGACAGCTATAGCTGCATGGTAGCTTTCTCGCCTGTAATTCAGAGGATCCTTGGTTCAGGCTTCTCTCCTGAGGCTGTTTTTGACAATCTTGTGAAGTCGTTACTCAGGATTTTCATGTTCCTGGATTGGCACTTGTGTCCTTCACCTTTCAGTTTAAATTTGATATTCCAAATGAAAGAAGGATGTTTTAATACTTCCCTTAACGTGTTCCAATGTACCTCCTCCATGGCCAGATATAATCTCTCTGGAACAGATTGTTTGGCTGCCTGGACGTTTAGCCAGTTTACAAAGGAAGTTTACTCAAACTCCTTGCGAAATCTTCTTATTAAAAATGCTACGGAGAAAGTTTTAGTCTAAACTGAATGCATTAAGTTTAATGTCCCTCAGGACTTCCAATCTGCCCTCTCTCTTTCTGTCTGATATATTTTTATTGTTGTCATTTTTTAATTTCATCACTTCCCCCACTGTCCATTTATCACGGTATGATTAATATTCCCCATTTTTCTGTCTGTTCATATCATGAACCCCACCTCATCAGAGGTTTGGCCGTATAAATTTTGTTTTCATCTTGAGTCTTCTTCCTCATCCACTGCACCTTCATCGTGTTCCTCCCTTTGCAAAGAAAGGACTTTTTTTGCATATGTACTTTTGAAGATCAATATTCAGTTTAAAAAAGGAATTAAATAAATTGCAACAAATGTGTTGGCGAGTGTAAAAATGGCAATTCAGGCCTGTTGTAAGAAGCAGGGGACAATTTTCTTTTCTGGCCTCCAGTCAGGTGAAAATAGTGCTTTTTTTTGTCTAGGTATTTGCATGGGAAACATTCCCTCCTGCAACTTTGCCCTGGTAGGGACCTGCACTGGAAACAGGAGTGTAGCTGCAGGCCACTGGGCTTTCCCAGCACTGAAGCTGACCACCAGATCAGGGCCTTCTGGCTACTCCTGAGTACCATCCTTCTCAATGTGTGTTTCTTCCAGATGTGTGTCAGCTATAGCTGCATTGTATCTTTCTCTCCTGTAATTCGGAACATCCTGGGTTCAGGCTTCACTCCAGAGACATGAGCACATAACCTGGGCTGAAACTTCACTATGGGGGGGGGGGGGGGTTGGAATTTTTTCTGGCCTTCTCACGGCGGGAAACCGTTCGCCGGCTGTGGGATCTTCTGGTCTTGCCACTTTCAGTGGGATTTCCCAATGACTGCATCCCACGCAAACCCAGGAAACCCATGTCAGCATTGGACTGGGGTGGGCACAGTAAGAAGTCTCACAACACCAGGTTAAAGTCCAACAGGTTTATTTGGAATCACGAGCTTTTGAAGCACTGCTCCTTCATCACCAGTGCTCCGAAAGCTCGTGATACCAAATAAACCTGTTGGACTTTAACCTGGTGTTGTGAGACTTCTTACTGTGCCCAGGAAACCCATGGTGAAGGTGCACCAATGGCAGTACCAGAACATCCCACTGGCATGAACAACTGGAAAATTCCGGCCTCTAGTAAACATGAAATCTTTCATAAGTCAGTGTAATCAGATAGTACTTCAGGACGTACATTAATTTTTTTCTTCCTTGTTTTAAAATATATTTCTCGATTGTATTTAAGAATGGTAACCTGGTGGAGATTGATTTAATTGAGCATAAAATGAGTTTACAACAAAAATAAAGCATTTTTAACAAGAATATCTAATCCTACCTGTGAGTAACCACATTTTAAATCACTGAAAATAACTTTTAAGTACTATACAGGACATAATTTCTTGTTGGCCAGTGTGTACAAGTCAGAATTTTAGTAAATTAAATACTGATTAATTTCACAGTAACTTCATTGCAGTGTTAATGTAAGCCTTACTTGTGACTAATAAATAAACTTTAAACTTTAACTTTTGATTTTAGTTGGTGTCATTGCACCAAGAATGCTAAGAGCTTCCTCAAAGGCCTGAAAATATAAATAGTGGAAACTTGCTGTAATGATTAATTGGCGTTGACCAATTTTGTGCGATTCTAAGCACAAAGTTTTTTATACCAGTGCAAAAGAACATCAATTTGTAGTGGTTTGGCTTTTTCTGAGCAAACTGTATTGTAAAGACCTGCAACCTAGCATAAACTCTCCCTCAGTGAATTTAATTGACAAAGGAATTAAGTGATTATTTAAGCAAAATGATACATCTTAAAGGAGCCGAGTGGTAATCTTATTGCAGTCATTATTCAAAGACTTCACTCCATTTTATTTGCATGTTCATATTAAGTAACCTTCTTAAAGATTTTTTAAAAATGTTATTTTAAATTGAAATTTTAATTTATTTTAGACTTGTTGGCACTGTAGAAACAAAAAGTATCACTTCTATCTGAATACGGTTATTCATTTCCTTTTTCAATGGACAGATGGCAGCAAAGTGCCATGCATTGTTAAGAAGCGGGCTGCTATGCATATACTGTGCTGTGCAGAAACACCAAACTGCACTTTTAGCTTATATCGATTGTACTCTGAATGTATACTGCTCCTGGCATCAATTAAGTCAGGCAGACTGGATTTATAATTAACACTGAAGATGGAGCGGAATATAAAAAGCAGGTGGGACTCTGCAGTGTTGTGATGTTTTACATTTGAGATTCTGTGTTTGCTTTCTTCCCCCTCTGCAACTCTGCTTGGAGCACCAATTCTGGTTTATCATTGAGCTTAACTGGGGGGGAAAAAAAACGGCGAGTTTTTTTACAGGTCAAATTGGCAAGATAAAATATTTATAGGAAATAGTTGTGGAACGTTCTGTTACTGAAAACATAGGGCTGCCTCAGGTTACGGTATGGTTTGGCCAGTGTGCATAGCTTTCAGTCAAGCAAGCTTAAAAAGGAAATGTCAGCCCATGAATCAGGCAGGCATGTCTTGGGGAATGTTCGCTTGTCTCGCACAAATCTCTGCCAGCATTTCAGAAAAGCTTCAGTGCTGCCCTTTGCGTTGTGACGACAAAAACGAACAAGGCTCATTTCAGGTTTTTGTGTCCCGCAACTCATAAGAAATCTAACTATCAGCTTGTTGAGAACCTGACAGCAGAGAATTACTAGTTAGTATTATATACTGTGCAATACATATTTGTGTTTGTAGCATTACAACAGTAACCATGGTTTTCCACAGGTGGTTTAAGTGGCCTTTTCAATGCACACAGCTGAGAACATGTATCTGGCTTCTTATGAGTGACTGTAGCTGAGTGGAGTTAAAGTATTGATATCATTTTTTATCAGTGCAATTTTTAATATAAGTGAATATCTGATGCTTAAGAGATGTCCACCCTTGGAAAACCACCCTACACTATTACAACTAATCACAATAACATGCAGAACATATTCTGGAAGTAACAGTTAACACGTAGACAACTGCAATGATATTTTAATGGGTGAACATTGATTTCTGTTTGTGAAAAACTGGGTGACTAAGATAAAATAAAAACAGGTTAACTTTGGTGAATCCCATTTCAATAATACATTGTTCAGTTGCAACACAGATGCACTTCTGTAATTAAGAGTGAGTGTTTTCATTTTAATTTTACAATGAAGGTTGCAATAAAGATCTTTTTTGTTGAAAAAAGTTGATGTTCCTTTTTCTGGACTATTTGAATATAAAATTGGGCATGCAGTGCTGCATTTTTCAGACCAAAACAGAAACGGGTACAAATCACTGAGTCTTTTTGAAAAAATGGTTTAACTTTCAGTTATATCACGTAGATTGCTCTGTCAAAACCTGAAATGAATATACAGTAACTAAGGTGAGAACAAAATAGGACTTGTACAAATTTTATATGGCATGTATAAGTAGCCAGCAATTATCAAGTGATATGAAGTTTATTTATGAAGGAGCTATGTTTCGATAGATGTGAGTCACATTTTTAATGTACCCTCTAGCTTAGCACTTTCTCTTAGTACACAATTTATATTCCAAAACTGCTTGTTTCATTGGGATAGTGAAGGATCATTTTCCCCTTATGTTTCTCAATCCTTATTTGGTTCGAGTAAAATGGGAGATTTCACTTAAGTTTATATATTCACAGACAAATGATAATGTAATAATACATTTTGAAAGACTTGATTAACTCTTCTGAGTGTCCCCTAAGAACTGATCTGCTGCATTTTATACAGTATTGGATTCTGATTGTTTTTTATTTAAACCTGCTAATAGTCACTTGGCCCAGTCTGAGAATTTACAGCCTTTTGTATGGAATCATTGCAGTGCCAGCATTTTGGCACATGCATAAGCCTTTGAATTGAATGTAAGAACATTCAACAATTCTTTGTTTAATTTCTATGATATCTCTGTAACCCTACACATGCTGATTTTTTTGAGAGAGGAATTTTTGTACTTCATATTCTTAAAATTGATCAATAATTTAAATGCGTGATTAAGCTTAGAAATGAGCATTAGAGTATTAATTGTTGATTATCATAGCCAAGGCTTGATTACCTAGGACTTTTCTGATGAAGGCAACTTTTTCGTGACTATACTTTTTGTGATTTTTATAGTGCTTAGCTGATTTTAATGTTGTTGTGAACTCAAAAGTTAATGCTCAACTGATTTATTGGAAGTTATTTTAAAGTTAATTTTTTTTAAGATTAAAAATTTGCCTTGATACATTTTGATATCAATAAGATTATGAATTTAACTCTAGACTAATATACATGCTGCCAATGTGAAACTTGGGAAGTTTTCCTTTTGAAATTGCAGTTGTATTTATAGACCATTGACATTATGGGTGGATGGTAATAATGAAAGCTGGTTCACGAATTACAGCAGAGGAAACCTCAGAACTAATCTGAATTCGGAAATATTCCCCCTATAGTGAGTGAACATACTCAAAACAAGTTGGTACTTAAAACTGAGGCTGAAATGGTTAAAATATGAGAGCAGATTGTATAGAATTGTCATCCTTGAGTATAGAAAATCAAGGGATGATCTATTTGACGTGTTTAAAATGATTAAAGGATTTTATGTTGTAGATAAAGAGAAACTACCTCATCTGTTGGGGGTGGGGAATCCAAAACAAAGAAGTCTAACCTTAAAATTATAGCTGGAGAATGTGATGTTAGAAAGTCACATTTTTACACTAACAGTAATAAAAATCTGGAACTCTCAACTGCAAAAAACAGTCATTAATGGCAGGTCAGTTGAAAATTTTGAAATTGAGGTTGATCAAGCGGAGTTATAATCGAGATCAGCCAGCTACTTAAATGAATGGTATAACAAGCTCGATCCCTGTTCCGACAAGAGGAATTTAAAATCCCCAATGGAGGCACAATCCGAGGCAGGTGGACCATTTGATCGGGCAGGAAGCTTTGCAGATGTACTACCCAGATGCCAATTGAGGCCCTTAAGTGGACAATTAATGCTCAGTTAAGGCCTTCATTCCACTGTCACTGGTACTCAACCAACAGCGCTGGGAGAAGCAAACCCAAATGATGTTCTGGGATGAGAGGGGGTGTCCCTCGTTCAAAGACCTAATCAGTGCTTTGTTGAGGGACAAGGCATCAGGAAGGTGGGGCTTGCTGAGAGACAACCACTACCCTTGCCTCTGAAACCCACCCCTCCTTACCCCTACTCCACCCTCATTTACCTTTTTGCAGGGATCCCACGAAGAACCGTGGTGAGGGCCCACATGACTCACTGGCAGCAGCGACCGCACCCTGGGTGCTCCCAGTAATGGAGAGGTATTGGCAACTGATTGGATGGCAGCTCTTGGAGGTTGGATTTCCATCTTACTGTGGGGACTCCTGCGTCCCCTGCTGAGCTGGAAACCCTAACCACAGGCTTCCTATTGCTGATTATGGACTTGTTCTTCAGGAGCCTCAGGGGAGTTGTGTCCCCGGGAATGCTGCTAGTTTTGATGGTGGCTCACCCGCTGGCCTCATTAAATTGTGCACCATGTTTCTATAATGCAAGGCATCAAAAAATCTGAAATTAAAACAGAAAATGCTGCAAATACTCAGCACGTCAGGCAGCATTCTTGGAGAGAGAAACTAAAGCCTGAGTTTTTTTCCATGACAAGACTCTAGTGTTGTAAATGGCAGGCAAGCCCAACTATTGCTCCCAAACATGACACTTCCCACTTACACTGTGCAAGCCGGGGGCTGTGGGTGGGGGGAGGTGGAGGGGTGGGTGCAATGGTCGATGGTCATGCTTTGCACCTGACCGGTTCATGCCGGTCAGCTGGCCATTTAAGTCATTAGCTGCTTCCACTCAAGTTGGGTTTTGGTAGCCTAAGAGCATGGAGCCCATGTGCAGAATAGACCTGGTAATAGCAGGTCTGAATTTTGTGCATCACTTTGAGGCTGGTAGAGTCACCCTGCGAGGGTGAGTCGGGGTTTTAGCCCCTACTGACTTGTGCATCCAGATACCAGAAAGAACTGTGGGCTTAAGAAGGTTGCATGGCACTAATAATTTTCTGTATCGCATCAATACTGTTCACAGTGTGGTGGAGAAAATGTCTCTGCACAAGTGTTTGGTACAATATATGTTGCTGCTGTGACTCCAAGATAGCATGCTGCTTTGGGATCAATGACAGCTCTACTGATTTACTTCCTCTTAGTCACACTGTTACGCTGTGACAATGTCCAGATGTGAGGGATCTGGTCCAGGGTATGCAAGCGGGCAAGGAGATAGGACAATGAGCATGACATTGTTCATCATTGATTCACTGAGCCTTTGGAGCTAACTACATCACTGCAGAATATCTGTACCCGGTCTTTGTGGGAAGACAGTGCCCCCTCTCTGGCTTTCAGTGGTTCACTGGCAGCAGCAATGACAATTCTCCCGTAGGGAAAGCCCATGATGGGCCATCCATTTCATCGACAGCTAGCAGTTGGATGGCAGTTACATTGTTCACACTTCCCTGGCCAGGCAATGGTGTCACCTCCATTAAGTTAAGTAGGGTGTTTGCGAAGCTCCACTTTTTATATGTGCCAGAGTCGCCCAGTCTGTGCCAGAACCACCTCTGACTCCTCACTTCCGACCTCACCTCACCCAACCCCCACTCCTGATGTATCCTGCCCATCAGCACCCCAGCCGACTGAAAATTTGATGTGCGAGGCAGACATTTTTGCGTCAGGTTTGCGGGGCGAGAAATTCTTCCAGCTCGGCACACCCTACTTGCAGATGAAAATCCAGGCCTGGGTTAACGTTTCAATCCTGTGACCTTTCTTCACCACAAAATGCCTCAGCATGTTCAGTAATAGCCTTGTCAATGAATATCAGGTTGGCCTAGTAAATACCTGCTGCTTCATTTTATCTCTGTTTGTTCCCATACGTTCTGACAGCACATAATTTCTTCAGAAGTGATACTGAGGTGGATCAGAACTGTCAGAGGAAGTGGGCTTTGTGTGTTGAGGCAGGAATACAATTGTACTTGGAATGTTTTACGATGGATTGCTTAGAACAATTGCAAGTACTATTCAGGCTCAGTAAATGTTTTGCCATTTGCTTCTTGAATATAAAGAATTGTTTACACATTCATGAGGCTTTTTGCCGATCTATCCCATAAAACAGGGATGAACACATTCATTTAGTTTTGCAATATACTGAGCTGTGGAACAAAAATATAAATGCGGGTTTTCACTCATGACATGCCCACTCTTGGTAATATGTATCACCAAAATCTTATCTAATTCTGTAATTAAGGTTTTGCAGACGAAACCTCATCATGATTACATATAATCTCCTTTTATACCTTTCTCGAACGATACTGGAAGTGTTAAGCCTGCAAAAACTCTCCAGTGTGGCCTTATAATAGCAGGGATAAGATAAACTCTGAAGGTGGATTTGTTTTGAGTTGGTATTAAGCTGATATACAGGTTGCCCAGATCATGCATGTACAAGCCCAGGATTGATAAAGGACTCCAGTACATTTAGGAATCTATTTTGGGCCACCTGCTATTTGAATAATTACTGGTGTTATTTCATAATGAGTAGACTACACAGGTGAGCTTTCTGTTTGTAGTTACGTGCAATGGCCATATGTTGCTGGAGGTATAAGATTGCAGCTTTAATTTACTTTACAACAGTGAATGCTTAAAGTCAAACTGTGAAAACAATTGGTTTAAGGAAATCAAAGAAAATTTCAAAAGTAGTTTTTTTTTTAAAGAAAGTCCACCAATAAGCTTTATCTCTCAAGCTCAAGTAACTAAACTAAAATACCTGTTCATACCTGTGTCACATAACCTGAACCATATTTTAGTATTGTCAATTGGGGTAAGCAACACGTTTCCTATGACCTATGAGTTCTCACTTTTTTTCTTCCGACAAAAATCTGTTTTTATCGCATGAGAACTAATATTTGGCTTAATAATCTGTTAATTTAGGGAAAAAAGCTTAAATGTCGAAACTTTTGAAGACTGTATCACTACAGAAATATTTTCCCAGGAAACGCTGAACTGTAAGAGTAATAAACACAGATTGAGGATCAAACCAACAGTTTATACCAGTTTGTGAACGATGTTTAAATTTCCTGTGAGTTTTAACTGCTGGTCTCTATGGTGTAAAATATTTACAAGGCTATAGTTTGTTTACGTTATCAGATTGAGCTTCTTTTAGAAAAATAATTTATATAACTTCTTGTAACTCCACAAAATTAAGAGGTGTGTTTTTTTTAAAATCAAAACATTTTTACATTCTGAGACTGAATTTAATCATTTAGTAAGCGCAAATGTGTTTGTACAAGAACATTTCACATTAATTTGTGTGCTTTTAAAATTTTTATAGTTTAAATAGATGTAATTTTGCCATGATTTTTAAGGTATTTTCTGCTGACATGTTGCCAGTATCATAGAATCCCTGCAGTGCAGAAGGAGGCCATTTGGCCCATCGAGTATGCATCAACCACAATCCCACCCAGCCCCTATCCCCATAATCCCACTTATTTACCCTGCTAATCCCCAGACACTAAGGGTCAATTGAGCATGGCCAATCAACCTAACCCGCACATTTTTGGAGTGTGGGAGGAAACTGGAATGCCCGAAGGAAACCCATGCAACCACAGGGAGAACGTGCAAACTCCACACAGACAGTGTCCCAAGGCCGGAATTGAACCCAGGTCCATGGAACTGTGAGGCCCCAGTGCTAATCTCTACGCCACCGCGCCGCAGTAAAATGTAGTTTCTACAAAGAATGATTCTGTATTGTTGAACTTGACCGTATTATGCAATATATAATTGAACGGTCAGAAATTCAAAAAAAACTACTGCTGCTATTCCATTTTTTATGTTCTACAATAATTACTATTTCCTTTCAAAGTTGCAAAATGTGAACAGTTTGATAAGAAAACAAACTTCCCTTAATTTATGACAAAACTTCCGAACCGTGTTTGAAGTTTAATAGCCCAGATATTCTGCTTCATTGCATACATGTTGAACTGCTACATCTCGGATTTGTTATGCTAAATTTAAAAATAAAGACTTTGTTTTAACATGTTAGTGCATGTTACTCTGGGAAAAAAACTCTCTGTGGAATTGAATTGTAATTGTAACTTGTGTGTGTAATTGCAAATAATAAGCTCTGTACATGAATGGTATTGTTCATCATGCTCTTTCCTCTCTTGACGTCCTTTTCTTTGGAGATGTTTAACTCCTAAATGACTCTCTAAAGGTACAGTGTTATATTGAATGAAATACCATGTTACAAATCTCAAAAGTGGAAATTTCACCACTTCTTTTCAAAATTTAAACTTTTACAACTAAACCATAACAGCTTGTGATCTTTTGTTTGGTTCCTTCATTGGGACAGGGTGAGAAAGGAGAATATATTTATTTTAACAGTGCTCGTTGAAAAGAATTGCTGTACACGTTGGGAACACTTTCGGGCCTGACTCTCTGAAGGTTCTCGTCACTAAAAACACCCACAAGCCTGAAGTTATTAAGCAGTTTCAATATTTTAGCTGTTTCTGTTCATTTGTCTCATACTTCCTAAGCAGTATCCCTAATAATATTATAAGTATACATTATTTTTTAAGATAATAAACAGAAATGTGAGGAATGGAAATTCAGGATGAGAATTAGTCCTAAATCTTTGTGACTCTTCAATTAAAAAAGAGCCATTGAAAGTGTTACACGCTTGTAAAAAGTTGCAAAATACTGTATAAACAGGGACATTTTCCAAAATGAATTTAAAATTGGCATTTTTATCATTTCGTGAAGCTATTGAAATCTTTCAAGCCAGGTGAACACATATGTGTAAATAAAATTCCTAAAAATACATATTTTTAAATATTAAACAGGATTGACATAGGGAAACATTGTTCAGTATTTAGTCTGGGTAAATAATTGGGTACAGTAGGTGCACTGTATGTCCTACTTTACATTTTATCCGAATAAAAAAATGTATTCATTGCAACTGTAAATATGAAATCTTTTGGTCAGTGTAAGTTCCAGCATATGTGTAGAATCTGGTGTATTACTGTAAAGGGCCAGTAGCAAGTTTGGTATTCATTTACTTAAGTGGATTTTTAAAAAGCTGAATAGAATGTAGTCATTTGATCATAAACTGGATCCATAGGCTTGCACAAGTCAGGTGCATTGAAGGGCATTGTAAAACCCCTAATTTCCCTGGAGCACTAAACACCAGTAGCCCTGCATCAACAAAATGATTATTCAGAATAGCTGTTTTAGGAACAGAGGAATTAGGAGCAGAAGTCGGCAAATTCAGCCCTTTGAGCCTGCTTTGTCATTCAATCAGATCATGGCTGATCTCTCCGTGGGCTCAAATCCACCTCCCCACCTGTTCCCCATATCCCCTTATTCCTTTTTTTAAAATTAGAAATGGATTGTAGCTCTATTGTAATTTTACAATTTGAATGACTCTGTGCAACTTAATGCTAGATTGAATTTGTTGCACAGTTTTTAAACTTGAAAACCAAAAGTGTTTGCAATGTTATGGAGAAAATGGAAATCTTGGACTTGTAGCAAGTTCAATGTTTATAAAGATAGACACTTACAATTTATTTATACTGCATCTGTTAGGCTACCTGCCATTTGTAGAAAATGATGCATCTCACGTGGCACGCAGTTACATAAGTGGACCAATGCTATTATTGGGAATTATTAGTGACTGGCAGCTGTTTTTATAGACCTCATGTAGGCAATTAGTGAGTGATTTTGTTTAGAATTTTAAGTCATCGTAAGTCATAACTTCAAAATAGAATTTTCTTGGGATCCTGTATTTTTTTTTTGGAATGCTTCTAATCTGTGCACAAACGTGGCTTTTCACAGTGTGCTACATCTTCAGTCAACTTGAAGATGGTGAATTTTGATAATATTTGGAGACTTGCTCAGTGGGGTTACTGAGTTTGAGCAGATAGAATTAATGCCAAAGTTTCCATTATTTCAACTGGATCTTTGTATTCAACTCTCTCTTACTTAAACCATTCGGTTGTTCATCTGAGCCATTGCTTTGGTTGTCCTGTTGATACTTGTTCTAATATGTATTTCAAATATTGAGAATAACCAAAAAATCCAAATGATTTTCTTTACCATAGAGCCTTAGCTTTGTTTTTTTAACAATATTGTTCAAGCATAGTATTTTTTAAAAGCCAAAATTGCTGGACCTCAGTAACCCTTTATGATAGAGGGTACTTGGTTAAGCAATCACATTCCACCAGTTCAGTGCAATTAATTTTCCAGTATTGAAGACTGCTTTATGAAGATTGTCATAATCTTGTAAATGCTTAGCGTCAGAAAACTTTCCATTTTTCGAAGACTTCAATGTTTCTTATGTAACTCACGCATTGAAAAGTGTTAGCTCAGCCAACAGTGATGTTATATTCAGCATTCACTGTTGAAAGGAATATTTTCATTGTCTTTAGCAGTTTTCTTGAGGTTGCTTTGATCCTGACACTATTTCCATTTTGATTCCAGGGAACGAGTCTATGGATTTTAGCTGCCAAATCTACTCCTTTCTCTTAGTTCCAGCTTCCTAAATCCACAGAAAACTGAAACTATGCGTTAATCACAAGAATAAGGGGGCTGGGTTTTTAAAAAATTCATTCATGACATTTATTGCCCATCCCTGAGGGCAGTTGCAAGTCAGCCACACTGCTATGGGTCTGGAGTCACATGTAGGCCAGACCGGGTAATGATGGCAGGTTTCCCGACCTAAAGGACATTAGTGAACCAGCTGGGTTTTTACTACAACCGACAATGGTTTTGTGGACTTTTAATTCCAGATTTGTATTGAATTCAAATTTCACCATCTGCCAAGGTGGGATTCGTAACCAGGTACCCAGAGCATTACCTTCATTATTAGTCCAGTGACAATACCATTACACACTGTTTCCCCTTTAGCAGTGTAAATGTTGAACTGGCTCAAAAATGCTGGTCTGTTGGAATTTGAACTGAAACAATACTGATTTCAAAGTAGCTTTAAACTTTACCCAACAATGGATCATGATAAATTCTGGCAGATTTACTTTTAGTTTCAGCCAGCTGCATGGGACATGGGTACCAATAGCCAGCTCAATGAACACAGATTTTTCTAATTACTCAGTAATTGCTTCATTTGTGCTCTCCTTTTATCTGTCTGTCCATTTAATTTGCAACTACATATTAACAAGCATGATTTGTGATCACAATCATATAGACCCAGATATTACAAACTTATACCAGGCCTTTGAAAGATAAATCTTGATAATAGTGTTCCTTTAACTATCTCCAATGAATGAACACAGCAAAATCAAATTATTTTTTATTTTGCTTGTTGAGAATTAAAGCAATAGGCTGCGCAGAGGTGATCAAATATTGGAAGAACATTAGTTCCCGGGGATGATGTGCACAGTTTGCTTTGCGTGGTTTCTGTTAGGAAAACTTAAAATAATAGTTGCTGTGTGATTGATGAAGTAAATGCTGATGATGTATAATTCATCCTGCATTTTGTGTTGATGGTGGGTGTTATCAGTGGGCAAAACTTTGCTTCTCTGTATTATGAATTTGATGTGTCTGAGTGCTTATAAGTACTGAGGTTGGGAATGCATCAGGGTAGTCTTTTGAAGGTGTCCAGAAGCTGATGTAAGAATGCTATACTTCAGTGAATTCTCAGTATGTGTTTATTTTATTCATTTACATTTTTTTGTTGTAGCTGTTTGTTTCTACTGGCCCCTCTGGGATAGGTTCAGCCAGTGATATGGGAGAAGTTGCAGATTATGAGGTGGGAACATATGGTTCTAGTAAAATCCTTTAAACCTGTTCCAAAATCTAACACTTTCAAGGGCTGAAAAGGCTCCCCCTGTCCACCTCCCATCAATACGTCCAAGTTGAGAGAGAGGTTGTAAAGCAAACACTTTCGTAGATGTGTTAGCTTTTGGCACCTCTCATTGCTATGGAAAAGCAATTGTTCACCCTCGTATTTTGTGGTTTTTAATGATACCAATGACAGCTGAAATATTTTATATAGTTTCAGTGCCGTTCTTGACCTTCTTTTGAATTGCAATTTTTAGATTCAAGAGTTTCATACTTTTTAAATTGTGATTCTGATTGGGCAGCAAACCTCAAGCAGCGCTTGATTTGCATGTTGTGAAGTTGCCTAAATGTTACATTTTGTGGCTTAAAGATTGACATTTATTCATGATTTTTTGGATTAATTCCTGTTAACTTATGTCTGCTTGACTCTTTTATTAGTTTTTTGGTAATGAACAAATGTTCTAACTGAGTACCTGCTTTTTGTAAAGTTTTCTGAACACTCGTGTTAGTTAGGAATGTTTCTTAAAAATATTTTGCTAAACTTTCTATTAAATCATTGTTTCATTACATCGCAAAGCTCAATACTGCCAGCATCTGATATAACCCCTCTGAAAGTCTTAAATTGTATCTTAATTACAGAATCATGGGGTTATGGGGATAGGGCCTGGGTTGGATTATGGTCTGTGCAGACTTGATGGGCCGAAAGGCCTCCTTCTGCACTGTAGGGATTCTAATAATAAATAATCTAATAATCTCACCAATACACTGGATTCTAATGTTCAACAAATAACAAAAGTAAAAACCAACTAACGTAACATGCCGTTTTCATGCGGGAGAAATGTCTTCATCCCAAATAACAAGTTTTTGATAGTGAAAAGAATGACAGGAAAATGTTACAGTAAAATGGTGCAGTTCCACAGACATTATGCTACATTTGTTATCTAGAACTTGCTGCATTTATGTCACCACATACACAAACTCTGCTAATCTACAGTCCCTCATTTCAGTCAAGTCATTGTTTAGTCTGTTGCATAAATGGAAATGTTTGTAGGATTATGTTCTTTCCCTCGTCCAGAAAACTTTTGTGTTTTCATGGAGGAAACAACCCATTATTACTCACTTTGCTTGTTGATGCACAGTAACTTATTTGCATGTTTTTAAAGATTTGTTCTGCTTGCAGATAGCTGAGCAAGAGTCACATGCTTTCAATTATTGGTCTGGTATGACTTTTTAGAATTTGTACTCCAGCAGTAGCAAAGCTGGAAAATCCACTGTTATTGTTCAACCCTGGTTACCCGGCCAAGGTAATGGTGGATCTTCTGGACATGCTGCAATCTGTGCATTGTGCTCTTGATGTTCCAACAATCGTCCAAAGGAATTCAAGACATTTAACCCAGTGATGATGAAAGAAAAATCCTATACATTCAAGTCAGGGTGGTGTGTGACTTAGAGTGATACCTGGAGGAGTTACTGTTCCCATAATCTTGGTGCAAATGTTCTATGACTTTCAACCCAAGCCAGGGGGTGATCCAGCTTTTGCTGTAGGTTATCACAGGGTGTTTCATGAATAGAATTGGTGGATGGATCTGAACCTGCACAATCAATAACTCAAACCCAATACTGACCGAAGCAGCTGGAGACATTTGGATGAAGGATCCTTCCCTGAGGAATTCCTGTGACAATGACAATTCTTGTGACAATGATGACTGACCTCCAACAACCAAGGCCATCTTCCTAAATTGAGGGTATGATTCCAGCTATTGGAGAGTTTTCACCGGTACCTCGTCTTCCTTGGTCTCACTCCCATACATGTCTCAATTTTCCCAGCGGTCATTTCAGACTCAATTGAATATTAACTTGATATTGAGAATAATTACTCTTGCCTATGTTCTCGTATTCAGAACTTGTTTTCAATATTTATGCTGGACTGTGCGAGTACACAACACCCTGCAATGTATTGCGCAAACACACTTAGTAGGAGCACACTCTTTAAGAAAAGCTGCCATAAACAATAACTAAGTTTTAAAGGGAATTTTGCTTGTGTCTATGTTTGGATAAATACCGTGATGAGGTATGAAACTGACTAGTTTTGGTGGAACTGGTAGAGCTTGGATTTTCCGGCCCTATTGTGGCAGGATTCAGCACGGGAGTTTCGGCAGCCCAGCCAAAAGTCCATTGACTTTCAGCGGGACCAGACGATCTTGATGGTGGGTGGGGTCAGAAAGTCCCACCCTATGGGGGGAATGTTCCCGTCCCGCCCACAACGGGAATCGTGGGGGTGGACCACGCAAACGTCTGTTGACCTCGGGTGGGATTTTCCAGTTGTGGGGAGAATGGGGCCGGAAAATCTTGCTCTGTGTCACTTGAGTGTAGTATTAATGACTCCTTTAATCACCTGTTCATTATTGAGAAGAGCTGATGGGATGACAAATGGCCGTATTGGATATCTTCTATGCTTTTTATGGATAAGACCAATTGTCCACATTTAGATAGATGCCAATTGATTCCTGCATTGGAAAATCTGAGTAAGAAAGTTGGCTAGCTCTGGTGCACTGGCCTTCAGCATTTTGATTGTATGTTGCCAGTGTCCATAGCCCACTGTGCTTCTCAAATGGTAGTCAGTAAAAACTTCCCAGGACATCCACATTATGTGAATGAGACTTGTTGCAGCAATGGAGTAGGGCATGAGCACACTGTTGGCCATCACTTTGATTTCCTTTGTATATTTGAGTGGTGCAGTCGAGAACTCATGCACTAGGAATTCAATGTTATGTGTGGGCATCTGATGCATAACGGATACTGGTAAGTGATCACTGGGTTGGCACCAGACACAGTGATTATTGAGACATTTGATGGTCTGAGAATTCTGAGAGGCGAGACAAGGAGCCTCAGAGACTCCGGGTGTGGATTTGCTGGGCAGGGGCTTGGGGATGGTACAAACGAGCCACCATGTCAGCCTTGTCCAAATGACTGGAATGACAATCAAGCTGATCTTTGTTCACTGAGTATGACAACAGGACCTGTGCCTGGACCTGGGTGAAAGTTATGGTCCCATTTACTGGTGGTGACCCGATGGCAGAAATACTGCACACCAGGCCATTGCTAACAAGCTAGTAAACACAGCAGGAGGAGAAAAAATACTTGACAACTGTGCAGGAGTAGCCAAGCACTAGAGGTTCACACCTAAAAAGGCGCCAGTGTTCCCCACAGAAGTCAGTGAGTCTAGTCTAACTCCAAGATGAGCAGGAAGATGCCGCGTGGTGAAGTATTTGACAGATTTGTTGCCAAACCTGTAGGTTTATCTTTCAGCTGAAGAAAAGATTTTTTTTTCACATCAATAATGACAATAGTGTTCACTATGTTGGGCAGAAATGGTTAAATTCATGCAAGTCCCTTTAGTAGGGCAGCGATAAACTTTACATTCAAATGTGCAATGAATTTATAGGATTATTCATTTAGAAGCTGGGGACAGCTGCCTTGTGATTACAAATCCATTTCAAAAATGATCCTTCTGGTGCACTCTGGTGGGAGGACTAACTTCGACCATTTGCATCCATGACTGTTCTTGCGTATTGGTCTGCTGAACCTTGATGGCCGCCTCACCTAAAGCCAGCATACCAGAATGCATTTTAGTGTTTCAGTCGTGTGTGTTAGTCATTTATGTTTATTTCCACTCAAACTAGAATTTTAACTTGCTTTTGCTCAAACAGATAAATTAATGTCAATTTTGCACAAAGCCCTGTCTGTTAACCAAAAGACAATAATTGAATTTCTGTGCTTTGTTTTAAAAAAATAAAGGTCAAAAGGTTCATGGATTTTTTTAAAAAAAACAAAAACACATTGATGGATTTATGCCAAATAATGTGCTGTTTCAGTCCTCAAAAACTTTCTAAACGTATTTTCAATGGATGCTTTTTAAGATCATCTCTGATAAGGTCACCTCCTGGCTCCACATATTCTGTCAGGCTGAGAGGCTAATATCTGTTTGGCAGACTATAAAACCTAAGTCCATGCAATTCAGCTTGTAAATTATACAATAAATCAATCACCACTCACTGGTATAGGCCATTTATCTATTGCTACAGAGAAGCTATTTTGCTAAAGGGTTTTCCGGTATATTGTACAGCAACAGGTAATAGCTGTTACCTTGCCCTGCCTAACCAGTAATCTGCAAATGCCTTTGTCAATTAAAAAAAAAAATTGGAACTGCAATGTTCAATTGTGCCTATTATTGCTTCACTGTGCAGAGTTAAAAGATAAAAATATTGGCCAAAGAACTTGCTGTAAAAGTAATGCGTCTGACTGAGTGGAGCGGGCATCATTCAGCCCTGTTCATTAGACTTGTCTATGCACATTTAGGTTTCGAAATTTTTCCCCACCAAGTTGCTGGAAGTACCAGCTGGTAATCACGTAGTGAGAGCAACAGGGCATCTAGAAACTTGGTGAGCAGCAGGGCAAATGAACCAATGAAATTAAGTTGAGAAAGAAAGAAGAAAACTGAGAAGATCAGTAATTTGGAGTGGCTGAATTCAGTGTCACCGAATGTACAAATTTCCAGTTCAGTGGAACCACTACTGACGAACGCTAAAGGACTTAACTGCTAGACTGGGCCTGCGATAGGTGGTGAAGGAACTAACAAGATGGGAAAACCTACTTGACCTCATTGGCACAGCGGCTAGCACTGCTACCTCACAGTGCCAGGGACCCGGGTTTGATTCCTGGCTTGGGTCACTGTCTGTGTGAAGTTTGCACGTTCTCCCCGTGTCTGCATGGGTTTCCTGTGGGTGCTCCAGTTTCCTCCCACAGTCCAAAGGTATGTGGGTCATGGTGTTTGGGCCATGCTAAATTGCCCCTTAGTGTCAGGGGGACTAGCAGGGTAAATATGTGGGGTTGCAGGGATAGGGCCTGGGTGGGATTGTTGTTGGTGCAGGCTTGGTGGGCTGCAGGGATTCTATTCTATTATTTTCACCAATCTGCCATCCATCTGATTCGTCTGTCCATGACAGTATTGGTAATATTGACCACCACACAGTCCATGTGAAGACAAAGTCCCATCTTCACATTGAGGCTGCCCTCATCAAATTGTATGGCACTACCACTATGTTAAATGGTATGGATTTTGAACATATCTAGCTATTCAAAACTGGGCATCTATGAAGTGTTGTTGTCCATCATCAGCAGCAGAATTGTATTCAACCACAATCTGTAAACTCATGACCTGGCAAATCCTCCACCATTACCATCAAGCCAAGGGAATCGACTCTGGTTCAATGAAGAGTGCAGGAGGGCATGCGAGGAGCAGCACTAGGCATACTTAAAATAAGGTATCAACCTGGTGAAACTATAGCACAGGACTAGTACATGCCAAATAGCGGAAGCAGCAATCGACAAAACTAAGCGATCCCACAACCAATGGATCAGATCAAAGCTCTTTTCCAGTTAATAATGAGCCAGCTATATTGGAGGCTTGGAAGCCATTTAGCATTTGAGAAATGGTTGCTGCACAGCCGGACTTATAGTTTTGTTTCCTTTGAACACAAGAATTGAAAGTGTTGCTTTTATTCTGTGTTCATAAGTCAGGTAGCTTGCTTGCCTCTACACTGTACTTTCCAACATTTGGATGATTCAGATCATGTCGTTCTACCCATTCCTTAAAAAAAAACTATCTTCTGTTTTTGAAGGAAATGTGTCAATTTCTGTATATTTGCCCGAATAACTATGAACCCAAAGATTCCGCTGTCTTTCTTGTTGTCGATTCTTTTGAAGTCACTGGAAATAATGTTGTAATTCAACCAACAAATATGGCAGGATGTGAACTCCTGAACTCTCCATCACTCATTCAAACAATGGCGCAAACAACCTGACAATACGGAGAAATCAGTGAGGGTGTGCCAACCTTCTGGAGATATTGTTGAAATTATTTCTGAACCTGCTCATTGATTTGCACACTTTAATCTGAAATTATTTTTCAAATAATTAATCAATAGGGAACTCAGAAGGGACTTCTGTATCCAAGAACAAAGAACAATACAGCACAGGAACAGGCCCTTCGGCCCTCCAAGCCCGTGCCGCTCCCTGGTCCAAACTAGACCATTCTTTTGTATCCCTCCATTCCCACTCCGTTCATATGGCTATCTAGATAAGTCTTAAACGTTCCCAGTGTGTCCGCCTCCACCACCTTGCCTGGCAGCGCATTCCAGGCCCCCACCACCCTCTGTGTAAGGCATAGTCAGAACGTGGAAGCTCTGTCTAGGCATAGTCAAGGCATAGTCAGAACGTGGAACTTGCTGGTGGAAGACACAGCAGCAGGAAACCAAGAGTCAAAGAAGAGTGAGGAAATTAAAATAAGTAATGTTGGTAAAGAAAAGTACTGGAGAAATTGCTGGTGCTAAAAGCTGATAAACTACTTTGACATCGTGGCCTATATCCTGGCGTTCCTGTAGAGGTGGCGGCAGAGATAATGGCCGAAAATTGTAGCATGTGAGGTAGAAAATTCGGCATGGCCATTTAGAGGTCTGTTGAGCTCAGGCGGGAATTGGTTGGGTGCGCATGGTTGGAGAATTCTTCCCAATGGATGTAATGGTTGCGATGTTCCAAAGTTCCTAGATTCGGAAACAGTCCCAGTGGGTTAGAAGGTAACAAATGGAGGGGGATAGGAGAGGGCGGGAAAACAAAGTAGTATAGGCCAGTTAGCCTGGTATCAGTCATCTGGAGAATTCTGGATGCAAGTATTGCCAGGACTTTTAGAAAATCATAATTTAATTAGTGGAGTAAACACGGTTTTATGAAAGGAAGAATGGACAAATCTGTTGGCAGTTTTTTGAGGACGTAACTAACAAGGCAGGTAAAATGGAATGAGTGGATGTAGTGTATTTGGATTCAAAGCTTTCCATAGTGTCCGACATACACAGAACAAGGACTTATGAATATGAATATACTAGCATGGGCAGAGGACTGATTAAAGAACAGAACACTGTGCGTTAGAACAAAAGGATCATTTTTAGGTTGGTGGGCTGTTACTTGTGGGGTACCCCAAGGATCAATAGGGTCTCAGCAGTTTGCAGTCCAGATTAATGATTTAGATAAAGGGACTGAGTATAATGTATCCAAATTTGCTGATGACACAAAGCTAGGTGGGAAATAAATTGTGAAGCAGACACAAGGGTGAGATATTAATTCACTCAAAACTCATTCACTTATTCAGAGTTAGAACTCAGCCAAAGAATCTCCAAATGGATATAGACAGATCAAATAAGTGGGCATTAAGAAAGATGATGAAGTATAATGTGGGAAAATGTGAGATTCTCCATCTTGACATGAAAAATAAAGCAGAATATTTGTCAGATGGTGAGTGACTGGCAATGTTAGTATTCAGAGGGAATTTAGGTGTTCTTGCACACAGATCACAGAACAATATATATGTGCAACAAGCAAATCGGAATACAGCTGGTATGCTGAAATTTATTGAAGAGTTGGAGTGAGGAAGTCTTTTTGCACTTGTTCAGGGCTTTGATGAGATCACGCCTGTGTATTGTGCAGAAGTTTGGGGTGAATTTTCCTGTTCCACACGCTACGGGAATTGTAGCGGGTGAGGGGCGGACCATGGAAAGGTCGGGTGGGATTTTTTTGGTTTCGGGGCGAGCGCGGCTGGAAAATCCTGCCCTTGCTCTCCATCCCAAAGGAAGGATATTCTTGTCTGAGAAGTTCAACAACCCCAAGGTTCACTGAACTGATTCCTTGGGTGAGGAAGTTGTCCTCGGAAGAGAGCTTGAACGAAATGGGCCTATACCCTTTAGCGTTTAGAAGAATAAGAGGTGATTTCATTGAAACATAAAGGATTCAAAGAGGGCTTGGCGGAATAACTATTGGGAGGCTGTTACCCTTGGCGAGAGAGTCTAGAACTAGGAGTCGTAGTCTCAGAATAACGGTTGGTCATTTAGGACTCAGATGAGAAACCTAACAAAAAAACGCCAAGAGAAAGAAGCAAGTCAAATACACATCATAGAATAGAAACAATCGCTACTTTTCTTTCTATTTTAAAAGGCTTACTTTTCAAAGAAGTGTTTTAATGATTAAATGTGACATTCACATATTGAATCATGCATGGCTCAGTATACTGGTGGGAGATATTCTGATTTATGAGAGAACGAGATGTGTTGATAGAAAACATGTTGATTCATTAGACCTTGACCCTTGCCAAAATATTTGTTATTTACAATGATCATCACACCATTTGATGTGGAAAGATTAGAGAGGTTGGGTTTGTATCTGCTAGAGTTTAGAAAAATAAGAGGCGACTTGATCAAAACCTTTAAGGGGCATTGATAGGGTGGGTGTGGAGAGGATGTTTTCTCTTAGCGAAGAACCTAGAACCGGGGTCGCTGTTTAAAAATAAGGGGCTCGATTTTACCGCCCATTCATGCCACACTCCCGCTGCAGCAAAGTTGGAGAATTTGGCAGCAAGCCAAATCTTCGTTCACTGCAGCAGGATGGGAAAATCCTGCTGGCGGGAACGGTCAGAAAATTCCGGCCAAGGGGCCGCCATTTGAGACAGATGAAAACCCTTTTCTCTCAGAGGGTTGAGAATCATGGGAACTCTCTTTCTCAGTAGGCATTGGAAGCAGAGTCTTTGGGTGGAATTTTACGGCCTTGCTTGAGCGAGACCGGAAATTCCCGCTCGATGTCAACAGACATTTCCGTTGTCCCCCACTCGGTCGAGGCAGTAGAATTCCAGCGATTGAATATTTTTAAGGTAGAGGTAGATAGATTCTTGATTAACAAGGGGGTGAAAGGTTATTGGGGGTAGGCAGGAATGTGGGGTTGAGGTTGCAATCAGATCCACCATGATCTTATTGAATGGTGGAGCAGGCTCGAGGGGCTGAGTGGCCTACTCCTCCTAATTCATATGTCTTTTTTTTCATTTGGTGTGCAAAACTTGTGTTAGTCCTGTCCTCCTCTCTTGGTATTTCTGAAGAGGTGTCAACACAAATGCAAAATAATGAATATTTAATGATAAGACATTGACAGTTTTGTTTTAGGAGCACTTGCTAGAATGAATTTAAAAATATGAAGCAAATCCGAGTATGTGAAATTTGTGAATTGTATTTTGTCCTTCAGCAAACTGACGTCTTAAATGCTATTTGTGTACTTCAGCGAATTTCAGTGATTGAAGTAACGATCCGTCACGTTTTCTATGTCTAATTTTTTTCTTTCTTTCATTTTTTTGCCGTTGCAAGTTACCTTCTGCAGGAATTTTAAAAAAAACTATTCAGCATACTTGCCATCGAAACAAAGGTGATTTCTGTCTGGCTGTGGAAAGCAGCCAAGCTACTTGACATGATGACAGGTGTGATATTATTTAGAGCTGGTGAGTTTCAGGGCTGTATGGGCGCTTTGTTTTTGCAAAGATTGTGTTTTGACTTGCATATTTTTAAACTGTTATTGTGGCATTAACCTTTTTATTAAGCAGAGAGCAAAGAGTTTGCTTGTAAGAGCTAGTCAGGCAATCAGTGTCATCTCTATTTCCTGCTTCGCTCATCCTGTATCAAAACTTTGTGAAACGGATGCTCTTAACAGTTTTTAGTGCTTTACCTTGCCCACATATTGTTTTAAATTGATATTTCAAGACAGACACAAGGGCCAAGAGATTTGGCAACACATTGCCTGTTTTATTGGCATAAAAGGTCTCTCAGCTTTTATATGGTTGGGAACATGCGTTCGTTATAAACCCATTATAAACCGTCTCCTGCCATATTGATAAGTTGCTATTAATTAGCATGCAGCATCCGTGCCTGAAGGAGGTCTTGTGGCACAGTGGGTAGCATCCATGCCTCTGAGCTAGAAGCTCTGGGTTCAAGTCCCACCCCAGGACTTGACGACCAAGGAAGGTGTATTCATAATGCGATCAAGCAGGTTGTGTGTCAACCTGAAAAACCCTTCCAAATACGCCAACGGCAGGTGTTAAGAGTGGGAGGGACACCTGGTCAGCTATGTTTGAAAAGGGTGGCCCCCCTCAAGCTATTCAAAATGCCTCTGGAAGAGACTGGCGACCTGTTCTATAACTAGCTGTAGAAACCGATGAAAGTCTATCTTAGTGCACCACTAGGTGCAGGAATAGAATTGGAATCCATGCCTGAAAAAGGCCCTAGATCACTTATTTGTATATGTAAAGTAACTAATGCCTGTTTGAGGCTCTGCGCAGGACTGGTTTGCTCGGTGGTGACTGAGCAGAAAGGAAAATCAGATCTATGTGTGGCCTTGCAGGTGGCCAGGAACTGCATTTCAGGTCCCCTTCAATAAGGTATGTCTTGAAAGTATATTTACAGAGCATTCTCACATTAAACAAATGCAGACTATTGCTGGCCACATGATCCCCTCCAATTGCGACTGCTCTCTTCCCCTTCGCTGCCTCCTTCCCCTTTACTGACCTGAGGGCCAGATCAAGGCCAGATATTTAATCATGCTTTGCTGGCAAGCTGATTACTTCTTACTGCAGCTTGGGTCACTGTCCGAGCGGAGTCTGCGCGCTCTCCCCATATCTGCGTGGGTTTCCTCCGGGTGCTCTGGTTTCCTCCCACAGTCCGAAAGAGACGTGCTGGTTAGGTGCATTGGCCATGCTAAATTCTCCCTCAGTTAACCTGAACAGGCGCCGGAGTGTGACGACTAGGAGATTTTCACAACAACTTTGTTGCAGTGTTAATGTAAGCCTACTTGTGACCTAATAAATAAACTTTAAACTTATCTAGCTACCTCTATTAAAGTAATCAACAAAGAATTCTTGTTCAAAGAACAAAGGCATAGCTCTACACTGATATTTTGTCAGTATATTTGGAAGGCACAATAAGCTAAATTGTCCTATCTAATGTGCATTTTGCACCATGATCCCATAATTATTTTTGACACAAGTACATAGCTTCTACCAATCTTGCTGCTGTATGCTGGAGATGGTTTTCTTCACTGAGAAAACGTCAGCGACTCTGACAGAAAGAAGGGAAGCTTTCAATGGTGTGATACAAATTCATTTATCTGTTAATACTTCAAAAGAGTTAGCTTAAATCTGACTCCAGAAAAGAAATACATTCCTAAAGTGTAGTCAGCATAGCACTGACTTGCAATCTATCAAAAGACCGAGTCACTTTTTTTTAGAAAAAGGATACATCTGGATGTAACCACGACCCATTGTGATTTAAGTTTATTTATCAGTATCACAAGCAGGCTTACAGTAACACTGCAATGAAGTTACTGTGAAAATTCCCTAGTCGCCACACTCCGGCCCCTGTTCAGGTACACTGAGGGAGAATTTATCATGGCCAATTCACCTAACCGGCACATCTTTCGGACTGTGGGAGGAAGCCGGAGCACCCGGAGGAAACCACGCAGACACAGAGAAAACGTGTGGACTCCACACAGCCAGTGACCCCCAAGCCGGGAATCGAACCTGGGTCCCTGACGCTGTGAGGCAGCATATGATGGTAAAATCATCCTCGACTGCTTAGCAATATGTTTAGAGTTTTAATCAACGCAACACTGAGCAAGGCAGTATTGGAAATAACTATTGACCATTCAAGTTTATTCAAGGTCCACTTTTATTTTGCTGAACTCATCTTACGGATGGGATCTTAAAGGCCTGACTCTGTTGTGGGATCGCCGGCGGAGGCGCGAATCTGGAGAGAAGCGGAAATCATGAATCTTGCTCGCGATTTTTCCCCACCCCTCGCTGGCAATACATTTTAATAAATTTAAATATTATTAATGAGCCACCCCACCACACGATCCCCTCCCCCTCTAAATATTCATATGTCGGCGAAGCTTACAACATGTTTGGCCTGATGTAAACCTGTTGAAGGGCTCCCTCCAAGGGTGCAAAGGTAAGTACGGCCCCCGGGAGAAAGGGATAAGGCCCGGCAGTGTTCTGGCAATGCTCCCCGGCACAGGTTGATACCAACCTGTGCCGGGGGCAGTGCCAGGGTGGGGATTTACGTGTGGTGGGGGGAATAGGGGGGAGAACAGTCACTGGGGTGTTGAAATGCTGGTGTTGATCGTTGGGGGTGGTGGTGGTCAGGAGAGGTGCTAGCGATGACTGTCGCTTGGCGGGGGGTAATTGGGGAAATGCCAGCGTTAATTTTGGGGAGGGGAAGGGGGTTTGAGAGCCCCCAATACTTACGTAGTGGAGAGAGTTTAATTTTATTTCTGATCGGGGCGCCCCAATCTCTGTGGAGCCTGTTGCCATCTCCAGGAGTTCCCACCCTGCCAGAGTGACAACTTAAACAAAGCTCACTACAGAGGCTCAACTGGTCTGTCCAACTGGAGAGTTACACGCCAGTTTTCTGACTGAGCCTGACACTTTGACAGATTCTGGTAAGGTCGCCCCCAAAATAATTCCTGAGAAATATTTTTTTTAGCTTTCCTAATTATTTAGTTCAAAATAAAATTAATTTCTCGACCTGTTTTTTACCCATCCTTAGCTCACACACTCTTCTGTCAGGTAACTGGGTGGGGGAGTTCCCGTGCCAGCGCCAGTGTGTCTCTGTGGCTGACCACAAGGAGGGGCAGGAGATGGATTTGGCTAGGCCTGGTTCTTCCATCTTCCAACCAAGTAGCAATTGCTACTTCTTAATCTTCCACATTTGTGAATTCAAATTTTTTAAAAATTTGTGACATGTGACTGCAATCATTTGACATTGATATCAGAAGAGTTACAGCAATGTTTTGAGAGCTTTAAAGGCTGTCGATTCCCAGAGTGACTGACTTATATGTCATTTGACTGAGAATACCTCAAGTCAAAACGGTCATTGTGTGGAAAGCAGATTTGTAGAACTCCATTCTTAACCTGACAAAGCCGATGGTCAGAGTGGACCTGGCAAACCCAATCCATTCCTTGCTTGCTCCAAAAACCAAATTCAAAATCCAATTGAATCCAATTCAAAGTCCCCACAAGGGAGGCAAACACGATCCAAGCTGATAAAATAAGACATCTTGGGCTTGATCGGATGCTCGAACTGCTGCTACAGAAGTATTCATCAGCCCTTCGATCTGATTTTGCATATTTCAGTTTAATATTGCTGAAGGATGGCTGCATGCGAGTCAGCCTAATATTGATGGTGGGGAAACCTGTAGAGACCATGGGCGGAATTCTCCCATGCCCTCGCCAGTGGGTTTAATTGGTGGGGGAAGAATTCAGCGGGAGGCTCAAAAATCCACTTTACGTCGATGTGAATTTCCTGCGGGATCTTGCATTGGTGCCTGCCATGGCCGATCAGGAAACCCATTGGGGGCCGCCACAGGCGGGTGAAGGCTTGGTCATCCATGCCCATTTCCCCGCAGCACCATCAGGAAACCGCACCACTGTGAAACACATTTGGAACAATGTGGCATGCGGATGTTGGAACTCACCTGAATCATACCTGGGGCTGCCTCTGGGTTTCAAGACGGAGGCAACTGGCAACCCTGGACCCTGGAATACCACATCAGTGGGGGGTGGAGGGGCGAGAATCATCTGCAGGTGGACTTTCCAGATTTGGTGTCCTGGCCGGGGGTCCATCTTCCAGCCTTAGTATGTTGCTGGAGATCCATCTTAATTCACAGGAGGTCCATCTTCCAGCCTCAGAGTGCACCCAGACATCCATTTTCATGTCACCCACCTTCTTTCTTCAATAGTGGGTCAGGGATATTGGTCGTCTTTCCAATATGGTGCCTGGAAAGGATGGTGGAAAATGTAGTAAACAATGAGAAGATTCGGAGTAGTCTTCAGGAGAACTAGTGAATGGACAGACACATCACAGCCAAATTTTAACCCTGGAAAGCATGGAGTGATGCGTTTTTGAAGGAAAAATGACCAAGAGGAAGGATAAACAAAGTGGTGCAATTTTGTCAATGGCTCAGAAACACAAAGACTAGGGGTTCATACATGCAAATGTTTGAAACTGTTAAAAAGTGTTCAAAAAGCATACAAGATTCTTGGTTGTGGATACGTGAAGTATAACAGTGAGGAAGCTACGCTAGTCTTTTGTAAATCACTGGTTAGATTTCAACTGGAGTATTGTGTCCAAATCTGAATAGCTCACTGTAGTTAGGGGCCAGAATTCTCCGGCCGTTCACACCCCACCGCCACTGCCAGTGAAGATGGAGAATTTGGCGCTCAGCCAAATCTCCATTCACTGCAGCGGGCCAAGAGAATCCCACTGGCATGAACGGCCAGAGAATCCTTTTTAAATTATTTTCAGAGCTGGTTCCTATATTTGCTGATTTCACCCCACTGCCAAAATCTGTCCCCAAAGCAAATAAAATAGAATGGAGAGAAATACTCTGATCCCTAACTCTTATAGTATAACCTGTAAGCTGCATCCATAGGAAAGTTCAAACACATTAATATTTCTGCAGCCACCTACATTAATATTTGTTACAAGCCACATTTAACCTATGTGCTTCCTTTGTGATTCCAAAACATTACATTTCAGGGAAAAACAATCTATATTTTCACCTGTTGCACAAACATGTAAGATCATTTGGAACTATTTCTGATGGGCAAGATATGAATGTATATAACTATTGTGTAAATATAAGATGGTATACTTCAGCAAGTAGTGATATATAGAGCAATAACTCTATTAGAGTCTCCCATCTGAATAGTTGACTGATGGCATTTGCTTTGTAGCATTTCATAACATGGTGCTCCTATCTGCAACTATCAATCATAAACATTTTTGAACTGAATTTTAAAATGGTATTTTGATGTAAAGGATAGATGATCTGATTCCTAATATTTCAAACTTATTCTACAATGACTGCTTTTATGACTCTCCAACGATTTCTGCACGTAATCTAGTCTGGCACATCAGGACATTACTGAGAGAGTGCCACACAGTCCGAGGTGTTGTCTTTCTGATGAGACACTGAAACAGAGTTCCTCGACTGTCCTCTCAGGCAGATGGAATAAGATCCCACAGCAGCAATCGAAAAAGAGCCGGAAACTTCTCCTGGTACCCTGGTGTCCCGGCATTGTATTGCAACAGTAACTGCATTTCAAAAGCACTTCATTGGGTTTTAAATGCACTGGGGCAGCCTGAGGCTGTGAAAGATGCTATATAAATGCAGACCTCTTTTCCTAAAGAGTTATGAAGTATATGTCCTTTATTTGCAATGTAATCATATCTGCAAAGCATTTTCTGTTCATTCCTATCGCTGAATATTGCGAGGATGTGGATTTTATTCAGGGGATCTGCAGAACAGGAAAATGGGGCTATGTTGCAGGATGTTAAAACTGGGTGATATAATCAATGGTTTAGCTCTCTGTTCATATTGTGTGAATCTAACTTCAAGGATTCCAGTAATCTGCAACGTGTATACCAGACAAACTGTATTGGGTTTTGTAGTTGAGGCTGACATTTTCTTGATAACTAGTGACATGTATAAGCATTTCAACAACAAACATGTACCAAGGAATTCCTTCATTGCCGGAATTGTAATTAATGAGGTAATTAGATAACTGAAGATTTTTTTTAGCAGAATACCTGGTAACATGCCTGTCAGCTCTAAGTAAATACTTTATCAGGAAATTTGTTACGGTACTGTAAAGGATAAAGTGGTGTGGGTGGAATTTTCAAATTGTGACAAAAAGAAAGTTTAATCTGACTTCCACTCATTTTATACTTAAGACAGTGTAAACATAAGAGAAATTGTGACCACATCAGTGGGGAAAGAACAAGTTTAAGTTTATTCGTGCCACAACATTAACACTGCAATGAAGTTACTGTGAAAATCTCCTAGTCGCCACACTCCGGTGCCTGTTTGGGTACACGGAGGGAGAATTTAGTATGGCCAATGCACCTAACCAGCACGTCTTTTGGATTGTGGGAGGAAACCGGAGAACCCGGAGTAAACCCACGCGAACACAGGGAGAACTTTCAGACTCTTCACAGACAGTGACCCAAGCGAGTAATTGAACCCGGGTCCCTGGCACTGTGAGGCAGCAGCGCCAGCCACTGTGCCACTGACAATTGGCCGGACACATTAATAAATATTCATTTGAAATTAGATTGTCACCGAGCATTAACCGGGACAGAGATGTAAAGAAAGAGTATCAAATTATCACATTAAGAAGATTCAACAAAGTCTGCCCTAGATATTTATCAGCAGTTAATTCTTGAGTACTGAAAGAGGTTTTCAGTACCTCTTTTACTCGACCATTTTGTAAAAATGTTTTTGTTTAACTTAGCAGAAGAATTTTTTAAAATGTTGCATGCATGTTCTTTTGTTTTATGATCTACTCTTTAAAAAGTGTTTAGGAAAGTATTTCTGTAGATATTTGGCAGTTTGTGAAATTGAAAAGCTCTGTGTGACACTAGGTCCTTAAGGGTTAAGATAAAAATAGGTGTTCTGTTCTATTGTTGGGAGCCAGATTACCCATAAAATGATGAATTCCTTTCAATGGGAGCCCTCTTGGTACATTATTCAGAGACTTTGAGCAGTATGTTGAGTCTAGCCTCTCATCTTTAAGGCACGCACTATAACACCTGTGAAGAATTAGCGATAGCTTTCAGTAATTCACACCGACACTGCGATATCGCATCACTGAGAAAGTACTTTATTTCTGATGACATAATGTCATTGCACTCGCATGAAATCGCGCGGATTTAAAAAAAAACATTGCCTGGTTGAAAAACCTGTCATCCCTGAAGTCGGATTTTGAACAGTGTAAATACCAGAGTCATTATGCCCAGACATGACAGCATGCTGCAGGATTCTTCAACGAAATCAGACATACAATACACAGGGAGCTGAAATGACAATAACATAATTGTTACATGGAGAGCCACTAAGAAATGGGCTTGTCAGTTTAGTACCTGGGGGGGAAATCCTTACATATATTTGAATTTAGGAAGGTGTCAAATGGATCAGATTATCTGGCAAATTATAGTTTAACGATATTGTACTGAAGTTGTAAATAGTTTGTATGTAAACATGTCAAAACAATGCAATACTATTATGCAGTTTTACGTAAGAGGAATAAGTGGCGGATCCCAATTTATAATTGGGGCTAAAGGGTCAGCTATGATGAGCTGTGGTTTGTGTCCAAAGGTGTTACAAACTACCTTTCTTTTTTTAGCCTGAGCTATCACCATTGTGACTTGCTCTAGTGGGGTGATGATGCGGAAAAGGAACATTCAAATCGGATGTTAATTTGAAAGATGAATTGAGGAATTTTTCATGGAGCTCTTACCAGCCTATTCTTCATTGTCAAAAAGTATAGCAAATGCATGCTCACTCTCTGTTTTCAAGCTTCTTTAATATCAGTCAGATAAAAAAAACATTTAAAATAAAAAATCCAATCCATGGAACATTTATTTTTCTGTTCAGGTCAAGTCATTTGTTGTCACGTCAGAATGCCACTGTTTAAAAATGAAGACTGGGGAAAAGTTCCAATTGTCTGCAGCAATCTCTGGCACATTGCAGCTGGTCATAAAGCAGAGATAAGAGATGTGCAAAAAAAAAATGGAAAAGAGAGAAAAGTACTTGGGACATAATTTTAAAGACATATTTAAAGACTGAGCATTTGTAAGTATTCGATCATAGAATCCCTACAGTGCAGAAGGGGGCCCTTGGCCCATCAAGTCTGCACTGACCACAATACCATCCAGGCCCTATTTCCGCAACTCCACATATTTACCCTTCTAATCCCCCTGACACTAGGGTTAATTTAGCATAGCCAATCAACCTAACCTGCACATCTTTGGACTGTGGGAGGAAACCGGAGCACCCGGCGGAAACCCACGCAGACACGGGGAGAATGTGCAAACTCCGCACAGACAGTCACCCAAGCTGGGAATCAAACCCGGGTCCCTGGCGCTGTGAGGCAGCAGTGCTAACCACTGTGCAACCATGCTGCCCTTAGGTATTCTTAGAATCATTTTCTCCCTTAAATAAAACACTGCAAAATAATCCAATGCAGGGAAGTTTTGACCTCCCAATTGGTAAAGCTGTTCATTCGCACCCAAGTTCTCGTACATTGATGCTAAAACATTCCTATCTTCAGCGATTGACCATCAAATGATCACTAATGGTATTGGCACATAGTATGCTGGATGGAATAGGAAATGAATATGACTATTCCTATTATGCACATGAGGTGGACATGCCAGCATTGGACTGGGGTGGGCACAGTAAGAAGTCTCAACACCAGGTCAAAGTCCAACAGGTTTATTTGGCGCTGTGAGTCACCTGATGAAGGAGCAACGGCTTGATTCCAAATTAACCTGTTGGACTTTAACCTGGTGTTGTGAGACTTCTTATTATGCACAAGCATCTCTACTTATCACTTGAGGATATTCCTGGCAATTGTAAGGCTTCAGGTTGAGGAGTGGAGCAATATTAAGATTTAATGTAGGTTGGGCGGGGGAGGAGAATTGATCCAAATAAAAATACATTTACACAGTGATGCAGTAAGCTGAAACTTCAATGGACTGTGCCACGGAATGATTGGTTGTAGAATAAGAACAGTATTGGTGGAGGCTTTAAAAGTAGGTTCTCTGCTAATTTTCTTGATTTAGAATAATTTGTGGGAATAAGCGGAAAGAGGGTGAAGAAACAAATCAAATCAAATCTGAGAAAGGTTGGTGCCTGTAAGATTTATGGTAGCCATTGTTCCAAGCAATGCCAATCAGTTCTAAGCAGGAAGTGTATTTTGGCATGGCGATCTTGGAAGTCACCTAATAAAGCTGAGTGCTGCCCAGGCATTGTTTAGGTGTCCTTTGTATCAAATCCTTCCCATTAGTTCAAATGTAATTCAGTAGATATGAATTCTCTAATAATTCTTCTACAAATTCAGCCTTTCTCAGTCCATTGCAATTTGGTCAATATCAGATTGGTCTTGTTTCCTATATTGAACAGTACTGACTGTAGGTTTCCCACAATCATCCTTAGTTGAGCATTTTTTCTGAAGAAATAACTCTTCAACTTTGTCAATACCGTTTTCAGGATTCCAAAAATAAACTCCTACCTATATCCTCCAGGTATAGTAGCACAGTGGTTAGCACTGCTGCCTCACAGCGCCAGTGACCCGAGTTCAATTCCCGGCTTGAGTCACTGTCTATGCAAAGTCTGCATGTTCTCCCCGTGTCTGCATGGGGTTCCTCCAGGTGCTTCGGTTTCCTCCCACAGTCCGAAAGACATGCTGATTAGTTGCATTGGCCAATTCTCCCTCAGTGTACCTGAATTAGGGGAGTGGGGGATTTTCAGAGTAACTTCATTGTAGTGTTAATGTAAGCCTACTTGTCACAATAATAAATAAACTTAAAACTGAAGTAGAGAAGCTCAAAGACATAAAAGCAGAAATGATGTAGAATTGCTGATTAGATTAAAGTCACGCACAAAATCAAACATCCTCTCTACCGCCCCTTGTCATTATGCAGACTGAAACAAGTTGCATTTTCTAAATGACTACATGAATCACTGAAGAGCTTAAAGTTTATTTATTAGTGTCACAAGTAGGCTTACATTAACACTGCAAATAAGTTACTGTGGAAAATCCCCTAGTCGCCACACTCCGGCGTCTGTTCAGGTACACTCATTGCTGACAAAAGAAACTTGAGCTAAAAGTCAACTCTTCCTGACCAAGTTTGCTGTAATTAATGAACTTTCACATTCTTCCTTTCAGCACTTTGGAGCCTCTATCTCTATTTGAATGTGGCTGCAAAGCGGCTGTCACGTCCAGCACAGCCTATGCTTAATTGAAGTATTCTCTGAGGCAGGCAGGGCCGGCTAGATCGGTATTGCTTGCAAATAATTTAGTGTTTTTGTCTCTCCATGGTTTATGGGCTGACATGGGAATTTTCAAGTCTGTCAGTGTACCGTGTGGGTGAAATAGTTCTGAATTTGAGTGGACCACCTGCACTGTCTGTAATTTGAGCAATGATTGATTTAGTACCACCTCAAGAGCTCGGTATTAGCCTGCAGAAAATGTTAAATGCCCACAGTTACTATACCATACCTCACACCCAATAGGAGAGGCCAATACTTGCAGGTGCAGTTTATCTTGTTCAGATTTTCCATTTTCAGTTCAGTGGCTGTTGGAATACACGGTGTAAGCGTATCCTTAAATGGCAGCATTAAAATGGTTCAGACTTTGGTCACACATAACATGGTGTTTGATTTCAGTCTCTGAACACTTGATGTAACAGTTGCCATTGTAACAGCAAGTAAAAAAAAAAATCAGATCAAATTTCATACTTTGTGTGAATGACATTTGTGAAGATAAGAAATGGTTCAGTCTTGATCATAATCTCTTGGGCCAAAATCAGCCAAAAGCCATTAGCTATTTTTAAGAAAGGAAAATAAACAACGGGGTAAAGAGGGGTGTGTGCGTGGTTTTGTTGGTTGGTGAGAAAAGTGTGGGCTTGTGTTAGGGGAGACCACAATGTCTGTATCTTACAACCAGGCAGTGGTTGTGATTATTCAACACTACAGCTACAGCACTCCTTTAAAATTGCACAACGTTCAAAAAGTAACTTTCAGCTTGTTACCAAAAACTCATATGCAAAGTGCACAGTTCTTATCTCAGTATCTGAAATCGGGGCGAGTATCTGTCTGGGACAGAATTGAAGAAGTCCTCCTATTTTTCTCGAAACTTTGGCACACGGTTAGCACCGCTGCCTCACAGCGCCAGGGATCCAGGTTTGATTCACAGCATGGGTCACTGTGCAGTCTGCACATTCTCCCCGTGTCTGTGTGGGTTTCCTCCGGGTGCTCCGGTTTCCTCCCACAGTCTAAAGACGTGCTGGTTAGGTGCATTGACCGTGCTAAATTCTCCCTCACTGTACCCGAACAGGCGCCAGAGTGTGGCGACTAGGGGATTTTCTCAGTAATTTCATTGCAGTGTGAATGCAAGCCTACTTGTGACACTAATAAATAAACTTAAAACTTAAACTCAAATCATCTCCACATGTTACAAAATGTACAATTAGTTCATTGGGGTGGTTACCGAGGAGTAATTTTAAAGAAGAGTTCTGTTGAGTTGAAGTTGTACACTGGGAGCGGGATTCTCTGATCTCATCCATGCCCGCTCCGCTGCAAGTGAGAAGGGAGAATTTGGTGTTCCAGCCAGATCTCCAGGCACTTTCAGCGGCAGCGGAGAATCCCAGCCGCAACGATTTTCAGCATATGATAGCATAGTTAAAGAGACTTATAGAACTCACCTGAACATGTTGCACCGGTGGTGAAGGGAGTGAACTTTTTGTGATGGATTGCATGCTGATCAAGCAGGCTGCTTCGCCCTGGATAGTGTCAAGCCTTTTGAGTATTTTTGGAGCTGCACTTGTTCAGGCAAAGTAGAATTTGAACCTGAACAGGAGAATGACTTGGGGCCACATAGGACAGAACTAACAGCTAGAAGAGAAAGAAAATGGCTTCCAGCGGGAGGTCATAGCTACTGAAGGTCTTTCGGTAACAATTCTCTTGCGGAAGCACTATCTTAGGATAAGGGGCTGATGATTTAGGATTGAGATGAGGAGAAATTACTTTCCTCAAAGGATTGTGAATCTTTGGAATTCTCTACACCCAGAGGGTTGCGGATGCTCCATTGTTGAATATATTTAAGGCCTCAATAGACAGGCTTTTGGGCTGGAATTTTACCGGCACATCCATCCCGGAATCAGGGTGGGTGAGGCTCTCAGAGTGGAATTCTCCATTGGCCTCGAGCGGGATTTTACGAGCCTCGCCCGAGCAAAGTCGTAAAATAATGGCCTTGGTCTCTCAGGAAATCAAGGAATATGGAGAGTGGGTGGGAAAGTGGAGTTGAACCACAACATCAGCCAGGATTGTACTGAATGACAGAGCAGTCAATGAGCCACACAATCTACTACGTCTCCCATTTCTTGCGTTCTTGTGCATTTCAGCAAAAACCAATGCTTGAGATATTTTCACTTCACGCGAAATGTTGCAACTGAAATCTGTCAACTTCTGCAGCCATAACTGCAACGTCAAAGCAGGACAAGAACAGATTGGATAAGGTTACCATAGTTGAATCAGTGTCACTGGGCTTGAAACAGTCCTAATTGTGTCAGCATCAGGTAGAGCATATGAATAGAGGGGATGAGTCCTGATTGATGGAGCTTGTTGGTAGGTGCATGATGGGAATGTTATGAACTGAGCGCTGAATGAGACCAGTGATATAATTGGTTGGATACACCATTTGAAGATGAACTCACTCACCTTGCCAGCTCATGAAAGATTGTTAAACTACTTCCTGCACTGCATCCGTGCCCCTGGATCGATATTCCTAGGATTTCTGTTGCCATTTCTTCCAAGGTCTTCAGAGCATCTACCTAGAAGATTTCCCGCACACCAGTGGATATAAGACAACTCTCCTTCCCACACCCCGCACCAAGACCTCCAGTGCAGTCTAAGAACCTAGAGCATTCCCTCTCACATGTTCAGCCGTTCCTCAAAAGTTCACAGCCTTAAATTACTTTTCAAAAATCGCCCACCACTTCTTGCAACACAGTGCACCTTTGCTTTAGTGCAGGCTGCTTTTAAAATAGTGCTAGCCATAAGTGATATCCAGCCCTCTACGTGCAGCCAAGAAATAGTGCGGGTAGAGCTCGAAGCATGCAGAAATCATTATTAACAGCACACACCGCCAACTCCCTGTGCTGCGTGCAACATGATGGACAGGCGTGGGTCAAATTGCATGTCGCATCATTGATGCCTGCTTTCGGTGGTTAGCCACCCCTCCCCTCCCCATATCTGACCTACATAGTCAGAGTCATGTACGACACAGAAGAAGGCCATTCAGTCCAATGAGTCTATGCCAGCTCAATGAGCTAGCTATCTCCGGGTGCTCCGGTTTCCTCCCGCAGTCCAAAAGATGTGCTGGTTAGGTGCATTGGCCATGCTAAATTCTCCCACAGTGTACCCGAACAGGCGCCGGAGTGTGGCGACTAGGGGATTTTCACAGTAACTTCATTGCAGTGTTAATGTAAGCCTACGTGTGACACTAATCAATAAACTTAAAAAACTAAACATTAAGCTGATCTTTCTCTTCACCCTAGCTGTAACTGCGACACTATATTCTGCACCCTCTCCTGTCCTTCTCCCTTGTGTACTCTATGAATGGTATGCTTTGTCTGTATAGCACGCAAGAAACAATACTTTTCACTGTATCCCAATACATGTGACAATAATAAATTAATAGCACTGCTGCCTCAGAGTGCCAGGGACCCGGGTTCAATTCCGGCCTCGGTCACTGTCTGTGTGGAGTTTGCACATTCTCCTCATGTCTGCATGGGTTTCCTCCGTGTGCTGCGGTTTCCTCCCACAGTCCAAAGATGTGCGGGTTATGTTGATTGGTCATGCTAAATTAACTCTAGTGTGAGGGGGATTAGCTGGGTAAATATGAGGGGTTACAGAATAGGGTCTGGGTGAGATTGTGTTTCATGCAGACTTGATGGGCCGAATGGCCTCCTCCTGCACTGTGGGGATTCTTTGATTCTATGGAATCTGTTGTAACCTTGTACCCCTCTATCAAATCTCCCCTCAATCTCTTTCACTCTAAAGAGAACAAGCCATCTTCTCTGTGGCTTGTAGCTGTAATTCCTTGTCCCTGGAGTCATTCTGGTAAATCTCCTTCCCACTGTCTCATGGACCCCTCACATCCTGCCTATTATAGTGACCAAAACTGGATACAATACCTGAGTTGTGACTGGACCAAAGTGAGGGCACCAAATCGTAACCACTAGACCACCAGAGGGACCTCCAGTGGCTCAGTTCTTTTTTCAAATATCTCCCCCAAGGTGTCCTTCTAAGTTCAAACTACTTTTAACCATTCCTTCAAACTGATTTTTTAAAAAGCACATAATTAAATTGTGGGCAATTAAGACCATGCACATCTGCTCCAACTCAAAGCTCAGAAACTTTGTTGGTGAGAGTCATAGCGGTTATGCCCAAATTCCCTTAGTCTCCTGAGAAAGTAGATGCGTTGGTGGGCTTTCTTAACTATAGCGTCGGCTGGAGGGACCAGGACAAGTTGTTGGTGATCTGGACACCTAGAAACTTGACGCTCTCAACCATTTCACTTCGTCCCCGTTGGTGTAGACAGGGGCATGTTCTCCACTACGCTTCCTGAAGTCCTGAATTCCTGTAAAGAATTCCAATTAGCAGAAATTTAAACTGATCCATTTAAAAGGTGGTTAAGGAATAAAATCCATAGATGTTACAGACCACAAAAATTATTAGAATTATCAAAATCTGACACTGCATAATCCAACAGGGAGTGTGATATCCCAGACGCTTCTGGAAAAAAACAATATTTTGCATTAGGGTGCATGGTCCCTTCAAGATCTTTGCTTCTCTGGGATATGATTACTTAGACCATAAGACCATAAAATATAGGAGCAAAATTAAGCCCATCGAGTCTGCTCTGCCATTCGATCATGGCTGATATGTTTCTCAACCTCATGCTTCTGCCTTTTCCCCATAACCTTTGATCCCTTTACCAATCAAGAACCTATCTATCTCTGTCTTAAATACACTCAACGACTTGGCCTCCAAAGCCTCTTGTGGCAGTGAATTGCACAGAATCACAACCCTCTGGCTGCGGAAATTCCTCCTCACCTCTGTTCTGAAGGATCTACCTTTTACTCTGAGGCTGTGCTCTCGGATCCTAGTCTCTCCTACTATTGGAAATATCTTCTCAATGTCCACTCTATCCAGGCCTTTCAGTATTCTGTGAGTTAGTGATAGAGTACCTTGCTTCCAGCAGCTGATCATGTGACCAAGTTGACTGGGAAATGAACAATAGAATAGCAAAGGGTCAACTGTAAGGCAATTAATGGGGTGAGTGGATTGTAGGCGTGACTCTGTGCGCACACAGTTTAATTTTAAAACAAACTGGTTTCCGAAGGGCCTGTAATAGCACGAAAGGTCAGAGAGTTTAAATGGCAAAAGAGATGATGGTGCAATATTATAATCTTTCCACAGATGCTGCCAGACCTACTGAGTACTCCTGCATCAGCTGTATTTTACTCTTTAATTATTGCAAAATGAATTTTATGATCGTCTTCACCATTTAGATTTATTGAAATCTCTATTTCCTTACTTTGTCTTTCTTGATCCTCATTTATAATTCCTGTCAGAGCTTTGCCCCTGCTCCCTCCAAAAGATGACCCAATCCTTGCTTACTGCTTGCTCCTCATTCTCTCCACTCCACCTCTGATAGCTGCTCCTTCAGTCGCTATGGGCAGGTTTTCCCATCGTGCCCACCCTGGGATCAGATATTCCCGCCTGAGTTCAACTGACTTTTTGCTTATCCATCGAATTCTCTGTCCTACTCTCGACAATTCCTGCCGCGGGCTGGGCCAGAAGATTTCCGCATATGACCATAAGATATAGGAGCAGAATTAGACCATTTGGCCCATCAAGTCTGCTCCACTCATGGTTGATAAGTTTCTCAACCCCATTCTCCCGCCTTTTCTCTGTAACCTTTGATCCCCTTACCAATCAAGAACCTATCAATGTCTTAAATACACTCAATGACCTGGCCTCCACAGTCTTCTGTGGCAATGAATTCCACCCTCTGGCTGAAGAAATTCCTCCTCATCTTGGTTCTAAACAGTGGTCCCTTTACTCCGAGGCTGTATTGTGGGCTTTGAATCACTGCACCGTACCACTTGCCTATACCCTTTCAAAAGCCTTTTATAATCCTTGATCACCCTTCTGGTTCCCCACATCTTAACCTTCTCTGTGCTTGGTGTTCCCTTTCTCATACTTTAACAGCACCATGGGGTGTGTCCTACATGAGAGACACCATACATAAATGTAACTTGTGAATTTATTCTTAAATAAGGCAAGTTTAATTACTCATTTGTTGGATAATTAAATCAACCTGTTTAAATGCCACAAACAGCAAGCCCTATTCTCCTTGAGATTGTATTTTTCCTCTCTCGGTGACCGTGCTGTAGTTTAATGCAGCTCCTTGTGTCTTTAAGGAAAGATTTTGCATTTATGCAGGATGTACAGAAGCACTTTACAGTACTTTTGAAGTACTTTGTTCGGTATAATGGAATTTTTTTTAACTTGAAAATCACGAAATGGACAATAACATCTTAGGAATCCTGCACAAAAGCACTGAGCTGCCAACACCGAGGCAAACTGCATTCCTGCTCATCAACTTTTTTGGCCTTGGCTCTCCTGTCAGCTTATAACTATATGGTTTTCTTATCGGAGCACTTTATCAGAAGTGAGTGGATGTGGGTTAACCACCTCACTCAATTTTACTTCCCAACAAGCCATTTGCGAGCAATTGTCAGCAAAGTGTTGCATGCCAGCTCCATGCAGTCTTTCTGGTATTCCTCAGCTATGAGGCACACGTGTCTGGTTGTACAAAACCCTTCCGTACATGTTTTAAAGGGAAAATGTCCTTTCTGCTTAAAATGTTTGAACTTTAACTTTTACAATCAAAGTCAGCCTTTCTGGAAGTATCTTTCCATGATGGTTTCAACAAGGAGACTGAGGGGGGACATGATTGAGATATATCAAATCATGAGGGGCATAGATAGAGTAGACAGGAGCAAACTTTGCCCCGTGGTGGAGGGATCAATGATTCAGGACACAGATTTAAGGTAAGAAGAAGGAGATTTAGCTGAGATGTGAGAAAAAACTTTTTCATCCAAAGGGTGGTGGGAGTCTGGAACTCACTGCCTGAAAGGGTGGTGGAGGCAGAGACCCTCGTAACATTGAAGAAGTATTTAGATGTGTGCTTCTGATGCCAAAGCACACAAGGCTCTGGGCCAAGTGCTGGAAAATGGGACTAGAATAGTTGGGTGGTTTGTTTTTAATTGGTGCAGACACGATGGCTCGAAGGAGCTTTTTCTGTGCTATATAACTCTCTATACCTCTATGACTATGTGCTGAAGGTGAAGAAGTCTGCCAATGCTTGTCAGTTTGGCTCAGTTGATAGTTCTGTCTCGTTATGAGGATTATGGGTGCAAACCCTATCCGGGGGGGGGGGGGAGTTCTCCCATCTGGGACTACGTCTTTGAGGGGAGGAAAGAATAAAGAATAGATCTGTGATAGGATAGAAACAGGAGTGGTTAGATGACAATTATCACGCAAGGCAAAATGGGTCGGAATGGGACAAGAAAAGAAATTAAAGATGGTTCTCGAGGAGGTGAAAACAGGAATGAAGTGATCATCACCAACAGCTGTTTGGAAAAAAATGGGGCAGGAATTATAATCTGAAATTGTTAAACTCTGTGATGAGTTGGAAGACTGTAAAGTGAAAGATGAAATGTTTCACGAGCTTTTGTTGAGCTTCATTGGAACAGTGTAGTCGGCTGAATGGTTGTCAAGGTTGACTCTCACTCTCTGTTCCATTCGTTTTCTGATCTCACCAGAGATAGAATAGCCCTTGGCATTTCAGATGAGTATCTCGCACGCTCACGGGCAGATTTAAATTTAAGTGAAGCTGTGCAACTGGCCCGACAGGTCGGAGAGCAGACACAGAATAAGGCTTTTGTCGGAGATGTGAGGGAAACTTCTTAAGAATAGCCAGATGACGTTGTTCAATTTGTGGGTTGTAACACTGAAAGTATAGCAAGGCAGCAACCAGGGAAACATCTGAAAAGACAGCAGCTGCCATTTTCCAATGTCCCCGCTGTGGCAGGAAGATTGGCAGGTGAGAAGAATGCACTGTCCGAATTACGGGTACCAGGGCTGTAGCAAGTTAGGCCATTTTAAAGTGGTTCCATTCCAGGAATCATTCCAGGAAAACCATTCCAGGAAATCTGTGCACAAGATATGAAATATCATAGAATCATAGAAATCCTACTTTGCAGAAGGAGGCCATTCGGCCCATCAAGACTGCACCGAGAACAATACCACCCAGGCCCTATCCCCAAAACCCCACGTATTTACCCTGCTAATCCCTCTAGCATACACATCCCGGGGCACTAAGGGGCAATTTAGCATGGCCAAGGCGCCTAACCAGTACATCTTTGTAATGTGGGAGGAAACCGGAGCACCCGGAGGAAACCCACACAGACACGGGGAGAATGTGCAAACTCCACACAGACAGTGGCCCAAGCCGGGAATCAAGTGCAGGTCACTGGAGCTGTGAGGCAGCAGCACTAGCCTCTGCTAAAAGAACCTCCATTCAAGACTTTGACAACGAGGAATTCATCTTCCTAGGAGAAATAAAGGAAAATACAAATCAGTGTTAGAGTACATCCACATTCACATGTTCTGCCTGAACAGCTGGCTACCGTACATCTCAAGCAACCCTGTCTTGAGGCAATACTTCAGACAGTGGCACCACTTCACCGTCATAGACAATCTCCTAGAATATGGGGTGGTACCTCAAGCTCGCCACCTGGAAGTCCTCCAGAAGATCCACCGAGGGCTTGGCGTAACCAAGGGTTGAACCAGGACACGGAAGTCTGTATGGTGGCTAGGGATTTTGCATTCAATTGAACAGATGGTCTTCTTTATCATCCACAGGGAGGAACAGAAAGAGCCAATTCTGGCCTCCTCCCAACCAGGCTTTGGGAATGTCTCGGCATGGGGTTGTTTGACTATAAGGAGAAGACATTTCTTATTGTGGCAAACTATTATCCCCACTGGATAGCGGTGCAAAAGCTCTATAGCCTCACCTCTGAACCAATTATGATTCTCTTGAAGAAATGTTCTTTACACATGGCATTCCTGATGTCATCATCTCTGATAACTAATCGCAATTCACCAATGAGTGCTTTCAATCCTTCACAAAGTTTTATGGATTTGTGCACACCACAAGCTCCCCAAATCCTCCATGTAACAGAGGAGCTGGGCAGGAAGTATGCACCGTCAAAGATTGCTTGAAGAAGAACGACAACGTTGAGCATGCCCTGCTCAATTATTGTTGGACATCATTCCATCACGGGTTTGCCCACTGTGAGCTTCTGATGGGTCACAAGCTAAAGACTCAACTTCCTTTCCTCCCCCACACCAAAGTAGCAGACAGTGGGTCTAGCTAGTGTGATGTTGCAAGGGATTGGGTGAATCAGTCCTGATCATAATCCACGAAACACACAGCAAATTGCATACCGCAAGTAATCCACACAGGAATCCAACACACTCATCCACCCAAGATTTCCGCCCTTTCCTATTGCTTGGTCATCTACTTGTATAGTCTATCTAAGGGTTTGCAGCTGAACCTCATCTCCAAGATTGATATGGCAATGCTTCCAGGTTGAAGAGTCGCCAGTTCCTTCTGGGATTGCCGGTGGCCATCTTTTGTGAGGCATGGCTGCACTCAGCAGCCATGTTGTGTGAAGGACGGACGCGATCTATAAAATGGAGGAGCGAGTATCTGTAATATCGCCCCTTGTGACATCACACTGATGAGTCAAGGCATAGGCCTCAAGGCCTTCCAATTCTTGGAAGGGCAGAGAGGGTCCGGATCAGAGACCAGAACTGTGCAGGAATGGTGATTGAGAAGCTACAGGAACCAAAATCGTAACTGGCCAAGGCATCATTTGAAAGAACAGATCTGCTCTAATTTCAATAGACAATTCCATTCATTGCATGGGTAGAGTACTCTGAACCTAAAGAGAGCTTCACACCCACTGAATCACAAATGATTGAAACGAGCAGTGACAACCCTTACAAACTGACCTCAGAGCAACAGGATTCCTGCCTTACCTCAGATGGAGCTCTGCGAAAACACCAAAGAGACTTTCTCTTTAAGAAAAGAGACTTTGAAGAGAGATGTAGATGCATAATAGTATGGGGCAAGAGCAGGAGAAAGATGTACAGTAAAGAGTTAACTTTAATGATAGCTACTGAGCATGTACATAAGGAGCTGTGTCACAGGGATATCACTCACTGAGAGAAAATGACTGAGAGGCACCTTAGAGAATCGCTCCAGCTATTTCTTGGTCTGTTTTAACCGTTGCAAATAGTTGGTATGTCAATAAACGTGTTAAAGTTAAAGTTTATTTATTAGTCACAAGTAGGCTTACATTAACACTGCAATGAAGTTACTGTTTAAAAAAAAGTGTTCAACGAAAGACCATTTCCTCCATCTAGATCTCTTTTAGATTAAGAAGCAAATGAATCTTGAGATAAAACCACAAAAACAGAACTAAACATTTGTGTATTTGCTGCAAATTTACAAGTTTACAAAGTGGTGCACTGCATTGTACAGAACAAATAAGGGTAAGGGACCTGATTCGATTTCTGGTTTGCGTTTACGATTTCAATGTCAAATAGAATTCTGCACCCTCTCCTTTTCTTCTCCCCTATGTACTCCATGAACGGTATGCACGCAAGAAACAATACTTTTCACTGTATCCCAATACATGTAACAATAATAAATGAAATTAAATTTTTAAAAAGTGAGTGCGTGTATCATGCTGACTGTTTGGACTTGGCAGTGATCCCCTGATAAGTAACAGATATTGGGCAGAAATTTCCTGTCCCGCCCACCACGGGAATCACAGAATCCTACAGCGTAGAAGGAGGCCATTTGGCCCATCGAGTCTGCACTGACCACAATCCCACCCAGTCCCTATCCCCATAACACCATGTATTTATCCTAGCTAGTCCCCCTTACACTAAGGGGCAATTCAGCATGGCTAATCCATTTAACCGACACATCTTTGGACTGTGGGAGGAAACTGGAGCATCCAGAGGAAACCCACGCAGACACGGGGAGAATGTGCAAACTGCACACAGACAGTGACCCAAGCCGGGAATTGAACCCGGATCCCAGGCGCTGTGAGGCAGCATGCTAACCACCGTGCCACCGTGCCACACTGAATCATAGTGGGTAGGGGGTGGACCATGCAAAGATCCATTGACTTCAAACGGGATTTTCTGGTTTCAGGGCAAGCGAGGCCCGAACATCCCGCCCACTGAATGTGCAGTTTCTCACCTGACGAATGACCACTTGGGTGAGGTACTCCAACATGAATCGACAGCGTAAAGATAAAGAGAGAAAAGTTAGAGCACAAAACTGATTGAGATAAAAAGACATTTGTCTATGTCCATAGATTTAAACTCAATAGACCAATTTACAATAGCTGACATTTACAATAAGTGCTTTGCAGAGACGCAAACCACTAAATAATGTCAAACCATCTGACCTGTAAGATCAGAGGGCAAGTGCTTAATGTGCTCCAACATCAGGAGGTCATTTCATTTCCTGTAAATCACTCGTAGTTTGTTTTATTCATACCTGACATTGTTTAGCCTAACGTTTTCTATTTGAAATGGTATGTTTATCTTATAAAGTAATCATTTGTACTGTTTTGTGCAAAACCCGTTGGTCCAAAGAAGGGTCAGATGCCCAGACTGACACTGGCTTGATGTTGAGTGAAATGTGCGTATAATCTTGTACTTTAGATGAGTGCTCAGCAGCTGGGGAGCACAAAGCAAAAAAAAAAAATTGGCCATGCTGAGAGCAACAAATGGAGAGGACAAGGTAAGCGGGCTAGATGTGGAGAGGTCTTTGGTGGTGATCTGGAAGCCAGTGGAAACACATGCGGATTGCTTATGTCCTTGACTGAAATAAACCAGCAGACCACTTTTAATAGTAGGGGAAAGTATGCCTTTTAAATTCTTGGTCCATACTCATTCTGAATGAAGGAGACGATGGCCTAGGTATTAACACTCGCCGCCCATCGAGCCTGCACTGACATCAATCCCACCCAGGCCCTATCCATGCAACCCCACGTATTTACCCTGCTAATCCCCCTGACACTAAGCATGCCCTGTCCACCTAACCTGCACATCTTTGGACTGTGGGAGAAAACCGGAGCACCCAGAGGAAACTCACGTAGACATGGGGAAAAAGTGCAAACTCCACACAGACAGTGACCCAAGATGAGGAATAATTTTCTGACTTGCCCAGCCTGCGCCAGTTTCCATTACTACAAGAACAAGCTTCATGTTCTGCAAGTGTCTTTCCCAAGGGGGGTTTCATTAATATATTTGAGCCTGATTTAAATTTAACCCAGACTTTGTTTAGCCTTGGTGGTAAGCCCACCAGTTAAATGGAGGCCTGGCTGCAGCATGGGGGACTCGTGTGGTTTTCCAGCATTTCTTTGGGGGCAGGAGGAACCCTCAGCCCCTCAACAACACGTTTGACCTTTCTTTCAGTTCTGGCACCTCTACTCCCCTTTCTGGAATTGTCGACCAGCCCAACTACCCAAGCCCTGTTATCTCACTCCCTCCCTCCAGCAATGGCCTCACTCTCCCCCTGTCCCAGTCCCACACTCCCACCTTTGTTTTGACGGCCTCTCTCCACACTCCCACTAAATCTTCATATCCTGCTATTTTCCCTTTCTGCTGACTGGGGATCTTTCCCTCACGTCTCCTGCTGTTAACAGTCCCAGATGCCCAGCTGTCTCTTTGGCTGGCTGGCAGAAAACACAAGAAAAAAAATTAGAATGCTGTCCTGGTGTTAAACTTCACAGGATCTCTGTGTCATCAGCTTTGCCGTGGTTCCCCACACCACTGTGCTCCCTCACGCCAGCACGGTAGCACAGTGGTTAGCACTGCTGCTTCACAGCTCCAGGGACCTGGGTTCAATTCCCGGCTTGGGTCGCTGTCTGTGTGGAGTTTGCACATTCTCCTCGTGTTTGCGTGGGTTTCCTCCAGGTGCTCCGGTTTCCTCCCACAGTCCAAAGATGTGCGGGTTAGGTTGATTGGCCATGCTAAAATTGCCCTTAGTGTCCTGAGATGCGTAGGTTAGAGGGATTAGTGGGTAAATATGTAGGGATATGGGGGTAGGGCCTGGGTGGGATTGTGGTCAGTGCAGACTCGATGGGCCGAATGGCCTCTTTCTGTACTGTAGGGATTCTATGATAATATCAGGGCCTGTATTCCTTTCTCATTACATGACTGCCGCGAGGGTGTTTTTACTTAAGGGGGTTGTCCCGAAGGTGATTTTTTGGAGGGGCGGTGGTGGAAAAGGAGGACTGCCTCCATAAACATTGGCTTTTTGAGCAGACAAATGTTTTTACTGAAAAAAGCATGATTTTCCAGTATGAAGGTGCCTCTAAGCAAAAGTCACAGTGCCAGGGACCCCGGGTTCAGGGTGACTGTCTGTTTTGAGTTTGCACGTTCTCCCTGTGTCTACATGGGTTTCCTCCGGTTGCTGCGGCTCCCTCCCACACTCCAAAGATGTGCGGGTTAGGTTGATTGGCCATGCTAAATTGCCCCTAAATTGCAGTGTCAGGGAGATTAGGGTAAATATGTGGGGTTACGGGGATAAGGCCTGGGTGGGATTGATGTCAGTGCAAGCTCGATGGGCCGAACGGCTTGCTTCAGCGCTGTAAGGATTCTGTAATCCTAAGCTATGAAGATGGGTATATTTGAGTTGAAAGTGTTCATTTACTACAGCACTTTCCAACGTCACTCAAAATCTCTCCAGCACATCATGAAGTGGGAATGGGGGGAGGTGCGATTCTCCCTGCATGCTGCGCTGCTCTTGTAGCGCAGTGAGTTGGAAGGCATCAGCGGGGGGCTTGTAGCAGGACCTGCAACCGGCGTCCAGCCGAGTTTCCCAGGCAATGTTTTTCAACAGTGATCAGGAGAGAGGAGGCCGGGTAGGCTAGGGATACGTGAGGGCTCGGGGAGGCTAGCGATCGGCGGGGGAGGGGTGTGGTTGGGAACCGTGAGATCAGCAGGGGGGCCTGCAAAAGATATCAGAAGGCTGGCGATGGGGGACCAGTGCAGGTGCGTCAATCTCCTCATTGTCAGATCAGCACGTGTGCAGTGGCCTGCTCAGCGCACTGATTCTGGCCTCTCCAGTGGGATGAGACCCCGCCTCACATTTACCAGCATGAATTCCCTCAGGCACTCTGTGGAGCACAGAGTATCGGAGATTCATGAAACTAAGTATGTCCAGAAAGCAGGCGGGAAAACCTCCAGTTTTCCCCGCCCGTTTGGACATTATTTAGTTTTGTTTTGGGAGAATCGCCCCCCCTGGATTTTCTACTGAAGTGTGTGAATGGCTTACTCAGGTCTAGTTGTCAATGACCAATGTAGCCTCTTTTAATATTCTATCATTGAAAGAATTGTGTCTGCCAGTAACTCGGGGAATGTCCTTTATCCTCTGAGACCAGGCTGCCGTGTAACTTTACATGCTGTTTCTGAACTGCTTCAATTCACAGCTCTGGAGTTGAACAAATTCAAATTTCTAATCTACACCTTTTATATTCAACATTTACACCAGGTTAAAAATATTCTCCAGTATTTATGGATGTTCTTAATTGCGAGGCAGCTTGCTGTTTTTCCTGTATATGGTTTAAGAAATGGATCGAACAAAGAAGCTTAATATAGCTGGCTGCATATTACCATGGTTACCAATCAACAAAATCATAAAATATTTTGGGCGCACTGTAAATCATTTTTGTGTCTGGCTGATCACCGTTTCATCATTTTGGTTGAGAACACTAAATAAAATCATCTACAAACTTAGAAATGTTGCCATTTCCATAAGAGCTTTAGAAAACAGAAACTTGTTGTGAGGTTGGATGGGGAAATTAGAGAAATTATAGAAAAGACCTCATGTTATAGTTTATCCAATTGCTATACGCTGTTAGAGACTTGTAAACTGATATGGAAACAGTTTTGCTCTAATATTAACACGTGTTTTGAGGACTTTTGGACAGTACCTTTATATTTACAAGTGAGAATACCAACTTTGTTCATAGCTTATTGAAATATCAGCAGATGAGAAAAATATCCATAGGTGAGAATATCATACAGCTCAGTTATACAGTGAGTTTAGATGATGACCTGAAATGTGGGATCAAATCTCAAAATATTTATCAAACTCATTTGAGTTCAGAGTCATTTCTTGTGCTCTGGCTTGTATTAATTCACATTAAAAAAGTGGTTTTGTTCCATTATCAGCAATTTATTTTTCTCCGTAATGTAGAAATAATGTTTTATGAATATGTTAACATTTGTATGTTTTCTAATATTGTAAGATAGTCTTCCTTCCATGCTTGGACTGGACATCCTGTGGTTTTGGAAACGTAGGGCGCGAGCTTACCGGCCGTTCACGCTGTGCTCCCGCTGCAGCGAGGTCGGAGAATTTGGCGACTGGCCAAATCTCCGTTCGCTGCGGCGGGATGGGAAAATCCCGCCGGCGTGAACAGTGGTAAGATTCCGGCCAATGACTGTTGCTCTCAGCGGTTTTGGCTGGTTAGGTCGGGAGGTTAATGCGAATTCTCAGGTACAGAATTTGCGACCGCGTCATCCATACGGTGGTGATCAGAGAGATTCCAGTGAGAATGGGGCATTCGGACTGAACTGTCTGCTGGGCAGGATGACTCCTGAATCGTGATGATGTTGTCGGCGGAAGATTCTGTAGCTGCTTGATGCGGATGGAGTGAACTTAGTTATCACGTGCATAGTTAAAATGCCTGGATTCCTGAAAGGCTCTGAGTTAACAGTTATCTGTTGATTTGTTTCTGCAACGTATTTGCTCTGTGAAGCTGAGTAACTCCCCGCACCCTATTTATCAGATAAAGCTGTCAGCACTCGCTATCCAAACAAAAATGTGTTTTTTTTAATAAATGATATGAAAAAGTGTAAGAAGGAGTACTAATTGAAGCAGTCCCGATAATTTTATTTCTGCTACTGTAGGTAGCATTAATCAGAATATGCTGTAACTCAGACCTGCGATTTTGAGTTGGTACATTGCATGCACAGAATATGGATTTGTGAAAGATGGCGTCGTTCTGGTGGAATTAACCCAGCCATTCTTTTAGAAAAACAGTTGGATGAAGGTAAAAGCTTAGAAGTATCAATGAGGGATTAGCAGCACTTGTTGCTGAATGCAGATATTTAATAATGAATGCATTTCCTTTCCAGGGAATTAGGGAAGCAAATGTATCTTTGGCTCAATGTCAATAAATGCATTACGATTTTCATTTTCATTTCAATGGTGCTGACATGGCGATGGATTTTTTTTTCATTCATTCGTGGGACATGGGTGTCACTGGCTGGCCAGCATTTGTTGCCCATTCCTAATTGCCCTTGAACTGAGTGGCTTGCCAGGCCATTTCAGAGGATAGTTGAGAGTCAACCACATTGCTGTGGCTTTGGAGTCACATGTAGGCCAGACCAGGTAAGGACAGCAGATTCCCTTCCCTAAAGGACAGTAGTGAACGAGATGGGTTTTTCCGACAATCGACAATGGTTTCATGGTCATCAGCAGATTCTTAATTCCAGATATTTTTTATTGAATTCAAATTCCACCAGCTGCCGTGGCAGGATTTGAACCTGGGACCCCAGAACATGAGCTGAGTTTCCGGATTAATAGTCTGGCGATAATACCACTAGGCCATATGCTAAAGTAGTGAAACGACATAGATTCACACCTTTGGAATATGCTTCTCAGCAGTGCAATTATAAACCATCACACGGAGGAGAGGAAAATCACTTGGGATGCTCTTCTATACTGCTTAGCTAATTGTCAGTATTAGAAGAGACATGGGGAGAGAGCCACTAACCATCACTGTACCTAGGAATATGGGGAGCAAACTGTGCACTATTTTTGAATTCCCAGGTTGATCAGGCATAGTGTGTTTTTTTTAACCCTCCTGATCCTGTATATTCCTGCGTTGCTGGTTGTGTGCTCAGTTATTAAGGTAGTGGCCCGAATTCTGAGGTCAGCAGCAAAGTCTTAACAATTTTGTGATTCTGTCAGGTCATGCAGTGGAACTGCAACTGATCCCAGTGATCTCTATTAGACATCCGCAGTGTGGATATCACCTCATTAGGCCATCCAAGCAGCCATGAACGTATTCCCATAGACTCCTCTCCCACCCCAAATAGGAAACTAAAAATGCTAACATAAAATCACTTATAAAAATGTCTGCATTGAGCAAATAAAAGATTGCTGTGGCAATGGAGTCACGTGTAGGCAAGGCCAGGTGAGGATGGCTGAGATTTTCCAGCATTTTCTGTTTTTGTTTCAGATTCTAGTATCCGCAGTGTTTTTCTCTTCGCAAAAATATTAGTTACTCTGATGGAAATTAAAGTAACATATGTTCAATATTTCATTATTTAGCTTTCTACACTCATGTGAAAGAGATCCCTCTCCTTTCCTCCCCAGGGCTCAAGCAGGCTACCCCGTTCGACTTCCCTCACTCCCATCCCAACCTTCTCCCCCAAACAAAAAATTGCAGCCCGGGTGGAAAATGGTGTTAGAATGTAACGGGTGACAACTTTGTATTGGATATAATGTGACCAATGGTAACAAGCTGTGAGGGCTAGCTGACCCAGTAAACCATGGAACCAATTACAGAATGATGTGATGGTCAGCTGACCCACTATAAATGTTGGGAATTGTGGGGAGCTTGGATTGGTCCAGTGCAAGGCCCCAAGTTTGGAGTTATGAAGTTTCTTTATTAAACACTTTCTTTGATTTATAAGTTGGAGTACGTTTTGTTATATGTTTATTGTCTACATTTGAAGAGTTCCTTCTGAGGAGACAAATGGCCCTTAAGTGGCTATTAATTGGCCATGCAATGGCCTCAATTTGGGATGAGGGTGGGCAGGCCATTCTGGGCCCTGTTCACCCCACAAAATTACAGTGTGGCGCACGTTGCAAGCGCATTTATAAGGGGCTATAGAATTCTGCGGGAGTGTTGAAATTCTCACTGATTTCATGATTACTGGCTCTGTGGGGTGAGGCGCAGGGAGAGCTGGGAGGCAGGCAATAACCTGGCCTAGCTCAATGTATTACCAGTTCTATTTTTTTCAGGTTTAAGCTGATAAGTTTACCTGGTGCAGGAAAAGATTGCCAGCAATATTAATGTATGAAAGCTTAAAGCTTCATGTGACTTTTTTAAAGTATGTTTGGGAAGCTGTTTTCTCATTTAAAGTAAACATTCTTGCATCATTCTAGGAGACAGAAGAAGGTTATATGAACATATTAAGCATGCATCCATCCGAAGAAATATTTCTTCAATGACACTGAAAATCATAAATATTTCTTCATGAACCACTGTGATAAATTCCAAGCAAAGGGCCAGAAACTGTTGATGTAAATACTCAAGGTCATGCCACCACACAGTTGATCCTATTTAGATTGAGTAAGGAGATAGCGGTGGATTTTACAGTGGAAAACAATGACGTTTAAGCGCCTCTCCTGGTGTTTATTGCACCTTGTGCCAAATTCTACACCCTTAAAGGTGCATTTGCAACATGCCTCTGACCTCACTGTAATTTTACAGGGTGGGGGTAGCGAGCGAAGCCCTTGGCCCGTCCACTCTGACCCCAAATTAAGGCCATTGCATGGCTAATTAACACCCACTTAAGGGTCACTTTCCACCGGAGTTTCAATTTTTTTGTTCGGCGGGAGAAGGTTGGGGACGGGAAGTCGGCCTGTTTCTGTGCTGTACTGTTCTTTGCCCTTTGTTTGAGCAGGGTAGCCTGCTTGAACCCTGGGGATGAAAGAAGGGATCTAAAATGATGGTGATTTTCAGGGTCATCTTCCTGAAACATATTAAGCAGGATTCTCCGGCCGCTCACCTCAAAACTGGAGAATCCCGCCCAAGGTCAATGGACCTTTGTATGGTCTCCCCCCCCCGCCCCCCCGCTCGCTACAATTCCCGTGGCGGGACCGACGGGAGAATTTTGGCCATTGTTTGGTTCAGGTTTAAAATAAATTGAAAAGGTGTTAATCCAAGAGTGTAGAAACCTAAATAATGAAATATTGAACAATATTAATTCAATTTCCATCACACTAATTAATATATAAAAGCAAAATACTGCTGGGATCTGAAACAAAAACAGAAAATGCTGGAAAATCTCAACAGGTCTGACAGCATCTGTGGAGAGAGAGTAGAGCCAACGTTTCAAGTCTGCATGACGAACATTGGCTCTATTCTCTCTCCACAGATGCTGTCAGACTTGCTGAGATTTTCCAGCATTTTCTGTTTTTGTAATATCTTTACTGATGTGTTCATGATTTTTTTTGTCAGTTATATAGATGTGTGTCCAGAATGTGTGCGGTGGTAAATGCACGATTAATTCATGAGGAGCTTGGCAAATATATTAGTTTAGTTATCTTGTTAATATTAATTTTATGTTTTCTTCACTACAGATTTATAAGCCATTCTAAAACAGACTTCTAAAGTTGTTCAGTTTTAATTCATTCTCAACAGTTACTTTACTTGGAATGAGGATTTGACATGGGAGTATTGTTTTGGCAAAATAAATAAAGATTAACTGCATGGGTTAATTAGTTTAAATTGACCAATTACTCATGCAGAAATGTGGTGCCTTAATGTGGTGACTGACTGTGTGGAATTTGCACATTCTCCCCGTGTCTGCGTGGGTTTCCTCCGGGTGCCCCGGTTTCTTCCCATAGTCTAATGATGTGCAGGTTAGGTTGATTGCCCATGCTAAATAGCCCCTCAGTGTCAGGGGGATTAGCAGGGTAAATATGTGGATTACAGGATAGGGCCTGGGTGGGACCGTTGTCGGTGCAGGCTCGATGGGCCAAATGGCCTCCTTCTGCACTGTAGGGATTCTATGATTAACCTCACTAATGTTTAGTTGGGAAGCAGAAACCGTGGCCCTTGGATATGAGCTAATTAATTTTGTGAAATATTGACAATCAAAGGTATCTTGCAATATTCATTGTTTGGCTTTCATTGTGAAAGTTAGAAGCCAAATCCTGAATTTTAGGAAATAATTATAGAGACGCAAATTATTTGACATTTGTCAGTTGTGTGTCACACCACAAAAATGTTGAGTAGAATCATAAGTGAGGATTGTGCTTTTATGCCTATAGGAGGCATGTGCATATTTGTTGCATCTTAGTCCCGCATTGCCCATTGTTCTAACTGTGCTCATCATTAATAGAAAGCACATGTACACATCTTGTAAACTTATTTCCTTATTTATTGAGAGTATCCTTCCTTTACTGAGATACATTTCCTTTGCAATAAACCAGTGAAAATCTATCCTTTACGTAAACTTTATTTGGTCAGCTTCTCACTTTGCTACAGACACCTGTGATGTATGATGTGCCTTTGACTTTTCGTTATAATATTATGTGTAATATTCAAATATAATCAACTGGATAAAAACTAGACAACTTGAAAAAAACTGCAAGATTACACTGTATGCAATATAAATCGAATAACAGCAGAATACTGTTCAATAAAGCTGTTATCAGGTGAATAACATTAAACTTAGAATCGTATCGTGCAGAAGGAGGTCATTCGACTCATCGAGTCTGCACCGAACACAATCCCACCCAGGCCCTATCCCCATAACCCCATGCATTTACACTAGCTAGCCCCCCTGACACTAAGGGGCAATTTAGCATGGCCAATCCACCTATCCCGCACATCTTTGGACTGTTGGAGGAAACTGGAGCACCCGGAGGAAACCCACGGGGAGAATGTGCAAACTCCACACAGACAGTGACCCATGGCCGGAATTGAACCCGGCCCTGTGAGGTAGCAGTGCTAACCACTGTGCCACCATACCGCCCGTTGGTGGTAATTGAATGCAATAAGAGACCTGGAGACAATACATTGCAGAATCCACAGACAATGAATAATATATGTTTGCAACTGGTGTGTTTTTCAAGGCTATTGATCAGCCAAAGACCTGGAAAGGCTCTGAACTTAGGCAAAAAGTTTGGTGCATGGGGGAAGGGAATAATCAAGGGGCGAAGGAAAATATCTAAATATTCAATAATTAATTTGATCTAAAGAGATAAAATTTAAATTATGTAGGGGATACCAATATTAAGCATAACATAACTAGTCTCTCTGATAAAATGATGAGACAGCTGAGACCTGTTGCCTATAATTCCTGTGCCAAGTGGGAACCCCAGGCTACTTCAGGAGTCTTGGATAGCCATGTGTGCAGGAAGTGGCTCCAGCTGACTGAACTCAAGCTCAGGATTTCTAAGCCTGAGGAACAGCTGGAATCACGGCAGGATGCATGGGAGGCTGAGCATTTCCCAGATCACATTTTCCAGGAGGCGAGAGTGTTCGGGAGGGTAGTGAATGGGCTGCCAACAGACAGGGCAGGAAGAGGTGGGCAGTGTTGGAATTTCAGTGTGGAATGCTGGAGTGAGTGATCATGTATTGAGGGAGTGCAGTCTAGAACAAGCCCACGACACCGTGGGGCAGATGACTGCATGGGGATAAGGGTGGCATAGCCACATGTAGAAAGGCAGTTCTCGTATGGATATTTTATAGTCAGGGAGCAGGCAGGCAGATCTGTAATCGTCAACATGGTTTGTTGGCTCACTGGTGCCAGGGTAAAGGGGTACAGAGATTTTTCTGAGACAAAGGGGAATATCGAAAAGTTGTAGGCCATGTGGGCAGCACAGTGGCACTGCAATTAGCACTGCTGCCTCACAGCTCCAAGGACCCAGGTTCAATTACAACCTTCAGTGAGTGTCTTTGTGGAGTTTGCACATTCTCACTGTGTCTGCATGAGTTTCCTCCAGTTTCTTCCCAAAGTCCGAAAGATGTGCAAGTTAGGCGAATTGGCCATGGTAAATTGCCCCTTAGTGTCCAAAAATGTGTTGGTTAGTGGGATTAACCACAGGAAATGTGTGGGGTTATGGGGATAGGGTGGGAGAGAGGGGCTGGGGAAGATGCTCTGTCAGAGAGTCAGTACCAATTCAATGGGCCGAATGGCCTCTTCTGCACTGTAGTGATTCTATTCTATGATTCTATGTTGAATCTCTGGATCATAGAATCATAGAGAATCATAGAAACCCTACAGTACAGAAAGAGGCCATTCGGCCCATCGAGTCTGCACCGACCACAATCCCACCCAGGCCCTACCCCCATATCCTTACATATTTACCCACTAATCCCTCTAACCTACGCATCTCAGGACACTAAGGGCAATTTTAGCATGGCCAATCAATCTAACCCGCACATCTTTGGACTGTGGGAGGAAACCCACGCAGACACGAGGAGAATGTGCAAACTCCACACAGACAGTGACCCAAGCCGGGAATCGAACCCAGGTTCCTGGAGCTGTGAAGCAGCAGTGCTAACCACTGTGCTACCGTCTCTGGATGATCTCTGGATTATGCTTACTGTCACGTGTTGGAATGTCACGTACTGTCATGAGCCTGCTGAGGGCTAAATAGGCAATTGAGCCTATGAACGATTAATTTAAAACAATTTTACATAGCCCATCCACTTTGACCCACCTGCCAACTGTAAATCAGCCAAGCTGTCTTCACATTTTTGCTTCAACTTTGATCCAGGACGCAATGCAATTTAATTTTAAAGAATGTCTGGTAAATTGAAGTTTTCAGCGTTCTGCTGTCAGGGGTTTGACTGTGCCGCAAGGACACAGTACGCTGCAATTTATTTTCATCACTTTTAATTTTTGAAGGTCTCCCGGGGACAGCTCCACAGTGGATGTCTGCCTTGGGGGAGCCCATTAGAAGTGCCAACCTGCACCCTCCCTTTTCTCGATGCCCACCCTCACCCCGCCCTCCCCGGCAGTGCGGAGCTGAGCCTTTCTCAGTGAACGTTTCATGCTGGCTGCCCACTATTTGACCAGTCAGTGTGAAACCAGGTTCCGGGGCCAATTCCAGCCAGGAATTCGCGTCTGCTTCCAAGGCCGCCAATTGCACGCGCCCAACAAGCACAGAACTCAGGCCATGGATTTAAGGTAAAGGGTACAAGAATCAGGGTGACAAGTTTTTACTCTGAGCAGTTACGATCTTGAATGCACTGCATGAAAGTGTGGTGGAAGCAGATTCAGTAACAACTTTCAAAATGGAATTGGATGGATACTTGAAGGGAAAGAATCTGAACGACTACAGGGAAGGAGCAGGGGGGTGCAGCTAACAGGGTAGCTTTCAAAAAAATAGCACAGCTATAGTGGGTATGAATGACCTCCTCCTGTGCTTTAAGTTTATTTATTAGTGTCGCAAGTAGGCTTACATTAATACTGCAATGAGGTAACTGTGAAAATCCCCTAGTCGCCACACTCCGGCGCCTGTTCGGGTACACTGAGGGAGAATTTAGCATGGCCAATGCACCTAACCAGCACGTCTTTCAGACTGTGAGAGGAAACCGGAGCACCCGGAGGAAACCCACGCAGACACGGGGAGAATGTGTAGACTCCCGACAGACAGTGACCAAGCCAGTGAGGCAGCAGCGCTAACCACTGTGCCACTGTTTCTATGATTTTATGCAAATATTGGTTCTCCAAAAAATGGTTCAGTTTGCATTTGAATTTCAGCAGAGAGGACTGAGGGGTTCCAGGTGATGAAGCTGTCTGCCAGAGTATTGTTTCAGAATTTATAGATTGATATTTAGAGTCTTGAGGTAATGCAGGCCTTGTACAGGAGTCAACTCTCCATTCTAATGCTCAAGTTGCTCACAATTCTTGCATCTGGGATTGGGTGGTGTAGTGAGTTTGAATAGTGTCCTTCCACGGCTGAAATTTATATCAAAGTTAGCCCACATTGTAAGAATGAGTGTCCCCTGATGGATATTTGTAATGCTACTGAGTAAAGTGAGCTCGGGCAAACACATTTTCTTTTCTTTCTTTCAAAATCGAACAAAAATTGATGTGCCAAATAAAAGAATAAAGATTGTGGGTACCACAAATCCCATTGTGATATTGTAGGTGGGGCTTTTGTCTGGTTAAAGTTAGCTCATGTTGCCAGAACAGAGGAGAGTAACTTTACAGTGCGCCTAGTTCATGTTTTACTTGGTTTGGGAATGTCTGATGCTGCCTAGTACAATCTTCTCATAAATATTAGCAAGCAAAAAAAAACCCAAGACATTCTTGTGCTGCTCTAGTGACTTGTACAGGGCGGACAGCCTGAACACATTTCACGGATGTTGTCAAGGATGAACTCTTGACATAGAATAGGCCAACGTTGCAAAGTATTAGGACTGCATGGGGTCCCGGGAGCAAGAGATTGGCTTTCTTTGCAGCTTGCCAAACATATCCAGTGACCTACCATGTAATTGAGTGCGGCATTAACTATCATTACGACATACAAAGGACATTCAGCCCCTCGCAGATTGGTCTTCTAATGGAGTTATGCACTCTCATTCCAATTTATACAGATTTGACAAGTGCATCATTAAGTTTTTTGATTTTATTTTATTTATTATTGTCACATATGTTATACAATGAAAAGTATTGCTTCTTGCACGCTATACAGACAAAGCATACCGTTCATGGGCGGCACGGTAGCACAGTGGTTAGCACTGCTGCTTCACAGCTCCAGGGTCCCGGGTTCGATTCCCGGCTCGGTCACTGTCTGTGTGGAGTTTGCACATTCTCCTCGTGTCTGCGTGGGTTTCCTCCGGGTGCTCCGGTTTCCTCCCACAGTCCAAAGATGTGCGGGTTAGGTTGATTGGCCAGGTTAAAAATTGCCCCTTAGAGTCCTGGGATGCGTACGTTAGAGGGATTAGCGGGTAAATATGTGGGGGTAGGGCCTGGGTGGGATTGTGGTCGGTGCAGACTCGATGGGCCGAATGGCCTCCTTCTGCACTGTAGGGTTTCTCTTCTAGAAGGAAAGGAGAGGGTACAGAATGTAGTGTTACAGTCATCGCTAGGGTGCAGAGAAAGATCAACTTAATATAAGGTAGGTACCATTCAAAAGTCTAATGGCAGCAGGGAAGAAGCTTTTCTTGAGTCAGTTGGTGCGGGACCTCAAACTTTTGTACCTTTTTCTCGATGGAAGAAGGTGGAAGAGAATATATCCGAAGTGCATGGTGTCCTTGATTATGCTGGTTCCCTCTCTGAGGTAGCGGGAAGTGTAGACGTAGTCAGTTAATGGGAGGCTGGTTTGCATGATGGACTGGGCTTCGTTCACAACCCTTTGTAGTTTCTTTGTAGTTTTAAGTGAAGAAACTGCCAGTTTATTCCAAAATAAAACTTGGTATCAATATAAAGAAAGGGACAGATTGATACACTGAAGCACATTATGGCCTCCTCATACCCCAAAACACTTCACTTCTAAATAACTTGCTTCTTGAAGTTTAGTCTCTATGTAAGAAGACATGATAGCCAATTTTGCACATAGCAGTGCTCCATAAACAGCAAATTAAGGTAGATGACCAGGTAAGCTCTTGCTTAAATATGTTGGTTGAAGACAGGAATTGACATCAGCAAGGACATCTTTCTCTCCAAAAAAGGCAATTTAACTCCTCTTCATTAAGTACTTTAATTCTAATTATTTGATCATTTTAAAGAACCAGATTCCAGGTTTTCTGTGTTAGCTACTTGGTTTAATTCACATCATTGATTACTTATTAGAATGCCAAAATGGCTGAATTATCGGGAGTACATTGGCCTGTTCTGCATAATCTAGTGGAGGTGAAATGGTCTTGGTTGGTAGGGTGCTCAATAACGATCTTGTAGCTTCAAAACGCATTTGCTGTCCGAATGTAACTGCTATATTGTGATAGCGCTATGCTGTCTTCAGTCAAATATGGACCCAAGGAATATGGTCCGTTTTCAGTGCGCTAATAAAGTGTTTTCATATGTTTGCACAGCAGTCACGGCATAGCATCATTATGTGATTCGATATATCTTCAGCAAGAATGCCCAAGTCAGCTTTATTCCTATTTCACTTGCACCCTGGTGCCTCCACCATGTGGTTATTCTTCATGTTCCTACCATATATCAACAGAATTTAAAGGATTCTGTCTTTAATTCTTTAATTGCTGTTCTCATTGGGAAACATAGCCTTCCAATGCCAGATTGTAATTTAATATGTATGTCCTTCGCAGAGAGTCACAGTTATGTTATGGTAACAAAGAAAGCTATTTGGTTAATTGTGATTGTGCTGGCTCACTGACAGAGCTATTCACTTAGTCCCGTTTCCCCGTACTTTTATACTTCTCTTCTCCAAATATTTATCCACCTCGCTTCTGAAAGTTTTACAGATTCTGCTTCCATCATTCTTTTATTAGGAGTACTCCTTGTCCGAATAGCTTTCGGAAAAAATAAACTCTCTCCTAACATTTCTTGAAGCCAAGTTCCAAATTACCTTATTTCCGAACTAGTGGGCCATCCACTATATTCATTGAGTCCTTCATGATGATTGTCAGTACCATAACCTAAGTGTAATTTAGGATCCCTATATACCACCTATCCTTGGGGATTTAAGGATTATAAACCTGTCTGGACTATCCATACAAGTGATATCAAAATCATTAGATTTAGTTATAGAACTTCTTAAGATCTTGAAGTGCTGTGCGTGCTTTCTCTAGTGAGTACTTCCAGGAAATACTTTTTGATTCATTCTCAATGCCATTTGCATTCTTAACAAATCCAATTTTTCTCCAGTAACACTGTTTTTGTTAGAAGTTTAGCATAGCATTTTAGTGTTATATTCCCAGAGCTAGGTTTTAAATAAGCTTGATAAGAAGTCTCACAACACCAGGTTAAAGTCCAACAGATTTTTTGGAATCACGAGCTTTCGGAGCGCTGCTCCCTCATCAGGTAAGTCAAGGATCAGCACTTTGAAAGCTCGTGATTTCAAATAAACCTGTTGGACTTTAACCTGGTGTTGTGAGACTTCTTACTGTGTCTACCCCAGTCCCACGCCGGCATCTTCACCTTAAAGAAGCTTAAATATATTGCGTTCAAATGCTTATTATTGTCCTGATTTTATCAAAATTTTACAGAACTGAACTGGTTTAGATGCATTAGCCATGCTAAATTCTCCCTCAGTGTACCCAACTAGGTGCCGGAGTGTGGCAACTAGGGGATTTTTACAGTAACTTCATTGCAGCATTAATGTAAGCCTACTTGTAACTAATAAATAAACTTTAGTTAACTGCATAATCATCAACTTTTGTAAGTAATCTTTTAAAGTAGTGTTTTATTTTATTTAAAATTGGTTTAAAAAAAAATTAAAGTGCCAGTTAATCCCAAAGGACTTTGTCTAATTAAAGATTAAAGAGCCTATTATATAGTGTTGTCAACCATTTGATAAAGTTGAACCTAGTTGTGCTATCAGGGAACCCTATCTATTGCCTGTTAAACTGCATTGTATTGCTGGTATATCTTTATCTTTGAATGAACCAATGCAATCTTCATTTTCCGGTTCATTAAATTCATAATGGCATACAATAAATTTACCTTGTCACATTTATTGTTCCAAAGATGTTTAGATTAATGCCGGGAAAGTGGATGCTCGTGGTTGTGTGAGAACACAAACTATCAAATGTAGAAAGTTTGGACTAACCGAGTGTGAAAACAAAAGTTGACAAAGTCCTTTGGGATTAACTGGCACTTCTCCTAACTCAGCGGAGAGCGTAGGAGGTGTTGGAAAGATGTTCTGTAGGAGGCCTGGAAAAAGACCAGGTGACAGGATCTCCCTTAGTGTGGGCTGTCACATCCACTGCTGACAGCTGCAGTAAGTGCCATCAAAAGGTGTTAATTGATTTCAGCAGTGATTATGACTATAATGGACACTCATTTATAGCAAAGTAACTTTACAAAGCATGCTGTTTGTTGGAAGTGTCCCTGCTTAAATTGTGTCCTCCATTTCAGAGAGATTTTAGAGGGCAGACTATTTTGCTAACACTGGTGTTCCCAACTAATGTTTTACCTTGGTGATTATAACGCACATAAAGTTCCTTTCATGAACTTGCCTTGCACTGGCAGGGACCCATTAGGTGTTACCAATCAATAGACGTTGAGGAATAAGCAGTAACAATGTTCAGCCTTGCTTTTTTCTCATCTTGTGTGTTATTATAAATATGAGGTTTATAAAATTGTCGGGCGGGATTTTACGGCCTCGCTCAAGGGAGACCAGAAAATCCTGCGGGGGGAGGGGTGTGTGCAGGAGAATTCCGGCGGTTATCCTTCTAGACTATGGGCTGAATTTTCCAGCCACTTTCACTGGCGGGACCTTGCGGTTCCCCCCTTGACGGCAAGCTCCTGCTGTGGGTTCCCCGGCGGTGCGAGGTGTGTAGAATGGGAAACCTCGTTGACAGTGGCAGTACCAGAGATCATGCTGCTGGCCAATGCCGGCGGCCTCCAGCACCGCGAAATACGCTGCGGGAGTCACAGGAAACACTAGTTTAGAAAATATACGGTAAAGTTAATTATAAAATTAGCATAAGGGGCAGTGTCTGATCGTTTAGCTTTTCTATGCGTGGAAATAATTTTACTGCACATATGTATTATGTTCAAAACAGCCCAGAACAAAACCTTATGTTCGGAATTCTCCAACTGTTGACGCCGGCGGGATTTTCCAGTCCCGCCGGCAGCGCACCCTCACCTGTGGGTTTACCGCCAGTGTGGAGTGACGTCAGTGGGAATTCCCATTGACAGTGGCAGGACGAGAGAATCCCACCGCTAGCAAGCAATGCTCCACCTCCCGCTGGCGGGAAACACGCAGCTGGGAGGCCGGAGAATCCCGACCTACGTTGCAGTTCTGAACTAAGTCAAAAATCATAAGATCTGAAGGCGACGCTGAGCAAATCCGTACATCTGATATTGTTCTGATTTATTTACACAGTGTGCCACGTATTTGGTATCTATTGAAATACAGAATTCTAGTTTGGCCAAAAGTATATACTGTGCCTGAAGTTAAATTGTTCTAAGATGTAGTATTTGTATCATTTGCAGACAAGGTACTGGTTGTTAATGCATTGTGCACTTGGCAACAAAGATTGCTTTCTCTTCTGTTTTCTTCCAACTTGTTTTGAACCAAATGATTCATCAAATGGTGAAGATTAAGCGGAGGAATCTGCCAATTTGTAAAATTTGACTCCTCCTAATTAAAACAAGGCAGCAGGATATAGAGTTCCTGCCCTGCACCTGATTAAAGCCAAATGCACTGCGAACAGCTGGATTTGAGAGGAAGCAATGAGCTCTACTCAGCTGGGGGTGTAAGAGGACAAGAAAAATGCCTGAGAAGGCTAGAGCAAGCTGCTGATGGTTGCTTTGTTGTCACCTTCTTTTGAGTTTCTCGATAGCTCTATAGGAATACTGCGCTGGGGAGAGGTAACAGAAAAGGACATGCTGCTAAAGAAAACAAGAGCCTGAACACTGACAAAATACTTAGTCATCGTTGTATTACTTTTCATGTTTCAAAATATTTTGAAGAAGCACAAAATTTGTTTTAGTGCAAACTTTGTACTCGTTTTAAACTGTGCACTAGTCTCATTTCCGTCTTCATTACGCTTAGTGTAACTTCAAAAAAGCTTTGGGTGAAAATGCTACCTTGTTTCTGCTTTATCATGTCACTGGTGTAAACTATATATATTAGTGGTGGCACGGTGGCACAGTGGTTAGCACTGCTGCCTCACAGCACCAGGGACCCAGGTTTGATTCCCGGCTTGGGTCACTGTCTGTGCGGAGTCTGCATGTTCTCCCCGTGTCTGCATGGGTTTCCTCCGGGTGCTCCGGTTTCCTCCCACAGTCTGAAAGATGTGCTGGTTTGGTGCATTGGCCATGCTAAATTCTCCCTCCGTGTTCCCGAGCAGGCGTCGGAGTGTGGCGACTAGAGGATTTTCACAGTAACTTAATTGCAGTAAGCCTACTTGTGACACTAATAAATAAACTTAAAAAATGTATTGCAGAATTACACCTCCAATATTTAGGTTTAATGACCCACACAAATGTCATTATTCGGAATGAAAGTTGTCAGGCTTTCTATTCTGAAGAAGCTTATTTTTTGTTCTTGGTGTTTCTAACTAATGTTGTACCTTAGTGATTATAGACATATAAAATTTCACTCATGTATTTACAAAATCTGAGTGCAGTGGCAGGGACATGTTAAGTGTTACCAGCCAATAGAAGTTAAAAGAATAAGCAATGGCAATGTTCAGCCTTGTTTCTTCCATCTTGTACGTTATTACAAAGATAAGATTTATAACTTGTTGGCCGGAATTCTCCGGCCATTTATGCTGGTGGGCTTTTCAAGTCCGGCCGACAACACAACCCCGCCTGTGTGTTTCCCGCCGGCATGGGGTGACGTTAATGGGAATTCCCATTGACAGCAGCAGGACCAAAAAATCCCACCACTCGTAAACAATATGTCACCTCCCGCCGGCGGGAAATACATGGCTGGGAGTTTGGGGAATCTCGCCCGTTATGTTTCTAGACTGTGGGTTGTATTTTCCGGCCGTTCTCACTGGTGTGATCTTCTGGTCACCACCTCATGACAAATCACTGCCCCGCGGGTTTCCCGGCGATGCAAGGTGTATAGAACAGGAAGCCCCATTGAGAGTGGCAGGATCAGAAGATCACGCTACGGGCCAATGCGGGCTACCTCCACCACCGCAAAATACGCCACAGGAGTTACAGATAATCCCAGCCTGTGTCTTTAGTTTAAGATAAAATGAAAGAGACTCAGAAGTCTGTTTGAAGTCTGCCTGACAGCAGGCCTGTGTGAATTAGCTGTTAAAGTTTACAGGAAGACCAAGGTTTGTTTGCTGGAAAGAAGATGAACAGTAGTCACACTTGGAGACAATGGCAGAAGCATCTGTGTTTACAGTGGTTAAACTACTAATCTCCAAATTCCAAGGAAGACATTGAGAATGGTGGCACAATGGCGCGCATTGCTAATTCATAGCACCAGGGACCCGAGTTCGATTCCAGCCTTGGGTGACTGTCTGTGTGGAGTTTGCACATTTTCCCTGTATCCGCTTGGGTTTCCTCCAGTTTTCTCCCACAGCCCAAAGATGTGCAGTTTAGGTTGATTGGCCATGCTGAATTGTCCCTAAGTGTCCCAAGATGTGTTGGTTAGGTGGATTAGCCATACTAAATGTGTGGGGGTTATGGGGATAGGGCAGGGGGGAGGTGGTGTGGGTGGATGGCCTGGGTAAGATGCTCTTTTGGAGAGTCTGTGCAGATTCGATGAGCTGAATGGCCATCTTCTACACTGTAGGGATTCTGTGGTTCAATGGAGGGTTGTAAAAAAATCATGCTTTAAACAGCCCATTTACTTCCAAGATAGAATAGAGTTGATATTTAAAGAATACCTGATCAGAATTTCTACCTAGATACAAGGCCATTGTGATTCACATTGTCCTGGAGATGGGCTTTGAGAGGGGGAGAGTCGTCAGGACACCATTTAGAGATTAGGTTACAGGCTTTCCTAAAAGATGTCCTTGAACCTTAGGCAATCTGCCAGTATCTGGGGGAGAGTGAACAGCGAGAGGCTAAGAGCCTCTCTGTTCTACTGGGCAGGAATGCAGAACACTGGGCGCTCATGCTTGGATGCAAAGGACCAAATTCATGAGGATGTGAAACGGGGCTGCAAGATTTTCCTAGCTTGTACAAGGGAGAGAATCTGCTCGAAAAATGCACACTGTGAAAGATAGTTCTGGGGTTAAAAGTTATCAGGCTGGGGAAGGGAAGGAACAGAGATAAATCCTTGGGAGCTAAGAATTACTTTGGATTGGTTCTGGGAGAAGAGAATGTCTACTTAAGGGATAGAGTAAAGTATAACCGTGGAGCATGAGATTTTTGGCATGTTGACAAAAAAAGGGAAAATTCTGCTTGCTAGTTTAAAGTATCAATTCATAGAATCCCTACAGTGCGGAAGGAGACCGCTTGGCCCATTGACATTAGTGAACAATCGACAATGGTTTCATGGTCATTCGTAGATTCTTACTTCCAGATTTTTTTTATTGAATTCAAATTCCACCACCTGCCGTGGTGGGATTGGAACCCAGGTCCCCAGAACATTCGTTGAGTATCTGGATTAATAGTCTAGCAATAAACCACTAGGCCATCGCCTCTCTGTGCAAACTCCACACAGACACCCAAGGGTGGAATTGAACCCGGGTCCCTGGCGCTGTGTAACCACTGTGCCACAATTAGTGTTTAGTCAATGTTGCTCCTAGGTAGCTTGTTAAGGTAAAAATATTAAAACAAGAAACCTTGTTGTTTCATCTTATCAGCTATTAACTGGAAGTTTGAGTTGATTTCCTTTGTAAAAGGTCCTGGTCTCTACGGGGATTGTAACGTGCACAGACCTCTGCTTGAAGCCTCTGGGTGGTGCTGTTGTTGAAGTCCTATTCCTAGAAAGAACAAGTACTTGCTTTTATGGAAAGGTGTTAAAATAAATAATGACACATACCTTGTAAGCAATGCAGAACTTGCCATTTTATTAATTTCACCCTGCATCATTATCCATCTTAACTTATCAATGTGGAATTCCAGCAAAGTGTTTGTTTGTTTTCTACATGCACTACACTGACAGGCGTTTTCTGCTAATTGTTGCAGCCCATGTCTCCATGTTGTTTATGTGCTGAATCTATTTACATCAATTCCAGAGAAGAAATCATCTCCAGTATTAATCACCAGGCTGGAGGATTGAATGTGTTAGTCAGAAATATGAATATGAAAATCACACTGTACTTTCACAGTAACTTCATTGCAGTGTTAATGTAAGCCTTACTTTGTGACTAATAAATAAACTTTAAATTCATCCCTCACTGTCGAATTGCAAATTCTTTAAATTGTTATTGGGATAAATTAGTGCAGCATATGTTTTGGCATGTGTGGTATGTATTTGGAGCTTCTATTCTTTTCAGCTATTCCATGTGGTTTCTGCCAAATAATACACGTGTGTTGAGCTGGAAGATCTCAGAAGATCCTCGGATATCCATTTTTATCTTTCCTGTCACCATATCAAAACAGATTTGGAAAGAACTCCCTGTTTAATATTTAAACACTTAAGATTGCATTTCTGAAAAATGAAGATAAATTTGGCTGAATTTTGTTTTTAATTCGCACCATGACTGTGAAAAGTGATGTTGTAACTTGCTATTCTGCGTGTATTGTGCGACTGTAATAGACAGTAATTAGGTAAAACTGAAGGAATACAAGATGCAGTTAGTGCCTGCACTGTACAGCAGGGAAGAATTTCATTGTGTTATAAATGCAATATTCAATTTAAAAATAAAACTTAAAACCTCATGTGCAGATCCAGAGTTCATAGCATGGTACACCGCCAAGTTTAGGAAAGAGTACAAGAAGATTAATTGAGAAGTGGTGGTTAATTCCCACCAAATCTTTTTTTAATTAAGTCTGTAGACTATTGCAATAATATTTTGCAAATGTTTGAATACAGTCAAATGGATTGGATGGGTACTTAGCACTATTTGCAACTATACACGAGCAAAGAAATTGAAATAGCTACGTGTAATCCATTTGAAGCCAGACGCTTACTCTACTAAAAATGGTTGTCTGGGTTGCATTTTCTTTGCAATTTATCTTACTTTGGTAACCACTTACCACAGAATCGTAGAACCCTGACAGTGCAGGCGAGGCTATTCGACCCATTGAGTCTATACCGACTCGCTGACAGAGTATCTTACTCAGGCCCTCTTCCCCACCCTATCTCCATAACACCGCACATTTACCATGGCTAATCCAACTAACCTACACATCTTGGGACACTAAGGAGCAATTCAGCTAGGCTAATCCACCTAACCTGCACATCATTGGATTGTGGGTGGAAACCGGAGCACCCGAAGGAAACCCACGCAGACACGGGGAGAATGTGTAAACTCCACACAGACAGTCACCCAAGGTCGGAATTGAACCTGGGTCCTTGGGGCTTTGAGGCAGCAGTGCTAACCACTGTGACACCATGCCGCCCTTACCAGATTACAAATAGGGCTAACCAGTTTATTCAAGCAATACTTTGGGTTAAGAAATTGCAGTGTTGTGTAGTTGCAGTGCTGTTTTTTAGCACAAAGCATATTACAAAGCTATTTTGGATGTGTTGAATGCTAGCAATGAACAGGGATAAGGGACTTGTTTAGATTTCTTTTCAGGGCACAGCAGTTTCTGGTCTATTCTTAAAAAGAAATTGTGTGTGAAGAGTCATAAGGGCATTAAATTAATTACTTGGGAATCAAATAGAATGAATTGGTTTAAGAGACCAAATATGTTTCTCGCTTAATAGTGAGGAATATGGTGAGAAGGTGGAGTTCGGATAAGTTGAAGAAGAATGCATTTGTTGGGTTAAGCAGCCTTTTCCTGTTGAGATTTCCTATGTTCCGAGTACTGCATTTTTTGACAAGGAAATTACACTGCTTACACGGAATACTGTTTAGTTCAGTTCCCTTCCCATTGAAACTTCTTTACTGAGGAGTGGGAGGGGGTTGCAGGAGAGAACATTTTAAAAAATCACAGTTCTAGAATTTATCAGCAAATTCCCCAATTTATCGATGCATTCTAAAAATTAATATGACTAATACTTAGTACGGTTTAGAAAATGTTTTTGCTAGTCATTTTCCTAGGATAGGTGATATACAGTTACAGTCATTAATATAGAGAATTGAGACTGATTTTTAACAGAAGTAACTCCGAGCAGTGTCTGAATTGTATTAAGATTAATAATTTAATTTACCCTCAACAGGACTGTATATACATTGTCTTCAGATCATGAAATACAGAGAGCAATGTGATTAATTATTACAATATGCTTCTTTTTATAGCATGGAACTTTATTTTGTTTTAAGGTAAAACCTGTTTCCTGCTCTGAAATATAACTAACAGGAACCAACAGGCTTGAAGAATGGAGAAAGCTTCAATTTCAGTAACAAACTTAGACCTTAATCATCATCACCTTGGTGTTGCTACCTTTACAATATTTATTCCTAAATTCTCATATCCCAAATTACGGATTCTTTGTTTCTGTGCTGATGTTGCCAATGGAAACTTGCATCAAAATTTACTGGAATGATGGAATGTGTAAAATTTATTTGTTAGTGTCACAAGTACGCTTACATTAACACTGCAATGAAGCTACTGTGAAAATTCCCTCATCGCCATACTCCGGCGCCTGTTCAAATTCAGCACGGCCAATGCACCAAACCAGCACGTCTTTCGGACTGTGGTAGGAAACCGGAGCACTTGAAGGAAATCCAAGCAGGCACGGAGAAAACATGCAGACTCCACACAGACAGCGACCCAAGCCGGGAATCAAACCCGGATCCCTGGTGCTATGAGGCAGCAGTGCTAACCACTGGGCCACCAAGTCGCCCATGTTCACATGTGGATCATTGGTCGGGCTATTGGGAAGTTGACTGTGTTGGGGGAGAAGGGTCCAAGATATTTCTAGTGTTCTGAGATGGATAGTACTTTGGTTATCTCTTGTTTAACACTCACTCACAAACTCTAGAAATAAAACCCATCCTGGGGTGAAACTCCTCAGTTACACCAATATCCAAAAACTGTGTTGCTGCACGGTATCTAACTATGCAGGGATAAAGCTATACCGGCCCAATTTGATTGTAAATACAGAAAACTTATGTGAGCTGGAGTCTTTGCATAGGATGTAGCTATGTTACAGAGCAGAAGAAAGTTGACACAGCAGATTGAGGAAACTTGTCTGTAACGATATTTCAGTGTAAAACTGGCACAAGTTAGTGACGCACGAGTTTCCTTTCCAAAAAATTGGCCCCATTCCATTCTCACACTGTAGAAATTATGAGGAAGTTCCAGGCCAGTGTTATCCTGAGATTGACCATTTCCTGCAGTTTGTAGAAAGTGCAATTAAGATGTCAGTCAATGTGCAGATTAAAATTAAACTCCCAATGCTTTGGCCCCACCAGTTTCCATTGGTAAGCGAGATGAGGCTGTTGCTCTATATAAACTGCAAGTCATGTAAGAGTTCTCCAAGATGAAATGCACTTGCAATTATTAAATGTTGTGAAAGTAGAGGCAAGCAGCTGAATAAATGGGAGAAAATTTGAGTTAGAAGCGCGTGTTTTTGAAAAGCATTTCAAAATGCTCTGCTTTGATTTCGGTGTACAATTTGTGATCCGATTTGCTCTCTTTTGCATTAAGGGATGCATAGAGCAGGGGCGTAATGAGTATCAACAATGATGGATGGGACTCTGGCAAACGTCAGGCCCATTTCATGCAGAGGAATTCCATCAAACTAAAATTGCAAAAGAATATTGAACAGTGTATGTCTTGCTAAGCAGATACTTAGGGGCTCTTGCCAACATCGTCTGAAAAGAGCACTTACTCCTTAATTCATCACCACTTCAGAACACTTCAATCTCACATACTTGAAAGGTTAACGCATTAAATAGTTTCTCACCAGCGAAGACTGCATTGCGTCTATCGCAGCCTGGCTTCTCGAGTGTTAACATGCAGACCCTTTATGATTTCAGCTCTGTACAAAGCCTCAGATTTGTTGTGCCATTCTGATTTGCCGAAATGCTTTTGGGGGCGGCACGGTGGCACAGTGGTTAACACTGCTACCTCACAGCGCCAGGAACTCGGGTTCAATTCCGGCCTCGGGTCGCTGTTTGTGGGGAGTTTGCACATTCTCTCCGTGTCTGCAAGGGTTTCCTCCGTGTGCTCCGGTTTCCCCACACAGTCCCAAGATGTGCAGGTTAGGTTGATTGGCCATGCTAAATTAACCCTAGTATCAGGGGTAATAGCAGGGTAAATATGAGGGGTTATGGGAATAGGGCCTGGGTGGGACTGTGGTCAGTATAGACTTGATGGGCCGACTGGCCTCCTTCTGTACTGTAGGGATTCTATGATTCTATGGTATTGAGCAGGTCAGTCGCTAATGCCAGCTACCTGGGGGGTGGGGGGTGGATTTTAAATGGACTAATGGAAAAATAATTTTGTCACCAAATTCTGGTTGTTTTATAAAACATGTCTGTCTGAATAAAAATAAACTTGGAACAAATGAAAGGTGATCTAAATGGATTTGAATAAGTTAAATTCAGGTGCGTGTATATTCCCACAAATGGAAGGTCTCACATGAAAACCTTCTGCTTCATAGATCTGCAGAAAGAACTTCTCGGTTGAGTTTTCTGCATTGATATTACGTATTCAGTACAGATAGTGTAATCCTCGGGGATTTCCATCGAGAATGTGCACTAACCACTGCTAATTTCTGTAAGTAGTGGAGATTTACAAAATAATTACAGTTGGAGATTGTATAATTGACCAAATAATTGCAGAAACAAGTTGCGGAACAAAGGCATAGATTGTGATCAGATTTTTTGAGAGTATGACTAAAAATAGCCAGTTGTCACTATCCATGACTTCCCCTGTGCATCCCCCCCCCCCCCCCCCCCCCCCAACAACTGAATGGCAGGGTTGATGCTGAAGTATTGAAATGAGAGGCTCTCCAGAGAAGCTAATTTCGAGCAAGAAATTTTAAAGCAACTCTATTGGTGCTAATTGCGAATAGGTATACAAACTTAATGAAACAACAGGAGTAGGCGATTTGGTCCCTCGAGCCTGCTCCACCATCCAATAATATCATGGCTGATCTGATTGTGGCCTCAACTCCACATTCCCACCTATCTCCGATAACCTTTGACTCCCTCGTTAGCCAAGAATCGATCTATACAAATGTACGGATTAGGAGTAGGCCATTCAGCCCCTCGAGCTTGGATTTTTAAATCGCAGTGTGGTCACAAACAAGGGTGACTATTTCACATTCTTAACACTTATCATCATGCTAATGTTCTTATTTTTCTTTTCTAAAATATATTTCAAGTAGCTTGTCCAAAATACTTTCCATCCAGAGGTATTTTGCTTTTCTCCCCTTTCCTCTCAATTCACCAGCCTCCTATCCTCCCTCTGCCTCTCCCTCCATTAAGTGCCCCTGCCTTGTTCAGTGTCACCTCCTTAACCTCACTATTTCTCATAGCCCATATACTCCAGTGGTATCAATTACTGCCAGAGTAATGTTGTGATATTGCTTTAATCTAAAGATGATCTCCTCACCAAACTCCTGACATCCAACTTGCTCCTCGACTTGACTGCACCAGTGCTTTTCTTTAATCCTTCTCCCTCCGCGAACTCTAGTTCATCTGCACCTCTGCTGCTTGTATTTGGCGCCTCACCAGGCCCCATCATCCATTGCTTCCATCTTTGCTGACTGAATATACGATGCTAATGCTACTTCTCTGCCCTCCCCCTGTGGCTGGAGCACATGTGGAGGCAGGCTCCTCAAGGGGATGTCCCAACAACTGAGCTTGTGTGTGTCCTTGCGTGTGTGTCCTTGCGTGTGTGTCCTTGCGTGTGTGTCCTTGCGTGTGTGTCCTTGCCTGTGTGTCCTTGCGTGCATGCGTGTGCATGCGTGCGTGTGTGTGTGTGTGGTTGCACCAGCAGTAATTGCGCAGGGGGCATGAGGTATATTCTGTATATCAGACAGACAGGAGAAGGGGCTGGCTTCAGAAAATGGGGTTTCTAGGGTGGGTTTAAGTTTAAAAGTTTATTTATTAGTGTCACAAGTAGGCGAAAATCCCCTAGTCGCCAAACACCAGCACCTGTTCTGGCACACTGAGGCAGAATTTAGCACGGCCAATGCACTTAATCAGCATTTCTTTAAGACTGTGGGAGGAAACTGGAACACATGGAGGAACCCACGCAGACACAGGGAGAATGTGTAAACTGCACACAGACAGTGACCCAAGCCAGGAATCAGACCCAGGTCCCTGGCGCTGTGAGGCAATGCTAACCACTGTGGCACCATGATGCCCGTAGTGCACCATCTACATCACCCCTTCCTGCCTCAGCCCTTTTCATGGTCCATGTGCATGTCTGTACCTATCAGGCACTTGAGAGCACCTTTGCCATCAATACAATGGACTGGTCAGTGATACAGAATGCACTATACAATCTGTTTCCATTCCTGCATCCATTTAGGGACTGTGGCATGTGGCGCTGCATGGAGGTAGCCACACTTCCAATGGAGGAGCTCATGTGTTTAAATGCTCGATACATTGTGGTGCTCAAGAAATGAAAATGGAGGAATCTGTCCATGACAAAGGAATTGCACTGCCTCAGGACTTACTGACAGATATCCACACGTCACTTCTTGCTGCTCCGCTATCACCTGCTTTGTTCATGGCTTTGGAGGGTCTGCACCTCCGCCTGGGTAAGCGTGGCTAGCATTGCCCTCCTCCTCCTCCAATGGGACTGCTTAGAGTAACCTCTGCCTCCATCACCTGCTCGTGCTGACATGTGCCATGATGATCAATGTGACACACGTTCTAAAGTTGCTGAAGGACCACCAAGCTGTATGTATCTGCACAAGTGGAGGGTACACTTAACTCCTGTGATGGTAGTTTCTCAATTGTCCTCTCAGTTGACATAGCCACTACAGTTGGCTGCTATTGACTCTCCATCGGCCCTGTGTAAGAGAGAAAATATCAGTTACCCGACCTCGTTTCTCTCAGCAGGTGCTCCAGCAGACATCTTTCAGCACATCAAGTGACATCTTAGAATCATAGAATCCCTACAATGCAGAAGGAGGCCATTCGGCCCATCGAGCCTGCACCGACCACAATCCCACTGAGGCCCTATTCCTGTAACCCCACATATTTACCCTGTTAATCCCCCTGACACTAGGGTCAATTTAGCATGGCCAATCAACCTAACCCGCACACCTTTGGACTGTGGGAGAAAACCAGAGCACCCGGAGGAAGCCCACGCAAACACGGGGAGAATGTGCAAACTTCACACAGTGACCCGAGGCCGGAATTGAACCTGGATCCCTGGCACTGTGAGACAGCAGTGCTAACCACTGTGCCACTGTGCTGTCCTTACTGGAAACAACTTCACAACTTCAAAAAAATATGGATTTTCTGAAGGCATTGATAGAACGCCACACAACAGACTTGTGAGAAAATTTCTAGCTCACGGAATAAAAGGGAAAGTAGGCACTTGGACAAGAAATTGGCTGAGTGACAGGAAACAGAGAGTAGTGATAAATAGTTGTTTTTTCAGTTGGAGGAAGGTTTGTATTGGAGTTCCCCAGGGGTCAGTGCTCTTCCTGATATATATATTAATGAGCTAAACTGTGGTATTCAGGGCATGATTTCAAAATTTGCAGATGATACGAAGATTGGAAGCATTGTCAACTGTGATGAGGATAGTCTTGAACTTCAACAGGACGTAGACATATTGGTGGATTGGGCAGGCAAGTGGCAACTGAAGTTCAATGCAGAGAAATGTGAGGTGAATCCTTTGGCAGGAAGAATATGGAGAGGCAATATAAAAATAAAATATAGAATCTAACTGGGATGAAGGAGCAGTGGGATCTCGGTATAGATGTAAATAAGTCATGGACAATGGAAGGATATGTTGAGAGAGCAGTTAATAAAGCTTATATCTTATATCTTAGGGTATATTAATAGGGGCATTGAGTACAAGAGTAAGTCATGTTCAGTTTGTGTAAGACACTACAAGAAAAGATTTACTAGGAGCAGAAAAGATTTACTAGGATGCTACCGGGACTTGATGGATTGAGTTATAAGGAGAGGCTGAATAGACTGGGACTTTTTTCTCTGGAGCGTAGGAGGCTGAGGGGTGACCTTATGGAGGTCTATAAAATAATGAGGGGCATAGACAAGGTAGATAGTCAATATATTTTCCCAAAGGTAGGGGAGTCTAAAACTAGAGGGATTAGGTTTAAGGTGAGAGGGGAGAGATACAAAAGTGTCCAGAGGGGCAATTTTTTCACACAGAGGGTGGTGAGTGTCTGGAACAAGCTGCCAGAGGTAGTAGTAGAGGCAGGTACAATTTTATCTTTTAAAAAGCATTTAGACAGTTACATGGGTACGATGGGTATAGAGGGATATGGGCCAAATGCGGGCAATTGGGATTAGCTTAGCGGTTTTAAAAAGAAAGGGCGGCATGGGCAAGATGGGCCGAAGGGCCTGTTTCCATGCTGTAAACCTCTATGACTATGACTCTATGACTAGTTAGGCCTCATCTGGAGTACTGTGATCAGTTCTGGATGCAATATTTGAGAAAGGATGTGAAGGCTTTGGAGAGAGTACAGAGGAGATTCACAAGAATGATTCCAGGGGTAAAAACTGTAGCTATGAGGCTAGAGATTGGGTCTATTTTCCTTGGAGAAAAGAAGGCTGTGAGGAGACTTGATAGAGGTGTTTAGGATCCTGAAGGGTATGGACAGGATAAGTAGTGAGAAATTGTTCCCACTCAGAGCATCCAGAACTAGTGGGTCCAGATTCAAAAGAATTGATAAAAGCATTGCAATGGATGTGAGGGAAAGAAATTTCACCCAGAGGGTGGCTGGAGTCTGAAGCTAATTTCCTGAGAGGGTGGTGGAGGCAGTTTCCATTGAGATATTCAAAAGGGAATTAGATTGCTATCTGAAAAGAGAGAATGTGCAAACTTACAGGGATAAAGCAGGGGAGTGGGACTAGGTAGAATGCTCTGAGAGCCACTGCAGACTTTTTATTTATTCATTAGTGGGACATGGATGTCGCTGGCTGGCCAGCATTTATTGCCCATTCCGAGTTGCTCTTGAGAAGGTGGTGGTGAGCTGTCTTCTTGAAATGCTGCAGCCAACGTGCTGTGGGTTGACCCACAGTGCTATTAGGGAGGGTATTCCAGGATTTTAACCCAGCGACTGTGAAGGAACAGCGATATATTTCCAAGTTGGCATGGTGAGTGGCTTGGAGGGGAACTTGCAGGTGGTGGTGCTCCCATGTATCTGATGGGCCAAATCTCCTCTTTCTGCACTGTAAGTTGCAACTTCTGTGAAGTTGGAAGCTGCTCTGAAGCCCATCCATGGAGTATTCAATAAGCATTCTGCTGCGCACTAACCTCCCCATCGCTAACTGTCTGCACTGCAACCACCCATTCAATGTCCTGAGCTGCCTTCTACATGAGCATCAATATTAGCAAGTTAGCCACTCATCCTCCTGAATAACTCCTCTTGTAAGGATTGTGTGCTTGTTTCTCTCGCAATGCGCGGATGGGGAGGTCAGCAACATTTCCCATTTGCCCATCATGATCCACGATCAGAAACGAAGCTCCTGTCATTATCGATGTCCAGGGCTTACTTTACCATCCTCTCTCGCTTACATTGCTTTCCTCCCTTCTCCCCGATGAAAGTTGGTAATGGGCAGTAATCGCTTCAGTGTACCTACTGCCTGCCTTGTGGCCCTCCTGTCCAGAGTCATCCCTGTAATATAATCAGGGCTGGCTGCTTCACACAACCTTTCCTCGATTGCAGGAAGCACTTCCTGCCTGGACCCAATTCCAGCTAACTGCACTGCGGCTGCTGACCTCTCTGGTGCCCTCCAGCCATGCCCTCGTTTGTTTGCCTAACAGGCTGCGTACTTCTGTCACCAGAAATAAAATATTCCTTCTGGATTGGACTGACTCTGTCATGATCTCCAGCGAGGAGCTTGGTGAACCTTGGGGCTACCATGTTACTGCTCTGAAAACCTGTTCCTTCATGACTGATTTCTACTTTGCCTTGGATCCAGTTGGGCACCCTTATAAATGAAAGGATGTGGGCGTCGCTGGCTGGGTCAGCATTTATTGCCCATCCCTAACTGCCCTCCACTTCAGAGGATGTTTGAGAGTCAACCACATTGCTGTGGATCTGGAGTTATGGGTAGGCCAGACCAGGTAAGGATGGCAGATTTCCTTCCCTAAAGGACATTAGTGAGTTTTTACAACACTCGGCAATGGTTTCATGGTCATCATTAGACTTTTAAATCCAGATATTTATTGAATTCAAATTTCGCTATCTGCTGTAGTGGGATTCGAACCAGAGCATTGCCCTGGGTCTCTGGATTACTAATCCAGTGACAAGCCCATTATGCCCCTTGAATGGGACCCTTTTACTTTTATCTCCTACCTCCTGCTCGCTTTAGCATATGGGTTAACAATAGATTGGCAGATAGGTTATTATGGGGTGAATTAATCCACTTGCTACAGTTTTGAAAGCTTATCATTATCTAGTCAGTGAATTGTGGGTAGGGCAGGCTGATGCTTATAGCGCTGGACAAGTAACCCAGAGGTCACGAGTTCAAATCCCATCACGCGAAACTATGAAATCAAACTCAGTAGAGCTGGCAATTTTTAGGCTGGAACCGGAAAATTGCAATGAAAATTGCCAGCTTGCTGTAAAAATCCAACTGTTTGACTAATGTCCTAACCATTGGGGCCTACTCACAAGGTTGGGGGGTGTGGAGAGCAGGTGGGTGGTGCAGTATTTGCTATCGGGCCAGTGATACTCACATCCCGAGAGCAAAGCTTTTCTGCAAAGTTGGACTGGATGTTTCATGTGAACTCCACATGCTGGTAGCCACACAATCACGAAACTGTATTGATTGTACTAATGTAAAGTGACACCGTGAACATTGGCGGCTATAGTGTCTCCTACCTAGCATAAATCTTCAACTTCAGTGCTGTTGAAAGAGTTGAAGATGTAGTATGATTTATTTGCCCAGAGTCTGGAGAATTACACTGCAATTCAAAACAATACCCTTGACAAATTTAAAATATTGTCCTTAACATAGCTTTCATCTCCCACAGCATATGAAATGATACAGCTCGACACATCTGCTACTGTGCGCTAGACATAGTCCTGGCCATTGAGAATGAACGTAATTTTATTTATTAAAATGGCAGCTAATTTAACTTCATTACAAATGTGTTTGAATTGGTTTAGTTTGAAGAATTGTTAATGACTTAAGGGCATCGATTGGCCTTGAGTGATTGTGGAGTTTACACATTCTCCCCGTGTCCGTGTGGGTTTCCTCCGGGTTCTCCTGCAGAAAGTAGTTGGCATTTTAGTAGCTTCCCGTCCATTGACTCCGTCTACACTTGCCATTGCCCCGGAAAGGCAGCCAGCATAATCAAGGACCCCACGCACCCCGGGCATATTCTCTACCCCACCTTCTTCTGTCGGGAAAAAGATACAAAAGTCTGAGGTCACGTACCAACCGACTCCAGAGCAGCTTCTTCCCTGCTGCCATCAGACTTTTGAATGCACCTACCTTACATTAAGTTGATCTTTCCCTACACCCTAGCTACGACTGTAACACTACATTCTGCATCCACTCCTTTCCTACTTCCCTATGTACTCTATGAACGGTACGCTTTGTCTTTATAGCGTACAAGAAACAATACTTTTCACTGTATCCTAATACATCTGACAAAAATAAATCAAATCAAATCAAAACTTCAGGCTTTCAAATCAGAAATTATCAATGTAAACAGCATGATTGCTAATTGTCACCTAACCCACACCATAGAAAACTGCAGGGACTTGATTGGCCATCCATTCTATACCTTGCCTGATTTTACTTTGCAGTGGCTTCAACTGAAAGTAAAACAATGCAAGGTATAAAATGGGTGACCGACCCCATTCCAGTTTTTTCTGGTGGGCAGGTGAGGTAAAAATTGTGTGGCTCTATCTAATGTGGCTCCAGACTGCTGTACTGAAGCATTGCTTTCAGTAATACCAATCTGAACAAGCTAGGGTAGTATTCCCTTAGAAGAGCTTCATTGAGCATCAGTTAGTTTGAAACAGTTAATGATATGTGACATAGTACCATAGTCTGGCATCATGTCCTATATCATATCAGTTGTAGTTAGTAAACATAAAAAATGTTGAACTTATTGTAATTGGTCTTCCCTAGTGGTTAATTGGGCTGCTTCCAACTGAGAAAGATAGCTGGTATGTTAGTTAAATCAGAATATTTGTCTTGAGTTGTATGACAAACACAGTTCAGATGTGATTTAAAGATAGTTCCCTGTAGTCAAATGCTAAAATAGTTACGTTAATGTGCGATTAACTTTTTATTGACGTTGTGCTTCTTTGTTCCTTTTATTTCTGTGGGAATAAGATGAAACAAATGTTAGAAAGCCAGAGTTGTTCACCTCCCACATTTTACACTGAGTCTTCAACTCCCATGATGCATATAAAGAAACATGAATTGGATATCCATTTACATCTCAGCACTGCTGCTCTCAAGTGTCTACGCTTTTGATTTTAGTTAAAAGCTTTGGGCACAGCTTGAATTTTACCTCCTAGCCAAACTTTAAAGTTACAATAGTGTCACTAATCATAAAAATCACAACATTTCACAACTAGAAGGTTCATTTTGTCTTCTCGCAACCCCATACCTTTGGTCAGTATATATTCAGGCAGCCTGTGATCTTCAGTGCAAAGCCATAAAGTCCTGACTGGTAGCTTTTGTGTCATTTCGAAACTGCAAAAATTGTGAACAGTAGGTTGAAGATTGTAATGAAAGATAAACAGCGAGTGCCATAGAGTCTTTTTCAGATCCCCCACTCCATCAAATTAATAATGAATGGTTGAGAGATAAGGGGGAATGATGAGGAGGGTGTACTTTCCTGACATAGTTTTATGGACAGTCTGATTCTCAAGTGTAGTTTTATCTCTCACAGCGCTCTGTTTCATTTCCTTATCTGATGATCTGTGCATTCCACTAATGAAGTCTAATAAAAGTGTGGATCGACAGAGAGAATAGATGCTAACCCTTGCAAGCCATTTGCTGACTGCTGATGCCTATACGTGGCGGCAAAACTCATTGGTGCCTCCGCCACTTCCTGAAAAAGAACTAAGATTGAATACCCTGTTTCAGACTAGGGAAAAAAAGTTATCTAGCTTGAGGACAAATGGTTAGCCAAATAGATAGTGGATTGTAAATTCTGTGTCTGTCATTATAGCCTTAATGGAGGACTTAGACTGTGGCAGTAATTTTAGCTCTCAACAAAAATGAGTTCTAGGGGATTAGGTTGACATATTAATGCATTTAAAATAAGAAATCCAAATTCATAAAAGTTAAGTGGATGTTAAAGTAAACCAAGCCAGTCTATTGCATATCTATATTGTCTACTTGTTAAGATAATGTAGATGTTGATTGTGATAGTGCTATCTCTCAGCAAAGGTATGTACACCGTAAAAGCTACAGCTTTTTGATTTTTGAGGAATTTTTAATGCATTTTACTTTTCTTCTTTACGTTTCTCCCACGCATTATTCTCAATTTGATTTTTGTGTATGTAGTGAATCCAAAATGCTGACGTTTTATGAGCATACAAATTCAAATTATGACGGCCACCATAGGGGGAATTTTGCCGTCCCGCCCCATCCTGGGTGGGACACGGACCATGCAAAGGTCCATTGACCTTGGGCTGTATTTTCCGGTTTTGGGGCAAGCATGGCCAGAAAATCCCACCCAAGAAGTCTCCGTGGACTGTTAAGCTCCTTCTATACAATCATAATGCTCAGTGTATCACAATATGTTCACTCTTCACCATACTCCCAAAAAGCATGAGGTCATCTGGGAGAAGAACAGAGAAAAACAGGGAAAAGAAACTGGGAAATTCCTCCCTGACCAGTCCAGGAAATCACTCCAATAGGGAATTCCATGCGGTGCCTGCCTTTTGCTTGATGTGATCGCCACCCATTCTGGAAACAGATCCTGCGCTCACTGTTTTGTAGCTGAGTCAGCAGGGATCCTGCTTCCACTCCAGTGTCTGGTGTGATCTACAGCCAGTCAGTACGAGGCTCATGAGAATGAACCAGGGGAAATCTCTTGGCATCTGTCTCTCTGCATCTGTGTGGGCTTTCTTTTCTAATTAGTTTATTTACCGTCTCCTCCTTGCCCCTGTCCCCAGATGAAAACCTTCTTCATTATGAATAATTGCTGATGAAATATCTTTTGGATTTATGGAAATTACATCCGATTTTGCAAAGAAAGCAGGTTTCATGGTTCATTTCGGCCCTGTAGCTCTGAAATTTAAGCTTACTTTTAAAATAATGTTGAACTTTGGTCTTATTCACCACCCTTGCCAATATATGTTACATTTAGGAGGGACTTTGTGGAACTTTGAGCACATTAAAGGCATAGATGAATGTAAGTTGTTGATTATGGATTGGTACGTTCACATATAATAATATAGTAAGGAAAAATAAAGAAGTTGCATTTTCATCATGCCTTTCACATCCTCTGGAAACACTTTACATCCAGTGAATTACTTCTGAAATATTTTCACTAGCATTTTGTAGGGAATTACAGCAACCTAACTTGTACACAGCAAGGCCCTACAAAGGCCAGTAAGATAAGTAATCAATTTGTATTTGATGGTGGTTATTGAGGGGTAAATGCTGGCAGGACACTGGGAAAACTCCTTTGCTTTTTTATCAGTTGGTGACATGGAGCGGGATTCTCCGGCCGTTAACGCCGACAGGATTCTCCGGTCCAGCTGCAGTGAACGGAAATTTAGCAGAGCGCCTAATTCTCCGTGCTTGCTGGCTGCCGCAGCGGAACATGCATGTTTGGAGAATTCCAGCCTTGATCTTGTATATCCACCTGAAAGGAGAAATGGGGTCTCAGTTTAACATCTCATCTAAAAGCTGACACCTTAAGTACCAGCCTTAGACCATATACTTAAGTTTTGGAATGGGCTTGGGAACCTCTAACATTCTGACTTGAGCAAGACCACTGACAGTAAAGGATGATTTTATTTGATCTTACTGATACACATTTGATTTTATTGCTGCTTCAACTGATTCAATAGATTTTGCTTGAGCCTAATGTTGTCAGACTCACTCGGATTATCCTCTTAAAAAAAAAAGCCCCATATCCCTTGTAACAAAGACATCTTTCGCAGTCCATCTCTCTGCTGTCTGTGAGTAAGCCTTTATTTTTGCATTTCCTTTAGATCTCCTTTGACCTAGCAGAGTACACTGCAGATGTTGATGGTGTTGGTACCCTGAGACTTCTGGATGCCGTTAAAACCTGTGGCCTTGTAAATACAGTGAAGTTCTATCAAGCCTCCACCAGTGAGCTGTTTGGCAAAGTGCAGGAAATCCCACAGAAGGAGACTACCCCTTTCTACCCTCGGTCACCATATGGCAAGTACTTTCATGGATTTGTGTGCATTATATATGTATCTTTGAGTTGAAGGTCATTTGAATGGAAGGTAAAGAATGAAGGAAGTATCTAGACTAGGTGACAGATATGCTTTATAACATACCAAACAAAACTAATTTTCAGGTATACCCAAAGGAGTGGGAGCTTTATTGCTCAATTGTATTTTTTTTTAAAGCTGTCCATTTCAAATGTCCAGTTTATAGCATTTAAAACTGTGATCGAGATGTTAAATATGGAGAAATTTAGAAATTAATCAGATTCATTGCTTTTTGGTTTCTAAATTGTGATCCTCTTACTAATTAACGCGCGTGCGAAAATTTGTCAGAATGTAAGTTATGGAATTATAAAAGCAAATTACTGCAGATGGTGGAATCTGAAATCAAAGGAGAAAATGCTGGAAAATCTCAGCAGGCCTAGGCAGCATCTGTAAGGAGAGAAAAGAGCTGATCTCTCGAGTCCAGATGACCCCTTGACATAGTTAATGGATTTATCTCCTATTTTAACTCCTATTTTAAGAATAGAATAATAGAATCCCTACAGTACAGAAGGAGGCCATTCGGCCCATCAAGTCTACATCAACTCTCTGACAGAGCATCTTATCCAGGCCCAACTCCTGCTAATCCCTCTAACCTACATATCTTTGGACACTAAGGAGCAATTTAGCATGTCCAATCCACCTAACCCACACATCTTTGGAGTGTAGGAAGAAACTGGAGCACCTGAAGGAAGCCATGCAGACACAGGGAGAATCTGCAAACTCCGCACAGAAAGTAACCGAAGGACGGAATTGAACCCGGGTCCGTGGCGCTGTGAGGCAGCAGTGTCAACTGCTGTGTCACCGTGCTGGCTGTTTTTTTAAAAATTATGTTCTCTCCAATTTCCTCAACTTCTAAAATTATTGGGCGGAATTGTTCCAAAGCATTTCAAGATGTTGTCCCCAGCGGGAAAGTTGGGAGTTTCCCACTGGCTAGTTTAGTGCGATTCAAAGAACAAAGAAAATTACAGCACAGGAACAGGCCCCTCGGCCCTCCAAGCCTGTACCGACCATGCTACCCGACTTAACTAAAACCCCCTACCCTCCGGGGACCATATCCCTCTATTCCCATCCTATGCACGTATTTGTCAAGATGCCCCTTAAAAGTTTATATCGTATCTGCTTCCACTACCTCCCCTGGCAACGAGTTCCAGGCACCCACCACCCTCTGTGTAAAAGATCTGCCTCGTACATCTCCTTTAAACCTTGCCCCTCGCACCTTAAACCTGTGACCCCTAGTAATTGACTCTTCCACCCTGGGAAAAAGCTTCTGATTATCCACTCTGTCGATGCCTCTCATAATCTTGTAGACTTCTATCAGGTCACCCCTCAACCTCAGTTTGCAATTCACCCAACTTACAATTCTTATTGGAATGGGGACATAAAGACACCAGCAAAGGTGCCCTGACGTCCAGACAACCCAACACAGTCCCCCCCCCCCCCCCCACCCCCCCCCCCTACCCACCCCCACAAAGGCCCTCTTCGGGCCTCCAGACCAACCCCTTTCAGGTGCCCCAGTATGCAGATCTCAGCTGCTTAGTCATAAAGATACAGCAATTAGCCTTTGTCTACCTGGGTTAAAAACAGCAAAGTTAGCAAGGGATCCTGTTTCTGATTGGTGACTCCTAACTCATGCTGAAAGTGACCACATATAAAGGGTCATGAATGGAGCCAGTCCATCACTCAAACCAGCCTCCCACTCAATGACTCTGTCTGCACTTCCAGCTGTTTCGGAAACGCAGCCACCATAATCCTGGATCCCATGCACCCTGGACGTACTTTTTTCCACCTTCTTTTGTCGGGAAAAAGATACAAAAGTCTGAGGACATGTCCCAACCAACTCAAATCAGCTTTTTCCCTGCTGCAATCAGAATTTTGATTGGACCTACTTTATATTAAGTTGATCTTTCTCTGCACCCTAGCTATGACGGCAACACTATATTCTGTGCCTTCTCCTTTCCTTCTCTATGAACAGTATGCTTTGTCGGTATAGCATACAAGAAATAGTATTTTTCACTGTATACTAATACATGTGACAATAATAAATCAAATCAAACATATGGACCTTGAACAACGACACAACCAGGTTGAGCTGTGATGCTTCCTGCAGCTGGATAGCCTGCTGGCATTTGCCATCAAGGCTTGTGTGTGAGTATTGCCATTTGTGCATTGTACCAGCATATGCTGGTGCCCTCGGATCTGTGTTCCAGCAAGGTAGAAGCCCCCAAGTAAGATAGCAAGAAAATTGGGGAAGCGAAAGGGGGCAACATAGTGGCACAATGATTAGCACTGCTGCCTCACAGCACCAGAGACCCTGGTTCAATTCTTGGCTTGGGTCACTGTCTGTATGGAGTTTGCACATTCTTCCCGTGTCTGCGTGGGTTTCCTCCGGGTGCTCTGGTTTCCTCGCACAGTCCAAAGATGTGCGGGTTTGGTTGATTGGTCATGCTAAATTGCCCCTTAGGGCAAAATTTTATGGCCTCGCTCGTTCCGAAACCGTAAAATCCCACCCGAGGTTAACGGGCCATTCTATGGTCCGTCCCTCACTCGCTCCAATTCTTGTGGTGGGCAGATGGTAAAATTTCGGCCTTTGTGTCCCAAGATATGTAGGTTAGGGGGATTAACAGGGTAAATACGTCGGGTTACAGGCAGAGGGGTTGGGTGGGATAGTTGTTGGTGCAGGCTCGATGGGTCGAATGGCCTCTTCCTGCACTGTAGGGATTCTACAAAAGCAAGTAATGGAAAGTAATGAAGCCTTAATACTTCCAACAGACTCTTCTCATTTGTATTTGAATCAGGTAATCTGTTATTAGCTGATCTGTTGGCAGTGAATGATCAGATTTCAACTGATTTTCCGTCTATGTTAGAAATTGGCATTGCTGACGTGTGGTTGTTGTTTATTCTACAGGAGCAGCCAAGCTTTATGCCTACTGGATAGTGGTGAACTTCAGAGAGGCTTACAACCTTTTTGCTGTCAATGGCATCCTTTTTAACCATGAGAGCCCAAGAAGAGGTGAGAAAACTGATGCGTTTAATCTGCTTCTTTCTATTTTTTTGTTCATTTGGAATATTGTTTGAGAATTGGTATGAATTTAATTCTCTTAAGTATGATTGCAAATGGCTGTTTTGCCACATTCTTGCGTTCTAATATACCTTATGTTAAGACAATATTAAGCTGGAGGCCGAAATTCTCCTACCTCGCCCGCTGCTGGGATTATCCTGTCCTGCTGCTGGGATTATCCTGTCCTGCTGCAGTGATTTGGCTGAGTGCCAAATTCTCCATTCTCACTGGCAGCCGCAGCGGGGCTTGAACGGGATGTGAAAATGTCAATAAAACTGAACCATGTTCCAGTTTCAGCAGAGTTGTGATGGGAGGCCAGGGGTGGAGGAGGGTGGGGAGTGGGAGGCTGGTATTGTGGAAAACCACTGTTCTCAGGAAGTAAGTTGGACATTTGAACATTAAAATGAGGGGCTGCACCGCTCATATTTGAAATCTAACCCTGTCCAACCAGGTTTTTTGAACCTCGGGCACACCTGGCAGCTCAATGGAGGTAAGAACTTAAATATTTAACTGTGGGATCCAGTTTATCAGCTTCATCCAGCTCTTGCGAATGAACACCCCCAGATCCTCCCCCTAACCCCCCCCACCCCACCTCAACCACCCACCCGCCCAAACCCTGACTGAAGGCTCCAATCTCCCTGCATGAACCACAACTTTGATGGCACCCTCCACAAAACTTCAATTTCCCATGACTCTGATCTCCTTACTGCTGCCGATTCTGATCTCTCTTCTGGGCAGCACCGTGGCACAGTGGTTAGCACTGCTGCCTCACAGTGCCAGGGACCCAGGTCCAATTCCAGCCTGGGGTCACTTTCTGTATGGAGTTTGCACGTTCTTCCCGTGTCCGCGTGAGTTTCCTCCGGGTGCTCCGGTTTCCTCCCACAGTCCAAAGATGTGCGGGTTAGATTGATTGGCCATGATAAATTGACCCTAGTGTCAGGGGTATTAGCAGGGCAAATGTGTGGGGCTACGGGAATAGGGCCTGGGTGGGATTCTGGTTGGTACACACTCAATGGGCCAAATGGCCTCCTTCTGCACTGTGGGGATTCTATGTTTCAGATCTCTTGCCTGTTTCTGCCTCTAATCTACAGCCCCGCTCTCTGTCCCAAGCTTCCCTCCACCCCCTCCACTGCAATGTTTCTGATTCCGACCCCGCTCCTTTTTGATCTCCAGCTGTAGTTTGGTGTTTTAGACCGGTCTGCTCCACAATCAGCCAACCTGACTCTCAATCTAGCTGGGAACGGAGATATAAGTAGGATCAGTAGAAAGCATAGTCTTCTGTTATTCCAACCTCAAAGCAGCCGCCCCCCCCCCCCCTCCCAAACCCACCCTCTCTGCTCCCTCATTGCCTCCGATTTAATATGCAACACTTTAGTATCGTAGCAAGACGCTGAAATTACATTCTTACATTGCAGTATCCAAGATGCTGGGAAATAGAAGAACTTTATTTTAAGTTTATTTGTATTTGACAAATACTTAATTTTTTTCCGACAGACATAGATTTCCTCCAATAAAATTTCAAAATAATTCTGCCTACACCACCAGCTGAGATCCACCACATGTTATTACCATGCTACCTACCTAAGTTGGGGGATTGCCTTGAAGTGTTTTCATTAGAATATAGTAAAGAACAAAAGTATAGGAATAGGCCATTCAGATTCTTGAGCCTGTACCTCCATTCAATTAGAACAAGGCTAGTCTGTACATCAACTCCAATAACCCGCCTTCACTCCATATCCTATAATCTATCTTAGCTTTGAATCTTTCATACAATCATCGAACCCCTACAGTGCGGAAGGAGGCCATTCAGCCCATTGAGCCTGTACCGACCACAATCCCACCCAGGCCTTATTCCTGTAACCCCACATCTTTACCCTGCTAATCTCCTGACATTAGGGTCAATTTAGCATTGCCAGTCAACGTAACCCACACATCTTTGGACTTTGGGAGGAACCGGAAACCCGTGCAGAAACGGGGAGAATGTGCAAACTCCACACAGACAGTGACCCAAGCCGGGAATTGAACCCGGGCCCCTGGCGTTGTGAGGCAGCAGTGCTAACCACTGTGCCACCGTGCCTCATCGGCATTTTGAATAAGACAGTTCCATATTTCATCATATGAAGAGGTGCTTCCTGAGATCAACCCTGAGCTCAAATTTTAAGGTTATGTCCCCTTTGTTTTGCCTTTCCCCACAAGAGGAAATAGTTTCTCTATCTACCCTCCCAAATTATTTAATTATCTTGAACACTTAAAGTAGATCACCCTTCATCTTCTATACTCAAGGTAAGACAAACCTAGACTATGTAGACTGGCCTCATAAGTTAACCCTTTTACTCTGGTGGATCTGCACCGCACCCCATCCCAAGGTCAATATATCTTTCCTGAGGTTCCCAGAACTGAATGTAGTGCTTCAGATGTGGTCGAACTACAACTTTGTACAACTGTATCATAACTTTTCACCTCTTGGCATTCCAACCCTCTTGAGGTAACAGCTAACATTCCATTTTAATTATTTTTTGTACCAGTTCAATGGTTTTTTTTAATGATTCCTGTACACGGGCCCCTCAATCTCTACTCCCCACAGTGCTTAACTTCTTAACATTTAGAAAATACGCTGATCTATCTTTCTTAGGTCCAAAGCCAGTGACCTTACTTTCCAACATTCAACTCCCTCCACCATTCATTTAATCTCTTTAATATCCCTTTGCAACTTCCTGCTCCAAACTACACTGTGTTTCAAGTCTTCAGAAAATTTTGTTATATGACACTCTCTCTCGCACTCTTCCTTCAAGTAAGTATTTGATACATAAAAGCTGAGATTCAGTATCATGTAAAGTTTTCACATTCTGTTGAAGTACATGCTCAATATCCACTTCTCCATCTCCTACCTCCTAACCAACTGGGCAGCACGGTAGCACAGTGGTTAGCACTGCTGCCTCACAGCTCCAAGGACCCGGGATCAATTCTGACCTTGGGTCACTGTCTGTGTGCAGTTTGCACATTCTCCCCGTTGTCTATGTGAGTTTCCTACATGCTCCGGGTTTCTCCCACAGTTCACAGACGTGCGGGTTAGGTGGATTGGCCATGGTAAATTAGTGTCCCAAGATTTGTAGGTTAGATGGATTAGTTATGGGAAATGTGTGGGGTTACGGGCTTAGGGTGGGGAAATGGGCCTAGGTAAGATACTCTTTCAGTGAGTCGGCACAGACTAGATGGACTGAATGGCCTCTTCTGCGCTGTAGGGATTCTATGAGTCAACTCAGTCATACCAATTGGTGACCTCCAATTCCAAGCACTTATATTTTTGTCAACATTGGCTGAGGTGAAACCTCATCAAATGTCTTCTGGAAGTCCATACTAATGACTAATAACTGATGATGGGTCATCCAGACTCAAAACATTGGTTCTATTCTCTCTTCACAGATGCTGTAACACCTGCTGAGATTTTCCAGCATTTTCTGTTTTCTGTTGTGGCTAATAACATCAGTAATCACTCCCTTATCTACCCACGTAAATAACCTCCTCAAAAAAAGTCAATTAGGCTTGCTAAATATGCTTTAACCCTTTACGAATCCATGCTTACTCTCTCTGAGCAGATCATATTCGTCCAAGTACTCATCGCTTTGCCCTGAATACCTGATTCCAGTAACTTAACCATAACATTTGTTTGATTCACGGATTTACAATCTCCTGTTTCCCTCCCTTCTCCAATAATGGAACAATACTGGCAATTTTCTAATGCAAAGGGGACAATTCCTAAATGGGGAGAGTTTTGAAAGATTGTGACTAAAGCATCCGCATTATTTCTTTTACTATCCTGGAATAGGGCCATTGGGTCCTGGAAATTTGTCAATTTCCAGTCTCTTTTCCCTCCATTACCGTGAGTTTACTTCTATTAAGCTCCTCCCCTTGATTTAATTTCAGTTTTGTTCATATCTAATACGGTGTCTGCTTCCTATGCTGCCAAGACAAAGTCATTATTTCGTAGCTCTGCTATTTACTTATTTTTATTTACAATACCACATGATTGTCTTTACAGTCCCCACCTTACACTTGGCCACCCTCTTTCTTTTAATATACTTGTAGCAGCTTTTAGTGTTATCTTCAATAGTCCTCAAGTTTTTCCCCGTATTCTCTTCTTGGAATACTTATTGCTTTTTTTGTATCATTTTGTTGTTGTTCTTGTTTCTCCCAGTCAGAGGGGGGAATTTTACCATTTTGAGTCTAAGTGCCGGCTCTGGGCGTCAAATAGATCCGTGCCTGGAATCCTCTTTCCAGCGCGCCCATACGCGTTTTGCCGGCTCCGGCCCGATCCGTGCTGTGTGCGGGGCTTAGCGCTGGCGGACCGAGCAGAGCTCTGAACTGCGCATGTGCAGTTCGAAAAAAATCTGACAGCACGCCCGGGCGCAAAAGAAAAAGCAGAAAGTGGAGAAAGCGGCTGACGTTCATCCTCTGGTCAGGGTGGTGTGACCGATCATCCCCTGGGGAGCGGGGAGGGGAGGGGGTGTGACCGATCATCCCCTGGGGGGGGATGGAGAGGGGGTGTGATGTATCCCCTCGGGGGGGGGGGGGGGGGGGGAGGGGGGGGGTGGAGAGGGGGCGTGACGTATCATCCTCTGGTCAGGGGGGTTCCGCTGCCTGTCTGCGGCCGATCCCTCCTGGCACCATCACTGGTTCACTACCAGCCACAGCCATCTCTCCCGCTCTCTCGCACCTGCAGGGAAGAGTAATCTGTGGCTGGTAGTGAACCAGTGATGGTGCCAGGAGGGATCGGCCGCAGACAGGCAGCGGAACGCCCCCCGACCAGAGGATGAGACGTCACACCCCCTCTCCTCCTCCCACCCCCCTCCCGCCCCGACCAGAGGATGACCTGGGTCAGAGAGCCGTTGTAGTCTCTGACCCCGCTCTTCGGAGGCTGCAGCGGCAACTTCAGACTTTTATTTTGCAGGTCAGTAACAGCGTGGACGCGGATCGGGCCAGAAGACGGTAAAGTGGAATTTGATGGTAGAGTTGGGCGAGCAGTCATTAAGTCGATTTAAATGCATGCAAATGCATTTAAATCGTCGGGCCGCCCGATTCGGGCGCGCGCCGGACCTGCGCCCGAATCGGGTGTCAGTAAAGCCGCGATCTGCTCGGATTCGGGTGCAGATCGCGTTAAAGACCCGACGCCCAACTTTACCGCGATTTCGCGCCCAAAAACAGGCATGAAGTTTTGGTAAAATCAGGCCCAGAGTCTCTACTGTTGATCACATTTGTGTAAACCCTTTCTTTCTCTTTAAACTGTTTCTCCCTCTTGACTGCCGAGTGTTTTTTCAAAGTCATTTACTCCTTTCATTAAGGAAGGGGGGATCAGGATATCGAATTTGATGATCAGCCATGATCATAATGAATGGCAGAGCAGACCCGAAGGGCCAGATAGCCTTCTCCTGTTTCTAGTTTCTGTGTTTCTTTGTTTCTATTTCTTTCCTTGTGTCCCCGACCTCCTTTCACCAAGATTAGATGTTCCGCTCCTGTCCTCTTTCCATCGAGCATCAGAAATCAACCAGTGAAACTGGTGTTGAGAAAATTTCTTCAATGAGACCCCTTCAGTCATTCAACAGCCATCGATTTAGAATAATGAGCTGAAGCATGGCATTTCCGTACAAACATGGCCGTTGATATCAACCACGTGTTCTGATTGTTACCTAAAATGGAATTTCTGTAATTCTATAATCGTCACCAGGACTGGTCCGACGGGAATTGTGCTGAAATATGTGATCCCCCCTCCCAGAACAAAAACAAGCAAACCTCTTTGCCCAGCAGAACAGCCCAAGGTTGCAAGTCACGAAGGCAGCATTGCAATAGCTTAAGACTGACTCTCAAAGACAAATCCAGGCGATAAAGTATATTTGGTGGGAAGGGAAAATCCCAAGTGATCCAACACTATGCTGACCATCACGAGAAACAAAGCTTTTTCAGAGTGACCAGGGAGGACCATCTATAGACCAAGGTCAAATGGACAAAATCCCCTTTGCTCACAGGATGGTGTTTCTCTTAATCATAGAGGTTAATCATAGAATCCCTACACTGCAGAAGGAGACCGCACCAACTCATCTTATCCAGAGCCTATCCCAGAAATCCCACGTATTTACCCCTCTAATCCCCCAAACCTACACATATTGAGCACTAAGGGGCAATTTAACATGGCCAATCCACCTAACCTACACATCTTTGGAGTGTGGGTGGAAACCAGAGCACCTGGAAGAAACCCAGGCAAACACTGGGAGAATGTGCAGACTCCACACAGACAGTGACCCAAGCCGGGAATCAAGCCCAGGTCCTTGGTGCTGTGAGGCAGCAATGCTAATCACTGTGCCACCAAGCCGCCCCTTCTTAAGCATGACAGTGCCATCTGTCAATGCTGGAAAGAACGTTTCCAACAACTGCTCAACAGTTACAGCTGATATTCTCTGGAGCAGTTGCTAGAATCCATGGGTGAACCACCATCGACGGAAGAGCAGCAATAAACCATCAAGTTGGTGAAAAGCAACTACGCCTGCACCCGCAATGGTAATCCAGCTGAGTCTGCACAACTGAATCTTTCACAGTAGCTTCATTGCAGTGTTAATGTAAGCCTACTTGTGGCTAATAAATAATCTTTTAACTTTAAGCATCAGATCAAGCCCAAGATGGGATGCAATGCCTCAATTCTGTCAGCTTGGACCTTGTTTGTCTCTCTTGTGGGGATCTTGAATTGGATTCAATTGGAATTTGAATTTGGTTTTTGGAGCAAGCAAGGAATGGAGTTGGGTTTGCCCGGTCCATTCTGATCATTGGGTTTGTAACTTTAAGAATGGAATAAAACATTTTTTTAAAACAGGCTAATTTTTGAGACAGGTATTGCCCAAAGTTACTCTGATTAAGATAAGGCTGACTAACCATGAGCCAGTGATCACACCAAATAGTTCTTTCTTATTAAGTTTATTTAAAGACATCACTTATGATTACAGTAGTAAGGCTAAGCATAGGTTATTACAGCATTTTAACTTCATGTTTCATTGCCTCGCACTGTAAATAAAACTATATGCATACAATATGTTCATAAGCTTTTGCTTGAATCTTCTGTGACTCACCTATTCATATAAGAAAAGTTGCAAAGCACAGTTCACGCTTGGGCAACAGGGACATGGTAGAAAAATCAGTCCCATTATCTTCTGCCTCTGTTGTGCCTGGTTCTTGATCATTGTTCCTTTTGTCAAAGCGTAATGGCCTACTCTGACATACAAACTCAGTTCTACTTCACATTTTGCATCCAACGTGAGATGAATTCACTGGTCGTTCATGCCGGCAGGATTCTCCGGTCCTACCGGCAGCGCATCCCTGCCACGGGCTCCCTGGTGGCGTGGGGTGGCTCCACAAGAAAATCCAATGATAACTGTGGGACCCACAAAGCCAGCGAATGGCTTCCCATTGCTGAGACACAGGAGGCTGAGAGAATCTTGCCTCTTCCCATATGCATAGTAAAGAAAAAAACCTTGCTTAATGTTATTTTAATCTTATAATAGTCTTGCAGTTAAATTCTGATAATCCCATATACGTTTGGGTAATAGAGAATTCTCAAGATATTTAAAATAGGGATTTTTGTTGTTGCTATATATTTTATCATTAGTACTTAGATCTGAAATAAGATAATTTCAATAAATATACAAATATGATCCATATATTTATAAACATTGTATGTGACTGTATCATTCCTTGCTTGCTTCATTATGTGGTACTTCAAATTCTGCACACATATGTTTACTCTGCACAAATATTGCAAATTAGATAAAACCTGTGCAAGGACTGAAGTATCAAGAATAGCAATATTTAACAGAATTGTTTGATCCACTTAACCATTAAGCTTTGACGAAGGGTCATCTGGACTTGAAACCTCAGCTCTTTTCTCTCCTCACTGATGCTGCCAGACCTGCTGAGATTTTCCAGCATTTTCTCTTTTGGTTTCAGATTCCAGCATCTGCAATAATTTGCTTTTATCCATTAAGCTTACTGGTTTTTTTTAACCATTTTACATATGTTAGAGGAAAGAATTCACATTTACACTTCATTTGTTGACTCAGAAATGTTTCCTAGGACGTGGGTCAGGAAGATAATGTACGGATTGGGATTGAATAAAGACGGGGAAGTGAATCTGGGGAGAGCGGGAGTCAGGGGAATTTAGGTAGTAAAGATTTAAATTGCAAAAGCACAAAATGAGGACGGAGTATGAATATGCAAAGTAGCTCTAATTTCTGCCAACTATGACTTGACAACATGTATATATGAGAAACTGATATTCAGAAAAGCTCAGCGTTCTCTTTGTTCAGCATTTCCCCGGAGCAGAGAAACTACAACATCTTCTTTGGACCCTTGAACATGTCATTGATGAAGACAAATATCTCGCCAAGGCTATCCCCACACCCCTACTACTTGCCTTCAAACGACCGCGCACTCTCAAACAGACCATTGTTCACAGCAAACTACCCAGCCTTCAGGAGAACAGCAACCACGACACCACACAACCCTGCCACGGCAAGACGTGCCGGATCATCGACACGGATACCACCATCACACGTGAGAACACCACCAGCTACACGGTACTTACTCATGCGACTCAGCCAACATTGTCTACCTCATACGCTGTAGGAAAGGATGTCCTGAGGCATGGTACATCGGCGAGACCATGCAGATGCTACAACAATGGATGAATGGACACCGCGCGACAATCGTCAGGCAGGAGTGTTCCCTTCCTGTCGGGGAACACTTCAGCGGTCAAGGGCATTCAGCCTCCGATCTTCGGGTAAGCGTTCTCCAAGGCAGCCTTCAAGACACACAACAGCGCAGAGTCACTGAGCAGAAACTGATAGCCAAGTCCCGCACGCATGAGGACGACCTCAACCAAGATCTTGAGTTCATGTCACACTACGTGTAACCCCCACCATTTTGCTAACTATCTTTGCTAAGATAGTTAGCAAAATCTTACTAACTATCCTGGCTTGAGACAATTCACATCCTTTTAACCTGTGATTATCTCTCTCTCCACTTTCACTGCCTGTACCTGTAAAGACTTGATTACCTGTAAGGACTCACATTCCAACCATTATCTTGCAATTGTGTCTTTGTCTATAAATGCTGTGTTTGTGAAACCTACCTCTCCACTCACCTGATGAAGGAGCAGCACTCCGAAAGCTCGTGATTCCAAATAAGCCTGTTGAACTTCTTACTGTGCCCACCCCAGTCCAACGCCGGCATCTCCACATCATGACTTCTCTTTGTTCAGCAGTACAGATGGGACAGGAGACTTTTCAGCAGCAAGATAGTTTCACAAATGAACTCCTTAGCAAACTACTCATTATCTGCAACAGATGGTGAAAATATAATGAATGGTTTCAAAGTAACATTTCAGAACAAAGATCACAGATTTCATTACAGGAATGGCAGTTCTTATTGGCCAAAGAATTTCCTGAAACAGAGAGTTTATTTATGCCACCTCCATTTCTTTTGATATCCAAGAGTTTTCACAAAAACCCAAGCAGAGCATTTCTCGGTCGGGAGATGCAATGGCCTAATGGTATTATCACTAAACTATTTATCCAGAAACTTAGTTCATGTTCTGGGGATCTGGGTTCGAATCCCACCACAGCAGATGGTGGAATTTGCGTTCAATGAAAAAAAATTTGGAATTAAGAATATACTGATGACTATGAAACCATTGTCAATTGTCATAAAAAATCTATCTAGTTCACAAATGTCCTTTAGGGAAGGAAATCTGTCAGCCTTAGCTGGTCTTGACCAACATGTGACTCCAAAGCCACAACAATGTGGGTGATTCTCAACTGGCCTAGCAAACTACTCAGTTGCTCACTAGCACCTTCTCAAAGGCAACTAGGGATGGGCAATAAATGCTGGCCACCAGCGACATCCTTGTCTCACGAATGAATAAAAATATCCTGGGGGTTACCATTGACTAGAAACTGAACTGGATCAGCCATATAAATACTGCAGCTACAAGAGCAGATCAGAATCTCAGAATCCTGTGGCAAGTAAATCACCTGCTGACCCCCCCAAAGCTTGTCCACCATCTATATGGCACATTTTAAAAGTTTATTTATAGTGTCACAAGTAGACTTACATTAACACTGCAATTAAGTTACTGTGAAAATCCCCCAGTCACCATACTCTCGCATCTGTTCAGGTACAAGTGAGGGAGAATTTAGTATGGCCAATGCACCTAACCAGCATGTCTTTCAGACTGTGGGAGGAAACCAGAGCACCCAGAAGAAACCCACGCAACATGGGGAGAATGTGCAGACTCCACTCAGACAGTGACTCAAGCCAGGAATGTAACCCGGGTCCCTGGCACCGTGAGGCAGTAGTGCTAACCACTGTGCCACCATGCTGGTCAAGTCAGGAGGGTGATGGGGATACTCTCCAGTTGTCTGGATGAGTGCAGCCCCAAAGACGCTCAAGAATCTCAACACTATCCTTCATTGCAGTGTTAATGTAAACCTACTTGTGACTAATAAATAAACTTTAACTTTACTATCCAGGACAAAGAGGCCTACTTAATTGATACCCCATTCACAAATATTCACTCCCTCCACCACTGATACACAGTGACAGCATTGTGCACCATTTACAAGTTGTACTGCAGTCCAAAGATGTGTGGGTAAGGTTGATTGCCCCTTAGTGTCAAGGGGACTAGTAGGGATAGAGCCTGGGTGGGATTGTTGTCGGTGCAGGCTTGATGGGCCAAATGGCCTTCTTCTACATTGTAATGATTCTATGATTCTAACTCACCTTTGAAACCCATGATCACTACCATCTAAATGAAAAGTGCGGCAGACACATGGGATCTATTGGAAGTACCTCTCCAAGCCACACATCATCCTGACTTGGGAATGTATCGCTGTTCCTTCACCCTTGCTGGGTTAAAATCCTGGAACTCCCTCCCTTATGGTACTGCGAGTGTACCTATACCAGATGGATTGCAAAGATTCAAGAAGGGAACTCACCACCACCTTGGGGGGAATTAGGGATGGGCAATAAATAGGGAGCTCACCAACGACACCCACATTCCCATGAATTAATAAAAAAAACCTTCCCAATTGCTGATGAAAACTTTTTTTTTTAATCTTCTCAATCTAATCATTGTGGAATCCTTTCAAATCTTATTCAAATAGATTGTGGATATGTGACAGCATCCACCAGTGTTACCACTCCCTGTCACCTAAGAGATCCACTCTAATCCAAAAGGGTTCCCTTTCTCCAGTGAGAAAGGTCTTCCTGGCATCCCACGTAAGTTGCATCTTAAAAGCCTAGCATGCAAAATGGAAACGGTTTATGCTGTTGGTGCTAGAAGTTGAATTCTGTGCCAATCTACCCATTTTTGTTCATGAGAAAAGCAGTTTGGATTAATTATAGTGTTGCTTGCACCTCCAGGCTGTAGGTGGGAACAGAATGAAAATTAGGCACACATAAAAGTATTTTTTAAAATGTTTACAAATGGGTGTGACATTTCAGCTGTATTGTGCTATTTAAAGATACTATTTAATCAGGATTTGTTTCACAGGTTACTGAGAGTTCATATGGCTGCCATACTCTATCCCTGACTTTGGTAAAAGGTTTAATTAATGAACATTTAATCATGACCAGATTCATGAAGAGTGTTTGGAAAGTCATTTTTTTTATTAGCAATAACCTACTGAGATTTGAATCAAATGCTACATCTAAAGACTGTCAGCTGGCACAATCTTATTTTGGCAATGTTAATTTAAAGTTTATTTATTAGTGTCACAAGTAGGCTTACATTAACACTGCAATGAAGTTACCGTGAAAATCCTCTCCTCGCCACACTCTGGTGCCTGTTCAGGTACACTGAGGGAGAATTTAGCATGGCTAATACACCTTACCAGCACGTCTTTCAGACTCTGGGAGGAAACTGGAGCGCCCGGGGGAAACCCATGCAGATACTAGGAGGACATGCAGACTCCGCATAGACAGTGACCCAAGCCGGGAATCGAACCCGGGTCCCTGGCGCTGTGAGACAGCAGTGCTAACCACTGTACCACCATGCCGCCCCTTTGTTATTGAACTTTCATGGTTTGATTTTTCTACCACCTTGTGTTAGAATTGCCCAGGTGGCTGGCATTGGACAAAAACAAGTGGGAAAGTCTGAAGTTTTATTTCGAGACTGCGCTTGAGCTAGTGGATTTCAGTCAGAGAAACATTAGAGGCTGGTCTTTCCTGAATCTACTCCCAAGTGGTTTAGGATGAGACCTTCGCCTGCCCTTGAGACATGTCATGGACCAGGAGGAATTTATTCTTTTGGCCTTATTATCTGTGCAGGGTAGACTTCTAACTGGATCTCTGCCAGCAACAGGGAGTCATGATATGGAGTTGCCGGCTTTGGATTGGGGTAGGCACAGTAAGTAGTCTCACAACACCAAGTTAAAGTCCAACAGGTTTATTTGGTAGCGCAAGCTTTCGGAGCGTTGCCCCTTCACCTGATGAAGGGGCGACGCTCCAAAAGCTCGTGCTACCAAATAAACCTGTTGAACTTTAACTTGGTGTTGTGAGACTACTTACAGCAACAGGGAGCTCAGGGCTGCAACCATTATCTAAGTTTCATCAACCTTAAAATAATTGTTAAAATTTCAAATCATCACCAACACCCCTTCTATTGAAAGGAAGTGCATTTTGCTGATCACAGAGCTGTAATCATTTACGTGAATGGAATCAATGACTGTTATGTGGCACTATACCAAATGCATTTCTCTCATCAACACTTTCTGTTACCGCCTCAAAAAACTGGAGCAGAACTCGAATTAAACACACTTTACCTTTAGGAATCCAAGCTGGCTCTTCCTAATCAACTCACATTTTTCCATGTGACTACTAATTCTATGCTGAATAATTGTTTCTCGAAGCTTCCCCACCACTGAAGTTAAACTGACTGGTCTGTAATTGTTGGGCTTATCCTTACAACCATTTTTGAACAAGGGTATTACCCTGCGATTTTCCAGTTCTTTGGCACCTATTGAGCCTCGGGAAAACTGGAAGATGATGGCCAGCACCCCTGCCATTTCCACTCTCACTTCCTTCAATATTCTTGGCTGAATCTCATCCGGTTCCAGTGCATTGTGAACTTTAAGTACCGACAGTTTATCTAATACTTCTTCTTATCAATTTTGAACCCTTCTAGTGACAGAGTTTCCTCCTCTGTCGTCATGGCCTGGGTAGCAACTGCTTCCTTGATAAAAACAGATGCAAAGTATTAATTTAATATCTCAGCCATGCTCCTTGCCTCCATGTGTAAATTCCCTTCTGGGTCCTGGGTCGGCCCACTGTTACCATCCATTACTATTTATATGCCTATAAAAGACTTCAGGATTCCCCTTTATGTTGGCTGCCAGTCTTTTCTCATAACCCCTCTTTGCTTCTCTAATGTGTTTTGTCACCTCTGATCTCTTGGATTTCAATTGTATTTTCTACGTGACACCTATCATAGAAACATAGAAACATAGAAAAACTACAGCACAATACAGGCCCTTCAGCCCACAAAGTTGTGCCGAACATGTCCCGACCTTAGCGATTACTAGGCTTACCTATAACCCTCTATCTTACTAAGTTCCATGTACTTATCTAAAAATCTCTTAAAAGACCCTATCGAATCCGCCTCCACCACCGTTGCTGGAAGCCCATTCCACACACCCACCACCCTCTGAGTGAAAAACTTACCCCTGACATCTCCTCTGTATCTACTCCCCAGCACCTTAAACCTGTGTCCTCTTGTGGCAACCATTTCAGCCCTGGGAAAAAGCCTCTGACTATCCACTCGATCAATACCTCTCAACATCTTATACACCTCTATCAGGTCACCCCTCATCCTTCGTCTCTCCAAGGAGAAAAGCCGAGCTCACTCAACCTATCCTCATAAGGCATGCTCCCCAACCCAGGCAACATCCTTGTAAATCTCCTCTGCACCCTTTCTGTGGCTTCCACATTCTTCCTGTAATGAGGCGACCAGAACTAAGCACAGTACTCCAAGTGGGGTCTGACCAGGGTCTTATATAGCTGCAACATTATCTCACGACTCCTAAACTCAATTCCTCGATTGATGAAGGACAATACACCATACGGCTTCTTAACCACAGCCTCAACCCGCACAGCTGCTTTGAGCGTCCTATGAACTCGGACCTCAAGATCCTTCTGATCTTCCACACTGCCAAGAGTCCTACCATTAATATTATATTCCGCCATCCTATTTGACCTTCCAAAATGAACCACCTCACACTTATCTGGGTTGAACTCCATCTGCCACTTCTCCGCCCAGTCTTGCATCCTATCAATGTCTCGCTGCAACTTCTGACATCCCTCCACACTATCCACAACACCTACAAACTTTGTGTCATCAGCAAACTTACCAACCCATCCCTCCACTTCCTCATCCAGGTCCTTTATAAAAATCACAAAGAGTAAGGATCCCAGAACAGATCCCTGGGGCACTCCACTGGTGACCGACCGATCATAAGCACACTTTTTCTTCTTTATCTTAATTTCTATCTCTTTTTTCATCCAGGGTGCTCTGGATTTGTTTGCCCTACCTTTGCCTTTTGAGTTAATATAACTATACTGTGCCTGGATCATTTCTGTTTTGAAGGTAGCCTATTGTTGTTCCTGTCAATCTTTCATTCCAGTCTAGCTGGCCCATCTCCATTCCTGCCCCATTGAAGTTGGCTGTCCCTGAATTAATTATTCTTACTCTGGATTGCCCACTGTCCTTTTTAGCATAATCTCTTACAAACCTTACAATACAATAATCAATTTCCAAGAGCCATGTCCAACAATGAATCCTTTCTTGTTGGACTGGATGCCTACTGCTGTAGAAAATTTTCCTGAACACAATCTATGAATGTTTGCCCTCCTTCATCCTTTAGACTACCACTGTTCCAGTTTACATTCAGATCATAAAAGTCCTGGTGGCACAGTGGTTAGCATTGCTGCCTCATAGCTTCGGGAACCTGGGTTCGATTCCTGGCTTGGGTCACTGTCTGTGCGGAATCTGCACATTCTCCCCATGTCTGCGTGGGTTTCCTCCGGGTGCTCTGGTTTCCTCCCACAGTCCGAAAAATGTGCTAGTTAGATGCATTGGCCATGCTAAATTCTTCCTCCGTGTACCCAAACAGGTGCCGGAGTATGGCAACTAGGGGATTTTCACTGTAACGTCATTGCAGTGTTAATGTAAGCCTACTTGTGACAATAATAAATAAACTTTAAACCTTAACTTTAACTCATTAAATTTACTGTATAATGTTTGCATCTCTCTGTAATTTCTCTGCAGATTTGTGTCTTTTCCTTCTTCTCAGTAGTTGGAGGTCTATAGACTAGGGTGGGATTCTCCGGCCATGCGTGCCCAAGACTGGAAATACCCGCCCAAGCTCAATGGATCTTCAAATGGTCTGCCAAGTTTTCTGTCTCGCCTACTACGATTCCCTCGGCAGGCAAAACGGGAGATTTTCGGCCTAGGTTTGGCAGCATCTGTGGTGTGAGAAACAGAGCTAATGTTTCGAGTCGAATATGACTCTTTAGAACTCAAGAGAATTCAGTCCTGAGGAAGAGTCAAAGAAGAAAATATTAGGAGAGATGACCAAAAGCTTGGTCAAAGAAATTGGTTTTCAAGAGGACAGGAAGGTGGAGAAGTTTAACAAGGGAATTTCAGAACATGGAGTTTAGATGGCACAGTTCCTAAAGGTAGGTTGAAGGGGAGGGAAGATGTATAAGACAACAGAGTGGGAGAGAGGAACGGAGAGTTCAAGCAGATGGTAGTGGACTGGAACAGATTACTTGAACAGGGAGGAGGCAAGGCAATGAAAAGATTTAAATATAAGGGTGAGAGTTTGAATTTGGAAGCACTGACAAACCAATGAAGGTTGAAATCTGCGGGATCCAGAATTGACCAGGACAGAAATGGAAAATTTGAGGTGGCGAGATGGCAAAGTGGATGAAGGTTTCAGCAGCAGATGGGTTGAGATAGGGGTGGAAGTTGATGTCTTTTCAATGGGGAGGACATGGGGTCAGAAACTCGGCTGTGATCGGATAGAATACCGAGGTTGTCAACCAGTTTAGCTGGGGATGATATCTTGTGGAAGATTGGGGGCTGGTGGGGGATGATGGAGAATGCATTCATTGACAAGCGTACATTGTTTCAGGTAAATCAGAAAAGCCAACAGTGCAAAACTTCTGTTTAGTATCAATTTTTCGTCAAATTAATACATCTTGTTCCTCTAAGAAACTAAAAGATTATACCCAAGTACAATGCTTTCCAGAGCATAAAATCATCACCTTCCTTTTAAGAATCAAACATTTCCATTTAATTCTGTCAGAAAATATTATCTGGCAAATGCTGAACTCCTTCAAAGGAAAGTCCGCAGTTTTTCCAAGAAATCTTGAGTAGATGTTGTACAATAATCCAGCGATGATACGAACTGACTCTAACCACCATTTAGTTTCTCTGTTCAGAGTTCAGCAATTGCATCAGGGAATACATTGTTTTTAGAAAAGCAGGAATCAGAGGGGAACTTGTAAACTGTGGATTACCATGGGAGTGATAAACATGGAATGGAAAAGTTCAAGGCTGCTAGACTCGAAAAGAAGAAATTCTGGTGGCTGAGCTTAGTTCAGTGTTATTTTTTGTGGGAACAAAAAGAAGTTCTTGAGGTGATGTTTTGGTGCTAGTTCAGTCACCCTGATGATCATAGAATCATAGAATTCTGCAGTGCAGAAGGAGGTCATTCGGCCCATCGAGTCTGCACCAAACACAATCTCATCCAGGCCCTATTCCCGTGACCTTACATATTTACCCCGCTAATCCCTCTAACCTGTGCATCCCGGGATACTAAGGGGCAATTTAGCATGGCCAATCCACCTAACCCGCACATCTGTGGGACGAAACTAGAGCACCCGGAGGAAACCCAAGCAGACATGGCAGTCACCCAAGCTGGGAATCGAACCCAGGTCCCTGCAGCTGTGAGGCAACAGTGCTAACCACTGTGCCACCATGCCGTCCCACGGTCAAACTGAAGCAACTCCTGATATTATGATTGCAACTCTTCACTCAACCCTTTCCATTAGAATTGGGAAAGCAAAAGTAGATAGAGACTACAGTTAATAGTCCACTCCATTTGCTGGCAGGATTCACAGATCATGATTATGAATAAAGCTGAACTTATAGAAATTATTTGAATGCATTTAAGGCTGGGATAGACAGATTTTTTCTCCCTCAGGGAATCAAGGGAGATGAAGAACAGGAGGAAAGTGGAGTTGAAGCCCAAGATCAGCCATGATCATATTGAATAGCGGGACAGGCTCTTTGGGTTGTATGGTCTACTCCTGCTGCTATTTTTTGTGTTCTTATAGAGAAATTGCAGGAGGAAATCTGGGCTGGAATTTTCCGGCCGTTTGCGCCGGTAGGATCTTCTGGTCCCGCCGACATTGCACTCCCGCTATGGGTTTCCTGGTGGCTTGGAAAGCATTTAACGGGAAAGGCCGTTAACAACAGTGAGACCAGAAGATTCCACCACCAACTCCCTTCAGCACCGTAAAACATGTGGCAGGTTGCATGGAAAATCCCACCCAAGATATTACGCTGTCTCATGGCAAGATGGTGAAGATGGATTGTGAGCATTTTGCATAGAAGCACTGCAGTAGTTGAAAGTACCTCATTTGCATTCCAGACACAACTATAGCCTGGATGTGGTACAGATACCAACATTAATCTGTACTGTTTTTATTATGGATGAAAGGATGTGTATTGGATACTGTCATACGGTACTGAGGAAAACACCCACAGCTGCATTATAAATTAAGTGGTGATATATTGGCATCATACTTAGACGCCATAAAATATTGCCACCTGTATTTGTGTTACTCGATTGTCACAACAACCAAAAATGTAATGAATAAAATGTAATTGAAGTAAGTCAAAAAGCCTCTGATTTTCAGAACAGAATTCTTAGGACCACTTTTATAACGCTCAACTTCATGAATTTGCTGACAAAATCCAAAACGAGTTGAGAATAGAAAACAAATTATCATCTTTTCGGCTAATTATAGTGCAGAGTTCTATGTCTATTTATTTATTCAGCATTCACAGACTCTGCATGTAATGCGGCAGGGTGGCACAGTGGTTAGCACTGCTGCCTCTCAGCCCCCGCGACCGAGATTCGATTCCTGGGTTGGGTCACTGTCTGTGGGAGTCTGCACGTTTTCCCCGCGTCTCCATGGGTTTCCTCCGGGTGCTCCAGTTTCCTCCCACAGTCCGAAAGACATGCTGGTTAGGTGCATTGGCCATACTAAATGCTCCCTCAGTGTACCCGAACAGGCACCAGACTAGGGGATTTTCACAGTAACTTCATTGCAGCATTAATGTAAGCCTACTTTGTGACACTAACAAATAAATTTTACTTTAATTCCAGCCATCTTTAGAGATTGTCATCGCCAGCGTGCAATGCCAGCAAAGAGTCCAGTTAGGTGGCTGGATTCAGTGACGTGGTTATTTGGGACATGGTTTGAATTTGTCTTTGAAGACATTTTTTGCCATCACAAAGGTCCCAGAGGTGAAGATTTGAGCTCCAGAATTGGAAATAGGTGGCATTCTGCAGGCATAGATATGTGGTAGAAAGTTCATAATGAGGCAAAATATGTCACCAAAGTTATGAACAGTCTAGTTTAAGCACATTGTTGTCAAGGAGAGACTTGGAGGGGGTGAAATTTTCCCATCCTGCCCTCATAGGAGCAGGAATAGGTTATTTGGTCCATTGAGCCAACCTCACTATTTAAGAACATAAGAACATAAGAAATTGGAGCAGGAGTAGGTCATGCCCCTCGAGCCTGCCCCGCCATTCAATAAGATCATGGCTGATCTGAAGTGGATCAGTTCCACTTACCCGCCTGATCCCTATAACCCCTAATTCCCTTACCAATCAGGAATCCATCTATCCGTGATTTAAACATATTCAACGAGGTAGCCTCCACCACTTCAGTGGGCAGAGAATTCCAGAGATTCACCACCCTCTGAGAGAAGAAGTTCCTCCTCAACTCTGTCCTAAACTGACCCCCCTTTATTTTGAGGCTGTGCCCTCTAGTTCTAGTTTCCTTTCTAAGTGGAAAGAATCTCTCCATCTCTACCCTATCCAGCCCCTTCATTATCTTATAGGTCTCTATAAGATTCCCCCTCAGCCTTCTAAATTCCAACGAATACAGACCCAATCTGCTCAGTCTCTCCTCATAATCAACACCCCTCATCTCTGGTATCAACCTGGTGAACCTTCTCTGCACTCCCTCCAAGGCCAATATCTCCTTCCGCAAATAAGGGGACCGATACTGCACACAGTATTCCAGCTGCGGCCTCACCAATGCCCTGTACAGATGCAGCAAGACATCTCTGCTTTTATATTCTATCCCCCTTGCAATATAGGCCAACATCCCATTTGCCTTCTTGATCACCTGTTGCACCTGCAGACTGGGTTTTTGCGTCTCATGCACAAGGACCCCCAGGTCCCTCTGCACAGCAGCATGTTGTAATTTCTTTCCATTTAGATAATAATCCAATTTGCTATTATTTCTTCCAAAGTGAATAACTTCGCATTTGTTAACGTTATACTCCATCTGCCAGATCCTCGCCCACTCACTCAGCCTGTCCAAATCTCTCTGCAGACCTTCTACGCCCTCCACACGATTCACTTTTCTACTTATCTTTGTGTCGTCTGCAAACTTTGTTACCCTACACTCAGTTCCCTCCTCCAGATCGTCTATATAAATGGTAAATAGTTGAGGCCCCAGTACCGATCCCTGCGGCACGCCACTAGTTACCATTCGCCAACCAGAAAAGCATCCATTTATTCCGACTCTCTGCTTCCTGTCGGACAGCCAATCTCCAATCCACGCTAACACTCTACCCCCAACTCCGTGTGACCTAATCTTCTTCAGCAACCTTTTGTGAGGCACCTTATCAAACGCCTTTTGGAAATCCAAAAACACCGCATCCACCGGTTCCCCAATTTGATAAGATCATGCCGATCCAATTGTGGCCTTAACTATTTATTTTAGTGAGCTGACTTCTAATTAATCTTGGATAGATGAGCTATGCTCCTGTCATCAACGTGGCTCACTTACACGTGCCAGAAGCTCCATGTTTTATTCTACAGGGCCATGTTTTTTGATGACAGGAAGAAAACATGTACACCCATTGCGTATGTTTTGGCTACATAAAATAAGCAACAGCCATTCTCCAGTTCATTCCCCAGGGCAGTGCCTTGTCCAATCAGAGTCAACCTGCCTGGCTTGAAGTTAACTAAAGCCTGTCAGTTAACTGTCAGTCAGCAATAAACTAGCGCATTCTTCATAGCAAGACCTCTACCAATCAGAGTTCACTTGCCAACCAATCAGCACGCATTTTCTCATGAAATATAAATTGTTGTTTGCTTTATATTTGGTATTCTTGTGAATTGTCCTGATGAGTGCAATGTGAAACACTTCGACAACATGTCTTTTTTCAGTAATCATGGGTGGTGAGTTAGCCATATCCTGCAGTGCCGTCTTGAAATTGAACTTGTTGTTGTTATATCACTAGAAACAACATTAATAGTAGGGAGCAATTGATCCATTGTAATTCCATTAGACTTTTTATACAAATGGCTAGATTTTCTCTCCCTAATTTATAAACTAAAATTTAAATCACAAATAATTTATTGTGAGCTAAGTGCGGAAAAAATTAATTTCCACAATACCTAGTCCCATTTACAAAACTCCTCGTGGGAAGTGTTGTGAATCTCGCTGATGTTCAGTGTGAGGGCATCCCAAATCCCAGAAAAGAAATTTGGAATGCTGGTTCTTAACTCTTTATTTTTTGCGATTTGGAAATAAATGTGAGAAAAGAGATGAAACCCGGTGAGGAAAGGCTACATACAGTCTTGGTGTAAATATTCAAACAACAAAATGTTTATTAAACTTTAAAACATGCAAGAAAAGGCAACAGTGAAGAACATTTACAATTAACCACAATAATGATTGCCCAGACAGTACGCTTAAATTATCCCTCAATCTAAGTCTATCTCTTTTCCTAAACTCTTGAGAATACACCTTTCCCAAAACAACATCCCATAAGCTTTAATTATCACACAAGAATTTCTTTCTTTTGGGAACCTTTCTTATAGTTTGGGGTAGAACTTCTGGGTCTGACACAGATAGACTACTTCTGCTTTCGTTTCTGCACAACAGCTTGATTCTTTGAGGGAACTTTGACCCAGGTCCCTAGACTACTAGTCTCCACTTAGCTTAACAAAGTATCTGTTTCGCCCTGCCATTTGACTAATCTGCATCTCACAAGACCTCAGTGCAGCTAAATCCCTATCAGTTTCTTTCTTATCCAGTTCGTTCCTTTTCATTTTATTCCAACTTCCTAACAAAATAAAGTTCCAAGGTATTTCAAAGAGTCATAAGGATGGTGTCAGCAAAGGACAAGAAATAGATGAGGAAGGGGAGAAGGCCCAGGAGAAATCCTTAGGGCAATAGTGGGAAGATTGGAATACAAACTACTGGTTAGAGATTATTTGGCTGTGATTAAATGACTACAATTGGATAGCTAACTAGATCTCATGTAAAATTTTGGATGTGGATGCTGTAACCAATCATGTTAAACCTGAAAGCGGATAAGGCATCATGTCCGACAGTCACAGTGAATGTTTTTGTGGCTTTAATTAGGAAGCCTTGGAGCTATTGCTGGATGGGCAGAAACTGATTGATAAGATTGAAGAGGAAAATTGTGGAAATAATAGGCCAGCGTCAAGATTTGATGTCAAGGATCTTGGAAGAGAAAAGGAGCTTGGGGTAGAGTGGTAGGAAGCATGGACAGAGGAGTTGAGGGTGGGTTTTTGAGGAGAGAAGCGATAACTGAGGTCGAGAAGAGGGAAGCAGTTATAGCACTAGATTTTCGCTGAGTTTTGGTATATCTGTGGACCTTTAAAAATAGTGGATGGGATCGGATCTGGAAGCCCTGCCACATTTTAGGCATATCCCATTTTCATTGCCAGGAAATGGGGGCAGGGGCATGAAACGCACAAGTGTGAATTACGATTCAGCTGGATCATTTGAACTCAGTGTGTAGGACCGGCAGAAATGGCAGGAATGGCCTCAACTTGTCGTGTGTGTTCCATGCCTCTGTGATGGAGATGTGAATGCTCTTGGATGACCGATAAGGTCTGTAAAACTGTAGAAGTTATTTAAATCCCCTGCCTGTGCTTGTGAGAGTGAAAATTGGTTCTAGCAACTTCAATACATGTGTTTTGATATAACCCTAAGTGCTATCAATATAGTATTATTACGGCTTGAGTGCTTTCCATAACCTATCATTATCATTGCTAATCTATCAATTCATATTTTGATAACTCAAAGAGTTTATTAAAGAATTAGCTGTGATTGATGTGGGACTGTGAATACAAATACTTGTTTTTATAGAGGATTATGTACTTGATGGGATTTAACAGTATTGCATAGGAATTTTTACACAATGAACTCTAATAATTATTTAGAACTTCATTTTATGTCAGTATGTCTCCTGATGCCTGCCTACAGTGGATACAGGTTATGTTGGTATGCAGTGTGTAAGGTCAAAGGATGGTGCATAGATATGGGTTGGCATGCATTGGCGCTAAGTTGGCATGGGGATATAATGGGCCATGGGGATGGGTAGGGGGATTGTGGGTGTGCCCACACCATATGCACTGTAGCAGTTTAAGAAGGCAGCTTGCAACACCTTTTCAGGGGCAATTAAGGATGGGGTAATAAATGCTGAACTAGCCAACAGCACCCACATCTCATGAATGAACAAATAAAGAAGGGACCATTAGAGTGGGAATGGGTTTGGGTTGGCATAGAGAGTACGATGGGCCATTGGGGAAGGTGGGGGCATGAGTAGGCATGGATAGGACATGGGGCGTTGGTGGGGATGAGGTTGTGTGTGGAAGGAGGACCTAATACTTAACAAAACAACAAAGTTGCAGAGAACCGGGGCAGACCTTTTAACCGGCCTGTCTCAACACTCAGGGCCCCTACAGCTCACTCCAATCTGTGATCAGGAACAGTGGGACCAACCTGTACCCTCCCCCCCCCCCCCCGACCCTTGAAGCAAAAATCACCCCATTCCCGGCACTTTTTCCTGAGGTGGGAAATTTCTTAACTCATGCTCCAGCCTTGGGGGTGAAAATCTAGCCCATAATGTCAGCTAGTCTGGGGTCAGAAAGAGATGTTGGATGGTCAGGTGAAATCATGCTATTGTAGTATTAATAAATCAAGTTAAAACACAAGATGACATGGTTCTTGCAAATGACAAATGTGTGTGCATGTGTAAACGAGGCCAACCTGCAGAAAGGTTTGGATTGCTAAAGTACCTTCGGAAAACCATGGGGCAGCACAGTGGTTAGCACTGCTGCCTCACGGCACCAGGGTTCAATTCCGGCCTTGGGCAACTGTGTGGAGAATTCGCACATTCTCCCCGTGTCTCCATGGGGTTTCCTCCGGAGGCTCCGGTTTCCTCCCACACTCCAAAGATGTACATGTTAGATGGATTGGCCATTCTAAATTGCCCCTAGTGTCCAAAGATGTGTAGATTAGGGGATAGATGCGAGGGGTTATGGGAATAGGATTGTGGGGGGGCCTGGGTACGATGCTCTTTCAGAGTCAGTGCAGATTCGATGGGCCGAATGGCCTCCTTCTGCATTGTAGGGATCCTATGGAAAACCAAGTGATATTGTATGATTTAAGAAATTAAAATGAAGTGCAGCCATGCATTTAGTTCAGTCCAGTGAATACTGGAGTTGAACCAAACCTGAACAGAGGACGTTCCAAGAATTACAATTGACCTTTCTAATATGAGTAATTGATTATCTTATATCCAGAAGTTGGAGTGGCAACACCTACCTCCTTTGAAGTTAGAAAATGTTCCCTGGCATCTCCCAAGCCATTTAATCTGGATCAATATAGCTCTTTGTCCATGTTGGCTTCTTGTTAAACAACTTCATCACTGTTTAAACTACTATCTATGCTGCTCTCTGATACGATTCAATATTTGGCTGCTAAGTCCAATGTCCTTGGTTGCACTTGCATTCCCATCAGCAATGGAAACCTAGTCGATTAAATGTTTTAGTTTTGACCGATTTATGAAGATTTTCCCCAGACATGCTGGTCAGTACTTTTCTGGTGAAAACTGAAACTTATATGTAATATGCAAAAAGGAACTGCTCTTTCCTACAATACACTGAGTTACAGTCAGTGAATCAGTCAGTTTCAGTTTAATTACATGGGATTCCGGCATGGTGGTACAGTAGTTAGCGCTGCTGCCTCACAGCGCCAGGGACCTGGGTTCAATTCTGGCCTCTGGTCACTGTCTGTGTGGAGTTTGCACTTTCTCCCCATGTCTGCGTGGGTTTTCTCCGGATGCTCCGGTTTCCTCCCACAGTCCAAAGATGTGCAGGTTAGGTTGATTGGCCATGCTGAATTGACCCTAGTGTCAGGGGGATTAGCAGGGCAGTTATGGGGATAGGGCCTGGTTGGGATTGCGGTCAGAACAGATGCGATGGGCCGAATGACTTTCTTCTGTACTGTAGGGCTTCTATGATTCTGGATTTTTAAACAGTGTTATCCTGCATACACCAAAATGTAAAATTAAAAGTTAAATGTAACTTCTAATTGGATTAAAGTTAATATGCAATTATTAAGCCATTTCATTTTAGTTTGTTAACTTTGTTGCGGGTTAGAAGGATTTTAATGTAGATGATATTTGGGGAGGTTATGCAAAAATCCACTTTGTTGGTTTTCTTCCTCTGTGGGGAAAGGCATTCAGCTTCAGAACTACGACAGCAGAATTGGCTTTTATTATTCATTCATGGGGCATGAGCGTCATTGGCTGACCAGCATTTATTGCTCATCCCTAGTTGCCTGAGTACCTAGTTGCCTGAGAGTCAACCATATTGCTGTGGCTTTGGAGTCACATGTGGGCCAGACCAGGTAAGGACGGCAGATGTCCTTCGCTAAAGGACACTAGAGACCCAGATGGGTTTTTCTGACAATCAACAATGGTTTCACGGTCATCAGTAGGTTCTTAACTCCAGATATTTTTATTGAATTCAAATTCTACCGTCTGTTGTGGTGGGATTCGAACCCAAGTCCCCAGAACATTAGCTGAGTTTCTGGATTAATAATCTAGCAATAATATCACCCCGCATGAGGAGTGCAGCTTGTAAGGGGAATCACAAGTACAAACTTATGCTCTACCGTTGAATTGAAAGGCAGGGAAATTGAAGATCTAGTGCGGTACGCCATTAGGTTTTCAATTCTTTGAGACCCAATTGTTGCAACTGAGGCTCGAGGCAGAAAGGTTGGGGACAGAATTTGTCTTCTTGCTTGCGTCATTGGCTGACCAGCATTTATTGCTCATCCCTAGTTGCCTGAGTACCTAGTTGCCTGAGAGTCAACCATATTGCTGTGGCTTTGGAGTCACATGTGGGCCAGACCAGTGTTCACTATAATCTGAAATGGGAGAGCGAGATGGTGTCATTGAGACAAAATAAGATATTTAAGCAGTAGGAAATCCACTTGGCTTGCTTCAGGATCATCTATCTTGCATACATTAGCTGTCAAACTAAGTCTCAGATCAAAAGCCTTGGGAAGGTTTCTCAAGTCTGCAATAAAATTGCACAAAGGACACGTTTATGTTGTAAAATGCCTGCCTGCCAGTACTTTTCTCCAACTACAATTATTGTGTGGCGAATTGCCAGTCCTTTTATTTTCATTTAAAAAAAAGAAAACAAATGTTGACGACGATATTTTCTTTGTATAATTATTATAGATTTAAACGGCCAAAAAATGAAACGTTCACCAAAAATGCACGCTTGCAAAGTAGATTTTTAAATGAAAAATGAATACTTTTCAGCAAATGTACCTATAGGTTTCTGAGTACCTGCTGTTAAAAAGTGTTGACTTTGGCGGTGCTTAGCAAGTAAATGAGGTGTAATTTCTCTGATCTCGGTAGTCTATTCAGTCAGCCGTGGCATTCTCTGTCTCTGCCCTTTTTGCTTCCCAGCTGTGCAAAGCCGTTGCTGAGGCAATCTTCGGCCAGAGTGTTGAACATCACCCCATTCAACAGCAGATGGCGGCTGGTAAAGAAATGCAGTCGCCAGGCTGAGAGTTCAAACTAGGTTCAGGAACAAAGCTAATTTGCCTCCTGTCGATTAACCTAGTTTAACTTTTCACTTATTCTAATGTAACTTCCAATTTAAATCTGAAATTTCTGTGACCGTTTCACCAATTGACATTTTTATTTCAAGTTTAATTGCTGCTTTCATGTATTTATAGTGCAAGAAGTGTTAAGTATTTAGGAATCTGACGATCAATTTGTTATGTGATTTGGGGCAGAATTTTCCCATCCCACCCGCTGTGGGAGTTGTAGTGGGTGGGACACGGATCATGCAAAGATCCTTTGACCTCGGGCAGGATTTTCTGACCTTGGGACAAGCACAGCCAGAAATCCTGCCCTTGGTGTCTGAGGGGGAAAAAATGAACCAAGTTTGTTGGTGGAAACTAATTAATACTTACAGGTCTGTAATAGACAGTTACCAGACAATTGTATCCTCTTTGCTTTCGTATAATGCAAGCGCTTCAGTAAATTAAATGGAGACTGATTCGGATTTGATTTGATTTATTATTGTCACGTATTGGGATACAGTGAAAAGTATTGTTTCTTGTGCTTTCCAGACAAAACATACCATTCACAGTACATAGGGGAGAAGGAAAGGAGAGGGTGCAGAATGTAGTTTTACAGTCACAGCTAGGGTGAAGAGAAAGATCAGCTTACAATATGATGGGTCCGTTCAAAAGTCTGATGGCAGCAGGGAAGAGGCTGTTCTTGAGTCGGTTGTAATGTGACCTCAAACTTTTTTATCTTTTTCCCGATGGAAGAAGGTGAAAGGTTTAGGTAGATTGTACGATAATTTAAATGTATCTTGTACGGTCCCCACCACTATATTGCCTGTAGTTATTGTGGCCAGCTGTTTGTACCAGATTACAAATGCGAGCTAATTTCCATGGATGTCAATGACAAAACTGTTTATACTGTGTTAAATTAATTTCGATAATTTGGGTGGACTCGGATGTTCAATCAGCTGTTCACACCTAGTTAAGGTACAATTACCTTGGCCCCTGAATGCTATGTCTCAAGTGTAGGGTTACAGTTAGCACAGACTACAGAAACATACATGACTGCAAGAAGAAAAGTAATGAGCTCCAGCACAAGAATAATCTTGTACAAAGTAGATGAGTTGCCAAAAGTGAGGCAGCATAACCTAGCACAGCAGCTCAGTCTACCTAAACCTATTGTTGACTTAGAGACCGAATAAATAGTTGTTGGCTGAAGGAAGTGCCTTCACCACTCGCCTCAATACAACAGGCAAATGTGCAAACAGAAATTCACACAATATAAGCAATAGGAACAGTGTTAGCATGTAACTATCTTTTTGAAGGATTAGTAATCTTAATTAACGTATGAGTGAATTTGCCTATAAATATTAAGGATGGGATTTTCTGGCCTTGCTCGCCCCAAAGCCGGTAAATCCCACCCGAGGTCAACAGACCTTTATGTGGTCCGTGTCCCGCCCGCTACAATTCCCATGGCAGGCGGGACTGTAAAATTCTGGTCTAAATCACTTTTTCTACTTAGGGAAATGAATGTTTTCGTTGTGTTGTAAGCTTCCTAGCATTGGATTAGATTTTGCTACACCGAATGTGTCTCAACTCTTTAATTTTTGGCAATGTACTGGATCCTCAGGTCCATTGAATTTAATGCATTTCATTTTTTGTTCTGAGTATCGCTGTTGCAAGTTACCGACTGATGTGGTTTTAAAATTGATGGCAGTTAGCAAAAAGGTTAAAACTTTCTATTTTTTAAGTTTAAACTTCCTCCATTTTAAGCTTTAAAAATTCAGTGGCATTCTGTATTTGGCGTTTAGAGGTTGACAGTTGCGTACACTTTTATTGGCTTGGCTCCTGAATTGAAGACATAAATAATGAATTAAAAATGATTAAGTAGTTTTGCAAAGAGGCTTGAGAAAGTTGTTTGCTGTGTAAATGGAACTCTTGACTCTTTGGTTTGAAGCTTCTGGGTTTATTCAACTGACAGATGATACCATAATACCAAAAAACCAGTAACTATTAAAATGTTAAATACATTTTTGTTTCTATTTTGATACAGTTTCAAACAGCCGGAATAACTACACTGATGTTATCTGTTATCTCTCTTTCAGGGGCTAATTTCGTAACTCGGAAAATTAGCCGGTCGGTGGCTAAGATTCACCTCAGACAGCTGGATTGTTTTAGTTTGGGCAATCTGGATGCCAAGAGAGATTGGGGTCATGCCAAGGACTACATTGAGGTAGGCCATTGGCCAGAGGCTATTCACAAATAGTTCCCTGCCTGGATGATACGTTTCACGCATCATCTCAGAAAAATTGCTTGATCTGTACGGCGTATCTTGTGAACTTGTGCCAGAGCAGAGTTGCTAACACAGTGTACAGTCAATTGCAGGCTAGGGAATTACAGTTCCATGGTGGGCTACCCCAGTCCTGACCTGACTAAAAAACAATCTTTCACTTCATTCTGCAGCTATAGCTTTATGTTTCGCTGGTAACTTACTGCCAGAGGGTCATTCTGAACCTTTACAACAAATTCCATTTTCTTCCCGCCCCCCCATCCCCCTCTGAAATTTGTCTCCCTTTTTCTCCTTAGATACATGTATAAACGTACAGGCACGTTTGTATTTTACAATATATTTAATTTCATTTTCCATTCTATAGTGTGGAACAACTATGGAGACTATTTAACTCCACGAGACAGCAGCAAAAATAGTGTCTGGACTGGCTAGCTTGTTTCCCTCAGTTGGGTTCTGACAGGTTTCCTGTGCTTACAATGCTATTTCTGTCTTTTTGAATCATACATCCCTGGGACACAGACACTGGTTTTCCAGAACTATTTACGTAACTTAAACAGAAGCTAGAAACCTACAAAGCAAGAAAAGCTGACAGTTTAATAAGGGTGCGGCAACAAGTTTATGGTAAATGCCTCTGTGTGGGTTTACTTTCTATGTGAAAGAAAGCAGCAAATCCAGATGTCTGCTACTGGTAGTGCAAACACCACAGAACTTTATACTGATGATATATTTGGTTCCTACTTAAATTTTAATGATAGACTTAAACTGTGCTTTTTGCAAATGGTATATAGTTAAACCAAATTTTTTTATCCTATTAGAAAGGTCAGTGTGCAATTAAAGATGGAGGGAGAAAATTATAATTTTACTTTATGCTGCTTTGTCACAAGTTTCCTGTGTTAAACCTTTCCTAGTACATGTAGTCTTTGGCATAAATGTGCTTCTTTGGAATTTTAGTGCAATCTGCATCCACCCCACAAGTTGGGGAAGGTTAAGTAATGAACTGAGCGAACATCTGATTCATCAGCTTGTATTAAACTCACCAAAGGTCTAATTCATTAGATTTATTAAATTCAAGATCTTTTTTGTTTTTGCTGCCGTTTCATAATCCTAATGAAAATCTAGCACTTGTAAAGATCGAATGAGTCTGGTTTAAGATAAATGCTGTGGTTGCTAACAAATGGCAATGCAAGAAGCCAAAAAAAATACAAGAGCAGTCTTTTTTTTTATTAAATCTGGCCAAAAGTCTGGGCTATTTAAAAAAAAAAATTCAAGTCTGCTCTGATCTTATCTGTAGTTTCTGCAGGATTTAAGGCTGCCCATGCCAGGGATATTTTACTGCTGGGTGTCTAACAGTTATTTTTCATTCTTTTGAAGTGCAGTGTAAAGGTAGGTGAATAAACAGCAACATATTTGTACTATATTACTCGCAGTTTTAATATATTGTGACTGTGTTAGTATGCCATCTACTCACACAAGATGATAGATTTGGCTGTAACCATTCATTGACTTTGTGTGTATATTCAGAATACAGTTGTGGATGCTCCATATCTTTCGAGGGGATATTCTGCATGTTTTTGCTTTCAGATCATGTCCAGGAAATAAATACTGAAGGGAAGCATTGCAGGACTTATGGGGACAGAGCAGGAGAATGGGTTTGATTGGATAGCTCTTTCAAAGAGGCAGGATAAGCAGAATGATCTCCTCCTGTGCTGTATCATTCTCTGATTCAGTGTGAAAGTGGTGTGTTCATGGCAATGTTATTTGTTGGCTTCAAATCGCTTTGAACTTCTTGGAGTTCTGTTACAGCCACATACTGCTTCCTCTCCCCATCCCTTCATTTAGAGGGAACCTTGGACCAATCCTTAGCCGGAATCAACATGGACTCTTTTTTAAAATTCATTCGTGGGACATGAGGTTCGCTGGCTGGCCAGCATTTATTGCCCATCCCTGGTTGCCCTTGGAGGGCAGGTGAGAGTCAACCACATTGCTGAGGCTCTGGAGTCACATATAGGCCAGACCAGGTAAGGATGACAGATTTCCTTCCCTAAAGGACACGAGTGAACCAGATGTTTTTTTCTGACAATCGACAATGGTTTCATGGTCATCAGTCGATTCTTAATTCCAGATTATTTTTATTGAATTTAAATTCCCCCGTCTGCCATGGTGGGAGTCGAACCCGGGTCCCCAGAACATTAACTGAGTTTCTGGATTAATAGTCTAGCGATAATATCACCAGGCCATCGCCTCCCTCATTTCTGCCTGCGATAAACTGGTCCTATTTGTTGTTGATCGCAAACCTGGCCCTTTGTAAAACAAAGCACACATCTGACACACATTGCTTGGAGCAATGGAACAAAAGCCCTCATGTTGCCCATGCGAATACTCAATGAAAGATAGAAAGGATATGCGATCAAACTCTTGACCCTTTAGATGGGAGTGCAACAATGGCTGAGCTTCTCTGACAATATGCAATTTGAAAATAAAGTCTTACTTTTTTTCCCCTCCATTTTTTCCTCAAGGATTCTGGTTTCCTTCCTGGGGCAAATTCAGATGGCCATGGGGCACTCCCCTTTACTCCATCCAAAGAACCATTGTCAATGTGAGGGCTGAAGAAAGACTTGCAATTATGTAACACCTTTCACAAAGTCAGGACCTCCCAATGTGTTTTGATTTGATTTATTATTGTCACATGGGTAGCACGGTGGCTCAGTGGTTAGCACTGCTGCCTCACAGTGCCAGGGACCCGGATTCGATTCCCGGTTAGGGTCACTGTCTGTGCAAAATCTGCACGTTCTGCGTGGGTTTCCTCCGGGTGCTCCGGTTTCCTCCCACAGTCCGAAAGGCGTGCTGGTTAGGTGCATTGGTCATGCTAAAGTCTCCCTCAGTGTACCCAAACAGGCACCGGAGTGTGGCGACTATGGGACTTTCAAAGTAACTTCATTGCAGTGTTAATGTAAGCCTACTTGTGACTAATAAACAAACTTTAGTTTACTTTTACTTCGTATTGGGATACAGTGAAAAGTATTATTTCTTGCGCGCTATACAGACAAAGCATACCATTCATAGAGTACATCGGGAGAAGGAAAGGAGAGGTGCAGAATATAATGTTGCAGTTACAGATAGGGTGAAGAGAGAGATCAGCTTAATATATGGTAGGTCCATTCAAAAGTCTGGTGGCAGCAGGGAAGATGCTGTTCTTGAGCTGGTTGGGATGTGATTTCAGACTTTTGTATCTTTTTTACAATGGAGGAAGGTGGGAGAGAGTATGTTCAGGGTGCATGGGATCCTTGATTATGCTGGCTGCCTTTCTGAGGCAGTGGGAAGTGTAGACGGAGTCAATGGATGGGAGGCTGGTTTGCACGATGGACTGGACTACGATTACAACCCTTTGTATTTTCTTGTGGTCTTGGTCAGAACGGGAGCCATACCAAGCTGTGATAATCCGGAAAGGATGCTTTCTATAGTACATCTGTAAAAATTGGTGAGAGTTGTTGCGGACATGCCGAATTTCCTTAGACTCCTGAGAAAGTAGAGGCGTTTACAATTGCCTTACAACCAAGAAACTAAATGCAAGTGTGGTGACTGTAGTAATGTAGGGAGCACAATGACCAATTTGGACAAACCAAGGTTCCACAAATAGCAATGCAATAATTGCCAGGTAGTCATTTTTATTTTGAGTGATGTTGGTTGACGGATAAATATTAGTGACAGGACTAGGGAGAACTATTATGCATTTCTTCAAATAGTATCATGATATCTTTTACATCCAACTGAGAGGGGCTCTGGCCTAATGTCCCATCTGAAAGACAGCAGAACCCCCTCAGTACCATTAGCTAGCAGAGAGGCACTGGCATCTATCCAGATTCTGCCCTTGACATCTTGTGGGGATGTGATGGCCTCGTGGTATTATCACTAGACTGTCAATCCAGAAACTCAGCTAATGTTCTGGGGACCCGGGTTCGAATCTTGCCACGGCAGATGGTGGAATTTGAATTCAATATAAAACATCTTGAATTAAGAATCTACTGATGACCATGAAACCACTGTTGATTGTCAGAAAAACCCATCTGGTTCACTAATGCCCTTTAGGGATGGAAATCTGCTATCCTTACTTGACTTGGCCTGCATGCGACTCCAAAGCCAAGTAATGTAGGGAGCACAATGACCAATTTGGACGAACCAAGGTTCTACAAACGGCAATGCGATAATTGCCAGTTAGTCATTTTTATTTTGAGTGATGTTGGTTGATCACATTACTTGTGATTGACCCTCAACTGCCCTCCAAGGGCAACTAAGGATGGGCAGTAAATGCTGGCCAGCCAACGACGCCCATGTCCCAAGAATAAATTTGAATAAATTTTAAAAATCTTCACGCATTATTTCCAGAAGCATCGGTGTATTCAGGAGCAGAAATTCTACCTGATTTCCCCCTCCCTAACTCAGGTGTTGTGAAAGTGCTGAAAAAACTCAGTAGGTCTGGCAGCATCCGTGGAGAGAGAAAGGGAGTTAACGTTTTGTGCCCAATATGACTCCTCTTCAGAGAACCTGGAACTTTGTTTCTCTCTCTGCAGATGCTGCCGGACCTGCTGAGTTTTTTCCAGCACTTTCTGTTTTCTATTTCAGATTTCCAGCATCCGCAGTGTTATTATTACATTGACGATTGCATCCCTACTAAGACTCCAGTTGTAAATATCCAATTCAACACAGCTTGAACCTTCTCAGGACGTTTCCAGTCAGTGTTCTTGCTATTCATTGCCTGAGTCAAAGCAGTGCTTCTGGATGCATCATTGAACATTCATTATTCAATGAAAATCACTTATGGCTGTTTGATTACTTTTAATCTTGATTAATTCCCAGGTCAATACTCTTCAATCTTCCTGTACGAAGTCGGCTCATTTGCTTTGTCTTGACAAAAGAATATATAAAGAACATATATAGGGTCATAGAGGTTTACAACATGGAAACAGGCCCTTTGGCCCAACTTGTCCACACTGCCAGCTTTTACCATTATGCTAGTCCCAGTTGCCTTCATTTGGCCCATATCTCTCTCTACCAGTCTGACCCATGTAACTGTCTAAATGCTTTTTAAAAGACAAAATTGTACCCACCTCTACTACTGCCTCTGGCAGCTTGTTCCTGACACTCACCATCCTCTGTGAGAAAAAATTGCCCTTCTGGACCCTTTTGTATCTCTCCCCTCTCACCTTAAACCTATGCCCTCTAGTTTTAGATTCCCCTATCTTTGGAAAAGATATTGACTATCTACCTTATCTATTATTTTATTTTATATTAAATAATAATATATAAAATATAATAAAGAACATACTTTAAATTTTAAATGCCATACCTTTCTCAGTGTATTTTTATTGTATAATTTCTGCTGATGTTTCACAACGTATGGTAGCCATAAATTGAAGTTACTAAGACTAGGTTCCTTATGATGCTTGAAAGATGCATTTCAAATCAATTTTTAGTTGTGTTTGGGATTTTTAATGGATAAGATTATAGGATCTACTGGTTTTATCTGAACTTTTCTCTGACGTTGGTAGAAATGGTGTTTCAGTTTTCCAGCATCCGCAGTGTGTTACTTTCATTATGATGTTGAAGATTGCATCCCTACTAAGACCCAAGTCTGTAAATATCCAATTTAGCACAGCTTAAACCTACTCATGGGATCTTTTACAGTTACATATAAAGCAAATGGGAATAGACATTGATGCTTTATTAACAATGAACTGTTACAATATAATCAGGTAAATTAATAATTGTTCACAGTTCTGTAAATCTCTCGCTGGTGCTATTGCCTTTCCCAATTCCTCTGTGTTAAATGTGGTAATGTCATTTACTTACATGATGATCCACAATGGACTTCTGTAGTAATAGCGTATTCACTCATCTACAGTGTTTCCGGTTACTGAAAGTGTAAAGAAGGTTTTTGTACTTTTGTTGGCTGTGTGTATTGTAAAGAAACATTTTTTTGTACTTTAATTTGTGTCTTTAGCATAATTTACCATTTGGATTGTAAAACTGTTACATTATTGCAGGTTCCTGTTAATGCTGGTGGAGTCTTGAAGCTTGTTGTTTGTACAATAAAGATTTGGACAGAATTTTAGCACATCAGGGGTGCCCATTTATCCAAGAAGTTGATTTCACCATGGTTCTTCAACTGAGTCATGGGAGTAGCAGACCTGAGGGGCTGAACGGCCTACTCCTGTTCCTATTTGTTATTAGCATCCCACTTCCAGGTTTCCCGACTCATCATAGGGGGCAGGAAGGATCATGCATCAAATCTGTCAAGGGAAGGATTTCTAATTAACGGATCCCAGCCTGGATGAGAGAGGTTGAACTGGAAATGGATTCCTGAGGCTGCTGCAACTACCGGGGGAGACCTAGGAAGGCTGCTTCCCTGGTCTCTACTCTTACCTGGAGGTCCTACTGCAGGATCTGAGAGACTGCAATGAGTTGATCTTGCACAAGAGTGGGAGGAAGAGAACAATCCCTCTCGCCAAACACCCATGCACTGACTGTCAAAATAAGAATGCTCGTTTCAAACATTTAGCTATTGATATTACAATTATTTATCCAACAGCTCTGAGGATTCCAAGCTCACTTACCAACAGAAATGAGTGAGACGATATCTGGAGTCTGACGTGACGTCACTTTTAAGAGATTTAACACCCTCCCCGCATTCGAATCTACCTCCTTGCCAATTAAGATTCTGCCCAAGATCTATGGATATGGAAGCAACCAACCATTGTCTTTCAACTCCCTCGCCGTTGCACAAGATTAATTCTTTGGGATTAAGCACCTTGGTACCTCATGACCATGTGCTATATAAAATCCTTTATTTCATCTCTTCTTAATTCCTGTGTCTTCCATTTGAATCATACTTCTGATTAAATTGTTTCAGTGTTGCCTGGCATAGACTGTTTCTGGAGGTTGATGGGAAAAGTTCCAGATGAAATTTGTGCCATTAATGTGACATGCGCATTGTATTGTAGGAGCATTGCCCGCACCCCCACACAACTGAGCTGATCTTTGCAGTAAAAAGGGAGGCTGGGGCATCTGCATAATCCTTTAGTGCTGCTGGTGTTATAGGCTTGAATTTAACCAACCCGCCCGCCACGGGAATTGGAGTGGGTGAGCGGCTGACAATGGGAAGGTCCATTGACCTCAGGTGGGATTTTACAGTCTCGGGACGAGCGAGGCTGTAAAATCCCGCCCATAATCTCAAAGCAAAAGACCTGAATTGAGCTAGTCCAACAGCCCCCGCTGTATGCTGAGTTCTTTCACTGGGTGGCGTGCTAAGATAGAAATGGCACAGGCCAATTTATTTTTAAATTTGCGTCGTGACCTTCCCTTCAGAAAGTGGTATTTTGATGTTTGCACACAGGCTCTCAGCCTACTTTACACTGGCTGCACACATTTGTGTTCTTTGAGTGTCTATTTGAGGATTTGGGCTTCTGCACTCCATTTTCTAGGATGCTTGCCATCTCATTATCTGCCCAAAATTTATTTGACTTTGTGGTTACTAGAAAGGCTTAATGACATGTTCCACAAACAGGTGTAAAATATTTTTTCAGCCTTTTCCCATATTATCACCTGTTCTATTTAGTGTCTGCAAGTTTTTCATCATTGTTGATTAATCTGTGCTCTTTCTAAACCCCACTGTGATCTCTGCAAATGGTGATACCTTTCTACATTCAACAAGTTTACAGTTCCTAAAAACAAGCAGCAGAAGTTACCAATGGATCAGGCATTAGAGACAACGGGGAGAATTTTCCCAGTTCCAAGGTGACAGGAGTTGGAGGTGAAGGGACCAGGAAAATACAAGGGTGGCAGGCCAGGCCTTGGAATCCCTATGGATTGCCACCGTCAGAGGAGTTTCCCAGGAGGCCTGGGATGCAAATTCCACTCCACGGAGACAGGCAGGTAATATAAATCATTAAGGCTCCAGTCAGAGGCAATTTTGCAGCACCACTCACATTTAACTGGTGCGGACCCCTCTGCCACATGGGGAAATTGTTGACTCCATGGAGATGGTCTCCATGTTGCACGGGGGACTGGGGTTGAAGACTGACTCCCCAAAAGTGGGGGTCCATAGTCAGGTAATGCACTCACCATGGTCCCAACGGCCCACCTGGAGGGAATTCCCCCTCCAATTCAAAAGCTTGTTGCCAACTTACCTCTGAAATATTTCATTATTTTTATGCCTCTGATGGTACCCTCATGTCTTCTGACATGCGCCACGTTCCAGTGGGACGGTCAAAGCTGCCAGCCTTGAATTGGAATAGAATCAGGCACCGCGGGCAGGCAAGAATGAATTAAGACAGACAGGGAAAAATAAGAAAAAATTATTTTAAAATTTGACATTTTTAAAATCTCCAACAATTGACTACATACAGTTTGTTATTCCTGCTGGGCTGAAAAAATTAATTGACATTGCATTAACAACTATCATGTCGTTAAAATGGTACTTACACCAATAATTGTGAGCCCTGATTTTCAGTGATGACTTTAGTGGGCAGTGAACATGCAAAGACAGCAAATTCTTAAAGAATGTCTTGGGGTGCTAAGGTGGAGCTGCCCCTTGTGCATAGCATGGGTGGAATTTTCCAGTCACCCCCTTGCCCCGCAATAGGAATTCCCGCCTGAGGTCAATGCACCTTTGAATGGTCCGTCAAATTTTCCCTCCCATCCATGGTGATGACTGTAGCAGGTGGGACTGGAAAATTTACTCCAATATTTCAACATATCTTAATCTTGCCGGCCAATTTGTGGATTTGGAATGGCGTAGGGCATAAACACGCCATTATTTTTCCAGGAGGAATTCGGCCTGGTCATGAAGAAGAATTCCCCCCAACCTTTCACTTACCTCTCTGCTTTCCCCCTCCTTCTCCTTGTCTATCAAGCCAGACCTCCCCAACAGACTCCTCCTCACTTATCTCTGAGCTGCGTTTCTCTCCCATTTCCCACTCTGCCATCTCAGTGTTCGTTGTACCAGTGAAACCCAGCTACTGTTCCCATCAAGCTGTTTACTATTCACCTTCCACAAGATATAGGAGCAACATTAGGTCATTCGGCCCATCAAGTCTGCTCTGCCATTCAACCATGGCTGATAAGTTTCTCAACCCCATTCTCCCACCTTTTTCCCGTAACCTTTGATCCTCTTACCAATCAAGAACCTATCTATCTCTGTCTTAAATGCACTCCATGACCTGGCTCCCACGTCCTTCTGTAGCAATAAATTCCATTGATTCACCACCCTCTGGCTGAAGAAATTCCTCCTATCTCGGTTATAAAGGGTTGTCCCTTTATTCTGAAGTTGTGCTGTCGGATCCTAGTCTCTCCTGCTAATGGAAACATCTTCCCCACGTCCACTCTAGCCAGGCCTTTCAATATTCTGTAAGTTTCAATGAGATACCCCCTCATCCTTCCAAACTCCATCGAGTACAGACCCATATAACACTCCTCATATATCAAGCTTTTCATTCCTGGGATCATTCTCGTGAACCTCCTCTGGACCCTCTCCAGGGCCAGCACATCCTTCCTTAGATACAGGGCCCAAAATTGCTCACAATGTCAGCTACAATGGGAGCTTCCTGGCTCCCATTGTAGCTGACATTGTAACTGCTTCCCTCTCCTCAGGTACTGTCCCCTTCCTTCTAAAATATATACATAATCATCCTCTTCCTCAGAATCCCACCCTGCACACATTTCTTTCTTATGAACTGCCACACCACCTCCAATGATCCTTTCCTCTCCATGTAAACATGTTGCCACTTGCCTGTATTTTCTTTTCCTCCAGTCCTGATTTTGACGGAATTTCTCAAAATGTTTTTACATCAAAGCCGTTGTTTTGATTAAACGACAAACGTGTCTGAATGCTCGGATCAATTTTGGTGGTCCGAGAATAGCCCAAAGTTTGCCAAATCTGGAAATCAATGGCCTGCTTGATAAATAATTGCACAATTCTCAAACAAATGGCTTTATTCCTCTGCTCTCCTGGCTATTGCGAGACTTACTGTCTCCAGTAACCTCCAAACTTGGAGTTACACTTGTGAGGTGTACAGGGTTCCTTGTGTTTTGCTAATCTGCTGTGGTTGTCACAGGTTGCTAAGCAAAACAATTTAATTTAGCTTTTGTATTTGGACTTACCCTCATTGTAATTATCTGTATATATTATCACAGGGTGAGCTTTGATACCTTCATAAGGAGTAATTTATTTCCTCTGTCCCAAAGCAAACACAAGCTATTGGTTAGGCACTGTTAGTAATTATCTAACATCAAAGAGAAAAACTGTATGTCTGCAAGTATTCTTTTTAAAGTAAAATGAAGGAAAATAACACACACGATTGAAGTATTATTTGTTCGTTGACATAACGTTCGCTTCGAATTAATTTGAACACAGCTCATCTTTCCAGGTGCCAGGTGTTTTGGGGTATTTTTGACTAATTAGCTCAAGAGGGAGTTCTGGATTAAAGTGGTAATATACGAGCATGTGAATCAAGGGAAGGAGTAAGCCACTCGGCCCCTCAAGCCTGCTCCGCCAGTCAATGGAATCATGGCTGAACTGGTTGTAAACCTCAACTCCACGTTCCCGCCCATACCAATAACCAAGGGGGTAAAAGGTTATCAAGAATTTTTCCGTCACTGCCTTCAAAATAGTCAAAGACTCTGCTTCCACCTCCTTTTGAGGAAGAGAGTTCCAAAGACTCACGACCATCTGAGAGAAAAGAAAATTCTCCTCGGCTCTGAAACAAAAATAGAAAATGCTGGAAAATCTCAGCAGGTCTGAAAGCATCTGTGGAGAGAGAACAGAGCCAACGTTTCAAATCTGGATGACCTTTCGTTAAAGCCGAGTATTTTGCTTTTATTTCTTTGACTCTGTCTTAAGCGGGCGACCTCTTATTTTTAAACTGTTACCATTGGTTCCAGGTTTTCCCACAAGAGAAAACATTGTCTCCACATCCGCCCTGTCAAGATTCCTCAGGATCTTGTATGTTTCAACTGTCTCCTCTTACTCTCCTAAACTCCAGTGGGTACAAGTCTAGCCTATCTAACCTTTCATCATAAGGCTGGGAGTGGCGCTCACCAGCGCAACAGCTGCAGGTCTGATACATTTCTGGAGGTGTTTCTGGCTAAAGTGAAAACCAGAAGAGGGAGACTTCTGGGCATTGAGAACACGACATCCCGTAACAGAATGGTGCCAACTCAATGAAAGGAAGGGGCACCAGCACCTTGCATCACCCCACTAACCCTATATTACAATAAGAGGCTTAGTGATCTCACAGCAAATCAAGGCATTGCCACCAATATACATCATTTGCCATTCATGGAACCTTCATTCTGCTCCTCACCAATCATACAAAGGGGGGAGTTTTCCCATTCCATCCGCCAAAGGAATCGTAGTGGGCGGACTATGAAAGGTCAGTTGACCTCAGGCAGGATTTTCAGGTTTTGGGGCCAGCGCAGCTGGAAAATCCTGCCCTATGTCTCTCCCATGTGTACAGGTCAGGGAAACTCTATCCTGCAAAGGAAATCCTCTGCAGATATTCAAGCACTTTCTTTATTCAAAACCACTCTGGCAACTCATTGTTTGTTACTGACATGACAATTGCTGCCGCATCTCATAATGCTGGGGTATATACACTCATCAGGGAACATTGTCCTTGTCCCTCACCCCCCTCATGATGTCTCTTCCCACTCTTTAAAAAAAGGTGGTCTACAACCAGTGCCACAAAACTACTTATAAAAAAGGATAGCAACAGCTTCTATGAATATATAAAAGGAAGGGAGTAGCTAAAATGAATGTTGATCCATTGGAGGATGAAACTGGGGGGGTTAATAGTGGGGAACACAGAAATGGCGGTGACACTAAATCAATATCTTGCCTCAGTTTCCATGTTGGAGGACACCAGCACCATCCCAATAGTAACAGGTAATGCAGAGCTAATAGAAAGGGAGAAACTCAGAACATTCATCAACAGTAGGGAAAAAGTACTGAACGAACTATTGGGATTGAAGGCAGACAAGTCCCCAGGGCCTGATGGCCTACATCCTCAGGTCTTAAAGGAAGTGACAGTAGAGATAGTGGATCCATTGGTTATAATATTCCAAAATTCCCTGAATAGGGGAAAGGCTCCAGTGCATTTGAAAAATCCTTATGTAACACCCTTAATCAAAAAGGTAGGGAGGCAGAAAGTAGGAAACTCTAGACCAGTTAGCTTAACATCTGCTGTAGTGAAATTTTTGAATCCATTATTAAGGAAGTAATAGCAGGACATTTGGAAAGTCCAGGCTCATTTCATCAGAGTCAGCATGGTTTTATGAAGGGTAAATCATATTTGACTAATTTGCTCGAATTCTTCAAAGATATAACAAGCAAAGTGGATAATGGGGATCCTGTAGAAACATAGAAACCCTACAGTACAGAAAGAGGCCATTCGGCCCATCGAGTCTGCACCGACCACAATCCCACCCAGGCCCTACCCCCATATCCCTACATATTTTACCCACTAATCCACGCATCCCAGGACACTAAGGGGCAATTTTAACATGGCCAATCAACCTAAACCGCACATCTTTGGACTGAGGGATGTAGATGTAGATTATCAGGACTTCCAGAAGATATTTGATAAGGTGCCGCATAAAAGGTAAGGTCACATGGAATTAGGGATAATTTATTCATTTGGATAGAGGACTGGTTCATCAACAGAAAGCAGAGAGTTGGGATAAATGGGTCTTTTACTGGTTGGCAAGATGTAACAAGTAGGGTGCCACAGGGTTCAGTCCTTCGGCACCAATTATTTACAATTTATATTAATGACTTGGATGCAGGGATAGAAAGCACTATAGCTAAATTTGCATATGATACTGAAATAGGTGCAATAAATAAATAAATAATTTACACAATGGATATGGATAGGTTAAGTAAATGGGCCAAAACTTGGCAGATGAAGTTCAACATGGATAAGTGTGAGAGATTGATTGAATTATTTATTTATTTAATTAGTCAGTTAGTGTGTGTGTTTTTTTTGGCCTTTACTTTTGTAGTAGTATTTTTCTTAAGTTTAAAGTGAAAACCGGAAGTGGGCTGCTAAGGAGTCTGGGAAGGGTTTTTTAAGCGCGCGAAGTATAAAACGTAGGCTGCAGTATACAGCGGGCAGCGTCGGGAGTGGGCAGTGGAGTGTGTGGGAAGCACAGTGTGAGCTGTAAGGGCTTTGGCTCACAGGGCTTAGGCAGAAAGGGCGAGCAGGGGTGAGTTTAATTCATTTTTGCTGTTTCTACATGGTATTGGCAAGGTATCTAGAGGGGATGGGTGTGCAGGCAGTGCTATGTTCCTCTTGCACTATGTTTGAGGTTAGGGACAACGACAGTATCCCTGCTGATTACATCTGTGGGAAGTGCACCCATCTGCAGCTCCTCCAAAACTGTGTTAGGGAACTGGAGCTGGAGTTGGATGAACTTAGGATCATTAGGGACGCAGAGGTGGCCATAGACAGAAGCTTTAGGGATACAGTTACTCTGAGGAATGAAAACAGATGGGTGACGGTGAGAGGGGCTGGGAGGAAGCAGTCCGTGCAGAGATCCCCTGTGGTCGTTCCCCTTAGCAATAAGTATTCCGCTTTGGATACGGTTGAGGGGGATGACATACCAGTGGTGAGCCGCAGTGAGAGGATCTCCAGCACTGTGTCCGTCTCTGTGGCTCGGGAGGGTAAGGGGCAGAGCGGGAGGGCAATAGTTATTGGGGACTCGTTAGTTAGAGGGATAGATAGGAGATTCTGTGGCAGCAAAAGAGACTCACGGATGGTATGTTGCCTACCGGATGCCAAGGTCTGTGACGTCTCAGACCGTGTTTTCCGGATTCTTAAGGAGAAGGGGAAACAGTCACAAGTCGTGGTACACATTGGTACCAACGACATAGGTAAGAGAAGGGACGGGGATTTAAAACAGGAATTTCGGGAGCTGGGCTGGAAGCTGAGAGCCAAGACAAAACATGTGGTCATCTCTGGTACGTTGCCGGTGCCACGTGATAGCGAGTTGAGGAACAGGGAGAGAGTGCAGTTAAACATGTGATTGCAGGGATGGTGTAGGAGGGAGGGTTTCAGATACGTGGATAATTGGAACACATTCTGGGGAAGGTGGGACCTGTACAAACAGGACGGGGTGCACCTGAACCAGAGGGGCACCAATATCCGGGAAGGGAAATTTGATACGGCTCTTCAGGGGGGTTTAAACTAATTTGTCAGGGGAGTGGGAAAAGGAGTTGTAGTCCAGAAGTCAGTGTTGGGGGTGGTGAGGTATTGGGGAAGGTATCAGGGTCAAGGGTGGGTACTGGTAGACAGGAAGGTGGGTTGAAGTGTGTCTACTTCAATGCAAGGAGCATCCGGAACAAGGTAGATGAACTTGGGGCGTGGGTTGGTACTTGGGACTACGATGTTGTGGCCATTATGGAGACGTGGGTAGATCAAGGACAGGAATGGTTGTTGGAAGTTCCGGGGTATAGATGTTTCAGTAAGTGTAGGGAAGCTGGTAAAAGAGGTGGAGGAGTAGCATTGTTAATCAAGGATAGTTTAACGGCTGCGGAAAGGCACTTCGAGGGGGATCTGAGGTAATATGGGCTGAGGTTAGAAATAGGAAAGGAGCGGTCACGTTGTTAGGAGTTTACTATAGGCCCCCAAATAGTAATAGAGATGTGGAGGAAGAAATTGCTAAGCAGATTATGGATATGTGTGGGGGTCACAGGGTAGTTGTCATGGGGGACTTTAACTTTCCAAATATTGATTGGAACCTTTGTAGGTCAAATAGTTCGGATGGGGCAGTTTTTGTGCAGTGTGTGCAGGAGGGTTTCCTGACACAATATGTGGATGGGCCGACAAGAGGTGAGGCCACATTGGATTTGGTACTGGGAAATGAACCGGGCCAAGTGTTAGATTTGATTGTGGGAGAGCACTTTGGAGAGAGTGACCACAATTCAGTGTCTTTTGTTATTGCAATGGAGAGGGATAGGGCCGTACGGCAGTGCAAGGTTTACAATTGGGGGAGAGGTAATTATGATGCGATTAGGCAAGAATTAGGGGGCATAAATTGGGAACAGAAACTGTCAGGGAAAGGCACTAATGAAAAGTGGAACTTTTTCAAGGAACAAATACTGGGTGTCCTTGATAGGTATGTCCCTGTCAGGCAGGGAGGAAATGGCCGAGTGAGGGAACCACGGTTCACAAAAGAGGTGGAATGTCTTGTGAAAAGGAAGAGGGAAGCTTATGTAGGGATGAGGAAACAAGGTTCAGATGACTCGATTGAGGGTTACAAGTTAGCAAGGAATGAGCTGAAAAAGGAGCTTAGGAGAGCTAGGAGGGAACATGAGAAGTCCTTGGCGGGTCGGATCAAGGAAAACCCCAAGGCTTTTTACTCTTATGTGAGGAATAAAAGAATGACCAGGGTGAGGTTAGGGCCGGTCAAGGACAGCAGTGGGAACTTGTGTATGGAGTCAGAAGAGATAGGCGAGGTGATGAATGAATACTTTTCTTCAGTGTTCACCAAGGAGAGGTGCCATGTTTTTGAGGATGAGAAGGTGTTACAGGCTAATAGGCTGGAGGAAATAGATGTTCGGAGGGAGGATGTCCTGGCAGTTTTGAATAAACTGAAGGTCGATAAGTCCCCTGGGCCTGATGAAATATATCCTAGGATTCTTTGGGAGGCAGGGGATGAGATTGCAGAGCCTTTGGCTTTGAGCTTTGGGTCCTCGCTGTCCACGGGGATGGTGCCAGAGGACTGGAGAATGGCGAATGTTGTTCCTCTGTTTAAGAAAGGGAATAGAAATGACCCTGGTAATTATAGACCGGTTAGTCTTACTTCGGTGGTTGGTAAATTGATGGAAAAGGTCCTTAGGGATGGGATTTACGACCATTTAGAAAGATGCGGATTAATCCGGGATAGTCAGCACGGATTCGTGAAGGGCAAATCGTGCCTCACAAATTTGATAGAATTTTTTGAGGAGGTAACTAAGTGTGTTGATGAAGGTAGGGCAGTTGATGTCATATACATGGATTTTAGTAAGGCATTTGATAAGGTCCCCCATGGTCGGCTTATGATGAAAGTGAGGAGGTGTGGGATAAAGGGAAAGTTGGCCGATTGGATAGGTAACTGGCTGTCTGATCGAAGACAGAGGGTGGTGGTGGATGGAAAATTTTCGGATTGGAGACAGGTTGCTAGCGGAGTGCCACAGGGATCAGTGCTTGGTCCTCTGCTCTTTGTGATTTTTATTAATGACTTAGAGGAGGGGGCTGAAGGGTGGATCAGTAAATTTGCTGATGACACCAAGATTGGTGGAGTAGTGGATGAGGTGGAGGGGTGTTGTAGGCTGCAAAGAGACATAGATAGGATGCAAAGCTGGGCTGAAAAATGGCAAATGGAGTTTAACCCTGATAAATGTGAGGTGATTCATTTTGGTAGGACTAATTTAAATGTGGATTACAGGGTCAAAGGTAAAGTTCTGAAGACTGTGGAGGAACAGAGAGATCTTGGGGTCCATATCCACAGATCTCTAAAGGTTGCCACTCAAGTGGATAGAGCTGTGAAGAAGGCCTATAGTGTGTTAGCTTTTATTAACAGGGGGTTGGAGTTTAAGAGCCGTGGGGTTATGCTGCAACTGTACAGGACCTTGGTGAGACCACATTTGGAATAATGTGTGCAGTTCTGGTCACCTGACTATAAGGAGGATGTGGAAGCGCTGGAAAGAGTGCAGAGGAGATTTACCAGGATGCTGCCTGGTTTAGAGGGTAGGTCTTATGAGGAAAGGTTGAGAGAGCTGGGGCTGTTCTCTCTGGAGCGGAGGAGGCTGAGGGGAGACTTAATAGAGGTTTATAAAATGATGAAGGGGATAGATAGAGTGAACGTTCAAAGACTATTTCCTTGGGTGGATGGAGCTATTACAAGGGGGCATAACTATAGGGTTCGTGATGGGAGATATAGGAAGGATATCAGAGGTAGGTTCTTTATGCAGTGAGTGGTTGGGGTGTGGAATGGACTGCCTGCAGTGATAGTGGAGTCAGACACTTTAGGAACATTTAAGCGGTTATTGGATAGGCACATGGAGCACACCAGGATGATAGGGAGTGGGATAGCTTGATCTTGGTTTCAGATAAAGCTCGGCACAACATCGTGGGCCGAAGGGCCTGTCCTGTGCTGTACTGTTCTATCTATCTATCTATCCATTTTGGTCAGAAAAATACAAAGACAACTTATTATCTAAATGGAGAGAAACTTCAGTGTGCTTCATTGCAGAGGGATCTGGGTGTCTTTGTGTATGAATTGCAGAAAACTAGTATACAGGTACAGCCGGTAATAATGAAGGCAAATGGAATTTTAATATTTATTGCTAAAGGAATAGAGTATAGAAGTAGCGATGTGTTGCTGGAACTGTACAAGGCATTAGTGAGACCGCACTTGGAATATTGTGTACAGTTTTGGATCCCTTACTTGAGGAGGGATGTAATTGCATTAGAGGCAGCTCAGAGGAGGTTCACTAGATTATTTCCAGGGATGAAGGGTTTGTTTTATGAAGAGAGATTGAACAGTTTAGGCCTATATTGTCTAAAGTTGAGAAGAATGAGAGGAGATCTGACTGAGGTGTACAAGGTGATAAGGGGGATTGACAAAGTAGATGTGGAGAGGATGTTTCCTCTTGTTGGGTAATCTAGAACAAGAGGTTCTAGATTTAGGATAAGGAGTGGCAGATGTAAAACAGAAATGAGGAGCAATTACTTCTCTCAAAGGGTCGTGAGTCTGTATAATTCACTACCCCAGAGTGCAGTGGATGCCAGGACATTGAGTAAATTTAAGTAAGAGGTGGACAGATTTTTAATTAGTAAGGGTTTGAAGAGTTATGCTGCATGGGCAAGTATGTGGAGTTGAGGCTGAGATGAGATCAGCCATGATCATATTGGCAGAGCAGGCTCGAGTCTGAATTGCCTACTCCTGCTCCTAGTTCTTATGCTCTTAGGTACTACTGGGGGAGCAACAGCATCCCAAAGTCTCTCGAGTGCTCATGAGGAGGAGACGCTGACATTGTGAGCAGGCGGAGCAGGGATTGCTAAAAGCTGAGGAATGCTCATTATAAGTAATCGCAGCCTCACATGCTTTTGCAGTCTATTACAATATTTTTACACTCGGGTGCTATTACTTCATGGGGGAGTTTCACTTTGTGCACAGCTCATCAAGTTCTTCTGTTTTTCACAACATAAAAGAGAGCTTGCAGAAAGAGACTGGTCAAGACCAATCTGGCACTTCTGTTGTGGACCTAGCTACCATTTTCCTCAGCAATTGACTTGCACAAAGAGCAATATGGAGACACGGCTCAGACAGAAGTAATTAGTCAATGGGTCTACGGGGACAGGGTGAAGGGTGGGCCTGGGTAAGATGCTCTGTTGGAGACTTGCCACAGAGTCAATGGGCCAAATGGCCTCCTTCTGAACTGTAGGGATTCTGTGATATTACATTAGATCCACTGTAATAAAAAAAAATCCAGTAATGTGTTAGCACAATCACGAGATTGAACAGAAAGCCAGTGTCACCATTCAGCCTATGGACCCAAGAAAATCCAGGCTGGCAATGCTCAGAATGGTTCCTTCCCACTCACTCAGCACAAGAAGGCTGGTTTGTGACCGATGGAGATTTTTGATTCGAGGTGGTTGGCTCCTTGGCAACTAAACTCCCCAATTCCCAGACATGGGAAGCTGGGGAAGTGCCAGAGGTCAAGTTTTAGGTTTCCTGTACAACTAAGTATAGGACACACAGGGAGAGTCTACAGAAAGTCTGCTGAGATTTGTGAAGGGAGTTAGTTTTAGGACAGCAATGTTTCCCTCAGTAAGCATAATGCCAACCATTTTGAGAAATTATTGTGCAGGGAAAGCAGATTTAAGTGACGTTATGGATTTCTTTGTTATTTCTATATTGGAGAGTGTGCTATGAATTAAGGTTTACGTTAATATTACTCTGTTCATATATTGCTCACATATAGATAATACGGTATTCAGTTCATATAGCAAGGGTTTTCATCATTACAAACACATTACATTATCCCATGCGTAGATGTAGGACACTAAATTTATAGTCTGAAGAGATATTTTATCACGCACATATTTTTTTCACACTGAGTGGTTCAGGTCTGGAAAGCACTGCCTGGAAATGTGGTGGAGGCAGGTTCAATTGAGGCATTCAGGAGGGCATGAGATGAATGTTTCTATTCAGGTAATGTGCAGGGGTATGGGGAAAATGTAGGGGAATGCACTGAGCCACAGTGTTTGGAGAGCCAGTGCAGACAAGATGGGCCAAATGGCGTCCTCCTGCACCATAACAATTCTGCGATATTGTGAACAATTTTTTTAACTGCTCATTCAAAGAGGTGACCAGGCTGGGGGCTTGAGCTGGTTTAGCGCAAGACACCATCTTGTTTGAGGAGTCGTTCGAGATGTAGGCGTTATGAGTGGCTGCCTGGAGGATCGCTCAGGGCATGATTTCCACGTAATTACTTTTCCTGCTACTGTTCATTAAGAAGTGTGGATGGAATTCTGTGACAAGTGCTTTCCCCAATGCCATCTCCTAGCAGTGGCCAGTTACTGGGAGTAAATTAGTCACAGTTGAGGATTTTGAATATTACTTGAACGCCCTTTACTATTCACTTGCAAATTTTGAGGAGGACGAAGAAACATCAGGAGACTTCCTGTGACACTGACTTCATCAATACTCTATCAACATTTATTCTGAAAACTCTGAGGATTTCACCGAAAATGAGTGAGTTCTGTGTGGCTCAATCTATTGGAGTCACCAGGAGGAAGTTGATGCTTAATCATGGACCTGAATTTGTCAGATGGCAGGGATTCAACTCCTGGAGAGTCGACACACATCCCAACTGACTCCAACAGGCCCGCTGCCACGTTACACTCAATTGACTGTCGATTGGCAGTAGATGGGATTTCCATCCATACTTGGGAGGAAGTCCCCCTCACCCAGGCACAGCACTGTAATGGCCGGAAGAGGTACTGCAGTGCCATGCCTGGCACTAAGTGCAGTGAAGATAAGTCGCAAAAGTCATGACCCTGGGGGTCATGAGGGGCTGATTGGATTATCAGCGGATAGGCTGGGGGAGGAGGTGTCCAAAGGTATCTGGTCCATGAGGGGAGGGCGCACCCAGTGAAAAGGGGGCTTCCAATAGAGGCACCTCCCCTGCCTTTTCACCCGAGGTCAAGAATGTTAACTTTTTCTATTTCCCACCCTGAGTTATTCGGCACTTGCCAGCCTGAAAATGAGACAGGGCAGGAAAGTTCCATTAACAGGGGCAAGGGTGGGCTTCCTGTCCAAAGCCTTGCCCACCCACTGTAAAATCGCATCCAGATCACGGTGGGTGGGATCCCAGAGGGAGTCCTGACCATGTCATTTCACGCCATGTAAATTCAGGCCATGGACATCTTGCTGGGTGTCCCTATTGGTCTGCAGGAGGAATGGGAGTAGGATCTGAAGGCAGATAGAGGAGCACCTACTGCTACAGCGAGGTGAGCTGAACCCCTTCCCCCCTCCAAGTACAGAACTTATGCCCTCTCACTAAATCCCTGAGCCATCCAGAAATGTGCCACTGAGTGAGAGCCATCACTTTCCACACCTTCGATGGACATGGATGTGTAAAGTCCACGCATACTGCTCCAGGAAACTCGCATTCAAGCAGCATTCGAAGGCTGAACCTACAGGTCCCTGTTTTAGCAATTAGGACCAAAATTGGCACCTGTTTTTACCGTTGCATCAAAGTAACCTCAAAGTGAGCTTGACGTTTGCAACATCAGAATTTGTATTCCATGTGAGTACAAAGACTCACATAGAATACGAGGAGACGATGGCCTAGTGGCATGATTGCAAAACTATTAATCCAGAAACTCAGTTGATGTACTGGGATCCCGGGTTCGAATCCTGCCATGGCAAAGGGTGGAATTTGAATTCAACAAAAAATATCTGGAATTAAAAATCTACCGATGACCATGAAACCATTGTTGATTGTCGGAAAAACTCATTTGGTTCACAAATGTCTTTTAGGGAAGGAAATCTGTCGTCCTTACCTGGTCTAGCCTACATGTAACTCCATGTGGTTGACCCTCAACTGCCCTCTGAAATGGCCTAACAAGCCCCTCTCTGAACAGGCCTAATAAGCCCCTCAGTTCAAGGGCAAATGCTGGCCAGCCAGGGATGCCCACGTTAAAAAAAAAAGTTTTATAACACAAATGTAATTAGCCATCTGTGATTGCCACTGTTGAAATATACTACATTGACCAAATAAGTAGGTTGAAAAATCCCTGTATAGGAATTTCCGTTCTGCAACCAATAATAAGTAACAGCAACTCTGAATTTGTTGCAAGTTCCTCTTTACCTGATCTCTTTCTTTTTAGCACCCATCCCATCCTTTCTATCTCAGTAACTTTGATGTCAATTCAATGGCTTACATTTCCATACTAAATTGGTGAAAATGACAGAGCTCGACCCAAATTCCAACTATATAAAGTCTCCAGCTTCATTTGGCACCCCTAGCGAACTTCATCCCCCCTCAGCTACAGAGGCACTTTGCCAGTCAACTTTCTTCGCATTCAGCTCTGACTGCCTATTCATTGAATCTAACCACCACATCTAGTCGATCTCGATCTCATTCCCCTTCCAGGCCCTCACCCTCTTACAGGCCAGTTTCCTATCTCTGCAATTTCAGATCATGAACTGAAACAAATCTGACAAGTGAAGTCTTTTAAATCTTGTTCTAAATCACAAACTAATGGGTACGCCAATCTTTCCAAAATGCTGACAATCTTATCTTTCAATGTACCGTACCACTTATATTAATGATTGGCGTTGTAATGACTGTGGTCACAGATAAGGGAAACAGCATCACTCAATACAGCATTGATTAAGAAAGAAAATGAATAATCCAATGAAGATAATTAATAAATTTAATAAAGCGTTCTGCAGCATTTTTGGCAAATACGCGTATGAATTTTGCCCTGCACATGTCATTATTTTATGGGTTCTATTTTCACATGTGTTTTCCACAATTAGTGCACGATTCTAAAAGGCCCTTGTCTCACTGCCTTTACTGCAGGAAATAATTTGCTCTCAGTCGAACATTTTGGCCTGCCAAATTGTTGGCCCTAAATACTTCTGGTTCCGCTTCATAGCTTTCTCAGAATTTTTTAATGCGTGGTGCTGTCTTCTAGGCTGGGGTGCTTTGTGTCTTGGTATGTTTCTACCACATCCTTTTATGGATGAAAAGGAAAATAATACCAGTAAGCTGTTTTTTTTCTCTTTTCTTTGCAAACAGAACGAAGACAACACAACATTTGTTTAGCCCTAAGAAAGGAAAACTGCTTGGTCCATAATAGCACATCGCGCTCTGTAATAACAGTTGCAGCGATAATAAATTTATCACATCTCGTATGATTTCAGCAGTATTATTATTTTGGGATTGGAAGTTGCTCATGTGCACATTATAAAACTGAGGAGATCCCAGAGAGCGATATTAAGTATCCAGCCCATCTCAAGAGGATAATGTTTTCCTGAAGTTAAGTTGAAAATGTATTGAAGTTGGCTTCCTTGCATAAAAAAATAGTCAAGGTGCAGGTGGTTAAAAGTTTAGTGTCCCATTGGGTAGGTAATGGGGCCTATATTTGGTTTTAAACTATACATTGGTTAATCCCTACAATGTGTAGAATGTCGGTACAGTATTTTTAGATTGCTCTAAGCTCCTGGACTTTTAATTTAGGTTCTGCAAACTTCTCTAATATACAATGAACCTTAGTCATTTTTTAAAAATATAATTGCAGTAATCTAGATCTGATAGTCCCGACATCTAAAATGGCCAGGTACGTGGAACTCCTGAGTTGGTTGATTTCATATGTAAGAAATTGATTTGAAACTAACAAGTAGATTGCTGAAAAAGGGAGCACAGTAACTTTAGATGTTGTTGATGTAAAATTTTCAGACTAATTAATTTCAGCGATAAATTTGCAGGGCACTAAAAACTGATCGTTGAGTAGAAGCAGAGGCTGCAGAGTTCTGGCACTTTAGTTTAGATCTTGGTTTGGGATCAGTAACTGCTTCAGGGCAATGTGTGTGGACAACGCTGACTTACAACATTGTTCCCGTTGACATGTAGCTGAATACAGTATCGCTGGAAAGGGTTGAGGATAAATTCTGGAAGGGAAAAGAAAAAATGGGCTATAGTAAAGAGTAGGGGAGTGGGACCAATTGGATCGTTCTACCAACGTAGCACAGTTCTATGATTCTAGACTGCACGGCCACTTACGCTGTTCATAGAATCATAGAATCCCTACAGTGCGGAAGGAGGCCATTCGGCCCATCAAGTCTGCACCGACCACAATCCCACCCAGGCCCTACCCCCATATCCCTCCATATTTACCCGCTAATCCCTCTAACCTACACATCTCAGGACACTAAGGGACAATTTTTAGCATGGCCAATCAACCTAACCCGCACATCTTTGGATTGTGGGAGGAAACTGGAGCGCCCGGAGGAAACCCACGCAGACACGAGGAGAATGTGCAAACTCCACACAGACAGTGACCCAAGCCGGGAATCGAACCCAGGTCCCTGGAGCTATGAAGCAGCAGTGCTAACCACTGTGCTACCGTGCCACCCCTGTACAGCTGTTCTGTACTAAGATAATGCGCGCCAACATCTGTCCAACATATCGAAATAAGAAGACGCATAGAATCCCTACAGTGCAGAAAGAGGCCATTTGGCCCATCAAGCCTGCACTGACAACAATTGGAATTTGTGGGCGGCATGGTGGAACAGTGGTTAGCACTGCTGCCTCAGAGCGCCAGGGACCCAAGTTCAATTCCGGCCTTGTGTCACTGTCTGTGGAGTTTGCACATTCTCCCCATGTCTGCGTAGGTTTCACTCACATTGTCTGTACCTTTAAGACTTGATTAGCTGTAAAGACTCGCATTTCAATCATTATTCATTATTCTGTAAATTGAGTTTGTGTCTTTATATGCCCTGTTTGTGAACAGAACTCCCACTCACCAGACGAAGGAGCAGCGCTCCGAAAGCTAGTGACGTTTGCTACCAAATAAACCTGTTGGACTTTAACCTGGTGTTGTTAGACTCCTTACTGTGACCTCCCCTGTAGCCAGTGAGGATACAAAGATTTCTCTCAAGGCCCCAGCAATTTCCTCCCTTGCCTCTCTCAGTACTCTGGGGTATATCCCATTAGGCCCTGGGGACTTGCCTACCTTAATGTTTCTCAAGAACCCCAATATCTCCTCCTTTTTGATCTCAACATGACTCAAACTATCTAACTATCTACAATAGGGCCTGGGTGGGATTGTGGTCGGTGCAGACTCGATGGGCCAAATGGCTTCCTTCTCCACTGTAGAGATTCTATGAATCTATGAATCCCACACAGGCCCTATCCCCGTAACCCCACGTATTTTACCCTGCTAATCCCCCTGATACTAAGGAGCAATCAACCTGACCCACACATCTTTGGACTGTGGGATGAAACTGGAGCACCCGGGGGAAACCCATGCATACATGGGGAGAAAGTGCAAACTCCACACAGACAGATACCCGAGGTCGGAATCGAACCTGGGTTCCTGGCACTGAGAGGCAGCGGTGCTAACCACTGTGCCACCGTGCAGGTGAAGTTGGTGAAGAGCAGCTCAGCTCTTTTACGAACACTAAACCTTTCAGGATCAATCCAAAGTTTTAAGAAAATTGCTTTATGCTCATTGCTGTCGTATTTCAGTTGTATGTTTGAAGCAAGGTGAGACTTGATGTCTCATGATAGCCTTGCTCATCAGTTAAGCAAATTTATCCCGACTGACTGCAGATTTTGTGTTGATGTGTGAAAATTGATTTTTTTGTAGCACAAAATCAACAATATCATTGTCCCTTGGACATTTACTTAGAGGAAAACTCTTTGGTCAGTTAGGGAGGCAAGGAATGGACCCGAGTTTTATGAATGGATTCAAACTTCAATCACATTTTATTTGCATCCTTGTGCTTTCAGATTGCTCTTACTCTGTTGGTGTAACAGAATGAGTGGACTGTCTGTGGATACCATTTGTACAAATACACGAAGAGTCAATTTGTGTTCAGAATATTGCTTTTGGAATCATTTGGATGGAGAATGAGCATTTTGCAGGACAAAGCAGCTTTAGATACCGTGCATGTTCCCTGCATTAATTTGAATTGATCTGTACTTGCAAGCATACAAAAATTGATGGACAGGAAACAATTCACCAGTTCATTTACTCTGTCCCATTTACTTGAGAGCCCAGTGCATATGCTTAGTATTAATAGGTAACAGCTCATTTAAGACCAACCTCAACCTATTGTTTGTACAGATTTGAAAATGAGAAATGATTTTCAGAAGTCACAAGAACCTCCAGCCATGGACATTCCCCGGTGTCTGATGAAAGGCCTTTACAAGCCATTAAACAGAAGCAGCAGAGGAACGCAGGAACAGTGGTCTATTTAGTCTCACAAGCCTGCCCTGCTATTCAATGAGTTCATGGCTGATCTGAAAACTAACTCAATATACCTACCTTTAACGCCCTTTGATAATAAAAAGCTGTCAAACTCAGATTTTACATTTATGATTAATCTTGTATCGCTTGCCGTTTGCGGAGTGAGTTCCAAATTCCTACCCTCCTTTGGGCCTGAATTTAATGGCTGCAGCAGTGCCCCCATCGACCAGCCAGAAGGCCAGTCAGTGGCTGCCCCTGCAGTGGCCTGTTCCGGGAGCCCCAATGGAATTTAATCCCAGTTGAGCATTTAACTACCCCGCAGGCAGGGTTTCCAGGGCATTCAGAAGCAGGGCGCACCCCCGAGAGCTACCAGCCAATTGGAGGCGGGAGCGGTGGCCATTGCTATTACCACAGGAGGCCAGAATGAAGAGCAACCGTGGAGACTCTGGTGGAGAGGTAAGTGAGGCTGGCAGTCAAGGTGTGCCCTGGCTAAGAGGTAGTGGGGGTTAGGTTGGAAGCATGGGCTCTTCTTGGGGTGGGGGTCCTCTGTTGCGCCCAGAATGCCTGAGCAGGAGGCACCCCCCTACCCCTTCCACTCTGCAGGCAGGAACCCAGATCATGGCAGTTTGCCCAAATGCTGTGCCCCCCCCCCTTTGCAACTCTTTGAATAGCAACAGTGACGGTATGAGGCCCTTAAGGGACCATTCATTGGTGGAAGTTAGGATGATTAGAGATTGCAGAGTTCTGAAATGCAGAGGGATTAGAGTGTCCTCGTGCACAAATAGCACAAATGTTAGTAGGCAGGTTCAACGGGTAATTAGGAAAACTACTAAAATGTTATTGTTTGTTGCATGGGGAATCGACTACAAGACTAGGGAAGTTACGCTTCAGTTACAAAACAGAAAATGCTGGAAAATCTCAGCAGGTCTGACAGCATCTGTGGAGAGAGAATAGAGCCAATGTTACAAGTCTGGATGACCCTTTGTCAGTATTTCTTATTATTTCAAGAAAATTTCAATTAATCCTTTTACAATTGACATCAACTTTTAAAAGTCCTTTTCAACATTCTTAAGTACAATAGCAGATTTGACAGCCACTTTAAAGAAATTACATATTTTCCGTATGATGCTGCTCCCGGGTCAAAAGGTCACATCGCGACTTATTTAGTAATGAGCACCAGGGATTATCATATTGCACAATGTAGTTCCAAATGTGTAAGTTTTAGGACCTTGTGAAATCAGACTCATAGGCTGAAATTTTCCAGCTGTTCCTGCCAGAGGGAGAGGCTGATATCCTGCTGCAGGTTCTCCAGCAGCAGACGGTGCGAACAATGGAAAACCCCAATGGAAGATCCTGCAACCGGCCAATGGCGGGCCACCTCCACTGCCACAAAATATGCCGGGGGGAGTGGGGGGATAAAACAAAACCTTGCTGTTCGAAAACCTTTGTGTGGTGGAGAGTTTGTGGAGTGCAGGTGAGGTGACTTTCAACTGCCCCAAACAGAGGAAAATTGTAGAGGAACCCTCGCTGCTCTTTCGCTGCTTTACTTGACAGGCCTAAAAATGAATGCACAACATAGCCATCTGTTTTGGGCGTACACATGTCCAGATATGCAGGCAGTGGTGCTAAGACTTCCTTCAAGGCCTGACCTGTCAGCCATCTCCTCCACATAGGTACTGTCCAATTTCCTGCAACATGCAATAGTGTGCCCGTTTGGCATCTTCAGTTAGCCGACTGCATTCAAACCTGAAAATGGTTCAGACCTCCCAATGCTGCCTTAGATCTGGGGACACAGCTGTACCGTTTTCATGCCCATTTTGGATGAACTTTTAAAATTTGGTCCCCCACAATGTGTAATTAAATCATGCAGGAATCATCTTTCCACTGTTAAACTGCATTGTTTGTTATCACACATGCTGATTATGGAATTTGATGTCCCATACCTGTTAGATATATGAAGCTGAGAGTTGAGCAATCAGGGTACACCTCGGGAGCACCTCCTGTGGGATACTCCCATCAGTTAGACTTAGTTTTATAGCATTTTTCACATCTTGAGGAAGAAGTAGGTAAATAAACAGTTAGCAGCTGTGAAGCCAAAACCTATTTCTCCCCTATGTCACAGGCAGTAATGGCTAAGTAATTAATTGCAAATGAAACCTTAGATCTGAATGCACAGCACAAGTGTAATAAAGTTAGAGGTTAAATAGCCCCGATGTACTGTCTTGTCATTAAAAGTTGTTTAAGCCTCAGCTCCCAGCTCAGTGTGGTCCTCACCTCTGTTGGCTTATGAAAGTCACCCCTGTTGTTTTCTTGAAACAAATATTGTGATTGTTTAAACAGATTCATGGTGAGCTGTTGAAAGACTCCAAAATAATTGCCACACGAATGCCAGGTATGACGTTGAAAGCTAATAAATCATGTGAGACCCTTTTCTTCTTACTCCCGACTCATTCCGTGTGAGCAAATGTGTTGAGGAATGTTTTGTTAGAAAGTTTTATTCTTACTCTTTTTTGCAATGTTCATTTTACTTAGGTGCCCCAAATGAATGTGAGCATTGTTTTAACAAAGTTTATTTGGGAATGGTACCCAGATCCCCAACTTAACTAAAGTATTTCCCACTTTTCTAGTGCAAGTCACAATGGCTAGGATTTAGTACAAAGGGAGAGCTTGTCATCAAAGAAAACTTTGGTGAGAGATCTAGAGATCTTTGGTGATTTTGGGTTTAACTCTCTCACTTTGCATTGGATTGCAATGCCGTTTAATGGGGATTTCCAGCATCAAACTGCATTGATATCAAGCTGTCCAAACAGCCAATCACATTAAAGAATTCTCAAAGACAGCCAACCAGGAAATGAAAAGCACTCATCATTAACTCACTTTTTAAAATGTTTGCAGGGAGCGAAATAAAGATTGGGGCATACACTTGGGATTAAGGAAGAAACTGAAATATCAGCAACAATTTTTTTTAAATGCATATTTTAAAAATCTAGTTTAAAGATGTAGCAATCATTCATTATGGAAATGCTTAATAAATCACCACAAGGACAAAATGGGTGGGATTTTCTTGTGGTTCTTGCTGGAACTTCCAGTCCCATCAATGGCAACGCGGGTGGTGAATTCCACAGTGGCGGGCAAGCCATGCAAACCATTGTAGGTGCAATTTTCCTGCCCCACTGTGCTGGTCAGGTAGTGCAGCGGGGCAGGAAATGTAAGTGGGAGGCTAAAAATCTAATTCCCACCCAGTGGCTGACAGGTCAGAAAGCTTGTGTGGCTTTTGCTACCAAATAAACCTGTTGGACTTTAACCTGGTGTTGTTAAACTTCTTACTGTGTTTACCCCAGTCCAACGCCGGCATCTCCACATCAGGTCACGATACTCCCAGGTCTTTTTTTTTCCGCAAAATCAGCTTCCCGCCGGGGAATATATTCATGATCTCATTTGAATCCCTTTAATGAACTCTGGATTATTTGATTTCACTGATTGCCAGCTCAGGCTGGGTTGGCAGTGGATGGGGTGGGTTCACAGCACAGTTTGTGACGCGGAACAGCGCATGACAGACCTCAACTTCAGGATTTCTTTATTAATCTGCGCTTGTACTAAATCCTTAAACTGCAGCCGGACTCTGAGCTAATAATGGTGAACCTTAACAGCCAAAACACCGTACATCCGTTAATCTGTGCGCAGGGCTGATTTTTGTTGTGAGTCTCTGGATTGTCTTCAGCACTTTTTTTGAGCCTTGGGAAGGTCTGAACATTTCCGATCATCCCTGAAGATGAAAGTAAAATAATGTGCATAAAATCATAGAATCCTACAGGGCAGAAGGAAGCCATTCAGCCTATCAAGGCTGCACTGACAACAATCTCACTCGAGCCCTTTATTTACCATTAATCCCCCTGACACTAAGGGACAATTTGGCATGGCCAATACACCTAGCCCGCACATCTTTGGAGTGTGGGAGGAAACCGAAGGAAACCACACAGACACGGAGAGAACGTGCAAACTCTGCACAGACAGTGACCCGAGACCGGAGTTGAACCTGGGTCCCTGGCAGTGTGAGGAGCAGTGCTAACCACTGTGCCAAAACACCGTCCGCGGATGTTGCAAGTCCTTCATTGTGGGGTGCACCTTGGAATATTTGCACGTAATGGGGACCTTATGTTCACACAAGTGAGAACCATGAATGAAAGTTGGGGATGATGGACTTGTAAATTGGTAGGGATACCAATTGGAGATCACAAATGGAAGAAATTAGGTTGAAGTGCTGACTTGGTGCCACTCAGAAAATTGCTAAGATATTGATGTAAAAAAACACTCTCAGCATAATCAGTCACACAGGTTTCGGATTATACTCAAGCCCAAGCATTGGATTTGCACGGCAGTCCTCCTTTGTTTGAAAAGAGCACACATCTCCTCCCTAATAATTTCATCCTTAAATGTGGGGTTTGCTTAAAGAGGGCCCCGAGTGACTTCCTGCAGTTCAGTGTGTGAATAGTATTATTCAAGACCACCCTTGGTGCAGCTGTGAGTGTGGCAGGTGGTCCTTAAACTCTGACTAAGAAAAACAGAGCCAACGGGGGTGGGAGGTGGTGGAGTTGGGAAGCTGTACGTGATGTTGCATGGTGGTGGTCTTAGAATTGAAGAATTCTGACAGCAAGTTTCTCTGTGGTTTAGCACATCTGTATTAGTAGAAATTTGCAATTCGCTGAATACATTGTCAAGCAGTTACTCACCTGCTTTCGTCAGCAAGTCCTATATTTTAGGCAGTAGTTTACCAGATCGTGAACAATAAAGCACATTGTGCTGTACTAGTGTGCTGATGTGGTATATTTTTACGCGGCGAGGCTATTTATAATCCGCATATTATTATAGACAACAGCAATTACTGGCCATGCACAAATTCCAAGCTATTTACATAGGAAATCAGTTACATTTCTTTTCAATTGGGAAAATTCCCCAAACCCACAGGGGTGTACTTAAAATGCCGCTTTTGGTCTTCGATTGAATAGCTGAGTTTTCAGCTGTAGGTGTTTTGGGATCTAGGCTGACCTAACAACCAACATTTAGTGGTGCAAATCGAGACCTAATGAGCGTTTAAATCAGCTTTATTTGGCAAATGTTGAACAAAATCTCAGAAGACATTTTAAGATTAGCTACCAGCCTGAATTTATTGAGCAGATACCCATCCTGTCGACAGGGGCCTTCTGCGGTATTGTACACTCATGTAATTTAGTTGCTTTGTTGCACTTCTACGCATAGTTTCAATTTCTGGAATCCAATACCATTATTTATTCGAAGCCTCAAAGAAATGCTAATACGAGATCCTGACACCCCCAATTAAATGTGAATAAAATTCTGACTGAACGATATTAAACTGTTGAAGACTGATAATTTTGCTGCAAAAGATAACTCGTTTTTGTTCATTTTATATTATCATTCTGACCTTCACGTTTATAATTCACTTTTGATTTAAACTTCCTTAATTAACCCATTCAAATAGAAAGCTATGACATTTCCTGGTTTCCGACTGTGCTGCCACAGAATAACATTGGCTTGTATGTGCTAAAAACGCTACTCACTATTGAGTTAAACCTAGTGGATCAGAGATTCAACTTAATGAACCCCAGACTGTGAAGTGAAGATTAAGATTGAGTTATGGAGTCTCTGAATCAGTATATTTCAGACATGGAAAGTTAGTTTGGACGTTTCATTGACTGTTCTGGTTGAGAACCAAGCTTAATTTGAACTCGGCAGGAGTGGTTGCAGGGACAGTCTGCTGAAACTCTGTTTCCTGGGGTCAGAGTTAACACACAGGAGAATAAAATCCATGTTCAGGGTCAGCCAGTGCTAATAATGGCTACAAGAAGACAAGTCTGGACCTGAACTGAAAATTAAGTACGTTTTCCCAGTTAAAAGCTTAACCTGAAAGCAAATAAAAAGGTTTAAAAGTTTATTTATTAGTGTCACATGTAGGCTTACATTAACACTGCAGTAAAATTTATAAAATTTATTTATTATTTATTACCCTATTCGGGTACTCTAAGGGAGAATTTAGCATGGCCAATGTACCTAACCAGCACTTTGGGAGGAACCGGAGCACCCGGAGGAAACCCACACAGACAGTCACCCAAGCAGGGAATCTAACCCATGTCCCTGGCGCTGTGAGGCAGCACTGCTAACCGTTGTGTCGCCATGCCCTCATTAACATTTTGGCTTGCTGTGGACATTCTCATTGTATCAGTGGCATAGGAAGCTCCTGTGAGCAGACTTTATCATACTTCTTGAGTTAACTCCTACTGTCTAATATCTACTATACAATAGCACAACCTTAGGGGATCTTACAATATGAGCTAGATGCTGTGCCTTTGTCACATGCCCTTGTTGCACTGCTCCAGTCTTGTGATCAATGGAACTGATGAACCCTCTGGTGGGATGAGGTCAATGACAAATCAAGACACTGGCTTATTTTACAAAAGTAGCAATTCTAACTTTGTTTAAACTGCTTCTACAACACAATACAACAAAATAGCTTGGATGGAGAAGAAAACATTCACTTTTATCTCAGTAAGGGTGGCGTAGTGGTTAGCATTGCTGCCTTTCGATTCCAGGCTTGGGTCACTGTCTGTGTGGAGTGTGCACGTTCTCCCCGTGTCTGCGGGTTTCCTCCGGGTGCTCCGGTTTCCTCCCACAGCCCAAAAGACCTGCTGGTTAGGTGCATTGACCATGCTAAATTCTCCCTCAGTGTACCTGAACAGGTGCTGGAGTGTGGCGACTAAGGCATTTTCATAGTAACTTCATTGCAGTGTTGATGTAAACCTACTTGTGACACAAATAAATAAAAATTAAACTTTGAAATTAAAAATTAACACAAAGCCCATCGAAACGAAAGACTTACTAACTTGCCAACATTTATTTATATCAGGTGATGCTAATAAATCTTTACAAGAAAAATTTCATCTTTTCTTTCTTAATGTAATCTTTGTTCCTACACTGTTCACTCTGTTATCTGATAAAGCCTCTTCAAACCTGCTGGATTTATATTTTTCTCTCAGTTCTCCTCTTAAAAAGCAGAACTCTTTTTCTTCTCTGTTCACAACTCGCTATCTGGCTAACAAAGAAACCTGGCTATCAGCCCAGAGCACCTGCCAGGATTTTCTTAGTCATGTGATGATCTTCCAGCCCATCCTTCTCTACACCTCATCCTTTGGTTGAGATGCTAAACCAAGGTTGTTAAAGTTACTTGTTCACGTGGGTATAAAAAATCCCAATGGCCCTTGTTCCAATCACTACCGTCCTATACAAAGTTGTGCGTGAGGTTCCTCTGTTATCCCGGCCAAACATTTTCATCCACAAACACCCGCAGTAGCAGATTAACTTGTCAATTACCTGACCCATGTATGAGGGACGTTGGTGGTGCAGTATTGCTGCCATGTTTGCTCATGCAAGTCATTAGATTTAAAATTGAAAATCCAATGCCTTTTAAATGTCTATATGAAATAGGATGAATAAACCTGACTAATTAACACTTGGCAAAATAAATATCTGTGAAAAATAATTATTAATGCCTAAAATGAATGCTTTTTGTTTCCATATTTTCCCATGCTCGCAGTTTGCAATATTCAATATTCAAATTAGACCAAATATCTTGTTTGGCATCACCAATATTGCTGGGGAGTTCTTACATTCTGACGGTTATTTTGCACATTAGTGAACGCTCCTCAAGTGTTTCTCTCTTGTAACATGTTCCACACGAAACTGATGCAGTAATAAATCTTTCAGTAATTCGCAAGAATACCAAATCTCAAAGGGAGCAATAGTTTATTCTGCATGGTTTCTGTGACTGAAACATAAGATGAGAAGGGTATAAACTGGTGTTTGCTTTGAAATTTGGTATTCTTGCCAATCTGTCCTGATGAGTGTGAGACAAAAAAATTTTGATAGCATGTGTCTTGTTTTCAGCAATCCTTAAGTTCTGTACTACCAAGCGACTGACAACTTTTAAATACATTTGTTACAAGAAATCTACGCAACTTCAAACATAGGAATATAAAGCGAATATAAAGATTACCAAGTTGAAAATTGTCAGCCTCTTTTCAGATTCTAATCTAATTATCCAATTCTCATTTCGATTTTTATTTAAGTCCCTTCCCTAATGAATCCCTTCTTCCTTAATGAATATCTCCTTGGCTGATTGGACTTCAGGGTATCTTTTTTTTTATTCATTCGTGGGACATGGGTATCGCTGGCCTACCACCATTTATTGCCCATTTCTAGTTGCCCAAGGACAGTTGAGAGTCAACCACATTGCTGTGGCTCTGGAGTCACATGTAAGCCAGACCAGGTAAGAATGGCAGATTTCCTTCCCTAAAGGGCATTAGTGAACCAGATGGGTTTTTCCGGCAGTTGACAATGGTTTCATAGTCATCGGTAGATTCTTAATTCCAGATATTTTTTATTGAATTCAAATTCCACCACCTGTCGTGGCGGAATTCGAACCTGGATCCCCAGAACATTAGCTGAGTTTCTGGATTAATAGTCTAATGATAACACCACTAGGCCATCACTTCCTCCATCGCCTCCCCCATCTATCTTTTCCAGGGGGCAGACATGTAGCGTTGATAAATTTAATGAAAGGTAATAAACTGCAATGGCAGCAGATGATGTGCTGTCTTAGCCAGCGGAAGGAAGGAAAGTAATTAGATGTAGAGTACAAACATGCCAAAAATCTGAAAAGCTTTAGTTACCGTAAATTGTGGCATATAAATCAGCTTGGCATATAAAATAACCCTATTTCCCAGCTCCAAAAGATTTGTTTTTGCATGCATTTGATATATAAGTCATCCTCACCCTTTTCAGCCATGAAATGCTATACCTACATTAGTAGACCTACATTAGTAACCAGTACTTAATTTTTTACCCCACAAATTCATGTTTTGCATATCAGTACTAAAAGGGTTCGAACAGACATTACAGGCTGTGTCGCAAGGATGCATGGGAGTTTAAGACACGCCTATTCTTTGCATCGGATGCTGATGACATTTGAAAATAGCCACCACTCTCACCAGCGATTCACTTTTACACTTGGTGTTTAAGTCAATCCCGATTTTTGAGGAATCTGCAAGGCTTCAAAGGCCAACGTACATGCCAACATCCACAGTAAATTTGAATTAAGCAAAGTGTCATGAAACTTGAACAGAGTCATCACAAAACCAGGAGCCGACCTTCATGTGTTGGTGAAGAAATTTCCAGTCATTGACAGATTGCAATCAGTTGTAATCAAATGATTTTCTTGAATGAATTGAGCATGTCCAAGTACTGACCAGCCACTTCAACTAGTTCTTTGGGTCCTATTCTGCTGAAAGCAATTGATCTTGCAGTGAAGTAAAGATGTTGAACCTTAGTTCACTGCAAAGGCAGTTGACATATAAATGTGATGTAAGTACTTACAGGTACCTTCAGCAGATTTGTTTTGATACCTGAATATATGATTAATTAGTAATACCCCTGTGGTAGAGATTTATATTGAGTTTGCCTGAATTTCGGCACTAAAGGTTTGGCATGATTTGTTTTCCTGGCTTCCCCACTGATGTCCCACGCTTCTCAAAGTAGCTGACTTGAGATCTTTGCAAAGTCTCAATTCTTTAGTTTTGTAACATCTTCCTGTAATGCACAGACCCACCACAAACTTACAGGGGAGGCGATGGCCTTGTGGTATTATCAGTAGACTATTAATCCAGAAACTCAGCTAATGATCTGGGGACCCGGGTTTGAAACCCGACATGACAGCTGGTGGAATTGAATTCAGTAAAAAACAAATCTGGAATTAAGAATCTACCGATGACCATGAAACCATTGTCGATTGTTGGAAAAAAGTACCATCTGGTTCATTAATGTCCTTTAGGGAAGGAAATCTGCCGTCCTTACCTGGTTTGGCCTACATGTGACTCCAGAACCACAGCAATGTGGTTGACTCTCAACTGCCCTCAGAAATGGCCTAGCAAGCCATATAGTTGTATCAATCATTTAGCTTCTCAAGGGCAATTAGGGATGGGCAATAAATGCTCGTTATCCAGTGACGCGCATGTCCCATGAATGAATAAAAAAAACAATTATATTGGTCCGTAATGTGGAACCTAATGTGATTCAATCTGAAATCTGCTCAAGGTATTTTCTGAGAGCTGTCATAATGATTGACTCATAAGACCTAAAGTTCAGGAAACAAATTCCTGATAAATGGCCACCGTAGTTTTAATGGATATCATTATTTTTATTCAAAAAAGCCTTTTTAGAAAGCTTCAGAGAAATTAATATCGACATGAGCATAGTGGAAGTGATCTATTTTGAAAACTACAGCTTACATTCCAGATTAACTTTTAAGGAGGCAGTCAGTAAAAGGAGGTAAATATTTACTGCAATGGATGATCGGCCATACGGGGACGCAAACACAGTGCTTCATTGATATACATGAATAAGATGAGGAGATGTCAAATAGGTTTGTCCAAGTAAGGAAAAGTGATCCTTAATGCCGCTTAGCAGTCGCTGTCGCAGCTGGATTGGCAACATTACAGCAATGTTATCTGTTTTGCCTGCTCCTCCCAATCCCCAATCAAGGAAAAGGTGGGAGACAACATCGCACAAAGTAACAAGGTGGAATTTTATGGCCTTGCTCGTCCCGAAACCGTAAAATCCTGCCTGAGGTCAACAAACCTTTCCATGGTCCACCCCTCGCCCGCTCTGATTCATGTGACAGGCTGGACAGTACGATTTTGGCCACAGAGTATAGAAAACATTGCAAATCTATCAATAGACATATTTTGACAACTTCTTCAAAAGTTGAAACAGATTGTCAAGTAATTTTGCTACACACAGAGGTTATATATGATCTATATTTGACTGATTTTATAATCAGCCAATCATGTGCTGATGCCCAGCTTGCGGACTTAAAGTTCATTTATTAGTGTCACAAGTAGGCTTACATTAACACTGCAATGAAGTTACTGTGAAAATCCTCTAGTCGCCACACTCCAGCACCTGTTCGGGTACACTGAGGGAGAATTTAGCATGGCCAATACAGCTAACCAGCACGTCTTTCGGACTGTGGGAGGAAACCAGAGCACCCGGAGGAAACACACGCAGACACGGGGAGAATGTGCAGACTCCGCACAGACAGTGACCCAAGCCGGGAATCAAACCTGAGTCCCTGGTGCTGTGAGGCAGCAGTGCTAACCACTGTGTCACCGTGCCGCTCCACTCGATGGGGGACGGACTCCTAGCTGGGTCCAACTGACATAAGTGATTCATCTTGACGAGTTTTCTTATCTTTATAATCTAAAGTTAGAGTACAGCAGCAGTGCAGTTCAGACTATGATATGATTTATGAGTTTTTTAATTGAAAGATATCAGGCTGAAATGAAATGTGTATTTAAAGGAGTTATATCATCTTACAGGACAGAAATTCTCAGAGGCCAAATCGGGGGTATTCATTGTAAGAGTGTTTATGGAGCTTAACATCATTTTGCTAATCTTTTGGAACATGAATTGCAATTTGCATGCTTTTTGCAAGATAAAGTACTCAGGGTAAACCTTTCTTAATCGGTATTAAACTGCACAGAATAATTTGTATGTTGCTACATGACAGGACAGTAATCAAGTCCTCTGAATCAGCAAACAAGCGTTGGGGTAATGTTTGAGGAAGACCTGCTTAGTCTGTCCAGAAATCTAACTTCCTCAACCCCAGACAGTGCCTTATGTGCTTGTGGAGGTTCCTGAATGTCTTGCAGCTTTTATCTGAAGGAAGCTGATAAGCATTCTTTCTTTCTGTCCCTCTCTCTCTCTTTGGTGCTGTCTGCTTAATGTCAGGAGTGACTTTTACAAACTTTCTAATAGCTGTTGTGAAAATCGTTACCTCTTTAATTGTTAAGTGTGTTTAGATTTACTCTGGATTTATGAATCAGTTGATCTGACATTTAAGGACCAGCGCAGTGTGTTCTGGGCATTCTAAAGTGGTTAAGTGTTTAAACTTCTCCCAGCTAATAGTAGTTGCTTTATAACTTTGCTTGAGATCCATATGAGTCTAATATCAGCAAGAGAGCACTGACAGTACCTTGTCCTCTTTGACAACATCATTTATTATCATGTGCTTTGATTTATAGGGCATAATGACATTTCCATATGCCCTGAAATATCTTGATGACAATTAAAACCCCCCTATTAGGCTATGGTAGCAGTGCAGTCACTTTTCCCAAACCTTCTTGGATATTAATTCCTGCATGTTATTGGTAAGAATAATTAGTGTGCTTTGCCACATATTGTGATTTCAGTGTGCATTACTGTAAAGAATCGGTTTTATTATAATAGGACGGATGGCATTGGCAAATATTTACAGGTGTCTTTTTTTACATCATGGATAAATGTAACATCTTCAGTGGAATTGTTGCGTATCCCAAGTTAATCACTCCAACAGGCTTGGTGCTGTTGCAGACCACAGTTTTATTAGTGGTGATCCACCCTTGATGGAATGGCAGATAATGAAGAACATCCTTTTCAAATGCGGTGGTTTAGCGGAAACAAAATCCTCAATCTGGCTTTCCTGTGGCTAACGTAGTGCAGATGAGTGTTATGATTAGTCTTAATGAGTGATCGGGGGATTTATTGTTTTGCAGGAGATAAGCCAAGACGAGCTTCCTCGTGTGGCATTTCGGGATAAAAATCTGAAATCTTTTTAAACCGTTGAGTGGAGCTTCCATTTGCCCGTTTGCATTCTTCCAGGCAGCCCTGGGCCTGAAACCTGTTTAAAAGTAGTTATCTGGATTGTTTATTATTTGGTCATTCGTTTGAGATGTGGAATCTGGAGGTGCTTCCTATGCTGACATCCACTGCATCCTATGGTGCCTTTCTGTTTACTGCTAGACCTCCCTCCCCAAAGCTGAAATAAATCAAAGTTAGTTGAAACTCAGCCGCAATAAATCAAGACCTGTCCGAAATTGGAGCCTACCCAGTCAAACTGTCACAGCTTGGCTTTCACTGAGGATTAATTAAAGGACTGATATAAAGCCCAGATGTGCTTAGGCAGAATAGCAAACTGCCTGGTGGTAGTGACTGTGCTGGAAACTCGTCTCCCTGCTAATCTGCCCACCCAAGCAGGAGGATAAGAATACCGATTCAAACAAGTTCTTACTGATTTTATGGAATTTGACTTCAAATGAGGAGAAAAAAAACACGACCCGGTAATAATTTTACAACAACAATAAATCCAATAAACTGCTCCTAGAAAATTGTCTGATTTCTCATAAATCGCTTGAGTAGATGCAGCAATCTATCCGTGAGCCAGAAAGAAAACTGGGAAGATTGGTCTCTCAGTTGGGTCTCAACTTAATGAATGGAAGATTTCATAGAATCATAGAATCCCTCCAGTGCAGAAGGAGGCCATTCAGCCTTTTGACTCTCCAACAGAGGATCTTACCCAGACCCTATCCCCATAACCCCATGTATTTACCCCGCTAATCTCCCTAACCCGCATATCTTAGGACACTAAGGGTCAACTTAGCATGGCCAATCCACCTAACCTGCACATCTTTGGACTGTGGGAGGAAACAGACACAGACACAGGGAGAATGTGCAAACTCCACTCAGTCTCCCAAGGCCAGAATTGAACCTAGGTCCCTGGCGCTGTGAGGCAGCAGTGCTAACCACTGTGCCCCCGTGCTGCCCACTTCAAAGCATTGTGGCGGTTAAATGCAGAAAGGTGTGATTGGAATGTGTTCTGTTGGTGACATCCATGCAGACGCAGCTATGGCGGAGGAAGTGGAGACGGTAAAAAACAGAGAAATAAATAAAACAAAAAGAAAAGCTGATTTAAGCTCGTAAAGTTGATGACATTTCTATTCCTCTCCAAAAAATAGCCAGCGAGCACAGCCATTTCTGCTAAAGGTGGCAATCGCTCAAGCCGTGAGATTTTGTGACATGTTCTCCACATCCTCCTCACTGCCACGCTTCCAAAATCATAACATAACACTTTATTTATCATTTCCAGGCATGTTCTCCTGAGCTATTCTGTTGCTTTCGAATGTAACAACAGCCACCACTCTTAATTTTGATCAGGAAAAAGATACAAAAGTCTTAGATCATCCACTGACTCAAGAACAGTTTCTTCCCTCCTGCCATCAGACTTTTGAATGGACCTTCCTGATGTTAACTTGATCTTTAAATCTTTCGGATAAATGCGAAGTGATGCATTTTGGAAGAAATAATGTAGGGAGGAGTTATACAATAAATGGCAGAGTCATCAGGAGTATAGAAACACAGAGGGACCTAGGTGTGCAAGTCCACAAATCCTTGAAGGTGGCAACGCAGGTGGAGAAGGTGGTGAAGAAGGCATATGGTATGCTTGCCTTTATAGGACGGGGTATAGAGTATAAAAGCTGGAGTCTGATGATGCAGCTGTATAGAACGCTGGTTAGGCCGCATTTGGAGTACTGCGTCCAGTTCTGGTCGCCGCACTACCAGAAGGACGTGGAGGCGTTGGAGAGAGTGCAGAGAAGGTTTACCAGGATGTTGCCTGGTATGGAGGGTCTTAGCTATGAGGAGAGATTGGGTAGACTGGGGTTGTTCTCCTTGGAAAGACGGAGAATGAGGGGAGATCTAATAGAGGTATACAAGATTATGAAGGGTATAGATAGGGTGAACAGTGGGAAGCTTTTTCCCAGGTCGGAGGTGACGATCACGAGGGGTCACGGGCTCAAGCTGAGAGGGGCGAAGTATAACTCAGACATCAGAGGGACGTTTTTTACACAGAGGGTGGTGGGGGCCTGGAATGCGCTGCCAAGTAGGGTGGTGGAGGCAGGCACGCTGACATCGTTTAAGACTTACCTGGATAGTCACATGAGCAGCCTGGGAATGGAGGGATACAAATGATTGGTCTAGTTGGACCAAGGAGCGGCACAGGCTTGGAGGGCCGAAGGGCCTGTTTCCTGTGCTGTACTGTTCTTTGTTCTTTGTTCTTTCTCTACACCCTGGTTATGACTTAACACTGCATTCTGCACCCTCTCCTTTCTTTCTCCCCATATGTACTCTATGCATGGTATGCTTTGTCTGTTTTGCGTGCAAAAAACAATACTTTTCACTGTATCCCAAAACATGTGACAATAATAAATCAAATCAAAAAATGCCCTTCTACTGTATATGCTTAAGGGTGGAGGAATACACTCTGGCATCATGGAAGCAGGCAGCCAATTAGTCCCGGTAAGGCCCCACTCAGGGCCATTTTGCAATGGCATGGGTATCAGAGAGCACAACCCCTCGACCTCATCTTGTTCAAAGGTCACCAGTTCAATCGACATGGTCTTCTGGTGGCAGGTGGAGGAAACATCAGAGCCTGATAACTGGGCCACAAGGATGAAAAGCCACCGTTCCTTCAGTCATCACTTCAGTGGAGTGACTTCCCTCCATCCTGAAGTCCTGACCAGCTTCAGCCTCTTTATTTCATAAATTCCATACATGCAACTGAGACCACTTCTGTGTTGGGTCATACTCGCCGTTGCTGGCTTGCCCGGCTCAGCAGTACCCAACTCTCCCATTGGGGTTGCCAGCCTGACATTGTTGGAGGCTCTTTGATTGTACCTGCAGTATCAGGAGGATAGGAAGAGGGCTCGATTGTTAGGCTGCCCATCCAAAAGTTGTGCCAACATGCTCTCGAGACTCATTTGAATCCGACATAGGGCATCTGATGCCTCCTGGAAAATTCAGGCCATAGAAGCTGTTAAGGGAGAACGAGGCAGGATTTTGACCAAGAACAATGGCACAAGAGAGAAAATGTATTGCAGAGTAGTACCTGGTCACCACGTGTTTTGTGGTATCACAGTGATGATAAAACAGAACAACATCTTGATGAGAAATGTTATGGGGGTCGGCTGATATCTTTTACAAACACAACTTCTCATCACACACATTATCCCAATTAGGTGACACTTTAGAAATAGGCATGAAACATTTTTATTGTAGGTTGGATGATATTTTTCATTCCTTTGAAAGAAACTGGTTTATTGAAAGTTGCAAGTTCAAAATCAATGTTTTAATTTGATTTCATTGGTGGTCAATTACTTTCAAACAAATTCACTGATTTATCCTGTTACTTGAGAAAATATTATTTTGGATTCTCAGGTGTCCACCTATTTGTATTTTAAGCAGCGTCCAGAGGAGATCAGAAATGAACAGGAACCTTGTTTATTTATCTTTTGTACCTCTCTAACCTAAAGGTACCAAGACCGTTTCCAATGCCCATCTGCTACTCTGGCTGAGATGATTTAACTCAGCCCAGGTCAGGAAATGAACCTTTGGACCTTCTGACTTTGCTTTGCTCAGTAACCACAGCATGAGCCACAGAACCGAAATTTAGCTGACAAACACTGAAATCATCAAGATTTTCATCAGATAATTGGATAATGCAGCCTGAAAGTCTGATGCCATTCCCTTGAAGTGAAGTTCTGTGTCCACCTGTCAAATAGGTTAAATTGTGGCACGACTATTGTGCTAAGTGGGCCTAATTCAGAACAGATCTAGCAGCAAGACCTCGGCAAGTGGCGGGAAACATTTGTGCCACACAAGTGTCAGGCAATGATGAAGACAACAAGAGAATCTAACCGGCCTTCCTTGATGTATGTTGCTAATTCACGTTTAACGTTGCTAATTCACCACTATCAACATCTTGTAAGTTACCATTGATTTAACTGGACCAGGCCTGTAAATACTGTAGTCACAAGAGCACCTCAAAGACTGGGAATTCAGGAGTAACTCCCCAAAGGCTGTGTACCAAGGTACAGAGGAGAATAAATGCCAAACTGAGTGCAGCTGCAATAATGCCCAGGAAGCTCAATAGCGCCCAGGACAATGCATCCCCCTTGATGGGCATCCCAGCTATCACCTTAACATCCATTCCCTCCACCACTCTGTCAGTGTCAGCAACTCACCAGATGCAGCGCAGCAACTCACCAAGTCTCTTTCAACAGCATCTTCCAAACCAGTAACCGCTACCACCGAGAAGCACAAGGGCAGTTGACGCATGAGAACACCCCGACCTGCAAGTTCCCCTCCAAGCCATGCCGAATCGTGACTTGAAACTATATTGCCATTCTTCCACTATCGTTTGGTCAAAAGACCTGGAACTCCCTTCCTAACAGCCCAGGGCAATCCTACACCCCAAGAACTGCAGTATTTCAGGAAGGCAGCTAGCTTCTCGAGGGCAATTAGGGATGGGCAACATGCCCATCTAACCAGCAACACTCGCATCTCATGAACGAATGTCAAAAAAAGTCAGTGTACTTAACATTCTGACGGGACAATTAGGGAAAAGTCCTTTTCCTGTGCAAGTTGCCTATTTAAGTTCTTTTTTTTTGTTGAAACCTGTGGCAGAAATGTATCATGATAAACATAGAAACATAGAAGATAGGAGCAGGATGAGGCCATTTGGCCCTTTGAACCTGCTCTGCCATTCATTACGATCATGGCTGATCATCCAACTGAATAGCCTAATCCTGTTTTTTCCCCATAACCTTTGATCCCATTCGCTGCAGCCACCTCTTGAATACATTCAATGTTTTGGTACATGATATCAGATGTGCTTAGATAATGTGATCCACTTCCTGTATGCATGCATGTTACATCCAATCTGAAGTTAAAATATTCTGGAAAAGAATTACTCAGTGCAACAGGTAGCCCTCACCTGAAACCCGAACCATAAACTTACAACTAACCACCTTAACAGGAGCACTCAGCTTGTGAAATCTTTGTCTTTAATATTTGGGGTATAAGAGTGGCAAGGCTGGAATATAAAGGTGCCATTCATGTTCAGACTGGACCCTGGACTATGTTTAAACATTACTTGAGGAATGTGCTTTATTTGTCGGTGGACGTTGCGGTAATTAGGTATACTTTTGCGAGCCAACAATTATGCAAAGAAACCACTACTACTGAGGGGCATAGCAATGATTGAACTTTCAAAGCGTTTGCTTTGATATAATTGAATGTACTATATGGGTACTGAAAACACATTTGGAAAGCATTTTGGAAAGTTAATGTCTGGCAGTGAAAGTTTTTTTTAAATAAATCTTTCCTTTGCCACATGTCTAGGAAATTAATATGTCCGGCATCCACTCTTAAGATATCCTGCAAGATTAATAGCTACGTGGAAATGCTTCAGCTAAATGTTTAAGCTCTTCATGTTCTTATTCTGACGTACATGATGCTACAGTTTACCCTCTATGGTTTCTGGATAACCATGTTTGTATTTCCACATGGTCAATGTAGATATAAGATGCCATCAGAACAAGTGCATGTGCATTCACCATTATTTTTAATACTTGTTAATCGTACTGTGCGATCACCACGTTTGTCCACTTTCACGGCATGACAGGTCTGTAAGAAACTTCTAATTAGGGACCATCTTCATTGCTTTACAGAATTACAATGGGTGGGGTTTACCACACAACACACCATGGGTGGAATTTTCCCGTCCCATCCGCCATGGAAATTTTAGCGGGCGGGACAGAACCATGCAAAGGTCCATTGACCTCGGGCAGGAATTTCCGATCTTGGGGGCGAGCGCGGCCGGAAAATCCCACCCCATGTGTTTCGTGGCGGCAGGAGGTGGTCCGCCATTGGCTGGCGGTGGGATCTTCAAGTCTCACCATCATCAATGGGATTTCCCGGTGAATGAATCAGAGAATCCCTACAATGCAGAAGGAGGCCATTTGGCCCATCGAGCCTGCATCGACAACAATCCCACCCAGGCCCTCTCCCCATTACCCCACTAATTCCCCTGACACTAAGGGGCAATTTACCATGACCAATCAACCTAGCCTGTACTTCTTTGGACTGTGGGAGGAAACCGGAGCACCCGGAGAAAATGCACTCAGAGACGGGGAGAACATGCAAACTCCACACACACAATCACCCAAGCCAGGAATCGAAATCGGGTCCCTGGTACTGTGAGGCAGCCGTGCTAACCACTGTGCCACCACGCCACCCTAAATGCATCCTTGTCGCCAGGAAACCTGCGGTGAGATGCACTGTCGGTGGGACCAGAAGATTCTGCTGGCGTAAACGGCTGGAGAATTCTGCCTAATGAGTAGTTTGGCCACTTTTGACATTTTACAGTCTCCTTGACAGACACCAAATAAAAATTTGTACCGTCAATGAAAGAGATGAGGGAGATACCATTTTGCATTTATTCACACCAAAAGATGCACTATACCAGTAATTGAAGTGATTCTTGCACTGCCACAATGTAATAATTCGGATGTGGAACTAAAGCAGCAACTAAATTTGTACCAGAATAATACATTCAGGAGAGATTTAGTGTAGAACCGGAATGTTCTGCCAGAGCATTGTGACAGTTCATGTTTTACATTCAGCAGAGGCAAAACCTAAATATATAGGACCTAATTTTAACACCATGTAAGTGAATGGGTTTTAGGTGAGTTCTGTTAGAAATTTAAATTAATCTCAATACAAGCCCAGTGATTGTGACCTTAATTATCCTTTATAAATATCAAAATTTTCATATCAAAATCCCAATCTTTGCACTTGTTTCTTTATTTCTTTCATAGAGTCATAGAGGTTTACAGCATGGAAACAGGCCCTTCGGCCCAACTTGTCCATGCCACCCTTTTTATAACCACTAAGTTAGTTGCTAAGTTGCCTGCATTTGGCCCATATCCCTCTATACACATCGTACCCATGTAACTGTCTAAACGCTTTTTAAAAGACAAAATTGTACCCGCCTCTACTACTACCTCTGGCAGCTTGTTTCAGACACTCACCACCCTCTGTGTGAAAAAATTGCCCCTCTGGACCCTTTTGTATTTCTCCCCTCTCACCTTAAACCTATGCCCTCTAGTTTTAGACTCCCCTACCTTTGGAAAAAGATATTGACTACCTAACTGATCTATGCCCCTCATTATTTCATAGACCTGTATAAGATCACATGTAAGCCTCCTACCCTCCAGAGAAAAAAGTCCCAGTCTATCCAGCCTCTCCTTATACTCAAACCATCAAGTCTTGGTAGCATCCTTGTAAATCTTTTCTGCACTCTTTCTAGTTTAATAATATCCTTTCTATAATAGGGTGACCAGAACTGTACACAGTATTCCAAGTGTGGCCTTACCAATGTCTTGTACAACTTCAACAAGATGTCCCAACTCCTGTATTCAATGTTCTGACTAATGAAACCAAACATGCCGCATGCCTTCTTCACCACCCTATCCACCTGTGACTTTCATTGAATATCTTTGTTTAAATAATCAGTTCTAATTATCTGGGAGCAGGGAAGCATGATGTGGAGATGCCGGCGTTGGACTGGGGTAAACACAGTAAGAAGTTTAACAACACCAGGTTAAAGTCCAACAGGTTTATTTGGTAGCAAAAGCCACACAAAAAGCTTGTGTGGCTTTTGCTACCAAATAAACCTGTTGGACTTTAACCTGGTGTTGTTAAACTTCTAGCAGGGAAGCATGCAGATGAGGCAACTATTAATTAGAGTGAAGGAACTGAAGTCACATGCTTATTTGAAAAGTGTACTTCTACTTCTGTGAAACTCTTTGGCAGCACCTTGGAGCTTGTTTTCTAGATCACGCAATGTAGTGATGTCATCCAGAATGTAACAGGATAGTTTTTAATGTCATGAGGACGCAGATTGACCAATGACAATGGGCCACCATTCTCTGAGGCAGAGCAGTGAACAGCCTCCACCACTAATTAGACTCGCCCTTTCCTGTTTTATTACAAAGATATTTTGAATGGGGCGTCAATTGCAACCACGAGTTGATAATGTCACAGCAAGGAAAACTGGTCATCTGAGACCTGAGTGAACAGGACGGGCAACTGAGAAATAAGTGTAAATTAGAGCAGGTAAGTTCAAAACCGAATCATAGAACCATACAGTGCAGAAAAGGCCCTTTGGCCCATCGAGTTTGCACCGGCACACAAGAAACACCCACCTAATCCCATTTACTAGCACTTGGCCCTTTAGCCTTGAATGTTATGACATATAAGGTGCTCATCCAGGTACTTTTTAAAGGATGTGAGGCAACCCGCCTCCACCATCCTCCGAGGCAGCGCATTCAGACCGTCACCACCCTCTAGGTAGGAAAATCTTTGCTCATATCCCGACTAAACCTCCTGCCTCTCTCCTTGAACCTTGTGACTGATCCTTCAACTAAGAGTCCTGACACCTTGGCACTGCCAGCCTGGCACCTGGGCAATGCCCACTGGGCATCTTGGCACTGTTCACCCTCTCCATGCCCCTCATAATCTTGTACACCTCGATCAGGTCGCCCGTCAGTCTTCTCTGCTCCAATGAAATCAACCCAAGTCTATTTAAATGTTTCATCCCAGGCAGCATCCTGGTGAATCTCCTCTACACCCCCTCCAATGCAATCACATCCTTCCTATAATGTGGCGACCAGAACGGCACACAATACTCTAGCTTGGCCTCACCAAAGTTCAATGCAACTCCAACATGACTTGCCTGCTTTTGTAATCTATGCCTCAGTCAGGCACAGAAAGAAAAATAGGTAAAGAAAGATTGGATTGAAAGAGAAAAACAGAGACAGAAAGGAAAAGCTCAGTTTTTGAAAATAATTTAATATTACATTTTTAAAATCTCCAAAAAGCAATTAAAATATGAAGGAATGAGACTCCACAAATGCAGCAATGATTTTCAGGGCTGGAGAGGTTGTTTAGTAGTAATTAGCAATCATGACATCATTAAAAGGATACTTACACTGAAATGGACAAGACTTAACATTCCGTGGTGAGTGTTCCATGTAAAGACAGCAACCTCACATCATTCAAAGCATGCAATTCATTGGTGGGACGGAGAGCGAGATGCAGTTTTTGCAAGTCTGACGGCAGTAACTGGGATAGCAACATTTAGATTTCAGTGTTTGATCGCCGTCATCTGGAGCTGCTGAAGCTTTTGAATGTAAATAATAGAGTTGCATTAGCCTCACCAATACTTCTGACAGAAAATGGTAGCCAGCTCAGTTCTTCCAGAATCAAGCAATTCGCTTTGCCTTCCAAAATGAGAAAAGTTCCTCTCTGAATCAAATTCTTCAAACAACCGAGCTGTGTGCTTTCTGGGCCAATACTCATGATGTTTAAATAAATGTTCCGATAACTAAATAAGTAAAGCAATGTTAAAATGACTCCTTGGCAAGCAGCTTCTCTGTTTTAAAATTCTCATCCCTGTTTTCAAATGTCTCCTTGATTTTGCACTCTCCTAAATCTCCCCTACCTCTGTAATCTCACAATCTTCTGGGATATTTTCACTCATCTAATCCCTGAGCACCTCTGATTTAAATTGCTGCATCCTTGGTGCCTTCTTTGCCTCAGCCTTAATCTTTGGAATTCCCTCCCTACACTTCTCTGTTTATTGACCTCTCTTTCCCCCTTTATCATAGAATCATAGAGCGCAGAAGAGGCCACTCAGCCCACTGAGTCTGCACTAACTCTCTGACAGAATATCTTGCTCAGGTTCTCTCCCTGCCCTATCCTTGTAATCCCACACATTTGCCATCATTAATCCATCTAACCTACACATCTTGGGACACTAAGGGGCAATTTAGCATGGCCAATCAATCTAACCTGCACATCTTTGGAGTGTGGGAGGAAACCAGAGCACCCGGACGAAACCCACGCAGACACGGGAGAACATGCAAACTCCACATTGTTGTGCCTGCCGCACAGTCTGTTTTAATCCTTATACGGTGGACAAATAACTGTGAGCAAACGTCTTGTTAGTACAACCAATATTTATTTAAGACACACAATCAATAATCACCCACCCAACCAACAATAAATTATCTTACAGAAAATACTAGAGTTCAAGTCCAATACAAGACCTTGACTTAACTTTGCGTGACTGGCAAGTACCCAAGCAGATATTGGCCTTTATCTGTGCGTTGGTCTCGGTCGTCCTCTGCGTAGTCTGGTCTGGCACTCTGGCTCTGGTCTTCCTTCCTTCTCGGGTTGGTGGCTTGCCTCGTGCTGGTCGTCGCTGTCGATGGTCACCGGTGTTGTAGCTCGTTCATGGGGTCAGAGAGAGAGAGAGAGATTCTTGGTTGTGCAGCACCCGTTATACCTCGTTGGGTTTCGCGCTCCTTTTGGCCATTGCCAATCAATCAATCAGGACTTGATCACTCTGATCGATAAAGTCCAATCGGGTGCTGCCACACCAATCTCTGGATGTGTCCCCAACGGCCATGTCTGCAGGTGCTGGAGGCACGTAGGGTTCACACCTCCCTCCCAAATAAGGGGTTACGGCACCCTTATGTCTGGTAAACAACCCAGTTTGACCAGAAAGTCTCTTTTGTCCTGGAGATGACCCATATCCTGTGATTCACTCGTCTGGGTTGCAGTCTGTTTATCTCTGTCTTTTAGGCTGCAGCCTGTTGTTTTAGTTCTTACCCAATTGTCCCAGAGTGCTTTACACATCGCCATTTTAGATGGCCCGTTTGGCCACAACATAGACAGTCACCCAAGCCCAGAATCGAACCCGGGTCCCAGGAGCTGTGAGGCAGCAGTACTAACCACTGCGCCACTGTGCTCCTTAAAACGTACTCTTTGACCAATCTTTTGGCCATTTGCTCTTATATCACCTGATGAAGTTTGCTGTCTAACCTTGCTTGATAATACTCCTGCGAATCAGCTTTGGATTTTGAGGATGTTGAACGCACTGCATAAATGCAAGTTGTTGCTATACATTTGGAACAATTTGATTTTAAAAATTATTAGATCCTAGTGCTTAACAAAATAAAATCTGTAACTAAATTATTTTGTTTTTCCAGAAAGCCTGCACTGTGTCGAACAACATTTGTGCACTTGCTAATGAGCACGTTACAACTGAACCTGTGTTATTTCTAGTTTTTTTCTAAAAGTTCCAGCTATTGCCAACTTTCTTGCCATTGACAGTGAGGAACTAGTTGCTGACCAACCTGTTCTGTTCTTGAAGCTTTGGAAAGTGAGGAGACTTTTGAGGTATAATATCATCTGCAACTTATAAATGAACCAAAATTGACACTTGAGTTATCTTCTTAATACATCTTAAAGAATTGGCACCTTGGCAATCAGAAGTGCCTTCAGCAGGCAGTATATTCCCCATTTGAAGGTGAATAATGCCGCACAATTGCACAGACCTGAGATATCAAAACTGATAGAATAATGTTTTCTGCTTTCACTAATTTTACTAAGGATGGAAGGAAAAGACTGATATACAGGCCTACCAATTTGTTAATAAATGGAATTTGAGGAATACTTTACATTCCTTCAACGACCTATTTATGCAGTTTTGACGTAAAAAAGCTTTCTTTTTTTCTTTTAATGGTCAACAACAAAATATGAGCTTCATCAACCCATTAACCTTTGAAGTTGCTATTTAGTAAACTAATAATTAACTTTATATGTGGGCTCAGAGTGACAGAGGTACTTCTCAATTCTTCAGTGCACTGTGATTCCATCCGTTTTCTGGAGTGAAGTGATGTTGCAGCACTATTGCGAGAGAATTAAAGAATGTGTGATTAATAGAAATTGTCTACAAAAGTGGGGAAAATCCCATTATTGAACATTCTGTTGGCTGTCCTCCTTCCTGGTCTCCCACTCGCCCAAACAGCACTGGACCTACCTCAGTCTATACATGAGCATTGATAACAGCAGTCACTGCATTCACTCATTCTGTTACATTCTAATTGTATGACAAACTATTTCCTTTCCTTGCCAATCCTTGTAGCTTTCTATCTCATTCCTGATCAAATATTTATCCACTACCTTTTTGACACAGCTAATTTGACACAGCCAATCGACACCATATCAACCGTTTTCACTTGGTGTCTGTTCAAAGTGCGCATTAATCTGTGAAAGGTGAAAATAATCTGCTCATCTCCAGCCTCCATGTTGTCTTTGTCTTCATGACAGTAATTGCATCTCCAAAATCATTTTGTGATGTGCTATGAGACATTTCTCAGAGACTTGATACAGCACTGTATCAATGAAAAATCTGTTATCCATCCTTTCTGTCTCCTCCTTGAGACTTGATCATTTTGAATCCATGTCTGCTATAAATCTGTTACCTTCTAAGTTAAGAAGGCTGAGTACACTTAGCATCATACGTGTTATATAAATTATACCTGTTTTTATCAATCTCTGTCAACTTCTTTTGTAAGTTCAAGCCCAAGGTCTTGGAATCAATCTTGTCATTGTTTTCTGGGCCCTCTCTAGTAGATCAATGGACGGCTGTTGCAACAGGACTGAGAAAGGGCTCAGCCAGCTGGGACGCATGACGAATTTGCATCATTGACTCAGTAACATTATAGGCTCCCCTGTGCCCCATTGAGCTCATCACTGGATAACGTGCCGTCAGTTATATGGAAACGAACTGGGATGAAAGTTGCAAAAGTAGCTTAACAAAGCCCGTTGGGTTATTTCTATCTGTCTTTCAGTTCTGAAGTAGAACAGCATGGAGCTTTGCTCTCCTCTTGGCTTTGAGAAGACAATGAAATGGATTCAGATTGACCTAGGTCTGGGAAACAGCACGAATAAACACGGGAATCTGGCAGAGCTGCTTTTTCATATTATGTAGATACACACTCAGTAAATGTCCATGGCGGAGATCAAACATTCCTATTGTGTGCTGTGTACTTCTTACGCCCTATAGCCGTAAATCTGTGTGCTTCCAGTACAACAGCTGATTTGCTGCCTTTAGGGATCTGGTTGGAAAAGTGCTGCTGACCATTCAGGATAATACTCTCATTGTCAGTCCCAGCTGTAGTGAGCACTTGATTTGTTACAAGAACAGGAATTCCTGTCTATAGCACAGGGCCCACTCCTGGATCGAATCAGCAGTATCCAGGACTGGCAGTTGCATCATCAGCTGCCCTTATAAAGCAGTTAAGGGGTGGGGGAAGTGATTTACTGGGGGAAAGTGCTTCTCTGATGAGGTACACAACTAATCAGTTAGTTTGGCTGTGTGATGGTCTGGTTAGCTTGTTGAATATAGATAAAGAGAATTGCAATCCTTTTTTTTTAAACATCATCAAAGAAAAGAAGAAAGTACAGCATGGGAACAGGCCCTTCGGCCCTCCAAGCCGTGCTGATCAATATGCCCCAACCAAACTGAAAAAAAACCTTCTGCCCTTACTTGGACCATATCCCTCTACTCCCTCCAAATTTTTTAAACATCTGCCACGGTGGGATTCAAACTTGGGTCCTCAGCATTACCCTGGGTCTCTGGATTACAAGTCCAGTGACAATACCACAATGCTATTGCCTCCCCTCAGTTGCACAATTTTAAAAAAGTGATAATTGTTTAAAATCATCCAGAATTCATCCAGGGTGGCATGGTGGCACAGTGGTTAGCACTGCTGCCTCACAGCGCCAGGGACCCGGGTTTGATTCCCAGCATGGGTCACTGTCTGTGTGGAGTTTGCACATTCTCCCCTGTGTCTGCGTGGGTTTCCTCCGGGTGCTGCGGTTGCCTTCCACAGTCCAAAGCTGTGCAGGTTAGGTGGATTGGCCATGCTAAATTGCCCCTTAGTGTCAGGGGGACTAACTAGCAAGGTAAATACATGGGTTATGGGGATAGAGCTTGGGTGGGATTGTAGTCGGTGCAGACCCGATGGGCCGAATGGCCTCCTTCTGCACTGTAGGATTCTATGAATTCAAAGTTAAAAATTCGTAATTTATTTTTAGCAGGATGACTCCAAACCAGCCCTAGAAAGGAGTTGGTGAAGGGAAGAAGCAGGATTTTATATTTTAATTTGGAAGCACAACTCTATATTTGCCCTACAACACCATGACTACACTTGTTGTTTCAAAATGTAGCGTCATCTTTGAGCCATAAATAATCCAATCACTTTATCCGTAATGAGATTAGGGTTACGACATATTTGGCCTTGTTGATATTTTGTGTTAATCAAATACTATTTTTGCCTCAATTATGTGCCTTAATCTCAACCTTGGAGAAATATTCCATGCCTCGCGCCAGCTATCTCAGTTGGGCTCGCTGCACCAAACTGTGAGGAATGAAAGATTGTTTGTGTTTCGACTTGGGAGTTCATGCACTGCCAGTAATGGAGATATCGGGTGGGTGAAGATTACTCTGATCAGTAGAGGTCAAGCATTAGACAATGGTCGTTAACTGTAGTCCACGGGAATCTCTCTCCACCAGAGAAAAACAATTGGCTCTATAACCTGAGGGGCATCGCTCCGCATCACGAGTAGGGCAAGGAAAGGAGGCAGGGCTTTCATGACCGAGTACAGGGATTGAAATAAAAACAATGTTAATGTTTTGGATCCGAATGACCCTTCTACAGAACTTGTGTCGTTGGTGTCATTCCATCACACTCTAGCCACATAAAATCCCTACAGTGCAGAAAGAGGCCATTCGGTCCATCGAGGCTACACTGACTCCAAATAGACATCCCACCCAAGCCCTCCTTTCCGTCCTATCTCCATAACCCCGTGCATTCACCATGGCTAATCCCCCTAACCTACACATCTTTGGACACTAAGGGGCAATTTAGCATGGCTAATCCACCTAACCTGCACTTCTAACCAACTGAGCTAGCCAGCCACTATAACTATAAAGTTGAAAGTTTATTTATTAGTGTCACAAGTAGGCTTACATTAACACTGCAATGAAGTTACTGTGAAAATCGTCTAGTCGCCACACTCTGGCGCCTATTCGGATACACTGAGGGAGAATTTAGCATGGCTAATGCACCTAACCAGTCTTTCGGACTGTGGGAGGAAACCAGAGCACCCCGAGGAAACCCACGCAGAAACGGGGAGAACGTGCCGACTCTGCACAGTGACAGGAATTGAACCCGGGTTCCTGGCACTGTGAGGCAGCAGCGCTTATCACTGTGTCAATGTGCCGCCCTATGAGAGTTAACAAAAGGCTTGACATTTTAATAATAAAATGTTATATTTTAAAGGATTTTTGAAACCGCCAGCAAATTCTGTGGCAGAAAATAAAATGGGTGGAGGCAATATTGGTGATGGGGAGTAGCCAGCTGTGGTTGAATAGGTTATAGAATCATCCTACAGTGCAGAAGGAGGCCATTCGGCCCATTGAGTCTGCATCGACCACAATCCCACCCAGGCTGTATCCCCATAATCCTATAGCTCGTCCTGCTGACACTAAGGGGCAATTTAGCATAGGCCAATCCACCTAACCCGCACATGATTCTGTGATGTGGGTGTGCCTGGCCTCCATGATCAATGTTTCATTTGGGTCTATGCACTAATGTGTCAGGTTTGTGAATGTTACAATGATTCCAGTCATCATCTAATGTGCAGCTTCGCAACTTTAGCCGATATTTATGTTTTAAAATATGATGTGCGGATGCCGGCGTTGGACTGGGGTGGGCACAATAATAAGTCTCACAACACCAGGTTAAAGTTCAACAGGTTTATTTGGTAGCACGAGCTTTCGGAGCGCTGCTCCTTCATCAGGTGAATGTCAAGTGACTCACCTGATGAAGAAGCAGTGCTCTGAAAGCTTGTGCTACCAAATAAACCTGTTGGACTTTAACCTGGTGTTGTGAGACTTCTTACTAGGCTAAAAAAATACAGAGGGGAACAATGTTTTGCAGATGTGACTGGAGCAAATTATATTAGTGCCGTACTAATCAACCCAAAATAAAATGTAATGAAAGTAAAGAGAAGTAACAGTACATTGTCACTTTAAATAGCAGTTATCAAACTATACATAGCATCATTGGAATAAGGCACTAAGCAGCACTTATTACAAGAAGTACCCACAGTATTGAATAACTGAAAAAGATCTTGTTAAGATCAGTATCATGATAAATACCACGTCATTTCTTTTCTTAGATTTTAGAAACATTCCAATTAAATTTGCTCTCATGTGTAGGTAGAATGTTTCAAATGAAAGGTTGATCAGATATCTGATAGGTTTACTGCTTTCTTATCGGTAAATATTCCGTCACACCCATTTAGTTTAATTTTTCCAGCCACGCGTTTTGTTGTGAAATAGCAAGAGAGGACGTGTGCCAGACTCGGGATCTCATCCCTAATATTGGGAATGACTTCAGTCGAGCGAAGCTCTGCGGTGGCCGATTTAGGAAAGTGATTCAACTTTCTGGGATGGCCACTGAAAGAAGGGTTTGAAATTCAATTCACAGCCGTGCACTTTTGCCACCCTCTCTGGGACTTCCCTCTTTGGCCTGGGCTTAATTGCAGGACTGATATAAACAAGGGGCTTAGTGTGAAACACTGTACAGGCAGCTGGAGGTGAACTGGTGGCACAGACAGGGATCGGGTTGAGAACTGGAGTAAAACAGTGCGGTTTTATCTGGGAGCAGCACTTCAAATCCTGCAGCTGTGTAATGAGAATGCACATCTAATCACAGCAGGGATCAATCTTTATATTAATACTGGTAAAGGAAGAAAGGAACCTATTTTGTCCCCCAAACTTAATTTATGTTTATTTTTGCATATAGCATAAGAATTTGCCTTTGCAGTAGGAATTTACATATTCCTGTAAAGGGCTGATTGAGGAACCTATTCCCTGTTCATTTATAGATCATGTATGCTTGTCCTGAGGGTCATAACAGAAATTCCTCTTATTTAAATTACAGTGCCTGAGTGTTGAGAAAGTACCTGAACTCAGAAAACTGACCCTATCCGACTAATTGTTACCATATCACACTGTGGAACACTTTTTTTAAAAGTAGCACATTTCTTGATCCAAGTAGACTAGACACTTAAAGGACATTGCAGTTTATTAACCTCCCCCCTCCACCCCCGCATTGTTAAAGACAGGAGGAAAATACTTTCATTTATACCGTAGAATATCCTCTGGACTTTTTACAAATCAGCATATCGTGTTTCATAATTTATTAAAATTTTAATTCAATTTTAAAAACCGCTGTTTCAACACTCCTTTCAATTCTCATAGCAGCACGTGGACTGTTTTTTTAAAAATATGAAGCAAATGTACAGTAGTTTTTCACCATTTTCTGTTGTTACCTGCATCTAATAACTATAAAATGATATTGTGTTTCCAGACTGCAGGTCTCTGTCGAACCCCGGTGCAACTGTTATTACACTGACAGGACATAGCTCAACAGCAGTTTAATTATAGCTTATAGCTGTCATCACGTAGTAACCCAAGAAATTCAACCCCTATGCTTTGTCGAGATACAATTATGTAGTATAAACTTTAATTGTGCATAATATAACACTGGTTGCTGGATAGCGTCTGTGCCTCTGGAGGAAGCACTGTGCACAGAATCCCAGAGCGTTAGGCCTTTGCGTACTCACCCTTAAATCCATCACGGCCGCATGGCAACAGTGACAAGAAACTAATACTTCAAAATATTATTCCATTGTGCAATGCTTTGTCAAATCAGTTTTATATATAGGTAATTGGCTTAAAGACTGCTCCTAACAACAGCAATGTTGCTCCTGGTTTTTGTATAATTACATTGTCTCAACCAAGGCGCTTGGTGGAGACTGCAGTTGGCCTCAGTGCCCTGGGTTAGGTGTGGGAGAAATTATTCAGGGTTTTCCATCCTTGACTATTGAGTGATCCCTGTGAGCAAACTGGAACATGTGGGCAGTACAATCGGTTATGGGTATAATTATCCTACATCCTCCTCCGCTCCCCTACACCACCATTATCAAGCAACCCGCTGACACTTGCTTTCTTAGCTCTCCCATGGCTACTTGGCCAAGGTACTGGAGAGCAACTCCAGGGCACCATGGTGGCACAGTGGCTAGCACTGTTGCCTCACAGCGTCAGGGACCCAGGTTCGAGTCACTATCTGCGGAGTCTGCACATTCTCCCCGTGTCTGCATGGGTTTCCTCCAGGTGCTCCGGTTTCTTCCCACATTCCGAAGATGTGCAGGTTAGGTGGATTGGCCATAATAAATTACGCCTTACCATGCAAAGATGTGCAGATTAGCTTGATTGGCCATGCTAAATTGCCCCTTAGTGTCAGAGGATTTAGAAGAGTAACTACAGAGATGGAGCCTGGGTGGGATTGTTGTCGGTGCAGGCTTGCTGGGCCAAATGGCCTCCTTCCGCACTGCAGGGATTCTATTCTAACTGGTACTTGCAGAAAGCCAGCTTTGGAGTTTACGAGGCTATACTGAGGTTCAGGCACACAGTCTCCACAATTCTCCATCTCTGCCACATTTGAGCTAGATAATAGGAATTAATGAGTGTAAGTGTAAGCTCTTGAATATTGTTTGTAGAGAGCCTGAATTTCCACGTAACTGTGTCACATGCTGTAACTAGGTATGAGTTTCTGCGTTGATTTTAACCTTAAACTTACTCCTCATTGTCCACGATCAAAAAAACATCTTGTAGCATTACAAAAATTGCCAAGTCAGCTGTTTTAAATTCCATTGAAATCTGGCCAAAAGCCGTGAGTTTAACCCTTTAACTGACATTGACAACCATACAGTTTCATGTTAGTAATGGAATAGTGAATGTCCGTGTCCTGTCATGAATGTGCAAATTTAGAGTTCATTTGAAGTTGTAAACTTCAGAAGCAATTCCTTCTGAAACAAAATGAACATAAACTAATTATTTTATAAAGGGTGAGAAGGTCCTCTTGTTGGTAAATGACCTGCGGTTAATGTAATTATTCATTGCAGATAGCCACTGGGAAGATCAGATTGCTTTGTTGCATTTGTATTTTTGTGCAGCTGATTCTGAAGAAAATCATTGTGTTGAATATTCAGGCACACAATTAGTTAACTGCGAAAATATGTCTACTTACTTTCTTTGAATAGATGCGAGTACAAACAATCCACAGGCAGGATATTTCAGATGGCGGAGTGCCCCACCACGCATGAGCCTCTTCCCACCTTGTTCTAATCCCATCAAAAAATCCTCCTATTCCTTTCTCCCTCATGTGCTTATATTATTTGCCTCAACAATGGGAGGTGATAGCATAGTGGCATTATCGCTCGACTATTAATCCAGAAACTCAGCTAATGTTCTGGGGACCTGGGTTCAAATCTCGTCACGGTTGGAATGGTGGAATTTGAATTGAATAAAAAGTATCTGGAATTGAGAACCTACTGATGATCATGAAACCATTGTCGATCATTGCAAAAACCCATCTGGTTCACTAATGTCCTTTAGTGAAGGAAATCCGCCGACCTTATTTGGTCTGGCCTACATGTGATCTAGAACCACAGCAATATGGTTGATTCTCAGCTGTCTTTGGGCAACTGGGGGGTGGGAATAAATGCTGGCCAGCCAGCGACACACATGTCCCACAAAGGAATTTTTAAAAATCTACCCCTCATGGTGATGAGTTCCACATTGCAACCTCTCCCTGGGTTAAGCTGTTCTCCTAAACTATTGGATTTATCAGCGACTATCTTATATTTATGGCTTCTAATACTGGTGTCATCTATGAATAAAGACATCTTTGCTGCATCTCCCTTTTAAACCCTTTTGTAACCATGGGAAATTCTATCATGTCACCCTCGGGCCTTTTTTTTAAGAAAAACCCTCAGCTTGTTTAGTTTTTCCTGATAGAATAACCTCTCACTTCTAGTACCAGTGCCTCTATGGAAACCAGAACTGTTCATGGTACTCTAAGTGTAGACTTAATCTCTAGTTGAGTCTTCTTGTTTTGTTAGTCTTTGAGTTCAGCACCCAGTTCAATCTGTCTCTGAACACAAATTGAAAGCACCAAACCAAACGTGTGCCAGAAAATAAATTTTTAAAATAGTTTCAAGATTTAACATGTCTAGTTTACTACACCTATGGAAAATGCCAAGCGGGAAACCCCCCACGGCATGTTTTCCTGAAGTGGAGAAGACTTGCCATTGGCCGCCAGTGCCATTTTCCGTGTCCACCCGATGTCTTCGGTGTTTTGCGTTCAGGAAGCCATCGTTGGTGGGATTGCCTTCGGTGGGACTGGAAGATCCCGCCAATGGAAATGGCTGGAAAACCCACCCACTGACTTTTTTTTTAACATTTAAAAGGAAGCCAAAATGCTTTGGATTATTATTTTAAAATTTTATTATGTCCAGATATTCCCAGTCTCCTTAATCATTTTGTAAATCATCGATGCTGAAGATAAATAATTTGTGGGGTTTTCAAAGCCCCAGTACCTCATGTGAAGATTGTTGCACCTGATTGAAACATAGGGTGGAATTTTCATGTCCCGTCCCACAGTTATTGTAGCGGGCAGGGGCAGACCATGCAAAGGTCTGTTGATCTCGGGTGGGAATTTCTTGCCTTGGGGCGAGTGCAGCCAGAAAATCCCACTCATAATAAGAGAGCAGCAATATCAGCAGACCCAGATACTGCGCTCAACATGAAGGAATGCTGCCGCTCACTGTTCACCTTGACGAATGTTGTCCACAAAATTTATCAGGTTCCACACTGCAGATTTCGTATTTCTTCCCTTTCATGGGATGTGGATGTCACTGGCTAGGCCAACAGTTATTACCCTTGAGAACGTGGTGGTGAGCTGCCTTCTTGTCCATATGGTGTAGGTACAGCCACAGTGCTGTTAAGGAGGGGGTTCCTGGATTTTGACCCAGCGACAGTGAAGGAACGGCGATATATTTCCAAGTCAAGATGGTGTGTGACTTGCAGGGGAACTTGCAGGTGACAGTGTTTCCAGGCATTTGCTGCCATTTTCCATCTAGGTGGAAGAGATCTTTGGTTTTGGAAGATGCTGCCAAAGAGCTGAGATGAGTTGCGACAGTGGATCTTGCGGATGGTACACTACTGCTGCTACAGTGCATTTGTGATGGAGGGAGTGCATGCCGAAGGTGATGGATGGGGTGTCAATCAAGCGGGCTGCTTTGTCCTGGATGGTGTCCAGTTTCTTGAGTGTTGTTGGAGCTACACTCATCCAGGCAAGTGGAGAGTATTCCATCACATTCCTGACTTGTGCCTTGTAGATGGTGGACAAGCTTTGGGGGGTTAGGAGGTGAGTTACTGCAGGATTCTCAGCCTCTGACCTGCTTTTGTAGCCAGAGTATTTATATGACTCATCCAGTTCAGTTTCTGGTCAATGGTAACCCCCAGGATGTTGATTCTGCTGTTGGTAATGATGGCAATGCCATTGTATATCAAGATGAGATGATTGGCTTCTCTCTTGTTGGAGATGGTCATTGCCTAGCATTTGTGTGGCATGACTGTAACTTGCCACTTATCAGCCCAAGCCTGAATGTTGCCCAGGTCTTGCTGAATATTAGCACTGATTGTTTCAGTGTCTGACGGGTTGGGAAAGGTGCTGAACATTGTGCAATCATCAGCACACATCCCCACTTCTGACCTAATGATGGATGGAAGGTCATTGACGAAGCAGGTGAAGATGGTTGGGTCTAGGACATTACCCTGAGGAACTCCTGCAACGATGTCCTGGAGCTGAGATAATTGCCCTTCAACAACCACAACCATCTTACTTTGTGCTGGGTATGACGCCAACCAGTATGAGGGGCGGGTACTAAAAAAATAAATTAGGAGAGCAAAGAGGAAATACAAAGTGGGAGCAAAGAGACTAGTGAACAAAATAAAGGAAATTCCCAAGGTGTTTTATAAATATATTAAGGGCTAGAGGGTAACCAGTGAAAGAGTAGGGTCCATTAGGGCGCATAGTGGCAATCTGTGTGTAGAGCCATAAGACGTAGGTGAAATTTTAAATTATTTGTGTTCACAATGGAGATGGACGATATAGGCATAGAAAGCAGGAAGGGGGATTGTGATATAATTGAACAAATTAGCACTGGGAGGGAGGAGGTTTTATTGGGATTAAAAGTGGATAAATCCCCCCACTCAAATGAGATGTCTCCCAGACTGCTGTGGGAGGCAAGGGAGGAGTTTGCAGGGGCTCTGATGCTAATTTTCAAATCTTCTCTGGCCACAGGTGAGGTGCTGGAGGACAGCTACTGTGGTACAATTATTCAAGAGGGGAAGGGATAAAGCAGGTCTGAGTCGAACATGAGGTAGGGAAATTATTGGAAAAAAATCTGAGGACAGAATTAATCCCCACTTGGAGAAGCAAGGATTAACAAGGATAGTCAGCATGGCTTTGTCAAGGGGAGATCATGTCTAATAAATTTGATTGAATTTTTCAAGGAGATGACTAGGTGTGTCGATGAGGGCAGTGCAACTGATGTAGTCTACATGGACTTCACGTAGGCAAGGTCCCACATGGTAGATTGGTCTAGAAGGTAAGAGCCCATGGAATCCAGGGCAATTTGAATCCAAAATTGACTTAGTGGCAGGAGGCAGAGGGTGATGGTCAAAGGTTGTTTTTGTGATTGGAAGCCTGTTACAGTGGTGTTCCACAGGGATTGGTGCTGGGTCCCTTGTTGTTTGCAGTGTACATTAATGATCTAGACATGAAAGTAGGAGGTATGATCAGTAAGTTTGCAGATGGCACAAAAATTAGTGGTGTGTTAAATGAGCGAGGAGGAAAGCCTTAGATTACAGGACAATATAGATGGGCTGGTTAGATGGGTAAAACAGTGGCAAATGGAAAATGTGAGGTGATGTGTTTTGGAAGGACTAACAAGGCAAGGGCACAATAAAATGGATTGAAACCAGCAATCTAAGTCCTGTGTCTGACCCGCTGTATACAGACCCACATTCCAGTGGTTTTGATGATTTGATGGGCATACTGAAACTCCCCAGAACATCCACAACTTCACTTCCACAATCGCTCGTAATTTTAATCTGCTGTAATACTCTCTGCCGCATATCAAAATGAAACACCAAATCAGAGAAGTTTCGTAACACGAGGACGTCGATTTTGTACGGCGGGCGGGAAAAGTGACCAGAGGGGAAGCAGCAGATTGTGGGAAGATCTGGTTTAAGGGGTTAAAAGTTGAACCGTAGAACAGAAAATTTGCAATGGCGATCACAGAAAAACTGGAGTGCATTCTTGGTTTAGCCACTTTACACTTGAGGTGTGACATTTGCTAAATGCATTACATGAGTGTAATATTGAGCAATTAAAAATGAATAGAACAGTCTTGGAACAAAACCTTTATACAACTTCGTGGAAAATCAACTAAATGCTTTTCTAAAATGTCTACACTGTAAAGTCATTTTATTGCCGGTGATTTCATTTCCTTTTTCATTTTTAACAAGTTACAATTCACTTCCACACTTTTTCATTGATGAACCCAAAGAACTCAAGCTATGATGTGCTCATAGTTTTGACTATTGAGGGAGCATTTTCATTTTCAAGCGAGAGCGATTCCAGGTTATTTAAACATTATGCACAATATGCCTTAAAAGTTACACTTCCATCTTATTTTTATTCACAGCTACCCGCTAGTTCTGCATTGCAATCTTATACAGCAAAGGTTAATATTTTAGTGAGAGTGTTGACCCTTTTTACTCTTTAAGGGCGGCATGGTGGCACAGTGGTTAGCACTGCTGCCTCACAGCACCAGGGACTTGGGTTTGATTCCCGACTTGGGTCACTGCCTGTGCGCAGTCTGTACGTTCTCCCCGTGTCTGCGTGGGTTTCCTCCGGGTGCTCCAGTTTCATCCCACATTCTGAATTCCTTTTTACTCTTTAAGGGCGGCACAGTGGCACAGTGGTTAGCACTGCTGCCTCACAGTGCCAGGGACCTGGGTTCGATTCCCAGCTTGGGTCACCATCTGTATGGAGTCTCCATGTTCTCTGCGTGGGTTTCCTCCGGGTGCTCCGGTTTCCTCCCACAGGAAAGACGTGCTGGTTAGGTGTATTGGCCACGCTAAATTCTCCCTCAGTGTTCCCAAAGAGGCGCCAGAGTGTGGCGACTAGGGGATTTTCACAGTAACTTCATTGCAGTGTTAATGTAAGCCTACTTGTGACACTAATAAATAAACTTTAAAAAGTGAGGCCCGATTATTCTATCAGATGAATGGTACTTAGTAATTGGTAACTTCAGCGGATATTGTTGGACAGCTGCCAGCCAGTAAGTAAGTGGCTAACTTCAACTGACACATTTAGCAGCAATCAGCCTCCTGGTCAGATTATCCCCGGACAGTCTTGTTTAGTGTGTCATTATTCAACAAGTAAATCACTGCCGACGGCAGTTCTCATAATTTAACTTATTTGGATATATTTGTCATAGACCGTGCGTCACAGTAGTTCAGTAAACCAATTTGAGCCATCGGGGCTTGGGAACGTTAACAGATGGGCATGACACAAAATGTTGAACTTGTTCAGATTATTTGCATTCTTTAGCTCGACTTATCACTGAATAGTCTTACAACTGTGATGGTAAGACTTGGCACTATGCTGCGTTAAGCGCAGAATTGAATGCTTGAATGTCTTGTGTGTTTTTAAATTCCCAACCTTATTTGGCCACTTCAGTGACTTTCAGTCTCCTACAAGTTGCCAAGAATCTTACTGGGTAAAATGCCACTTTGCTGTAGATATGAGTGGATTGAATGCTGGAAAAAAAAGCCTTGCGTCTATTTTTGCTTCAGCTGCCATCATTACTTGAATCTTTTTTTTAGGGGGGTCAAGAGTTAAACATCTCACAGAAAATAAATGACTTTCAACTTGCAATATTACAGTTTGGCTAACGGCTAATGTCCTGTTTGCTGTTCAGGTTTGTTGAGCTGATGTTCTGAGTCAATGCTTATCATATTCATGGGCAACAGCACACAGTGGAAATAGAACATAGAACATAGAACAGTACAGCACAGAACAGGCCCTTCGGCCCACGATGTTGTGCCGACCTTCATCTGAAACCAAGATCAAGCTATCCCACCCCCTACCATCCTGGTGTGCTCCATGTGCCTATCCAATAACTGCTTAAATGTTCCTAAAGTGTCTGACTCCACTATCACTGCAGGCAGTCCATTCCACACCCCAACCACTCTCTGCGTGAAGAACCTACCTCTGATATCCTTCCTATATCTCCCACCATGAACCCTATAGTTATGCCCCCTCGTAATAGCTCCATCCACCCGAGGAAATAGTCTTTGAACGTTCACTCGATCTATCCCCTTCATCATTTTATAAACCTCTATTAAGTCTCCCCTCAATATCCTCCGCTCCAGAGAGAACAGCCCCAGCTCCCTCAACCTTTCCTCATAAGACCGACACTCCAAACCAGGCAGCATCCTGGTAAATCTCCTCTGCACTCTTTCCAGCGCTTCCACATCCTTCTTATAGTGAGGTGACCAGAACTGCACGCAATATTCCAAATGCGGTCTCACCAAGGTCCTGTACAGTTGCAGCATAACCCCACGGCTCTTAAACTCCAACCCCCTGTTAATAAAAGCTAACACACTCTATGCCTTCTTCACAGCTCTATCCACTTGAGTGGCAACCTTTAGAGATCTGTGGATATGGACCCCAAGATCTCTCTGTTCCTCCACAGTCTTCAGAACCCTACCTTTAACCCTGTAATCCACATTTAAATTAGTCCTACCAAAATGAATCACCTCACATTTATCAGGGTTAAACTCCATTTGCCATTTTTCAGCCCAGCTTTGCATCCTATCTATGTCTCTTTGCAGCCTACAACACCCCTCCACCTCATCCACTACTCCACCAATCTTGGTGTCATCAGCAAATTTACTGATCCACCCTTCAGCCCCCTCCTCTAAGTCATTAATAAAAATCACAAAGAGCAGAGGACCAAGCACCGATCCCTGCGGCACTCCGCTAGCAACCTGCCTCCAGTCCGAAAATTTTCCATCCACCACCACCCTCTGTCTTCAATCAGACAGCCAGTTACCTATCCAATCGGCCAACTTTCCCTCTATCCCACACCTCCTTACTTTCATCATAAGCCGACCATGGGGGACCTTATCAAACGCCTTGCTAAAATCCATGTATATGACATCAACCGCCCTACCTTCATCAACACACCTAGTTACCTCCTCAAAAAATTCTATCAAATTTGTGAGGCACGATTTGCCCTTCACAAATCCGTGCTGACTATCCCGGATTAATCCGCATCTTTCTAAATGGTCGTAAATCCCATCCCTAAGGACCTTTTCCATCAATTTACCAACCACCGAAGTCAGACTAACCGGTCTATAATTACCAGGGTCATTTCTATTCCCTTTCTTAAACAGAGGAACAACATTTGCCACTCTCCAGTCCTCTGGCACCATCCCCGTGGACAGTGAGGACCCAAAGATCAAAGCCAAAGGCTCTGCAATCTCATCCCTCGCCTCCCAAAGAATCCTAGGATACATTTCATCAGGCCCAGGGGACTTATCGACCTTCAGTTTATTCAAAACTGCCAATACATCCTCCCTCCGAACATCTATTTCCTCCAGCCTATTAGCCTGTAACACCTTCTCTTCCTGAAAAACATGGCCCCTCTCCTTGGTGAACACTGAAGAAAAGTATTCATTCATCACCTCGCCTATCTCTACTGATTCCATACACAAGTTCCCACCACTGTCCTTGACCGGCCCTAACCTCACCCTGGTCATTCTTTTATTCCTCACATAAGAGTAAAAAGCCTTGGGGTTTTCCTTGATCCGACCCGCCAAGGACTTCTCATGTCCCCTCCTAGCTCTCCTCAGCCCCTTTTTCAGCTCGTTCCTTGCTAACTTGTAACCCTCAGTCGAGCCATCTGAACCTTGTGAAATAAAAGTTCTGTTTGCACAGGCATGTCAAAGGTCAAGTATGTACCATTGAGCTAAAGTGGCACTGCAGAGCAACTCCATCTGATCGTTTCTGAGCTATAAAAGTGCTCAAATCAATATTGTAAACCTGACTTGCATGTTCTGTATAAAATTTGTCAAACGTGACCATCTGCTTTTTTCCCCAATCTAATCCTCATTTGTTGCTACCATATGATGCCACTTACTCCAGCTTTCCTCTGGTTTCAGCAAAGCGGCTATTCATACATTAACCTACAAAATCCATAGAAGAATCCCTGCAGTGCAGAAGTAGGCCACTCAGCCCATCCTATCTACACTGACTGTCTGATAGAGCATTATACCCAGGCCCTATCCCCATCCCACATATTAATCCAGCTGATCCCCTTAATCTACACAGTTTGGGACACTAATGGGCAATTTAGCATGGCCAATCCACCTAAGTGCATGTCTTTTGAACTGTGGGAGGAAACCGGAGCACCCGGAGGAAACCCACACAGACACGGGGAGAACATGCAAACTCCATACAGTCACCCAAGGCTGGAATCGAACTCAGGTCCCTGGCGCTGTGAGGCAGCGGTGCTGACCACTGTGCCGCCCATAAAATGAGTTTAACAGGCTGTTTGATGATGGAAGACATTACAGACAAGGCAGTTCCTGTCTTCACCCAATATCTACTGCCAGCTGTGATATCTCAACTGCTGCATTCGCTGAGATTAATTAACTCGGCTCAAAGCAGGATTCAAACAAGGAGCCCACAAATTTATTTACAAACCGAGTCATCTAGAGACTGCCCACTGCTACTTTTATACTTCAGGAATCAAGAAACACTTCCAGTAAATCCTCTTCATGGCAGCTGAAGGATGTGCTGGCCCTGTAGAGGGTCCAGAGGAGGTTCACGAGAATGATCCCAGGAATGAAAAGCTTGACATATGAGGAGTGTTTGAGGAGTTTGGGTCTGTACTCGATGGAGTTTAGAAGGATGGGGTGGGGGGATCTCATTGAAACTTACAGAATACTGAAAGGCCTGGATAAAGTGGATGTGGGGAAGATTTTCCCATTAGTTTCCGAGACTAGGATCAGGGGACACAGCCTCAGAATAAAGGGATGACCCTTTAGAACCAAATTGAGGAGGAATTTCTTCAGCCAGAGGGTGGTGAATCTGTGGAATTCATTGCCTCAAGAGGCAATGGAGGCCAGGTCATTGAATATATTTAAGACAGAGATAAGTAGGTTCTTGATTGGTAAGGGTATCCAAGATTATGGGGAAAAGGCGGGAGAATGGGGTTGAAAAACTTATCAGCCATGATTGAATGGCAGAGCAGACTCGATGGGCCGAGTGGCCTAATTCTTCTCCTTTATCTTATAGTCTTAAGATTCTGTCCTCAAACTGAAGCTCCAATTCATTCTTTCACTCTCCCCCTGCTCCTCTCTACCCCAACACCAACCTCTTTCTCTCAAACCTGCTCTTACCTCAGCTTTTCTGCTGCTGTGCCCCTCAACCATGCCCGTGTTGCCACTTGACTATTCCAACGCAGCCCTGGGCAACCTCCCGAGTTCTACCCTGCACAAGCCTGAAGTCATTCAAAACTCTGTTACGCATGTCCTGCCACCCCCCCCCCACGATTCTTGTTCACCCTTCTCCTCTGTGCTCACTGACTGATGTTAGCTGCCACTTAAGCAATGCCTGGATGATAACAAGCTGACCCTTGTTTTGAAATCGTTCCAAGGTTTCACTCCTTCCTATCTTCGTGAATGCCTCCAGCCCCACAGCCTAGTCGACATCTCTGCACCCTACTAATTCTGGCCTCTTGAGCATCTGAAGCTTTTAATTGCCCCTATCATTGGCAACCATGTCTTCAGTTGCCAAAGTTTTAAGCTCAGGAATTTCCACCCTAAATCTCTCTGCCTCTTTAATTCATGTTCACCCCTTTAAGATGCTCCTTAACACCTATCTCTTCAACTCAGCTTTTATTCACCTGGCCTAATATCTTTTTATGTGGCCTATTGCCGCATTTCTGTTTGATAATGCTTGTACAGTGCCTCAGGCTATTTTGTTACAGTAAAGGCACTACAGGAATGCAGGTTCTTGGCGTTTCTCTCATGCCTCTTCAGCTGCAACGAAGATGATAAATACAGAGTTGACACTGTGATACGTGAGCTATTCACTTTCAGTTCAAACTCGGTGAACTTCTATTTGACCAAAGATTGATCTGTCACACAAAAATCTGAGCAATTTAATGAGTGAGGAGGAAGCTTGGAGGAGAGGGGATGGGGGTGACGAGGATGGGGTAAATTACCAAGACATAATCCATCATGCAACTAACAACAAATGTCAGCAACTCTTTAAGTTGTAAAAACTTATTATTGTAATATTCCACAAGATGTCATTACAAACTGCTCACAGCATAAGGAGAGGCAGGGTGAAATCTTTGGTATTTTGCTGGTGGATTTATTTTATGAAACTTAAATATTCCGTGCATGCAGCTGAGGTTTTGATCTATGAGTTTCAGATTTCACATGAAGGAATGAGTAGTTTGTGAGTGAACCAAAATGTTTCTTGAAAAGAAATATGCTTGTGACATTCATACAGTGCCTAATAGAATGCTATCTATCACTTTTTTTTTGCCTTAAATGCCCCTGTTGAGGACAGACCAATTAGAAAAGTATTTATACCCTGTGCTTTGATGCTATTCAATATTTCAATAAAATTACCGAATTTCAGTACTTTTTTACAGGAGGAAATGCCACTTCTTTGCCTGTGCGCTGTAGAAACATCAAATAGAATTCTAAAATTGTCTCCGTTTCACATTAGTAGGCCCCCTAATTCAATTTAATTAACCTCAATTGGATGCTTGTTGCTTTCCAGTGGGTATCTGACCCTGACCTCGCGCCTCCCTTATTCAAAATGGCTCAGACCGGGTGGCACAGTGGTTAGCATTGCTGTCTCATAGCACCAGGGACCCAGGCTCAATTCCGGCCTTGGGTCACTGTCTGTGTGGAGTTTGCACTTTCTCCCCGAGTCTGCGTGGGTTTCCTCCGGGTGCTCCAGTTTCTTCCCACAATCCAAAGATGTGCGGGTTAGGTTGATTGGCCGTGCTAAATTGACCTAGTGTCAGGGGGATTAGCAGGGTAAATGTGTGAGGTTACGGGAATAGGGCCTGGGTGAAATTGTGGTCGGTACAGACTCGATGGGTCAAACGGCCTCCTTCTATACTGTTTCTATGATTCTGTGATCATGCTGGGAATTGGCACAGAGGCTGGCGGTGCCAAATTGCTCACCCACCCAGCTCTGATCGGGCTTTGGAACCCCTGGTCCAGGTATTGAGAACAAACGTCAAGGCTGATACTTCAGTGCAACGCTGAGGAAGCACCGCAAGTCGTAGGTGCAGGGCGCAATCTTACCTGCCATCACGCCATGCTCCCACTGCAACAAGATCGGAGAAATCTCCGTTCACTGCAGCGGGATGGGAAAATCTTGCCAGCGTGAACAGTGATAACATTCCGGCCACAGTATTTTGAATTTGTCTTTTATGGCCCCTCAAGTGGACTTAGAAGATCCCATGGCACTATTTCAATGAGCTATCTCCAGTGTTCGGGTCAATATTTATCTCTCGATCGATATCTGTTCTTAATTACATTGTTCACATTGAGGGAGCTGGCTGTGTGCAAATTGGCTGCCACTTTTCTCGCACAACAGCAGTGACAACACTTCAAAAGTACCTTATTTGATTGTGAAGCACTTTGGAGCATCCTGTGGACATGTAAGGCCGTGCATAAATGCAAGTCTTTTACGCAGCTAGAAGTGTCTTTTGCTTATTTTTTTTCCTTCGTTATTTCATGGGATGTGAGCATCGGTGACAAGTCCAACATTCATTGCCCATCCCTAATTGCCCTTGAACTGAGTGGCTTGCTCGGCCATTTCAAAGGGTAGTTATGAGTTCACCACATTGCTGTGGATCTGGAATCACATGTAGGCCAGACCAGATAAGGACGGCAGATTTCCTTCCCTAAAGGACATTAGTGAGCCAAATGGGTTTTTACAACAATCTGCGCGATTGCTTCATGGTCACCATTACTGGGGCTAGCTTCCAATTCCAGATTTGTTGACTGAATTTAGATTGCACCAGCTGCCGTGGTGGGATTTGAACCCATGTCCCAGAGCATTAGCTTGGGCCTCTAGATTACTAGTCCAGTGGCATTACCAGGAGATGGTGGCACAGTGGTTAGCACTGCTGCCTCACAGCTCCAGGGACCTGGGTTTGATTCCCAACTTGGGTCACACCTCCCTGTGTCTCTGGGGGTTTCCTTGGGTGCTCTGGTTCCCTCCCACAGTCCAAAGATGTGCAGGTTAGGTGGATTGGCCACGCTAAATTGCCCCTTAGTGTTCCAAAATGTGTAGATTAGGAGGATTAGTGGAGTAAATGCGTGGGGTTACAGGGTTAGGGCCTGGCTAAGTTATTGTGTTCGAGATTCAGTGCAAACCCGATGGGCCGAATGGCCGCCTCCTGCACTGTAGGATAGGATCTCCCATCTCTGCACAAGGCAGTAACAAAAGGAAACTTCTGACTTGTCTGCCAGTGACCATTGCTGCTCTGATGACACTTTTCCTGCCATTTTATCAGCCTGTTGCTTAGAATGCTCTGAAAATTAGCTTTGTATGTACCACAGAGTTGTTATATGCTGAACTAGCAGAAACAATTAGTTTAGTACTTCCAAAATAGGGGAATAGTGGAAAGGGGAGGTGACGGCCTAGTGGTATTATCACTAGACTATTAATCCAGAAACTCAGCTAATGTTCTGGGGACCTGGGTTTGAATCCCGCCATGGCAGGTGATGAAATTTGAATTCAGTAAAAAACAAATCTGGAATTAAGAACCTATTGATGACCATGAAACCATTGTCAATTGTCGGAAAAATCCATTTGCTTCACTGATGTCTTTGCAGAAGGAAATCTGCCATCCTTACCTGGCCTGGCCTACATGTGATTCCAGAGCCATAGCAATGTGTTTGACTCTCAACTGGCCTCAGGCAATTCAGGATGGACAATAAATGCTGATCAGCCAGCGACGTCCACATTCCATGAATGAGTAAAAAAATATATTTTTCTGAAAGTGTTCTTGCACCTGTCACATTTTTGTGCGTAAGATGTAATAAGGAATTGTAATAAGAAAGAGGCAGCATGGAAAATAGACTGAATAGGAATGTGTTCATGGTATGTAGAGAATACAAATGGGACATTCACGTCTTTTCTCAAAAGCAATTGCTGCATCCTTCGGTTCATGTTCCTTAAATCATTCACTATTCACCATATCTCAATAAGTGACAGAGTTAAAAATGGGTTATCAGGATCTATTTTGATTGAGAAACCTGACTGAGGGGTCAGGGCCTATAGTGTAGTACAACACCAGGACTGAAGAGTGGATGAGGTCAATCAAGCTGCCTGCGGTAGGTGATATTAGGTTTGAGCATTACATTTTGTAGAGTTTGGAGGGATTAAAGTAGATTCAAAGATCCTTGGAAGTCTGAGTGATGAACCTCAATTTCAACATAGTAAGATAAGACCATAAGATACAGGAGCAGAATTAGATAATTCGGCCCATCGAGCCTGTTCCACCATTCAATCATGGCTGATAAGTTTCTCATCCCCATTCTCCCCACTGTTTCCTGTAACCTTTGATCCCCTTCTTTATGCAAAAGGAAAATGCAGGTTGCTGTATCGAGCGCTTATGAAGAACAAGGAAAGAGAAGCGATGAAGATAGCATATTGAAAGAGATGCGGAAGAGAGGGTGGATGATCTCACTTTCATTTTTAGCAAATCATTCCCTGTTGCAGCATTTTAAAAATATTTTCCTTGGATTCTCCCGAGAGTATGAGAGAGATGCTTTGATATGTTTTATTACCTTGCTGTCTAAATATAAATTGTTGTTGTTGAAATGTCGTTTACAGAAATGGGAGTGCCTTGCGTGAACTTGACTTTAAAAATAGTTAAGAATCATTGCAAGTAAATTAAGTATATCTGCCAGAAAAGATTAAGTCAAAACTCTTGGAGCCAACTTTCAGAATGAAAGAGATCGTGGAGATAATGGGGGCGAATTTCTGCTCGAGTTGAGATGGGGGGAGGTTCCAGTTGACCACCATGCTTTGGTGGAAGAGGCGCTGAAACCCTAGAAAGATGGCATAGGTTGGCATGGAGAGAGTACCCTCTCCATGCCAAGAGGGTATGTTTTGCGCAAATCTTCGGGAATTTTGATGGCTGTTCTGCCAACTTTTTTGGGGATGATCTGAAAAACCCTTGGTAGTTCACCACCACTGAAGCTAGCGATGTTAGAAGACAGACCAATGATGAAACCAGAATAGGCAAGAGTTGGTAGATATTGGTTGGGCATGTAACAGACATATATCTTGGACATAATGAGTAAAAGGCATTCTAATAAGTACCTTGACATGCTATCAAATCTTTGGTACAAATCGTTTAAACATTTCACTGTTCTTTCACTATAGTTACTAAAAATTTGACACCAGTATAGTAAAGGAAATGTGTCATAATGAAGTGTGGTGTATCCTGTAGTTAAAATGCATTAAAATTTCACTTATAATGGACTTTCCTACAGTCTTGTCATAAACACCTATAATAGCGAATAACTTGCCTCAAATTGCTGAATGTGATGGCTCTTTCACCAGTATGAAAGGCGGATTGTTATTAGAGGCAATAGAAAAATGCTAGGGAAAGAGCAGAAGAATTTTTAAAATGAAATTAAAAGACAGTCTTTGGGGAAATCAGCTGGCCATTGTGCTTATTATATTCCATCTGGAGAGCGTCTCATCATCTTGTTAAGAAAATGCATCTCTTAGTGGAATGTTGCAAATGGCTGAGTAGAATTTTGCATGCTATTATCACAAGGATGTGTGAAATTATGTCACATAGCAATGGGGGTGTCATGGTGGCATTGTGGATAGCATTGCTGCCTCACAGCGCCAGGGCCCCGGGTTCGATTCCGGCCTTAGGTGACTGTGTGGAGTCTGCACATTCTCCCCGTGTCTGCGAGGGTTTCCTCTGGGTACACTGGTTTCCTCCCATAGTCCAAAGATGTGCAGCTTGGGTGGATTGGCCATGCTAAATTGCCCTTTAGTGTCCAAAGATGTGTAGGTTAGGTGGATTAGTCATGGCAAATGCGTGGGGTTACGGGAATAGCATGGGCAAAATGCTTTTCCGGAGAGTCGATGCGGACTCGATGGGCCGAATGGCCTCCTTCTGCACTGTAGGGATGCTATGATTCTATTCTAATATTTCTTTAGACATCTGAAGCAATGGAAACACTGGCTGGAATTCTCCGGCTATTCATGCCAGTGGGATCTCTGGTCCCGCCGATGATGCATCCGCTTCGCGGTTTTCCCGATGGCAATGGGAAATCCCATTGACAGCGGCAGGACCAGAAGATCCGGCGAAGGGCGTGCTGCCTCCCGCCACAAGTAACACACTGCCGGGAGGCCTGAAAATCACCCTCTCTGTCAAATGTTCTTGTTTTATAATTTGTTGCAGGTTCAAATTAACTTTGAGGGATCCAGCTGTATCCTTGTTGATCTGGATGATTCAGGAAGCATCCCAGGAAGGGGTGTTAACCTTTAGGGAGCTTATTTTGTTTGAAGCAAATCCAAAACTGTTTGATTTGGGATTGGTTATATGCGTATAATACACGTAAGTATATTTTTCTCTATGAGAAATGGTATAGTTTAACGAGGATTGGAAAAGAAGTGGAGGTATAATGTAACAACAATTCATAAGTTCATAAGACATAGGAGCAAAATTAGGCCGTTCAGCCGATCGAGTCTGCTCCGCCATTCAATCGTGACTAATATGCTCCTCATCCCTATTTTCCTGCCTTTCCCCCATAACACTTCAACCCATTACCAATTAAAATCTAACTCCTCCTTAAATTTACTCACTGTCTCAGCATCCACCACACTTTGGGATAGCAAATTCTACAGATTCGCAACCCTTTGGGAGAAGTAGTTTCTACTTAACCAATTCACAATTAAACAACAGCTTTGAAGCAGTAAAACATCCCAAGGTTGTGTGCAAAAGTGGCCTATGTTTTGAAATTCTAACTGCTGATAATTGAAATCCATTCAAGTGAGCTAGCTTAGCGAAGTCTTTACTGTTACCCAGGCTAGAAATTTCAACAACTGAGAGTGCAACCACTGCTTCACAGCGCCAGGGACCTGGGTTCGATTCCCGGCTTAGGTCACTGTCTGTGCGGAGTCTGCACGTTCTCCCCGTGTCTGTGTGGCTTTCCTCCGGGTGCTCCAGTTTCCTCCCACAGTCCAAAGATGTGCAGGTTAGGTTGATTGGCCATGCTAAATTGCCACTTGGTGTCAGGGGGATTACAGGGTAAATACGTGGGGTTGAGGGGAAAGGGCCTGGGTGGGGTTATTGTCGGTGCAGGCTCGATGGGCTAAGTGGCCTCCTTCTGCACTGTAGGGATTCTATGAGCAAATGGTCAATTATATTTGCATTGTAGAATATGAACAATTCATTCAATCTGGTTGAGTCAAGGTTGCTAGCAAGAACCTAGTTCAGTTGGGGTTAGTGGTGGGAGTTGGGTGGGTCAGAACTCCTTGGTGCCAGTTGGAATTGAGTGTAGGAGCTGGGCAGTTGGAATCAGTCTAATTAACAGGATGTGGCCCCATCCCTAAATCTGTGTCAACTTTGGCATTTTACGTTTCCTTTATAAAACTAATTTTCAGATCTGACTTTTGAGACAGGATCAATCCGTACATTCATTCCAAAACTGTGGGAGTTTGTCCTCATTACTCCTGACCAAGAATGAATGAAAGCAGGAATCTGAAAGTTTCTTGTTTTTCTGTACCACTAAGGCACGTGGGTGGCACAGTGGTTAGCACTGCTGCCTCACAGCGCCAGGGACCCGTGTTCCATTCCCAGCTTGGGTCACTCTTTGTGCAGAGTCTGCTAAATTGCCGCCTAATATCAGGGGGATTAGCACGGTAAATATATGAGGTTATGGGGATGGGGCCTGGGTGGAATTGTTGTCGATGCAGACTCGCTGGGCCAAATGGCCTCTTTCTGCACTGTAGGGATTCTATGAGAAGAACCCTCTGAATGAAAGCTAGCTGCAGATAGAATAGAGTTCCCCGACTTTCAAGGATTCATCAACTATATAGTTCATAGCCAGAGTATCCCTGGACTAAGTAATTATTAATGAGCAATGTTTTTTCTGTGAGCTAACTTTCAAAAACACATTTAAACACAAGAGGCATGTCCAAACTTGTCTAGATTTGACGTTACCAGCCACCATTACACACGTCCATGAAAATGGGGCAGATTGCCCTTCTGCTCTCCCCTTTGCACCACCTTAGAGAGCTCCAGTCCTGCTGCAGCTTCAAGCTGAAGTAGTTTTGGCTGTGGTTGCATACTGTGGGCTAGGACTCCTGCTCGCACATTGCAGCTGCTTCCAAACGCAACAGCATCACGAATCAAAGTGGTGTGGGGTGAAGGCAGTGCCAATGTGCCTTTGAGGGGAGGGGTAAGAGGAAGAAAGTGTAAATATGGGATACGTGGTAAAGGAAGAAAACAACTGGGGTGAGTGAAAAACAAATTGTCAGGTTCAACTGAGAGCAGAGGGAAAGAAGCGTTTCAACCTGAACTGGTAAGATTGGAGGAGGGAGAAATACCTTTTTGAAATGAATGGTGGTGGTGTGGGGGCGTTGCATGGGATCGAATGTCTGATTGATGGGAAAAGGTCGGAGAGAGTGAGTAAGTTTTTGAGATCGAGTTTAAAGCAATTTGTTTGAAATATTCTTTCACAGCTTGTGACATCATTGGCTAGGCCAGCATTTATTGCCCATCCCTATTTTCCTTTGACATAGTAATGGTGAACTGCCTTCTTGAATCGCTGCAGTGCTTGTGATGTAGCTTAACCCACAGTGCTGTTAGGAAGAGAGTCCCAGGATTGTAACCCAGTGACAGTGAAGGAATGAGTCAGGAAGGTATGTTGTTAGGAGGGGAATTTGCAGGTGGTGGTGTTCCCAACCATCTATTGCCCTTGGCGGTAGAAGTCATGCGTTTGGAAGGTGCTGTTGAAGGAGCCTTGGTGAATGGCTGCAGTGTATCTTGTAGATGGTACTCGCTACTGTCACTGTGCCTCTGTGGGGGAGGAAGTGAATATTTAAGGTGGTGGATGGAGTGCCAAATGTTCAGCCTGCTTTGTCATGTATGGTGTTGAGCTTCTTGAGCTTTGCTGGAGCTACACTCATCCAGGCAAGTGAAGAGTATTTGCTCCTCACTTCTGCCTTGTAGATGCTGGACAAGCTTTAGGGAGTCAGGAGGTGAGTTACTTGTTGTCGAGTTCCCAGTTGCTGGCCTGATACATCTCTCAAAAATGCAAGGTTCAATTATCCTTTGTGGAAAGGGATTTGGAGGAGAGAAAAGTGGCAGCAAAGAATAATCAAGGATAAAATGACAGAGTCATCTGCAGAGCATATATTCGAAGTGAGGATCGTTTATCACTATTGTTTAGAAATTATGGGCGTGATTCTCTGGCCTCCCCTCAGCGTTTTTCTCAGTGATGGGCCCTTCACTGGCGGTGGGATCCTCTAGTCCCATTGCTGTCAATGGGAATTCTCACTGAAACCACCCCACGCCACCGGGAAACCCGCGGCAGTGGGTGCACGGCTGGCAGGACCAGAGAATCCCACCAGCCTGAACGGCCTGAGAATTCCACTCTGTATTTGTAAAAGTAGGGCTGGCTGAGAAGGGCCTTTTGTGTATTTGAATTTTTAATGTAGCTTTAGTGAATGAATGGCTGTTTTTCTCATTGTGGCTGGTTTGTGGGAGGAAAGTTTATTGTTGCATCTGATAGCAGATGAACACAAAAGGAAGGTTATTCGACTTGAAGTTTCACCTGCCATCTCAGTAGGGTTTCAGGATCCACTGCATATGTTGGAGTGGTGTGTTTCCTTGCTGTCACCAGCTCATTGCTATTGATTAATCTTGTCTTTCAGCAGCCAAGCTTAAGTGTCTCCCCACATTTTGGCTTGTGGTGCTAAGCACTTACTACAGATCTCTATCTTACTCTTTTTATGTCACACACTCTCTCTCTCTCTCTCTCTCTCACTCTCAAACACATACATTTGCTCTCTTCTCTCTCCCTCTTTTTTTTTCTATTTTCTCTCTCTGCCTCTGTTTATCCAATTTCTGTACCAGTATTTATCCTTTCACTCATAGCATGCAGGAGCAGAACAGCATCTGCTTAACCTCACTCTTTAACATTGCTTGTCACCACACTTCCATTAATTTCTCCACGCTCTGCTATCCATCCATCCAATAAACATTTTTTTCATTAAAATATACTTTTTTTTTCTGAAACGGAGCTCTGCGTATGTCAACTCAGACGGTAAATTCATAACTGCTGCGTGTTCTCCACGTTACTAGTGTCAAGTTAAATGAGTCATTGTATGGTTTCCAGCTGATACTTTGAAGTCAGATGACAGTTTAAGAGCATCAATAAATTCCAGCATAAAGCTTTACATTGCCATCATACTGTGAAAGCTAATTGCCTGATCTTTGACTTAATAGGAGTCACTGGGCTAAATAATTTGTCAAATTTGTGGTCCACAATAAATATTCTGACTGCTCAGTTTATGAGTCCTTTTATTGTGAAACTGTATTGGTCCCATTTGGATGCTGTCATTTGCAGTTAACAGCAACTTTGTCAAATGATGGCATTATTCTCCAGGGTAAGTTTATGTATATAGAGAGGTCCTCATTGTGCACAGTTTTAAGCACCACGTGATTTTGCATGTTCGTTAGGACTATGCATAGATGAAAACAAAGCAAGTCTTTTATTTACAGTAAGCATTTCGAATTACAAGAGCAATTGAAAGCATATGTTTAAATTTGCAGGGTAATGGGTTAGCTCATGCTGCTAGAATACATTTCTCAAAGTTTTAATCCTTTCAGAAGTTCCAGTTTCCTTAGTGAGTTTTATTGTCACAATGAAAGTATTGTCAACATAGATTTGCAGCGGATCTTACTTGGTTACTTGCAAGATTTCTACGTACAGCAAGATCATTAGAAAATCTCCGATGTTTATTTTGTAATTGTTCAGAAACATCATTACACAATTCACAATACTTTGAGAGCTGACGACAATATGTCGAGCAGAAAACTGGTTATCCCCTTAATGTCTCTGTCTAACCCTTATTGTTACTGGGACTGTGACAGTAATTTAAGGAACACACTGGCCGAAATTATACACAGACACACACACGCACACTCCCTGGCGACGGATGGTATGGGGCATGCAAAAACTCGTCATCTTTGGCAGGACCAGAAGATTCTGCCACCAGCCAATGTTGGGCTACCTCCACCACCAGAAAATGCACTGTGGGGGGGGCAGGTGGGAAATTCCGCCCATTGCTTTTCGAAAGCACGGTGGGTGGCACGGTAGCACAGTGGTTAACACTGCTGCCTCACAGCGCCAGGGACCCGGTTTGATTCCCAGTTGGGTCGCTGTCTGTGTGGAGTCTGCACGTTCTCTCCGTGTCTGCGTGGGTTTCCTCCGGGTGCTCCGGTTTCCTCCCACAGTCCGAAAGTCGTGCTGGTTAGGTGCATTGGCCGTGCTAAATTCTCCCTCAGTGTAGCCAAACAGGGGCCAAAGTGTGGCGACAAGGGGGATTTTCACAGTAACTTCATTGCAGTGTTAATGTAAGCCTGCTTGTGACACTGATAAATGAACTTTAATATGCTACATGTAAAAGTTATATTTCGGGTTACCAACATTTCAGTTTCCCTTTCTTCCTTCAATTTGAAAATGTGCACATGTTCTATGGCTCTTCAGTTACCATAGGTGTTGTGATGTTCCTCGCAGATTGTTGTCACCAGTTTGATAAAACTCTTCGATGTAATCATATTATATTCAGACAAGTATCCAGATTAATCTTCAGCTCTTTAATTTAGACTCTATTTAACCATGGTAGTTTGATATAAGAAAATAACCGTTGGCCTTCCTGTCGTTTCTTCTGCAATTTCAATTTCTCTTTCATTTTGTCTTTCATTCAAAATGTTGCATAAGGTGGCGTAGTGGTATTGTCGCTGGATCTAGTAATCCGGAGACTAGGGTGATGCTCTGGGCACTTGGGTTCGATTTCCACCATGACAGGTAGTGAAATTTGAATTCAATAAACATCTGGAATTTAAAACAAAGTCTAATAATGACCATGAAACCACTGGCGATTGCCATAATAACCCTTTAGGGAAGGAAATCTGCCGTCCTTACCTGGCCTGGCCTACATATGACTCCAGATCCCACATGTCTTAAATGCCCTCAGGGATGGGCAATAAATGCTGGCCCACCCACTGACACCCACATCCCATGAGCAGTTTTCAGAGCTATCTATTTTTAATCCTAAAACTGACTTAGCGGGAAGGGTTTCCCAGATTGTGAGCTGAAGTGTACATGACGTTGAAGACAAAATTCCTCTTCTGTCTCTCTGTTTATTTCCCAACTGATTTGCTCTCACACATAATCACATACAGACTCCACTGAAATGTTGTAAATTCAGATATCTGTAGTTGGAACAACCCAAAATAATCGTAACAGGTTTGTGTCTCTGTCTGAAGGAGACAGTGGCATCTGAGAAATCCAGTTACTTCATGTTGTTTCACCAAGTTTGAGGAACTGGTATTTGGTTTCAGAACATTTGCTGAACTGTAAGATCCACTTATTAAATTCAAATTCATTAAAGAGCAATTAATATTTACTTTACTAAATTACCCATCCCATAAAATCCAGCTGTCATTTTTCCCTCTAAGCACAGTAAGTAGATGTATCCAATTTATTGTCCTTGTAAAGCACAATGCAGGGTTAAAGCAATTTGATCGTTGTGTAAACTGATGCATCCAGTAGACCCTCTCTGTGAAGTGGTACAACAAATTGGATCAAATGCCTTTCTCATACTTATCAGATGAACAAGCCAGTTTTATAGAGACTTTTCAGACTGCCTTGTTAGTGTTTCCCTGGTTGGCTTGCCACAATTTGTGACTCTGGTTTTTCTGAGTCCCGCTACAGCTCGGTATTAACACCTTGTAGATTGTAGGAGGGAGGAGAGTGTCAGACATAAGGATTTGAAAACAATAAGTGGAATTTAATGCATGCGATGGGAGTGGGGGTCACCTCCTTTAGCAAGGGAGGCACTTAAGGGGCCAACAGCAGGGCCTCCCTGGGATCAAGTACCCCAGGACTGGAAATCTCGCCCCTGCCCATCGCGCCCAATCATTTCCATCAGCACCACTGGGGGATGAATGTTAACTGCTGGCAATGCACCTACCAGAGGTCCAGGATCAACGAGGAACCTAAGCCATTAGAGAGAATCTTAGAAACCCTACAGTACAGAAAGAGACCATTCGGCCCATCGAGTCTGCACCGACCGCAATCCCACCCTGCACCGACCGCAATCCCACCCAGGCCCTACCCCCATATCCCAACATATTTTACCCACTAATCCCTCTAACCTACGCATCCTAGGACACTAAGGGCAATTTTAACATGGCCAATCAACCTAACCCGCACATCTTTGGACTGTGGGAGGAAACCGGAGCACCTGGAGGAAAACCCACGCAGACACGAGGAGAATGTGCAAACTCCACACAGACAGTGACCCAAGCCGGGAATCGAACCCAGGTCCCTGGAGCTGTGAAGCAGCATTGCTAACCATTGTGCTACCATGCCGCCCAGAAGGGACAGGATGGGGGTCGCAGTTGGGGTTCACTGGCTTGGGGGGAGGGGTTAATGGAGTAGGAAGGTCAGAAGAAAGGCAAGGGTTGTTACGTTTTGGACAAGCCATGTGGCAGCAGCACACCAATTGAGTACCGGCAACATGGGATGAGGCCCTTAAGTGGCGTTAATTGCCCACTTGAGGTCTTCGTTGGCATTAGGGTGGGAAGGCCATCCACGTGCTCCTGCCCCAGGCTTAATCGGAGCAGAAGTAGGATAGCAATAGGGTCCTTATCCATCCAGCCCCTCTCCCCTCACCTCCAAACTTGTCTCAGGGAAGGCATTAAATTCCACCGAAATTATGAAAAGTGGGAGACGTAGAATCGTAGAATCCCTACAGTGCAGAAGGAGGCCATTCTGCCCAGCAGGACTGCAACAACTCTCCGGCAGGGAATCTCACCCAGGTTGGTGCAAACTTGTTAGAATATGATTCTGACACGTGATCTGCATCCCAGTACTGTCGTGTATTATTATTAGGTTGCTAGGCTCTGCTCTGTTTTACTAGATTTCTTTATAGTTCCTGTTCTACTTAACTATTCCCCTTCAGACTTCTCATATTCAAAGTCTTGGTTATGTGTTTCATTTCTTTGGTTCTTCTCATTCGGCCTCATTTTGTCTCCTGCACCCACCCCTGGCTGCTATTCCTTGTCCATATCCAGGTTCCCACACAGCCCTTTCCAGGCCATTTCAGATCTGTTGCTGTGTATGTGGCTGTTGTATCCTTTACCCTACTGCCTTTTTCCGAGGGCTCTGACAAGGGGTCATCCTGACTCGAAACGTTGGCTCTATTCTCTCTCCACAGATGCTGTCAGACCTGCTGAGATTTTCCAGCATTTTGTCCCTTTTTCCTATTCCTTTTCAACTTCTTTCCATCTTTTCCAGTCTGAAGATGGGTTGATATTTGAATCATTTACAGATTTGCATTCCCTTTACAGATGCTGTTGAACCTGCTGTTTTTGTTTCAGATTTTCAGTACCTGCAGTATTTGTTTTGTTAAATATATGTTTGTAGACCTGGGCCTGTTGATTCACAGCTATGCCCTATGGTCAGTAGCTCTTCATAGAATCCCTACAGTGCAGAAGGAGGCCATTTAGCCTATCGAGTCTGCACCGACAACAATCCCACTCAGGCCCTATTCCCGTAACCACACATATTTACCCTGCTAATCCCCCTGACACTTGGGTCAATTTAACATTGCTAATCAACCTAACCCGCACATCTTTGGACTGTGGGAGGAAATCAAAGCACTTGGAAATCCACGCAGACATGGGGAGAATGTGCAAACTCCACGCACTGACCCGAGGCCAGAATTGAACCCGGGTCCCTGGCGCTGTGAGGCAGCAGTGTTAACCACTGTGCCACCATGCTGCTCTTGGAGGTGGGACATTTGCCTTGGGAGCAGAAAACACCACTTAAGATAGTTAACAGCCTGATGACCATAAATCCGGCCACCCAAGGCTGGCAGAGACAGTCCCCACCCACCATGACTTTCCATCCAGTGGGTGGAGCCACCACCTCCATGTTAAATCCCAGTCCTCATTTCAACTCTGGACCATTTGCAATCTATTTAAAATATGTGTCCTCTAGTCACTGACACTCCTATTGTCAGAAGCAGTTTCTCTTTATTTGCTCCAACAACAATTTTGAATAGCTCTTATTAAAACTACTTTTAACCTTCGCAAAATACTGCAGATGCTAGGAATTGTAAATAAAAAAAGAAAATGCTAGAAATACTCAGCAGCTCGATCTGGCAACATCTAAGGATAGAAAAACAAAGCTAATGGGCGGGATTCTCCGGCCACGCGCGTCCCAAGACTGGAAATTCCCACCCGAGCTCGATGAACCTTTAAATGGCCCACCAAATGTTGCGCCTCGCCCGCTACGATTCCCACGGCGGGCGAGATGGGAGAATTCCAGCCACTGTTTCAAACTGACGACGTTTTATCAAAACTGCAGCTTTTCTAGTCTCCCAACATAACTGAAGTCCAGCATCCCTGGGACCATTCCGACACCTCTCCCCCTCTTCCAAGACTTTGGCATCCTTCCTCAAGCGCAGTGCTCCGAATTGGACCATGCTCCAGCTAGGGTGTAAGCAGTGATCTAAAAGGTTATACTCTGTTCCTCTGTTTATGAATTCAGGGATCCCACTGGCATTTCAGCGTGCTGTTCGACTCAACATGTTTCAAATTTTAGAATTTTTGATTACATGAAGAAAAGCCATGGTCAAACTCAGCCTTGTGAAAAGGTGTTCATAGAGTGGCAAAAAGTTGGAAATGGCTTATTGCCCATCCCTAGTTGCCCCTTGGAGGGCAGTTGAGAGTCAACCACATTGCTGTGGCTCTGGATTCACATGTAGGCCAGACCGGGTAAGGGCGGCAGATTCCCTTCCCTGAAGGATCCTACCTTCCTTTATGCTGGTGAAGCAGTCTGGCTGTAGCTATGAAGTTACAGCTATGGAATTTCATTTACTCTTAAATATCTTTCAAGTTTCTTTGGAAATATTTTATTCCTAGATGTTTCACCCTAGCCACACAATCTATTTGTTTCCAATTATCTGAGTTCTTTTAATTCATTTGTGGGACATGGGTGTCTCTGGCTGGCCAACATTTATTGCCCATCCCTAGTTGCCCCTTGGAGGGCAGTTGAGAGTCAACCACATTTCTGTGGCTCTGGATTCACATGTAGGCCAGACCAGGTAAGGACAGCAGATTCCCTTCCCTGAAGGACCGGTTGGGTTTTCCCAACAATCAACAATGGTTTCATGGTCATCAGTAGATCCTTAATTCCAGATTTTTAAAAACTGAATTTAGATTCCACCATCTGCTGTGGCGGGATTCGAACCCGGTGCCCAGAACATTAGCTGAGTTTCTAGATTAATAGTCGAGTGATTATACCACTAGGCAATCGCCTCCCCCACTGTGTGCACTTTCTTTACTTCATCCATGAAGAAGAAATTCCATGTGAATGAAGCATAATTGTATTAATCTCGAACAGATTTTCATTTCTTTCTTTGGTTTCTGCTGAGACATTTATTGTATATATTAGCAATTTAACAGCAAGAGGAATGCTGAGCGATGGCAGGGGGCATCCTATCCGTGTCCCTTTTTTGATTTTATTTTCAGAATCTCAGACAATTTGATTCAATGCAGAAATATCGCCATACAAAGTGTCAGGTGAAGACCAAAGTTATTAGACCATGATCCATTCAAACTCTCAGAATTAGGCAAAGGCTGACCAATGTGTCCTCAACTGAACTGCAAACCAGTGAGGAAGCAAAGGAGTCAAAAATTGGACATAAGAGTATGCAAGCCATGTCAAATCTCTTTAATTAGAGTCTCATGGAGAGTGAGTAATTAATATTGCGGTAATGCTGTGGGGAGATAGACTCTGCCATTTTAGGAAACAGCACTTCAGTGGTTAATAATAGGTGACTTGTTGCTTCTTCTTGTAAGTAACTTGTCAGCACTTGAACACAGCAATGTATGTATGAAGGGCAGCTATATACTTCAACACGAAAATATTTGAATCGTGACTAATCCCTGAAACTTTCCTTGCATCTACTACAATGCATGTGGATAAAGGAATGCTCCTGTTTCCAAAAGTGGAAATGCTGGAAAATCCCAGCAGGTCTGGCAGCATCTGTAGGGAGCGAAAAGAGCTGATGTTTCCTCACATTTTCTCCCCCTTTGTTTCTCCTTTCCCCCCCTTTTCTCAATTTTACTTCTCCCCCACCCATCTTCCTCCCTCCCCCCACATCTTCAGCTGTCACAGTTTACCCGTTGATTTCAGCTTCTCTGCCGTTTGACCATTTACACCTTCCATTCTCTCTGTGGGCTGCCACTAGCAAGCAGCCTTTTCCCCTTGTTTTCGTGGCTGTGACTCATCTTTCATTCCTTCACCCTGCAGTATAAATATCTCCCACTTTCTATGCCTTTTAGCTTTGACAAAGGGTCACCTGGACTCGAAGCATCAGCTCTTTTCTCTCCTTAGAGATGCTGCCAAACCTGCTGAGATTTTCCAGCATTTTCTCTTTCGGTTTCAGATTCCAGCATCCGCAGAAATTTGCTTTAATCCAATGCTCCTGTTTCATTCTTTGAAAAACATGGAATACATAAACTGTTTAAATCAGTAATTTATCTTAATAGTTTAGGATTTTATCATAGAATCCCTACAGTGCAGAAGGAGGCCATTCGGCCCATCAAGTCTGCACCGACCACAATCCCACCCAAGGCCTATCCCCATAAATCCATGCATTTACCCCAGCTAGTCCCCCTGACACAAAGGGGCAATTTAGCATGGCCATTCCACCTAACCCGGAGGAAACCCATGCTGACACAGGGAGAACATGCAGACTCCACACAGACAGTGACCCAAGCTGGGTATTCTCGACAATACTGAATTAGCTAAAATGAATAATTTTGAGGATTATAGGAAGCTGCAAGAGAATATTGGTGGGATGTTGGAATGGGCAAAATAGGTGACAAATGGAATTCAATATGTTATGACACACAATGGAAAAGCGATTTGAGAAAAAGTTTAAAGTTTATTTATTAGTGTCATTAATAGGCTTACGTTAACACTGCAATGAAGTTACTGTGAAACTCCCCTAGTTGCCACACTCCAGCGCCTGTTCAGGTACACTGAGGGAGAATTTAGCATGGCCAATGCACCTAATAAGCACGTCTTTTGGACTCAGAGAGGAAAACGGAGCACCCAGAGTAACTCCACGCAGACACGGGGAGAACGTACAGACTCCGCAGAGACAGTGACCCAAACTGGGAATTGAACCCGAATCCCCATGGCGCTGAGGGCAGCAGTGCTAACCGTGCTATCCAGAAAAGGCTGCATGAAGTGAAAGAGTGAAGGGATTTGAGCCTTCAGGTTCAGAAGACAGGGTGCAACAACATACTGTTCGAAAAACTGCTGTCATTACCCAATCTGGCTTATGTGCGACTCTCTCAGTTTGGTTGCCTCTGACCTGCCCAACCAAGGTATTCAATTGTAGAAGGACAACTATGGGTGTACAATAAATGTAGGACTTGCCCGGGGCATCTACATCCTGGGAATGAATTACAAACAATTTACAACAAGATATATAATATTGTAGAGGTGTATTTATGAATTTATATAAAACTTTAGGAAGGCCACAGTTGGAAAACTATGTGCAGTTTTGAGATTGGAAAGACACTAGCCTGGGCTGACCTGGATGCTGCCTAGTATAAAGAAATTCAAATGCAAAGACATGAAAAAATGGGCCAGTCTTCATTTGATGCTGAGAGCACGGGATAGAATAGATAGAAATACTTTCCAGTGCGTGAGGGGTCCAGAATGAATGGAAATAAATGTAGAGATTATGTATTAATGTTTTTCAATACAGAGCAAGAGAAACGCTTTTATATCGAGGGTTGCAAGATCATGGAATGTATTACTGGAGCTAGTAATTGAAGCTACTTCTAAGAAGAAGCTCAACAGGCAGTGTGAAGGAGGAGGAATAAGGGATAATAGAGATAAGCTTGGCACATGGGTTTAGCAGCACTGCTCATGTGGAAGATTAAAGTCTACATGGTCTGAATGGCCAGACAGAATCCTATGTAACTGGTAATTTGTGTAATTGGATCTTCCTGTGCACAAATAGTTCCACATTCGCCTTCACAAAAACAAAGACCATAGTTTAAAAACGAATTAACCATTTATGAAATATTTTGCGGTGTTTCTGAGAGACATGATAAATGACTGCATAAATGCAAGTCGTTCTTTGTAAAGGGGAACGGATAATTTTATCTGTGTACTTGGAGCAAAGTTGTAAATATGTTCTTTGTGAACACTTTTTTGTTATATATAGCGCACAGAGAAGATTTTCCGCAGGAACTGCAAGAATTTTAAGGAGTTATCTTTGAGTCAATGATAGATCTTATTGTTTGGTGATGTCCAAAGGTAATGTACGGGGCAATATTGAAGTTCAAAATTGAACCATTTTGGAGAAGTAGATAAGGGATCACAAAAGACTAGGGGTGGAATTTTCCAGTCCTGCCCGCCGCAGGAATTGTAGCAGGCGTGGGCGGACCATGCAAAGGTCCATTGACCTCGGCCAGACATCTTTGTCCTTGGGACAAGCGTGGCTGAAAAGTCCTGCCTTGGGGCACTCCTTGTGTTCCATTGTTACTTTTTTCAAAATTCAGAAGTGGTAATGTAGCACCTAAACACTTCACGTGATGGAGGGAATTCTCTGGCCTCCCTGCAGCGTGTTTCCCATGGCGGGAGGCAGTTCACCTGCAATGGGATCCTCTGGTCCAGCTGCCGTCAATGGGATTTCCCATTGACTGCACCTCAGGCCACTGGGAAACCCGCGGCAGGGGGATGTGGTATCGGCGGGACTCAAAACTCCTGCTGGCATGAACAGCCAGAGAACTCCGGTCTATATATTTAATAACATGTGGATATAGTGTTCAGTAAGTTCCCAGTCTCAGCCTTGCTGTTCAGGGAGACACCAGGAAAACTTGGTGTCATGTTCACCTTCACCAACCACTCTCCCCACCCTGGTTCCAACCCCAACATCCCCTTCCCCTGTTGGAAGAATGAAAACAAGCATCAAAGAGCCAGTATTCCATGGCCAGGAGTTCATTTTGTTGCAACTGGCCACAAAGCTGGATTAATACAAGCTGGTCCTGTCGATTTGGCTGAGAAACACTGAATACCCAGGCGGAGTTCAGAAGACAGACTCTTAAATGTTTTCCAAAATGGCACAAAATTTGGAGGAAATATTTTGTGAAGTGGATGGTTGTGTTAGGGATGGGGTGGAGCACAGATCTGTTCCATTCATGTACTTGAAAAATGCTTTAAAGTGATGTCCATGTGCTGGTTTACCCTGCCTACGTGTTTGAGCACAGAGTTTCAGAGAGGAAGCTGTAACTAGGATTATTTAGACAGTAAGTTTATTGGTTGTTCATTGAAACTAATAGTTTCCATTTATTTAGAGGTAAGTGCTTAAATTATTTGTGTTTAACCCTACTTCGCAACTCCTTTTTGCTTCTCACCATGATTGGCTGGATTATGACTAAACAGGGTGGTGGTTGGGGACAGAGGAAGCAGTCGCCATGCTGTACACTGCAATTGTGAAATAAAACTGATTCACTCGTACGATCCCCAGGACTGTTTTACTTTGGAAGTACTTCAACTCAACTATAATGTCATCTGATGTAAACAGGTAGGCATTGGTTAATGGCAACAAGTTTAAAGTTTATTTATTAGGCACAAGTAGGCTTACATTAACACTGCAATGAAGTTACTGTGAAAATCCCCGAGTCGCCACATTCTGGCGCCTGTTCGGGTGCACTGAGGGGAATTTAGCCTGGCCAGTGTACCTAGCCAGCACGTTTTTTGGACTGTGGAAGGGAACCGGAGCACCTGGAGAAAACCCACGCTGACACGGGGAGAACGTGCAGACCCCACATAGACAGTGACCCAAGCTGGGAATCAAATCCAGGTCCCTGGCACTGTGAGGCAGCAGTGCTAACCACTGTGCCACCGTGGTGGGAATCTGGAATTCACTTCCTGTGGCAGGGTGGTAGAGGCGGGAACCTTCACAGCATTTTAGAAGCATTTAGATGAGCACTTGAAATGCCGTAGCATACAAGGCTACAGTGCTGGAAAATGGGATTAGAATAGATATGTCCATCATGATTGGTGCAGACATGATGGGCTAAAGGGCCTCTTTTTGTGCTATAAAACCTTATGACCAACTTGGCTGGTGTGTGCTGCTGGTATAGAATCATAGAATCCCTACAGTGCAGAAGGAGGCCATTCGGCCCATCAAGTCTGCACCGACCACAATCCCACCCAGGCCCTATTCCCGTAACCACACATATTTACCCTGCTAATCCCTCTGACACTAGGGTCAACTTAGCATAGCCAATCAACCTAACCTGCACATCTTTGGACTGTGGGAGGAAACCAGAGCACCCGGAGGAAACCCACGCAGACACGGGGAGAATGTGCAAACTCCACATAAACAGTGACCCAAGCTGGGAATTGAACCCGAGTTCCTGGCACCGTGAGGCAGCAGTGCTAACCACTGTGCCACCCTATAATTAAGTTGATGCTGTGAAGTAAGCAGTGAGTTAAAGCTGACACTCAATGGTAATGGAAGAAAAATAAATAAATAAATATTTTTTTTAAATGGAGCAAAGATAAAAAGGCTAAGATAAATATGGCGGTTAATTTGTTCAATTGTATACAAAAAAAGACTTTTATTTGTATTGCTTTAACATCCTTATGTGCTTTATATCCAATGAAGAACGCCTAAAGTGTAAATCACTCCTGGAATGGAGGAAACACTGCAGCCTATTTGCACATGGCAAGCAGCATTGAGACAATAACGAAATAACCTGTTCTGTTTGAGTGGTGTTGGTTGAGGAATAAATATTAGACAAAGTACTGGAGCGAACTCCCCTGCAGTTCTTAGTGCCATGCAATCTTTAGCATCCACCTGAAAAGAGCACCTCTGATAGTGCAGCACTCCACTGGAGAGGCAGCCTAGAGTTTATACTCAGGTCTCTGAATTGTGATTCAAACCCACAACCTTCTGACTCAAAGCTGAGAATGAGCCACAGTTGACGCTTCTAAGTCTTTTTTAGTCAGTGAGGCCCATTATTGTCCATTGACACTTCTCCAGTCCAACTTCTAAAATGGTCATCTTTATTTTAAAATCATAGAATCCTACAGTGCAGAAGGAGGCCATTCAGCCCTTTGAGTCTGCATCGACCACAATCTCACCCAGCCCCTATCTCCATAACCCCATGTATTACCTAGCTAGTCTCCCTGACACTAAGAGACAATTTAGCATGGCTAATCCACTTAAGCTGCACATCTTTGGACTGTGGGAGGAAACCAGAGCACCTGGAGGAAACCCACGCAGACACGGGTAGAATGTGCAGACTCCATACAGACAGTGACCCTAGCCGGGAATTGAACCCAGGTCCCTGGCGCTGTGAGGCAGCAGTGCTAGCCACTGTGCCGCCCAAATCCCTCCGTGGCCTGACCCCTTCCTACCTCTGCAATCCCCTCTAGCCCAATAACCCTCCAAGCCAGATCTGCTGTACTCTAATTCTAATCTCTTGAGAATCCCAGATTTTAATGGCTGCACCATTAGTAGTTGTGCCTTCAGCTGCCAAAGCCCAAAACTCTGAAATTCCCTCCTTACCCTCTCTTTACCACTCTGCCTCTCTACTTCTCTTTCCTCTTGTTAAGATGTTCCTTGCAACCTTACTCTTTGACTCTGGTCCAGAATTCTCCGACCTCGCCCGCAACTGGGATTCTCCAGTCCCGCTGTGGCGAGTGGAGTTTTGGCTGAACGCCAAATTCTCTGTTCTCGCTGGCAGCGGGTGGCGGGGTGAAAGAGATTGGAGAATCCCAAAGAAGCTTTTGTTCATTTGCCCGCTTCTCGGCCTTTTGAACAAAATCAAGCCCAAGATGGGGTGCAATGCCTCATCTTATCAGCTTGGATCTTGTTTTCTCTCTCTTGTGGGGCCGTGAATTGGCTTCAATTGGAATTTGAATTTGGTTTGAGTTTGCCCGGTCCACTCTGAGCATTGGCTTTGTAACTTTTTCAGGATGGAGTAAAAAAAGGTTTCAAAAAATGTTTTAAAAAAACTAACTCCTAATGTGGCTTGGTGTCAAATTTAGCTCTATAAGGTTCCTGTAAAGCATCCTGGGATGTTTTATAAAACGCTACATAAATATAAGTTGCTGTTGTCATAAGCCTTTTTGAAGATTTTAGAGTGGCAATTTTATATCTCATGACAGGAGAGTGTTATAATGAAACTTGTGATCAAAGTCCTGGGAACAGGGAGGATCATTGATGCAGGAAAACTGTCATCATACGAAGATGAAAAATGAACTGTTCCATATATATTGCATATTGGTCCTGTGCGCAGAGCAATGTGTTGCAGCAAAATACACAGATTAATCCGGAATAAATCAAAGCTATTTATAAATTATGCGCTAACACAGCAGCCCTTATTGAACTCCAGTTTGTGTGCATAAGGTGTGGTAGTGTCTGATTTATTGCAACAAAGGAGGTTTTGAGCAGATTATGCTCCCTCGGCCCACTTCTAGTAACTCTATGTGCCGAGTTTGTGGTGTGAGGAGATATGAAACAGCATGTTCTGACTTCCATAACAAACAATGCAGCCTCTGTTACCCAAACCTCGAGTTCCTGTCTTGTTGGGTTGGAATGGTTAGTGAAGCCTAGGTTCAAAGCCCTTGGCGTCTGCATATATCAGTTTTGAAGTTTTATGTATTTTGCCTTCTTAAACATCTGCTATTTTACTTTTACCTTCTAAGCGCTCATTGTTGTTCCAGCTGATCGAATGCGTAATTTGATAACTAAATTTCAGTTAATCAAACGTGTTCCTGAGTATTTTGGAATTTAAATTGAAAACTCCGTTCCGCCACTGTTGTCAAACATAAGGTATTTTTATAGTGAGAGAGATGGTTGGTCTCACTTTGGACTGCAAGTATGGGCGGCACGGCAGCACAGTGGTTACTGCTGCTGCCTCACTCACAGCGCCAGGGATCCGGGCTCAATTCCGGCCTTGGGAATTCTGCATGGGTTTTCTCCGGGTGTTCTGGTTTCCTCCCACAGTCCAAAGATGTGCAGGTTAGGTTAATTGGCCATGGTAAATTGCCCATTAGTGTCAAGCAGGGGTGACAGGGATAGGGCCTGGGTGGGACTGTGTCGGTGCAGGTTTGATGGGCTGAATGGCCTCCTTCTGCACTGTCGGGATTCTATGGTTCTACTCTGGCCCATACTATCCATTTCAAGTTTTCAAAAAAAAATTCCTGCCCGTCTAAGTTCAAATTATTTTAAAAGTATTTCAGTGACATAAGGGCGGAATGCAACAGAGGTGAAGGTTATGTCACCAAATGGTTTGGCGGATTCTCAATGGGATTCTGATGTTTGGTAATGTTTGGAAAGGAGTCAAGCAGCCAGCAAGCTGCCTGGAAATGGTGGGTCCGTAATTGGGCAACTTGTCAAAGGGCAGTTTTTGATTGAAGGCATAGGAGACATACAGAATCTCTAGTTCGTCCATGAGGAGAAACAACATGAGTCATTTCAAGAATTGGCTGATAACCTAGGTGGCATTGCTCAATCAGTTGTTCATCATTACACAAGCTAGTTCATGGATGCATCGAGTTAAATGGGCTCCCTGCTGCAATGTTGTGAATGTGGGTGCTACTTGAAACACTATAAAATGAGAAGGGCTCAGGAATAACCTCATGCATTGGCAGTCAATGGCCATTGCATGATCAGTGCTTCCTCCTGAGTTTGACCAGTGAATGCTGGTGCATTTGGGGAGTGAGTGAGATCATGGGGGCATAGCAGAGGTGTCCAGGATGCTGTGTTGGTGCAGCTGGAGGCAAACAAGGCCATTCCTGGAAATGAGTATTAGCCGTTCCAAATCAGAGATGGGCAGAGGTGACCAGCAGCCTCAGCAGTAACAGATACAGACCTTTCACCATGAGGGAACCAAGGGGCTGCGAGGTAGTGAAACGATACTCTCACCATAGAGTGTACCAACAAAGAATAAGCTTCCTAAATATGTCAGGGCAGCAATACCAATAGAGGTTGTGCTTATTCAGGCAATTGGCTTTTACCATGTGTTCCTTATCCCCTCAGGCCCAGCAAGTCTTGTAGGCACACCGTCAGTAACTATAAAACTCACAGTGACTCTAAACTTCTTTGCCCTGGTTCATTTCAAGGATTGGCTGATAACCTAGATGGCATTTCTCAAACAGTTGTCCATCATTACACAAGGTAGTTCCTGGATGCATTGCTCAAGTATATTACACAGAGGATTGAAAGGATAGCACAGCACAGGTGCAGTGAGATTTGCCGCCATCACTGGATTCCCTCAGACGCAGGGGGGGTCATCTTGCATCCATATCGCCATCCAGGCACTGACGGAGCAGCCAGGGAACTTGCGCAAAAGCATGTTATTGTATTCCCTAAATGTCCAGCTTGTCTGATTACAAAAAGCATTTAATGCAGCAGTGTGTCATGGGAGTTGCCATGACTCCTTCAGCCTTAGGCAACGTCAAGAGCTGCAGCTCTTACCTGAGAGACTTCATGGATGTTTGTTAGGGGACAAGGGATATCCCCTGCAGAGATCGCTACTGTCATCTATTCACAACCTTGTGATAGAGGCACATGTATGACAACCAATTTTATCTCCTCACATTGGATAGTCTCAGTTCACCTCTCGAGTTCAGCTCTTTTGTCCATGCTATAATGAGATCTGGAATTGAATGGCCCTGGCAGAACCCAAACTGAGCAGGTCATTGCCTTGTAAGAGTTGCTTGATAGCGCTGTTGATGACATCTTCCATCACATTGCTAATGATCGAGAGTAGACCGATGGGGTGAAGATTGGCCAGGTTGGATTTGTCCTGCTTTTGTGGGCGGGGCATATCTGAACAATCTTTCTCTTGCTGAGTAGATGCCAGTATTGTAGCTGCATTGGAACAGCTTGGCAAAGGGTGCAGCTAGTTCTGGAGTACAGGTTTTCAGTACTATTATTGGAATGTTGTCAGATCCCATAACCTTTGCAGTATCCAGTGCCTTCAGCTGTTTTTTGATATCGCATGGCATGAATTGAATTGGCTGAAGACTGTGATGCTGGGGACCTCAGGAGGAGGCTAAGATGGATCATTCATTGGGCGCTTCTGGCTGAAGATTGTTGCAAATACTCCAGCCTCATCTTTTGCACCAATGTGCTGGGGTTCCCCCATCATTGAGGATGGTGATATTTGTGGAGCCTGCTCTTTCAGTTAATTGTTTAATCATCACCCAACTTTCATGACCAGATGTGACAGGACTGTAGAGCTTAGATTTGATCCATTGGTTGTAGATTTGCTTAGCTCTCTCTATCACATGCTGCTTCCATTGTTTGGGATGCAACTAATCCGGGTTGTATCTTCACCAGGTTGACAACTCATTTTTAGGTATGCCTGGTGTTGTTCCTGGCATGCTCTCCTGCATTCTTCACTGAACCAGGGTTGATCCCCTTGCTTGGTAATGGCAGAGTGGGGGATATGGCAGACCATGAGGTTGCAGATTAGGGTTGTATATAATTCTACTGCTGATGATGATTCACCGCATCTCATAGATGCCCAGTTTTGAGTTGCTAGATCTGTTCGAAGTCTATCCCATTTAGCATGGTGGTAGTGCCATACAATACGATGGAGGGTATCCTCAATGTGAAGGCAGGACTTCATCCTGACAAGGACTGTGCAGTCATCACTCCTACCAATACTGTCACACACGCGTGCATCTATGACAGGTAGATTGATGAGGATGAGGTCAAGTACGTTTTGCATCTCTTGTTGGTTACCTCACCATCTGCCAAAGACCCAGTCTGGCAGCTATGCCCTTTAGGACTTGGCCAGTTCAATCAGTCGTGGTGCTACCAAGCCACAGTTGGTGATGGACATTGAAGTCCCTCACCCAGACTACACTGTGTGCCCTTGCCACCCTCACTGATTCCTGTGGGTGGTGTTCAATGTGGAGGAGTATTGATTCATCAGCTGAGGGGGGAGATAATAGGTGGTAACCAGCAGCTTTCCTTGCTCATGTTTGACCTGGTGCCATGAGACTTTATAGGCTCCACAATCAATGTTTAAGACTCCCAGGGCAACTCCCTCTTGTCTGTATATCACTGTGCTGCCACCTCTGGTGGGCCTGTCCTATTGGTACAGGGGTGTCTGGAAAAATTGTGTGTTAGTATCTCCAGAGTTTAGGGTCTAGCAACTGAAGACATAGCTACCAATAGTGGAGCAATTAAAAACATGGGAACTCAGGAGGCTGGAGGTAGAGGAGTGCAGATATCTTAGAGGGTTGTTGGGCTAGAGGAGGTTACAGGGATGGGAGGAGCAAGACTGTGGAGGGATTTGAAAATAAAGATGAGGATTTTTAAATTGCAGCATTTTTAACTGGGAGCCAATGGAGATCAGTAAGTACAGGAGTGGTGGGTAAATGGATTTAGTGCAAATGAGGTCATGGGCAACAGAGATTTGATGACCTCAAGTTTATGGAGGTGGAATGGCCCATGAATGTCTTAGAATAGTCAACGAGAATTAGAAGCAATTTAGAGAAATATTTTCCGCACTATGTACCGATGGAAGGATTCTGCAAGCTACCGAATTTGCTATGTTAGGCAGGGAAATCTTTGGCTTTCCCATGTTTCTATTGCGAAGCCCTTACCATGGACATTCCCATATCCATCCTTTTAATGTAAGCGGAACAGGAAACAGAAGAGAGAGGCATGCAAGCAAAAGCTACACCAAGGAGAAGATCACCAACTAGAAGGCACACCAACCAAGTCCACAAAGTGTGCCATCTTTCACTTCTGGTTTTAGATCTATCTGTTTGGGGAGACAATGCATCAGTGAGGACGCTTTAAACAAAATCTGTCTTCTGTTGAAAAATGACCCACTAAACAGCGAGAAACAATGGAAACTGCCTCTTAATCATATCCTGGTGTGGTGCTATGGTGATGAGTATGAGCCTGGCAAGCAGATTTTATCTTGAAGGTTGAATCCATACTGTGTTCTGGATCTGAAGCCCACTGATTGTATCAATTAGATCCTGCAGACACTGAAGTCTTTGCAAATCACTTTCCATCATTGGCCGGAAACCTCATGGACTTGAAACAGTACCACTAATTCCAGCGTTCTAGGACATAACAATGAAAGAGACAAATGCCATCACTTACATTGTGCCTTAAATTCCTGGGACTTTTGTGCTGCCTGGCAGATACCATCTCCAAAACCAATTAAGGTTCGTTAACTTGGCTCCTCCCATCATTGCTGTCAATGCAGTTCAACATTTCCTCAAATTACAGCTCCTGCTGCCACTTAGACTGCAAAATAATGATGCAATTGACCTGATATTGACATGATTGATGACCCCTGCATGGCTCTCGGCCTCCAAGGACAACAACGTTTTTTAAAGTTTATTTATTAGTGTCACAAGTAGGCTTACATTAACACCGCAATGAAGTTACTGTGTAAATCCCCTAGTCGCCACACACCGGCACCTGTTCGGGTACACGGAGGGAGAATTTAGCATGGCCAATTCACCTAACCAGCACCTCTTTCAGACTGTGGAAGGTAACCGGAGCACCACTTTAATTTCATTCCACTTCACCGCTAATCATATGTAAGATTGAAATAGTCATATGATTCATGGAACTCAATCATATTTGGACATGCTTGGATATGTCAAGACAAGAAGAAACTGTGTTGATAGGCAAGCTTGAGAATGGCCCTTGGAGTTCAAACACGGTAATGCAAATAAACTTACCTGTGGGGCTGGAAAGGTTAATTCCAAAACATCAACTTGTTTCATCCATGCTGCATATCATAGCTATTGTACTTTTCAACTGTACTCCTGCTATTTCAACATCAGGTTTCCCAGGGAGACAAGCTGATTGAATTTCATTCATTGCCACTTTATCATTGTCAGAAGGACTAGCCCCATCATTTATCACTGAAGGATACAGATTTGCTAATTAGTATCCCAGATCAATTTGCCTGATGTGAGGTTGAAACGGCAGGGTAGAAAGGTCAACTTTCAGATAAGAAGCATCTCCCACCTTACTGCCTGGGGTTTGTTTTTGCAGTTTTTCTGCATTGGCTATTAGTGAGTAATTTCAGCACTGTCAGAACATTCACTGTTTCGATAAATGTAAATTCTTGTTTTTGAGCCTTGTGTTACAAAAGAGTAAGTAATATTTTGTGACAGTGCCTCCATCTGCTGTGCCAGAAATATATATATATATATACTTTAGTACGAAGAAACTGCTATTAGAAGCACTGGTATCTGAAAATAGATCAATGTCCATTTTCCTTCCAAATTCCAGTGACTGACTGAGGCAAATGTTGTGTTTCATGTAAGTCTTGGGTTCATGTCACACTATCGGTAACCCCCACAGCTTGCCTCCTGGACTTGCAGAATCTCACTGGCTGTCCTGTCTAGAGACAATACACATCTCTTTAACCTGTGCTTAATGCTCCCTCCACTCACATTGTCTGTATCTTTAAGACTTGATTAGCTTTAAAGATTCGCATTCTAATCAGTATTCTGTAACTTGATTTTGTGTCTCTGTGCCCTGTTTGAGAGCAGATTTCCACTCCATCTGACGAAGGAGCAGGGCTCCGAAAGCTAATGGTATTTGCTACCAAATAAACCTGTTGGACTTTAACCTGGTGTTGTTAAAACTCTTACTATGTTTCATGTAAGTCAGGGTATGTTGATGGTAGATTGAGGGGACAGGCTGCAGAGGAGAGACAAGTCCCATTCAACCTACTTCTCTGCGTCGCACGTATTAATCAACTTTTCAGAGCATTAAAACTTGTTACTGTGTGCACTAATCCAGTTAAATTAACACAGCAGGCATTTTCCAGTGCTGCATTAAGTCCCGATTTTATGTCTCGCATATTCCACCTAAATTATTCTGATGTTTTACTGCAGGAATGTGGGAATAGTGTTGGTGGAAATACGGGGAGAAAGATGTCTGACCCAACCAGTCAAGTGGACCAGATGAGAAAACTAAAAATATATCTTTACTCTCTCTATTCTAAATGCCAGTGAAATGGTACCAAAGTCCTAACCATATTAAGAACCTAATTCTCAACTGTGTGAAATTGACTTTTTTTTTTTAAAAGTGCAATATGAGAAAGTTGCAAGTTTTGAGAGAAGAGACTGAGTTACGGGTTTCTCCAATGGACGGGAGAAATTGGTTGCAGAAAGAGAGCTAAAAGTAGCCGAGGTAATTGTCAGGAAGGAAAGTGCAATTGGCAAGCTAAGGCAGTAGGAAAAGTGAACAGAAAAACAGGAGAACGAACTGGTTAAAGGAAGTAAAGGAAGAGCAACAGGCAATACAAGAAAAGGGGAAAGGGCGAGTTAGGAAGATTAAGGAAAAGTTTCAAGGATGATGTTTCTCAGGGCTTCTCGCGCTGTAGCTTTGACTAATCTTCAGCAGTAACCCTTGCTTTTAGTGTGTAGCTGGACTATGTGCTGAAGTCCTGTTGGCGTAGCAGGAACAGTCTTGAGCAAATTCACCATTCTGTGCAGCCAACCTGATGAATTAGCACTCTTTTACTTAGGTCGGCTTTTCTGCAATTGAACAATTTATTATAACGCCATTTTCAGGGAATGTGTAAAAGTGTCTGATATTTCATGTAAATTGCTTAATTTCTATTCTCGGAATAAATAGTCTGTACTTTATCCAGGGGTTCAGGGTAGAGTGAAAGACCATTTAAAATGTGAAGACATTCAATCCTTTTGCTATCTTTATTACTCCCATACAATCAAGACAGATGCAGTAGAACTATTTGATCATAGTGATATCCACATCAGTAACCCTATGGGAAGGTTTCTCCTGTCTCATCTATGGTGGGACTTGTTACAAGTGAGAACGGGGAATTTGGCATTCCAGCCAAAACTCCATTCATTTTCCGTTGTACCAGAAAACCTAATTTACGAACAAGGATGGAAGATCTTGGCCTGTGTATGTTTTGCAGTATTCACACATGAATGGCAAAGCTCAGACTGTAGCTCAGAGCCCACCTTTGACACTCGGCACACTATCAGTAGAAGTAAGAAGTTGGTACTTCTCTGTTCAACACCCCCTTGCAGCAATATCTTTGAATTATATCTGGCTGTCCAAGTTTGAGTTTGGCACACAGCATCCTTCCAGAAAGAGTACATTGTTGTAGAAGATGCTCCTATAATTTCTCCTTTTAAAATGTTCTCATACACAGAGTTGTTCTGATCCCATCTCTGATACCATCAAGCAGTGGATGCAGAATCTCTTGTAGAGAAGCACTTGGCCTTCACTCTGCACTTCCAACAATAGTGTGGACAAATTCACAAACTCGCCCTCCAGGGAATTTAAAAGCCTGTGAATGACTGAAAGGAGTAAATGGACCATTTTCCTGCAGAATATAGGAGATGGCTTAGTGCTATTACCGCTAGACGATTAATCCAGAAACTCAGCTAATGTTCTGGGGACCCGTGACAGCAGATGGTGGAATTTGAATTCAATAAAAAAACTATCTGGAATTAAGAATCTACTGATGACCATGAAATGATTGTCAATTATCAGAAAACCTATCTGATTCAGTAATGTCCTTTAGCGAAGGAAATCTACCGTCCTTACCGGGTCAGGCCTACATGCGACTCCAGAGCCACAGCAATGTGGTTAACTCTCAACTACCCTTTGAACAAAGGCAACTAGGGATGGGTAATAAGTGCTGGCTAGCCAGTGACGCCCATGTCCCACGAATGAATAAAAAAGGATCTATGGATTAACTGGTTTAATGGACTAACAGGCCGTTTCTTATTCCATGCTTGTTCAAGTTTTCCTCATATTGTTCAATTGCACTCAGGAAGTTGCTGTAATTGAGTGGTCTATGCAATAGCTTCAAGTGTGATTGGTTACATATAAGCGCTGCAATGCTGCTTCTGACTATTGTGGATTTGTAGGCACAAAAGATTTGCTGAGTTACCAAACCTCTAATCTTTTCCCTAACCTTTATAGTACTAGCTTCCTTTCCCTCTTCCTGAAAATGTTATCCTCTTCAATTTTCCCATATATATTAAAGAAGAGGGGCTCAAAATGTGCCTTTACAGCAAGCGTTACTTGAGAACTATTGTTGTAACTTTAGAACTGTTAGAGTTAACAATGCAGAAATAGATCATTCGGTCCATCATGTCTGTTCTAGCTCTTTATTAGAGCAATTGAAAAAAATAACTCCATTCCCCAGTCCTTTCCTTTCTATCTTTCTTGGCTTCAAATATTTAATCCAATTTTTGCTTAAAGCTTGCAGCAGACTGTGCTCCGGCACTTCCTGTGGCCAAACATTTCATGCTCCAACAACCATCTGTATAAAGAAATGTCTGCTAACATCCCTTCTCACTCTTTAGTTAAAATTCTGACCTGATTCCCTACCCCAAGTCTTTCCCTTTTGCATTCCAGCAAAACGCTTCATCATTTTAACAAAGATTCTATTAAATCTACCCCGAGGGCTGGATTTTACACTCTCCTGGTGGCGAGTTGAAAGCAGCAGGCAGGTAAAATCCAGTGAAAAGTCTTCCCGTCACCTACCTGCCTGTCCCAGACCTGTCTGAAATATTATAGGGCACAGGAGAGGCATTGGGCGGCCTGCCCATCCAACCTCGGGTCTATTCAGACCCTTAAGTGGCCAGTTAATAGCCACTTAAGGGCCTCATCACACTCCTGCCCCCAATGTTTCACCCGTGATAGGGAGAAGTCCACACCACGTGGAATGCCTGACAGCTTTGATTTGATTTGATTTATTATTGTCACATGTATTAGCATACAGTGAAAAGTATTGTTTCTTGCGCTCTATATAGACAAAGCATACTGTTCATAGAGAAGGAAACGAGAGAGTGCAGAATGTAGTGAAGGGATTGAATTAGAGCATTGTTAGAGAGTTTAAAAGAATTAGAATTAAGTTTTAGAAGCATAGAACGAGAGTAAAAGATAGAATTAGAAGGTATGCTGGGTCCAGCATGCAAGAAGTCACCTCACAGCTTTAGCCGTGTGGGCTGCTGTTGGGCAAGGGGCCAGAACATCCTTTGTGTGCACTCTCTCCTGGGCTTTTGAACTCAGTCACCTCAGGTCCCTCCCCTCAACCCTTTCCACAAGCCCCCAATCCTGTCGTGCTTATCCATTCAGGGTTTTCAAAGTTGGCAACTGTCTGTAGTTCCAATAGTGGATCCCACTGGCACTGTGAAGCTACTGGCCAATCAGATTGGGCACCAATCCTCCATGATGGGACTTCCTCCTGAGAAGGGGATGGAAGTATCACCTTAAAATAATCAATGCTGCGATAAGTTGCTGCAGAGCACACATCAGGATCATGGGTGGACTTTCTTCCCCCCCCCCCCAACCTCCCCCCACCCAATGATGGCCTGTAGAATCCAGCTCTGAATATGAAATAAAGACAGAAAATACTGGAAATAGTCAGCAGGTCAGGCTGTATCTACGGACCTGGAAACAGAGTTAACAAAGTTAGGCACTGCACAGTGTCACAATTGTTAGCACTGCTGCCACACAGCGCCAGGGCCCCGGGTTCAATTCCGGCCTTGGGTGACTGTTTGTGTGGAGTTTGCACCTTCTCCCCATGTCTGCGTGGGTTTCCTCCAGGTGCTCCAGTTTCCTCCAACACTCCAAAGATGTGCGGGTTAGGTGGATTGGCCATGCTAAATTGCCCCTTAATGTCAGGGGGACTTGCTAGGGTAAATGCATGGGGTTATGGGGATAGGGCCTGGATGGGATTGTGGTTGGTGCAGACTCGAATGGCCTCCTTCTGCACTGTAGGGTTCTGTAATTCTGTGAATTGCCCCTCAGTGTCAGGGAAATTAGCAGGGTAAATACGTGGGGTTAAGGGGCTAGGGCCTGGGTGGGATTGTTGTTGGTGCAGACTCGATGGGTCGAATGGCCTCTTTCTGCATTGTAAGTGGTTTATGATTTTATGACAGTATTTTGCTCTTAATCTTTGCCACAGTTTGAAATAGTCACAGCATTTCAAGTCCCTCCTCATTACTATAATTTCCCATTCTTGGCATCATCCTTGTCAATCTGTTTGCCCTCTTATAATTTTAATGTTCTTTCTATAATGGGGTACCCAAAATTGCATAAAATGCTCTCACTTTGGCTTAATTTGGAATTACCTCTGCCCACTTGTGATTTCTGCTCTGTTTATAAAATTCAAAACCCTGTTGTCCTTTTGTTTATCAAACTGTATTCATAATTCAAGAGGAATTATGCATTTAATTCCTCCCATCTTTCTTCTTCAATGCCTTTCCAATGATTCCTTATGTTCCCTTAAAATAGATTACTTCACATCTCCACATAGATTGCTTTTGCCGCCATTCTGCCCAGTATACCGACCTGCCTCTCTTCCTGAAGACCTTTATAGTGTTTGCTCTTTACCTAACTTTCTGTTTTTGTGTCAATAGAAAAAAGTTATACTCAAGTCTAAATCATCTGCGCTTGGTGAAAAAATGAACCAGTGCTTGGGGCACCCCACCACCAATCCAAGTTTGACCTGGTTACATGAACTCTTTGCTTCTTGTATTCCAACTAACCTTTTATCTAAATTGCTGCATTTCCTCCTATGCCCATATGCCTGAATCTTTCTAACAAGTCTCTTTCTAGATACTTCGATTGAATGCCTATTGCAAATCTATCTACAACGTCTAATACCTTTATGCGGTTGGGTGCTTCTTCAATACCTAATATTAAATTCGTTAAACACAACTTGAAAATGGATCATAGAATCCTACAGTGCAGAAGGAGGCCACTTGGCCCATTGAGTCTGCACCAGCCACAATCCCACCCAGGCCCTATCCTCATAACCCCATGCATTTACACTACCTAGTCCCCCTTGACACAAAGGGGCAATTTAGCATGGCCAATCCACCTAACCTGCACATCTTTGGAGTGTGGGAAGAAACCGGAGCACCCGGAGAAAACCCACACAGACATGGAGAGAATATGCAAACTCCACACAGTGACCCAAGCCGGGCATTGAACCCCTGGCACTGTGAGGCAGCAGTACCAACCACTGTGCCACCATGCTGCCTTTAACAAATCCATGCTGACCAACCTTAATTAACAATGCATTTTTAAATGCTCACTAATTTTAGCTACTTTCCTTAAGCGTGTTGTCCTTGCACAGTGACAGACTCAAGTACCAGTGCAACCTGATACCAATTCATTCATGCAGCAGATTGCTCAGCACACAACAGAATTAACAGTCGCCGCAAATGTTTGCTTTGCATAATGTCATTGAAACTTTCCAGTGTAATAAACTTGACATATCAAGAATGTACTCCAACTAGAGAGAAATTTTCACAGATGTTTTCAATAAGCTATCTGTAGTCCAATTTAAATTCTAACATATTGGTGCTGGGAACACTGTTGCCTTTTTTCCATCTAAATAGTGCAAGCTTAACAGACTTGGGTTTTGGGGGCTTTCTTTGTGGTTTTGTGGGTGTTCCTGTCAAAACTCAGTTCAAAAGAAAATCTTCAGCCATCATGTCTCTATGTTGTGCATTCATGAATATACATATATTCAATTGTTTCACTACATCGCTTGGTTGTTCTGATTTTCTTTTGCATTTCAAAGGGTTCATTCTCTTTGAAGATGACTAATTGGATTTGTCATATTAGGAAATCTTGAACAACAGATCATCTGTGATTGTATGTATATTCACTGATTGGGGTTAGGCAAACATGGAGGTATTTTTTATAATTGCTGTGTATACGAATGGAATTAGAACTACAGCTGAATAATTGAAGAAATTACCCAAGACTTTATGTTGGTTTACCTTCATTTGAATGTGACAGTCTTGCATCAGTTGGGTTTCACATTGGCTGGAATTTGAAACTTTAGTTTTAAAGTTTGAAAAGTTCCCACAGGCCATGTTTTGTTTTATAATGTTATGGTAGAACGATATTATGGATATGCAAATGACTTAAGGCAGTATGGTGGCACAGTGTTTGACACTGCTGCCTCACAGCACCAGGTTCGATTCCCGGCTTGGATCACTGTCTGTGCGGAGTCTGCATGTTCTCCCTGTGTCTGCATGGGTTTCCTCCGGGTGCTCTGGTTTCCTCCCACAGTCCAAAAGTTATGCTGGTTAGGTGCATTGGCCATGCTAAATTCTCCCTCAGTGTACCCGAACATGCGCCAGAGTGTGACGACTAGGGGATTTTCACAGTAACTTCATTGCGTTGTTAATGTAAACCTACTTGTCACACTAATAAATAAACAAACTTAAAAAACTGCAAAGAATTTTTAGGACATTTATTGAAGCGTGTAGTATATCATAGACTTAAGAAGAAATCTGGGTTTAAAATTCCCTATTTAATTTCAATAGAACCAAATTTCTAATCAGAGCTTGAAATTCCTCTTCTAAGCAGTCTGTTCCTTTAATTAGTTTGCAAACGAATGTTTTGGAGGCTCGGTTCGTCAGTGAGATTCATCGACTTTCTCGTATTAGTAACGCCGAGTATTGTGTCGTAAAGGTTTTTTTCCCAATTACAATGAAGGTTTCTTTCTAATTACAATGAAGGTTTCCAGAGAAATTTACTTCTATATCTATTTGGCGCTATGAAACGAGGAATTCCTCTTGTGCAAAAAGTTTTACGAATTAAATTTATGATAAAAAATATTTCCCTCGTGAAAGCGCCCATTTGTCAGTCTCACCAACTTATTAGCGGAGTAAACAATGTTTCTGATGTTCCTGTGGATTCTGGAGGAGGGCTGTAACTAAATGCTATGGAATTTTCTTATTTCCAAATGCTGTCGCTTGGATGATTTACCTGATCTTGCAGGAGAAAGAGAATAAATGGTGGAAAAAAAACTTTTTGTTTTGTGCACCGCTTAATAAAGGTGCTCCTGCTGTTGCTTACGTCCAAGTTTGCAATAAGGAAGTTCGATCGCAGATCGCTGCAGTGAAATCGGAAACAAAACATGAAAGGTAATAGCTTGAAGCCTGGAACCAGGAATTGATGGCGGTTGCATATTTTTGTTGATTTTAATGTAAACACGAAGTATCCCAGAATTTTAAAAAAAAGTCCCTCCAACTTAATTTCTTCCAGTCTTTCAAATTATTTTATGAAAAGCAAATACTGCAGTAGTTATTCGGCTTGTATATTTGAAGAGGCAGATGAGAGGTCATGTGATGCATCGAGGTGCATAATGAAAATTTGATTCAAGCGCTTTCTTTTTGGGGGAAAAAAACAAAAAAAAACTAGATTTTTTTGGGAGGGTATTTTTGGCCCTCATTATGTAATTATATTGGTAGCTGCTCCACAGCAGCTGTGTATAATCTGTCAGTCCGAACGGTACTGGTTAAGTTTCAAACATCCCCCAGGGCACTTGAACATGCAGCAAAGTGTTTGCTAACCTGGTCGTGAGAATTTGAATTCTGTTACTGGCTGGCGACTCTCTTGACTGTTTGCTGCTTTTCAAGTGAATGTCCTGGTCAGGTTTGCCGCAAAACTGTTTTAAGAACCATCGACTTGCCTTCATGCTCCTCCTCCTCTGTGTTAGACATTTGAGTATCGCCTCCTTTTCTCAGATTATCCCATCATGATTTAAATGCACGGGTTAAGTCTGTCAAATGCGTATAATTGATGAGGACCAGAAAATTGTATCCTGGAATTTGCTGGAGTGGGGGCTTCTGGTGGGCACTTTGAGTTGGACTTTTTACCTCCAGTGCAAATCATCCAGCGATTGATGGCGACGCACAGTTTGGGCTATACCTCTTCTCGGATTGCTGTGTTTTCTTCCACATTAACAACAACATGCACATTTAGCTCACTGTTATTTTTCCATCATATTCTAGACAGTTGTTTCGCCGTGAAGGTGATTTTTAAAGAACTTTGGGCAGGATTTGCTACCCTCACTCCCCCCCCCCCCCCCCCCCCCCCCCCCGTCCTTTGGCGTGTTTTGCGGTGGCCCACCATTGGCATTGGATCTTCAGGTCACACTGCTGTGAGTGCATTTCCAGTTGTTCGTGCCCTCTGCCACTGGGGGACCCTCGGCAGGGGTTTGCCACCGACAGGTCTGGAAGATCGCGCTGGCGGGAACAGATGGAAAATCCTACCCGTATGAACAGGAGTAGACCATTTTGCTTCTCAGGTCTGTTCCGCCATTCAGTGTGATCACAGGTAATCTGTGATCATAGAATCCCTGCAGTGCAGGCGGAGGCCATTTAGCCCATTGAGTCTGCACCGACAACAATCCCACCCAGACCCTATCCCCGTAACCCCACGTATTTACCCTGCTATAGTAAAAGCATCCTGGATCATGGAATCTGAAACAAAAACAGAAAATGCTGGAAAATCTCCGCAGGTCTAACAGCATCTGTGGGGAGAGAATAGAGCCAAAGTTTCATGTCTAGATGACTTGAAACGTTGGCTCTATTCTCTCCTTAAGAAGCCTCACAACACCAGGTTAAAGTCCCAACAGGTTTATTTGGTAGCACAAGCCACTAGCTTTCGGAGCGCTGCTCCTTCATCAGGTGAATGGGATTTCAGTTCACAGTCAGGGCATATAAAGAAAAAACAAACTCATTTTACAAAATAAATCTATTCTCTCCCCACAGATCCTGTCAGACCTGCTGAGATTTTCCAGCATACTCTGTTTTTATTTATCCTGCTAAACTCCCTGACACTAAGTGGCCATGATAAATTGCCCATCAACCTAACCCGCACATCTTTTGGGAGGAAACCAGAGGACTCGGAGGAAACCCATGCAGACGTGGGAAGAATGTGCAAACTCCACACAGATAGTGTGGATCTGGAATTGAACCCGGGTCCCCGGCAGTGTGAAGCAAAAGTGCTGACCACTGTGCCACCATGCCGCCCATATAACTGCCTTTGCCCCGTAATCCCTTAATACCCTTTGTTGACAAAAATCTATCAATCTCGGCTTTAAATTAACCTGGCACCAGCTGCCTCTTCCAGGAAAGAGTTCTGAGCTTCTACCATCCTCTGCATGTAGATCTGTTTCCTAACTTTACTCCTCAAAGGCTTTGCTCAAACCTTTTAGGCATCCAACCAGTGAGAATAGCTTTTCCCGATATAGAATCATAGACTCTCTACAGTGCAAAAGGAGGCCATTCATCCCATCGAGTCAGCACTGACCACAGTCCCACCTAGGCCCTATTCCCTTGACCCCACGTATGTATCCTGCTAGTCCCCCTGACACTAAGGAGCAATTTAGCATAGCCAATCAACTTAAACCGCAGATCTTTGGACTGTGGGAGGAAACTGGGGCACCTAGAGGAAACCCACACAGACACGGGGAGAACGTGCAAACTCCACACCCGAGGCCGGAATTGAACCCAGGTCCCTGGCACTGTGAGGCAGCAGTGCTAACCACTGTGCCATAATGCTGCCCAAACCACCATATCTCAAACCACCCTTTAATCTTCAAATTTCGAGGAGATGCAATCATTTTGGAAATCAAACGGTGACAAAGAATTAACTTGTTCATCCTCTGCTATCTTCTATTTCAGTCACTGCAATAATGGTTAAGTGCTAAAAAGTGCTGAAGTGCTGGAGTTACTGAGCCTGACAGCATAAACAAGCCAGATTAGTAATCATAGCTAGAGGGACATTTTCATTGAAGCACACTGGGTAAATATGCAGCTAACTAAAATTAGTTTTGCTTCCTGACACTGGGGTCTCTGTAACTCCTCCGGGCTATATCCCCCACTTGATGTGCTTAACACCCCGTGTCTAAACAGCATTCCTCCTCCAAAATCTTAATGGAAAGAAAACATTAAAATTAATCTTAATTATTTGTAACAGATTTTTGAAAGAAGCTCGTCGAGTTAGGTTTCCTCTTTAAAAGAGGAAATGTCCATAGAATTATTACAAAATTAGGAAAATAATTTCATGGTTTTTCTACTCTCATGTTTCCTCCCTTCCTCCCCAAAAGGCAATAGTTCATGCTGGAAAAGTTAAAGTTTACTTATTAGTGTCACAAGTAAACTTACATTAACACTGCAGTGGAAGTTACTGTGAAAATCCCATAGTCGCCACACTCTGGTGCCTGTTCGGGTACACTGCGGGAGAATTTAGCACAGCCAATGCACCCACCCAGCACGTCTTTAGGACTGCGGGAGGAAACTGGAGCATCCGGGGGAAACACACGCAGACACGGGGAGAACGTGCAGACCCAGCACAGACAGTGACCCAAGTCGGGAATCGAACCCGCGTCCCTGGCACTTTGAAGCAACAGTGCTGTCTGTCTACAGACATCAGCAACTCTCTGGCTCCTCATTTAAGTCACAACAATTCAATCGCAGTAGGCTTTATTGAATGCTGAGTTCAGCAAACTTAATACAAAACTTTCTGACCTGGATGGCTAAAGCAACGCTCATACAATTTAAAATCATTTTTAAAAATCTTTCATGGGATGTAAGCTTTGCTGACAAGTCCAACGTTTGTTGCTCATCTCTTAATTGCCCTTGAGGTGGTAGTGGTGAGCCACCTTCTTGAAGCACTGCAGCCCATTTGCACTTCAAGTCATTCTTATTGTCTATCGCATCCACTGCCCCTGTTCCCCACCTCTGAATAAGGAAAAATAATTTAATGGTCTTGGTTATAGTCATTGGTTCATTTTCAAACCATTAAAGTTACTATTTTCATTCAAGAAACAAGGATAATTTTAATTCCCAACAGCGGTTGTGTTTGGGCTGCGGGAGGAGTAAAAATATAAAAAATTTCAAACCTGCCCTCTTACAGTTTCAACCAAGATAGGATTTGCAACAGGCAATCGATCCACTCGGTGGGTCAGTCGCTAAAAGCTTTTAAGGAGGCCACTTGCTTCAACCTTTACAAATGTTTAACTTCTTGATTTGATTTATTATTGTCACATGAATTAGTATACAGTGAGTATGTCCGGGGTGCTTGGGGTCCTTGATTATGCTGGCTGCTTTTCCCGAGGCAGCGGTAAGTATAGACAATGTCAATGGATCAGAGGCTTGTTGTCAGCCATGTTCCCTGCCTCAGGAAACTGAGGTGGGAAACTGCTGGATCCACAACGTAAGTAGTGCCTTTACAGGACTGCAGTAAGCCAACAGAAGCAGGAGTGTTTAACTCTTCCCCTACTCCATGCAAACGTGCTTCACTCCCGTGCTCTCTCCTCCTGCTACCTCACCTATCCCTCCAGTCCACTTGACTAACACCTTGCCAACCCCTGCCCAAAAACCATCGTACACCCCCAACTCTGTACCCCTAACCACCATCTGACTCTCCCCAACTAGTACCTCACCCACCACCTTCACCCCCACACTTGACCGCCATGTTGCGTTGCCGGATCATGTTATATTCGCCCTCCCACTTCCTCCCTCCCCCTACCCAATAAGAAGCTAAGCACACCCTTGAAGCTCATCCCGCCAGGTTTCTGTTCAAACTATAAGCCCCCACCCAAGCTCTGAATATCCTTCCTGTAAATATCAGGCAGCAGGCGGGACCTAGGTTACAATATACCAGGAAAGGATGATTCATAAAATTTCTTACTAATGAGGGTCGAGTCTTAAATCCCTTCTGACAGCATAAGCCTGCGTCAGAGCAGTACTGTTTCGGCAGCACTGAGTTGCCCTTTCTTCAGCAATTACGCTGATGAGAGATCTGCTTTAACTTGCACAGCAAGTAATGCCGCTACGTGACCGATAAGTTTTGATGGGTTGGGACGTGGCACGGATTGCAACACTTTTGGTTTTCCCCGTAATTCTCTTGGGTATAATCAGAATGCAACACGTGATCTGCTTCAGATTTGTCGACTCCACTGTCAGTAATTCTAAAAAATGCACTCTTGTGTTGGTGTAGATTTCGTTGTACACTGGTCTGCAACTTTTTGATTGACTTTTTACAGCACCCTGACTATGTATTAAGTAGTGATGTAAATGGTGCACCGCAGTTCAACTGCCCACATCCACTGGTGGCACAGTGGTTAGCACTGCTGCCTCACAGCACCAGGGACCCGGGTTCGATTCCTGCCTTGGTTGACTGTCTGCAGAGTCTGCACGTTCTCTCCATGTCTGCATGGGTTTCCTCCGGGTGCTCCGATTTCCTCCCACAGTCCAAAAGATGTGCTGGTCAGTTGCATTGGCCGTGCTAAATTCTCCCTCAGTGTACCCGAACAGGCACCGGAGTGTGGCGACTAGGGGATTTTCACAATAACTTAATTGCAGTGTTAATGTAAGCCTACTTGTGACTCTACTAAATAAACTTAAATATGTGGAGTGGGGAAAGTCATATTTTGACATGCTTGCCTTCAGACTGATTTATACATTAAGCAAAATCCTGTGGATGCTGGAATCGGAAACAAGCAAAGGATGTTGGGAAAACTCAGCAGGTCTGCTAGCATCTACAAGGAGAGAATACAGGTTAAATGTTTCCAGTCCTTTGACTCTTCGTCAGAAGATTTCTAGAATGTTATTCACCAGCCACTGACCACAGTCAGCTCTCATTAGCTGATGGGACTGCAAACTCCTTTCAATTAATTAAATTAAATTTAAAAATTAAAATGCAGACTCTGCACAGAAGCCCGGTGACCCAAGCTGGGAATCAAACCCAGGTCCTTGATGCTGTGAGGCAGCAATGCTAACCACTGTGCCACCATGCCACACAGTGCATTTTTCATCAAACATTGAAGTCACCAATCTGTATTTGCAGAATTTATTTTGAAAGTCTCTACAAACTGCAATTAACAAAATTTGTCTATAAAATCAAGCCCAGCCATTTACTACAGTGTGGTCTCTAGGCATGATTGACGGAAGAATTATCCCATTATCTCCATTCTGGCCAGGAATAGTGGTATCAGTAAATGCTGTCAATTATTGAGGGCGGCACGGTGGCACAGAGATTAGCACTGCTGCCTCACGGCACCAGGGATCCGGGTTCAATTCTGGCCTCGTCACTGTCTGTGTAGAAAATGCACATTCTCCCTCTGTCTGCGAAGGTTTCCTCCGGGTGCTCCGGTTTCCTCCCACAGTCAATGGTTAGGTTAATTGGCCATGCAAAATTGACCCTAGTGTCAGGGGGATTAGCAGGGTAAACATGTGTGGTTACGGGAATAGGGCCTGGGTGGGATTGTGGTCGATGCAGACTCGATGGGCCAAATGGGTTCCTTCTGCACTGTCGGGATTCTATGAGTCTATGTTCTGGCGGTGTTCCCACTTACCTGTACTTTGCACTACCCACTTTATCCAATTATATTGTACACCACTTTACAAAACTCAGTGTGGCACTGCCATCAAGGGTGCAATATCAGCACAGCACAAAGCCACGTGCGAATAGATTCAAGTGAGATGTGTATGGTGCATGGAAGCATGACAGAATTTTTACTGTGTTTTCTCGGCATATTCCCCTCTGACTTTACATGGTGGCTAAGATCATTATCTGGCGAACCAGATAATGGAGAAAATGGAATTGGGAAGAAGTAAAGGTCAAGGGCTGGGATTCTCCGATCCCGTCCACAGGTGGGGTTCTCCGATCCCGCTGCTGTGATTGGAACTTTGGCTGAGCGCCAAATTCTCCGTTCTTGCTGGCAGCAGTGGCAGGAGTGTACAAAACAGAGAATTCTGGTCAAAATAACACCAAAGGCAGTATCTAAATAGCCACAATAACAATCCATTTGTGAATTATATTGTGACAGCAGCAACTTCATCCAGTCGCCCTGGAAAACGTATTTTTAATCTGTTCATTTTTGTTGCATTGACTTGTTTAATTATTTCTTACCAACCAGCCTCTTGAGAGGGGGAGGGAATTTGCATGAGCAAATTTGATTAATCTTTGGTAAATCTGTGAATACAGTAGCTGGTGTGAATTGTGAAAGCCGTATTGTCTTTATTGAAGCATTCTTTATCTGTTATCTGCAAAGGCTTCCTTTATCTGTAATAGCTTCCTCTTTCCAAGATAGGGACTCTTGATTAATGACGAGCTAATAACCGCGTCTTAGCATTTGGCAGCCTGGGCTGCTTATTGTGTGTTTAGCCCAGTGTTGAGCAACTGTTTACACTGGCGAATTCTGTGGGATTGCACTGTGCGCAGTACATGTCTGTAACCCCATTGAATATGATCAACCTGGGTGTTCCACCATTGGTGGTTATGCTTTATAATTTTGTGGTTGAGCAGGCATTTGGAGTGGAAGAGCAAGATTGAGAAACAAAATGCATTGCTAGTTCAGTTAAAGCACTCTCAGCAAACAGGCTTGAGCAATAACAGTGTTTCTGAGGGGAAGGCTAATGACACTTAAGTGGGGTTGGTCCCAGTAATGTAATATATACAAAGCAGTTGCAGATCTGGATCCAATAATGTATCATTTACCACGTCTGGAATAGATCGTCTGGGTGAATTAACTGAACTCTTGCCCTGCTGGGCGCTTTTGCTCTCTGCTCATTTGTTTGTTAGCCTTCTACCCTGTGACTTGACCTTCCCCACCCCCCCTTGCACGAATGAAGCTCGACCTCGGAACCTTGAGATTCTGCTATCTCACATGTTTCTTCATTTCCATATGATGTGGTTAGGAAATAGCTTGAAATTTTTTAAACGTTCGCCTCGGGCCGAATTGACAGGTGCATCGGGGAGCTGAGGGAAAAAGTTCACTGCCTGCCTTCGCCAGGTGAGCAGAGAGGTGACCTGGCTGCAGCAACTCAGGAACGGATCACCAAATAACATGCTCAGGTGTCTGGAGGCGGAAGGAACGGGGGAGGGGGAGGGCTGTCAGCTCAGTATTGTTAGCTCCGCAGAGGTCATGAGACCCTGTCTTCACCTTCGCTCTTCTCTCTGCTTCACTCAGGAAGAATGGCAGAGCACAAATGGTGGAAACTTGCAATAAATCAAGCTGCAGCTTCAGGGTAATTCGACTGCTGCAGGCACTGTATGAACACTTAGCAAATAAATTGTCACAAAAATTAGCTTGCTGGACGATACTCAGGGTTGTGCTCATTGCACCTCTGACAAATCTAAGTCAGCACACTCCTCTTCATTCGGGAGAAGCTTGCTCCCAAAAGTAAATCAATTTAACTGAACATTCAGCCAGTTTTGTTTCAGTTGTGCTTAGCCATCTTTCACCAGGAAATCATTCCAGCCGCAGACTCGGTTTTTGCAGTTAAAGTAAAATTCTATTTATTAGTCACAAGTAAGGTTTACATTAACACTGCAATGAAGTTACTGTGAAAATCCCCTGGTCGCCACACTCCGGCGCCTGTTCAGGTCAATGCACTTAACCAGCATGGCTTTCAGACTGTTGGCTAGTTTTAAATAAGGAGAAGAGTTACCTGTAGACGTGCAAGTTTCAGACGGATTTCCCCAAATTTGACAGCACCCAACTCTGATGAAGGGTCATCTAGACTCGAAACGTTGGCTCTATTCTCGCTCCACAAATCATAAAATCCCTACAGTGCAGAAGGAGGCCAGATGCTGTCTCTCCAGCTTTTTCTGTTTTTGCCCATTTATATTATATTGTTTTAGCCAACAGCCATTGGAAATGTGCAACGGTGCCTTTGATGGCACCACTGCCTTAGCTTTCAATGCTAATGCCAAAGTGATTAAAGACATGGCAGCACTCTTTGCTTGCTTCTGTTTAAGCAATATACCTGTTTTATTACTGCTTCCCTGTATAGATCTCTCCCAGCAATTTGGATAGGTGAGTTGGTAGCATCCTTCATCAATCATCAAATCATACAATCCCCACAGTGCCATTCGGCCCATCAGGTCTGCACTAACTCTCCAACCCAGGCCTTATCCCTGTAACTCCGTGTATTTACCCTGCTAATCCCCGCTACCCTACACATCTTGGGACACTAAGGGGTAATTTAGCATGGTCAATCCACCTAACCTGCACATCTTTGGACTGTGGGAGGAAACCAGAGCACTTGGAGGAAACCCATGCAGACATGGGGAGAAGGTGCAAACTCCACACAGTCACCCAAGGCCAGAATTGAACCCGGGTCCCCAAAGCTGTGAGGCAGCACTGCTAACTACTGTGTCACCATGCCACTACCGTAATGCTGGGGACCTCACGAGGAGGCTAAGATGGATCATCTACTGGCAATTCTGGATGAAGCTTGTTGCAAATGCTCCAACCTCACATTTTGCACCGTTGAGCTGGGCTCTCACATCATTGAGGTTGGGGATATTTGAGGAGCCTGCTCCTTCAATTAATTGTTTAATCATTGCCACCATTCACAACCACTGTGCCACCCTGTAAGCTGGTGGACATGCAGCTACTTTGTTGGGGGTGGGATTGATTTGTGCGGATGGTTCAAGAAACCAAACTGTGAAAGGCAGGTTCTGCCACAAGTGCTGCCCCTTAGGTGGTTATCCGGTGTCATTGTGGGTTGTTTCTGGTGGCGATGCCTGTTGCTAAGCTGCTGTAAGCCGCTGATTTCATGGTGGCCCTTGCTGGCCCACGGATGATATCTACATTTCTCTCTGCCATTCATTTGCGTCTCCCGGGTGTGAAAATCAATGTTTAGGGCTATTGTGTGATATTTGCAAGCATCCTTGAAGCAGACGTCTCAGCATCCTTCTGGTCTTGTGGCTCCGGCTGTCCGGGCATACGGAAAACCTTTGGCAATGCATCCATTTTCCGTCCCATTGCCCAATCCAGTGGTGTTACGAATGCTGGATGAACATCAGCATAGTTGGGAAATTTGCCTTTAGGAAGATTGTCACTCATGGCTGTGCCTCACCCACGTTCTACAGCCATACAACAAGGTGCTGATGCCAAGGGTCTCATGAACCAGCATCTTGACCCTACCAATCAGCTTAATGATTTTTTTCCATGCATGTTGCATGAGTCAGCCAATGGTGATGGTTGCTTTTCCTGTGCGTGTATTGAATTCAGCACCAAGAAGCAGGTCGCCTCTGTCACCACGGACCCACAGGTTTATTTGGTAGCAAATACCATTAGCTTTCGGAGCGCTGCTCCACTCCATCTGACGAAGGAGCAGTGCTCCGAAAGCTAATGGTATTTGCTATCAAATAAACCTGTTGGACTTTAACCTGGTGTTGTTAAAACTGTTACTGTGTTTACCCCAGTCCAACGCCGGCATCTCCACATCATGACCATGGACACAAGCCAGGCACTAAAACAAATGTATAAAATGGAAATATATAATGGAAGATCCATTTGACGTACAGAAGCTCCGATGTATTTCAGTAGTCGAAGGGTTTGTTTTCACAGTTAAAAGTGAAATGTGTAAATCCAGCATTTGTAAATGCAATTATTTTAGTGAATGTAACGAATGGTGATGCGTGCAATACTTGGGAAGTCTAAAGTTAATTTCATGCTGCCTTGCGAGAACCATCTGCAGCCACACAAAGGTCACAGAACCAGTGATCACCCCAACATAAGTTTGCTAACCATCTGGATTGTTTTGGAGCAGTGGTGCGGGAGGGGGGGGAATGCGACCCATCAGGATTCTGAATGCGGCCCATGGGACATTTTGTTGAACGTTGCCCATGCGCAAAGTTGCCATATTCTGGTGGTTTCCATCTTCATAGTATATTTTCCTCCGGTTTGACTGAACTGACACACACATAAAGCATGGGCACGTGAAGTGACTGACTGAGAGCCGTGCGCTCCCTCTATGTCTAATCAAGTGTAAATATTTCTTTTGGTTTTACCACTTCAAGTTGATGACAGTTTTATCAATATCTGAATGACGAGCATTTTCCATAATTTGATATGAAATATTCGGCCTGTGTTACATGTATTGAATCTTATCCGAGGGCCATGGTTAGTGAACAAGCCCAATCTCAATCTTGCGGCCCACTGAGATGAAGGAGGGCCACTCATGCGGCCCACTCACTAGCCTAGGTTGCCCACTACCGCCCTAGAGCCTCCTGGAATTGAGGATTGGCCTCCTAGACGCTGCGCGAGCAACCTGGGAGAAGGTAGGGAAGTACAGCTCATGCGCAGTGCCAATGAGAGTAAGGGGTGGGTAGTATTGTTGGGCAAGTGTAGTTCAGCATGTGTGAAGAAACCAGTGAACTAGTTGGAATTTACATAAGCAAGCAAATCAATCCATCACTCAGCACTTGGTAATCCATGAGGCGAAGATACCGACCAACTGTGAAAGGTGGTGAAACGATTATGCAGATAGTTAATGGTGCTAGCACTGCAGCCTGGTTTTCAGCACTGCAGCCTGGTTGATTGACGTGGGACTGAGCATTGGATGGGAGTGTGCCCTCGTTGGGGGTGGAGGGAGGTGTTGAGCATTTGTAAAGCAGAGAGCGGGGCTGTTTTCCAATAGAAAGTTAGGTTTAGGTGGCCCATTTCTGGGCCCAGTAAATTCCCAAATTATCACTCTTTTTATTTTCCCTGCAGCGGTGGCCACATTTCCCACCTCCCACACACATTTCTTTTCCCCTGCCAGTGAGAAAATTATCAGGTCATTTTTAGAAAGGGAGTGTTTGAAAACCAGTGCTGGACTTTCCCCCCTGCTCGCAATGAAAGTACTTTTCCCTCTGTTGTTTTTCATTGAAGTGGAGGATAAGATGACATTTAAATTCTCACCCTTCAACTATGTGTGTGTGTGTGTGTTTCTGCTTTTGTTGCCTGAAAATTGATCACCTCTGACATCAGGTAATCAAACCTCCAGTTATACATCTGATCAGATCCCTGCCCTCCCGGAGTTGCTAAGCCAGAAGAGTGTTTATTTTAAGGGGCGCCTTGACAAGTACATGATAGGATGGGAATAGAGAGATATGGTCCCTGGAAGGGTAAGGGGGTTTCAGATCAGATGGACAGCGTGGTTGGTGTAGGCTTGGAGGGCCAAAGGGCCTGTTCCTATGCTGTAATTTTCTTTGTTCTTTGTTCTTAATCGGGTTATCCAGAAGGCTGGCCTTATTGCATCGAGTGGCTTTCTTGCCCCTGGCTGCCTGACATGCAAATATTAGGAACCAATGGCTCCAACACCATATTGAGTGCAATATAAAAGCAGCATGAGTCACGACAAGTTTTCTTTTGGTTATATCTGTCATCAACCAATGCATTTTCAAACACAAAGAACAGTGCAGTACAGGAACAGGCTCTTTGGCCCACCAAGTCTGTGCAGACACAGATCCCTTTCTTATCTAATATTTTCTTGCCTCTATGTGGTCCATATCCCTCTATTCCCTGCTTGTTCCTGTATCTATCCAGATGCCTCTTGAACATTTTTATAGAATCTGCCTCTACCAGCGCATTCCAGGCATTCACCACCCTCTTTGTGCAAAAACTTGCCGGTGGCATTGGTCATGCTAAATTCTCCCTCAGTGTACCCGAACTGGCGCCAGAGTGTGGCGACGAGGGGATTTTCACGGTAACTTCATTGTAGTGTTAATGTAAGCCTACTTGTGACACTAATAAATAAACTTTAAACTTTTAAACTTTCTCACTCTCAAGCTATGTCCCTGAGTAATTGACCCTACGACCCTGGGAAAAAGATTCTGACTCTCCACTCTGTCCAAGCCTGTCATAATTTTGTAAACCTCTATCAAGTCCCCCCACAACGTCCAACGTTCCAATGAAAACAATCCAAGTTTGTTCAACCTTTGTTCATAGTCCATATCCTCCAAACCAGGCAACATCCTGGTAAATCTCTTCTGCACCCTTTCCAATAGATCAACATCCTTCCGGTACTGTGGTGACCAGAATGGTACACAGTACCCCAAATGGGGCCTAACCAAAATCTTATACAATTTTGAAAAAAATATTCATTTTCGAGTTGTAACCTTTGATGAATAAAGCTGAAAATAGGCTTATCACAAAAAAATGAGCTTTCAAAATCAAGAACAGAGAATGCTGGAAAAACTCAGCAGGTCTGGCATCTTCCTGCATCCTCTGTTCTTGTTTCGGATTCCAGCAACCGCAGTAGTTTGGTTTTTTAAGCTTCTTAAATGAACCACCTGTGAGTAATCTCAATTTAAATGTTTGAAAAAGACTTCTAAAAAATGTACAAGACTGTTTTTTTTTAGTTACATTTGCAGTATCATAGTGAGTTATTTAGTCGGTAAATCCTTCCAAAACATACCTATTATTGTTCTTATACCCAAAATATGCAGCTTAATTTTTGGATCGTTTTTTTAAGACCTGCAAACAAGCACAATAAGCAACAGCTGCCAAAGATGAATTTAAGCTGTGGGTGTAGCCAATATTGTGGGTGTAGTCAATATTGTTGGCAGAGGCTGCTTCTAGAATGATGTTTGCGATGCTGATGAAAAAGTTTCCCACCAAATGCAATTGGTGATTAAAATTCCATTTTGCACTGGTTATACCAATTTCGGTCAAATTACACCAAAAAAGACACCAGGAACAAGCAGAATCCCCAGACCAAAAAGTTTTGAATCTCTTAGAACCCGTTTATTACAAGCACAAGAATAAAACTCAACAGCTTAAATTGTTGACTTTCTGGGCTGGAGAGATTGATTGGCCTTGCATTAACAGTTATCACATTGTTAACAGGTCACTCATGCTGTTAATTGTGAGCTCTAACTTCTTGCCAAGTTTAACAGACAATTAATGTGCAAATACTCCAGGTTCTTAGAAATAATGGGGGGGGGGGGGGGGGAGAGTCAAAGACAAGGGGCAGGATTTTCCATCCGTGCTCGCCCCAAAACCGGAAAATCCAGCCGAGGTCAACGGACCTTAGCATGGTCCACGATTCCCGTGGTGGGCAGGACGGGAAAATTCCCCTCCAGGTGCCTTTTGCGTGATGCAAACAGTGGGGTGACTTAAATCAGCCAGCTAGTTCTGGAGATTTCACAGTGAATCTCTTCTATTCCGAACGTGTTGGTCGATTTGTGCGTTAATAACGAACAAGTTGTGAATACGCCGTTTGCCGGAATTATCCTGCGGTGCATACCCCGCCGCCACTGTCAGCGAGGACGGAGAATTTGGCGCTCAGCCAAATCTCCATTCACTGCCGCAGGACCAGAGAATCCCAGCTGCAGGCGAGGTTGGAAAATCTGGACCATTATCCGGGGAGGCAATGGCCTACTGATATTATCGCTAGCATATTAATCCAGAAACTCAACTAATGTTCTGGGGACCCTTGTTCGAATCCCGCCATGGCAGATGGTGGAATTTGAATTCAATAATAAAAATCTACTGATGACCATGACACCATTGTCAATTGTCGAAAAAAACCCATCTGGTTCACTAATGTCCTTCAGGGAAGGAAATCTGCCGTCCTTACCCGGTCTGGCCTACATGTGACTCCAGAGCCACAGCAATGTGGTTGACTCTCAATTGCCCTCGAGCAACTAGGGATGGGCAATAAATGCTGGCCAGCCAGTGATGCCAATGTTCCACGAATGAATAAAAAATATATATTCGAGGATGATTTGGTCCATTACCTTTTGGATAGCATTGCAATATCTCAACTTTCTCAATCATGGATAATAAACTATAGCAACTGAGATTCTTTAGTTGAAGGACATTTTGATGAGTAGTTTTAGTTACCAAGTTTAAAGATCTGACTGACAAATACGCCTGTAATAAAAATGATTAGCAGAAACAAATTGAATAATCGCTAAGAATGTAGATTTTAGAAATAGAAAAGAAATTGCTGGACGTAAAGAACAGATCAATCAGCATCAGTGGAGGGTACAGATAAGGACGTTTCAGTATAAAACCTTCATCAGAATTGGAAGAAATTACAGAAAGAACAGAATACAGTAAAAGGAGGAAGATCTATGTGTGCACAATCACAGGCACGCTCACAGTTTAATCTAACACAATGTAGAATGAAGCAATGAAATTCTTCAGTAAAGATGTGAGTGCACTAGAAAGGGTGCAGAGGAGGTTCACCGGGATGTTGCCTGGGTTTGAGCATTTCAGCTATGAAGAAAGGCTGTTTAGGCTGGGGTTGTTTTCCTTAGAACAGAGAAGGCTGAGGGGGATCTGATTGAGGTGTACAAAATTATGAGGGACATAGATACGGTAGATAGGAAGAAACCTTTCCCCTTAGTAGAGGGTTCAATGATTAGGGGGCATAGATTTAAAGTGAGGGCAGAAAATTTAGAGGGGAGTTGAGTAATTACTTTTTTTAAATCTAGAGGGTGGTGTGAATCTGGAATTTACTCCCTGAAAGGGTGGTAGAGACGGTAACCCTCACAACATTTAAGACACATTCAGATGAGCACTTGAAATACCATAGCATACAAGGCTATGCATCAAGTGTCGAAAATGGGATTAGATTAGATAGGTGCTTGATGACCAGTACAGACACAATGGGCCAAAGGGCCTCTTTCTGCGCTGTAAAACTCTATGGACGCAATTTTACCAGTTGTTCATGCCACATTCCTGCTGCAGTGAAGTTGGAGAGTTTGGAGCCCAGCTAAATCTCCGTTCATAGCAGCAGAATGGGAATATCCCACCGGTGTGAATGGTCCTAACATTCTGAGCTATGACTCACAGGTGGGAATTTCCGGCCACATTCGCCCCAAGGTCGAAAAATCCCACCCGAGATCAACAGACATTTGCATGGTCCGTGTTCAGGACGGGAAAATTCCGCCCCATGACTCTAAAAAGCAGGAAACTGTTAAATGACTGCAGTGCAAAACAATAGGAGACAGAACGAGAAAAAGTGAAGAGGTTTACGAGATATGGCTGTCTTCATGTGAGGACTAGTACGTGGCAGGGAAGGAATATATTTTTGAAATGCGGCCATGTCTTTTCAATGTTGATTTTACATGCAGTAAGTAGTTCTAACTATCAACTCATAAAATGGAATTTGCCAGTTCTCCTGAATTGAACCAAGGTTTTTGATGAATATTTTTATATATATACTGAAAAGCTCCAAGGTTTATGATGAGAAGGAATTTGCTTTAAAAACAGATGTTCCTCAGTAGGTCACTTGTTTCTCGTCGTTTAATCATTGCCTTGGTTAAATTCTGATTTTGCCCCATCAGGATGTCCAAAAGGATAGAGGTTTTTGTGAGAATGAATATTTGAAGGTAAGATTAGGGTATTGTAGTTGCATTAATTTCACTTTTGGTGAATAAAAGCCATCTGTCACTTATCTATTGTTGGACCAAGTTGTGGAGGAAAGAAGCCTTGATTGCAATCCCTGGTACTACCTCTTAATTGCCTCTGCATCTGTTGGGGGGTGAAGAATAAATTATTCCCTCACCACATGGAGGTCTTGATCTCTTGCATGTAAACACACAAAGCTGGTCCCAGGCAATTCCCGATGATGAGAAATTCTGATGGAGGAAAGGCATCCTTGCTGCTTTGGCACAACGGTCACCTATAAAGCAGCATTGAGTGGAGCCTTAGGGTCAGATCTCTCCATCAAGGCAATACGAGCGAAAGGGAGAACGTTTTGTTTCGTTCTACGTGGAAAAGGGATGGCACTGTCAGTGGGACATTGGTGACTGTAAGAAGTTTGTATGTGAGAACTTGAGTGAATTGTATGGGCGGAAAGAGTCGGAGCCTGCAGTGTTATCTGGAAGTGTGGTTTTATGACCTGACAGGTAATAAAAGCAAGCGCTGAATGTATTTAGCAGATCGTATGCAACTCTGACCATGGTCATGTTCAGCATTTAGGGCACTAAGTGTTTTGACATGGAATGTTAGCCTAGGATTTATGATGCTGAGGCGATGCTGCTTGAATGCTGTTGTTCAAACAGCCTGATCTCGAACTCTTAATGATCAACACATTGTAAATTGCTGGTTACTGCAGGAATACCAATGCTAATTATCACATTTTCCTGCAGAAAAGTTTCTTCCGATTAATTGAAGTTAATGTTCCATAATCAATAACCAGTAAATAGCCATGCCTCTCTAATTCATTTTCATTAGGTTTCACAATTAAAGCCACGGTAATTTCATATATCTACATCACCGCTTAAAATTTTTTCTTCCCTCTATTCTATTTCTCTCTTCAAGCTGTTTTGGCGGCACGGTGGCACAGTGGTTAGCGCTATTGCCTCACAGCATTAGGGACCTGGGTTCGATTCCCAGCTTGGGTCAGTGTCTGTGCAGAGTCAGCATGATCTCCCCGTATGTGCATGGGTTTCCTCCGGGTGCTCCGGTTTCCTCCCACAGTCCAAAGATGTGCGTGTTAGGTGGATTGGCCATACTATATTGCCCCTTAGTATCAGGAGGAACTAGCTAGGGTAAATGCATGGAGATATGGGGATAGGGCCTGGGTGGGATTGTGGTCTGTGCAGACTCGCTGGGCCAAATAGCCTCCTTCTGCACTGTAGAATTCTATGATTCTCCCCGTGTCTGCGTGGGTTTCCTCCGGGTGCTCTAGTTTTCTCCCACAGTCCGAAAGACGTGCTGGTTAGGTGCATTGACCATGCTAAATTCTCCCTCAGTGTACCCGAATAGGCGCCGGAGTGTGGCGACTAGGAGATTTACGCAGTAACTTCATTGCAGTGTTCCTCTGGGCCGATTGGAGGCAGCCGTACCCCCTCCACTGCAAGATTATCTCTCCACCCACCCCCACCCCCCCCACCCTCTCCCCCGCCCCCCCCCCCCCCCCACCTCACCTCTAGCCCACTTTAACCCTCAATCCCAGATTCTTGAACCCAGCCTCCCATCCCCCTCACCCTCTTGCAGAAACCTCTGATTCTAGACTTACCTGGGCTCTTCGACATGCTCGGACTGCCTGCAGTCCCAACAATGGCCACCACTCCCAATGGGCACTGCTTGGACTATAGAGCTGCTGGCTAGCCAATTGGCCAGCAGCAGCCTACGGCAGGACTTGCGGAAGGAGCGGAAGTCTGTCCTTAAAGCAATTACTGTTAGATTCCTGTAAGGCAGCCATTGGGATTGTGGGCAGCCTCCTTTTTAGCTGAGAAGTGTGGGGAGCAGCGCTCTGATAAATACTTGTGGCACTGATAAATAAACTTCAAATAAAACTTCATACTATGTGCAGCCTCTGATTCCTCATGCAATACAAAATGTAATGATTTGCGATAAATTATGCAGTATTTAGTAAAGATGGTTTGAACCATCCTCTGTCTTTTTAAGCAATCTTTGGGGAAAAAAAACAGTTTCTCACTGAAAGCTTTACTGGAATACCGTTTACTGCTGACACTGTTGCTGGGTCAGCCAGAGTACACACTCCCTACTGGTTGGCTTCTGGTGAATGTGAGGTGTCGATTTGAATACTGCCAACAAAGGGGATAAAGTTCGATTGGGGGGGGGGGGGGGGGGGGGGTGCACGCGCGGTCGGTGTTGTTTAATCCCTGACAATACAGCAATAATCAGAAGGCTATTTTCAAAAAGGAATGGGATTCAGCCATACTTTGTGGACAGGACGCAACCAAACTCCAAGCTGGCAAGCCTGATGGAGTCATGGGTCAAAGGTCACAATTATACCCAGGGTACACATGAAGAGCGCCGTTCAGAATTGAACCAAACATGTTGTTTGTACAATTGAAGTGAGTTGGCAGCTGAGAGGCAGATTTAGATCCTCGTCCTTTTTGGGGTTAAGAGGGCACACTGATGATTGCTCAAGGCATACAGTCGTTAACATAACTGGAAAATAATCCATTATTTTCAGTCAGTTTGATTGAGATAATAATGTATGATGGTAATTTGAGCTGATAAACTTTCAATGACTGTAGAGCAAAGGTCTTGCTCGGCGTGTCAACTAGAACTGCTCTGCTTTTATGCCTGAATTTGTTACTTGCCTGTGTGTGGTGGTAGGGGGAAAAAAGCATTTTTAACTATAAGTTCATGTCATTGAAGATTAGGAAGGTAAAAATGGTTTGTGCTTTCAAAAATAAATGCAGTTTAATATTTTTAAATTTAAAATCAACAAATAAAAGAAAAATAATCAAGTAAGTGTCGCTAATCAGAAAAATGTAAAAAAGATTTTCTTGTCGAAAAATGTCTTGTGTAGCCCTTAAAGATCTAGGATGTCTTATATTCAATTCAATTCAACTTCATTGTCATTGTATAATGAACAAATACAACGAAAAGTGAACTTGCAGGCTCCCAAGATACAAAGAAACATATTTTTTTACAGAGCAAGAGAAATTCCTGTATTCCTGTGTCATAAGACTCTGCGAAGCAAGTACAAGGGTAGATTAAGCTTCAGTATCGAGTTCTGTTTTTGCAACCTATCATTCTGAAACCTATATTTTTTCTGGGACGCCATGTGGTGCAGCTGGCAAATGCAGCGTTTACACAATGATTCGAGAATGAGCTCGCTACACTTCACTCTCTGCCCCCAGCCAGGCCAGGGGTCTGGAACAACTTCATTCACTGTTTGTTCCCATTCAGAAGACACTGCTAAGTGTGCTTGCCCATCCCCAACCGTCAAGTTGACATGTCATTGCTCCTCGCACACTGCAGCAGCGCTTCCCGAACGATTTTCCAATGTGATTCCCATCTTGACACTTGAAAACTAACCTCACCGCTGATGCCAGCAAAAACCAAAAGCGATCAAGCAGCAGAGTAACACTCAGTCAGTTTGTGACTGGCGTTTTCCGGTCGTTCACGCCCCGCCGCTGCTGCAAGCAAGGACAGCGAATTTGGCAGTTGGCCAAATCTCCATTCACTGAAGCGGGACCAGAAAATCCCGCCAGCGTGAGCAGTTGGAAAATTCCACTCTGTGGATTCCACTTATGGATCAACATACATCAAATAGATATGAAAACTAGTTTGTGAACATGTTTGGTTTTTGTACTGATTAGGTTTCAGCCAAGCTTTCATAGAATCCCTACAGTCCAGAAGGAGGCCATTCGGCCCATCGAGTCTGCACCGCCCACAATCCCACCCAGGCCCTATTCCCATAACTGTACCTAGTTACCCTGTTAAATCCCTGACACTCGGGTCAATTTAGCATGGCCAATCAACCCAACCCGGACATCTTTGGACTATGGGAGGAAACCGGAGCACCCGGAGGAAACTCACGCAGACACGTGGAGAATGTGCAAACTCCACACAGACAGTGACCTGAGGCCGGAATGGAACCTGGGTCCCTGGTGCTGTGAGGCAGCAGTGCTAACCACTATGCTACCATGCCGTCCTTACTCCCTGGTGACAGAAGACTCCTTTGTGGATCTTCTGGGCTGATTGGAGGCAGCCGCACCCCTCCACTGCAAGATTATCTCTCCACCCTCCCCCCCCCCCCCCCCCCCCCCCCCCCCCCGTCCCCCCCACCTCACCTCCAGCCCACTTTAACCCTCAATCCCAGATTCTTGAACCCAGCCTCCCGTCCCCCTCACCCTCTTGCAGAAACCGCTGATTCTAGACTTACCTGGGCTCTTTGACATGCTAGGACTGCCTGCAGTCCTAACAATGGCCACCACTCCCAATGGGCGCTGCTTGGACGACAGAGCTGCTGGCTAGCCAATTGGCCAGCAGCAGCCTACGGCAGGACTTGCGGAAGGAGCGGAAGTCTGTCCTTAAAGCAATTACTGTTAGATTCCTGTAGGGCAGCCATTGGGATTGTGGGCAGCCTCCTTTTTAGCTGAGAAGTGTGGGGAGCAGCGCTCTGATAAATCGAGCCCACTGGGGGAACCAGGGCTGACCCGCTAGAGCCTCTAGTTTGGGCAGTCTCCTCTCCACAGCAGTCTTGGTTGCTTCGAGGAGGGACTTCTCACAAACCCAAATGTAACCCCTGTGACCTTGTTGGGAGACATGACCCACAGTTGAGGAACACGTGCACTACAGGATATTCTCAGTAAGCATGCTATGTTTCACGAGTACGTAAGGTCGCATGCTGCTGACCTGTTGAAGAAGAAATCGATGTTTTCCAGTTCAGCTCTCAGCTCAGGTAGGGGAGTTAGAAAATCAGGGAGAAAGAAAGACAAAGAAAGAATAAGAATGACCTTTGGGCTTGCTTGTTGGAGAACATTTTTGGCAGAAGTGTCACTTCAAGTTGTTTCCTTCCTCTCTCAGCAAAGGCGTAATATGTGGTTTTGCGAGAAATCTGGAATAACACACAATACTTTCCAGTGTGTTAAGATTTAGATGGTATATCAGATCACTAACAGGTTTACAATTGCATCACCTTCATAATGCACATTATAACCGTCAAACACATTCTGGGCTAAATGCTCCCAGCCAAGTGGGGCGAGATTCGGTGAATGCAGTGTGGCAAAGCCCCTGAAATTGACGTCAGATTGGGATCCCGCCCTTTTCCAACTGTCTGTATTGAAGGTTCCAAGTCCAGTGAGGAACCCATTGGGTCTGGAGGGACGGCAATTGAGCCAATACTGTGGTTACGGGAGCAAGTCAGAGGCTGGGAATTCTGCAGTGAGCAACTCACCTCCTGACTCCCCAAAGCCTCTCCACCATCAACATGCACAAGCCAGGAGTGTGATGGAATACTCTCCACTTGCCTGAATGAGTGCAGTTCCAACGACACTCAAGAAGCTTGATACCACCCAGGACAAAGCAGCCCCACTTGATCAGCATTCCATTCACCACTTAAATGTTCACTCCCTCCACCGCCGACAGACAGGTGTGTACCAAATGTGAGATACGCTGCAGAAAATCATCAAGTACCCTTTGACAGCACTTCAAAAACCCCACAACCTCTAACATGTAGAAGGACAAGGGCAGCAGATGTATGGGACACCGCCACTTGCAAATTCCCCTTCAAGCCTCACATGATCCTGACTTGGAGCTACAGCGCTTGTTCCTTCACTGTTGCTGGGTCGAACTCCTGGAACCCCCTTCCTAACAGCACTGTGGATGTATCTACTCAGGATTGACTGCAGCAATTCATGAAGGCGGCTCACCACCACCTTCTGAATTAAGGATGCACAACAGATGCTTGCCCGGCCTGCTAAGCTCATGCCGCACAAAAGAAAAAGGCAAGGAATAAGTCTGGTGAGCCTTCATTGCAAAGCTAGTGGCTGGAATTCTCCAACTTCGTCCGTGGCTGGGATTCTCCATCCCCGCTGCAGTGAATAGAGATTTAGCTGAGCATTAAATTCTCCGTTCGTGCTGGCAGCGATGACATACAACACCAGTTGGGCCACATGTGGCCCCTGGACCTTCACCAATGGTCTACATTATCTGGTCCCTTCCAGCAATCATCTCACCGATCTTCTCTTCATGTAATTACTCCACAATCCTTCCAACCTCTCAATCATTTTAGCTGGCCTTTTAGCCAAGAGAACTGTGCACCGTATTCTAAGCACAGAGGTACAAATGATTTAAAAAGTGATAGGATTAACCCAGTATTTGACCTTTTAACCCAGCACCTAACTTGCTTTACTCACAGTCACTGAGCATTGTTGCAGTGGGTATAATTTATTGTCCTTTGAGACTCCTTAATTTTTTTTTCATTTTCTACATATGCGTTGATTTTCTTTCCCTTTAAGTATATGTCCCTCTTTTCGATTTTCCTTTTTGCCCTCGCCTCCAAACAGACCCAACGAGTACCACTGTCCAAGATTGAGGGCAACCCCTGTGGCACCACTCTCTTGGTTCAGCTACGTGTGCAGTGCAAAATATTTTGATTAAACCTAGCTCTTTGAATTTCCAGTTCACAGGAAATGTATCAAAGTCCTTCCAGAAATCCAAGTGAACCATATTCACTATCTTACCATTACTAAACAGTGGTTAGCACTGCTGTCTCACAGTGCCAGGCACCCCGGGTTTGATTCCTGACTTGGGCCATTGTCTGTGTGGAGTCTGCACGTTCTCTCCATGTGTGCGTGGGTTTCCTCCGGGTGTTCCGGTTTCCTCCCACAGTCCGAAAGATGTGCTGGTTAGGTGCATTGGCCACGCTAAATTCTCCCTCTGTGTACCCGAACAGGCGCTGGAGTGTGGCGACGAGGGGGTTTTCACAGTAACTTCATTGCAGTGTTAATGTAAGCCTACTTGTGATACGAATAAATAAACTTTAAAAAAAAACCAAGCACTTCTGTTACATCCTTAAAAAAAATCAGTAAATTCAACAACACCTCTGCTATGTGAAACCATATTTGCAGCTGTTTTAATTTTATTTCTATTCCAGTGATACATGGACATCTCTTTAATAAAGGTTTCCATAACTTAACTCACAATGAAGGGCACACTGGCTGGTCTGTAGTTTCCTGAGTCACTTTTGCTATCTCTTTAAAAACAGGAACAACATCTGCCTTTCTCCAATCCCTAGGCACCTCTCCGGTATTTAATGATTTCTGGAAGATTTGTGCCAGAGTTCCTGCAATTTCCTTCTTTTAGTTCCTTAAGGATCCTCGGATGCATCTTATCCATCCCCTGAGACTTATTTACCTTATTTTGGAACAGCTGTTTATCAACCATTACCACTGGAACTAATGTGAATTGTGTCACAACTTAGCTCGGCAACACCGTCTAGTTCTCTTTCAAGGTAAGTTAGTTAGCAGTTTACTCTTCGATTAGAAAGTGAAGCAACAAACTTATTTCACATATTTGCAGCTTGACACATCCTCGCTCAATCCCAAGAGTGGCTGCACTTCGTGGCTCATTTCTCTTTTGCACTTAATATTAGTTATTTTTTTAAATGTCACTCACTTCTCTCTATCATGTTTAGTACACAAGTTTTCTTTGTCATTTTGATGCTTTTTCACAATTGTGGCATTCCCTTTGCTCTGAAACATGCAATTTTCCTTCATGCATTTACTGGCTTGTTTTCCTTCTTTGAACTGCATAGTAGTTCGACGGACAGGGTTGTACTTAAGCTTGGTAGTTTTGTATCTTCTCTTCCCTTGACCCTGTTCCCACTCAACTGCTGGTTACCCAGCTTCCTTTCCTGGCTCCATGTCAGTTAATGTTGTTAGTGTCTCCTCAGGCACTGTCCCCCTCCTCCTCCAAATCTGTCATCATCACCCCCACCCCCCCGCCCCCCGCTTCCCTTTAAAGTAAAAATTTGACCCCTGCCACCTCTGTCCTTGCAAATATCCACCACATTTCCAACCTCCTTTTCCTCTCCAAAGTCCTTGAAGATGTGAAAACCTTCCAAATCCATACCTACCTTGCCCAGAGTTCCATGCTTGAGTCCCTTCAATCAGATTAGGCAGCTTGAAGAGCGTAATTCACTGATTACAGCCAGCCTGGCGCCTGTCGCGCCCCCTGGCGCCTGTCACGCCCCCTGGCACCGGTCGCGCCCCCTGGCGCCGGTCACACCCCCTGGCGCCCATTAGATTCAGGGGAGCCCAGTTTTGCAGAGGGCATCAAACAAGTCTTTGACATTTTACATAATCAAACGATGCCTGTTTTTGAAGCTTGCCTGGTCGGTTTCTTTTCTTGCCTTTATCAATATGAGAGCCTTGTGCACCTCCTTTGTTGCCTAGATGCCCATTTTTTCACTTGAAAAATGAGGAAAAGAGCTATTACATTTCCACGGCTGTATATCCATCTGCCCAGCAGTCGTCAGGGGCAAAGTGTGAAGAATTGCAATTGCAAGCCCACATCTGACTATTTCTGTCATTCTTAACTTACACGGACTTGGACATGACCTTTTATCCTGAGTTCTGTGTGCACCAACATAATTCAGTTTTAAATGTCCACTGAAACAGAACTACAACGCTGAATGGTTTCTTCAAACTGAATGGCGCATTTTTTTTGCAAAAAGGTGGAGCTTTGCAATAAGGTATGTTGAGAGGATTTGACGTCTGACTCTTTTGAACAAACGCCTCGGTATGTTTAAAAAGGTTACTGTTTTTCACACAGTACTTCAGTATTGAAATGAATGAGTCACCATCTAATGCTTGTCTGACTTTACCCAAGCAGCACATATTTAACGGTGGCATGAAGAGGTCCACCCAAATATGAAATCTGCACACATAAAAGATGCACTGTTAAGAGCAGCAATACATTGTATGAATAGATTTCCCTCTCCGTTACCCAGGGTGAAATGCAGAAACGAGGTGGCTGCTCTTTGTGCCTTTACAGTCTAGAACTTGCTGAAATTAAACCGGTAAATACTCCCTGGATTTTATCCGGAGAAGGTTATCGCAGTATTAAGATGACGAATGCATGCAAATACTTTGTGAAGCTGCTGTACAATGTTCTCACTTTGTACGCGCAGGAGAATCCAAAAATATGGTCGGGGAGGGCTCAGCACATTCTGCATTAGAATCATAGAATCCCTGCAATGCAGAAGGAGACCATTCAGCCCGTCGAGTCTGCACCGACCACAATCCCACCCAGGCCCCATCCCCGTAACCCCATGCATTTACCCTGCTAATCCCCCTGACAGCAAGGGGCAATTTAGCATGGCCAATCAACCCAATCTGCACATCTTGGGTGTGTGGAAGGAAACCGGAGCACCCGGAGGAAACCCACGCAGACACGGGGAGAACATGCAAACTCCACACAGACAGTGACCCAAGGCTGGAATCGAACCCGGGTCCATGGCGCTGAGGCAGCAGTACTAACCACTTTGCCACCGTGCTGCCCAGTTGTTTAAGGGAACACTTCCCAAATTGGTGTCAGTTGTAGCTCCGTGGATGGTACTTTTGAGTTCCGTTCAAGAGACTCGAGCACAAAATCTAGGCTGATGTTTCTGTGCAGCACCGAGAGAGTGTTGCACTGCCAGAGGTGCTGTCTCTCAGATGAGACATCAGATTTTGGTCCCATTTCCCTTCCCAAGATCTATTGGTACTATTTGAAGAACACCAGGGGAGTTCCTGTCCGTGATCTGGTCAGTATTTATGCTGCATTAAAACAGATTATTGTTATTGTATTGCTGTGTGTGGGAGCTTGCTGTGGGTTAATTGGATGCTGCACTTATGACATGACCTGGATTTTCATCCTTGAGTGGGAATCTGGGAAAATTCCCTGCCTGGCTCTGCCGGACGTGGGAGAAAGTCCCCAAAGGGACAGGACTTAAGCTGTGGAGGGGCAGGTGCAGGTTGGAGTTGGGCCTGCCTGGAAGAAAATTGGAAGGCAGCCACACATGCTCCTGGGGGCTGAGGCAGGCAGTTTAGAAGGTCCATCTCGGGGCTACAGGACTTGATCCCGGTTAAAATAAAAATGGAAAGGCCCTCTAGACTGCACACCCTCACTCCGCATGCTACCCACGCTACTTCATGGCCCCACACACACTCTCTGGTCCCACGTGCCCCCTATTCCAAACTATACACCTCAAACGACCTCTGTGGCCTCTTATTCCACCTATGTCAAGGTATGCCTCTACCCATCACAGAATCATGCTTCTACCCATTATAGAATCCCGACAGTGCAGAAGGAGGCCATTCGGGAACAGTAGTTAGCACTGCTGCCTCACAACGCCAGGGACCCGGGTTCGATTCCCAGCTTGGGTCACTGACTGTGTGGAGTTTGCACATTCTCCCTGTGTCTGTGTGAGTTTCCTCCGGGTACACCGGTTTCCTCCCACAGTCTGAAAGACATGCTGGTTAGGTGCATTGACCATGCTAAATTCTCCCTCAGTGTACCTGAACAGGCACTGGAGTGTGGTAACGAGGGGATTTTCACTGTAACTTCATCACAGTGTTAATGTAAACCTACTTGTGACACTAATAAATAAATAGATTAAATAAATAAATAAATAATAAAATAAAAACCTGTCAACAAAACCTATTAGGTGCTAACAGGCAGGACCTTGTGAACAAATGGGACTATAACATCAAATTGTCTTAGTTGCCAAATTGTCATTTTTAAAATTCTTGTTGTTTTCCTTCCTGTGGCACATGATGTCCTAATGGAGAGGGCTGGCAGGTCATCTGCTTCCTTTGCCTACATTGCGGGAAGCAGTGAGCTGATGATTTAACCACTCAGAGGTACACAATACATCTACTTTTCCTGCCTCCCCTGTGAGGAACAAGTTCCTCATCAACCTGGCACATCCCTGCTGTGAAAGACCTAAGTGGGGAATTGTGACCACGGCTTCATGCCGGAGAGTTTCTTTCTGCAGCGTGTCGACACTCTACTTAAGCTTTATTGTTCTTCTTAATTGTAAACTGAGAATGGACACTTATGAAGAGAAAACCACTGCCAAAAGAATACCGAATCTACCAAATCCTGCCAACCCTCATTCTGTCAAAACAATACCAGAAATATTCAGCTGCAGATAGATGTGCAATTCCAGCTTTTCTCACCTTTTAAGCTGATTTTAGGCCTTCAAATCATCTGTGCAGTCTGCAGTTCCTGGCAACTAAATGTCTATCCCTGTCATTTATGTGCTGTTTGCTTTGTTCTGGCGCAGTGCAACAACAATGGTTTGCATTTATATAGCCCTTTTAACATAGTAAAATGTCTACTGTCCCTTTGTAGGAGCATTATCAAAGAAATTTTGGCAACATGAGGCAGAAGAGATATTGGGACTAAAATATTGTGTGGGTGGCACATGGCACAGTGGTTAGCACTGTCACAGCCCCAGGGAGCCGGGTTCGATTCCCGGCTTGGGTCACTGTCTGTGTGGAGTCTGCACGTTCTCCCTGTGTCTGCATGAGTTTCCACCGGGTTCTCCGGTTTCCTCCCACAGTCCGAAAGACGTGCTGGTTAGGTATATTAGCCATGCTAAATTGCCCCTCAAGTGTCAGAAGGATTAGCAGGGTAAATTAGATGGGGTTACAGGGGTAGGGCTTGGATTAGTGCAAGCTCGATGGGCCGAATGGCTTCCTTCTGCACTGTAGGGATTCAATGATTCTATGAAGGCAGAATTTAATGAGGAGAGAGGCAAGAAGTTTGTGAAGGAAATTCTATAGTTTGGGGTTGAAGCAGATGAAGGTATCGGCATCAGTGTCGGAGCAATTATAGCTGGGGATTTACAAGGGGCCAGAACTGGAGGAACACAAATATCTGAGGGGTTGTAGGATTAGAGGAGAATCCAGGAATGGGGTGAAAAAGTGGAAGGATTTGAAAACAAGGACGACAATTTTAAAACCTAGGTTTTTTAAAATTCATTTATAGGACGTGGGTGTCGCTGGCTTGGCCAACATTAATTGCCTATCCCTGGTTGCCTTTGTGAAGGTGGTGGTGAGCTGCCTTCTGGAACCACTGCAGTCCCTGAGGTGTAGGTACACCCACAGTAATTTTAGCGAGGGAGTTCCAGGATTTTGACCTAGCAACAGTGAAGGAATGGCGACGTGCTTCCAAGGGGCGACATGGTAGCGAAGTGGTAAGGGCACCCAGGTTCAATTCCCGGCTTGGGTTACTGTCTGTGTGGAGTTTGCACCTTCTCCCCTGTCTGCGTGGGTTTCATCCGGGTGCTCCGTTTCCTCCCCAGTCCAAAGATGTGAGGGTTAGGTAGATTGGCCATGCTAAGTTGCCTCTTAGTGTCAAGGGGACTAGCTAGGATAAATGCATGTGGTTGTGGGGATAGGGCCTGGGTGGGATTGTGGTCGGTGCAGACTCAATGGGCTGAAATGGCCTCCTTCTACACTATGATTCTACGAAGTCAGGATGGTGAGTGATTTGGAGGGGAACCTCCAGGTGGTGGTGTTCCCAGGTATCTGCTGCCCTTGTCCTCCTAGTGGTAGTGGTTGTGTGTTTGGAAGGTGCCATCTAGGAGCCTTGGCGAGTTACTGCAATACATCTTGTAGATGGTACACACGGCTGCCACTGTGCATCAGTAGTGGAGGAATTGAAAGTTTGTGGATGGGGTAGCAATCGAGCTGTTTTTTCCTGGATGGTGTCGAGCTTCTTGTTCCCAGATCGTGAGCCAACACAGGACAGCGAGCAGGGGGTGATGAGTGAACTTGATGCGGGTGAATTAGGATGAAGACCGCTGAGTTTTGTGTGAGCTCCAGTTAACAGAGTATAATGTGGGAGACTGGCAGGAGAGTAATAGAATAGTCAAGTCCAGACTAACACTGGCATTGTTGAAGGTTTCACAGCAAATGAAATGAGCTAAGACAGGGAGCAGAGATGAGCAAGACATCAGCGAAGTCATAAGTTCTATTTACACTAAACATGAGATTAGAATGGATTCTATGTTGTCTGTCATGGGTGGTGCTAACCGATGTATTCTATGATAAGGTGCATGAAGAGCATACACTTCATCCTTAAATTTCTGCCTTTCCTCTTCCAAGGGCAATGAGAACCCTTAAATATCTTCTTCAGAAAACTATCTTCACATCTAAACCTGCATCGTAAGTACCAAAACAGTTTGTTTGTAGCCAGTGCGAGGTGAAATTCTGCCATTTTGAGACTGAGTGCGTTAATTGCCCATCCATTGTGGGTGCAGGAATGTGGAGTATATTTTCCACTGCAGAGGCCGGCAGGAAAACGCGCAACATTTTCCGATCCTGACCTCATTAATTTTGCACATGGGCCTTTTCCGTTGTATACAGTGGCGGGGTAGGCCTGGATGGCGCATAGTCCGCTGGTGTGTCCAGGTGCCATATTGAAAAGGTGTCCAACATCCAAAATCACTGACCGTTTTTGAAGAAAGATAGATCTCTTGGAGCACTCTGAGACTGCCAAATGGACCTCCAGAGAAAGAAGGTGGATCTGCTGGAACGTTCTGAGACTGGAAGACGAATCCCCTCCAAGGCACCGAATGTGGAAATCCACCTACAGATGCTCCCCGACCCGAAGAGCTTGGGAGAATTCCACCTTATGTTGTTGCCCAATATCATAGAAACTATAGAAACCTCAGAGTGCAGAAGGATGCCATTCGGCCCATCAAGTCCGCACCGACCACAATCCCACCCAGACCCTATCCCCGTAACACCACATATTTACCCTGCTAATCCCCCTGACACTAGGGTCAATTTAGCATGGCCAATCAACCTAACCTGCACATCTTTGGATTGTGGGAGGAAACTGGAGCACCTGGAGGAAAGCCACGCAGATGTGGGGAGAAGGTGCAAACTCCACATAGACAGTGCTCCGAGGCTGGAATTGAACTCAGATCCCTGGCGCTGTGAGGCAGCAGTGTGAACCACTGTGCCACCATATCAATTCAATAATGACTGAAAATCAAAGTTGGAACTTTCCTTATTTGTACGGCTCCATGACATGGTGTGTTTTCCCAGGAATGCTCTTCTCTCAGAGTTGCTATCCAAAGAAGTTCCTCATTGTAATGACTTCAACGAGGACAGTGAAATTGGCCTGTTGGAATATGAACCCTAAGTTAATTTGATTTTGTTTATTTGATTGGACATGAAAAGGTGAGCCTGCCCAACCAGGGAGTCTTTTCTACATATATCTATATATATTATATATATATATTTATACTGGGACTGTCAGGTCTCCTGGTACTCCAGATGCTGACACAGAACCTGTAACACTCTGAACTATAATAGAGCTCGGAAATAAAAGGGAATCTGTTGAAGGGACACCGGCCTCTGCGGACTTAATTCACATATTTTTCAAATGTTGTTGATAGTACTTGAAATAATTATGAGGCATGAGAGTGATGTATTGAAAATAAGCCACTGGGCAGGTTTCTGTTAGCCTGTGACTTATTCAATAAGAGATTTCCATTATGTATCCTTTATAGATCATGTGTTGTGCATCCACACCTGCAGTTGTTACTTACAGCAGTGAAACTGAAGGGCGTACTTTGTTTTTCAACCTTCAGAACAAATAAAAGATGGACAGACTATGAGATCTTCCCTCCTTTGAATATTACTCTGATAACTTTGTTCAGGAGAGAACATGTTTCCATTTCACAAGGGATCAGAACACACTTAAAATCGATTTGACCTTTGATGTTGCAACCTCCTCTTCCAACTCGGCCTCTGTCACATGTAAGGCCCATCCCATTCATTACAAAAAAAAGGGAAACCATTCACATGTCATTTTGCAAATGTGCTTTAATTCTTTAATTTTGTTGGCTTCCTTATTGCCTAATTTACTTACATTTCCACCGTTATTGCATCTGGCTGTTCAATGACCGATTCACTCTGTTAAATGGAAATTCAATCTTATTTAAACATTGTACAACTCAATTGTTTTTTTACTCACAAACAATATCCTCGGCGCAGCGTTATAAACTGTGTGCAGCTGTGTTGTATGAAGCACTGTTGCAATCAAGTACTTCAAATAATGTGACCCACCTGGGACCATTTCTTGCTGGGAAGCCTGTCCACAATTAAGTCAGTGAGCAAGCAGACAGAAGGCAAAAAGTCACCACCCATGTGGTGATAAAAATGCACTGTTAGGAACTAGCCCGCTCCGCCACACAGCTGTGTACAGCACAACAGCAGGCAAATGAGCTTCACGGACAATAGATGGCTGCAATTTATTCTGTTGGTCTTGCTCCAATTTATACCATATGTGGAGTTTATGAGCTTTATCGCTCTTACATGGCACTGCTCGAAATACTGCGCAATGTCCCCCCACAATTGATTCCGGGGTCGACGTATGAGGAGAGATTAAACAGTAAACCCCTGCCGTGGGTTTCCCGATCACAGGGCTTGCATACAACAGGAAGCCCCGTTGACAGTGGCAGGACCGGAAGATACTGCAACTGGCCAATGGCGGGCTGCTTCCGTCGTGGGAGGAGTTTAAACAGTTTGGGTTTATAGTCGCTGGAGTTGAGAAGGATGAGAGGGGATCTGATTGAGATGCATAAAATTTTAAAATGGATTGAGAAAGTAAATGTAGACCGAAGGGGCGATTCTCCCAAAACAATTTGAAGTGTCGAATTTGTGTAAAAACGAGTAAATTCATGCTGCTTTATTCAGTGGGAGTTTCAAAATGAATCTCCCACACTCTGTGCACTGCTGAGTGCACTAGCACGAATCAGTCCAAAAATCCAGGGGCAAGGCCTATCCCACTGGAGAGGTTGGCAGCATAGCGTTGAGCGGGCCACTGCGCATGCACCGATCTGTCAGCGCTGAGATTGGCGCATGCGCTCTAGCCCCTGTCTGCTCGCCTCCTGATTGCTGGCCAGCTCAATTGTTGGCCAGCCCCGTGACCCCCACCATTGTCGGCCGTGTGGACCCACCCCCACCCCGGGAGCCCAATCTCCTGATCCCTCCCACCGGCAGCCCTGAACCCACCTCCCTGCGCAGTCCTGACACTCCACCCCCTGCCCTGCAGCCCCAACCGCTGGCCTCCTTCATGCTCTGTATGCAGAGTGGCAGCGGGACCCCCCCCCACTCCCACTGATTGCCCCCCCCTCCAGAGGCCCCGCCCCCATTAGGCACCCCACTCGGCGCTGCCCGATGCCTGGTGGACAGTGCCAAGGTGCCCCCCTCGGGCATTGCCTCTTTGCCCCTTGGGAATTGTCAGGGGGTCCAGGCCTGCACTGCCATGGTGGCAATGCCCCACCCACACCCACGCCTGATCTTCTGCAGGGCCTCCAGTGGGGCCGGGCCGCAAGCTCCCCGCGAGTGGGAGTTATGGTAAACCCCGCTGGAGTGAACCACTTCTGGCAGGGCGGTGGGGAGACGCTAGTGGGCTTGGAGAGTCACGGGCCCGCTAATGACATTTAAAATATATTAAAATGTCCATTTACATAAATTATGCAGCTCTGCGGCAATTTCTGGCACGGAGCTGACGATGCCGGAAATCCGGCACCCGGAGAATCGCAGAGGCTGTGGCGCCCAGCAGGTGAGCTTGCAAAATGGCCTCCGCTTGAGCCACCCGGCCCGCTGCCCTGCAAAAGCAGCACAGGGGGATGGGAGAATCTGGGAGAATCCCCCCCCCCCCCAATGTTTCCTCTTCTAGAATCTAGAACAAGAGGTCACAGGTATAGGTTGAGAGGCAGTAGATTTAATACTGAGATGAGGAGGAACTACTTCTCGCAGAGGGTGGTGAATTTGTGGAACTCGCTGCCCCATAGCGCGGTGGAATCTGAATTGTTGAATGGTTTGAAGAGAGAGATAGATGTATTTCCAATTAAAAAAGGGATAAAGGGATATGGGGAACAGGTGGGGAGGTGGATTTGAAACTAGGGAAAGATCACAGGGAGAGGTGATCTGATTGAGTGGTGGAGCAGGCTTGAAGGGCTGAATTTGCCTACTTCTGCTTCTAATTCCTATGTTCCTATAACCCCTTCCTGCTTTCTCTCTCCGTCTCTTGCTCCCTCCCCCTTCATTATGGTTTTGTTTTATTCTTCCACTAACAGACCTCAGTTTGTCAGTTCAAACAATATCGCCATCCCACATGAATGATGCTTAGAAACAGAATTGATAATATTCTTAAGAAGTTACCAGTGGGGACACGATGACTGCCTCCCTGATCTTTTGCTTAGAAGGTGATAAGTCGGTCAGAGTTGTCATTCCTCTTTATTATCCAGTGATTCATGCGAGGAAGGTGCACTGGTGTTGACATCCAATAAGAACAGCATCATGTTGAGTTTTGACACACCCTGTGCTTAAACGGTGGTGCCAACTTTACTATTCAATAATCATTAAAAGGTTGACCGATGATGACACTCAGCTGAAACAACAGGCTTTTCCGTGTAAATTAAACATTTGGGGAGGGGTGGCATTCTTCCAGGTTGGTTTTGTTTAGATGAAAGGAAAATAATTCCTTGTAGAAAAACACTGTGCTGGTATACCCTCAGAAAGCTTTTACTTAAAATAAAGGGTGGGTTTCTCCTAAGTTCCCGCCAGCGTGATCGATGACGGGCACAGTGGGAGAATACGGCGAGAGGCACAGAAATTGGTTTCGCTCCGGCATGAATTTACAGCAGGATATTCTGCCGCTGCCCGCCGTGGCGGGTCGGAATACCCGCTAGAGGCTGGCGTGAGCCTCATTTGCATCCTGGTAACGAAGGCCCAACTCGTCTCGCACCAGATTCTCCGCGGTGCTGGCAAGAAAACACACTGGCGTCAAACACATTTGGAGCAATTATATCTCAGTGTTTTGGACTGCCAATGCACTAAATCATAGAATCCATGACACGGAGACAGGCCCTTCGGCCCAAACTGGTCCATGCTGACCAAAATGCCCATCTAAGCTCACCTCATTTGCCTGCATTTGGCCCACATCCCTCTAAACCTTTCCTATCCATGTATCTGTTCAAATGCCTTTCAAATGTTGTCAATGTCCCTGCCTCAACCACTTCCTCCTGCAGGTCATTCCACATACGTACTACCCTCTGTAAAAAAAAAAGTTGCTCCTCGGGTTCCTATTAATCTTTTCCCCTCTTAACTTAAACCTATGCCCTCCAGTCCTTGACTCTCCAACCCTAGGAAAAAGACTGAGTGCATTCACCCTATCCATGGCTCTCATGATCTTATACACCTCTATAAGAACACCCCTCAGTCTCCTACGCTCCAAAGAAAAATGTCCTAGCCTGTCCAATCTCTCCTTGTAACTCAGTCCTTTTGACTCCTGGCAACATCCTTGTAAATGAGCTTAGTAATTAGACAGTAGATTTGGCCCGTTATGAGCATTACAAGATACAATAAGAACAACTTGCATTTATATCGTACCCTTTACTAGCAAAGCACCCCGATAGCAGAATGCATTTGCCCATCTGGGGGGAATTTTCCATCCCGCCCACCACGGGAATCGTAGCAGGCTGGGGGGGGTCAAAGGTCTGTTGACTTCAGGCAGGGTTTTGTGGTGAACGTGGCTTGAAAATCCCACCCATGATCCGAAGCAGGGATACCAAATGGAGACAGTGAACAGAAAGAGAATATCATTTGTGACACTCCCTGTGGTAAATTAACACTATCTACTTACCAATGTGAAGCTTGCGAATAGGACAAATCGATTCATAAAAGTCTCAAACCACTTAGGTTGCAACTGAATGGAGTTTGACTCCTTTTACAGTGAAATTACTACCCTCTTATAGTGAAAAGCTGAACATGAAGCTTCTATTGCTCAGATGATAGGCAGTAGCGGAATGCATCTCATGGATCAATGGAAACCATTGGCTCCAGTCTGTGCACTGACCAAATCTTTTAATTACACATTTTGGAAGAGGTCATTCTAGTTCAACCTGACAAAGCAGTCAACCTCAGAATCATGTCTTCATTCAACGTGCAGTCTGTCTTAAGTCAAACACACAAAACACAACCTGATGAAACGGGGGCTGCTACATCTTCTTTCGTTATAGAGTTGTTAAATCATTTTTTACAATGAGAATCTACAATTTAACATTGTAGGTTTACACTGCCAAAGCTTAAATTTGTTTTCTACATTTTGTAAAACTTTCAATGAATAATGCTTAGCTAAATGAGAAAGCCTAATACAGTGGACGATCTTTCCCCAATAGGGTTTTTGTGGGACACTCAGTACAGGAGGCAAAAGTAGCAGGAACAGTAAAATCTTGTCCCTTCAAATATATTTATATAATTCAGGTCATGTAAATGGGGGGTCGCTTCCAAAGTGATTTTAAATTATTGTGAAAATGAAAAGTCTTTGTGCAAAAAGAAAGTCCTGTAAATTAATTAACTGGCCATGTAAATATTTAGTAGACTTTGTGAGGAAGCTGTGGATCTGCGTAAGATTGCACCTAACTGGACCTTTTTTCTGAGAACATTGTGCTTCCTCTGCATGAGGCCCTACGCTATTTCCACTGTGCTCTGAGGTTCAGGTCGCCTTTTCATAATGCAGAGCTGATCTGAAGATCCTGTCCAGGCCTGTGGGAAAATGCAGCAAGGCAGCAGCTATTAATACTGTTCCTTTCCCACTCTTTCTCAAAGGAACTCCCAACAGGAAGACTTCAACACAATCTACTAATAATGGCCTCCCGGTTTTAACCCTTTTGTTGCTCAGTATGAGTAGACACTTCCTTTAGATTTGAGTTTCCAAAGCATGCCGAACAGGTTTATTTCATTCTCCTAAAACCATGTGTATTTTATCCTCAATGTGATTGTATGTGGCAAAGTGGCAACCAGATCCAACGGAGAATTTTTTTCAATGGATAAATGATTATAGGGCGGCACGATGGCACAGTGGTTAGCACAGCTGCCTTACAGCGCCAGGGACCTGGGTTCAATTCCAACCACTGTGTGGAGTTTGCATATTCTCCCCGTGTCTGCGTGGGTTTCCTCTGGGTGCTCCAGTTTTCTTCCACAGTCCAAAGATGTATGGGTTAGGTTGATTGGCCATGCTAAATTGACCCTAGTGTCAGGGGATTAGCAAGGTAAATATATGGGGTTACGGGAATAGGGCCTGGTTGGGATCGTGCGCGGTGCAGACTCGATGGGTCGAATGGTCTCCTTGTGCACTGTAGGGATTCTATAATTCTATGATTATAGTTCAAATGCCGTGAGTAACACGGCATTTGAACTATAATCCCGCCCCCCACAGCGGAAGCAGCCCACCAATGACCAGTGGTCCTGCCACTGTCAATGGGGTGTCCAGTTGTATGCAACCCCTGCCATCAGGGAAGCTGGGGCAGGGGTTTGCTGTCGGTGGGACTGGAAGATTCTGACAGCGGGAACAGTCAGAAAATTCTGACCAAAGTAATCAAGCAAGAATATCTTGAGGCCTGAAAAATCACGGGCACAAAGCTACATAACAGATTATTTATTTTCGATGAAGCTACAACTGAAGCCGAGTAAAGAGCAGCTGAGATGAACCAACTCACTAGTGAGGATCAAATTCAGGTCCACCTTTGTCTATTTGGTTGAATTCCATGTTAGTGAAAGCATACATCAATTGAGCCCATATAGATATTGAGGTGCTGCTCGCCACGGGAATCTTAGCAGACGGGGGGCAGGCCTTGCAAAGGTCCTTCGACTTTGGGTGGGTTTTTCTGGTTTTGGGGTGAGCGCGTCCGGAAAATCTCACCGGCAGAGAAGTTCAATTTTAGTTTAGCTCCAAACACTGTGGCACGGTCGTACAGTGGTTAGCACTGTTGTCTCACAGTGCCAGGGACCCGGGTTTGATTCCTGGCTTGGGTCACTGCGGAGTCTGCACGTTCTCCCTGTATCTGCGTGTAGTTTCCTTTCACAGAACAAAGATGTGCTGATTAGGTGCATTGGCTATGCTAAATTCTCCCTCAGTATACCCGAACAGGCGCCAGAGTGTGGCAATAAGAGGATTTTCACAATAACTTCACTGCAGTGTTAAGCCGACTTGTGACACTAATAAATAAACTTTAAATAGAATTTCTCAAGTGTGACTAATGAGCTTAATAACTTAGCGTAAGTCATTGCATCATCAAATATCTCATAATTTGTGACATTGCAATTAGATCAAAAAATACAAAGAAGGTAAAAATTCTGGCTGTTTGTTGTTTAGGATGTCTGAACTTCATAGCTGATATCCTGATACAAAAGCAATTACGATTCCAGTGGATCACCTTTGGAATTGCTCCTGAGGAGTCTGAAGCAACGTTCCCCCTAAGGTGTGATGGTGTGTAGTAGCGCAAAGAATATAAAGGCACTGGGAAAAGCTGAAACCCCAGAACGACTAACCTTTAAAAGGAACACTGGTCTGGATACTGTGATGTTCATAACCTAACTCTGTCTCCTTAGGAATACTACTCAAGTGCTCCCTATGGACATCTAAGTACTAACTGGAGATGTTTTAAATTCCTCAGGTCAGTCAGAAGTCAGTAACTTTCTTGTAAATTTCAGGCTTCAGGATGAAAGATTATTTTGCATCTGTAATAAAATATGCAATATCTGGGGTATGACATTAATAAAATCTATGGATGTGAGGAGTTCAGTCTCTTATCCAAGCTTCCCATGACTGATGCACCAGGGATGTTCACATGCCCTGCAGGATTTTCCATAATTAATTTAAATGGATGAAGAAAACCTGCAGTCCCACAGTCCTTCAAGTCCAAACCCTTTGGATGCACCTGGAACACATGCTCCTTCCTGCGACTGCACATTCAGAAAATCTACCCTTTTTCAAAGCTTTCTTTTTCACGTGTTCATAGGATGTAGGCATCGCTAACAAGTCCAGCATTTATTGCCCATTCTGTCATAGCCCTTGAGAAGGGGATGGTAAGCCATCTTCCTAAACAGCTACATCCTGTGATGGGATGATGCTTCCATTACTGCTGGCAGGAGAGCGTTCCAGGATTTGATCTCAAATTAAAGGAAAAAAATAATTAATTCAGATGAATACCAAACTTATAATTTTTCAAAATTATATTTTGTTTTCAACGTTGTGTCAAATTCGACATAAATACAGAAAATAGGAATGAATTCAGGTTTATTCCCCAATTAGATTTTGCTATTTTGGTATTAACAGTGGCGTTGACCAGGAAACCTCACTGCCTCTTGTGCAATCGGGGGGTGCCTAGCAGTAGTTTGGTCGGTTAGCTCAGTTGGCTGGCGGAGAGATGCCAACAGCGTGGGTTCAATTCCAGCTGAGGTTATTCATGAAGGCCTCACCTTCTTAACCTTGTCCTTCACCTGAGGTGTGATGATCCTCAGGTTAAATCACCACCAGTCAACTGTCTCCCCCTCAAAAGGGGAGAGCAGCCTATAGTTATCTGGGACTATAGCGACTTTACCTTATTACAGAGTGAAGTATAATAGTTATAAAATCACTGAAGCACAGATAGATATTATTGTATGGACTTATCAGTGAGTTATTATGTTGGTTACAAGAAAACCTGAGTGTTATCAGTATTATTACTAGAAATTGGTGCTGTTTCAGTGAATAGGCTTTCATTACTGATAGAATTAAAGTTTCTCCCAGCTCTGGTTTTCCCGATATGAATTTCTGCCCCATCTTCTGTTCTGCTCTTCCCCCTCCTTAGTTTTTCTTTCTTTGCTCGCACACGGGTGACCTCCTGGCTCTCGGACCTTCTCACACAGCACTGTCTGAAACCACGATCAAAGAAACGCAACTGTGGCGGAAGCCGGAAAAAGTTGCAGATGTCGCATGTCCAATTGTCGCCTGAGTCGGCATGTCATCTGAGCAAACCAAGAATGCTCCCAATTGGAGTTGGCAACCCTACTCTCGCACCAAATTCATAAAATAGCGAGAGATCTCTCCATATATTATGTCCCAGTTATTTAAAAATAAATGGACCCATTAGTTCTCTATGAGTCTCATATGCCCGGCTAGGCTGCCAGCGAGAATGGAGAATTTGGAGCTCAGCCAGTGCCACGGTTCAGTTCCAGGGGGCAGTGCCAGGATACTGCCTGGGCATGTTCCTCTCCCGGTCGGGGGGGCTATATTTACCTTTGTACTCCTGGGGGAAATCCCCTCAACTGAACCTAGTTTTTAAAAAGTTGATGTAAACCTCGCTGGCGTGACGTCACGTTGGCAAGGTTTGAATATTCAGTGACAGGGAAACCATGCGATGGAGAGATTGGCTAATAATATTAAAATTTATTGAGATCTATTAAATGATGATCTCGCTGTTTGCAAGCGTAAACCTCGTGACGTCACCAACGAACAGCGTGGAAAAACCGGGGAATGTGATCTCTCCGGAGAGAATCCCGTTTCCCGATTCTCTCCAAATTTTCCACCTGCGTTGGCAATCCCACGGACCGCCAACGCGGGCTCAAAAGTGCCCACGATGTTTGCTGCATAGGCAATGGTTTGCCATCTATGTAATACATTTTAAATGGGACCCGTATCAGCTATCTCTGGCTATTTATTTCAAGATGTGGAGATGCCGGCGTTGGACTGGGGTAAACACAGTAAGAAGTTTAACACCAGGTTAAAGTCCAACAGGTTTATTTGGTAGCAAAAGCCACACAAGCTTTCGGAGCCTTAAGCCCCTTCTTCAGGTAACTCACCTGAAGAAGGGGCTTAAGGCTCCGAAAGCTTGTGTGGCTTTTGCTACCAAATAAACCTGTTGGACTTTAACCTGGTGTTGTTAAACTTCTTACTATTTATTTCAAGGCAGTCGCTGGGCTTACAAGCTGCACACAAACTATTCACAACTTCAGGCAGTTTATTAATGTTTTACATGTATATGTAATACATGAGAAACTTGTCATTAAAGTAGAATTCCATGGGAAACTTTGTTGAATGAAAATGCCTCGTATACTGAAGACCTTTCTGGTTAAAATTATTGTTCAAAGAATGTTTCCATTTTTTGTATTTCTGCTCTGGTGTTACTAAACAGAAATATCCTTACACTTCCTGCACATGTGCATTCTTCTGTGCCTTTTTCTGAGCAGTCAGCATGAGATTACCACATGCTAAGGTTTCATTATAGGCTTGGGAAAAGAACGTTTTGCCACCCACAATTTTCACTGCTGTTCTTTTTGTGTGTACACACCATGACAGGACTAGGCCATCTAGCAATTTTTAAAAGAAATGCTCTTTAACAAGTAAAACTTTTCTTTTACAATTCCACAAGTTAAACTGAGAAGCTAAACTGCAATTTCATTAAGCTCTTCCACTCAAAAACAAATACAGAATTTCTGCTCTGCCTCCCCTTAAATTTTCTTTTTGTATTGTTTGTAATGTAATGTTTGCTGCGCTTATGGTGCCATGAATTTATGACTGTGATGCCGGGGTCTGTTTGACTAGAGAAACATAGAAACGTAGAAAATAGGAGCAGGAGGAGGCTGTTTAGCCAATTGAGCCATGCTAAAATTACCCCTTAGTGTCCAAAGATGTCTGGGTTAAGGAGATTAACGGGGTAAATATGTTGGGTGACAGGGATAGGGCAGGTGCGGTGGGCCTGGGTAAGATGCTTTATCGGAGTGTTGGTGCAGATTTGATGGGCCAAATGGCCTCCTTCTGCAGGGATTCTGTGGCTGGAATTTTCTGGCCATTCACACCCCACCCCCCACCCCCCCTCCCCCACCCCTCCGCTTCTGCAAGCCAGGATGGAGAATTTGGCACTCAGCCAAAATTCTGGCCCGTGATTCTCTGAGAAGGGCTTGCGTTTTATATAGTTCTTTGTCACATTTTCCCAAAAGATCCCCGAAGTTCTTTGCATGTATTGAATTACTTTGATTTTGTTATGGGCCAGAAGTCCAGGACAGAGAGGATTTAAAAGAGCATTTGTTTGTTTTCTTACAGTTTTTGAGGGAGCTTTTTACCAAATGTGTGCATGAACTGCTCAGAATTAGTGATCCATGTGGTCTTTTCTAAGCACAATAAGGATGCATTTCTGTTTGACCTGCTGATTAAGTCAACCCAAATCTGGGCAGAAACAGCCAAACCAGTGCTAAAGATCAAGGAACTTTAAACCCAAACATTTAAAATATGCCTTTTTGATCATCAGTCATAATATCTCCTTAGAATCATAGAAACCCTACAGTGCAGAAGGAGGCCATTCGGCCCATTGAACCTGCACCAACAACAATCCCACCCTGGTCCTATCCCCGTCACCCCAGGTATTTACCCTGTTAATCACCCTGCAACCAAAGGGCAATTTATCGTGGCTAATCGACCTATCCTGCACACCTTTGGAGTGTGGGAGGAAACCGGAGCACCCGCAGGGAATCCACACAGACTTGGGGAGAATGTGCAAACTCCACACAGACAGTGACTCGAGGCTGGAATTGAACCTGGGTCCCTGGTGCTGTGAGGCAGCAGTGCTGACCACTGTGCCACCATGCCACCCTAGCTCTATCCTCTCTACACAAAATCTCAGCAGGTCTGACAGGGCCATCCAAACTCGAAACGTTGGTTTTATTCTCTCCACAAATGCTTTCCAACGTACTGAGATTTTCCAACATTTTCTGTTTTTGTTTCGGATTCCAGAATCTGCAGTATTTTGCTTTAATTATAATATCGCCTTACCTGGTTTAATGTCATTTCTTGTTTTATACTGTTCCTGTGAGGTGTCTTGGGGCATTTTATTAAGTTAAAATGTGCTATATAAATATAATGTTGTTGTTGTTGTAAAACAGGTATTCCCAAAATCCCAGACTTTTGTGTTTTTCACAATCTGTTACGCTGGTTTAAGATTCAATTCGAATGGATCAGAGTTCACCCAACAGACTGGCTACAGCCCCTCGTCAACGTTGGGAGATTCAGCCAGTTGCCCTGGTGCAGGACTCTTCAAAATGCCCACCTTCTCCTTGGCACGCAGGCACACTTGAAACGTTTCCTGATACCAAAAATGATTTTAAATTTGCTAAGAAACTGACTCATGATCAATGGTTCAGTAATTTTTAAAGCCATGTTGTGGAATTTTAAACAAAAACAGAAAATGCTGGAAAATCTCAGCAGGTCTGACGGTATCTGTGGAGAGAGACTCGAAACGTTGGCTCTATTCTCTCTCCACAGATGCTGTCAGACCTGCTGAGATTTTCCAGCATTTTTTGTTATTGTTTCAGATTCCAGCCTCTGTAGTATTTTGCTTTAATTTTGGAATTTTAAATTGGGTTATTGACAGGTTAAACACCCTTTATTAGAAGTGCTTCTTTTTGATGATTAAATCCACTTTTAGTTGTGTTGATAAAACTGTACCAGGTTACCACTCTTGTACACATCAAGGAATATCTTCTATCGCTTATCCTGACTGCGTTAGTGCATGGAATTATGATTATGCAAATATTTTGGTGGGACCCTGATGTCTAACCTAATCAACAAAATTTCATGTGCACTTACAATCATAGAATCCCTATAGTGCAGAAGGAGGCCATTCGGCCCATCAAACCTGCACTGACAACAATCCCACCCAGGCCCTATCCCCGTGACCCCACATATTTAACCTGCTAACCCCCTCTAAACTTGTGATACAATCAGGCAATTGCACCCAAGCAGAAACTTTAGATTTTTTTTCTTGGGTCACCCTGTATGTTGCACCACACCCAGCAAGGATTGAGAAGAAACATTTAGAAAGGCTAGTCCGCATAAAGCACCAAAAGAGAAAATGCTGGAAAGTCTCAGCAGGTCCTTGTAAAGCACACTGGAACTACACACAAGTGTGGCTGCAAGGTTGCATTGTGCTTCACACTGCTGCCTCACATCGCCAGGGACTCGGGTTCGATTCCCGACTTGATCCACTGTTTGTGCAGAGTCTGCACGTTCTCCCTGTGTCTGTGTGAGTTTTCTCCAGGTGCTCCAGTTTCCTCCCACAATCCGGGAAGACGTGCTGGTTAGGTACATTGGCCATGCTAAATTCTCCCTCAGTGTACCTGAACAGGTGCCAGAGTGTGGCCACTAGGGGATTTTCACAATAACTTCATTGCAGTGTTAATGTAAGCCTACTTGTGATGCTAATATGTAAACTTTAAAAGTGCTATTCACTGTGATTATTCTCCGTTCCACTTTTACCATGTGTTAGAGTTCTAACACATTATGCAATCTCTTCAAAAGATATGTTATTGTATTACTGCAAATGTTAGTAATGTATTGCAATAAACCCATTCCTTCTCTAAGTGAACACAGATCTTAAATAAAGTTCCAGAGCCTGACAGGTTACCCAAAAAAAAATGACCCAGTAGCTTTAAAATGTTTTGAAAAATAATAATAAAATGAAATTAATCTCGCTCACCCCTTTGACAAATACGCTCTCAACTTTTATTTTAAGCTTTGAAGCTATTTTCGACCGTCTATTTTCACTGCTACCTCCCAAAAGATTGTGTGCAGGCCGTGAGGTTTGTGCACTGCAGGATCCCCAGTGTGATTCTCTTCACAAGCCCTTGGCCCTCGTGGGTTACGGAAGATCAACCCCATGTAGGGGGCGTTGCTGCCTCATTGCACATTTTTTGAGTTGGCTCCATTCCAGGAACCCGCCTGCTCTGGAAAATCTGTCGCTGTGCCACCATTTTGGCCTCTGGGAGGGAAAGCTGCGATGCAGCAGATACTAAATCTATTGCAGTCCGTAACTTCACAATTCAGCCTCTGTGCTTTCTTTTTATCAACATTTTGAAGTGGCAGAGAGGAGTAATGACACAATGTCATCTGTGACCTCTTGTATCTCCATGCCCTTTACCTGCTTTCATAGCCATGTGTAACCTTGTGTGTAATGATTTGTTGAATAATTATATATTTCAGCTGAATGTTTGTACCTTATCCAGTTGAGACCAGGATGGAGGATTAATCAAACAATTTATAATTATGTAGTGCCTTGAACATATTATTAAACATTCCAAGGCATTTCACAGGAGCATTGTAGAATCATAGAATCCTACAGTGCAGAAGGAGGCCATTTGGCCCATCGAGCCTGCACCGACCACAATCCCACCCAGGCCCTATCCCTGTAATCCTGCTAGTCCCCTTGACACTAAGGGGCATTTTAGCATGGCCAATCAACCTAACCAGCACGCCTTTCAGACTGTGGGAGAAAACCAGAGCACCCGGAGGAAACCCACGCAGACACGGGAAGAACATGCAAACTCCACCCAGACAGTCACCCAAGACTGGATTTGGACCCGGGTCCCTGGCATTATCAAACAAAATTTGACATCAATCCACACAAGGAGATTTTAGGACAGCTAATATAATATCTGGCGGCATGGTGTCACAGTGGTCAGCATTGCTGCTTCACAGTGCCAGAGACCCGGGTTCAATTCCAGCCTTGAGTCACCACTTTTGTGGAGTTTGCGCATTCTCCCCATGTCTGTGTGGGTTTCCTCCGGGTGCTCCAGTTCCCTCCCACACTCCAAAGATGTGTGGGTTAGGTTGATTGGCCATGCTAAATTGCCCCTTAGTGTCAGGAAGGTTAGTAGGGTCAATATATGGGGTTATGGGGATAGGGCCTGGGTGGGATTGTTGTTGGTGCAGGCTCGTTGGGTAGATTTGATCTTACAGGAAGATAGGGAAGCAAAAAAGCTGGGAGGCTTAGGAAGAGAATTCCAAAACTTGGGCCTAGGTAGCTGAAAGCACGACTACCAGTAGTGGAGTGACTAAATTTGCGAGGTTAGAATTGGTGAGTACAGAGATCTTTGATAATTGTCGGGCTTACGCAGATAAGCAGAGGATGAGGGCAGAGATGGATTTGAAAATGAGGATGGAATTTTTGAAATCAAGTTGTTTAATGGGGAACTTATTATAGGTCAGCAAATAGAGGTGATCAATGAATGGGACTTGGTGTATATCTTATAAAGCACAGATCTGCTGGTGAAGGAATCCCTAAAGTCAGTGGCTCTTCCACACAAAAGAGCTTGAATTTGTGCAGTCTTTTTACAATATGAAAATGTAACAGCCTTGCAATTTATTAGAGACTGATTTCCTGCAATGAAGACATACCGAAATGTTATATTTTCACAACAAAGATACATAGTTATGATGTTTCTCAGTGAGGGTGCCATCCTTTCAGGTGCTCTTCATTTCGATATGGGAGAGCAAACTCTCTGAGAGGCACTTATTTGTTAGGGGAGGCTATGGCCTAGTGCTATTATTGCTAGACTATTAATCCACAAACTCAGCTCATGTTCTGGGGAACTGGGTTCGAATCCCGCCACGGCAGATGGTGGAATTTGAATTCAATAAAAATCTGGAATTAAGAATCTATTGATGACCAGGAAACCATTGTCGATTGTCGGAAAAAGAAATATCTGGTTCACTAATGTCCTTTAGGGAAGGAAATTTACCGTCCTTACCTGGTCTGGCCTACACGTGACTCCAGAGCCACAGCAATGTGGTTGACTCTCAACTGCCCTTGGGCAACTAGGCATGGGCAATAAATGCTGGCCAGCCAGTGACACCCATAAGACCGTAAGACGTAGGAGCAGAATTAAACCACTCGGCCCATCGAGTCTACTCCGCCATTCAGTCATGGCTGATTTTTTTCTCATCCCCCAATTTTCTGCCTTTTCCCCATAACCCCTGATCCCTTTATCAATCACCCATGTTCCATGAATGAATAAAAATAATTTAAATTTGTATTGTAACTGTATATAAAACAACAAAACTGCTCAGAAATACTAAATAACATATTTTATTAGTTTTTATAGACTATACTGATTTGCTTTTTATGTGGGAAGTGTTTATGGTAGTAATAGATCTTTGGTAAAATAAGGAAGTGCGAAAGGACTAGGAGATTAATTTCTCCCCTCTGCTAAAAAGTAGAAATGTGTTATGGTTAATTATCCCAAATCATTGAATTCATAAGTTCCTCTGGGCTTCACTACTAAGTGAGTTTGGTTTGGGGTCAGCAGTCTCCTAGGGGTTGAATACTACTTTCACTCAAATCTACCTTTTTTCTAAAGTTGGCGGTGGGAAGAAATTTGGCCCCCTTTGTGTGTGTGCAATAAAAAACTCTAATTTGTAGTAGGAAGGAGTGTCGTTCTCCTTCCCCCCCCCCCCGCCCCCGCCAAACCATCAGGCTGCTGTCAGCCTCCGCAAACGATGGATCCCAACTGGAACAGGCTGACAGACTTACATGGAAGTCATAACCTGCTGCCTTTGACATTAGGTTAACCCCTCCATCCCAAGGGAGTGAGCAGTTAAGTTACTGAGAGTTGCAGAAATGCAACACTGCGGGTCTGTGGATGTGCTGGGGCTAGCTTGCGAGGGAAGGGGGGAGGGGGTGGGGGGGGGGGGGGGGAAGGAAGGTGGGAGGAGGAACAAAAATAAATCACAGACTAGAGCCCTGTCTCACTGTCTGCTCTGCCATTAATCTAACTGGCTGTGAACTAGATAGATTAAAAATCCGAGGCTCAAAACAAATTAAATGTTCATAAAAAGGAGATGTTCAAAGCCCGCAAAATTCAGGAGTAGCCCAGTTCTCACGATATCTTCAACTGTCAGAGCAGAAATTAAATTTTATTGAAGTGCAGGGTTCATGAAGTACATAAGGCAGTTAGTTATGTACAGCAGCTAAAATGCATTAGCATTACACTGAAACCAAGCATTCAAATACTTTCTGAGTGAGCGCTGCTCACATTGCAGGTCTGAGCAACTCCACTTATAAGTGAAAGAAAACATAATAGCCACTAAATTCTTTCCAGTTTGCTGACTAATATTTTCTAGGGAATCTGCCTGGCTTATACTCGTAGTCATGAAAGTTTTTTTTTCAAAACATTTTGAAATCTTACGGAGGTAAGGCTTCGATTGTTTCTGTTTTGAGACCTCGAATCAGTGCTGCGTAGGCCTAATCATCTGGATAGAATTCGGCACTAAAATTGGTCAGGTCCCTTCATTATTGTGAAGTAAATAGGCTTTTCATGCTAGTAATGCTGTTCATTGGCAGGTCACTTAATTGGGGGCATGGATATCGGACACTCCTAATGCAATGTGAAGGTAGCCAACACTTAAAGAAGAGTTGGATGTTGGTTGCAAGCAGCTGAAAGACAACGGGGACGATCTGACCAAAAAAAGTATAAGTCCCGAATGAGCATGAAAATGGGAGAGTTTTACATCTGAGTTTTCAGCGAGGCCACAAGCCCAATCTTATGCCATTCTGTGCAAAAGAAAATAATGCACAATCTGTTTCCTGCCAGTAGGGGAAGGGGATGGGAGCCTAAGCTTACCGGAAAGCCGGCAACTCACAGAAGAGGATACAATTGTGCACGTGCAGATCTCTCTGTTCTGTTGCACAGAACAGAGACATCTGTCAGTCATCTCCACCCCCCGCCCCCCGGTTATCACCCCGCCTTGGCCCAGCGCAGTTGATCGCTGATCTCGCTGGAAATGCGGGCCCGGTAACATCACAAGCAGCACAAAACTGGACACGAACCTAATTTTTTTGCCTCTCTCGCGATCTTACCAGCTCATGCATCCCCTCTCTATTGATCATCAGGACAAGAAGGTAAGATCAACATCTGAATATGTCTTGCCAAGGAGAAATTTCAAGGGTTATCTACTTCTTACTTATGTAACAGGAACATCCATGTGACAGTAGTGTGAGAGGGCATTCAGTGGATGGGTGATAGGAGCAGGTCAGACGGTACATATGATTGTGGTGTGCTGCAGAGAGGATTTGGTTAGGAGAATCTCTCCTCAGTTAGTTATGTCACAGTTGTGGTAACAGGAAGCACTGCTCGAATTGGGTCTTCGCCAGTTCATCCTCTTGTTCCTCATTCTCATATTTATTTTCCTCCTCCATTTTGTTCTCCTGAGGCGGATGCAAGGCTTAGTCCTCTGAACTGCGTAAATGTGCAGGAAGCAGCGAACCAGGAGATTTGCTCGGGCAATGCAGATACCAGAAGCTTGCATCTATAGTTAACTCAATGAATGGTCCAGTTTCTGTGTGGCTCCTGTTGCATTAGCGACTGTTCACGGCTTCCTATTAGGAGCTGTAACTCAGGTGTAGACTTTGAACACAAATAGCTTGCCACCCACTGATCTGGTTAGAAAACAGGAAATATTGTGGCCTGGCATAATATGTTGCATCATGATTGCTGGCCGGAGATTACATTCACCCTCCTTCCTTATTGATGGGGACAACACAAAGCAATGGGAGTGAAGTCCATGAGTCCTTGCCCCTGGGGAAACTCAGCGACACTGGTAAATATGATAACTCTCTCCCGCTGATCAGCATTCTGCGTTTAAAGTTCATTTGTTGCTATCACCTTGCAAAAAGGGTATGTGCCACCTCTCTGAGGAAGTTTGAATAACAATCTGACTGATGTTGCTTATGTCACCCAACCCAACCTAGAATGAGCCTCTAACATAGAATTGAGCACTGCCACAACATTGACAGCCACAGGTAGAGAGAGCTGTGTGTTTGGCTCCAATTCGTGCAACAACAGTGACTGGGCAGCCTTCTCACACACTGCCCTTCTGTCAGGTTGAGATACAGCATAGAATCCCTCGAGGCCATTTGGCACATCGAGCCTGCACCGACTCTCCGACAGAGCTTCTTACCAGGCCCATTCCTCGCCCTATTCCCGTAACCCCACATATTTGCCCTGCTAATCCCCCTAACCTACACATCTTGGGACACTAAGGGGCAGTTGTAACACGGCCAATCCAACTAACCTGCACATCTTTGGACTGTGGGAGGGAACCCACGCAGACACGAGGGGAACGTGCAAACTCCACGCAGTCATCCAAAGCTGGAATTGAACCCGGGTCCCTGGCGTTGCGAGGCATCAGTGCTAACCACTTTGCCACCGTGCTGCCCATTGCATCCTGTTGTGCAACATCCAAAAGAGCAAAGGCCCCTATGACAATCCCAGCAACTCTTCCATCTCTCCCAGCACTGCAACCCACGAAGTGGCAGAGCACAGCTGCAGCCGAACGTCAGCCCTCTCAACATGATTTAGTGCTAAAGTCTCCCCAGACTCCACCAACAGATGTCTCCAAAGATGGCCATCCCGAGGCTTACATTCATCTAAGTGGGAAACTTGTTACGTTGACTGCTTAACCTGCTTCCTGAATGCTGGCACCACATCTTTCTGCACAGGTTGAAGAATATTCAAATCAAATGCTTTCAGACATCATTTTCTTACAAGAATGCGACAACAACCAGAGAACTCCTATTTATATTCGAATGAACCCAACCTTCATGTCCAAGCAGTGGCCATGAATTAATTCCTAACGAGCAACTTAACTTACAAAAGTCTGAAAACACGTACCAACCGACTCAAGAGCAGCTTCTTCCCGGCTGCCATCAGACTTTAGAACTATCTTGTAATATATCAAGCTGATCTTTCTCTTCATCCTCCCTGTAGCTGCAACACTATATTCTGCAGCCTATCCTTTTCCTTTAAGTACTCTATGAACGGTATGGTTTGTATAGTGCACAAGAAACAATATTTTCCACTGTATCACAGTATATGTGACAATAATAAATCAAATCAACTGAAATGCTAGCTGGCATATCTTCAGCACAGAACACCTCACTGCATGAAATGCAAACAAACACCTAGGGCCGGATTTTACCATTTTCATTCTAAGTGCTGAATCTGGGCTTAAGTCAGATCCGATTTAGAAATCTGCTTTCAGGCGCCCCCATTAGCACTCAGCCTGAAACAAAAAATCGCAGGTCCCATTTGCACTGTGGGCGGGGCTTAGCACGGCCGAAACGATCGGAGCTCTGAACTGCGCATGCGCAGTTGGAAAGAAATTTGAAAAAGCGCGCCCGTGTCAGATCGCTCCCGAGCCGCAGAAAGCGGAGAAAGCGGCCCGGGAGCGATGGTGCACACACACACCACTGCCCCCCTTATCCACCCCTCCCCTACCCAGACCGATCGCAACCCCCTGCCACCTTCCCCTCCACTGATCGCCCGCAGAGTGGCAGCAGACCCTGCTGCCCCCCGCCCCAACTCACCAGAGATCCATCTGCCCCCTCCCCACCAGTGAGCGACCGGGCCTTTCCCCCCCCCCCCCCCCCCCCGAGAATGATCTGGTCTCACTCACCCACCCTGCCGCCCCTCCTCTCCCCCCCCCCCCCCCCCCCCAGAGGAACATCTGACCCACCACCTTCTCCCTCCCCACCAGACAATGATCAGCACCCCCCCCCCCCCCCCCCCCCGAGAGAGCCGTTGGAAACTCTGAACTCGCTCTTCAGCAGCTGGAGCGCCCGATTCAGACTTTTATTAAGCAGGTTCATTTTGGTGCGATTCCGGATCGGCGAATGTGGCGGTAAAGGGGGAAATGCTGATAAAGTTGGGCGGGCAGTTCATTAATTCAATTGAAATGCATGCAAATGCATTTAAATCGCCGTTGCGTCCATTTCAGGCACGAATCAGATCGCCGCCATTCCCGGGTTTCAGTAACGTGGCCATCTGCGCAGGCGCGGATCGTGTTAATGACCTCTCACCCGACTTTACCACATTTTCGCGCCCGAAAACGGGCGCAACACAATGGTAAAATAGGGCCCCTAGTTGATTGGTTTGGTTTCATTTGATTTGATTTATTATTGTCACATGTATTGGTATGCAGTGGAAAGTCTTTTTTCTTGCGCACTATACAGATGAAATATACCGTTCATAGATAAGGAAAGGAGAGAATGCAGAATGTAATGTTATATCTAGGATGTAGAGAAAGATCAACTTAATGCGAGGTAGGTCCATTCAAAAGTCTGATGGCAGCAGGGAAGAAACTGTTCTTGAATCGTTGTTTTTCTTATTAACCCCCTGGAAGCAAAGGGTTAAAGGGAGTTTTGATACTTCAGAAAGAGTCACTCCTGTTTCGCTTCAGAATCTTTCCAATGCCATTTAATTTTTGTCGCTGCTTCCACCTTTCTGGCCCGTTCAGTTGTGAATGGCTCTTCCCCTGTCTCTTAAGTGCTTCAGCGGGTTTCACATTTCATCCTGTCACCTTCTAGATGAGCTTTCCATCCTCTCTCGGGGAGGATATTTGATCCTTTAATGTTATTCTGGTGCCTCCCCTTGACAAAGAAGACAAACTTTCCAGTCGCTTGTACTGTGAAACCAGAGTTGTCAGCAAAAGCCTGCCAACGGCCTTTTGCCCCGGGTGATTAATGCAGCCAGGGACTCATACCATCCCTCACCTTCCTCCAGTGCATTCGTTATCATGGCATAGCATTTCGTATTTTCAGCTGTATGATGACCCGGACTGAGGCCCTGTGGCGCCAGCAACTTTCCGTCCTTTGTACATGTATCCAGAGATTGGTGCAGAGGAGCTGCCAATGATTTTACTCAGTACTGTTATGTCATCTTCACTTGTTAAAGACTTCCTTCCTTCAGTGAGTTTTGTACTGACTATCAGTGCAATTTAGTCAATAGCAACAGTCCAAGACAGGGAGAGAGTTCCCTGGATGTGTCATATTCTCGCTGTAAATATTTTCTTTGTAACCCAACTGACACACATTAAATATCACATCTAAACAGAACTTCAGTTAATACCATGTTCTTCAATCTACTTTGACCTTTGGCCACTGAGGTAAAATTAAGATTTTTTTCAGTTATTTTTGAATTGAAGATGAGACAGTGCAATCATTCTTCTGTGAGCCTAATAACAAAGCAAATATACACTGGCCCAAATTAAACAGAACCTTTAATGGGGCGGCACGATGGCACAGTGGTTAGCACAGCTGCCTCATGGCACCAGGGACCCAAGTTCGATTCCCGGCTAGAGTCACTGTCTGTGTGGAGTTTGCACATTCTCCCTGTGTCTGCGTGGGTTTTCTCCGGGTGCTCCGGTTTCCTCCCACAGTCCAAAGATGTGCGGGTTAGGTGAATTGACCATGCTATATTGACGCTTAAGTGTCAGGGGGACAACCTGGGGTAAATGTATGGGGATAGGGCCTGGGTGGGATTGAGCTTGTTCAAACTCGATGGGCCGAATGGCCTCTTCCTGCACTGTAGGATTCCATGATTCTAATGTCGTCAACTTCCTTTTGCTGGAGATATGGGCCCGAATTCACCGGCCGTTCACGTCAGCAGGATTCTCCGGTCCTGCCAGCAGCGCACCCCCACCTGCGGCTTTCCCACTGGCATGAGGTGACGTCAGTGGCAATTCCCATGGACAGCAAACTGCTAGCAAACAGTGTGCCACCTCCCGCTGGCAGGAAACACACGGCTGGGAGGCCGGAGAATTTTGCCCGCAGTGTCAGGATGGAAATGCATCTCTTTACTACAAGTAGGAAAAGCTGTTTATTGTAAGGATTCAATGTATGAGAAAGGTGGATGTGTTATACCACATGACCAGCTTTTTAAAATGAGTATTGTGTTTGCAGTCAGTCATTGTTTTCAGGTAGTAGACCTTTGATTCATCCAACCCCATTCTCCAGTGAGGGCAAATCGGGCCCTGTCCTTTGGACGTAACATAATTGGAAACCTATTGGATTTGTTGGGGATCTTTACCATTTTCAGCACTGATTGTGAGGTAGATGAAGCAATGTAGCAACAACCAGCTTTCAAGCCACTCAACTATTTCATACAGTGCATATTCCTTGACAAACATAGTTGTGAACCTATTTGTTGAGATCCTTTGCCGTTTTCATCGATGGTCGAGAGGCAAAGAAGATAGTTGTAGTGGGGCCTCCTCCAGCAGTTGGGGGGTGGCGGGGGAAGCGGGGAGCACCAAGCAGGGCAGCAAGTGGTCTCCAGTGGGCCTCTCCATGCAGGGAGCAGTGTCCTTGGCCAAGCTGAAGGGCTGAGCCAGATGTCACGAGGGGAGAGCGAGGGCAGCAGCTCGGGGCAGGAGCAGAAGCCCAGGGCTCGTGAGTTATCACGTGGTAAGGGACAAGGCAACAAATGAGGCAGCTCGAGGCTCCCCACGGTGGCTAGAGAATCGGGAAGGGGAACTGTGCCCAGCCTATAGTTGCTGGAGACCGAGGCAGGCCATCTGAGCCGGACCCTTGAGTCCGATAAGCCATGAGGAGAGGAGTCTGCAAGACACGTAATCTGGCTCACATTGTCACAATAAATTGGCCCAAGGATTTTCACCTACTGAACCCTGCTACCCAGATCAGGACTTAAGCTCTTGACAGTATTCTGATGGATCTGGAATACCAGCCGCAAGTGACCATCGTAAATAGTTGTTTCCCAGAATTGAGCTTTGCCATTAACGTTGATCAAGACTTGGTGTCAGTGGAATAAAGGACCTCTGTTTTATAACCTTCACGCAGACCGTGTGCTTGAATCTCATCTTACATCTTAGCGTCGGAAGTGGATTGTTTGTGTTGCCAGAGCACAAGCAATGCTGTTCAGAAGGGGAGCAGAGAGATGGGTGGAGGTGGAACTATTCTTGGAGAAGAGAAGTTTGAGAGGAGATTTGATAGAGGTACTCAAAATCATGAGGGGTCCAGATAAGAGTAGCTGAGGAGAAGAGGTTCCCATTGGTGGAAGGACCCAAAGGGCATAAATTTAGGTTAATCGGCAAAAGAAGCCAAGGTGACATTAAAAAAAAATTCACACAGCGAGTAGTTAGGATCTGGAATGCACTGCCTGAGAGTGTGGTGGAGATCTGAGCAGTTGAGGCTTTCAAAAGAAATGGGATTATTATGCCCTCTTTACTCTTGTCTGCAAGAAACAATACTTTCCACTGTATCCCAATATGTGACAATAATCAAATTTTTAAAAATCTGTACTTACATAAACAAGACTTGTAGTTCTTGTACTATCATAGAATCCCTACAGTGCAGAAGGAAGCCATTCGGCCCATCGAATCTACACCGACTCCAATAATATAGCATGTTTTTGTGACAATGTTTCGGATTTTTGAACAATTTGGTATGGTAGAGCGACACAAACTTCCTGTACTTGTGGGAGAGTTTAAGGAAAAATGGACATAACCTTAAAATCAGAGCCAGGCCGTTCAGGAGAGATGTCAGGAAACATTTCGTCTCACCTGGGATGTTGTAAGAATGGAACCCTCCCCTACAAAAAGCAGTAACTGCTAGCTTAATTAATCATTTTAAACTGCGATCAATAGATTTTGTTGGACAAGGGCATTAAGAGATATGGAGCAAAGCCAGATGGGTGATGTTCGTCTGCAGATAAACCATCATTTCATTGAATGGCGGCAGAGGCTCGAGAGGCAAAGCGGATTGCTCACATTCCTAACGTTCGCCATCTTGCCAACTGGAAATGGAGAATAAAGGTGAGGCACTTAACAAAATACCAAAGAGTAATCATTCTGAGAACTATTCTCATTGTATCCAAGCTTAGCAAGGAGAACATTGATACAAACCTGAAAACAGGTTTAGTGGCAGGAGCGATAGCTGTTTTGTTGTGGAGGTTTATGTTATGAGGTTGTTTGGTGACTCACTCAGAGATCTGGAAGCTTGTATGATTCATAGAATTGTACCATGAGAAGAGGCCCTTTGGCCCATCGAGTCTGCACTGACATGCTAGAAACACCTGGCCTCCCACCTAACCCCATTTACCAGCACTTGGCCCACAGTCTTGAATGTTTTGACATGCCAAATGCTTATCCGGTTACTTTTTAAAGGATGTGAGGCAACTTGCCTCTGCCACCCTCCCAGGTAGCACATTCCAGATTGTCACCACCCTCTGTGTAAAAAGGTTTTTCCTCACATCCCCGCTAAACCTCCGGCTCCTCACCATGAACCTATGTCCCCTTGTGACTGATCCTTCAACTAAGGGGATACAGCTGTTCCCTATCCACCCTGTCCACACCCCTCGTAATCTTGTACACCTCGATCAAGTTGCCCATCAGTATTCTCTGCTCCAACAAAAACAATCCAAACCTACCCAACCTCACTTCAAAACTTAAATGTTTCATCCCAGGCAGCATCCTGGTGAATCTCCTCTGCACCCCCTCTAGTGCAATCACATCCTTCCTATAATGTGACAACCAGAACTAGCTGTGGCCTCACCAAAGTTCAATACAACATGACTTCCCTGCTTTTGTAATCTATGCCTCAGTTGATAATGGCAAGTATCCCATGTGCCTTTTTCACCACTCTACTATCAGGCCTTTCTGCCTTCAGAGATCTATGAACCAACAAATCAAGGTCCCTTTGAACTTCCAGATGTTATGCCATTCACTGAATACTCCCTTGTTAAATTACTCTTTCCAAAGTGTATGGTTGAACATAAATTGTTTATTTGTAATCCATAATGCAACACAGCTTCAAGGTACTGCCATGGGTGCTGTCCTATCTCCATGCTGGCCCCTTTTAGACTCTACTACACAGTCAACCATGTGACTCTCTCTTTCATCCGTGGGAAGTACTGTTCTCCAGTCCCCATTAACCCTTGCTCTGCCAAAAAACCATTATACCACAGGTGCAAAATGGTAATGCCAAGAAAATCTTTCACCCCTTCAATACCCTTCCTGCTCCCCCCCAACCACCCTCCCCACCAGAAAAGATTATTAATGTACAGGCATTAATGTACAGGCAGAATAATCCCAAGGTTACTGACATCCTGCTCCTAAAGTTCTTGGAAAAGATTGTTTCTTTTCAGAAGGGCGGCACGGTAGCACAGTGGTTAGCACTGCTGCTTCACAGCTCCAGGGTCCCGGGTTCGATTCCCGGCTCGGGTCACTGTCTGTGTGGAGTTTGCACATTCCCCTCGTGTCTGCGTGGGTTTCCTCCGGGTGCTCCGGTTTCCTCCCACAGTCCAAAGATGTGCGGGTTAGGTTGATTGGCCAGGTTAAAATTGCCCCTGACATGCGTAGGTTAGAGGGATTAGCGGGTAAATATGTGAGGATAGGGCCTGGGTGGGATTGTGGTTGGTGCAGACTCGATGGGCCGAATGGCCTCCTTCTGCACTGTAGGGTTTCTATGTTTCTTCAGATAAACGAGATGCCTAGTTTATGACAGGCTGTCAGTAATAAAGTTTCTTTTGAGTTTTCAGCAGAACAGAGCTGGAATGAAGCTCTGTCAGTTCCCAGTAGGTAGATAGATTTTGATGACAATATTGCAAAGCTGCCAAGTTACAATTGCAGTGAGATTGCGAAACTCCGACCTCCTCATAACCCTCACAACGTTGCGCTGTTGGAGGTGTTGGCTTCTGATGTCGCTGTTTAAATGCTTTGGCAAAACTCTTGAAGTGGCTGAATTCCATACTTTTTTTTAAGAAAGAAAACACAAATAGGGAAAACATGAGGTTGTAAATTCTGCCCCGTTTGTGGATGTTAAGAAGGGGAAAAAAAGGACTCTGGAATCAGATGCAGATCCTGGATATTGCCGAGAGAGAAAGTTGAATTACGTGGCTATTTTTGTCTGGAGCAAGCTGCGTTGCTACACCACCTATTGGGAACCCTACCTCAATCATCAAAGCAGATTTAACTCCAAGTGCAATACTGGATAGTTGTCGAGAAAAGAATAAAGAAGTGCAACAGAAGGGCCCTGTTTTCGAAAGGTTTCCAAGCTTGGAATGCCTTTCATGGAAAGGATGTTCTGCGCAAGCTGTGAGGATTTTTAAAAATCTGTGGCATATAGTCTGCTAACCCATAAGTCCGCGACATATTTTCTGAATGATTAAGAAGGAAAAAAAAACTCTCTTGAAACAGCTTCCCATCGAGATTTAGAATGTCCCCACAAAATTCAGCAAAATTTAAAGCATTCATTTTTTATAATTCCCATCAATGGAATTGTTCTAAATCCAGCAGAAAAATAAGAAAATATGCATACAAAGAATTCTTTTGGAAAAAAGGTTTTGAGCTATTTGAAGATGCACACTCCCAAAGTCACTTTGGAAGTCACGTACGCAGTGTTTCACATCAGCATTCAGAGCTTTTATTCCATCACCGTTGAGTGACATAACAAGATGTAGCTGGAGGCAACTGTAAGTGCTCTAACAAGTACAGATGTCCCAATTTTAATGCTAGTAGTTGTTGGGAGCAATGAAAGACTGAAGTTATTTTGGGATATTGACAGACAAGGCTCCTCTCCCATAGCCCAATGCCTATTACAGGAAACATAGTTTGGACGAGTGAGAGAGCTAAATCGTAAAGGAATCTAATGTGTGTGAACACGTAGGGAAGAAGAACTCCCTTTTAACCAAAATGCTTGATACTCCTGCAACAGCTTTTAACTCTGATAGATTAGGGGAGGCGATGGCCTAGTGGTATTACCGATAGACTATTTATCCAGAAACTCAGCTGATGTTCTGGGGGACCCCGGTTCCAATCCCGCCATGACAGATGGTGGAATTTGAATCCAAATCCGACCTTGGGTGACTTCTGTGCGGAGTTTGCACATTCTCCCCGTGTCCGCATGGATTTCCTCCGGGTGCTCCTGTTTCCTTCCACACTCCAAAGATGTGCAGGTTAGGTAGATTAGCCATGCTAAATAGCCCCTTAGTATCAGGGGAATCAGTAGGGTAAATGCATGGGGTTACGGGGATAGGGCCTGGGTGGAATTATGTCGGTGCAGGCTCGATGGGCCGAATGACCTCTTTCTGCACTATAGGGATTCTATGATTCACATTCTATGATTCTATGAAATACTTTTATTTTTCTGAAAGCTATATTTGTGTTATGTCATTTGGGTAATGACGCCCAGTCTGAACTTAACCAACTTGTGTTTTACATCAATCTAATAAGTAAGTTATTCTAGACTTAATTCGGTCGCAAGCTTGCCAAGGGAGGAAGTATTTTTCTGCTCCCAGTCAGTGAAGTATACCTCCAGGTAGATCAGTCAAGGAAGAGAGTGCACAAGCCTGACTCAAAGCTCATCATCCTTTGCAAAATGATGCCAATTTGAGAATGAGGAAATAAGAGGAAGAACAACAATGATGCAATTTCTAATATTTAAGTTTACCCAAGGAAATAAGTATGAGCTCATGTTCTAACATATTTTTCTGCCATCATCTTTGGGATAATCTTTAACCACTTCACTGGACAAGTAAACAATCCATTATATTTAATTTGCTTTTCTTTCTTCTGAGAGCTATGTATGAAATTAATAACAATTTTACGTCATTCAGCCAAACTGGAGAGACACACGACTGCCAAAGGGGTTTAAGCTTAAATGCAAATGATAAAAGGTACCGAATGGGAATAAAGTATTTATTTCTCCTATAATCCCTATTGTGTCTTTAAGCATGTTTCAAGGAACTTGATAACATCTACTCAGTCTGCCTGTACCAAACCTCAAAGGTGCTATTAAGACCCACAAACGTTTGTAGTTTTGCACTGAATACTGTGAGATATATAGATTGTTTAGGTTTGTGTTGGATAATTGCAGTTGCAACTCATTCCTCACATGTGTGCAGGCTGCAGTTTCCCACTCTTCTGCAATTTAGGCATCAGCTTTCAGCCTTATATCTGTACATCCTCCGATTCTGGCACCTTAATTAAAGCTGTCAGTAATGTATGAGCGGGACTGTAGTGCCTGTTTATTTGTATATTAGACACAGAATGGACTACAATTGCAGTTGTTGAGCAACTAAACAACACATACTTTGCAAAACATTATTTGTACGTCTTTCGTCACCACATCTCCCCCTGCGCCGAGCAGCGGCGACCATTTCACCAGGCTGGAGGGTGTAGAGTGGCGTCCCTGCCACTTTCCTGCTCCCGCCCCATTAAATCCAGGGCGGGAAGGCTTGTGGAGCCTTCTCACCTGACACTGATTGAGACCCTTAAGTGGACAATTAGTGCCCCGGGCAAAGGCACTCAGTGCCTGATCGAGAGACCCAGCTTCAGGACGGCAGTGGGGGAGGTATCCTACAGAGAGCCACCCCCCTACACTTTCTTCCAACCCTCTGCAGTTCTGAAGAGGAGTCATATTGGGCTCGAAACATTAAGTCTGTTTCTCTCTCCACTGATGCTGGCAGACCCGCTGTTAATCAAGCATTTTCTGTTTTGGACAATACTTGATCTGTACAGAGCAAATAGACTAGGTAGGGCAACCACTGCCAGTACCCACGCTGTCGGTGCCCACGCTGCCAACACCCATTAATTGTACCTCAGTATGAGCTATTATATTCGAGCGAGGATGGGTGAAGGGAAAGAAATGAGAGTGCACTTTGGTGAGAGGCAGATAGAGAGATTAATTTGATTTTCTGGTACCCTTTAATGATGTGGAGATGCCGGCGTTGGACTGGGGTAAGCACAGTAAGAAGTCTCACAACACCAGGTTAAAGTCCAACAGGTTGGACTTGTGAGACAACCTGTTGGACTTTAACCTGGTGTTGTGAGACTTCTTACTGTGCTTACCCCAGTCCAACGCCGGCATCTCTACATCATGACCCTTTAATGAGCCAGACAATGACTGGGAGCTTCTCCAGGTGTGAGTGTGTCTCCTTTGTTGAAGATATAGCAGCCAGTGGAAACATCACTAACCTGAGATACGAGGCTGGATTTCCTCCTGAACCTTCTATCCCATCTACAGTCAAGCAGGATAGCAGCAGAACTTCAGGGAAATGAAACTGTGAGGCCCGTCCTATGATCCTGAGACTCTTGTTGACTTTGGGGCTCTTCTGTTCCTTTAAGGTTGCTCTTTGGCTCTGGCAACATCTCTCTTAGGAGGGAAATCCATCTGGTCGATGAACCCTGAATCAGGAACGTGCATTGGGGTTGCAGCAACCTTGTCACTGGAAGGGAATTCCATCCCTTTAACAAATACATTCCAGAGATTGAATGATGTTTTGCATGTGGCCATCTATGTGATTAAAAGCACTCCCCAATCTCTGTAAAGAGGATTCTTAAAGATGACGGCAATTCATTGATTGCTTTGACAGATCTTGGCAGTTTTCAAGGCGGGTCTAGCTCTAATTGACAATATTACTGTCATAAGATTTTCAGAGGACTGTAATATTCGTATTGTACTTTGCATTGCTTCAGCTACCACCTAATGATTGGCAAAACCTTTATTTTTAGTTCACAGGCTGTGTTTATTTACCACTGTGTTTAACCCATAGTAGAATCTAATGAATGAATTAAGACCCAGATAACAATTTTCCAATTGCTGGTAATTGGATGCTAACGAAACCTTCCCTCAGTGTTTGAAGGCCTGGCCTTATTTAATCAGAATTAAATCCTGGTCAAGTCTATTCTTGCCACAAAAAAGTACCTCAAGTGATGGAATATTTTTATTAAGTTCCATTTCATTGTTTATTATTTAAGTGATTTTATTTGATGGATCAGCACACCAGTTTAACTTTGATATTACAACTCTTTAACCGGAACAATTTGCATTCACACTAATGACCAAGCTTGACAATGACTGTGATGTCAGTCCACAATGAAGGAGATTGATTTACTGTTATGGATACATCTGCCATTAATCTTGATAAATTGGCTGCTTTACTCAGCTTTGCCTGTCACTCTGTGGCTCCAAAAGTCATCGGGAAAGTGCAATTGCCAAATTCTGTCTTGCGAACGTATCAGAGACTGTTCAACGAATTTAATGAACCCTTCATTCTGAGTAGAAAGTCCCTTGCAGCTCAGCAATACGAATTGTCACCCAGTCTTTTAGCAGTTCAGTTGGTCTGGTCTACTGTTATGTGTATGTGTACAGTTTGATGGTGTGCCATACCATAGACCCAATAGCAAAATTGAAGCTTATGGGATGAAAGAGGCAGTGGCAGTAGATGTGAAATTGGCCAAGAGCATTGTGGTGAACAGTTGATTTGATGACGAGAGGAGAGCATGTACAAGTGCCCCTGGAGTCAGTTTTAGAATGGCACGGTGGCACAGTGGTTAGCACTGCTGCCTCACAGTGCCAGGGACCCAGGTTCAACTCCTGGCTTGGGTCACTGTCTGTGTGGAGTTTGCACGTTCTCCTTCTGTCTGCATGGGTTTCCTCCGGGTGCTCCGGTTTCCTCCCACAGTCCGACTAGGTTAGGTGCTGGTTAGGTGCATTCACCATGCTAAATTCTCCCTCAGTGTACCAGAACAGGCGCCGGAGTGTGGTGACTAGGGGATTTTCACAGTAACCTCATTGCAGTGTTAATATAAGCCTACTTATGACACAAATAAATAAAAGAACTACTGTTCCTTTAGTCAACTGGACCTTTCTACCTCCCCTCACCCCCGATTGTCGAATTTCCTCCCAACTCAAGGATGTGATAGGTTTGAATGTAAATGCAAGATTTTTGCTTTAATTCCCTACATTTGTATGATTATTTTGTACCTCTCTATCTCGGGTAAAAAAATTTTTATAGACTTGTAATTTTTCAGGGAAGACTGTCTTCAAGAGCAACACAAAAAAATCTATTTAATTAAATTCTGCTACATAGAACATTTCTATGGATTCACCAACAGTGAAATATTCTGAAATGGGGTCAGTCATTGTTTTTATTTATTTCTCATCCCTACAGTGCAGAAAGAGGCCATTCGGCCCATCGAGTCTGCACCGGCCGTCCAAAGAGCAATATCCACCCCCCCCCTAGCCCCATCCCCGCAAACAAGCATATCCATCATAGATAATCCACCTAACCTACACACTAGAGGCAATTTACCATAGTCAGTCGACCTAACTGGCACATCCTTGGAGTATGGGAGGAAACCAGAGCACCCAGAGGAAACCCACGCAGAGGCGGGGAGAAGATGCAAACTCCACACAGACAGTCGCACGTGGTCAAAATCAAACCGGGTCCCTGGCGCTGTGAGGCAGCAGTGCCAACCACTGTGCCACCATGCTGCCCATATCCTTGAGAAAGTGTTGGTGAGCCATCTTCTTGAACCACCGGCAGTCAGTATGGTGAAGGTACTCCCACAGTGCAATTGGATAGAGAGTTCTAGGATTTCAATCCAGAAATAACGAGGGGACAGTGAGATAGGTCAGTGGCAGGATGGTGCATGAGTCAGAGGAGAACTTGGATGTGGTGGTGTTTCCATGCACTTGATGCCCTTGTCCTTCTAAGTGGCAGAGTTAAAGGGTTTGTGGGGAGGCACTGTGGAAGAAAATACTTTGTCAAGTTCATCTTGTAGATGGTACACTCCAGCCACAGTGCACCAGTGGCGGAAAGAATGTTTGCTTGAGGTGATGGATGGGGTGCCAAGTAAGTAGGCTGATTTGTTCCCGAATGCTGTTGAGCTTCTTGACTGTAAAGTTCTAGTGGGACCTTTAAAGGTGCTTAAGTATTGTATGCCAGTTAGCCATTGTTTCGAGACTTCACCAATGTGTATGCTTTTGTGATAGCTTTTTTCAAGAAGTGATATATTCTTGGGTATATTTTACCAACTGTCATTGTGTAAATGGCAACAAGGGAGACCTTCCACCACCTCCCACATTATCCCTCTCTTAATATGCATTAGCCATTTGCTGCAAGGTGCCTATGTACACTGTTCAGGCGATGTGGACGTCGCTGGCTGGGCCAGTATTTATTGCCCATCCCTGAGGGAAGTTATAAGTCAACCACATTGCTGTGGGCCTGGAGTCACATGTAGGGCAGATCAGCAAAGGATGGCAGATTTCTTTCCCTCAGGGACGTTAGTGAACCAGATAGGTTTTTATGACAATCGACAATGGTTTCATGGTCATTATTCTTTTCACAAAGGTAGGGGAGTCTAAAACTAGAGGGCATAGGTTTAAGATGAGGGGGAGCGATACAAAAGGGTCCGGAGGGGCAATTCTTTCACTCAGAGGGTGGTAAGTATCTGGAACGAGCTGCCAGAGGCAGTAGGAGAGGCAGGTACAATTTTGTCTTATAAAAAGCATTTACACAGTTATATGGGTAATATGGATATCGAGGGATATGGGCCAAATGTGGGTAATTGGGACCAGTGGTAAAAACCGGGCGGCATGGACACATTGGGCCGAAGGGCCTGTTCCCATGCTGTAAACCTCTATGGCTCTATTAGACTTTTTAATTCCAGATTTTTATTGAATTCAAATTTCACCATCTGCCATGGTGGGATTTGAACTGGGTCCCCAGGTATCCTGGGCCTCTGGATTACTAGTCCAGCAACAATACCAGCAATTTAGCATGGCCAATAAACCTACCCTTCACTACACCACTGCCTCCCCGGAAACTTGGCAGAGGCCCAGCCTCATCAGTTTTGAGCATCATGTAGTTTAACCCATTCTCTGAGTAGGATTAGGCTTCTAATGTTTAGGCTTCTATGAAATTTGCTTAACTCTTTATGTGATCATCTCTGATTAAGTTTCCACATATGATATGAGCTGAAAAACATTGACAGTTGCACAGAAGAAGAGAATTCAAAGGGATTTCACAGCCATAGAAGCTGAGTGCAGACAATGGGCCATTTGATAGCCCACTGTCAGTTGCACTGAGGAAGCTGTAGCAGAGGTAGACAGAAATGTAATCTAATCCGTTAAATATGGAGTCACATATATTTTAAGCAGCCATACGTTCGGATAATGTATCTGTGCATTTCTTTCTTCATGTGAACTGATTCCCTCCCTCCCCGTTAATTAAAAGCTACAAATGTTAAAAGCTATCTTCAGTCTGTGAAGGAGAAAAAGTTTTGTTTAGACTGTGTCATTTGGTCCGTGAATTACACTAACCTCCCGGGTGTCATGTATGGTCGAGCAACAAAAGTAAACCATCATGGATTGCCAGTGATGCTCATAGAATAGAATTCCTACAGTGCAAAGGGGCCATTCGACCCACCAAGACTGACTCAGGATCTTACCCAGACCCTATCGCCGTTAATCCCCTAATCTACACATCTTGGGACTCTAAGGGGCAATTTAGCATGGCCAATACACCCACCCCGCACATCTTTGGAGTGTGGGAGGAAACTGGAGCACCCGGAGGAAACCCTCGCAGACACAGGGAGAACGTGAAAACTCCACACTGACAGTCACCCGAGGCCGGAATTGAACCTGGGTCCCTGACGCTGTGAAGCAGCAGTGCTGACCACTGTGCCACCATGTCGCTGTTGAGAACTGTAACCCTGCCAATTCCAGACGGTGCCTGAAAATTAGTACTCTCATCGATGGATCCTATTGATCATTTATAAATGATGTGGTATTGTTATTTTGCTTAATGAAAAGACAGCGTAAAATAACTGTTATCAAATGGTGAAAGGTTTCTCATTGTTATCTCCCTCCATCCACACCATTTGCAAGGCAGCAAAACTTCTTGAAAATCCAAAATGTTCACCGTATTCAGACAATCTCTTCCTCTCACCAACTTTAATTTATCTGTTTCTTCTCTTAAGTTTCACCCAATTGTGTACATTCCCTGTACACCAAGCTGCCAGGCACGAGAACTTTCTGAGATCACCCTCAAGCATTTCTACTCAGTAAACCTTTTTTTTAAATTAAATGATTTCCTCGTTATCAATTCCTAAGATTAGAAATACATCATGGTTTTAGGACCTGGCAAGTCATGTTTGACCTGGAGGACAGAATGGGCCAATATAAAATAATAGAATCCCTACAGTGCAGAAGGGGCCATTTGGCCCATCGAATCTGCACTCCGAAAGCTTATGGTATTTGCTACCAAATAAACCTGTTGGACTTTAACCTGGTGTTGTTAAAACTCTTACTGACTCTCTGACAGAGTCAATGTCCTCTCCCCTGGCCCTATCCCCAAAACCCCACATAGTTACCCTGTGAATTCCCCTATTCTATACATCCTGGGACATTAAGGGGCAATTTACCAAGGCCAATCTACTTAATCTGCACATCTTTGAACTGTGGGAGGAAACCGGGGCACCCGCAGACACGGGGAGAACGTGCAAACTCCACACAGACAGTGACCTGAGGCCAGAATTGAACCTGGGTCCCTGGCGCTGTGAGGCAGCAGTGCTAACCACTGTGCCACGGTACCACCCGTACAGCAACATAATGGTCGAAGTGTAACTTCAGAGAACAAGTGACTCCTTTCAAAATAAAATGATTTGTTTTGAAGTATAGTGTCAAATGAAGATGAAGACTATGAAATGAAATGTCTGTAGTTCATAGAACATAGAACAATACAGCACAGTACAGGCCCTTCGGCCCACGATGTTGTGCCGAACCTTTTCCGAAACCAAGATCAAGCTATTGTTCATTGCGGATGTGGTTCCTATTTTCAAGAAGGGGAATAGGGATAGCCCAGGAAATTACCGACCGGTGAGTCTAACCTCAGTGGTTGGTAAGCTGATGGAGAGGATCCTGAGGGACAAGATTTATGAGCATTTAGAGAGGTTTAGTATGCTCAAGAATACTCAGCATGGCTTTGTCAAAGGCAGATCGCGCCTTACGAGCCTGGTGGAGTTGTTCGAAAATGTGACGAAACACATTGACGAAGGGAAAGAGGTAGATGTGGTTTATATGGATTTTAGCAAGGCGTTTGATAAGGTCCCCCATGCAAGGCTTCTAGAAAAAGTGAGAGGGCATGGGATCCAAGGGGCTGCTGCCCTGTGGATCCAGAACTGGCTTGCCCAAAGGAGGCAGAGAGTGGGTATAGATGGGTCTTTTTCTAAATGGAGGTCGGTCACCAGTGGTGTGCCCCAGGGATCTGTTCTGGGACCCTTGCTGTTTGTCATTTTCATAAATGACCTGGATGAGGAAGTGGAGGGATGGGTTGGTAAGTTTGCCGATGACACGAAGGTTGGTGGGGTTGTGGATAGTCTGGAGGGATGTCAGAAGTTACAGAGGGACATAGATAGGATGCAAGACTGGGCGGAGAAGTGGCAGATGGACTTCAACCCAGATAAATGCGTAGTGGTCCATTTTGGCAGGTCAAATGGGATGAAGGAGTACAATATAAAGGGAAAGACTCTTAGTACTGTAGAGGATCAGAAGGACCTTGGGGTCTGGGTCCATAGGACTCTAAAATCGGCCCTGCAGGTGGAGGAGGTGGTTAAGAAGGCGTATGGTGTGCTGGCCTTTATCAATTGAGGGATTGAGTTTAGGAGTCCGGGGATAATGATGCAGCTGTATAAGACCCTCGTCAGACCCCACTTGGAGTACTGTGCTCAGTTCTGGTCGCCTCATTACAGGAAGGATGTGGAAAAGATTGAAAGGGTGCAGAGGAGATTTACAAGGATGTTGCCTGGATTGAGTGGCATGCCTTATGAGGATAGGCTGAGGGAGCTCGGTCTTTTCTCCTTGGAGAGACGTAGGATGAGAGGAGACCTAATAGAGGTATATAAGATGTTGAGAGGCATAGATCGGGTGGACTCTCAGAGGCTTTTTCCCAGGGTGGAAATGGCTGCTACGAGAGGACACAGGTTTAAGGTGCTGGGGGGTAGGTACAGGGGAGATGTTAGGGGGAAGTTTTTCACACAGAGGGTGGTGGGCGAGTGGAATCGGCTGCCATTAGTGGTGGTGGAGGCAAACTCAATAGGGTCTTTTAAGAGATTCCTGGATGAGTACATGGGACTTAATAGGATGGAGGGTTATAGGTAGGCCTAAAAGGTAGGGATATGTTCGGCACAACTTGTGGGGCCGAAGGGCCTGCTTTGTGCTGTAGTTTTTCTATGTTTCTATCCCACTCCCTATCATTCTAGTGTGCTCCATGTGCCTATCCAATAACCGCTTGAAAGTTCCTAAAGTTCCGACTCCACTATCACAGCAGGCAGTCCATTCCACACCCCAACCACTCTCTGAGTAAAGAACCTACCTCGTACATCCCTCCTATATCTTCCACCACGAACCTTATAGTTATGCCCCCTATTAACAGCAACATCCACCCGAGGAAATAGTCTCTGAACGTCTACTCTATCTATCCCCCTCATCATCTTATAAACCTCTATTAAGTCGCCTCTCAACCTCCTCCGCTCTAAAGAGAAAAGCCCGAGCTCCCTCAACCTTTCCTCATAAGACCTACCCTCCAAACCAGGCAGCATCCTGGTAAATCTCCTTTTCACTCTTTCCAGTGGTTCCACATCCTTCTTATAGTGAGGTGACCAGAACTGCACACAATATTCCAAATGTGGTCTTACCAAGGTCCTGTACTGTTGCAGCATAACCCCACAGTTCTTAAACTCAAACCCCCTGTTAATAAACGCTGACACACTATAGGCCTTCTTCACGGCTCTATCCACTTGAGTGGCAACCTTCAGAGATCTGTGGATATGAACCCCAAGATCTCTCTGTTCCTCCACATTCCTCAGAACCCTACCTTTGACCCTGTAATCCGCATTCAAATTTGTCCTACCAAAATGAATCACCTCGCACTTATTAGGGTTAAACTCTATCTGCCATTTTTCGGCCCAGCTCTGCATCCTATCAATGTCTCTTTGCAGCCAACAACAGCCCTCCACCTCATCCACTACTCCACCAATCTTGGTGTCATCCGCAAATTTACTGATCCACCCTTCAGCCCCCTCCTCCAAGTCATTTATAAAAATCACAAATAGCAGAGGACCCAGCACTGATCCTTGTGGTACACCGCTGGTAACTGGTCTCCAGTCTGAAAATTTTCCATCCACCACCACCCTCTGTCTTCTATGAGATAGCCAGTTACTTATCCAATCGGCCAAATTTCCCTCTATCCCACACCTCCTTACTTTCTTCATGAGCCAACCATGGGGCCTTATCAAACGCCTTACTAAAATCCATGTATATGACATCAACTGCTCTACCTTCATCGACACACTTAGTTACTTCCTCAAAAAATTCAATCAAATTTGTGAGGCAAGACTTAGCTTTCACGAATCTGTGTTGACTATCCCGGATTAAGCTGCATCTTTCTAAACGGTCGTAAATCCTATCCCTCAGGACCTTTTCCATTAACTTACCGACCACCGATAAGTATGACCAGGCCTATAATTACCAGGGTCATTCCTATTTCCTTTCTTGAACAGAGGAACAACATTCGCCACTCTCCAGTCCTCTGGCACTATCCCCGTGATGTGGAGATGCCGGCATTGGACTGGGGTAAACACAGTAAGAGTTTTAACAACACCAGGTTAAAGTCCAACAGGTTTATTTGGTAGCAAATGCCATTAGCTTTCGGAGCGCTGCTCCTTCGTCTGATGGAGTGGAAATCTGCTCTCAAACAGGGCACAGAGACACAAAATCAAGTTACAGAATACTGATTCGAATGCGAATCTCTACAGCCAACCAGGTCTTAAAGATACAGACAATGTTAGTGGAGGGAGCATTAAGCTCAGGTTAAAGAGATGTGTATTGTCTCCAGACAGGACAGCCAGTGAGATTCTGCAAGTCCAGGAGGCAAGCTGTGGGGGTTACTGATAGTGTGACATATACCCAACATCCTGGTTTAGGCCGTCCTCATGTGTGTGGAACTTAGCCTGTGCTTAATGCTCCCTCCACTCACATTGTCTGTATCTTTAAGACCTGGTTGGCTGTAGAGATTCGCATTCGAATCAGTATTCTGTAACTTGATTTTGTGTCTCTGTGCACTGTTTGAGAGCAGATTTCCACTCCATCTGACGAAGGAGCAGCGTTCCGAAAGCTAATGGCATTTGCTACCAAATAAACCTGTTGGACTTTAACCTGATGTTGTTAAAACTCTTACTGTGACTATCCCCGTGGACAGTGAGGACCCAAAGATCAAAGCCAAAGGCTCTGCAATCTCATCCCTTGCCTCCCACAGAATCCTCGGATATATCTCATCTGGCCCAGAGAACTTATCGACCTTCAGGTTTTTCAAAATTGCTAATACATCTTCCCTCAGAACATCTGCCTCCTCCAGCCTATCAGCCTGTATCACACTCTCATCCTCAAAAAAATGGCCCTTCTCCTTGGTTCAGATCAATTTTTTTAATATACAGATAGCCTATTAATCTCTGCATAGAGAACAATTAATAAAACATATAGTATTCTGGGCTTTATTAATAGGGCATAGAGTACAAGCGCAAGAAAGTTATGCTGACCTTACACAAGACGCGAGTTAGACCTCAAACAAAAAGAGAAAATGCTGGAAAGGCTCAGCATGTCTGACAGCATCTGTGGAGAGAGAACAGAGCCAACATTTCAAGTGTGGATGACCCTTCGTCAGACCAAGCTCCAACGTCGTGGGTCTCTGGTGGCTTCCGTCCTGAACTCCGGAGGCAGCCCCAGGCAGTCTTCAGGTAACTCTTGACTTCTGCACGCACGTTGTTCCATACGTGTTCTGGATCAGTGTGTGTTCCCCCTGGAATCGCAGAGTATCAGGCATGGGAAAAAGGTTCCGGTCGGTCTGCCGGCTACCAGCAGGTTTCCCGATCTGCCATGTTGAGCGGGAAATTCACGCCAGCATCAAACCGATTTTTAGGCCCAATGCTGAATTCTCCCCTCACCCGCCATTGAACCCACTGGCAGTGGCACGGGAGAATTCCACTCCTGGCCTACTGCTTTGCATTATTTTTCATCCATGTGCCTCAGCAACTGAATAGAAATTCACAGACTTCTGAGAAGTGATCTGGCAAAATGTGGTAAATCAAGAAGAAGGAAGTTAGTCATTTTAAGGAATTAAAAAAAGACTTGGTACTCAAAAAAAAATTGTTTCCCTCATTGTGGCTGAGAATATGAGAAGTGAAATTGATCTTGGACAGTAACGCAAAATGAATGATGGCATATTGACTGCTTATTTTACATCTACCCAACTTTGTTATCCATTCACTTATCTTTCAACTGTTCTGCATTTAAAACCAATTACAACCTTAAGATTTATTATTGCTAGTTGCAATTCTCTGTTCCCAGAGAATTAAGTACTTACTTTGTATAAAGTAAGTACTCATGAGTTCAAGTCCAATAAAATATTGAGAGTTTGATTATTTCCCTTTTAATAGAAACTTTGCTTGTGATTTTGTAAGTACCTGTGCTATCAACACTCATCTATATTGGACCAGTAAAAGATACGACAGAGACGGAAATGCTGATGCTGCTGAACTTGCAGTATCCTTTTCCTGAGCTTTCTTTCTCAGCTTGCATTGAAATCTAAAAACAATAGACGCAGTTAGTCCTGTGTTGGATTTCTGATAAGGTTTTATCCATTACCTATATTTTGAAGGCTTTAACTCTTTGCTGACCGTCTATGTCTAATTGACCTAATTATCTTAATTTTTTTATTCATTTGTTGGATATGGGCGTCGATGACTGGCCAGCATTTATTGTCCATCCCTAGTTGCACTTGTTCAGAGGGCAGTTGAGAATCAACCACAACTCTGTGACTCTGGAGTCAGACGAAGGCCAGACCACCTTAAGTAAACAGATTTCCTTCCCTAAAGGACATTAGTGAACCAGATGGATTTTTATGACAATCGACAATGGTTTCATCGGTTGATTCTTAATTCCAGATTTTTAAAAAATTGAATTCAAATTCCACCATCTGCCGTGGCGGGATTTGAACCCGGGTCCCCAGAACATTAGCTGAATTTCTGGATTAATAGCCTAGTGATAATACCACTAGGCCAACATCTTTCCTTAAATGTGTAGAATGATTCCGTTTCTCAGCTTACTCCTTTTTTCACATTCCCTTACTTAGTTCCATCTTCTTTTCCCACCCTTCCTCCCTCTACAATAACCCCAGTTAGTCTCACTCACTTCTAAATCATTGCAGTTTTTAAGTAAATAAGTGAGTCTCAGTTAAAGCCGTTGTTAAAACCATTGGAGCCTTGGAGAAGTGTGAGTCAGCATGTTATCTGATTGGCTTTGCATTTTGTCCTGCTCATCTATAAACATCCATGTATAAATCCCCGTTTTGGTCGATAACAACATTTTCTTTATTAATAGGAACCGTAGGTAGGCTTGCTTTTTGCTAACACAAAAGTTGACCTTGCACAGATTCAACTTCTACATTGCAGTCAGTGTAAAGTTGAAGCAGTTAACAAGAGCACCACGACTAATGCAATTAAAATTTTCTGCAGTTATGCTTCACAGCACCTGCAGTAGTATTGGACAATAAGAGTAAAGATTTGGAGGTAGACTTGGGTCAAGACTATAAGCTCAAAAAAAAATCAAGACAGCTAGATTGGGAGGGAAAGTTGAATTTAGTTTTTAAATCTTAAATTAAATGGCATGTACAATCATTTGATGAAATATGCGATACTTCAAACTCTAAACGTCAGACCAAAAGGTCTGAGTTGCTGACTGTGTGGCACAGTGGTTAGCACTGCTGCCTCACAGCGCCGGGGACCCAGGTTCTATTCCGGCCTCGGGTGACTTGTCTGTGTGGAGTTTGCACATTCTCCCCTGGTCTGCGTGGGTTTCCTCGGGTGCTCCGGTTTCCTTCCCCAGTCCAGAGATGTGTGGGTTAGGTGGATTGGCCATGCTAAATTGCCCCTTAGTGTCAGGGGGACTAGCTAGGGTACATAGATGGGGTTTTGGGGAAAGGGCCTGGTGGGATTGTGGTCAGTGCAGACTCAATGGGCCGAATGGCCTCCTGCTACACAGTAGGGATTCTATGATTCTATGTTGCAAAACATTGCATGTTAACTGTCTATTATGAAGTTTTAAGTTATCAGAAGTGATTTTTTTCCAATCAATTTGCTCATGAATGATCATACTGTAAACTGAAACAAATGCATTCAACAGCATGATTACTTAGAATGAAGTTGTCAGAGGTAAGATTTGTTTAGATTAATTTGCTAGCAACCTATCAGAAACCCAGAAAAACATATGCGTCCGCCTTCATAGTCTGCTACATTAGAGTTATGATAGGAACGATAGTGTAGCACCCCCATCTAATGGATAATACAGATCAAATATCTTGATGTACGTAGCTGAAAGAAGCTCTTGTGAGGTAAGCATCATAAATCATTTTCTGTTATGCCTTGCTTCAAGGAGAAGATTTCATATAGTAGATAGTTTTATTTTATTTGTCCAGAATGTTGTCATGTTTAACTTTGTAAATGAGTGAATCGCTCTTTTGGGCTTGAGTCCAAAAGTGGTAAGCTTGTTAAATAATTCTTAACATTAACAAATTCATTTTCCCTGTGAATAAGAATATTATTCACTCATTATTTTGTTATTACTGGTGGATTTTTCTTCTGGCCTTGAGAAGATTAAATTATTTGTCTGGCAATGTTTTTTTTTTATTCGTTCATAGGATCTGGGCATTGAAAGCTGGGCCAACAGTTTTTGCCCATCCTTAATTGCCCTTGAACTGAGTTAGTCCATTTCATAGGGCATTTTGTTTAAAAAGTGCTCGAGACCAGACTCGGTAAGGATGGCAGAAAGGACATTAGTGAACTAGATAGGTTTTTGATGACAATAGACAATGGTTTCATGGTCATCATTAGACTACAACACATGTCATGCATTACATTGATTCTGAGCAATATGCAAGGTACAGTTTGCATGTTACGGTGTGATAGTGTGTGAGCTTTACCTTGTAACTTTGGTTGCACATGATCCAAAAGACTTTTCATTTGGGGAAAGGTAGTGATGTTAGGGTGCACTGCTGCCCCAGGGGGCTGAAGTTTCCTAGTCCTGTGGAGATTGGTTAAGTGGCAGAACTGGGAGAAAAGTGAAAAAAGAGCCATTGGCTTGGCTGCCCAATGCATTTCCATCTCTGAACTGTCTTCCCAGAGGCAAGGTCCGCGCAGCAGAGAATATCCAGAGTCACCAAGTAGCCAATTTGGCCTATTTTTGGGCTAATTGGGAGAGAGATGACATAAATGCCAGGATCTTCCCAAGAGTGGCTGGGCCTCGTTGCTGTGTCTAAAGCCCATTACTTAACTGGAGGTGAGCTCCAGACTGCAAGCCAGAGACAGTCATTGACACTTCCTCTCAATCTCCCCAGCATGGACCCACTGAATTGCAATGGGCATGGCCATAGCCACAACTGCAACTCCTCTTTGAGACCCACTTGCAGTCTCCTGCCTGTCATCACCCACCTCTCACAGTGGAGCTGCTGGTTAGATGTCAGTGGAGCCCTCCTACTTCATTGATCTGCCTGCTATCCTCAATTGGATGGGATTACCAGAGCAAGCTTCTTAATTGGTCACCACCAGAAAGATTGTGATCGGGCATCCCATCACAGCCACCTCCAGGTTTCAGACATGGAATTGTAGCCGATTCCAAGATCTACATCCAATTAGGAAAATTCAGCCCCATGTCTTCTTTCTGTCAGTTGTCCTGTGGCAATTTTCTTTCATTCCATTTCTCTCTAAGCAGCAAAGGAGGAGTAAGTAAAAACAAAAAAAATGTGGGAACCCCACAGTAGGTCAGACAGCACCTGCATGGTGAGAAACATAGGATTAGTGTGTTGGACTGATTATCTTTCTTCAGGATCAGTGAGAGCTGGGATGGTTTCTAAGAAAGGTGAGGTGGCTGTGACTGCGGGTTTTAGCATGTACATGATCAAACATAAAGACAGGATCAACAAAGGTGAACAATGTGAAAGAGACTCATGATAACCTCATAGAGAAGAAGAGCAGAACCTCTTGAGGCACCATTCTTGGAAGAGAAATGGCAGTGAGTTGAACAATAAAATAAAATAATTCAGATGCTGGAAATTGGAAACAAAACAGAATTGAAAAGGAAGCACAAGACTTTGGATTTCCCGTAACAAGTGTTAGTAAACTGAAGTGATTTAGGCAAGTTTGTCATCCTACTGAAGAAAGAAGTGGGTGGCACAGTGGTTAACACTGCTGCCTCACAGTGCCAGGGATCCGGGTTCAGTTCCAGCCTCGGATGACTGTCTGTGGGGAGTCTGCATGTTCTCCCTGTGTCTGCGTGGGTTTCCTCCGGGTGCTCTGGTTTCCTCCCACAGTCTGAAAGCCGTGCTAGTTAAGTGCATTGGCCATGCTACGTTCTCCCTCTGTGTACCTGAACAGGCGTCTGAGTGTGGCAAAATTTAATCGCAGTGTTAATATAAGCCTACTTGTGACACCAATAAATAAACTTAAAAAGATAATACTATGTGCAATATGTGTGAGTTAGGTGGATTGGCCATGCTAAATTGCCCCTTAGTCTCAGGGGAATTAGCAGGGTAAATATGAGGGATTACGGGGATAGGGCCTGGGTGGAATTGTTGCCGGTGTAGATTCAATGGGCTGGATGGCCTCCTTCTGCACTTTAGGGATTCTATGATTAAGAAACCCAGACTTGACAAATCCATGGCTGTTCAGGAAAATGCCTGTCTTATGTTTAGCGTGGGTATTAGCCTTGCATGGGAATTCTGCGATCACTAGTAAGGCAGAGGGAGGTGCATGGGTGTGGAATCAAGGAGACTGAAAGCTGTGCTCCGTTTCTCAGTCAGAAGCTAGCCTAGCTCCTGTGGGCCCAATTTGGAATCCAAGTTAGAGTACAGGAAAAGTTTTATTCTATTGAAAAGCCAGTGGGCTGACCATTCGCCACTGTGCAGCCTCTTCTGTGGCTAGATGCTTTCTCGCCGTGGCTTGGGTCCCATCCCCTCACCTGGTGAATTGCGATGGGATGGCAGACAGGTGGCTCATCCCAGCATGTAGGCCTGCAGACCCTCCCCGACCCCAGCAGTGACTCTTCAAGGCCCTGCCCTGAGATCATCGGCTCTCCCCTTTATCTGCAAAATGAATCAGTTCATTTTTACTAGTATCCAAGGCAAGTATTGCTTACAGACTTTAATAATCATTTAATAATGCAGAGGAGGTTTCATCCCATGCACGTACGTCTGTTTCCCCTGAATTCTGTAGTTTGTTGTTTTTTGATGAAACATTTTTCAGTAATAGCAAAGGTCACATTTTTCCAGGGTTAAAAAGTGCAAGGGATTAGAGAATAAGACCAAGTGGGTCAAGGCGGACATATTTTACTTGAGACGACTTTACTCCTCCCCACCCGGGTGAGCGGTGCACTTTAGCGTCACTTGTAAAATGAAGCAGTCAACACTCCCGTTTCTTTTCTTAAATAAAATAGATTTTCCAGCAATCATTACGTATGACAGATCTGATAGCATCAGAAAATTAGAACAGTATGCGGGATCGAACCGCCTTAATGAAACTTCTGCTGAGAGCACGTTTGCCCCAGAAAAGGTCTCTTCCATGCTGAACGCATTACAATAAACATCCTGCGAACCTCGAATAGATTTAATGAAATTTTGTGGTTCAGGTTGGTCACAGCAATGGAATTTTCATGCCAGGATTAGCATGAGCAGGAAGTTAAGTGGATTCTAGTGAACTTAGTTAATAAAACCGCCCTTCTTTTACAGAACTTAGGAGGGGGTAACTTTTACAAGTTATGTAGGACGTGAGCTCAAGCCCATTTTACTGATGGTGGTCAATATAGTTTGGCACAAGAATCAGATACATTTTACATTAAGCAGATAGCATTTAATTGATTTTGATTTTGAATTAGATTTATTATTATTGTCACTTGTATTAGTATACAGTGAAAAGTATTGTTTCTTGCATGCTATACAGACAAAGCATACCGTTGATAGAGAAGGAAAGGAGAGAGTGCAGATTGTAGTGTTATAGTCATAGTTAGGATGTGGAGGAAGATCAACTTAGTGTGAGGTAGGTCCATTCAAAAGTCTGATGACAGCAGGAAAGAAGCTGTTCTTGAGTCGGTTGGTGCGTGACCTCAGACTTTTGTATCTTTTCCCCAGCAGAAGGAGGTGGAAGAGAGAACCCCGGGGTGCGTGGGATCCTTAATTATGCTGGCTGCTTTTCTGAAGCAGCGGAACTTACTTTCAGTCTCTCGTTTTATTTACATCTTCAGTGATTTTTGTAGGGAGCCTAGACTTGACTTTCCTTGCCCATTCTTAGTCAGTGGCATTGCGATGCCTGTCGGACAGAACTTCCCAAACTGTGGGCCATGACACCCAGTGGGGTAACAAGCTAAAAGGTTGGGGTTCTGAGCTTCCAAGCAGTAATGGCTGAGACCGAGAGCTCTGACCGAGTGTTAAAACCTGTGAGGTCCCTTTAAATCCCTGCATTTCTTTTAATGGTGGGAGCAGCCTAACTGACTGATCTTTGCGGCCTGACTCCAGCTCCAAATAAGCCAATGAAAAGGTAGGTGCTTCTTATTTTAAAACGCTGCAGTTTAAAATAGCTGTATACACCACCGAACCCCCTTACACAGCTCTCCAACATTTAAAGAAGTTATTTATTAGTGTCACAAGTGGGCTTACATTCACACTGCAATGAAGTCACTGTGAAAATCCCCTAGTGGCCACACTCCGGTGCCTGTTTGGGTACACTGAGGGAAAATTTAGCATGGCCATTGCACCTAACCAGCACGTCTTTCGGACTGTGGGGGGAAATCAGAGCACCTGGAGGAAACCCACGCAGAGAATGTGTAGACTCCACAGACAGTGACCCAAGCTGGGAATCGAACCCAGGTCCCTGGTGCTGTGAGGCAGCAGTGCTAACCACTGTGCACCATGCCACCCCCTTCCCTCTCCCCCGCCCGAATTTCCCAAGCAACGAACGGACAAGAGTTCACTTTTAAGGCTTATACTGCAACAAAAGAATTAAAATCAACATAGATTAAATATTAATTAACAACCTACGAATGCATCAAATTAGAAAAAAAGGCAAGTTTTACATTCATTAACTATAACAATTGAAATATGGCGTACAAAATGCATCGCACTTCTGGTAGATATGTAGCATTACAGGAACAGTCCTACAGTCACTCCCAATTCTCCAGCTGAGGTTCACTTCTCCCTGCCACTCCAGGTCTAAAGTTCCAGTGTCCTTTGACAATCGGTCCACTCAGTGACCATCCACAGTCCTTCAATTCTGTTAGTTTTCCAGATCTGATTATCACCAACAAGGCACACCTCTGTGATTTCCCCATTTCCTTAAATATTCAAGAGTCCTCGTTCCCTTTTAAAAAGTGAAATTGAACTCACACAAGCATCCTGCTAGGTTGTTAGCACAAAACAATTCACCCTGTTTTTCACACGGCAATAACTCCTTTCCTTCATGTGTCTCAAACAGTAGCTAATGTTTTTTTGTGAAATACTCTGAAAAGGTGTTAAGACTGCTACCCCCACCCCAAGTGGCTTTCTGTTCAAGTTTCTCGCCCCGTGGCAACCAGCTCACACGGGTATGCCTCTGAGCTGAGGTGTTTAATCGGAATTTTCTGTTTCCTTTTGAGTTAAAGGTACATTTCAAAATATAACCATTATGTAATGTTCAGCATTCATGATACCAGGCAGAAATCTAGTCCAGCAATGTAGAATCTCTTTGTAACACTTATTTATACCACCAAATCTGATATTGTCTGCATCGTGCCTGGGTTCAGTTCTAATACAGAAATCATATAAAAACATCCTCACTGTCAGAGAAATATTTTGCACTTATTTAGCATCATTCACATCCTTGATGTTCCAAAGTGCTTCACCACCAGTTAATTACTTTGAAGTGTAGCCGCTGTTATAATGTGGGTAAACAAAGTTGGCGATTTATGCTTAGCAAAGATGAATGTCCAGGTAATCTGTTATTATGGCGTGACCTGTATTACAATTTTCTTTCCCAAATGGACAAAGTGCTACAATACATTCAAAATTCTAGAAAAATGTGCTGGTAAACTCCTATCATATTTTGGACGGAGATTTAAATGTTGAGAGATCTTTAGTTTTGAAAAGAACGGCCCTGCTGTTGAATGTTCTTTTTAAATCTAAGCATCTGCTACACTTCATCGATTGACAAGCAATCTGCTTTGAAATGGAAATGAAACAGCACCTGCAGCTCTAAAAAAGGCCATCGGGTGTTTCAGTTTCACTGGGTTCCATTGCGATCATTTTCCATGATTTGTTTTCACCACTGGGGCTATTCTGAATGTTTGGCTGAGGTCCATAACCGCTTACCTCAGTAGAGAATGTAACTTTTGATTGATGGTTTTAAAACATTATTAAAGAATTATCTGTCTTTGATGTTGTAAGTAGACACTATAGATGGCGGCATATAAATCGACCCAATGTATAAGATGACCCCATTTTCTATGAGCCAAAATCATGGCTTTTGCATTTATTTGAAATATAACTTGACCCCTTTTTTCAGCTATGAAATGCTATATTTGAATTCAGCATGGTGGCATAGTGGTTAGCACTGCTGCCTCATAGTGCCAGGGATCCCAGCTTGAGTCACTGTCCGTGCAGAGTCTGCGCATTCTCCTCGTATCTGCGTGGGTTTCCTCCGGGTGCTCCCACAGTCTGGTTAGGTGTATTGGCCATGCTAAATTCTCCCTCAGTGTACCCGAACAGGCGCCAGAGAGTGGTGACTAAGGGATTTTCACTGTAACTTCATTGCAGTGTAATGTAAGCCTACTTGTGACACTAATAAATAAACTTTAATAAATAAACGTTAAACTTTAGTATCAGGTCTCAATATTTCATCCCAGAAATGCATGTTTTACTGATGTTATACTGTGAATCGGCATATGGAATCAAGCAGGTGATATGGGTTGCATTGTGTAGAAGCATAGACATACCCACACAGAACAGAGAGTGCATGTGCTGGGGAGTGACCAACAGAAATGGGTCATCCAGCAAAATGAATGAAGTACAAAGCTGCTTTCAAGCTAAAAGTTATAACGTTTGCTAACTGGCCAAATAACTGTGCTGCAATGAGGGAATTTGATGTTTAGTGAAAAACTGATGCGAGAATCGAAGAAGAATGAATCCACCCTGAAGGATATGACCAAGGCCAAATGTGCTATCATAACAGGGACCAGCCACTGTCCTGATCTTGTGAAACACGCATCGGGATATGTCCTTGAAAATCATTGGATTGGCTACATCGTAAACAGAAATGCAATGTGTATGTATGCACTTGTATGTATGTATGTATGTACAATGTATGTATGTATGTATGTGGGGCAAATCAAACCTTGAGCCCAAGAAAGATTTCAGAACAGAAGCCAGTTGGTGTAGCCTCGAATGGAACAACATAGCCTAGTGTTGTGGCAAAACATCAAATTGTTCAGAGACCACTAAAATACTATGATGCCAAGATTACCTGTTTCCTACGAGTCATCATCAAACAGTGGCAAAAACATGAGCTCCCATTAAGTCACATCGACAACATGGATGAAATGCCCACGAATGTTGATATGCTCAACAGCCAAACTGTGGGGTGAAAAAATTCAGAACAGTTCGATGAAAATCACAGGAAATGTGAAGACAAGATTCACGATGGTATCGTCTGGCAGCCAATGGAACAAAATTAAAACCCATGTTAATTTTCAAGAGTAAAACCATGCGAAACATCAACAACTGACTCGCAAAAGGAGATCCAGATTCGTATTAGATGCCATCACCATAGCACATTTAATAGAGGACAACCTTAGAGAGGGTGTCATTGCTTCTGCGGAATAATTGCTTGACCCAGTTTCTGAGTCAGCACTGCAACGCTTATTTTACATATTCAGTTACCTGGAACACAAATTGCAAAGTTGAGTTATATTCTGTCGTGGTAAAGTGGAGCTCTTTATGAGCTTGCTTGCAGATTTTCAATTTTTCTCACGAGCGTTTAAATGCTGGTGAAACTTTTAACCATAGTTTAAATATTGGGGCAACCCAACCATCTGCCTGGGAACAATATAAAGGTCACGGGTCTCCTGCAGCTGATGCAAAGCCCAAAGCAGTCTGCCATTTCTTGACAGCATTTAGTCAGCCAACATCGATCCTGAGTTGTGCTGATCAGTATGCATTGGTTCAAACCTGGAAGCAGTTTCAATGAATGCAGATTCTGCAGGAGACTGCCCTGTAAATTGTTTTATAGAATCACAGAACCCCTACAGTGCAAAAGAGGCCATTTGGCCCATCGAGTCTGCGCTGACTCTCTGAAAGAGCATCCCATCCAGGCCCTCCCTTCTGCCCTATCCCCATAACCCTGCGTATTTACCATGACCAATCCACCTCACCTACACATCTTTAGTTCCTTTTGTTTGGTTTGTCTATATTTGAGCATACCTGAGTGGCAATGTTTGCGGTAGAGTCATAGAGATAAATGTTTACAAATATAGGCCAGAATTTTCCAGCTTTTCCCACCGGTGGGATCTTCTGTTACCGCTCATGATGAACCCTTGCCACGGGCTCCCTGACAGCGGGGAGTGCATACAACAGGAAGCCCCCTTGACAGTGCCGGGACCAGAAGATCCTGCCACACACCAATGGCAGGCCACCTCAACCACCATGAAACACACTGTGGTGGCACAAGGAAAATCCCACCAATATAGCTTACTCCCCTTTGCATAAATCAAACAGAATCAGTTACATTAAACTGTAACAACAATTTGCACTGGACAGTATTGCAAAGCAAAATCTGCGGCACTGTATTAAAAGTCAGAACTGCTCATTTTTATTACAACCATTTAGAATGGTTTATTTTAGCAAGAGACATTGTTTTCAAGAAGAAAAAATGAATTATTTAATTAGGGCTTGAAATCAACATCTTTTTGTAGCCCCTTTAGCTTTCAGGACCCTCCATTCATTTAGTTTTAGTGAGTAAGTAATCTGCAGGGCAAAATTGATCCCAAGATGTATTTCGTAGCTTTATGTTGCATGGTAATTGACTAAGCGGCAAAGAAATTGGAGGCCAAAGTTCAAAGAAAAACAAAGAGGTTTACGGTAGTCTTAGGAAAACATACAGGAGCTAATTTTAGCTTTTCAATCAAATTGACCCAGTCTTTAACCCTGGCAAACATAACTGCAACATACATCCAATAGACAATAGTTTGCATACCAGCAATACACTGGAAACAGATGTCAAAGCGGAGTTTATGACTATCAGAATTCCAGCAGAGTTTGGCTGTGCTGGAACCTTTATTTTAATAAAATCTGGAGAGAGCGAGAGTGTGTGCGTGTGTGTGTGTGTGCGTGTGTGTTGATCAAGATTTTTTAAAAATTAACGTAATGCAGATTACAGACATGGGGTGAGAGCATTGACAACTATCTTCAGCAAGTATTGCCTTTCAACAACAGCTGTGTGCGCCTTTGGAAAGGAAAACTTGTTGATGAATCAGATGATTTCTGTCAGTGATTTATTAACGTTCCTGCTTGGGGACAAATGCCTCTCCTCCCAGAGAGGTGTTGCTGGCATGAAATGCAAGATTCAGTATTTATTAAATATTCCCAAGAATAGATACAAAACAAAAAGGCTCAACTTGAGATATTGCATCCGAGCAATAAGTTCTCAAATGTGCTGACTCACATGGAACAAATGCATCGATTTTAGTACCAGCAGAGTAGGAGCCCTGCAATTTTGTACTGTTTGGGCTTTAAGCAAAGCAGATCTATTCCACAGTGAGGACAATCTGTTCAGATGTGTGACTGCAGCTGACTATCTACTGGATGCAACACAAATCGCACGGTAGCACAGTGGTTAGCATTGCTGCCTCACAGCGCCAGGGACCCGGGTTCGATTCTTGGCTTAGGTCACTGTCTGTGTGGAGTCTGAACGTTCTCCCTGTGTCTGCGTGGGTTTCCTCTGGGTGCTCCGGTTTCCTCCCACACTCAGAAAGATGTGCTGGTTAGGTGCGTTGGCCATGCTAAATTCTCCCTCGGGCACCGGAGTGTGGCAACTAGGGGATTTTTACAGTAACTTCATTGCAGTGTTAATGTAAACCTATTTGTGACACTAATAAATAAACTCCAAATGAAAAGGATGGTGACATACCCTAAAAGTAGAATGGGAATTTTGAAATGGATGTTTGAGCTCAGTCTGTGCATTGTGAAATCAGATACCTCCGAGGATGAAGTAACTTGCACACAGGTCAAACGAAACAGGAAATTGTAGTCAAGGAAGAGGTGATGATAGTGTGACCCTGTAGGTACCAGAGAGACAGTGCAACACTGAATGAATAAGTCTAATAACAATTGGCTCTGTTAGAAAAACTAAAGAAGTTGTCGGTTTCTCTGATGAGATCACTGGATGTGTGTGCAGTGATATGAGATGGAGTATTAGTTTTTAAACTTTTTTCAACTGCTTTCATCATTGTAAATTTTCCCTATTCTTTGATAGATGATACGATTCCTGCCTTTAGGATTCTAAAGGGGCTAAATAATGTAGACCATGACAAGCACCTGGATCTTTGGCAAGGCAGCATTCATTGTTGGACTGCTGCTCCACTCAAATGTTTCAACAACCAGACTATTCTCCGCATTTCTGGCCAGCTTTTCCGAGCCTCATTTCCTCTGAAATGTGGAGTGTAACGACCCCCAAAGAACACCATTACGTGGGGGGAGAAGACAAGCCACGGCCCTTTTTATGTCACCACCTGCTTTTAGCTGAAGTTTAAATGTCCAGTATGAACATTAGTGAATGGCGAATGTTTGTTTGTGAATGGGTGAGCGGATAATGGGTGGCACGGTGGTTAGCACTGCTGCCTCTCAGTGCCAGGGACCTGGGTTCAATTCCAGCCTCGGGTCACTGTCTGTGTGGAGTTTGCACGTTCTCCCTGTGTCTGCGTGGGTTTCCTCCGGGTGCTCCGGTTTCCTTCCATACTCCAAAGATATGCGGGTTAGGTGGATTGGCCATGCTAAATTGACCCTTGGTGTTAGGGGGATTAACAGGGTATATACATGCGGTTACGGGGATAGGGCCTGGGTGGGATTGTTGTTGGTGCAGGCTCGATGGGCCAAATGCCCTCCTTCTCCACTGTAGAGTTTCTATGATTTCTATAAATGAGGGAATGGGCAAGGTGGAGTGTGGATAGGGTAGAAGCATAGAATCTAGAAGCAGGAATAGGCCATTGAGCCGGTTCTATTGTTCATATCTCTTGATCTCTTTAGCCCCAAGAGCTATATCCAATTCCTTCTTGAGATCATACAACATTTTGACCTCAACTATACTCTGTGGGAGTGAATTCCACTCACCCTCTGGGCAAAGAAATTTCTCCTCACCTCAGTTCTATTATTGGAATAGTGTAGGTTAGATGGGCTTTAGATTGATTTCACTGGTCGGCGCAACATCGTAGGCCGAAGGGCCTGTACTGCGCTGTAATGTTCTATGTTCTAAAAGGTTTACCCTTATCCTCAAACTATGACCCCCTAGTTCCGGGTGTGTGATGTAAGAGACTTGGGTAGCAGGTGGGTAAGGTGCTGTGTGGGTGAGGTGACAGGTGGGTAGGGTGGTGAGTGAGTAGAGGAGGTGAGTAGGTTGGGAGGGGTATTCGGGTCGGGGATGTAGTTTGTTGGTGGGGGGGGGGTAATCAGGCCAGGTTGGGAGGGATAGCCAGGTTGGGCTAATCAGGTTAGCCGGGTCAGAAGAGGTGCTCAGGTCTCGGGGGTTGCTCAGGAGATCAGGGGGTGTTCAGTTTGGGGAGTGGTTGGGTTGGGGGGGGGGTAGTCAGAGGGTCTAGGGGCAATTGGAGTGTCGGGGATTAGTGTGAATGATTTGGGGGCTTCACTTCTGTAGTTACCCAGGATTTAAACTAGATTATTTCTGTAACATTTCTTGGGTAGCTGTCCAACTAAATACGTCAGATCGGTCCAAAGTCTACGACTCTAACCTGGAGTCAGAGACTTTTGCAGAGATTCCCAGGGAAATGAAGAATTGCCCAGTGGAAGTTCAGACTTCCTGGGCAGTTCCCACGGAGGATCCTACATCAGGACTTTTGTGGGGTCCCGACATGCATCTTGGGTCATTCTTTCAGTCTCCAATGACTTGGAGACCGGAAAATCTAGGCTGTCCAGAACAATGGAACTGGAAGACACAGCCTTCGCTTGAAGAGGAATGAATTCAAAACCAAGGTGCAGAAATATGGATGGATTTTGGTCCCGATGTTGGATGAGAATGGAAATGGGTGGAATTTCCCAATGCTCCCCGATATACCGATTCCTCACCATGGTTCAGACTCCTGGCCATTCTCTGGGCGGCTGGGTCAGGACGGTACAGCTTTCCACACGCAAGCAGCAGGCCGCTTGTTAAATAATTGAAAGGCCAATTAAGGCCATCAATCAGAGGCTGACTGGAATTTTCCAGTTAGCTTGTGGATCCCCCTATGTCAACAAGAGCACAGAAGATGGCTGGTGGTGGGCAGTTCCCCGACAGCAGACCAAGACTTCAGGATCACTTTGATGACATCGCAGCCCCCCGACCCTGCCCCTCCACCCCATCCAACTGCCATACCTACCTGATGACGGTAATGTCCACTGACTGCCCGGCGGAGAAGTTTTCCCCATACAGTGTGGCACGGCTGCTGCGGGCATTTTTAGTCTCAAATATTTGAAAAGTGCTCAGAGAGCCCCTCGGGGTGTAGGCCCCCCCTCTCTTTCCCTAACCTGCAATGGCAGGCTGCAACTCCTTCACTGCTGGAATCTTTCCAATTGGTCATCCAGCCTCTGTGGGCTGCCAGTCATCCTTAATTGGGCAACAAATGTGCCCTCATGGAATCATAGATGTTTACAGCATGGAAACAGGCCCTTCGGCCCAACTTGTCCATGCCGCCCCTTTTTTTAAATGGCCCTCTGGCCATTAATTGGCTACTCCAGCAAGAAATTGATTTTTCGTCATTGCTCCTGCCATAGTGTGACCCCCATTTGTCCCCAGAATCGGGGTACCAACCCAAAATGGAAAATTCTGCCCCACATCTCACTGGGCGAGTGATCGGAATGTGAAACCTGCTCCCAAGGGAGACGGTAGAGCAGTTAGTATTGGTCCATTCAAATGCAGATTAGATTGATTTATTTCAGAAGGTAACATTTTGGGCTACAGTACATAAATAATTTGAGACATATGTGGTAGCATGCATGGGAGGAACGGATGACTTTGGACCTCTGGTTCCCAAAGTCCTCCAACGCTAGGCTTTTTCTCACGTCATGTCTGGGTCTGCTGTAGACTAACTAATTGAGATTGATTGCTATGTTGTAGTCAACAACTCCATTATCATTGTATTATGCGACTACCAAGATGATAGAACGTGAACTGGATGGGCCTTTGTCTATTTTTTGTCTAGCAATTCCTATGTTCTTTGGATGTTATCCAATATTTCCACTTCCTGAAGCAAGTAACGTCTACTGGAGTCAGTAAAGCTGTAATTAAAAAAAAATACATTTGTGCTCATTTTTTCCAGGTTTATGTTTGCTGAGGCATTGAGTAACACACTTATCTTTCAACTCTGGGACTTAATGATCCAGCATCGACTAATGGCATCGAAGTCGCCTCCCTCTTGTGGCTATATTCAAGCTACTTGAAATGCGTTTGGGTAGTTTCTGACCGGTATCACTAATTTGACACTAACTGAACTGAATTGGAAACCTCAAAATGCTGCAGGATGGCTAGTTTAGGAAATGAATAAAGATCACAATCACTCAGCAGAGGAATATGGGCGGCACGGTGGCCCAGTGGTTAGCATTGCCTCACAGTGCTAGAGGCCCGGGTTTGATTCCTGGCTTGGGTCACTGTCTGTGCGGAGTCTGCACATTCTCCCTGTGTCTGCGTAGGTTTCCTCCGGGGGCTCCACTTTCCTCCCACAGTCCAAAACATGTGATGATTAGGTGCACTGTCCTTGCTAAAGTCCCCGTCAGTGTACCGGAGTGTGGCGACTAGGGGATTTTCACAATAACTGCATTGCAGTGTTAATGTAAGCCTATTTGTGACACTAATAATAAACTAAAAACTTTACCTGAATTTGGAATGCAAAAGTGCATTGGGGCACAGCAGAAGGTATTTATTAAGCTTTACCCAACCATGGACTTTTTAATATTTATTCTTGATGCCACATGTGAAAACATGTTCCTATTGCAGCACTGTTCTCCCTCACCTTGATAACCATACTGATTTATGTTTATGTTCTGTTTAATTATTCTCCTCTTTCCCCGAGGATTATTCTTCTTTCTAAAGAGTCATCCTCCTGGACAATGTCAGTTTGCACGGCATCCAACCCTTGGGTTGGGTACCATAGACGAGCTTCCCTATCCATGTTTGTGAATTTTCCAGCAGGAGTTGCTCAAGGGCGGGATTTTTTGGCCCTTCCCACCAGCTGCATCGTCCAGACCCACCCGAAGGCAGCACCTCACGGCGGCTTTCCCAGCGGCGAGACAGGCAAGCCACACAAACAGCGTAGATGTTGGCGAGACTGGAAAACCCCTCCTCGGTGGCCAATATTGAGCCACCTTTGCCACTGGAAAACACTCCGTGAGGTGGGGGAGGGGAATCCTGCCCCCTAGAGTGGGAATCCTGAATGATATTCTCTCCTTCCTAGCTCAGGAATGTGACGCTGTTGAAATATTCTTAACATAAAAAAGTAAAACGCTGCATGCTGAAAATCTGACATAAAAACAAAAAGTACTGTAAATACTCAGCAGGTTGAGCAACATCTGCAGAGAGAGAATGAGTGTTTTAAACAATGGGCACTCTACTTTTTGCCTATTTCAACATGGCAGGCAGTAAACCTCTGGCTCATTGAGCATGTGCTCGTTTCCCACCACGTCCGAGGGTTCAGAGGTCATTTCGTGTTGGGCAAAGTAGTGCTGCAAAGTCAACTTTCTAGACCTGTTTGTTTTGTAACGTTTAACCGCATGACGGACTGAATGGCGAGATTTCATCTTTGATGCTATAACTTGGTCGTTTTCCCCATGACGAGAGAGTAAAAGTTGGATTTTTGTTACTGGAATTTCTATCGACGGATTTACTAATGATCGCACTTTTCCATCTGCATTAACTCTTCTGACATCACCTGATGACCGCACTCACTGACTTGAGCCATCGGCACTCATCCACGTCAGTCCTCACGTCAGCTGCAAATGTTCCTCTACCTCCTGCCCAACTGGAAGCAGCCTTTGCTGAATGCTTATGTTGGCCCCATCTGTGACCTTTCACCTTCTCTTGCTGTGCTCCAGCTGTGATCTTGCCCACTCGTTTGACCCCACTCAAGCCTCAACCTTTCCCATTCATTCAGCCCGTTTTACTTGTAATCTCTTTGTGCAGACCTACATGTCTCTGTTATCCGGTGGTTGCTTATGCCGTGACTTCAGGATTTTTAGACGTGCTGGAATTCATCTCGCTCCTCGCCTGCAAGCTTTACCAACCAAGTTTGAAATAAAACTCATCATACAGTTCAAAATCCATGAGTATTATGTGATGGTGGAATGAATAGACACAGTGACAGGCTGTTCAGATCCATCGTATAGTTGTAATGCCGCCTCCTTTACATACGACAATTCAATCTTGCGTGGGGATTTCCTATTTTGACCTCTTGGTGTGAGTAATAATTTCCTGCTGCAGGCACATCGACCGACTTCAGTACGGGACATATTTGCAACAGGAAGTTTCTACCTAAAGCAAGCCCTTGCAACAGGAAACTCATCCTCAGGGTGACAAGGGCAAATTAAGCTACCATTATTCCTTCAGTCTTGTGTAAATATCTGTCATGCATGGTGTGCATCTATAGCCTGTTTGTGTGTCTACATATGCCTTTGTGCAGTTTTCTTTAAACTTCATAAAGTTTATTTATCAGTGTCACAAGTAGGCTTACGTCAACACTGCAATGAGGTTACTGTGAAAATCCCCTAGTCGCCACACTCCGGCGCCCATTCAGGAACACTGAGGGAGAATTTGGCATGGACAATGCACCTAACCAGCAAATCTTTCAGAACGTGGAAGGAAACCGGAGCACCCGGAGGAAACCCACACACACCTGGGGAGAACATGCAGACACTGCACGGACAGTGACCCAAGCCAGGAATCAAACCTGGATCTTTGTCACTGAGAGGCGGCAGTGCTAACCACTGTGCCACCGTGCCACCCAGTTGAGCATCAATGCATACTTTGTGAATCCATACAGAAGTGAAGCATAGGCATTCAACAGCCACAACAGGAATGAGTCTCCATAGACCTTAGCTCGTCCAAAATGCTGCCGGCATCTCGGAATATCTGGAATTAGGAATCGTCTGATGACCATGAAACCGTTGCCAATTGTCAAAAAAACGCATCTGGTTCACTAATGTCCTTTTAGGGAAGGAAATCTGCCGTCCTTACCTGGTCTGGCTTGCATGTGATCCCAGAGCCACAGTAATGTGGTTGACTCTCAACTACCCTGCAAGGGCAACCTAGGATGGGCAATAAATGCTGGCCAGCCAGCAACGCCCATGTCCCATGAATTAATAAAAACAGTCCTAACTTGCCGAAGCGCTGTTCACCCATTGTCCCGTGCTCAGAAATCTATATTGACTCCCAGTCCAGCAATGCCTGAACTTTAAAATTTTTGTCTTTATTTTGAAATCTTTCCTGGGTCTCATTTCTCCTCATCTCTGTAACCTCCTCCAGCTCTGCTGACCTCCTGAGCTCCTTCGGTTCTGTATTCCTGATTTTAGTCACCACTGAGTTTGCCAGCCATGCCTTCAGCTGCCAAGGCCCTAAACTCTGAATTTCCCTCCTTAAGGGCAAGATTCTCTGGCCTCCCCTCAGTGCTTTTCTCTGCGGCAGAAGGCAGTGCACTGTTCGCTGGCGATGGGATTTTCTGGGTCCACTGCTGCCAATGGGAATTCCCCTTGAAGCTACCCAATGTCGCCGTGAGGGGGTGCACCACCGGCAGGACCAGAGAATCCTGCCACCGTGAGTGGCCAGAGAATTCTGGCCTAATTCTCTCTATTCTGTACCACTCTCGCCTCCTTAAAGATGCTCCTTAAAGGATACCTCTTTCGTCAAGCTTTTGGTCAACTCCCTAATATCTCCTTTGCCTTAATGTCTGGTTTATTTTGATAGTGTTCCTGTGAAGCACTTAGGGACATCTTATAATGTTAAAAGGTTCTATGTAAATGAAAATTAATTGTTTTTGAGATGAAATAGCAACTCCAAACCTATATGCCCATGAGCCCCCCCCCTAATAAAGACCATGTATTGCGGAAAGGAGAGAAAGCAATTTTGGGATGGACAGTGTGAGCATCAGTCTGTAAAATATGTACCATGTTGGTAATATTGTTTGTATTCATTGGTAGTATGGGGCATGGTGTTAATCAGGAGATTAAAGAAGCATGTAGCAGTAATCATAGAAATCATAGAAACCCTACAGTGCAGAAGGAGGTCATTCGGCCCATCGAGTCTGCACCGACCACAATCCCACCCAGGCCCTACCCCCACATATTTAACCCGCTAATCCCTCTAACCTACGCATCTCAGGACTCTAAGGGGCAATTTTTTTTTAACCTGGCCAATCAACCTAACCCGCACATCTTTGGGCTGTGGGAGGAAACCGGAGCACCTGGAGGAAACCCACGCAGACACGAGGAGAATGTGCAAACTCCACACAGACAGTGACCCGAGCCGGGAATCGAACCCGGGACCCTGGAGCTGTGAAGCAGCAGTGCTAACCACTGTGCTACCGTGCCGCCCATGGGTGACTTCACTCTGCAGCGAGACTTGCTGAATCTAATGAACATGAATATAAAGATAGAATTTTACATTCTGTTTGAACTTGAGGTCTTTTAAAAAATTCATCCATGGCACATGGATGTCGCTGGCTGGCCAGCAAGCATTTATTGCCATCTCTAGTTGCCTGAGGGCAGTTGAGAGTCCACCACATTGCTGTGGCTCTGGTGTCACATGCAGGCCAGACTAGGTAAGGGTGGCAGATTTCCTTACCTAAAGGACATTAGTGAACCAGATGGGTTTTTCCGACAATCGACAATGGTTTCATGGCCATTGGTAGATTCTTAATTCCAGATTTTATTTTTACTGAATTCAAATTCCATTATCTGCCGTGACGGGATTTGATCCCAGGTCCCCAGAACATTAGCTGGGTTTCTGGAATAATAGCCCAGCGATAATACCACTAGGCCATCGCCTCCCCCTAATCTGAAGCCAGGATGTTAAATTTGACCAAAGGAAATTATAAAAGTGTAAAGGACAAATTGGCTGAGGTGGACTGGGATAACACATTAAAAGATGGTCAACGGATAATCTTTGAAGAATTATTGCATTGTTTACAGCAATGGTTCCCAAAGGGTGCGGCGCGCCACACTGGTGCGGCAAGAGAGGATGGCAAGTGTGGCGGGAAGATTCAAGGACAATCAAAGAAACATTTAAACATGGATTAGATATTTTTCCAAAGTGATTGTTTTATACTTTCTGGATGTCCCATGATCATGTCATAAAGTAGTTGTGTTCTATGTTATGAATCAAGCACTGCTAGGAGTTTTTTTTTGTTTTTGAATGTATTTCTTATCAATAAAAAATTCGGTGTGGCGCAAGCAAATTTTTATTCCGAAAGTGCGGCCCAGTGAAAAAAGTTTGGGAACCACTGGTTAACAGCAACTACACACTCCTTCAAGTCAGAGAAACCCAAAGGGAAAAGTCAGCTAACTGTTAAGGGTTCGATGAGATTAAAAGAAGATCTATAAAGTTGCCTAAAATACTAATAAACCTGAGGATTGGGAGTATTTGGAATACAGCAAAGAAGGACTTTAGCTTCTGATAAAGAAAGGGAGAATGGAATATGAATGTAAAGTAACAAAAAACATATAAACTGTAAATGCTTCTATAGGTATGTAAAAAGGAAATGTTTAGCTAAGATAAACGTGGGCCCATTACAGGCAGAGACAGGAGAATTTATAACTGAGAATAGAGAAAGGGCAGACTAGTTAAGTGATTACTTTGTGTTTGTCTTCAATGAGGAAGATCCCAGAATTGGACATCCAAGGGTTGAGGGAGAATGAGGAATTGAAGGAAATCAGTATTAGTGAAAAGGTTGTATTGGAAACATTAATGGAACTGAAAGTTTATAAGTCTGCAGGGCCTGATGTTCTACATTCCAGAGCATTGAATAAGATAGCTGTGGAGATTGTGGGATGCATTAGTAATCATCTTCCAAAATTTTATAGATTCTGGAACGATTCCTGCAGTTTGGAAAGTAGCAAAAATCACCCTACTATTTACAGAGAGGGAGAGAGAAAACCTGGAACGACAGACCTGTTAACCTTACATCAGTAATAGGGAAAATGCTGGAATTGTAAAGGATATGATAAATGGGCACTTGGATAATAATGATCTGATTTGGCATCATCCATATGAATTTATGAATGTGAAATCTTGCTTGATGGGCCTGCCGGACAATGTTTGAGGATATTCCCAACAGAATTGATAAAGGAGAGTCTGTGGATGTAATATATTTGGTTTTACAGATGGCTTTTGATTAAGTCTTCCCCAGGAGGTTGGTTAGCAAAATTAAGGTACATGGGCTGGGAGGTGATATACTGGCATGGATTAAAGATTGGTCAACAGGTAGAAAACAGGGTAGGAATAAATTGGTCAATTTCATATTGGCAGGCTGTGAGTGCCTGCCTGGATCAGTACTTGGGTTCAGTACTTGAGTTCTCTGCTGTTCACAATATATATCAATGATTTGGATGTGGGTGCCAAATGTAATATTTCCAAGTTCGCAGATAACGCAAAGTTGGTGAGAACATGTATTGTGAGGAAGATGCAAAGCGGCTTCAAGGGGATTTGGACAGGTTTAGTGGGCGGAATTTTCCCATGCCCCTCTCCAAACCTTTCTGCAGGCTGGACTGGCCTGGCAGGGAAAGCCATATTGTCAGCTGAGCCCTGAAGACATCAAAAGGAACCTTAATTTTCTGAGGTTTCCTTCCTGCTTGCTCCGAAGCACAGCTTAAATCAGCTGAGACTCCTGGAGGAGTGGATCTAAGCAGACAGTTCCCCCCAGTGAGTCTAGTGGTCCACCTGCCCGATTTTCACTGCTCAGACAGGGTTACAGTTGCACATTTTGTTTCAAAATTATACATCTCATATAAGGTAAGAAGGAGGAAAAGTCCTTCATAACATACAGACTTTTCCAGGCCTACCAACTGTATAGCTACGTGGCAGATTTTAATAACTTAGCACGAGGCTACTTTACATTCTAGTTCCATGTGTTATTTGTACAGTAAATCTATCCACCTAAAAATAGGGTAGATTCAGAAAGAATGTTCCCAAAGGTGGGGTAGCACACAACTAGGGGTCATAGCTTGAGTATAAGGGGTAGACCTTTTAGAACTGAGGTAGGGAGAAATTTCTTCACCCAGAGGGTGGTGAATGTGTGAAATTCACTGCCACAGAAAGTCAGTGAGGCCAAAACGTCTGATTTCAAGAAGAAATTAGATATAACTCTAGGGGCTAAAGGGATCAAGGGATACGAGGGGGGGGGATCAGGATATTGAATTCGACGATCAGCCATGATCAAAATGAATGGCAGAGCAGGCTCGAAGGGCCGAATGGCCTACTCCTGCTTCTAGTTTCTATGTTTCTATTGTGTTTAGCATATGTCCATCGCACTTCAGTTTGTCACATTTGAAAGAGTCGCGCATGCAGTTGCACGGAAGGTTCCAGATTTCACACTTGAGAAACAACATCGGAACAAGCAGTGAATCTAATAATCAACTAGAAATCAGGAATGAAAACAACTAACCGGTACCACTAACCCCAAATCAGCAGCTAAAGAGAATAGCAGCCAATAAACTCTATCATCACTTTTTAAAAAAGATTTTTGGCTACCTCGTTGTTGGCAGTTTTCTTCTGAAATCATACTGAAACAAGGGCCCTGAATTTTCACTGCGAGTCAGTGCACAAACACTAATTTCTGTCTGCTGTTTCAACAGAGGTGTTAATCCAATTAAAGTAAACCGGGTACTGCCGTTGTTAAAATAATGGAGAAAGTCATTTCAGATGAAAATGATAAGTGTTCGTACTTTCGAACGCCGCAGCACCACTCGAGAGCTCTGGTTTCTTTCATAATAAACTTTATGAAAAATACCTAATCTACAATAAAATCACTGTGACTTACCCAGTCAGTTACCTGTTGGGGATTGAAAATCGCTCCTGCAGTGTTGTCATCTGGAGGTCTGCCCACTTTCAAGGAAATTGGGACTTAGCTTTTCTTTACAGACTCTATTACCCCACATAGATCTATTACCCCTTACATGGCAGAACTCTTCTCAAACTGCCCCAATGTTACCCCGTGCAAGTAAGCACTGTGGTCCGCACCTCCTTTCTCTGTCTAACAATATCATTAGATTATGGAGCAGGGAAGGGACACATTTTCTTTGTGCCTACCAGTAAGAATGACTCTTCATAAAGTGTGCCAAGACCTAAAATTTGCATTAATAAAGAACCTGCATAATGGAAAAAGTGTCCCAGGGCATCTTTAAGATGGAGAAGAGAATAGAGGGTGGCATAGTGGCTAGCAATGCTGCTTCACAGCTCCAGGGACCTGGGTTTGATTCCAGCCTCAGGTGCCTGTCTGTGTGGAGTTTGCACGTTCTCCCCGTGTCTGCTTGGGTTTGCTCCGGGTGCTCCGGTTTCCTCCTACAGTCCAAAGATGTGCTGGTTGGGTGGATTGGCCATGTTAAATTGCTCCTTAGTGTCCCAAGATGTGTAGGTTAGGTGGGATTAGCGGGGTACATATGTGGTGCTACAGCAATGGGGCCTGGGTGCGATGCTCTGTTGGAGAGTTGGTACAGACTCGATGGGCTGAATGGCCTCCTTCTGCGCTGCAAAAACAGCTATACGAAGACAGGAACTAGTATGAAATTGGATTAATTTTGACATGGATGTTGAGAGTTGGCAGAAGGATCAACTGTATTTGCTTGCGACACCTTTTGGAACACTACTTAAAAATCCAGTATTGTCAGCAGTGTTTGAAGAATTGTCAGCTTTTTAATGTGCAAGAGGACGGTGCTGAGACTATCAGGCTTTGCTACAGGAATGCTTTCCCTTTTTAAATACACTGGATTCTGTGTTCTTTTCCATTTTTCTTAACATACTGATCCGCCAGCTGTCCTCGGGGTTGCGTTCAAAGGGATGAGATTCGTGTGCCAAAAAGGTTCCATTAAATGTCTGTCTACTAACCAAAGAGAAGTATTTCATTTACCATTGGGGGCTTTGGATAGTCTGCTCTCTGCAAACTTCTGGAGGAGTAGGGCTGTACTTTTGAGTTGCTCTGCACTGGATTACAGGAATTTAAACTCCTCTAAGGAAGGCTGATCCAGCATTCCCTCAGCTATTGCCGGAGGAGGAAGAAATGAGGAGGAGTAAATACAGGTAACCTGCCAGTGATGATGGATGGAATTGTCAATTTCTTGAACCGGTTTGCTGTAACATTTATTTTTCCCTGTTTAATCCAGAGTGGAGTGTGTTAGGGAAAATCTTCTGCAGCATTCTTTCTTACGCATTTTAACTGCATGGATAAGTGTTCCAAAGTGCAAACTTCCGTATTGCTAATTTGTCATTATTTATTGGTTATCTTCAATCTAATGTACATACTGTAGACTAGTTCTACGTGTATATTCAACAGTTTGGCTGTAAAAATTGGCAAAATATCCTCCCTAGGAAATAATATATTGGGAAGGATTTTTGATTTGATTTATTATTGTCACAAGTATTGGGATACAACGAAAAGTATTGTTTCTTGTGCGCAAAACAAACATAGCATACCATTCATAGAGTAAATAGGGGAGAAGGAAAGGAGAGGGTGCAGAATGTAGTGTTACAGTCCTATCTAGGGTGTAGAGAAAGATCAGCTTAATATTGGTAGGCCCATTCAAAGGTCTGATGGCAGCAGGGAAGAAACTGTTCTTGAGTCGGTTGGTATAGGGTCAGAACCTCAAACTAAATAAGGACTGTGGACAGGCTCCTGAGACTGGAAAGCCAATTGGAGGCCCTCCAGCACACTCAGGTTGGCAGCCCCACCACGGCGGCACAGTGGTCAGCACTGCTACCTCACAGCTCCAGGGACCCGGGTTCAATTTCGGCCTTGGGTGACTGTCTGTGTGGAGTTTGCGCGTTCTCCCTGTGTCTATGTGGGTTTTCTCCGGGTGCTCTGGTTCCCTCCCAGACTCCAAAGACATACGGTTTAGGTGGATTGGCCAATTGGCCCTTGATATTTAGAGACTTGTAGGTCAGGGGGACTAGCGGGGTAAATATGTTGGGTGACAGGGATCAGGTCTAGGTAAGATGTTCTTTTGGAGACTAAGTGCAGTCTCGATGGGCTGAGTGGCCTCGTTCTGCACTGTAGGGATTCTATGATTCTATGATCAAAGGTGGGAGCTGCTGATGTAGGCAAAAGAAAGAGCGGGCACCCCAAAGTGGTGGCATCCTCTGAAGACTTTTATGTGGAATAGGGATTTATACTGGCCACAGCTGCCAGTTCACAACTTTAGATGGGAAACCCCTCCACAGGCCAGCCTCTGACCATTTAACAGACTCGGGGATGAGGGAAGAGAGGGTGGGGACGATGGACTTAAAAAGGTTGTTTCGCGTGCTTCCACCCCCAGCCCGGGTCTGCTGCTAGGAGGCTATCTCCATGCATTGGTTGGAATTCAGGTTGGCATCACCCAGCACCCAGCGGTCCAGTTTTAAAGTGGCCCAGGGGCAGGAACATGACAGCGAATGGGCACACTGCTCTCCAAGGCAAATTTTCCATTCATTCTCCAATGCAAATCAAATCTTCTGCCCAGTGAGTTAATGGATGTCGATACAGAATAATTTTGCGTTTCCAACTTTTCATCTCTCAGCAGCTTATTTGCTTGACAGATACTCACTGGGCTGAATTATTTGGGAGGTTTTGGACCCCCCCTTCCCACCCTAGCTAAACAAATTATGAGGAGCCCGCCCCGGGAAAGAACAGCCATTTGGATGTTAATAAACTGGAGACAGGATTCCTGCCCCTTCGGGACAGGAAGTCCTAGCTCAAAGAGCTGCCAGCCAATCAGAGGCTTCCGATGTACGAACAGCGCCAGTGGAAACAATGGCCACTGTTGGTACGACACTCAGACAATTTGGACACGATCTGTGATGGATCTGAACCTTGTACGTGTTTAGCAGTAGGTGAGAAGGTTAAGGGCAGGGGTTTGAGAGATCACCAGTGCAGGGGAGGGCAACCCTGGGAGGATTTATACCATTTGGGAGGGGGGGGGGGGTGGTTGCGGTGATGCTCGCGCTCCAGTGGGCCCAGAGGGTCATTTAAGGGAGATTCCCCACCCCCCGAGCTCACCACCAACCCGTACAGAGACCTGCCATGCTGGCTACTTGACGTGGGCCTCTCTTATCACCAGCTAAAGGCCGGCAACGGGGGGATGCCATCAGCAGGTGAGCCACTAAGTGCCACCCCTGGCAGCTGGCATAATTGCTGGGGGCTGGGAGCAGGTAGTCTGTAGCCAGACCGCCCACTGTCTGTGGAATCCCCCCCCCCCTCCCGCCAACTCCTGCCTTTGGATCCACCACTTGGGGAGCATTAAAGCCTGCACGCTTATTATAAACTCTGGGTTACCCGTACAGAATGTATTAGGCACATCCCCTGGAAGAATAATGGAGTGCCACTCCATCAAGTTTTCCTGTTGTCATGGTGCATGTGTTGTGTGAAGAGAATTTGAGTGTAAAATTTACCCTAGCAACCTGTAAAACTAAATGAGAATCATGTGTAACTTATATTCCTCTAAGCCACTGCTGCATCTGCCAAATCTGAATCCACTCGGGAAGCATGTCTTGCTGCTTAATATTTGTATTCTTTAATTGAAAAAGTACAAAATGATATAGAGCCTTTCCAAGCTGTCACAGAGAACAATTTTCAGATTGTTCTTCACGACTTTAATCTTTTTTTTTCTCCCAAGAAAGCTCCCTCTCCCCCACCACCAGTGATTCCTTCCTGGGATATTGTTTCCAAGTTCCCCTCCACAGCAGCGGGAAGATCCATGCATTCCTACACTGAAAACCAGCAAAGTCTATGAAAAGCTCACAAACTACTGCGAGTCTGTGATAGGTATGTCCCTGTCAGGCAAGGAGGAATTGGTAGGGCTAGGGAACCGTGGTGCACCAAAAAAGTTTCTTTGTTGGTTAAAAAGAAAAAGGAGGCTTATGTTCGGATGAGACGTGAGCACTCGGGTAGTGCACTAGAAAGCTTTAGATTGGCTAAGAGGGAGTTGAAGAGCGAGCTTAGAAGGGCTAAAAGGGGACATGAGAAGACTTTGGCGGATAGGGTTAAAGAGAATCCTAAGGCGTTCTATAGGTATGTCAAGAACAGAAGGTTGGTTAGGGCAAGTTTAGGGCCAGTTATAGATGGCAGAGGGAAGTTATGTGTGGAACCGGAGGAGATTGGTGAAGCATTGAACCAATATTTCTCTTCGGTGTTCACGCAAGGGGACATGAATATAGCTGAGGAGGACACTGGGTTGCAAGGGAGTAGAATAGACAGTATTACAGTTGATAAGGAGGATGTGCAGGATATTCTGGAGGGTCTGAAAATAGATAAATCCCCTGGTCCGGATGGGATTTATCCAAGGATTCTCTGGGAGGCAAGAGAAGTGATTGCAGAGCCTCTGGCTCTGATCTTCAGGTCGTCGTTGGCCTCTGGTATAGTACCAGAAGATTGGAGGTTAGCGAATGTTGTCCCATTGTTTAAGAAGGGGAACAGAGACTTCCCCGGGAATTATAGACCGGTGAGTCTCACTTCTGTTGTCGGCAAGATGTTGGAAAAAATTATAAGGGATAGGATTTATAGTTATTTGGAGAGTAATGAATTGATAGGTGATAGTCAGCATGGTTTTGTGGCAGGTAGGTCGTGCCTTACTAACCTTATTGAGTTTTTTGAGAAAGTGACCAAGGAGGTGGATGGGGGCAAGGCAGTGGACGTGGTATATATGGATTTTAGTAAGGCGTTTGATAAGGTTCACCATGGTAGGCTTCTGCAGAAAATGCAGATGTATGGGATTGGGGGTGATCTAGGAAATTGGATCAGGAATTGGCTAGCGGATAGGAAACAGAGGGTGGTGGTTGATAGTAAATATTCATCATGGAGTGCGGTTACAAGTGGTGTACCTCAGGGATCTGTTTTGGGGCCACTGCTGTTTGTAATATTTATTAATGATCTGGATGAGGGTATAGTTGGGTGGATTAGCAAATTTGCTGATGACACCAAAGTCGGTGGTGTGGTAGACAGTGAGGAAGGGTGTCGTAGTTTGCAGGAAGACTTAGACAGGTTGCAAAGTTGGGCCGAGAGGTGGCGGATGGAGTTTAATGCGGAGAAGTGTGAGGTAATTCACTTTGGTAGGAATAACAGATGTGTTGAGTATAGGGCTAACGGGAGGACTTTGAATAGTGTGGAGGAGCAGAGGGATCTAGGTGTATGTGTGCATAGATCCCTGAAAGTTGGGAATCAAGTAGATAAGGTTGTTAAGAAGGCATATGGTGTCTTGGCGTTTATTGGTAGGGGGATTGAATTTAGGAGTCGTAGCGTTATGTTGCAACTGTACACAACTCTGGTGCGGCCGCACTTGGAGTACTGTGTGCAGTTCTGGTCCCCACATTACAGGAAGGATGTGGAGGCTTTGGAGAGGGTGCAGAGGAGGTTTACCAGGATGTTGCCTGGTATGGAGGGGAGATCCTATGAGGAGAGGCTGAGGGATTTGGGATTGTTTTCGCTGGAAAGGCGGCGGCTAAGAGGGGATCTTATTGAAACATATAAGATGATTAGAGGTTTAGATAGGGTGGATAGTGATAGCCTTTTTCCTCTGATGGAGAAATCCAGCACGAGGGGGCATGGCTTTAAATTGAGGGGGGGTAGTTATAGAACCGATGTCAGGGGTAGGTTCTTTACCCAGAGGGTGGTGAGGGATTGGAATGCCCTGCCAGCATCAGTAGTAAATGCGCCTAGTTTGGGGGCGTTTAAGAGATCCGTAGATAGGTTCATGGACGAAAAGAAATTGGTTTAGGTTGGAGGGTCACAGTTTTTTTTTTTAACTGGTCGGTGCAACATCGTGGGCCGAAGGGCCTGTTCTGCGCTGTAATGTTCTATGTTCTATGTTCTATGTTCTATCCCGAGTGCAGGCTGGTGAAATGTTATGATTCTAATGATTGCCCCTGTCTTGTCTGAAACCCAGTAAGAAGTTTAACAACACGAGGTTAAAGTCCAACAGGTTTATTTGGTAGCAAAAGCCACACAAGCTTTCGAGGCTCTAAGCCCCTTCTTCAGGGGCTGGCTGAAGAAGGGGCTTAGAGCCTCGAAAGCTTGTGTGGCTTTTGCTACCAAATAAACCTGTTGGACTTTAACCTGGTGTTGTTAAACTTCTTACTGTGTTTACCCCAGTCCAACGCCGGCATCTCCACATCTTGTCTGAAACCAGCATTTGAACTGCATTGCAGTGTTAATGTAAGCCTACTTGTGACAAATAAATAAACTTTTACTTTGAAAGTTGGGTGGCGGGGTGGGGGGGGGGGGGGAGGGTGCAAACACTGGTGAAGGGAATGTGGGCTATTATGGAAATATAATGGTACTTTCTCATGTTTAAAAGTTGCGTCTACTATTGTAATGTTGAGGCATGTTTTTTTCGACTCTCATGAAGTGGCAGGACATGGATTTTCATCTGTGATTTCTCACACTGTTACCAGTTAAGTGGAGGCCAGACTCCCAGTGGGAGGAAGGAAAAAATCAGTTACTCTGTGGCATTCCCGCATGTCCCTGGTGGCCGGTTGGAGGGAATCATTGATTGAGGCATGGGAACTGGTCTCCGGCCCATTCTCTTTGGCTGGGAAGGTGCGGGATCTTGGAGGCTAACAAAGTTTATAAAACAAGACGTGTTGCTGAAGAAAAATTCGCTTCAAAGTTGATGTCATTTTGCTCTTGCTTAAAGGACCCACGCACTACATCCCGTGGCAGCACACGGAACCCTGAACGTTGAAGTTGCATCCTGACTTTCCAGGACACAAGGCTTCTTTGTTGAACACAATGAGATGGAATTACACAATAGCAGAGCTGAATGTCCTTTTTTCAGTGCGAGCAGGAAGAGACAAGGGGAAAAGGGAAGCAAATCATCAGGTCCACTCCCCCTTTGCAGAAGGCCACTTTTGATTAACCAGTTGTGCAACAACATAATGTCATGATTTGGTGGGAGCGTACAAAGAAATAATCATGTTGGAATATTCAAGTTACTTGCATATGAAATTGATTTATTTTATATCCTGAAGTACTCACATTGTATTCTGTTGGCATAATGTCACTTGGTGTGAGAAATTACTTCACTTATTAGTTTGCATTTCTGGTGATGAGTGACTTTTCAACAGCTATTGTTACCAATCGCAGAAAGCTTGAAATGTTCAAATTCAGCCAACAGGAAGTTTAGAAACACTTTTAAACAGTTGTGATTATCGACGCAACATTGTGCTGCTTGCTTCCCATTGCCTCCACCCCAAGAAGCACACCGCCCAAAACAAGAAATGCCATTGGGGAAAAAAAAATCTTGCAATTTGATTTGACCCAGAATAACTTGATAATCAAGGGAAACTATTTAGCATAAAGAGAAATCTGTCCCCTGAGCATTTCTGTTAGTTGTGCTGATTAATATGTAGATGATGAATGCCACAAATGCTTCATGTGAGGAACAAAGGTGTGGGGTTGCTGCTATCTGGCATGGAATTGTGCAATTCAAAACAGGTTTTAATTAGAATTAATATTCTGTTAAAAGTGCTCTGCTATAAATCTCCCCGGCTGGGGAAAAATGTAGCTCTCTCCATTTTCTTCTTATCAGTTTAGCTAAGCCATTAATTGTTGCAGCTTTCAAGGGTTCTATCAGTCTCTGATCAGAACAGTTGGTGCATTTTACCTTCCAAGGAAGTGTATACTGAGCCAGATGGAGCAGCAAAAAATGTAGGAGCTGGCGAAACTCATAATTGAAACAGGCGACTGCTGTACTACAGACAGGAAATAAAAGGAAGACTGGCTCTTCTATGGATTAAATTAGATGTTTCAGATTCAGACAGTATCAGGAAAAGAAGACTTATGTTATAAAAGGTAACAGTAAGTTCATTCCATTGAACCCCCACTGACATATGTTCTGTTGAACTCTCACCGTAATGTACTGCTTTCCTTAAGAATGACTCCCAGAATCTCTTACAGGCAAACAAACCAGTACGGTTGTTTTTTTTCAGTTTTTGGGACCTGAAGTTACACGAGCGACCTCTTGTATGTTAATCCAGCACAGGGCATTTTAAAGTACAAGTGTTTCCCTGCCACTAAAGCTGTTGGAAATGTTGTTTTTGCTACATGTCCAGCAGACATGTTTTTGTTGCTGAAAGAAAATGTTGAGTTGCATCTATGGTGATATCCTTTCTCTCTCTCTTCCCCCCCCCCCCCCCCCCCCCCCCCCGCCTTTCTCTCTCTCTCGCCTACACGCACTCACATTGAGACATTTAAATTTGGAAAAGCTGAATACTACAAGGGGAGGTGAATCAGAGCCAATTCCTCATGATAAATACTAATAAAACCCTTCTGTTCCAACTTCTTAATTTGGAGGTTTGCAGTAATTTTTCTCTTTCCAAAACTAAATGTACCAAGATTGTAAACTGATCTTGGTTTTTTTTAAAGATTTCTCTCATTCATCTCCGTCTAGCGCCCATATTTAAAATCTTTCAATGAGCAATTTTGCAGATGTTATGTGGGAAAATAGAGGTGTTTATTGTGCAGCTTCGAGAGAAAGCTTTGGAGTACTCAGTTGTACAAATGTAACCATTGAGGTCTTATGTGTATTTGACAAACCACAAACTCCAGTAGTAGAGTAGCTGAGACACAGACCATTCTGGTTTTGTGGTATTGTAATGTTGCACACATTGTCTAAACTAATTTGTAACAAGGTTACAGACTTAGCTTGTTTTTACTAAAAGTTACTGACCACAATTATTTCCTCATTTTCTGCAGGATATATATATATATCAGGACAGTATGTGTTTTCGTAGATGACATGTACATCTGTGCATATTTTAAAATATAAATAGTACAGAGCCCTACTTCTCCCCCCCCCCCCCACCACCATCTCCACCCCCTCACACACACAACTGTAACAAGCTGATGAATTATAATCTTTGAAAATGATTTATATTTATTTTGGCACCCAGATTAATTAAAAATACATAGTGGTTAATCAAGCAATACACTATTTTCAATTACATAACCATGAAAGCTAAAAGGTTGAAAAGTGTCAACATGTATTGGATATAAAAATACATTACAGTACAAAGCGCGCACACACAAATGGCACCGGGAAGTCTTACTAAGCCAAGTTAGAGAGAGTAGATATTTTATGCTATGACATTAGCCACCCACCATCTCTTTCACGCTCTTACAATATCATGCAGCAGAACCACTTGATACAGTTAATTAAACAAATTAAAAGGCATTTCAATAAAAGGCAAGACTTGCATTTATATAATGTCTTCCATGGCTTCAGATGTCATTAAAACACTTCACATCCAATGAAGTACTTTTGGTGGCACAGTGGTTACCACTGCTGCCTCACAGCGCCAGGGACCTGGGTTCGATTCCAGCCTTGGGCCACTTGTCTGTGTGGAGTTTGCACATTCTCCCCGTGTCTGCGTGGGTTTTCTCCGGGTGCTCCAGTTTCCTCCCACAGTCCAAAGATGTGCAGGTTAGGTGGATTGGCCATGCTAAATTGCTCCTTAGTGTCCCAAGATGTGTAGTTTAGATGGATTAGCCATGGTACATGTGTGGGCTTACTGGATGGGGGCGGGGATAGGGTCTGGGTAAGATGCCCTTTTGGAGAGTTGGTGCAAACTCGATAGGCCGAATGGCCTCTTCTGCATTGTAGGGATTCTATGAAATGTGGCATGAAAATGTCTGGGTCCTTTAGGCCAGGAAATTGCAAGGCTGGCAAAATGGCGTGAGGTGAAGTGCCCAGCATCTTCCCACTGGCATGACATTTTATCAAAGGAGGGAGAGTTGGAAGAATAGCCATCCACTTGGAGGCCAATTGAGCCATTTAAGTGGCCAGCTAAGGGCTACTTCACTTTTCTGGAGGATTTTGCCTTCGGAAGGGTCCAACCCTGCAAGCGGGGGTCTCCCAATAGGCCTCCTTTATGGGCATTCCATGGTCTACATGGGGCTCTGGCTGGCAATAGGAAATGGCACAGTTGGCGCTCAGCTAAAGCCTTCCCCGGTTTTACTTTGTGTGTGTGATTGCTGCAGGCATCTGTGAATGCATGTTTTAATTTTAAATAAAGTTTGTTTTATTTATTTTATCCAAACTTGTATTTTTACTTTTTTTAAATATAAAGTCTTAAAAAAAGATATTTTCCTTTTAAGTTTTGCCATGCTGCACATCATTCCCTGGCCAAGAAGGTGGGTGAGGAACCTGCTCCCAAGCCGCGCCTTTTCCCACTCTATAACTAGCCATTATGACGTGTGTTCCCGGGATGTTTTTCCTGGCAGTTTTCCTCCTAACTAATCTTCTAGGAATACGACTACCATTTAGGTTAAAAATGTCATTGATAATATGATCTAAATGTCCCCCACAGCACTTCTCTCTGCCATCCATCATGAATTGATGCCATTCTAACAGCACTCCAACATTCTTTAATTAAAATAAGTATCAAGTAGTGGAAGCTAGGAAAAAAATAGTGCTTTATTACATCCTAAGGATGCCTAAAAGCACTTTTCAGCCAACTCATTAATTTTGAAGAGCTACCAGTGAAGTTGTGTGGATAAAAATGGCAGCCATTCTGTGCAGAGTAAGATCCCACTTGTAAGAAAATGACTAAATGACCAGATTATCTGCACTTGGTTTTGGGTGAGAAAGGAATGTTGGCGAGGACACCAGAAAACACCCACAGTTTGAATAGTGCTATGGAATTGAGCTGGTTAACTCTCAATTCAACATCTCATTGGAAGGAAGGCCTCTCCTCTTCCTTCAGTACTGTACTGAAGTCTTATGTGCCCACGTTCAAAGAGAGGCTTGAACCCATGTCCTTTTAGTATCTGCAAGCCAAGTTTGAAGAAGTCTTTCTCAAAAATGGTTTCCATGTCACTGAGTACAATTGGGCATATGGTTTTATTTTGGACCTGCATCTAGTGGTGGTACCCTACTGTGTCACCAAAATTGTGATTTTAATCCTCCCATGAAAATTAAACCCTTCCAAAACACACACCCTGATATGTGACAGAAAATGTTTTGGAGGGAATTGCTCCTGAACTTCCTTTCCACCTCTGGCAAGGAAGGATTTCATCCAACCTGCTATGACCTTGCAGTGTAAAGGAATGGTTTAGCTTCAGTTTGATACCTCCCCTGGCAGTAAAGACAAGTTCAGGAGCTCACATTGTGAATAACTGAAGACCCAGGCCTGATTCCTGTCACGTACGAAGAAAGACCCTTTTGTCTTTCTTTACGCTTCTTTCCATAGATGGAGCTGCCTAATTGTCCATGAGAGGATCACATTGTACATGGGTGGCATGGTGGCACAGTGGTTAACACTGCTGCATCACAGCGCCAGGGACCTAGGTTTGATTCCCAGCCTGTCTGTCGGAGTCTGCACGTTCTTCCTGTGTCTGTGTGGGTTTCCTCCGGGTGCTCCGGTTCCCTCACACAGTCCAAAAGACGTGCTGGTTAGGTGCATTGGCCATGCTAAATTCTCCCTCAGTGTACCTGAAATGGCACTGGATTGTGGCGACTAGGGGATTTTCACAGTAGCTTCACTGCAGTGTTAATGTAAGCCTACTTGTGACATTAATAAATAAAGAAACTTTAAACTTTTAAACTTTAAACTTTTAATGACATCAGCCATGAGAAGATCCTCAATCCTTTCCTTGCTTTTGTCAAAAGTGCTAGTTGAGGATCAAGTGATTTTTTTTCTTTGCCATTAATTTTCAAATGTGTCAGTAGAGATGCTTTTAGTTTCTTTTTGCGACTTGAACAGCAGTAGATAGAGGCCATGTGAGCGACATATTCTGGTGGTAATATATGAACATAGATAACGTACTAAAAAATGCCCTTCAGCCAGAAGCCACAGATTTTCTGCATGAGAGGCCACTTCTGTTGAGGTTATGCATGAGTGCAGTAGTTTATGAGTTTACTCCTGATTCCAAGTAGGCAGTTTAATGTCTTATGTACTGCATGCCAGATTTTTTTTAATGCTTTATTTTATATTAAATAAGCCGACAGATTTCTCAAACAATGTACTATTATAGTTGAAGCAGAATGCAGTGATGAAAATGAAATGCGACTTCGGTGAAGGAACCCAGGGAACTTGAGAAATAAGAGTCTAAATGGGGTTGGTGCACCAAAAGGATCAAGACATACAGGCACACGTCACTAAAATTAGCAACGCAGGTTAACAAAGCCATAAAATTGAAAACAAAGCATTGGTGTCCATTGCTGGAGGAATAGAATTCAGAAGCAAAGTTTAAAAGTTTATTTATTAGTGTCATGAGTAGGCTTACATTAACACTGCAATGAAGTTACTGCGAAAATCCCCGAGTCAACACACTTCAGCGTCTGTTCGGATACCCTGAGGGAGAATTTAGCATGGCCAATGCACCAGCATGTTTTTTGGACTGTGGGAGGAAACCGGAGCACCTGGAGGAAACTCACGCAGACACGGGGAGAATGTGCAGACAAGCAGTGACCCAAGCTGGGAATCGAACCCAGGTCCCTGGCACTGTGAGGCAGCAGTGCTAACCACTGTGCCACCGTGCCGTGCCCAGGGAGATTATGTTAAATTCATATTGAACTTTAGCTAGACCACATGGAAAGGAGTATGCACAATTCTAGGGCTGGATTCTCTAGCCTCCCTATCGCGTGTTCTCGCGGAGGGAGATGGCACGCCGTTCGCTGGTGGTGGGATCTCCTGAAAAGATCGTTCAGTCCCTCAAGCCTGCTCCACCATTTGCTAAGATCATTGCTGATCTGATTGTGGCCTCATCTCTACCTTTCTGCCTATCCCCATACCCTTTGACTCCCCTGTCAATCAAGAATCTATCTAACCCTGTAATATTTAAAATATTCAATGCCCCAGCGTCTACTGTTCTCTGGGGAAGAGAATTCCGCAGACAAACAATCCTGTGGGAGAGAAAATAATTCTCCTAACTTCTGTCTTAAATAGGAGAGAGCTTAGTCTTAAGCTTTGTCCCTTAGTTCTAGTTTCTTTTTTTTTATCCAAGGTAGCGTGGAGCGAGGCGACTTCTTGCAAGCTGTGCCCAGCATACCTTCTAATTCTAACTTTTACTCTCATTCTATGCTTCTTTCTCTATACCCTAGCTATGACTGTAACACTATGTTCTGAACTCTCTCCTTTCCTTCCCTATGTACGGTATACTTTGTATGGCGCGCAAGAAACAATACTCTTCAGTGTATACTGATACATGTGACAATAATAATCAAAATCAAATAATATACGCTGAATGGTTCCCCCTAATTATAACCTGACATGTTTTGTTGTAATATTTCTTCTTTCAGTACCCAGTTAACTGACAATTACAGCATTTATAGTTTAACACACTAGAAAAAGATGTGAAATCAAGTTCAATTGCAATGAACCATATTGCTGGATGCAGTACACAGATCATGGCCCTGAACTTCATCACATAATTGATGCTGAATGACTATTTCCCATAGATAAACCAGACTTTTACCAAGATAAGCAACAAGTATGCAAGGATTCAATACTTTGCGACCGGAGGCACTGGTTTCCCCTAAAGTGCGAGGTGCATTCCACTAATATTTAAGAGCTAAACCATTGCAGTTTAGTGTTCATATTTTAATCATTAGCAAACATTTCCTTTCTCATTGCTCTATTCCGTCACATAGTGAGTTCCCTGTACAGGGCTTCTTTTATTTTTCAAGACAGCTGATTTGTAAGCCAGTTCCAGCGTATCATTTGTCAACTGAAGAACTGATTCATCTATTCATTTTCTGCGCTTGTTTGAGGGGGTGTCCAAAACGTTGCTGCTAAATTGTTTAAGTCCAGATGAAAGTATTCAGGTCCAGATTCCAAATTGAATTTAATCTTCTGTATTCCAGCACCTCCATTGTACAATTCTAAATGACTCCTTGCCAGAAGAGAAACCAGAATATGTCGAACAATTGAGAAAATAAATCCACTCATGGTGTAGAAATTAGGGAATCTATAATTAGTAAATATACTATGCCCCACTTATTTTTCTCAAAGTAACAACTCAAAAGTTATTCAAGTCTCTCTCAACTTCAAAATTAAATTAAGTGCAGAACCATAGCCCTCCGACTTCTTTTCATTTTCTCCAAATCTTCCTAATTATGTGAAAAAAACAGGCATTCCAGCAAAACAAATGAAACCTCTTCTCTCACAGCAAATTTTAATGCCAACAGTGTCTCTGCTATAATGAACTAGGTACTTCACGCGACATGAAAGTGCTCTCCACGGCGCTCGACGCATTTTAAGCCAATTAAATGCAGCTAATGATCATCGCCATTGCAGTACACCAAACCACTCTAACAGTCGGGAACATGCGTAAGTGAACTTTGAAAACCATGGAAAGATTAATGCCAGTTAAATACCGACAAATGATTTTAGGCGTACAAAAGACCAGATGTCCATATGAAATGTATAGTCAGACCCCTGAAGTGGTCAGTGGATGAGGCAAAAATATGTTCTTTCCACTTTGATACTTTGTACTTTTGCACAAAAGTTCTTTTTGGATAGGGCTAAAGGAATCGTGATAATCCTCTTGCATCGACAAGCTACTTTTTTTTGACATGTTCACAAAACTGTGTAAGTTTATCATTTGGTGCAGGGGAGGAGACAATGTTTTAGGTTTACACCAAATATAACAATTTAATAGCATTTAAAATTTATCAGAATCACAACTTGGATTCCAGATACACATCGACTAAGAGGTTAAATCTTTATATGCATTGTGGGAATTGAATGTCCTCACAAACTGAACCACACAGATAGTTGCTGGAGATTAAATGCAATTCCCTGTGAGAATTCTGCCGTGCAGACATTCAAAGCAAAACATCATGAAAACTCATATGCTGCAGTTCTCTGAGTTCACAGATGCTGAATAGTTGATTTCTGTGAAGAAGAAATTCAGTTAGTCAGGGGGAAAAAAAACCTTTTTCAGGAATAGCTCTTAAGAGTTCATCTTTTCACTGTTGCGAACCAATTTCAGAATGGATATGCAGGGGTAAATTGCCTCTGAAACATTTTCTTTCACTTTGGAAATCTGAAGCAGAGGGGGCAAGTCTCCCACCCCCCACCCTGCACAATGTATCAGTGACTTACTGTAATGCTGTTGCATGGACATTGGCAGTCCTTTGGTGCATAATCTACGTGGTCATTCATTCTTAATGTGTGAATCTCGACAGGAATGTTTTAGGACTATTCAACTTTGCAAGGCTTAATGTCCAAATTAGGTTCTGTCATTATTTTGTACGTGCAGATATGTATATGATTCACCGTGAGCAGAACTTACAACGCTTACACACTCTAAATAGGAATTTTGCTTGACTCTTCCTCAGCTATTCAGCTGAAGAAGAGTGGTTGAACCTGGGACCTTCCTGACGTATGTATACCATGATGTGGAGATGCCGGCGTTGGACTGGGGTAAACACAGTAAGAAGTCTCACAACACCAGGTTAAAGTCCAACAGGTTTATTGTGCACTCACCTGATGAAGGGGCAGTGCTCCGAAGGCTTGTGGCTTGTGCTACCAAATAAACCTGTTGGACTTTAACCTGGTGTTGTGAGACTTCTTACTGTGCTTACCCCAGTCCAAAGATGCGCGGGTTAGGTTGATTGGCCAGGTTAAAAATTGCCCCTTAGAGTCCTGAGATGCATAGGTTAGAGGGATTAGCGGGTAAAATATGTGGGGGTAGGGCCTGGGTGGGATTGTGGTCGGTGCAGACTCGATGGGCCGAATGGCCTCCTTCTGCACTGTAGGGTTTCTATGATTCTATGATTTCTATACCACACAGCAATGTTGTAACTACTGAGTCACTGGAGTCCATAAAGTACCTTTTGTAGCACCAAGTGTACAAATCGGTTACTGATTACCAAGAATTAAATATCTAGTGGAACCAAGTTTAGCCTGATTATCCACCATTTGCAAACGTGGCTACAGTATGACTTTCTGAGGTATAAACTGAGATTTGAATGTTGGATGGGACACTTGGAGAGATCCCTGTTCTTCGTTGAATAGTTCCTGGGCAATTGTTTTGACCTCCATTTGAAGAGGCATATAGAACCTCTGTTTAACATCACCTCTAACCACACACTTGTCCCTGTATGCAGGGGTGTCAGCCTAGATTATGTACTTAGTGAGGTGGGACTCGAACTCATTACCTTCTGATTCAGAGTCACGAGTGCTGCTCCTGGGGAAGACAGACAGACACTTGAATTGTTTTGGTTTGCAAAAAGTGGGGCAAATGAGGCAAAATTCCTTCTTACCAGAAACTTACTGAACTGTGAAAGGGCTCAACATGTTGGACATTTGATGGAATACATAAAAGATAGTTTTAAAATTAAATGTAAATGTCTGCGTGGGATTCCTCTGGGTGCTCCGGTTTCCTCCCATAGTCCAAAGATGTGCAAGTTAGGTGAATTGGTCATGCTGAATTATCCCTTAGTGTCCCAAGATATGTAGTTCAAGGGGGTATATGCATGGGGTTAGGGAATGGGGCAGGGGTGGGCCTGGGTAAGATGCTCTATCAGAGAGTTGGTGCAGGCTGGATGGACCAAATGGCCTCCTTCTGCACTGTTGGAATTCTATGATAAAGAGTAGCAAGGAGTTGAGGTGGGGGCCAATGGGATAGGCTATATGTAGAACCAAACCACTTTTCCTAAACAGTACTGTATATAGTTGTACATTGGTTAACTGACCTACATGTCTTATTTATTTTAATGTAGTTTTATTTCCCTTTTTCTTAAGAACATTGTTTTAAAAAATATATTTTTACTTCTAAAGAATTACGGAGCAATTGATTCCACCAGTGCTTTGCAAACCTCTGTGCTTGAGGGACTCTAGAAAATACTGACACACTCATGAAAGACTCCCTTGTGCTAACTTCCAAAAGATGTTTCAACTGCCCAAAGGAAAACAGTGCTTTTAATATTGAAAGAAAAACTGTCATGAGTGTACAGCCAACAATATAATTTATTAATAAGGCAAAACTAGAAGTACAAATATTTGAGTCATTGCACTTATTATGATGTAGAATATACCTGGCCCAAAATAGGAATCTGATGACCTTGGAAACCCTTGGGATCTCCTTCCAAACCATGGTTTAAATAAATTGTCTTACTTCAGCCAGTACTGCCTACATGAATTCATCTTACATCCAGGTCAAGTATGATGATAGATAAGCTGTGTGACACAGTCGCAGTTTCCCAAGCCCACCCACATTGAAAGAAATGGCCTTGACTGGATAGCAGGAGAGCTCTGCTGCTGAGGATTAAAAATATATAAGCACATTTTTTAATAAATGCAATTACATTGTAAATTATTTCTTGAATTTCACTTCTAGCAATTCACCTGCCAAACGAAGAAATATGACTCTTTTAATTTCCTGTATAGATTTGTTGCTGGATGACATTTCGTGTCGGTCACTGTGGAAAAAAAACGCAGCTAAAACTGCAGTGTCGCAGATGCATTGAACCTTTGAGATTACGCTTCAAGCTGAACCGTCTGTGCAGTATGACCCACCATTCAGCTGTTTCTGCTGCTTTCAAATTTATCTCCCCTTCCCCCTTACTCACCAACCCACATGCTCCCACCAGCCCTGCTCGAAATCTGGCACCTTCTTTGTTCCTTCTCTACTATCTCTGCCGTGGATGCCCCCTCCATATTTATCATATGCAAATTTCACACCTTGACCCCATTCCCAGTAAACCGCTGATCACCCAACATCTCTTCCTGGCTCTCTTGCCAGTTAGTGTTGTGAGGAAGAGTTAACTTTTTTTCTCTCTCTTCAGATGCTGCCGGACCTGCTGAGTTTTTCCAGCGTTTTCTGTTTTCCAGCATCTACAGTATTTTGTTTTTATTTTTGACATTGTAGTTAGTCCTCTTTGCTCAGATACTGTTTTCTCCCTTTCAAAATGGTAGTCATTACCCCCTTCTCAAAGAACACATTCCCAATCCCTTGTTCTTAGCCTCAACCCTGTCACAAATCTTCCTTTGCAAAGTCTTGAACATGGTGTTATCTCACAAACCCATTGCCATCTTTCCATAATCTAATCTCTGCAATCAGAGTTCTGTACCTGTTTCATTAGAGAAAAGCCCCAATGTCATGTATGGTATCCTCCCTAATTGTAACCATAATGTATTAGCCCAACTCATCACCTTCAACCTTCTTGCAGCCTTTGACACACCATCCTTCCACGTGGTCCAGCCCAGTTAGATTGTTTTCACTTAGTTCCACTCTTACCTATTTAATCATAGCCACAGCAGCTATAGAGGGTGTCTTATCTTCCCCTGCACTATTACAGCAGAATACCCCATGGATCATAGAATCATAGAATCCCTACAGTGCAGGAGGAGGCCATTTGGCCCATTGAGCCTGCACCGACCACAATCCCACCCAGGCCCTATTCCCGTAGCCCCACATTTTTATCCTGCTGATCCTCTGACACTAAGGTCAATTTACCATGGCCAATTCACCTAACCTGCACATCTTTGGACTGTGGGAGGAAACTGGAGCACCCGGAGGAAACCCATGCAGACACGGGGAGAATGTGCAAACTGCCCACAGACAGTGACCCAAGGCTGGAATTGAACCCGGGTTCCTGGCGCTGTGAGGCAGCAGTGCTAACCACTGTGCCACCGGGCCGCCCAATCTATCCCTGTCTCAAAGAGTCAGACTCTGACTAAGAACCAGTGTGACAGCTCTCCAGCTGCACAGCCAAGTTTTTAGTCCAGATTTTCAAACTCTGGAGAAAAAAATAATCAGTGGATGGGATTTAAGCCATCACTCTGGCTGGGCGGGACTTGATAGAGCTGGCATCTCCACAGAGCGCCATCTTTGAAGGGTGCTCCGATCAGCACGGAAAGTGAACAGCTCCCAGCACCCCCCCCCCCCTTCCTGGCACTGCCCCCGGCTCATGTTGGCACTGCCCGGGCATGGGCCTCCCACATCGGGGGCTATACTTACCTTGGCACCCAGGATTCCGTCAACTGCGTTCCATCTTCACAAACCTGCTGTTTACTCACTGATACAATGTCCCGTTGGCAAGGTTTCAATATTCAGTGAGGGGGATAATGTGGAGGGGAGGCTCTTTAAACATAGGTTAATACCTTAAAATGTATTTGGATGAGGTTCCTGCCCCTTCTGGGCAGGAACCTCATTACATCACCAGCAATGGATGGGGAAAAACAGGAAATGCAATCTCGCTGGCAAAATTCACACTTGCCAATTCTCGTAAGATTTTGTGCCCACGTCGCCATTCTCACTGACAAACATGGATGCAAAATTGCCCCTTCTGTTTCTCTCACCACAGATACTGCCAGACCTGCTGCATTTTCCCAACATTTTCTGATTTTAACTCCCTTAAAACACTTTGACCAAACTATCGGTCACCACCTCTAATATCTCCTTTGGTTTGGTGTCCATTTTCTTTCTGTTTCCACCTCGATGAAACACCTCGGCGCCTTTTTTCTATGCGGTCGATAAATACAATTTGTCGTCATTGCTGCTGGGATAAGGAATATGCAGCACATTGCCATCTGTTTCTTTTAGCTGGGTGACTTAACACCAAACCAATCGGAGCTGACTGCAAACATGACAGATTTTCGCGTATTTTTTCCAGAAAAGGCTCTTTAAAACTTGGAGGAAGAGAATTGTAATACCAGTGGGGAAAGTCTATTCAGATTGCACTGTTAGTCTCTATGATGATTTAGGACAAAGACAGGCTGTAACTATAAATATGGTTGCGGTCTTGTGCTGTACATTTGCCTGGCCTGCACTGAAGACCCAGTTTGGTTTCCTCCTTCTTTTGTTAACAGCAAGAAGTGTTGCATGTTCGTCAGCATCCACCTCTGCAGGGCATGCATTCAATTGTTTATGCTTTGTGTTGGATCTTTTAACACTACCAGTAGAAATTGGCAGATAATGGAGTGATTAACCTCAATAAGTAGTTAATTATCTGAAACAGTCAGTTAGCCACATTGTCACTTTTTCAGTCGATCTTTTGACCCGCCCCAGGTTACGAAGGTCTAGAATAAGCATATCCCATGACATTATCCCTTAGCTGTCGTATAAATAATTGCTCCACCATAACAAGACCCGAGGGGGCTGTTGCTAGGGTGTTGAGAAGTACAGTACAGGCTGCTGGAGAGATACCCAGCATTTGACCCTAGCTGTTCATTACTCATACAACTTTTCACTCATCACTCTTGATATTGTACAATAAGTGTACAGTCATTAAAACTGGAGTATCCATTTTATTTTGGAGTCCACATTCCTACATTATCGCTTGTAAAATATGGATAGATTTTGCTACCCCACAGTCCCAAGTTGCAATTAAAGGCCAGTGTATTGTATGCAAATGAAATCAGCGGAAAATGCCATGGCACATATAAATAAAGAAGGCAAATAGAAATCATAGAAAGAAACCCTACAGTGCAGAAGGAGGCCATTCGGCCCATCGAGTCTGCACCGACCACAATCCCACCCAGGCCCTACCCCCACATATTTACCCGCTAATCCCTCTAACCTACGCATCTCAGGACTCTAAGGGGCAATTTTTAACCTGACCAATCAACCTAACCTGCACATCTTTGGACTATGGGTGGAAACCGGAGCACCCGGAGAAAACCCATGCAGACATGAGGAGAATGTGCAAACTCCACACAGACAGTGACCCAAGCCGGGAATCGAACCCAGGTCCCTGGAGCTGTGAAGCAGGAGTGCTAACCACTGTGCTACCGTGCCGCCCTACGGTACTTACTAAATAAGTGTTTAGTAAGCATGAATTAAATAAATAGACTGCACACAGTTCTGGTTGCTATATTGCAGGAAATGTGATTGCACTGGAGAGGGTGCAGAGATTCACAAGAAGGGAGAAGACACTGGCATAGCGGGAATGTCACTAAGCTAGCAAACTGGAGGCCCAGGGGACACAGGTTCAAATCCCACTATGGCAACTGATAGAATTTAAAAATCAGTCAAAAAATCTGACAAAATGCTGGAAAATCTCAGCAGAATTTCTCTCCTTACAGATGCTGCCAGACCTGCTGAGATTTTCCAGCATTTTCTCTTTTGGTTTCAGATTCCAGTATCCGCAGTAATTTGCTTTTTTTAAAAAAAAAATCTGAAATTGTAATGGCTTCATTGATTCTGATTTTAAAAAGTTATCTGGTTCACGAATGTATTTTCATTCAGGGGATGTGGGAATCGCTGGCAGGGCCAGCATTTGTTGCCCTCAAACTGAATGGCTTTCTCGGCTGTTTCAGAGGGCAGTTAAGAATCAACCACCTTCCTGTGGCTCTGGAGTCACATGTAGGCCAGACTGGGTAAGGACGGCAGATTTCCTTCCCTAAAGAACATTAGTGAATCAGATGAGTTTTTGCAATAGGCAACAGTGGTTTCATGATCATCATTAGACTTTTAATTCCAGATTTTTATTGAAATCTGGGCGGCACGGTAGCACATTAGCACTGCTGCTCCACAGCTCCAGGGACCTGGGTTCGATTCCCGGCTTGGGTCACTGTCTATGTGGAGTTTGCACATTCTCCTCGTGTCTGCGTGAGTTTCCTCCGGGTGCTCCGGTTTCCTCCCACAGTCCAAAGATGTGCGGGTTAGGTTGATTGGCCATGCTAAAAATTGCCCTTAGTGTCCTGAGATGTGTAGATTAGAGGGATTAGTGGGTAAATATGTAGGGATATGGGGGTAGGGCCTGGGTGGGATTGTGGTCGGTGCAGACTCGATGGGCCGAATGGCCTCTTTCTGTACTGTAGGGTTTCTATGATTTCTACGATGATTTCTATGAATTCAAATTTCACCATCTGCCGTGGTGAGATTCGAACCCGGGTCCCTAGAACATTGTCCTAGGTCTAGATTACTAGTCCAGTGACAATACCACGATGCCACTGCCTCCTTGAGGGACATTACTAACCTGATCTGGCCTCCATGTGACTCCATAAAAATGTGGAAGATCCTTAATCGCTTTCCGAAATGGTCTAGTAAGCCACTCTGCTCAAGGACAATTTGGGATGGGCAACAAATGCTAAACTTGCCCGCCAACCAAGATCACAATTATGCCATTTGGCCCATCGAGCCTGCACTAGCAAAAATCCTATCTAGGCCCTATCCCCGTAACCCCAGTATTTACCTTGCTAATCCTCCTGACACCAAGGCATAATTTAGCATGGCCAATCAATCTAACCGGCACATCTTTGGGCTGTGGGAGGAAACCAGAGCACCCAAAGGAAACCCACGCAGACATGGGGAGAACGTGTAAGTTCCACACTGACAGTCACCTGAAGCTGGAATTGAACCTGGGTCCCTGGCGCTGTGAGGCAGCAGTGCTAACCACTGTGCCACCATGCCGCCATCCATGAAAGAATAAGTTTTCAAACAATGTCGCCTGGACTGGAAGATTTTAGCTGGAGGAAAGATTCGAAACACTGGGATTGTTTTCCGTGGAGCAGAGAAGACTGAGGGATGACTTAATTGAGAGGTATAAAATTATGAGGGGCCCAGATAGAGTAGATGGTGGGGGACCTATTTACCTTAGCAGAGGGACAAAAACTAGGGGCCATAGATTTAAAGAAATTGGCAGAAGGATCAGAGGGAAGATGAAGAAATAGTTTTTCACCCAAATGGTGGTAGAGACCTGGATGTCATTATCTGAACAGCTGGCAGAGGTAAAGTACTTAAAAGTGCCATGACCTGGAAAGCTACAGACCCAGGCAGGATGATGGGATAGGCTCTTTGTCGAACAACACAGACCATGAGCTTCAATGTCATAAATCTTCTATGATTTCTATGAAATCAGATCCCTGTGTTAAGCCTTGTCTGTGCACAGTGTGTAAGCATTAACCTGGCATTAGACTAAGATTCTAGGTTGTCTTGATGACTACCAAGTTGAACTTGCTTTTAATCTTTGTCAAAGTCCTTAGTGGAAGAGATTAACTTTTGTGGTAAAGTCCATAAGGGAATCAAAACTGGATAACGTTGATCTCCAGAGAAGTATGATCTAAACTATTTTTCTCAAATCTTTAATTGCCCTCCCTCTCCCCCGCCATAGCAACTGAAGGTGCTCACTCGTGCTTTGATATGACTCCAAATGCCTTGCCCAAGCAGTCACTCTTCATGAGTGAGTTTGGATGGGTGAATATCAATACATTCTTCAAAGACAGAGAAAATTGCAGCTGAACCTGATCTGTTTCATATCCAACTTTCACGTATATCCTGGTCCTTGTGAACTGACGCCAGATTTAACACCCATATCACAACCCTCTCAGATCAACGAGCAGCACAGGGATCAAATTTGAGATCGTAGTGATGTGCCGAGCTCCACTGCAAACAACATAGATCACCGGATTTCTAAACCCCACTTTATTCCACTCAAAATTAATAACCTGATTCAAAAGCACTTTGTCAAACTTTTCCAATGTTGCATTATGTTGCATTACATTTCACTGACTTATGTATCCAGTTGTAAATACAGACACATTTGGAGTTTTCCTGCCATTCTAATGGGAATACAAGTCAATAAAGATGCTTTTGGCTTTATTTAATGAGTTTATATAATTTACATGGCATACCCAAATAACATACTCCGCAATTAAATATCTTGCAAATTAATATTGATTTTAAATGCATATACATATAAATTTTAAAAACATTTGTGAAGGAAATATCTTTGTAAAATATTTTAAGTAGATAAGATGCAGCTGTAATGATTCCTGCAGGTTCTGAATATGGACTAATGATGCAATCCAAAGAGGTATCTTGGGATAATAAGTAACTCTACTGTTCAGGTCCACCAGACCTCCCCTGACCCACAGAAACATTAGGAGGGGCTTGCTGATCAGAGCAGTGTAGGTAAAATTTGCAGACGTTACTTCTGATGGATATGAAACATTGGTTACGGTTGACCATCCAGTAGATTTAAGATTAACATTTTAATTAAGTTCAGAAAGATAGCTTACTGAAACCTAGGAGACTTTGTTTGCACCATTATCTATGGGTGGAATGGCTTTTTCAAGCTTGCGAATTGCTTGAATTTTTATCCATTTGGAACTCTGGCCGGGTACATAACAACTCCAGCAATGCCATGGAGCTCACAAAAGGTTACAATTCTGTTATTTTATTCCTTTCACTTTGTTGGTTTCTGCTGCTTTTAATTACATTTTGATTTATTTTGAGTAAAGCAGTTTATTTTAGTGAGTTAATGTTTTTTCTTGAAGTCACCCGTTTGTTTCCTTTCTTTGCGCTCATTTCAATTGTTTCTTAGCATTTTTTTTTACTACTTTCAAGTGAAGTAATCTCAATGATATTCAAACTGATCCAGCACTGTTGCGTCAGCAGTTGTCTTTTGGATAACATTAATTTGAAGCCTTGTCTGTTTGGCTTGCTAGTTCCGATGGCCATTAAAGACCTGAGACTGTTTGAAAAAGACAATGAATGTTTTGTATCCCGCAGCAACGTATTGCTTCCACCTTTAAATGGATGAGCCCCCAATTACAGGCATTTAGAATGCAAATCACACTGACCCCAGAAATTACAAGGGAGCCGGCACTTTTGATGTCAGTCCGATAGAATTTCCACCATGCCTCATTGCCAAGATGAACTGGTACAAGTATTCAGTGCTAGTTGCTGGATCCTGTTGTGCATGTACAGCAGTGGTGAGCAACCTGCAACCCAGGGGCCACATGCGGCCCATCGGGGTTCTATGTGTGAGCCATTTTGTTGACTGTTGCCCACGCACTGAATCGCCAAGTTCCACTGGTTTCCATCTGCGTTGCATTTTTCCTACCGGTATGACTGAAGTGATATGCAGTTAAGCAAGGGGCACGCGAGATGTGTTGCATATTGATTGCTCACAACATTGACTGTGGGAGCCGTGCTCCCACAGTCCACCAGACCTCCCGCAGACCTCTGCGTCCAATAAAGTGTAAATATCTCTTTTGATTTTGCCACTTGAAGTTGATGACAGTTCTGTTAACGTATGAACGATTAAGCATTTTCTATAGCTTGTTATAAAACTTTGGCATATATTAAATGTATTCAATTGCATTCAATGGTCATACTTAGTGAAAGTGCCCGATTTCAATTGTGGGGCCCACTGAGATGAAGGAAGGCCACTCATTAGCCTAGGTTGCCCATCACCAGTTTACGGGCAGCTTGCTTTGTGAGAACAAATCAATTTGGCCCAGCATCGCAACAGAAACTTTTTTTTCGGGAAAAAAGGATTGAAATAAAGCTTTGTTTGTTATTTTGCCGGGGCTGTTGAAGGATCCAAAACAGGGAAGGTCCAAAGCCTGCTTCGCTCATCAGTAACTAATTTGGCACAGGGCTTCTTAATAAGCACTGGGCCCTGAATTAACATATTTGAGACCTAAATGCTTGTTTTGATTTAGGTTGCTTCTTGGGCTCCCACCAATGCGCCCTGGTAATTTAACAGTGAGATGCTTGCTTGTACAGATTTGCAGTTGCTTAATTGATATGCCTGCATCAGCCTCCCATCCAAAAGTCAGGCATAAAGCGTAAGGATGGGATCTTCTGGCTGCGCTCGACCCTTTCCATGGTCTGCCTCTCGCTCGTTACAATTCCTGTGGTGGTCGGAACAGGAAAATCCGCCCCAAAGAGACATATTCAACTCAAAATGTTTGATTTGATTGAATTTATCATTGTATCATATGTATTACAGTGAAAAGTATTGTTTCTTGCACACTATACAGACAAAGCATACCGTTCATAGAGAAGGAAAGGAGAGGGTAGAATGTCATGTTACAGTCATAGCTAGGGTGTAGAGAAAGATCAATTTAGTGCGAGGTAGGCCCATTCAAAAGTCTGACGGCAGCAGGGAAGAAGCTGTTCTTGAGTCGGTTGGTACGTGATCCCAGATTTTTGTATCTTTTTCCAGATGTAAGAAGGTGGAAGAGAGTATGTCCGGGGCGCGTGGGGTCCTTGATTATGCTGGCTGCTTTTCTGAGACTGCGGGAAGTGTAGACAGTGTCAATGGATGGGAGGCTGGTTTGAGTGATGCACTGGGCTTCATTCACGAGCCTTTGTAGTTCCTTGCGGTGTTGGACAGAGCAGGAACCATGCCAAGCTGTGATACAACCAGAAAAAATGCCTTCTATGGTGCATCTGTAAAAGTTGGTGAGAGTTGTTGCAGACATGCCAAATTTCCTTAGTCTCCTGAGAAAGTAGAGGCGTTGGTGGGCTTTCTTAACTATAGTGTCCCTCTCCGCAGATGCTGCCAACCTGCTATGTATTTCCAGCAATTTCTGTTTGTATCTTGGATTTTAATCATCCACAGTATTTTGCTTTTATTATAAAGCAGAGCAAAATTTACACCAGTTTGTCATGGGTCACGCAGCTAAGCAGAGAAATATAAATCTTTCCACAAATTTCTAATGACAATAGTGCTCTCTCTGTGTAATTTTCTTCACAAACTTAAGACACATACAGTTGGCCTTCAGATCCAGGTAATTTGAGTAGATAAAAAGCATGGAATAGGCCCCTGTGGTATCCCACTAAAACCTTCCCTGCAGTTCAGCTCCATGCTTCTCCTAAGTGTTCTTTGTTTCTCACTCTTATAGGATTGCTTATTCAGTCCCATGTTCTCCCAGATTCTCAGGCTTTTTAGTTTTATGAGAAGTTTTTCACCAGGGACCTTTTTGAAGGCTTTATGAAAATCCAAATAAACAACCTAATTTGGGAGGTCTACTTTATTTATAATATCTTCAAAGAAACCAGGGAAATTTATAAAGCTTCTACTTCTAGATGTATTCTGGCTGTTTCTTATTAAGTTAGCGCAATACGGGTGGCACGGTGGTTAGCACTGCTGCCTCACAGCGCCAGGGCCCCTGGGTTCGATTCTTGGCTTGGGTCACTGTCTGTGTGGAATCTGCACATTCTCCCCCTGACTGCATGGGTTTCCTCCCACAGTCCAAAAGACGTGCTGGTTAGGTGCATTGACCATGCTAAATTCTCCCTCAGTGTAGAGTATGGCGCTAGAGTATGGCGACTAGGAGATTTTCACAGTAACTTCATTGCAGTGTTAATGTAAGCCTACTTGTGACACTAATGAATAAATTTTTAAAATGCTAAATTCTCCCTCAGTGTACCTGAACAGGTGCCGGAGTGTGGCAACTGTGGGATTTTCAGAGAAACTTCATTGCAATGTTAAATGTAAGCCTACTTATGACAGTAATAAATAAACTTAAAGAAAAAACACTTTAAGGAAGGGAAAAAAATAAAACGTTGCAGCTTTACGCACAAATAATAGTCCTTCTGTTGTAGCCGGCACCTGCCATTATTAGTGCATATGTATTATATGAAACATATGGGCTAGAACCTGAATGCTGCCTAATATAATGTATTGCTTTGATACATTTTGATGAAACGCTTACACATTTGGCCCATCAATTCAACTGAAAAAAACTAAAGTTGGCGAGAGTGAGTGTTGTGTGCAATACTCCCAAAGACAGTAATAGAAGCGATGGTTCCTGTGGAAGTACACTGTGTGTTATTAAGGAAATGGCCCCTTTTCACAAGTCAAGGATGCAATTGACTTTCTAAAACTCTTAAGACCATTCCACGATTATCTTTGAGTTGTGGCCAGTTTTATGTGTTGTCACTCTAGATTTTTAGAAATGCTTTTAAAGAAATATCCACGGCCGTTTTTTTTGTCAGAACAGACTCTCAATAAATTGGTGTCCGTAATGTTTTTAAATTTGCTGCGAGCATATCCCGCCAGGATAGCTTGACGCTGGCACAGAAAGATAGGATTGTTCCATATATTTCTGTGCTGGAAATAAGTATTTAATTATGTGGAGAAGGGGATGTGGTCAAAAAGTTGGAAGTTCACAAGGACCTTTTAAAACTCTTTTACTGAAGGTGCAGAAACTGCTTCCTGAAAAATTTGACAGAACCACAAATTGTATTCAAGGTACTAGATGCTGAAGGAAAAAAATGTGAGGTAAATAGAACATTAAATGCTCATTTAAGCCAAGACATTGACTGGGAGCGCAAAACACCAGCGTATAACGGCTATAGAGGATCTGTAAATCAGGTGGAAGGTGGCTATATTGGTAAGAAATATCCATAGAAATATATATGTGCCTTATTTGAAGCCAGATTTAGAAAAATAAAGATGGCAAATGTTACATTAGGTAAACTTTTTGGATAGGAGGAGAGGAAGAAAGTGAAATTTTTTTATTCATTCGTGGGGTATGGATGTCGCTGGCTGGCCAGCATTTATTGCCCTTCCCTAGTTACCCTTACGGCATTTGAGAGTCAACCATATTGCTGTGGTTCTGGAGTCACATGTAGGCCAGACCAGGTAAGGACTGCAGATTTCCTTCCCTAAAGGGCAATAGTGAAACAGATGGGTTTTTCCGACAATCGACAATGGTTTCATGGTCATCAGTAGATACTTAATTCCAGATATTTTTTATTGAATTCAAATTCCACCACCTGCAGTGGCGGGATTTGAACCTGGGTCCCCAGAACATTAGTTGAGTTTCTGGATTAATAGTCGAGTGATACTACCACAAGGCCGTCACCCCTCCCCCTATTACAGACTATGCAAACCTGAAAAAAGATCAGAGCATTGCTAAGAAGAACTCCAGTCACCTTGACATTGATTGGGAAACATGATACAAATGCTGGTGTTTCTCAATGTGGTGGACCATTTTTCTAGCCTTCATCCAGTATGCCAGGTTGAAGGATATTCTGAATCTATTCTTTACTAATCATCCTGGTCTAATAAATAAGGTAAATGCAGAGGACCCTCTAGGAACCAATTATCATAATTTTAGAATTAGGATATACAAAAGGGCCATTGACACATAAGTATGGCACTAGACATTTATGGAAATCTGTTGCTGTTATCTAGATGATTTCAAGAAGAAATTAGATATAGCTGTTGGGACTAAAGAGATCAAGGGATATGGGGGAAGGCAGGAGCAGGATATTGATTTTGATGATCAGCCATGATCAAAATGAATGGCGGAGCAGGCTCGGGGGGGCCGAATGACCTATTCCTGCTTCTACTTTTCTATGAATCCAGGTGGCCTTAAACTACACATTTCCATATCATTCAAAACACATGTATGTTCCTGTGGATGGTTTCTTCTCTCTTTCCAATGCTGCCACCTTCTACCTGACTTGCTGATCCTTCTCTGGTCTCTGTTTCACGGTTTTCTGATCTTAAAGTTACATCCATCTTACCATTTGTGAAATTACTAACAAAGCTCTTTGTACCCTCCCTCTCCCCATGCTCTCATCAGAATGGCATTTACACAGCAGAAATAACACTATTTTCCACTTCCTTTCCTTCCAATGGAAAGTGTGCCTATGTGATTCAAGCCTACCGTCCTTGCCAGCAATACAAAAGGGTGAAGATAAAACCCGTGATTCTATTTGGAAACCGGAAGATCTTGCGCTGGTTATCTTTTTTTAAAATAAGATCAGGATATTCTGCCCAGATAAAGGCAACTTTGCATCCGCTGAGGCCGGCAGTTTCTAGCCCCATACCTTTGTGTTGGCGTCAGGTTTGTAGAACCCAGTCCTGACATCCCTACAGTACAGATGCAGAACGTCATAAATGGCATGAGACTCCACCCTTTTGGTACCACATTTGGGGCAGAGGGTAAGAGCCCCTCCCTGTTGCACCAGGAGCAATGTAGCAGTCCACCAAGAGTTTTGAAATTTTCGACTAAGGGCTTCCAAATAGTGTGAAATGAGTTTAAAATAATTAATTGTTAGTGGAAAAGTGGGAGGCCTTACACAAGTTATCACTTCATTGATAGCAGTGACTACATTTCAGAAGGACTCTGTTGACTGTGGCATGTCCTACGAAATAAATGCGAGTTCTTTGCTTCCTTTACTGATAGCAGGACTACAATTCGAATTATTTCAGCTCTGTCAGAATATATTAAAAGGCCAACAGATTCCAATGTGGATAAGCAGGAATGTAAAGAGTAATATTAGCAATAATTGACGTGATTAAAACATTTAAGTAAAGTAATAGAAGAATTTAGTAAACATAGAAAATAGAAGATGAGATAGGAACAAGAGGAGGCCATTCGGCCCTTCGATCCTGCTCCGCCATTCATCACGATCATGGCTGATCGTCCAACTCAATAGCTTAATCCTGCTTTTTCCCTATAACCTTTGATCCTGTTCTCCCCAAGTGCTATATCTAACCGCCTCTTGAATACATTCAATGTTTTGGTATCAACTACTTCCTGTGGTAGTGAATTCCACAGGCTCACCACTATTTAGGTGAAGAAATGTCTCCTCATCTCCGTATTAAATGGTCTACCCTGTATCCTCAGACTATGACCCCTGATTCTGGACACCCCCACCATTGGGAACATCCTTCCTGCATCTACCCTGTTTAATCCTGTTAGAATTTTATAAGCCTGTATGCGATCCCCCCTCATTCATCTGAACTCCAGCGAAAACATTTCTAACCTAGTCAATCTCTTCTCATACATCAGTCCCGCCATCCCCGGAATCAGCCTGGTAAACCTTCGCTGCACTCCCTCGAGAGCAAGAACATCTTTCCTCAGAAAAGGAGACCAATACTGCACATAATATCCTAGGTGTGGCCTCACTAAGGCCCTGTATAATTGCAACAACACATTCCCGCTCCTGTACTCGAAACCTCTTGCAATGAAGGCCAACATATCATTTGCTACTTTACCTCCTGCTGCACTTGCATGCTTACCTTCAGCGACTGGTGCACAAGGACACCCAGGTCCCATTGCACACACCCCTCTCCCAATTTACAGCCATTCAGATAGTAATCTGCCGCCTTGTTTTTGCTTCCAAAGTGAATACCCTCACATTTATCCAAATTATACTGCATCTGCCATTGATTTGCCCACTCACCCAACCTAACCTGTCCAGATCATGCTGAAGGATCTCTGCATCCTTGTCACAGTTCACCCTTCCACCCAACTTGGTATCATCTGCAAACTTTGAGATGTTACATTTTGTCCCCTCATCCAAATCATCAATATATATTATGAATAGCTGGGGTCCCAGCACTGATCCCTGTGGCACTCCACTAGTTACTGTCTGCCAATTTGAAAAGCGCGCATTAATTCCTACTCTTTGTTTCCTCTTTGCCAGCCAGTTTTCTATCCATCTCAATGCACTTCCCCCAATCCCATGCGCTTTAACCTTGCACGATTATCTCTTATGCAAGACTTTGTTAAACGCTTTCTGAAAGTCCAAATATATCACAGACAAGCAAAAGCAGAGAAACCAAGAGAAATAATTGTTGATAGAAGGTATTTCAAATCTGCACAGATTTGTGAAAAGGTAAAAGAAAGCATTGGATATCTTGAAATTTTGTTAGAAGGTTGGAATTTCATTGAAGGAAATTCAAGAAATAGAAACATGGGGAATTTTCATAGCCAAGCGGAGGCGGGTTTCAGTCCATGCAGCGTGTGAAATTGATAATGGGTTGGGATTTCGATGCCATCCCGTCTTTTCCAGAGATATGTTCCAAGCCCAGTGGGGAATCCCTCTGGAGTCTGATGGGAGAGCAATTGAGCCAAGTAACAATGTACTTAAAAGCCTCTTTAACCCCGGATTACTACTTCCCCAACAGCACACACGTTCCAAGCTGTGTCAGCACCTCACTAGGGTCACATTTGAAATAGTTTCCTTAATTAAGCTGATAGGCTGGGAAGGCTTTAATCAGTTACACTGAGGATCTCAAGGCATGGCCAGTTGAGACTGCTATTAAAAGGATTTCTCTCTCAGAGAGTGCAATCACTGCCAGACAGTTGATTGCCAAATTCTTGCAAGCTTGTCGGGAGCTTCAGCTGATTTCCCTGATGCCAGCTTTCAACAAGGCCTGGGAGCAGCTTATGCAACTCTGCCGTCCGTGTCTGCTGAGGATAAGAGCAGAAACCACACCATCTTCAACAAACATTCAAATGGGAAATGCATCAGCAGCAGCTGCTTTCTCCTCTGTTGCATACCCTTCCACAGGGCAGATGGCATGGACCCTGAGGTTCAGCTAGAAGGAGCGACCCTCAAAACAGGGCCACTCAAAAGAGGATCAGCCCTGTTGGCATGTATGGACAGCAGTCCCTCAGCAGGCTCAGGCTCTCACAGCAGGTCTTTGATGAAATCTGCACTCATCTGTGTCAAGACCTCTTTCTCAGTGGATCAGGTTACCATGCACTGCCAGTGGATTGTCACTGGAGGGCCACTCACAATCCACTCCTAGGTCTTTGCTTCTCACCAAAAAATGTAAAAAATGTTACTTTCTTTTCAAAAGGTTATTGTTTTTGTGTTTCTTTCCCCATGGCAACCAGATTGCATGGGTCTGTCTCTAGGCAGAAGTTTAGCGTGAGTTCGCCATCCCCTGTCCCAAAGCATTTTGTTTCAATTTAAGGGAAAGGCAATATTTTGAAATCTAACTCCTGTAAAGTCCAACTTTTGTAACACTCACAAGCTTTGGAGAACTCACCTCATGCCCACCCCTCAGATCCAAAGCAGAACCTCCAGATAAGAGCGAAAGATCCTATTGAAAGGTTATGGTGGAGGGAGGCGAGGGGGTGAGGCATAGTGGCCTTCCAAGGTCTCCTGTTCATTCCTATCTGTCAAAATGAATGTCAAAGCTAAGGTGTCATGGAAGTATTGCTGTGATATGAAAATGGGAATTAAAACAAACAAACAAGCAGAATACCTATAAATATAGACTTCTCAAGCCTGAAGGACTGAACTCCAGGTTGATCTTGGAACTCTTGTCATTAGTAATACAAAGGGGAGGAAGTTATGTTTCGTTAGTATTTTGCCTGAATTGACTAATTGGTGGCCAGAGGGTACACTTGCCATCCAATTAAGGATGGCAGGAAGGCTCTTGAAGCTGGAGGGAAAATAGCACAGAAGTAGCCACAACCTACTGCTGCAAGTATGGGGGAGAGCAGGTGCTTCCATGTTGCGATGTGCTCTCAACACGTTTAAATCCTTTATAGTATAAAGTAACTATAACCGTGGCCAGGACAGGAGAGCTTTAAAGACATCCTGAAGCACTGGCTCTGCTGTGCCTCTGATGTCGTGGTGGGCCCGTTAGCCGACTGGATAATTGGATTTAATTAGCCTTTCATTTTCCTCAATTAGCTACCCACTGCTTTCAGATCAGCTCCTGATCTAGCCTCCAGTAAAATGTCCCTGGGCAGAGTGATGCCAGCAAACCAGCACGAGACTAGCAGCAGGAAATTCTGCTCCCACCCATCTCTGTTCCCATCCCCAACAGCTTGCGAAAATCCCGCCCGAGTCCTACTTGTACAAAGGTGATCATATCTGTAAGTGCTGCATTACAAAATACAGGGTTACAGAGGAATTCAGGACCATTCAATTAGATCATGGCTATTCTGTATCTCAACTCCATTTACCTACCTTTGATTCATATCCATTAATACCCAATTAAAAACCTGTCAATCTCAGTCTCAAAAAAAGTCAATTCAGCATCCACAAATTGGGAGAGAGAATTCCACAGTTATACTAATTTTTGTGTGAAGAAGTGCTTCCTGATTTCATTCTTGAATAGCCTAGCTCTAATTTTTATGTTTGTACTCCCTCATTCTGGATCCTTCCACCATAAGTCCTCTATAGTTGATCTAATCCTTTCATAGTTGTAAATACCTCAATTAGATAACCCCGCAACACTCTAAACTCAAAGGAGCAAAGCCGGAGTTTATAACCTATCCTCTTAACTTAACCCTTTATCTCTGGTATCATTCTGGTGAATCCATGCTGCATCCCATCCTAGGCCAATATTTCTTTCCTGAGATGCATGCCAAAACTGAACGCAGAACTCCAGATGGGGTCTGATGAAAGCTCTATACAACTGAAGCATAACTTCCTCCCCTTTGTATTCCATCCCCCTTGAGATAAAAGGCCAACATTCCATTAGCCTTTTTAATTACTTTCTGCAGCAACACATGCAATAACGTCTTTACGTCCCATATTGCAATGTCATTATTGGCACAAATTATAGCGATCCGATTCCACCCATTGGCTCTCGCTTCTTTTTAATATCCAGTACACCTGACCTGAGACACGTGCAGATTTCCAAGAGGCACAATCGGTATCAATGGATGAATAGTCAAATAGGTATTGTTCTTTGACATTTTTGTGTGACTTATAATCCCACGGGTGATCTTGACAATTTCAACAACAATGCGATCTTGGGATTTTGCCAGTTGGCCTAAAATTCGCAGATGTGACCTTCGCCCCAGTGAGATCACTAAACCAGATTTTACGTAAAGTGCCATTGGAGGTTTATTATTCGCTACAGGTTGATCTGAATAAAACATTGTTTTGTCCGAGGAGTAGAAAGAACTGACCACAGCATGATATGGAAAGTAAATTCACTGTGTGGAAATTCTCCCTATTGTACAGGGGACAATATGGATATAATTCCGTGCAACATTTGTTTATTCCACTTCAATCATTCCTGCTCTTAAACTGAATTCTAATCCTTTTAATGCAAAATAATATAACTCAATTGAAGAAAATAAACACAAGCCAAGGAGTACCACGAACTGTGTCATTTAATAGTGCAGAATTTGAGTATTGTTGAAAAAAGAGACATGCCAACAAAGTTCTTGTTTTTGCACTCACTAGGACAGCCGTGCAAGATCAACCAACAATAAATGGAACAGTAATTTATATTGTAAGAGATTGTTGATTGGTTGGCAAGTGGACTCTGATTGGTGGGGGCATTGCCACAGGGAATGCAGCAGAGAATAGTTAACTTGCCAGGCTTTTGTTTCAAATTCAAATCAGGCAGGTTGACTCTGATTGGTCAAGATATTGCCTTGGGGAATAAACCAGGGAAAGGCAGTTCCCGCAAGCTTTTGTTTAGTTGGATCACAACTAAATGCATAGACTTGCTCCTTCTGTCTGCAAAGCACAGCTCCCTGTGCATGAATATGTGTGGCTTCTCGCATGCATAAGTGAGACACATTGCAAGCCTGACTGATGTTCTTAAATTAGTTTTAGTGTCATTCCAAACAATCCATCTATTCAACCCTTCAAGCACCACCTGCCCCCATGTGGCAGAACCTGCAGATCACAGATTAGGTTTGTCAGCTATCTCAGAACCCATCAAACCAGAGTGGATGGAAGTTATCCCCCATCACGAGGGACTACCAAAGAAGGAGAATCGGGAAGCACCTACACCTCTGCACCAATTGACAGGGCGAAGAAGGACAGATAAACTGTTTTTCCACATGTGGCTGACTTCCCCCGGGTGGAAGTGCTGTCATTGACTGCACACGTATTGGCTTAGGGTGCTCCCTGTCATCAGCCTGACATCTTTACCAATTGGAAGAGTTTCTGTTGCCTCAACATACAGCTGGTTCTTGATGACGGGCAGTATTACATGTGGGTCTGTTCCCACAAAGAACATTCTTCTTAAGATCTCTAGTTAAAATCATTGATTTTTTTTCCTGCATTGCAGCCATATTTGTGATGAGATACTCAGCATCGATGTACCCTGCTATCTCCTTCCGCAGTTTCCTGATTGAATGTCTAGAAGGCTTTCGGCTTCCGTGGGAGAAAAAGGACATCCCTCCTCTTCATAGCCTGCACCAAGACTTCCAGTGCAACTTCAGAGAACCTTGCCACCCATTCTCCCACCTTTAGCTACTTATCAATAATGTTACGCAGTTTCTACAGCCCAAATATTTCCCTTAAAGAGAAGTTACAATCTGTATAGCTAGAAGAAACTCAAAGCTTTCATGAAAAGTTTTTAATGTCGTTCTTTAAAAAGACAAAAAAAATACATTCCCACCCCCAATCAGCATAGCATAGAGTGAATTATTTCCTTAACTCTTAACTATATGTACATGTCCTTATATATAATTTACCATGTTTCATAATGCCTTCCCTTTGAAATTTGCTGACTACCTTTAAGGAGTGACCTTACCTTTCCAATTGCTGTCTATAGGACGGCACAGTGGTTAGCACTGGCTTGGGTCACTGTCTGTGCGGAGTCTGCACATTCATCCCATGTCTGCGTGGGTTTCTTCTGGGTGTTTCGCTTTCCTCCCACAGTCTGAAAGACGTGCTGGTTAGGTGTATTGGCCGTGCTAAATACTCCCTCAGTGTCACCCGAACAGGCGCGGTGTGTGGCGATTAGGGGATTTTCGCAGTAACTTCATTGCGGGTGTTGATGTAAGCCTACTTGTGACACTAGTAAATAAACTTTGAAACTTTGATGATAGCCCAGGAGTTGGTCTCGTATCCGAATCATTGGAATCAGCCTGTGCTACTGCATTGATTGTTGCTGGGGTGGGTTGTCTAAACACTGCCCCTTCCTTGTACCCACCTTTGGGATGCAGGCCGATTTCTAGGCCAGAGGGTGTGATGCTCAATATACCTTAAAGTGACTGACAAAAGAATAGGATTGGGAGAGAGCAGAGAAATCTGTATCTTCACCCAACACCTTCACCCCCTCCTGATATATGTGGAAACCTAAATTTAACAAAAAACAGAAACGACAAAAACAAAAAAAAAACTGAAGTAAAAGCCTTCAGTTGTTCCTGTCTGTGACTAATGCGTTCAAGCAACTGATTTGTTGAGCCAGAAGTTATTATCTGGAGTTGACTCAGGTCAAGTGAAATGTTTTTATATATTTTTTGTTTAAGTACATTTATTGAACTGGACAACATTGCTTGGAGGGTTTTCACACAAAAAAAAAGTCTCTCTACCGCAGTTTACTGATGGGATTAACTTGGATCACCCACTTCTCTGAGTTTAATGAAATTCTCTCCTGTATTTTCATGTTTGGATGAGAATCTAAACTTATCTCATGCTAATTTTGTTATCCAGTGCCCTCTAGGGAGGTTAGATAGGCCGGAGTCCTCCTTGAGGGAAACATGCAGGGATGTAGTGAATTAAACATTCCTGAGAAATTACAAAGCCACAGCCCCCAGAGAATTTAGACATAAACTGGCTCCAGACTAGCTGCCTGAGACCTTAGTCACCTTTTCAGCACTTCTTTGACACAGTCACCAATCAAAGCGGGGTCTCGTTGGTCAACGGGGAAGGTAGCAACGGGGGAGGGGGGGGGGGTGAGGAATGGGGTGGAATTCTGGGAGGTCTGCAGGTTTTTCAATAATTCAGCCAAGTTTATATGTTGTAAAGGTCAAGCCCTTGTCAAGAGTTATGGTGCATGGGAGACATTTCTGTCGCAAATTATGGCAAAAGGTAATAAATTAATTTGATAGTGATAATTATAGCATTGTGAGATCAAAGTTCTGAAAGTAGCACAAAATGGCACAAAATAATAAGAAAATTATAATGAGTAAAGGGTAAAAGTCACAATCCATATAGTTATAAAAATAAGAAGACTTTCATGAAAACTTTTAATGTCTTATACTTTAAAAAGGCAGAAAATATAGATACCCTCCCACTCAGCATAGCAAATGGAGCATAATTTCTCCAGCTCAGAACTATATGTGCAGCCACTTGTATACTTAATTTACTGCAGTGAGGGGCAACGTGATACATTTTGGTAGGAATAAAGAGGAGAGGCAGTATAAACTAAAGGGTACAATTTTAAAGAGGGGGAGGAACAGTCTGACCAGGGGGTAAATGTGAACACATTGTTGAAAGGAGGGGCAGGTCAGGTTGAGAAAGTGGTCAAAAAAGCATACAAGATCCTGGGTTTTATATATAGAGATATAGAGGACAAAAACAAGGAAGTTTCATAGAATCCCTGCAGTGCCGAAAGAGGCCATTTGGCCCATTGAGCCTGCACCGATAACAGCCCCACCCAAGTCCTATCCCTGTTTCCCACATATTTACCCTGCTAGTCCCCGACACTAAGGGGCAATTTAGCATGGCCAATCAGTCTAATCTGCACATCTTTGGAGTGTGGAAGGAAACTGGAGCAACCGGAAGAAACCCATGCAGACACGGGGAGAACATGCAAACTTCATACTGACAGTTACCCGAGGCCGGAATTGAACCCAGGTCCCTGTTGCTGTGAGGCAGCAGTGCCATCCCACTGTGCCACAGTGAACCCACTATGCCACCGTGAACTTTTATCCGATGCTAGACATTGCACTTTAGGAACAATGCGAAGGTTTTAGGAAGAGAATTTATGGGAATGGTTCCAGTTACATGGATGGATTGAAGAAGCTGGGGTTCTCCTTCGAGAAGAGAGGGTTGAGAGGAGATTTCAAAGAAGTGTTCAAACTCATGAGGGATATAGATAGAGAGAACATTTTTTCATTGGCAGAAGGGTCAAAAATCAGATGGCACAAATTTAAAGTGATTGGCAGAAGAGCTAAAGGTGACATTGTGAAAAGGTTTTTTTATGCAGCAAGAGGTTATGACCTGGAACGCACTGCTTGAGACTGTGGTAGAGGCGGATTCAATCGGGGCTTTCAAGAGGAAATTGGATAAACACCTGAAGTGAATCATAGAGTAGAATGAGACAGCACAAAGGAGGCCATTCTTCCCATCTGCCTGTGCTGGCTCTTTGAAAGAACTATCCAATCAATTCCACTCTCCTGCCCTTTCCTCATTGCCCTATAATTTTTCACTTCAAGTATTTGCTTCCAGTACATTATCCGAAATGTTTTAAAAAATGGAAAAATATTCTTCAGAAACAATAAAAAATGTGGGGAAAAGATTGCTGAGCTACAGGAAAAGGCGAGGGAGTTGAACTCGATGAGATGCGCCTGTAGGGAGCCCAAATCGGTAGGGCCAGCTAGCATGACATGGACGTTGCTCCTTACTTTGCCATACAAGACCTCCATTTGCCTTGTTCCACCTCCAGGGTCTTTTAATTTGATTTGATTTATTATTGTCGCTTGTATTAGTATACAGTGAACAGTATTGTTTCTTGCACGCTATACAGACAAAGCATACTGTTCATAGGGAAGGAAAGGAGAGGGTGCAGAATGTAGTGTTACAGTCATAACTGAGGTGCAGAGTCTTCCCAGGAGCTGCCTGCCCTAATTGACAAGGCCACCTTCTGCCTTTGCTGCTCGTAAGAAGTTTAACAACACCAGGTTAAAGTCCAACAGGTTTATTTGGTAGCAAAAGCCACACAAGCTTTCGAGCCTCGAAAGCTTGTGTGGCTTTTGCTACCAAATAAACCTGTTGGACTTTAACCTGGTGTTGTTAAACTTCTTACTGTGTTTACCCCAGTCCAACGCCGGCATCTCCACATCATTGCTGCTCGTGTCAGGCAGGCAGCTCCTGCCTGCTTGAAGTGTGCTGTGCCTTTAATTGGGCGCCAGGTTCACCTCCTGACCAATATGGCAATTTACATTTAAAGATGTCGTCACAAGAGCAATGCAGGTCGGGCACAATGTCAGAACCAGGAATTCACCCACATCCTGCATTGAAAATCCAATCCCCTGTTTGAAAGTATTTTTATTCAAATTAAATACATTTCTAAACCAGTTACAAATGAATAAGCATTATTGACATAACAAAAGTCAATTTTCCCACCATGATAATGATGATATTGGCTCCTTTTCAACTCAAAATTACATTTAGACGCCACTACTGTATTACACAAAATTTCCCAAAGTTTCTTTTTTTTAAAAAAATCATTTAGTATTTAATCTCTTTTAGATATCCCAGTAGGGCAGCAGTTAACAGCTGTTATACCCAATATGGTCCGTTCCCAATCTGAGCCAGCGCTGTCTGAGTAGGATGCTGGAGTGAACGATAACAGTTTTACTTTTGTACATACAGCTGTTGCAAATGTGCTGGATTTATTGCGCCTAAGCTTCTGTTTACTGCAATTTTAAACAATGTTATGTGGCTATTGTTCAGTTTTTGGACTGACGCGATTTCATTTAATTTGTAGTTAAAATCATTCCAAGAGTTAATTAAGGAATATTTAGTTTGAAGTGACCCTAATGATGCTCGGAAGATTATGTGCATGTTTTCATTGCCCTTTCCTCCAATTCCGCTTCAGGCTGTAACCAAGGGGGTAAGTGAGTAATCCACCCTGCTGTTCCTCATTGTTACTGCATCTTCCTGGAACTCTATCCTTGCTGCTTGTTTCATCCTATGCATTTACTGTGGGAAGAACCGGACTTCCCTGAAAAGTACAACTGCAAACCCAACTAGTGAGGGAACCAAGGAGATTAAAAGCAAATTACTGCGGATGCTGGAATCTGAAACCAAAAGAGAAAAGGCTGGAAAATCTCAGCAGGTCTGGCAGCATCTGTAAGGAGAGAAAAGAGCTGACGTTTCGAGTCCAGATGACCCTTTGTCAAAGCTCAAAGGCATAGCAAATGGGAGATATTTATACTGTGGGCTGAGGGAATGAAAGAATGAGTCATAGCCACAAAAACAAGGGGAAAGGCTGCTCGTGGCAGCCCATAGAGAGAATGGGAGGTGTAAATGGCCAAACGGCAGAGAAGCTGAAATCAGAGGGTAAACTGTGACAGATGAAGATGTGGGGGGAGGGGGGAGATGGATGGGAGAGAGGTAAAATTGAAAAAAGGAGAAAGGGGAAGCAAAGGGGGGAGAAAAGGCAAGGAAAATGGGAATAAAATAGAGGGAAAGAGTGGGGGGAGGGAAGAAAAATAAAGAAAGGCAATAAAGAGATAAAAATTAGACAACAGTAAAAAATTGAATAAAATGAAAACAAAGGGGTCAAGGTGGGGTAGAGCTAATCATCTGAAGTTGTTGAATTCGATGTTGAGATCGGAAGGCTGTAACTTGCCTAGCTGGAAGATGGGGAGCTGTTCCTCCAGTTTGCAGATTATTTTGTGCATTTTGTCTACCTTTAGTCCGGCAATTGTCCAAGGCAGGACGACTCACCAACCTTTGGTTGAAGTTCCAAGCACAGACATGCTTGAGGATTAATCTCACAAACCCACCATAAGGCAATATAAAAGGAAGCATTAGGAATTGGATTAAGATTTTATATCTTCGCTATTGCCTAGTTTGCTTGGTTTCTCTGGTCCCACTTTCCAAGCAGTTGATAACATTGTTGCTGGTGGGACTAAAATGGGAACCGCGTAATCTTGTATTAATACTGAAACCCTGCGACAGCACAGACACAGGCTGAACTCAATTGTATAATTAACTGCATACTCACCTCATCGCAAAGCCCTCCAGCAGTGTAACTTCATTCTCTAAGCGACGGAGGTTTACTTTGCAGCTCCACACCTCCCTCCAGATGCCAATTCTGCAGATCAACTTGAAGATTTTTCACACTCCCCTGTTATAAGTAGACTGATTAACTGTCTGACTGGTTAAATCGCCCAATTCAGAGCACAGCGTGAGCAAATGAAGCAGGAGATGGTATTGAGGGGAGCTGGATTGGATTCTGTACGATCACAGCAAATGGCCTGTAAAAACCACAGCTAACCCACTGGCTACATTAAGAGCATCTCAGCCTAATGTTCAAGTCTGGGTCCAAATAGTGTACTTTTTCTTGGCCATCAATATTTCCATTACTAACATGACGTTTTGGAAAAGGATCAATTCAAGTTATTCAATTTTTAAGTTCATATTAAGTTTTTTAAGTTTATTCATTAGTCACAATTAGGCTGACATTAACACTGCAATGAAGTTACTGTGAAAATCTTATAGTCACCACACTCCAGTACCTGTTCGGATACACTGAGAGAGAATTTAGCATGGCCAATGCACCTAACCAGCATGTCTTTCGGACTGTGGGAGGAAATCAGAGCACCCGGAGGAAACCCACGCAGACACGGGGAGATCGTACAGACAGCCACCCAAGCCAGGAATCGAATCCAGTTCCCTGGCACTGTGAGGCAACAGTGCTAACCACCATGTCAGCATTGCCTTTCTTTCACTGAAGCTTATTTTCAAATGTTCTGAAATCTATTATTCTGTTAAGAAAATAGCGGAGACATTTTTTTAAAAATGCACATGGCGTAGTTATTTTTAATAGACTTGGGCTGAATCTTCAGCGATTCCATCAAAAAGAGAAGTTGTATTGGTGGCTCTTGCATTTGCCTCTGTCAGTGAAACCCCTTCCAGTATAAATTGAACCGATTTGCTGTGATGCATGCAGCACTTCTGTTTAGATGTGTCTTTGTTTGACTTGTGGAAATTCTTCCAAAGGTCTCTGAGGATGATTGCGTTGGCCTCATTTTACAATTACATTCCATGTGGAAGATAGTAACAGTCATATAGTGTAACAGGCATTATTGCTGGCATTAAAGCAAAATACTGCAGATGCTGGAATCTGAAACAAAAACAGAAAATGCTGGAACATCTCTGCAGGCCTGACAGCGTCTGTGGAGAGAGAATAGAGCCAACATTTCGAGTCAGGATGACTCCCCGTCAGAGCTATTTCTGGCAGTGTGCTGAAGTCAATTCTTAAGATATTAAAATTGTTTGTACAGTACATTGACTAGTTTCTGTGGCTGTTCCAAATGGGGAGAAACAGTTCTGTTAGTTCATTGTCATTAACATAGTTTATAGTAAAAAAATCAGGTTTTTAAAAATCATGTAAAAGGTAAAACTGTTCAGGAATAATTTATGGTCTGATCTATACACTCACGCTAAAATGAGGAGTAATTAATTTAGCACTGGTTAGCACTGCCTCACAGTGCCAGGGACCTCGGGTGACTGACTGTGTGGAGTCTGCACGATCTCCCCATGTCTACGTGGGTTTCCAGGTGCTCCAGTTTCCTCGCACAGTCCAAAGATGTGCAGGTTAGATGCATTGGCCATGGTAAATTGCCCCTTCGTGTCAGGGGGTTTTAGTAGGGTAAATATGTTGGGTTATGGGGATAGGGCCTGGTTGGAATTGTTGTCAGTGCACACCTGTTGGGCCAAATGGCCTCTTTCTGCACTGTAGAGATTCTATGATTCTATGAATATGCAGGATAAATTGACAAACTGCACTGGACCAGTGATATTTACCCCTCATGCTACGTTGCTGAGAAAAATATGATTAATTTAGTGACACAAATATACTAAAGGAGGTGATTGGAAGATGGTCTATTCCTCAGCTACAGGGAGCTAAATCTAATCGTAAACTTAGTCCTTTCACCTGTTACAGTGAACTATTGCAAATGATTCTCTGTGGCTTTTGTCTATGCTCTGTTTTTACTCAGGCTCCAGAGATGCCTTGGCATTCTTTGACACCATTATTTAATGATGCTCTGGATTCAGTTCAAGTGTAAATCCCCTCTCATCTCATTCATAATTGAAGTGCCCTTTATGTATTTGTGAATATGAATTCAGAATTACATCAGTAGCAAGGTTAATACAAAGGGTTGAAAGATGTCAGTGACCAAGCACTCCCTTTTGTAATGACCTCAACGAGGCTGATGAGGTGGGTCTCTTGGAGTATGAGCTCCCTGATTGAGGTAATGATTGCCTGCCTTCTCAGGGAGTCTCACCTGCGTATATAATGAGGACACTCCGGATTCTGACTTTGTACCTGAAGCACTCTTAGGAGTGGAGATAAGTTTTTAAATAGAAGGAATCTGGTGAAGGGGCTTCTGATGAGTTATTTAACCTTTCTCCTGGTGACTTGTATAAATAAGATGTGCGAGTTAGATTGATTGGCCATGCTAAATTGCCCTTAGTGTCAGGAGGACTAGTTAGTGTAAATACATTGGTTATGGGGATAGGGTCTGGGTGGGATTGTGGTCGGTGCAGACTCGATGGACCAAATGGCCTCCTTCTGCACTGTACAATTCTGAGTGTAACACAGCACTTCACCCTATTTGGGTGAAGTCCTCAGAGAATTTCTGGGATAAGTGTTGAAGGAGTGTTGGTTAAATCCTTCAACTGGTCCAAGAAAATCTTCAAAAGTCCAATTCAAATTTGCAGCAGCAAGTGAAACAGTGAAAGGAAAAGGTGAGATACCCTTGAGTAGCCCTCAAGATGATCAGCTGTTTACTCCGTTCAGTGGTTGCTATTAGGAGAGGGTGTCAGTTCAAGTGCCGGCCAGCAAAACCACATGCAACTTCTTTAATGAGTGTCCACAAGTAACTTAAATGGTTTAACAACCCTCCAGGAGGCCATTCCTTATGCTTCAACTCCTTTACCAAGATGGTATCGTACCCTCAACATGTGCAAAACCTTGGCTGCAGCTCAAGATGGGCCTCTTGACCAGCTCAGAGACTCTTTAAAATTTAATTCGATCGAATGTAAAAGCAGGCAAGTTATTCTAAAGTTTATAATTGTTATAGCTGGATAATTTTCCAGTTCTGGGCACCGCACTTTATGAAGGTCTTAGAATGTGTGCAGAGTTCATTTACTGGAATGGTATTAGGAATGAAAGACTGCAGTCACATGGGGAGATTAGATCAGCTGGAGTTGTTCTCCAAACAGCAGAGAGGGTGAAGGAGAGATTTGGTAAGACATGTTCAAACCCATGAGTGGTTCCGGTCAAATAAATAAAGAGCAATCGTTGTGGTTTTGGTTAAATAAATAAGGATCAATAGTTGCCAGTGGGTGAAGTTTCAGTAACTGGAGGACAGAGGCACATGAGGCCAGATTTTCCGGCCGTGTTCGCTCCGAGGTCGGAAAATCCTACCTGAGGTCATGGTCTGTGTCCCGTCCACTACAATTCCCGTGGTGGGTGAGTGGGTAAAATTCCACCCTGGTAATTGGTAAAAGAACCAGAGGCAACATGAGGGGGAAAAGATTATGTGGTGAGTTGTTATATTATAGAGCACAATGTCTGAAAGAGTCACAGATTCCATTATAACTTTCAAAAGAGAATTGGTTATACGCTAGAAGTGAAAAGAAAATGCAAGGCTATGGAGAAAGAGCCAGGGAATAAGACTACTGTAATTGATTGGTTCTGTCAAGTAGCCAATACAAGCACGATGGGCTGAATGTCATCCTTCTGTATAATCCTATGAAATGCTTTTCATGGCTAGCCTTGGGGCTGCACCAGCTTCACCACAGTAACCATAGTGGAAGCCACTTTAACCTGCATAAATGTGCCATCGATGAAGTTAGAGGAGGAGCAGCTTGGAGAGTTCCCCCACTTCGACCCCCGACACCTCACAATATTTGCATTTAATATTTAATGTGGGCGGCGCAGTGATTAGCACTGCTGCCTCACAGCGCCGGGGACCCGGGTTCGATTCCCGGCTTGGGTCACTGTCTGTGCGGAGTCTGCATGTTCTCCCCGTGTCTGCGTGGGTTTCCTCCGGGTGCTCCGGTTTCCTCCCACAGTCTGAAAGTCGTGCTGGATAGGTGGATTGGCCATGCTAAATTCTCCCTCGGTGTACCCGAACAGGCGCCGGAGTGTGGCGCCTGGGGGATTTTCACAGTAACTTCATTGCAATGTTAATATAAGCCTACTTGTGGCACTAACTAATAAACTAATGATCTGAGAAGGAAGGGGTGAGGGTGATTGTGTGAAATAACAGCTACAAAATACAATACTAGAAACTTTACTGCAAGTTACTTGTATTTGCCTAAATATGATATCCAAAGGCAGGTTTGTATTGCATTGATAATAGTGTTTTTCTTAAAATAAATTGAAAAACCCACAACATTAACATTCGAATGTAAAGAATTTAAAACTGACCAGCAGCACCAAACCCTAGAATGGGTCAGAATCTATCACCAAAAGAAGTGCCCGCTTTGTGAAAAGACAAAGGTGCATTTGAAATCGCCGTGTCAAATGTCATGTGACACTGAGTATGAGCAGGAAGGTGGGAATGAGTGAACTTTTGCCTCCGTTGTGCAGCCCATCAGAGAATAACTGGACCAAATCAACTGAGCAGATGTGTAAGGATGTGGAAGGTTGAATACCTTTCACACAGAGGCCTTTGTGTTCTGGGCATGATCTGACATTATGATGGGATGCAATAGGCCTCAACTTTGCAGCAATTACTAAGCCATTATCACGCTACAACACAAGATCGTTTTTCTTCTGATTTGGGCTGTCACCTGTTCTTCATTTACCAGTCAATAACCATTAATTATCCTCTGCAGAAGTTTAAACAAAGCGTCCCTCCTGTTAAAACCAGTAAACCATTCAGTAATGATAAATAAACTGAAAACTGCAGGGGACCACCCCCCCCCCGCCCCCCGCCTTCCAACAGCACCGTTTAATGCCTGGAGTCCTATATGATGGGAACTACAAAAGGAAATACCTAGAAATTGGAAGGTCAAGGACCCGATGAGGTCAAATTCTAGGCTGCAGAAGGAGCAAAATCAGAATTTCTATTGCAGTCGTGAAGTTACTTGTAGATTTGTCATCTGCAGGCTGAATGTACGCGTTGTGAATTTGTGGATCTGAAAAACTAGACTAAGATTTTAAACAATAACATAAAATATTAACATTTGTCATTGCGTTTGAAGAATAGTTTTCTTTGTAAAATTGAATGATTACCAGATTTTATCAATCTTGCTTATCATATTACTCGCATTATTATTTGCTTTTATAGTTCGTCTTTGTGACGACTGAAGGAATTATTAACTCAAACTGGGACATGGTTCCATAGGCACCAGCAGCCACCCACTACCTCACGCACTTGACCATTCTTCATGTGAACCTTGACAGTAACTATTGACAGGCGACTCAGTTACGCAGGGCATCACATCCAATTGCAATCCTACCTCATCCTAGTGTCAGCTGCGTCTTGGTGATAGCGCACTTGTCTTTGAGCTAGGAGGTTGTGGGTTCAAATCCCAAGCCAGATGCTTAAGCAGAAAATCCAGGCTGTCAGTGCAGTACTGAGTGAGTGATACGTTGATATTTATATCCATCATTATCTAACATAATTCACTCGTATTTCAAATACCGATGCTGGCATTGTTTGAATCATGAGATGAAGCAAAGGACTGTGCATTTTTATGCAAAATAAATTCATTGGGCAGAATAAATTAATATTAAATGCATGTTTTTCATTATTCAAATGATAGTACATGTTGATAGATTATGACAACATTTATCTAATTAATTAATTGTACCTGATAAAATTAGCTACATTATTTCAGATGATGAAAAAAAACTCTTGGATTAACTGTTTATCAAATTCAATTTTACTTAGTTTTAAGCTTTGATCTATTTTCCTTGCACTATTTTTCAACTTTTAATTAAAACAAAACTCAGCAAGATAGCTACATGTTGGATTTGGGGATTAATATAAGCCGGTAGAGAAGGTTTTTTTTAGGAATTTGGAATTTTTTTAAAGTGTTTTTCTTTCTGGTTTTCAAATCAAATTGAGGTCAGTTGTCATTCTGAGGTTGGCCACGGATGAAGCAAGATGTCACCTTCACATTCCCTTCTCCTGGCAGGTCTCGCAACCAGCTGCCTCTATTCTCAGGTCCTCGTGTACCCAATATCATCTATGATTTGTGCTGTGGAAGAGAGGCGGGAATGATTGCAGGCATGTGACGTACCAATTGTGCTCCCATGAGTTGCCACAAAACATTGGTGGCAGAGCCTCAACTGAAATTAGCAAGTGGTTTGAGTTTGGAGAAATCAGAGAGTGACAAAGGATCTTGTAACTAATCTTTCCTTCATCGCGAACCAGTGAAAAACATCCAAAAGGGTGTCTGGTTAAAAGAAAATCCTGCTAATGGCTTTATCAGTGTATTGCACAGGCGGTTTGGGAGAGATAGAATTCACTGTTTGGGAGCGTACAAAATATAAAACTATTTTTAACAATGGATGGCGTTTGAAAAATATGAAGTTTTTATCTGAATTAAAGGGCAGTTCAGCACTTTTTAAATAAATTATTCATAGTTATTTTCCCTTGGAATGGTCTTTTGCTTCAACTTTCAGTGTACTGTGAGAGAAATGGTGTGGAGATGCTGGTGTTGGACTGGGGTGGGCACAGTAAGAAGTCTCACAACACCAGGTTAAAGTCCAACAGGTTTATTTGGTATCACGAGCTTCCGGAGCGCAGCTCCTTCATCACCTGACACGAAGAGACTGGGAGAACGTGCAAACTCCACATAGACAGTCACCCGAGGCCGGAATTGAACCTGGGTCCCTGGCGCTGTGAGGCAGCGGTGCTAACCACTAGTGCTAGCCACCATGTCGTCCCAGATGGACCTGAGGAGCACAAAATGTGGGAGTTGAATTCTCCTTCAAATGCTATAGCGAAAGACTAATCAACTTGAATAAGGTGCTGGAAATTTTGATGAATTAAACTTAAATAGGATAAGACGGATACAAATGAGGACGGCTATCCCGTCCATCGTACTCCATGGTCTGAATTCTCTGCCTGTCGGACGCACGCATATGGCAGAAGCAGACACCAATCGAGTTCCTGGCAAAGGTCGGCCTGGGAGTGCAATTTCACGCTGACTGGCCAGTTAATGTCCATCCAGCATGAAATGCGCCCTCTGAAAGGCTGAGTGCTGCCAGGCAGGCGGGAAGAGGACGGGCTACAGGAAAAGGGGGGTTGAGGGCTGGCGCTTCTAATGTGCTCCCTTATTGGGGAGAGTCACTACAGAGCTGTCTCAGCAAGCTGCTGACCACTGAAAAATAATTTGTGAAGGAAACACTATGCTTCAAGTACCTGGGCAATACAATCAAGCACAGACCTCAGTCCCCAGACACATTCGTTAGTCTTGTTTTCAGCCCAGCTCAGCCCAAACCCCATTCACCGCAGTGGCACGAGAGGATCCCAGCCGTGGACAAGGTCGGAGGTTACCGCCGCAGGGTTACGCTGTAAAATATCTCTGCTTATTTCTTGGTGGAATTACATTAAAGATGAAGTTGTGTGGAGTAATAATAAGAATCAAGATAACCTATGATTCCACGAGTTCCAGCTGGCAGTAATTGATAATGTGTAAACTCCACATTTCATCTTGTAAATCTGAAGTTCGACTTGAGTTATTACTTTTTATGCAATTATTTACCCCAGATTACCTGTACAGGAAATGAAAAAAAGGCAGGGAATTTTTATAAAGAAAGCAAAAGTAGTTTTGGGCGCTGGGTATTAAAAAACTGAATGGTACCTTTTATACAGAAATAAACAAGAAATACAGAATATACAAAGCAATATTTTATGGCATTTTTGGCCCATGAATATTGGTTACTCACTTCAGTTTTGGGGTAAGGTCCATATGCGAAGCATGAAGAAGTGTAGTTATACCTTATACTTTTGCGAGCAAAGACTGCTTTTTCACATGGCAGAGAATGCTAGCCCGAGTAGTCTCCTTTGTCTATACTAGGCGGCACGGTGGCACAGTGGTTAGCACTGCTGCCTCACAGCTCCAGGGACCTGGGTTCGATTCCCGGCTTGGGTCACCGTCTGTGCAGAGCTTGCACCTTCTTCCCGTGTCTGCATGGGTTTCCTCCGGGTGCTCCGGTTTCCTCCCACACTCCAAAGATGTGCGGGATAGGTTGATTGGCCATGCTCAATTGCCACTTAGTGTCCCGGGATGTGTAGGTTAGAGAGATTAGCTGGGTAAATATGTGGGGTTACGGGGATACGGTAGGATTGTTGTCGGTGGGATGGGGGCCAGATATCCTCCTCCTGCACTGTAGGGTTTCTATGATTCTATAATTCTCTCGCTATGGCCCAGAACTAGCTGCTATAGTGTGCAATGAAAGGGTTGTTGATATGCACTTCTGGAAGCTGAGTTTATACAAGCTATGATGAGTTTCCTTATTTTCTCTTTCTTCCATTGAGAGTTCAGCCAAGTCATAGTGCACACAATACCAACTGAATGCCGGTAAAATGAAGATGAGATTAGAGTAAACCTGTCAGTGTTGGCAAGTTAGATGCAATGTGTATGTTAATGGCCGAAAATCAGCCATACTCTGGTGCTGATTCCTGACAAATTGTGCGTCTCTGTATACGTCCATCACTGACATCCCTTAGAATGGAGTCCAGTTTTTGGTAACTTCAATCCATGTGCCTGCTGACCTTTGCATGAGCAGTGTTGTGATCTTAATCTGAAATCATGAAGTATGACTTTGCGAAAGGCACCACAGATGATTTACTCCAATCTCTTCTCTCCTATTACTAGGCCATGTGGTTAATGGTGCAACAGGATGAACCAGAGGATTTCATCATAGCTACAGGAGAGGTGCACAGTGTTCGAGAGTTTGTTGAAAAGGCCTTCAAGTACATTCAGAAAACCATTGTGTGAGTATCAAAATGTGCCACAAACAATTGACTCATGGATCCTGTATTTCTAAGTTAGTCTCTCATCTCACCATGTTTTTATGCCTGCATTATAAAAGGATCTAAAAGTAACGTGTAAACAGATGTAAAGGGCGATCTTACCAGCCGTTCACGCCTCGCTCCCGCTGCAGCGAAGACCGAGAATTTGGCACCCAGCGAAATCTCCGTTCACTGCAGCAGGATGGGAAAATCCCGCCGGCATGAACGGTTGCAACATTTTAGCCATAGTTTATAATCTCTCATGAGATGCCAAATAACACCAACATTTCAAGCTAGTAGATTATGAAGAGTTGTTCTCAAGTTTTGTACTTTGCAGAAAGTTACATAGAATTGGAATGAATGAAAATTTTGAGCATTCAATGTTATTGCGTGGAGTTGAAAAAATGATTTAAAAAAAATTCATGCATGGCTGGGCGTCGTGGGCTAGGCCAGCATTTATTGTCCATCCCTAATTGCCCTTGAGAGGGTGGTGGTGAGCTGCTTTCTTTAGCTGCTGCAGTCCACATGGTGTAGGTACATCACAGAGCAGCTAAGGAGGGAGTTTCAGGATTTTGACCCAGCGACAGTGAAGGAACGGCAGTATATTTCCAAGTCAGGATAGTGTGGGGATTGCAGAGGAACCTCCAGGTGATGGTGTTCCCATTATATTACAAGATAACACAACACAGGAAATAGAAGCAGGAGTCGGCCACCAGGCCCTTCAAGCCTGCCCCACCATTCAATACGATCATGGCTGACCTCTGCTGGCCTGAGCTCCCTTTCTGAGCCATTTTCCTATAGCCCTCTGTTCCTCGATCTATCAAATATTTAGCTACCTCAACTTTAAACACTTGGAATGATTCAGCCTCCATTACCCTTTGGGTCAGAGAATTTCATAGATTCACTACCCTCTGCGAGAAGAAATTTCTACACACCTCAGTTTTAAATGACTGGCCCTTTATTTTGCAGCTATGTCCTGTTGTTCGAGACTCTCCCACTCATAAAAACATCTCACCATCTACCCTGTCAAGCCCCCTCAGGATCTTATATGTTTGAGTAAGGTCGCCCCGCATTATTCTAGACTCCAAGGATTACATTCCCATCATATTACGTCCCCACCATATTATGTTTCCATTATATTGCAGGATTTGATTTAATTTATTGTCACGTGTATTGGGATACAGTGAAAAGTATTGTTGCTTGTGCACTGCACAGACAAAGCATACCATTCATATAGTACATAGGGAGAAGGAAAGGATAGGGTGCAGAATATAATGTTGTAGTTAAAGGTTGGGTGAAGAGAAAGATCAGCTTAGTATATGATTGGACCATTCAAATGTCTGATGGCAGCAGGGAAGAAACTGTTCTTGAGTTGGTCAGTATGTGTTTTCAAACTTCTGTATCTTTTTCCTGACGGAAGAAGGTGGAAGAAAGCATGTCTGGGATGCGTGGGTTCCGTGATTATGCTAGCTGCTTTTCTGAGGCAGCGGGAAGTGTAGGTGGAGTTAATGGATGGGAGGCTGGTTTACATGATGGACAGGGCTACATTGACCGTACTTTTATCATTGTTTGGATTATAATTCAATGTTGGATCCAGTTACATCTGTGCTAACAGGGAAGGAACATAGCTTGAGTGTGATACAGCTCACGTAAACCAGTCTTCAGACTTCTGCATTGGCCCAGTAATCTTAATATAACATATGGGTCATCATGATTTTTAAACTTTGAGTTGATGATATATGTTTGCCTGTTGCTAATATTTATTTTTTGATCTTTATTTCATTTATATTAACGTGAAGTGAATCCTTTTAGTTCCATTCAGGCTAGGAACAGATTACTCAGAAGTACAGGCAGAATGTTCCACACACACTTTCTATGATTTATTAATTCTAGCAGTAATGTCCTCAAAACCAACTAATAATTATTTGATCATTCCTATGCAGTCTGGAGTGTTATTTTTATAAGTACAAGACAGCCATATATTAAGGCAATAAAAAAATCTACCATGGACTGTACAAGGCAATTGGGTACAGTTAGTTGGATTGAAAGACGACACCATTAGGTTGAGTCCTTCAGTTGAACTCCTTGCACTCAATTCCCCAGTACAGTGTACAGTGAGCCTCTGTATTGCTATTCATTCACAGGTTATTTTAAAAAAATAAGTTAAGTCTCAAGTTTGTTTTTACTTTGGGGGAAATACTTTTGAGTGCAAGTGTGGCAGACGTTTTCCAAGGATTGTTAGAGCAGAATTAGGAATGGGTTTATTGTCACTGTTGAGATATAAAGGGGTTAGTGGGGTGATGGGGTGCGGGTAGGGGGCAGAATTAGTGTCCCACGGTGTACCAAATCATCTTGTGAGGCTGCATTTTATTATATTCCATTCAACCAGAATTTTAAACAAGGGGAACTTTTCTTCCAGATCATTCTATCTTCCATAGTGACTCGCTCATCAACTCTGGGGTTCCCTGGGCTCCTCCACCTGCAAACTTTTTAAAAATTCAACCTGATTAACCCTCAAAAGGACAGTCAGTTAGAATTAGAAGAATCCTATTAACCCTGTTCCTCTCACAGAAGAAGAAGCTAGGAGCAGGAGGAGGCCACTTGGCCCCTTGAGCCTGCTCCGCCATTCATTACGATCATGGCTCCACAGCCGCTGTGTTTTTGCAGCATTTTCTATTTTTTAATTTCAAATCTGCAGCGTTTTGCCTTTGTTCTAGGTTTTAAGGCAGAGTTGTCCCAGTAATTGGCAAAATCCGATTTTGGACAGGGGATAGTGGTGTTTGACCGCCGAGGCCAATGGTGACCTCTTTTGAAGTTTAGTTTAAAGTTCATTAGTGTCACAAGTAGGCTTACATTAACACTGCAATGAAGTTACTGTGAAAATCCCCTGGTCGCCACATTCTGGCACCTGTTCGGGTACACTGAGGGAGAATTTAGCACGGCCAATGCGCCTAACCAGCACATCTTTTGGACTGTGGGAAGAAACCGGAGCACCCGGAGGAAACCCACGCAGACATGGGGAGAACGTGCAGACTCCACACAGACAGTGACTCAAGCTGCGAATCGAACCTGGGTCGCTGGCGCTGTGAGGCAGCAGTGCTAACCACTGTGCCACCGTGCAAACACATCGCCGGGGTGAAGAAAATGGCCAGGCTAATAGAAAAACATGTCAAAGTTGAGATATTTAGCTTGAGCTCAATTGACACGCTTGGAGTCAGGCTAAACAAGCAAGTGTGCCCACTCTAGCAGCACAAATTTCTGCTCTATGTTTAAACCCTCATGCGCAGACTTCCAAATCAGATGAGGGCTATGGTGCTGCCGAACAACTGGGCAGCCTCTCCCTTTTGTTGTGTGCCAGTTTGTCCTGCATGAATACAGGCAGAGAGCGTGTAAGCAGGACACCTGCCAGGCCATATGGTAAGGATGCCAGCCATGTGTGGGTGGCGAATGGTGCCATGAAAGGATGAGAAGCGGGGAAATGAAGGAACAGTGAGTGGCGGTGTCCTTTGAGCTGTCAGAATGTGGCGACTCGGGGAATTTCACAGTAACTTCATTGCAGTGTTAATGTAAGCCTACTTGTTATACTAATAAGTAAACTTTCAAACAAAAACCTTCAATCTGTGCTGCCATCACCCTCCCCACTTGGACTAGGTTCCCTTTCATCCCCTCTCTCTAGCACAGTTGCCTTTGCTCCGGAATCACATGCCAACCACAAAGAAGCCACTGTGGAGACTTGCCTATGACTCTCCCCAAATCTATGGAGCGTCTTCCTCGCATTGCCATCCTCACAAGCACAGTGCTAAGTTGTGTGCACTCACCTCCGAGTACCCATCGAACTTCAGGTTGGCAGAGGCACACTTTTAAAGGCACTCATGAATCACGTGGTTCTGAAGTCCCGCCGACATGGGATTAAATTTGACATGGGGGAGTGGGGGTTGATTACAGCATGTGGCTATGATAATATAATAACTCCCGGATTTGGCTGTAAAGGAACAGTGCTTTATTGCACAAAATAAAGTAAAGCAAAAAAAAAACCACAAGCCTGTGGTGAACAGAAACAGGTCCCAACCGGGACATAGGAATAATGGTCCCACTCAGGAGCCTGCTTTATAAAGGGCTACGAGTTCTTGGTGAGTTAATTACCAATCCCCAGAGAGTTCATATTCAACAAGTCCTACAGGGAAGTCAATCAGTGATTCCCCATGCAGATCATGGGGGTTATCACAGATAATGAGATGCAAATTTATTACAGTTAGGTTTCTGATGTTCGCTGGCAGGAAATGGAGCCCGCCATTGAAGCGGGGAGGGGCAATCTCTTCCTGGATTTAGATGGCTGGGAAAAGCACCCAGGTAAAGTTTATTTATTAATCACAAGTAAGGCTTACATTAACACTGCAATTAAGTTACTGTGAAATTCCCCTAGTCGCCACACTCTGGCGCAAGTTCGGGTCAATGCACCTAACCAGCACGTCTTTCAGAATGTGGGAGGAAACCCACACAGACACGGGGAGAATGTGTAGATTCCGCACAGACAGTGACCCAAGCCGGGAATCGATCCCGGGTCCCTGGCACTGTGAGGCAGCAGTGCTAACCACTGTGCCACCATATGGTGTCCAATGTCCTTCTTGCGAGATTTTTCAGTCTCGCCACTGAACACTCCCGAGCTGAGGAGGTGCAGAAACTCCCAGCCTCCATGTCTTTGCTTGATGGATAGAAAGCAGTTCATTATCATTGACCTGTTTTTACACCGGTGCTTATTTAGTTTCAACCATGAATGAATGATTCTCATGGGCTGGCTCACCATTTTGGAACAATTGGTTTCAATTATCCTAATGACAAAATTGTCACCCCACATTTTTACAGATCTATGATTCTTCCACTGAAACAAAAGAGTTATTTTAGCAGTGTAATAGATGGGAGCTAATGCATGAACAGTCTCCGTTTGTGACAAACCTAACCCGCACTCGGATAGAATTGATTTTATTGTTGATTTACAGTCTCATTATGATGATGTCCAACTTTCTTTGGTCTGATACTGTAAATGGTAAGAAACACTTCAGTGCACTGATTATAAATCTTTGACCATGGTTTTGAATTTAATTAGCTTATTTAAAACTACTTATTGTTTAAAACTATTGCAGTACAGCATCATCCTTTGATAAAACATATTGCTGTATGTGTTCCCATTGACACACAATGGGTGTGTGAGGATAGTAGATTTGCTTCTTGCCCGAGGTAAAATGACTTGCATGTACACTCACACAGTCCTTTATTTTCAATAGAACAGCAAGTACTATCTGCCATCACTTTGATTAATGGCCAGAATAGTTCCGTTTACTTTGTGCACGAAATACAACAAAGTTGTGCATTAGAGCTATTTCATATTAAACCGGCTACACTTATTAGGGATATTAAGGATGTTATTGAAAAGATGTAATCTTTTTGTGCTGGTTACTTGTACCACGAGGAGTCACCAATGCTACTCAAATGCTAAGCATTCCTTGGTGCACAGGATATTTACCATTATTTCGATCAAACTGTGTGTTTTAATCCCGCCTGCAACAGGGGCAGACAGGTCTGCACAACTTGCTGCTTTGATGTCCTCATAGTACATGTAAGCACACAGTTGAACTCCTCATGCTCCCAACTCACTGTTGATGTTAAATTTAGTAGATTAGCCTAAGGACAGAATAGTATTGTTTCTACTCGTTTCATATTTGCTTTTCTCTTAACCTGAGACCCTTTGTGGTTCCTGACAGCAGCCAGTTATGTTTTACCAGCAATAATGGATGATGCAGTGTGGTACTTTATCTAAAGCCTCTTAAAAGTTTTGATTTTTTTTTTTACCCCAAAAAATAATCTTTCTTCAGCTGGCACTGTGCCACAGAGCAGCAGAGGATGAGTTCACACCTGTATTTCCCAACCTGGTGAGTCCAAGGACTTTTGTTTTTGGAAAGAGGATTTAATTGATGGCAGCAGCAGTGGGTTGGGTGCGGGGGGGGTGGAGCTTTTTGCTCAGATCTTGTGCAACAGGATGGGACAAATTACCTCATAGCCATTTTGCATCATAGAATCCCTACAGTGCAGAAAGATGCCATTCGGCCCTTCAGGCCTGCACCAACAACAATCCCACCTAGGCCCTATCCCCTTAGATCCCACATATTTACCTTGCTAGTTTCCCTGACACTAAGGGACAATTTAGCATGGCCAGTCAACTTAATACACACATCTTTGGACTGTGGGAGGAAATCGGAGTACCTGGAGGAAACCTACACAGACACTAGGAGAACATTGGTTCACACACACAAATGTATGGAATGGTTTTAATATGGCAGCGAGGTTTTTGAACACATTTCCATATTAACAAATAAGTCCTAAAAAAGATCTCAGTTGCGATATATTCTGTGATCAAAGCATATAGAAGCATAGAAATCCTTACAGAGCAGCAGGAGGTCATTTGGCCCATCGAGCCTGTACCGACAACTATCTCACCCAGGCCCTATCTTCGTAACCCCATATATTTAGCCTGTAAATCCCTCTTACACTAAGGGGCAATTTAACACGGCCAATCCACCTAACCTGCTGCACATCTTTGGATTGTGGGAGGAAACCGCAGCACCCGGAGGAAACGTGCAGACTCCGCACAGACAGTGACCCAAGCCGGGAATTGAACCCGGGTCCCTGTCGCTGTGAAGCAGCAGTGCTAACTACTGTGCCACCGTGCCGCCCTCAGAGGCAACTGCAAAAACAGCAATCACACAGACCTCAGGGCAAAACGGGAACAGAGCTCAAAGCTTCGATAAGCAATTGCCGCAGTCGGGATGCAAGCATCATGCAAACTTTGTGATGGCTGCTAATTCAGACAACTGTAGCATGCAGCTCAGCACATTGGTGAGTGACTGCTTGCCTTAGCAGGGGTTCATTATCACTTAATGTCAGCCTGCACTACTTTACTCTAGTCTTCACCGCTCAAAGGCAAGATGCATTCTGGATGGAATAGATGCTGGAAGTTGCTGGGGAAGAGCTTCTGATCTGCAGGAAGAGTGACTAATTGTGCAGCAGGTGAAAGAACACTCTACAAGGTTCTCAGATGCTGCATTGGTGGCCTTGGTGCAGGAGGCTGAGAAGAAGAGAGACATTTAACACGGGCTAGGAGACTCTCGAAACAGAGATTGCAAAAGCAGAGAGGACAGATAGCCAGCTCAATGCCAGCAGCCTAATGCCAAGGATCTGGATGCAACAAGAAAGTTCAATGACCGTGACCACTCTTCTGAGGTCAATGAATACACCTTCAAATGTCACATCCTCCCAAGTGAACTACTAACCTCACACCCTGCCCAGTTCACCACGCCTCCACCATTCACTAAACAACAATCTCCATCAGTTGTGACTCATACCTAATATTCATAGTTTCACCTCGCCCTCACACACTTAACACTGCTGCCATCCTCATACCCAATCTCACATTTTGCACAGGCTATTCATAACAGCAACGTCATCCAAACATGTATCATTACACTCCCTAACACAGTTCCCACTCTCTTTCATGACAAGTTGGTCTATAATTGGAGACAACAGCACCTTATCAGCAGGAGACAATCATGGCTACATGTCCTTACCCCCATTGAGGAGATGGTCCTGGCCATTATTGGAGCAGCCATAGCTGTAAGGGAAACATCTCCTGCTTTCTACCCTTTCTCTCATCATAGCCCCACCCTTGTGCCTTCTTATTAAATACCCAAGAACCTGAACAGGCAGTGGTGAAAGTGAAAGAGTTGGAAGAACAGGAAGATGATAACAAAGAAGAGAAACCATCACTCCCTCTCATACTTGAAGCCACTAGTTCAAATTCTAAAAATGTGCATACTTTAAAGGATAACTTGGGGCAGAGTCTGTACGCGGTGAAAAACTGGGCGCAATGAGCCTGCAGCCAGGGCTGCGTTCAAGGGTAGCACACATGCCAACTTGTTAGAAGATAAGGTCACACAGGGGTTGGGATTTTCTGGCCACGCTCGCCCCAAGACCAGAAAATCCCGCCGGAGGTCAACGGACCTTTGCTGCAATTCCTGTAAAATTCTGCGCGGTGGGCTCAGATGAAGTTGTTGTTGGGGTGGCCTCATGGTGACAATTGGGTATATACACTGCATTGTTTGGTGTACGAGTAGACCGCCAGAAAACCTGCGATCAATGTCAGGGAGCAAGGAGGAATACAGCACCAGTTTGGCACAGGGTTTTTCACAGATTTTGGAGCCTATCCTTTTCAACATGTAGTTGGTGAACTCGATTAGAACAATCGCAAGCCCATTGATGATGCAACAACCGATGGCTAATTTCTGAGCTTCCATTGCTGCAGAAACCACCCAGCATCTGACTGCTGCACTGGAAGCTCAAAAGGAAGTCATGCAAGAAGGGCTTAGGCACTGCCCTGGCGCAGAGACAACAATGCATCTTATCTCAAGATGACTGCATGCGTACTTCTACCGCTGTCACTTCAGCAGTGCTCTTGCTGTTGCCCGTCATCAGCCCAGGCCAAACTGGCCTGATAGGTCACAGTGACTTCATTGATATTAATGTACACCTTACTTGTGACTAATAAATAAACTTTTACTTTTAGGTGCTGCCCAGGCCAAGATGATGCATTGGCTTCTAGAGCCAAAGCTGCTCAAGGTTGCCCTAGAAAGCCATCTGCATTCTGCCCCTCTGAGCGTCTGTAGCCTTCACCACCCAATAGCACTGCACAGAGCATGAGGACAAAAAGATAGGCACAAAGGGAATGCAGAAGGATGATTAGTTCACAATTGATTTATAATTTTGCTTTGTAATATTTGTTTTGTGATGCATTTCTTTGTAGCATTGTGGCAAAAAGGACCCTCTGATGGTCAGTAATGGGGGACAAGTAAGGCCATGGGACTGTTGATGGAGAATTGACTTCTGTGACTACTACACCCTTGTCTGGAAGCAAGTGTTTTGTGCAGAAGTCTTGAAATCGGGCCCAAATACTTGAGCACCTGCTAAAACGCTCTCTGGAGATATCAGCAACTTTCAATTACTGTACAAGCCATCAATTGCTTACACAAACCCAACACTGTTTCCTCGGACTTCTGCTCAAAAATCAATATCTAATGAAAAGGGATGAAATTGGGGAAATTTAATGTTAAACTTCCTTGGATAGAAAGAAACTGGATCAGTAATATTAATATATATTTAGAAAAAACAGTTCAAAACCCAATCAGCTTGAAACAAATTCATCATGTCCCTTCAATGGAGAAAGAACTCCTTCTCCAATAAACAATTTTTCTCTTGGTCCTCTGACCACTTCCATGTCATAATTAAATAATGCTGCCACGCTCTGATTCAGATGAATCTGCCTAATGTATGATTTAAGCCTGAACATGATTGGGTAAATATCTTTATATTTACATGAAGTAAAACTTCTTTTGAGCCGTGCAAGGTACATGTTGAAACTAATCCATTCTTGGCAAGTAGGAGTACTGCAATACGTGTATAAAAGTCTTTGTAGGTTTTGTCTTGAGTTGTTTCCATTTATTTCGGTTAGCTAAAGCACCTGGGAGGCTTTTCTGGAATTGAGATTACTACAGAGTGGAGCCCGTGCCGTGATTGTTTTAAATTTTCCTGCAAAATTACAAGAATGACCTGGAGTGCGATTTGATCTTCTGAAATATGTTGGTTGATGACAAAGATTAAAGTATTATTAGTAACACAGGTTTTAGAATCTCTTGGGTTGCTGTGCATAGCAAAACCATAAATGCATCTGAGAGAATTCCCTTTGGTATTTCAAGCAAAATTGCAAATGCGGTCTTTTAGACCGGGCTTATAATTTCAGTGGAAATAATGAATGCATGAAATCGTCACAAACACCTTGTTATGATGCGGTTAGGGACCAGTAACTTTTTGTTTATCCCAGTTACCCATTAGGTGAATAAAGCCATACAATTCCCTGGATTGAAACAATAAAAATAAACTTTATTATACAAAGTAAAACAATTTACAATATCTATCTTATACTCTAATGTTCTGAATTACCATAAGTATGAATTAACAGGCAAACTTTGGTTTGAATGCACCATACTGCATATGAAATAGCAGATGCGACCAAGACAGATCTCTCAGATTTCTCAACAATCCACCCCAGCATCAGTCATCACTGTGAGTCATAAAATATCATTAAATCTCTGCCTCCCTCATGCGGGATTTCTGTTCCTCGCTTTTGAGGTTCTAGCTTCTGAATTCCCTCAAAAGCTTCTCCAATGCAGACTCCCTCAAAAATCCCTCCAATGCAGACTGCCTCAATAACTGCCAACCTCCCAATGGTTCAGTCTCATCTCCTAAAGCTACGACCCACAGGACTCACAAAGCTGCATTTCTCCTTCTAATTATCAGCCCATTTTCTCTGAGCTCCTGTCTCCCAGCTGCACCGAGCAATAAATACCTCCCGGGGCTTCTCTAAGCCCAAACTGCCTTCAGCATGGGACCAGTGATCTTCCGCCACCACCTCAGCTCCCCAAGGCTTCCATTGAGCCCTAACTGCCTGGAGTCTGCTAAAAATTCAATGGGCTTCTCAGTGAGCTGTAAACTAAACAAGGTCCAATCTCTCCCAGCAAACACCAATAAAGTGAAACCAGAGAATCTTCTTAAGTTCTATGCATCTCCATGATTACATAGCCTTTCAGGATTCATTGAATGCTTTTAAAGTAATTTAATTCCAACATTGGAAACAAAATATCTCTGGATTGTACTTCTTTGCAAAAAGTGTGGTCATCACATCGCCAGCACCTCAATGAAATAAGCCGACCTGCTGCTTTAAGACCTTCCTTTCTAGCTGATCACGTCCTAAGTCAACATGGCCCCAACCTTATAAGTGTAATAGACTCCAAGCTGCTTTAGTTGCATTTATCCCATTGTTTACAGTTAAAATTTAATCTTCCCAGAACTAAAGATGACCTCTAAAATATTAACATGAACCCTAAGCTGGATATTCATCACAATATTTACAATGTCGAAACACATAGTACCAGATATATTATACTAAATTTTTTTCTATAATTGTTTTGAAATTCTTTCATGAGATGAGTGTGCAGGTCATGCCAGCAAAAATTGCCAATCCTAATTGCCCTTGAGAAGGTGGTGGTGAACTGCTTTTTAAATCGCTGCCTACATGTGGTTTGGGTACACCCACGGTGCTGTAAGGAAGGTAGTGGTGTCCCCATGCATCCCTTATCCTTCTATGTGGTAGAGGTCACAGATATGGAAGCTGATGTCAAGGCTTGGTGGATTCCTGTCATTAAGTCACAAAAAGGGACAGAAATAATGGAAATAAATAGAATCCAAACTGTTTGGAACACCAGAGAATATTGTGGGGCTCCAGTTGCCACCAGCACGTTTTCAACTTTTATTTCCATCTTCAAGGAGAGGCAATGGCTTAGTGGTATTATCGCTAGACGATCCATCCAAAAAACTCAGCAAATGCTCTGGGGGCCCGGGTTTGAATCCCACCATGGCAGCTGGTGGAATTTGAATTCAATAAAAAACATCTGGAATTAAGAATCTACTGATGACCATGAAACCATTGTCAATTGTGGGAAAAATCCATCTGGTTCAGTAATGTCCTTTAGGGAAGGAAATCTGCTGTCCTTGCCTGGTCTGACCTACATGTGACTCCAGAGTCACAGCAATGTGGTTGACTCTCAACTATCCTTGGGCAACTAGGGGTGGCCAGCCAGCAACGCCCATGTCTGACAAATGAATGAAAAAAAAGATGTTTCGCAGCTTCACTCCTGGGTAACTATCATAAGTGATGAAACCCTTATCAACTGTTTTGTCACCTCACATCTTAATTTTGCCGACGTTCTTATTGTTCACCTGTGCAGAACTACTGTATGCAAACTCCAATTCATCCAGAACTCTGTGGCCTATATCCTATTCATCACAAAGTCCTTGCATCCACTTTTTTGTGTATGCAGAAGGTGCCGTGTGCTTCTTCAGCTGAGTGGTTATGCACGTAGTAAGGGATGTAAGTGTTTCCCTTTTTCCATGTAATGCTCCTATCAGTACATGTAGATTATAGCACAGGACAGATGCAGGGTAAAATGTGACCTGTGCATGCATACATATACCCCAATATCCTTTAATATATAATCTAAAATATATAATCTAAAATATTTATATTAAAAATTGGAGTAGCATTCACCTATACTTCAAAGACTCTGATATTATACCTTGCAGACTCCACACTCAAAACTCCACATTACTCTTCCAGCTATTGACTCAAATTTCATATCTAGAATATGATAACAGATCCAACCACAAGTGCCGGGAGCGTGACAATCAACCTCTAATCGAAAACTGCTAAAATGTCTGAAAGTAATCAATCATGATTAGCCAGCAAGCTTTGGCAATAAAAATAAAAACAGAAAGTGTGTGAAGTTTGCACATTCTCTCTGTGTTTGCGTGGGTTTCCTCCGGGTGTTCTGGTTTCCTCCCACACTCCAAAGATGTGCGGGTTAGGTGGATTGGCCGTGCTAAATTGTCCATTAGTGTCAGGGGATTAGCGGGGTAAATGCATGGGGTTATGGGGATAGGGACTGGGTGGGATTGTTGTAGGTGCAGGCTCAATGGGCCGAATGGCCTCCTTCTGCACAGTAGGGATTCTATGAAAATGCTGGGAAAGCTCAGCAGGTCTGGCAGTATCTGTGGAAAGAGAACCAGAGTTAACATTTCGAGTGAGTATAACTTCTTCAGAGCTGAAGAAAGGTAGCAGTGCGATGGATTTTATACTGTTGGAGGGGAAGTGGGGCAGGTGGAGCAAAACAGAAGGACAGAGATAGGTGGGAACTCAGGCAAGATTTGACAAAGATGTCATGGACACAAGCCATTAAGCACTGTTGCAGGGATATCTGCTGAAGAAGGATAGATGTAAAACGGCTTGATATTTTTTCAGGTTGTGTATTTCTTGATATTTTAATAAATCATACCTTAAAGATATGACAGATGTCCCCATCAGCCAAGCCGGACTTGAGGGATGCACAGATTGATTGATTATTTAAGTGTGGTATCTGAGGTTGGGAAATATCTTTGTTTACCTCTAAAAGAAAGACTTTTGTATTGATTGCATTTATGTAGTGCTTTTGACTAGAAAGTATTGTTTCTTGCACACTATACAGACAAAGCATACCGTACATAGGGAATGAAAGGAGAAAGTGCAGAAAGTAGTGTTACACTCAGAGCCAGGGTGTCGGGACAGATCAACTTAATATAAGGTAGATCCAAATATTGGCCAGGATAATGGGGAATAAGTCCCCTACTCCTCTTTGGAAAAAGTGCCACAAGATCTTTTACATCAACCCAGCAGGCAGATGGGGTCTTGGTTTAACGTCTCATTGGAAATATGACACTTCTGACAATGCAGGCCTCCCTCAGCATTGCACTCAGATTTTGTGCTCAAGCCCTGGACTGGGACTTGAGCCTACAACCTTGTGATTCAGAGGCGCGTGGATTACCCACTGAGCCACGCTTAGCAGCACTTGTAGTTAGTTTATCCATCAGCTGTGTATTTGCTTAAATTTGATTTTCCAGAAAATAATCAAGTAACATTTTCTTTGATGTCATTGAGTGCAACTCGGATGAAAGGATTAGAAATCCTTTCACTCGATATGTGGAAGACTCTCTCAGCCCAGCACCCAACTCATGTTGCGTAACTTTGGACTCACCAAGCACACCATCAAAAGAGATCTGGGGCGAGACCCTCCGGCCTCCCAGCCGCGTGTTTCCCGCCAGCGGGTGGTGGCGCGCTGTTTGCTAACGGTGGGAATTTTCTGGCCCCGCCACAGCCGATGGGAATTCCCAATGACGTCACCCCACGCCGGCGGGAAACCTGCGGGTTGGGGTGCGCTGCCAGTGGGACCAGGGAATCCCTTCAGCGTGAATGGCCGGAGAATCCCGCCCCTGGTGGTTGAAACATAAAAAGAGCCCTATAGGCTAACACCTTGTGCTGTCCTCTGATTTCACCCTATTACCTTTCAACTTCCTCCTGACATTCCAAAGCCATTGCGATTGGAAATTTGGAAAGCAATTTGAACAGCAAATGTTAACAAAACAAGTGCATACGCAATCTAGGCGTCACCACAGGAACTGTCAGTTTAACATGTTGGATGTTTCAATTCATTTGGGCGGGGAACAGAAATATTTTTTTCCCATATCGTTTCGAGAAAGAATGCCCATAAACCTTTGAAAGGTAACCAAGCTAGACGGTTACTTCTTCATATGGCTGCATTGAGTTCCCTGAGTAGTGCGCAGAGGAAACTCAGACATATCCTTAAAAAAGAACCCGAGTGATAGATAAGTATTTGATCGAAAGTGGGATAAAGGGCTATGGGGAAAAGGCAGGGAAGTGGAGTTAGGATGAGATGGAGATCAGCCATGATCATATAGAATGACGGAGCGGGCTCAAGGGGCTGAATAGCCTACTCTCACTTCTATTTCCTATGTTCCCATGTCTGATTGTTTTGTCAGAACAATGAGACTTCTTCTTACCTAATTACCCCCAGTGTCCAGTCGATCGGATATGCACAGTGTCTAGGGCATAAATTACAAAGATTCTGAACTAAAAGCATTGCACAGACTCACTTAAGTGGTCTGATCAATTTCAGAACAGGAAAATCTGGTGCTGGGAGTTTCCATTATTTAAGGTATTTTTGAGATGATGAGTACCTGGAAAATTATTCTCCAGTTCAAAAATGATAATAGTCCTAATTGTTCAATTTGATTCTTTGGAGCATTGTTCCTTTGTTAACCTGTCACCATAGGTAACATCAAACAGCTTTAGAACCATCATCTACTCCGATTGACGTGTGCACATATGTAGTAACAAAACTACTTAACGTTTCTCAGAATCACAGCCAACATCATAACACTGGACCATGAATCCAAATGTAGATGCAGATGGCAGTGACTTGGATTGCCAAATATCTCCTGAAGATGTATTTTTTCCCCCTAAAGTAATGACAAATTCCTGAGGATTTGCTCTGCTCTGGTGAACCTCCTCAGTTACGTTCTTCAAAATAGCTATGATCATAGAATCATATGGTGCAGAAAAGGCCCTTCTACCCATCGAGTGTGCACTGACACGCGAGAAACACCTGAAGTCCCACCTAATCCCATCTACCAGCACTTGGCCCATAGCCTTGAATGTTATGATGTGCCAAGTGCTCATCCAGGTACTTTTTAAAGGATGTGAGGCAACCAGCTTCTACCACCCTCCCAGGTAGCACATTCCAGACCGTCACCATCCTCTGGGTAAAATAGTTTTTCCTCACATTCCCCCCTAAACCTCCTGCCACTCATCTTGAACCTATGGCCCCTCGTGACTGACTAAGGGGAACAGCTGCTCATTATCTATTCTGTCCATGCTCCTCATAATCTTGGATACCTCAATCAGGTCGTCCCTCAGTCTTCCCTGCTCCAACGAAAACAACCCAAGCCTACCCAATCTCACTTCACAAGTTAAATGTTCCATTCCTGGCAGCATCCTGGTGAATCTCCTCTGCACCCCCTCCAGTGCAATCACATCCTTTCTATAATGTGACGACCAGAACTGCACACAGTTGTGGCTGTGGCTGTGGCTTCACCAGAGTTCTATACAACTCCAACATGACTTGCCTGCTTTTGTAATCTATGCCTTTATTGATAAAAACAAGTGTCACATATGCCTTTTTCACCACCCTACTAACATGCCCTTCCGCCTTCCGAGATCTATCGACAAACACGCCATGTTCAGTAAATAAAGCATGTAGGTCCAACTGAATTAAGTTCCATAAGATCGTGCCCTCAGACTTATTGTATTAATTACGCCAAAATATTATCACAACTGTTTTCCTGTATCCAATATTCTATTAATAAGTGAATTAGAATGAATTAATGACAACAAAAATGCTGGTCCACATCAAATCAAACTGTAGTATCTTCTCACTTACCACAATTTGGGTGGAATCCTGCCCTGCACTCAACATCCTTTTGGTCCTTTTTAACCCAAGCAAAAAAGAAAGAGCTCCAAAATTTTAAAAAGAAACATCTATGCAGTCAACAGTAATTGGAGGTAGGGGACAGAGGAGTATGGAAGGTGGCACAGTGGTTAGCACTGTTGCCTCACAGTGCCAGAGTCCCAGGTTCAATTCCAGCCTCAGGTCACTGTCTGTGTGGAGTTTGCACATTCAGTTCCGGCCTCGGATGACTGTGTGGAGTTTGCACATTCTCCTTGTGTCTGCGTGGGTTTCCTCTGGAGTGTCAGGGGGATTAGCAGGGTAAATGCGTGGGGTTGCGTGAATAGGGCCTGGGTGGGATTGCGGTTGGTACAGGCTCGATGGGCCGGATGGCCTCCTTCTGTACTGTAGGGATTCTATGATTAAGGATACACAGGCTGTGAGCCTGTTTCACTATGGAATGCGAAAATGGCTGATCTGTATCTTAACTCCATCCAACCACCTTGGCATCAGATCACTTAATACACTTGACTAGAAATGATTTATATTTAAAATTATTTGAGGGAATGTACTCTGATTGGCAAGAAGTGTTATCATAATTTTGCGACACACTCGAGGGGTGGAATTTTCCGATTTTATTTCAAAGTGTTGGTTGGAAAAGTGGTTCATAGCCCACTGGCTGTGCTGCTGACTTTTCCCACTGAATTTTTAAACACTTTTTAAAAAAAAAATCCAGGAGGCGGTTTTGATGACAGAACCCACCCCGCCAGCCACTCAGACTCCTGAGAGATCAGGGTGCCCTGTAAGAAAGATATTTTAAAATGAATCATCTCATGGACATGGAACACCATCCCCATGCACATGGAACCCCCAGCCCCAAACCTCCACAACAGAAGCCCACCCCCATCACTGCCCGAGCCAGGGTACTACCCTGGCATGACCCTCCCCCCCGCCACCTGCCCACCCCCGGGGGCTATACCTACCTGTACGCCACTGCCTGTTCCCCTTCCTTCAAAACCTGTCATCAACTAGGCCGATGTGATGGCACGCCACTGGGGGAGGGGGGTGCTTTCCTACATGCGGAGATGTTAAGGCAAGGAGGCTCACTAATCCTATTTAAATGTATTATAATGGGGTTCCCATCATTGCACGGCGTTACATCACTGGCGAGGTAATCAAGAGGGAAAATCCCGCTGGCGTAAATGCCATTTTGGGACTCCCGCTCAATTCTCCGCCCCACCCGCTATTCCCACCAATCGAAAAGGGAGCTGGAACCAACTCCACCCCTCCCCCCAGGCCCCTCCTGCTTTTAAACATGGTCCAAATTCAATGGTCGTAAAACCATGTCAGCAAAATTGTCTCAAACTTAGGTTGCATGGTCATATTTGCTCTGCAGAGAGTAACTCCCAAGGCTGTAACATTTTATGTCAAGGCAGCTAGTCAGAAAGGTGTTGATGTATGCTTCCGAAAGGCAGATTACATCCATGTTATGTTTGGAGGCTACAGAAGGGAGGGTTTAGCAGCTTAAGGGACCTTAATCGTTTTGAAGCATTTTCAGGATTGGCCATTGTCCAGAGTTTCTTGATTATGGTTAAGAGCCCTGAGTACTGAAAGATATGACTGTCTCATTGCATCTCCGGTTTCGCCTGCTTGAGCAGTGTCTGTTATAACCAAGTTAGAATCAGCGAATCATAGTGCAGAAGGAGGCCATTTGGCCCATCGAGACTGCACCGACAACAATCCCACCCAGGCACTCTCCCTGTAACCTCACGCATTTACCCTGCTAATCCCCTGACACTAAGGGACAATTTAATATGGCCAATCAACCTGACCCACACATCTTTGGACTGTGGGAGGAAACCGGAACGCCCGGAGGAAACCCACACACGGGGAGAATGCGCAAGCTCCACACAGTCACCCGAGGCCGGAATTGAACCCAGATCAGTATACCACCGTGCCACCCAATTGTATAATAATAACCCTCAACTACATCTGTGGTCTTAAATGGTCTGTTGTAGAAACAAAGAATACATAAAATCATCTCACAGAATGAAAATATTTCATAGTTACAAATGATTAGGAGTAATTTCCAAGCTTTAATATAACCCAAGATTTCAGAGGGTGGCTTTGAACTGGTTGGGGGCTCTTTTTAATGGTATTGCTGGGTGAAAAAATGGGTGCTATTGGATCGGTTGCCTGTTTAAAACCACACCAGACTTTCTTTTCTATTTGAAGTCACATCAGCGGATTAGCTTTATGACAAGTTGGAACTCGTGGAGGATGTTAGATGAACTGAGCCTTGAGGTAATTGTATTGTTGGTAATGTCTTCAGCAACAAATGGTGGGTGAGGTTGAAGCAGAGGCAGGCAAAGTTATCGAGGTGGAGTGAGCACTCTTGGTGATGGATCGGATGGGGGATTTGAAGATCAGCTTGTGGTCAAAGAGAACACTGAGGTTGCGTTCAGACTGGCTCAGCCTGAGTGAGCATTTTGGGGAGAAGGGTGATGGACTTTTGATCAAGAGTTTTGGTGGAAGGAAGTTCTGGCGAGCCAGAAAGTTAATATACGAGACAATGTTAGATTAGATGAGACACTGATAGAACAGAAATGATTTGAAGCAAATTTATAGAGACTGACTACTGCCGGGGGATAGTACCTCTGAGGAGCAAGATGTAAAGGAAGAAAGAGGAGGGGCGAAGGATGGAAGCATGGAATACATTGGCGAGGCCATGCAGAGGCAAGAGGAGAACTCATTGCTGCAAACATGCTGGCTGTTTGGATACAGTTAAGTGTAGCCAAGCAAAGGTGTTCCCTGGATCATTGACTGCAGACAAGAGGCAGCTTTGAATGTCAGATGTTTGAGTACCCAGGATATGTCCAAATGTGTGCGGGTTAGGTTGATTAGCCATACTAAATTGACCCTAGTGTCAGTGGATTAACAGGAGTTGTGGGGATAGGGCCTGGATGGGATTGTGGTCGGTGCAGGCTCGATGGGCCGAATGGCCTCCTTCTGCTCTGTAGGGATTCTGTGTTGAGGAGGGCAAGGAAGGATCACATGCTACTGTCACAATCACATTTAATGTCTGCTGTACACTCACCTCAGCGATTGTTGCAGACATATTGTGGAAGCCAAGAGAAAGAGGAATTTGCAGTTAAAAAGCCTCTTAATTGCTCTTTCAATCAGCTCAATTGCTTTTCCACCATATCCCACAGGGCAACCAGACGCCCCTCCCAGCCTACCAGCCTCTCATTTCCATTTCCAACCCCCCCCCCCCCCCCCCCCCGCCAAACTGGGGAAATCTGGAAGAAGACATGATGACATTGAGATCCTGACCTGATGTCATTTTATGGGACTTTCCCACACCGCGCACACCAGCACCCACCTCCTACTGGCTGGGAAAATTCTGCCCAATTTGAGAGTCAGCAAGGACGTGCCTGAGAGATTGTGTATGATGGAAAGATCATTTATGTGTACGTATGAGGGAGGATGAATGAGGCTATGTGTAAGAGTCAAAGCTTGTGAACGCGTTTGAGACAGAATACTCAGAATTTATAAGCAAATGCATTACTTTGGGTTTGCAGAACGAGGACCAAAGGAACCATTCAGCCCCTCAAGTCTGTTCCATCATTTCATTAATAATAAAAGCAGAAAGTGTTGGAGCAGGTCTGGCAGTATGTATGGATATCATTTCAAGTTGAATATGACTCTTCCATCATTTTAATTGTTGCTTTTAGCCAGACAGGACCTACCTTTCTTTGTTTGACTCAGTCTTGTCCAAGTGTCCAGTCCTTTGATGATCGCTTTCAATAACTTCCCCACAACTGATGCTAAGCTGTTGGTTCTAAGATTATCTGTTTTTTCCCTCTCTCCTTTCCTTTTCAAATAATTGAGTGACATTTGCAAGTGTTCAATCCAATGACACATTCCTGAACCTATAAAGCTTTGGGAAATTGTGACCAATGCAATTTCTTTGACTATTTCTGTTAATGCCTTGGAGTCTATCTGAAATCCCATTACTTTGACCATTATCATTGATATAACTTGGATTAAATTCACCAAGTTCTCCCTCTTGACTATTTTTTACATTCCCTGTAACACTGTCCTCTTCCTCCACTGTGAAAATGGATGCAAAGTACTCATATAATAAGTTTGCCATTTCTTTATTGTCCCTTGTAGTCTCACCTTTAACTATCTCATATTCCCCATTAACACACACTCTCAACATATTTATAAAAACTTTTGCTGTTTACTCTGATATCCTTACCAAGACTTTTTTCTGATTATTTCCTTTTGTGCCTCTTATTACTCTCTTTCTATGCCTTTATTGCTTTTAGCTGTTGGATTGTCACTTTTCCTGCATTTATGTAAGCCTTATCTTTGCACGTATACCGTAGCTTACCTCATTTACTTTACCACATGAGTGGAGCTTTAGTCTTTTTGGGGTATGTCCTGGTTTGTATTTCTTTGCTTCTGTTTGTTCATCAGCAGCTCAGCCCAGTTTGTTTTGGTCGATTCTCATCTCTTCGAAATTCGTCTTAAATTTAAAATCTTGTTTGTGACTTTCCTTTCTCACTCTCAAACCGAGCATCAAACTCAAGAGCACAATTCGCAAGAAGTCCAAAGATGTGTGGATTAGTTGGACTGGCCATGCTAAATTGTCCTTTATTGTCAGGGGGACTAGCTAGGGTAAATCAATGGACCAAATGGCCTCCTTCTGCACTGTAGGATTCCATGATTCTGTGTCCTCATGTCAGGTTCTTATCTAATGCTTGTTCAGGTACATGCTAATAAATCTTCTGTGGCCTCTGTTCCCTTGTTCATTCTAAAGCATACCTGTTCTAGAATACTGTCCTGAGTGCATTCTCGAAATGTAAAGCCTTAACTACTGGAGCTGTTCTGCTTCTCCCAGTCTGAACATTAGAATACAAACATGTAACACTTTAATAAGCATTTAAGTCAGACTGTAACTTCATCTTTGTGTCACTGTTTATTGTCTTTGCTTTGTTGTGGACATATGGTAAGCACCTTTTCAAGTTGTGGTGTCTGCTGTGTTTGGAGAAGATTTTTCTTTTGCTTTATGTAGGGAACGGCGAGCAAGATGTTTTTGTCAATGCGTGTGACATACAGTTTTAAAGTTTGGCAACCTTTGGTTGAGTCTCAAGCAGCTAAATCATTCTCAGTTGTAATACATTTATTAATGGGAAGTGGTAAATAGCAGCCCCTGCATAAATAGCAGACTTACTGAGATGTAACGTTGCTCCATTTAATCTCTAAGTGCTGAACTGCAAAACAAACCTTTTGCTTACCATTCGAAAGCTGAAAAAACAATGGAAAATATATTGTAAAAAGCTGGAAGCCAAGTGAATTTGCACACCATCCAAAATAGCACAGTAAAATATTGTATGAGAAGACAATGTAACTTATTTGCTCCTTCTACTTTAGCGAAGCTGACAATGGATTTATCCTCCATAGCTTTATATCTCATAACAATGCAAAATAGATACAGATGAGGAATGCCGCATAGAAAGAGTTTGTGATATGGAAACATCCCAGAGCATGATCCATTGTGTGTAAAGCAGTGGAAGAAATGGGTTTGTCGCTTATATCAGGCACGGAGGAGAAAACGTGTGAGCGGCCAAACTAGCACTGGTAAGCAGAATATGAGGAGCCAGATTGGGAACGACAAGATGAGTTAGACAAAATATGAAAGTCGGCTGATCAATAGCAGATGAAATTTAATACAGCCAAGTGCGAAATAGGAAGAAAAATGGGTGAACCTGTGAATGGTGTTGAAACAACTAAGGATGAAGTTGAAAGATGTAAAGGACTTTCAGTAGACTCAACAACAATACGCATTTAAGTGTACCTTTAATGTGGAAAAGTGAGACATGAGGGAAATTCTAGAGGTCAGGTGAGAGTGACTGCCCCATGACATCAAGGCATCATTTGACCCAGTCCGGCATCAAGGATTCCTGGTAAAGTTGAAGTCAGTGGGATTCAGGAGGGGCAGGGGGGAGGTGGTGTTGGTGTTGGGAGAGGATGCTCCACTGGGCATTGTCCTAGGCCCATCCGTCTTCAGCTACTTCATCAATGAGCTTCCTTCCTTCATAAGGTCAGAGGATGGGATATTTACTCATGATTCCACAGTGTTCATTTCCATTTGTAACTCCCCAGATAATGAAGCAGCACGTGCCCTCATGCAACAAGACTTTGGCAACTAAGTGCAGCTAATGTTCTGGAGACCCAGGTTCGAATCCCGCCACGGCAGATGGTGGAATTTGAATTCAACAAAAAAATCTTGAATTAAGAATCTACTGATCTACGTGAAATCATTGTCAATTGTCAGGAAAAAAACCCATCTGGTTCATTAATGTCCTTTAGGGAAGGAAATCTGCTGGTCTGGCCCACATGTGACTCCAGAACCACAGCAATGTGGTTGACTCGCAACTGCACTCGAGCAACTAGGGATGGGCAATAAATGCTGGCCAGCCAGTGATGCCGTGCCCAATGAATGAGTAAAAAACAATGTTCAGACAGAAGGAGAAGAAAAATTTGAAAACCTCTAGGACAATTCATTACCTAGAAGAATGATTGGTTTCAACTGTTCCCCTTCTTGGCCTCCAAGGTTGAGTTTCATGATATGACCAGAATTTGAATCAAGAACAAAGTCTTTCTGATATGAAATATCCGCTGTAAATATCCACTGTGAGACTCGTTCCCATTTGCATCCCAAATCCAGCAATTTACTGGACTCGAAAGATGCTGGGATCCTGTTATTGTGAGGCTAACAGCGGAATGGTGCAAATCATCCTAGGATTTGTTATGATTTTGCAACTCATGGGCATAACTCTTCCTCGCCAAACATTATTGGACTTTTAAGCATAAATAATGGGCAGTTTCATGAACCCAGGTTGTTAGTTCAGCAATTTCTGGACCATTAGTCTTACTATTACTGGTTAAGTACATTGGCCATGCTAAATTCTCCCTCAGTGTACCCAAACAGGCGCCAAAGTGTGGCAACGAGGGGATTTTCATGGTAACTTCATTGCAGTATTAATGTAAGCCTACTTGTGACACTAATGAATAAACTTTAAAAATGTGACATTCTCCCTCAATTTATCTGAACAGGCGCTGGAGTGTGGTGACGAGGGGATTTTTGCAGTAACTTCATTGCTTGTGACACGAATAAATAAACTTAAATTGAGTGTGAAACCAGTCTTGAGCCCATCTCTTTCGTCCTGGAAACATTCCATTTTTTATAAAAATGACACAATTATTTTCACATCAAATTGGCAGCCACTTATACTCTGAATTTTTTTGGAGGTGCAGATTTCATTTCTCCCTGCGTCGTTCGCCCCTCCACTAACTATTTGCCCTCTTTCTGCCTCCTCCACCAACTGTTTCTCAATGTGAGCTGCTCCGGTTAAAAAGTCAGCAAATTATAGGCAGTGTACTTACAGCATCCATCTGCATCTATCAAACTGAGTAAAAGGTTCCCGGCAGTTGCAATCTACCCTAGCCTTTTATCCCGTGTCTTTGTCACCACTATCTTTACCCTCCTTTAACTGAATCCATGCCATCCATCAATTACATTATGCTTTTCAGACCGGTTACCTACTGGGTCACTCAAGATAGTTTCAAAGATTTTTCCCAGAAGGGTTGGTAAGTTTACTAGCTTACAGCTCCTGTGTTAGTCTTGAAGTCAGTGGGCCAGTTTTAGCGGTTTTAGGAGCCTTTTCTGATGCAACCAAACTAATAAAATTGCCATTAAAGCCTCCTGCAATTTTAAAGCCTTTATGTACTTCTGAGTCATGAATATAAGTTGTCTTGACCTGGTACTTTGCTGAAGAAACCCAGAGCCTCTTACAACCACTTTTATTCTTTCTTATTTGCATAATGTGCAACTCCTCTGATAGAGTCAAAGAGGTTTACAGCATGGAAACAGGCCCTTTGGCCCAACTTGTCCATTCCACCCAATTTTTATCACTAAGCCAGTCCCAATTGCCTGCATTTGGCCCATCCTCTCGATACCCATCTTACCCGTGTAACTGTCTAAATGCTTTTTAAAAGACAAAATTGTATCCGCCTCCACTACTAACTCTGGCAGCTTGTTCCAGACACTCTCCACCCTCTGTGTGAAAAAATTGCCCCTCTGGGCCCTTTTGTATCTCTCCCCTCTCACCTTAAGCCTATGCCCTTTAGTTTTGGACTTCCCTAGCTTTGGGAAAAGAAAGACCATGGGTGGAATTCTCCCCAAAAAATTCTAAGTGTCGAATTCGCATGAAAACTGGAGTAATTCATGATGTTTTTTTCAGTGGGAGTTCAGAGAAGAATCTCCCACACCCTGTGCACTGCAGAGGCCATCAGCATGAATATCATTAAATTTCAGCGTGCAGGGCCTATCTCCGCTGGACAGGCTGAAATCAGCGCACTGAGCGGGCTACTGCGCATGCGCCGATCTGTCAGTGTTTCCAGCATGGAGTAGACGCCACCAGAAACCTGGTGCTGGGAGATGCTAATGGGGCATAAACCCATGTACGAACCCCACAATTTGGCCTACGCGAGAATCTCCCGGCCCACTTCGCTAAAAGATTAGCGCAGCGGGATGGCAGAACCGCAGCCTATTAGTTAAAATGAAATTTCCAAAGCAGAACAGCAACTGAGCATCCAAATGGTTGTAATCTTAGACAGTGGGGCTGTGAGGCTGCTGTTTCTTTCATGGGGCAGATTCCACAGCAGCTGGAAAAACAGCGAAAAAAGCTGCACATGCAGAATGGTATTGTTCTGACCGCCGTAATGTCTGTAATGGCTGAGAAAGACACCTACGGGATAGTCAATGCAGAGCCATTTTAACTGTCTGGTGTTGGCTGCCTAAACCACACAACCACACACCTCCTGGTGGACCTGGGACGAGGCTTGCCGACACTCCAGGTTTGCCCTGGGGTCTCCAGGAATTAAAAATTAATCTCCCGGACACTGTTGTGGAAGCCGGGAAGAACTTCATAGAAGTGTTAAAAACATTGTGAATTTTACGTTCATACTGTTTGAGTGCTTTTGTTTTATAGGGCTGGATTTCATATCCCCTGCTCTGCAGCAGGCCTGAAGGCAGGGTTGGGGGTGTGAAGGGGATAAAATCCAGTGTGTGGTCTGCATGCTGTCTACCCATGGAGGCATTAGCCAGCCCGTCTACCTTGGGCTTACTGATTTGATTTGATTTGATTTATTATTGTCACATGTATTGGGACACAGTGAAAAGTACTGTTTCTTGTGAGCTATACAGACAAAGCATACCATTCTTAGAGTACATAGGGGAGAAGGAAAGGAGAGGGTGCAGAATATAGTGCTGCATTGCAGATAGGGTGAAGAGAAAGATCAGCTGAATATATGGGAGGTCCATTGAGAAATCTAATGGTAGCAGGGAAAAAGCTGTTCTTGAGCTGGTTGGTACATGATTTCAGACTTTTGTATCTTTTTCCTGATGGAAGAAGGTGGAAGAGAGTATGTCCAGGGTGCGTGGGGCCCTTGATTATGCTGGCTGCTTTTCCAAGGCAGCGGGAAGTGTAGACAGAGTCAATGGATGGGAAGCTGATTTGCGCGATGGACTGGGCTTCGTTCACAACTCTTTGTAGTTTTTGCGGTCTTGGCCAGAGATGAGCCATACTAAGCTGTGATACATCCAGAAAGGATGTTTTCTATGGTGCATCTGTAAATATTGCTGAGAGTCTTCGTGGACATGCCGAATTTCCTTCGCCTTCTGAGAAAGTAGAGATGTTGGTGGGCTCTCTTTACCATAGTGTCGGCATGGAGGGACCAGGACAGGCTGTTGGTGGTGAGGACACCTAGAAACCTAAAGCTCTTGACCATTTACACTTCATCTCCATTGGTGTAGACAGGGGCATGTTCCCCAGAGCCACTTACGTAGCTAATTAATGACCAATTAAGGCCCTCAGCCCACCCTCGCCGCTATTTCATCTGCAGCAGGGGAAAGCCCAGGCTAGCGGGTTGTTCAGCAGCTTTAGGTGCACGGGTTGGTGACAGGCAAGGGCATGGGAACCTTCTTTGTGGGTCCTGTGTGCCCATTGGAGTAGTCTCTGCCCCCAGTCCCAGCCATGGTCATCCTTCGCCCTTTATTCTCCCCACCCCAGGCCTGTCAAACCTGCAGGACTGTTGTGGCAGGAAGTCATGTGATACAATCTTCAGCAATGTCCCCAGTCTGAGTTAGCAATCCTACCTAGGACCCTTGTGAATCAACAGTTTTGATTCATTTTCTTGTCGTTGCCTGAAAGGGGGTTCTCACATGATACTGCAATATGCATTGGAACAAGAAAAAGCCATTCATCCAGAGCCTGGGAAACTGAACTAAGCCACGGCTAATCTGTACCTCAATTCCAATTATCCATCTTTGCCATATCTCTTTGATACTCTTGCGTAACACAAATCAGTAAGCAGCATGATACAGATGCACAAAACACACAAAGAGAGGCTAGCACAAGACTTAACTCTTAGTTTGATAGAAGGAGGATTTTGTTTTTCAGCCAAGCATTCAGTAAGAATCATGATTGTGGGATTTTTCATTAAAAATATAAGGCAAGGGGAGGTGTTTGCGTAAAGGTAATCTACAATGGGCGCGATCTTACCGGCCATTCACGCTGCAGCGAAGTCGGAGAATCTGGCGGCCTGCCAAATCTCCGTTCACTGCGGCAGGATGGGAAAATCCCACCGCCTTGAACGGTTTTAAGATTCCACCGTTGTGTTTCTTAATAGTGACATCCGCTAACTGTAATTGTGATTTTTAAATAAAAGAGTATTCATAGGAACATAAGTACATAGGACTTAGGAGCAGGAGTAGGCCATTCAGCCCTTCGAGCTTGCTCCACCATTCAATAATCTGGTTGTGGTCTCAATTGCATTCAATAATGACATTTGCACCTCCCTGTCTGCCCCCATAACCCTTGATTCCCTTGACTAACAAAAATTTGTCTAACCCAGCTTTGAATAAATTTAAAGACTCAGCTTCCATTATGTTTTGGGGAAAAGAATTCCATGCACTCGTGACCCTCTGAGAGAAAGGAGACCTCCTTATCTCCGTGTTAAATGAGAGACCTCTTTTTCCTGAACTATGTCCCCAACAGGAGGAAGCATCCTCCTGGTATTCACCCTATCCAATCCCCTCATGACTTTAAACATTTCAGTAAGTTTTTTTAATGTTTATTAGTCTCACAAGTTAGGCTTACATTAACACTGCAATGAAGTTACTGTGAAAATCCCCCAGTAGCCACACTCCGACGCCTGTTCGGGTACACTGAGGGGGAATTTAGCATGGCTAATCCACGTAACCAGCACATCTTTCACACTGGGAGGAAACTGGAGCACCTGGAGGAAACCCATGCAGACACGGGGAGAACATACAGACTCCGCACAGACAGTGACCCAAGCCGAGATTGGATCCGGGTCCCTGGTGCTGTGAGGCAGCAGTGCTAACCACCGTGCCACCCCAAATAAGATCATCTCGCATTCTTCTAAACTCCAGTGGGTATATATTCTATCGGTAAAGTTCATCATTTGGAAAAGGAAAGGAAATAGCATATTATAAAGCTCATTTCCACCCAATGTGGAGTTTAACTATATTAACCTCTGTTGCCCTTTAACCTGTTATGAATTTGACCAGAGTGCATTTTGATTTTGTCCTTACCGACATTTTCTTTCAACTTTCCAATTTTTTGCTGTGAACTTCCAGGCCATTACTGTACTTGAATGAACCCTTTAAACATGTTTGATCGTCTTTTACTATTCTGTAATGTTCATTTAAATGGGAGGAACATAGGATAGGCTGCATTGCACCCAGGTGGCAAATATAACAATTTAACTAATTTTATACTACAAGTTGAGGGGGGACGTGATTCTGTACCATTTCATAAACATGCAATCCTCTTCAGTTTTTTTTCCTTTAATTCTTTTCTGTGTCAATATTAAGACAATTGAAACCCCCAATGATCTACACAGACTTCCCTGAATTGCAAATATGTTTCCCTTGCTATCTTCTTTTGGCTGGGAAATCTAAAGCAGCTATTAATTTTTTTCTTTAACAACTAATAATTACCTTCTCCATAACGACAGCTAATAATTACCTTCCCTGCTTTAATATTCTTAATTTCAATCTACATAATCTCTGATGCAGAAAGCAAGACATATAATTTTATCTTCCCTTTAGCCCTGCACCATCAACACTTTTGTCATTTAATCTCTTCTTGTCTTCCGCCCTGTCACGGACCTTCCCTTCTGCATGTCCTCCTCCCCTCCCCCCCCGCCCCTTGGGGTGTCCTCCCACCCCCACCGCCCCTTTTCTCTTGCTTTAAACCTATATTTCTAACTTTTCCCAGTTAGATCGAAGGATCATATCCCTGAAATGTTAAATCTGTTTCTCTCTCCACAGACGCTGCCTGACCTGATTTTTTCCAGCATTTTCTGCTTCAAACGCGTGCAGTATTTTGCTTTCATGTAACTTGTCCCTCCCTTAGGTGCTGTGTCCTGTCTTAACCATATTTGCTACTCATTTAGCTGCGTTGATCTACCTATCCCTACTGTAAGCTCTATAGTTTACTGTTTTTAGCTTGCAGTAAATGCCCACTGTCTCTGTAATTCTTATTATGTCACAATTATATAGGGCGGCAGGGTGGCACAGTGGTTAGCACTGCTGCCTCACAGCGCCAAGGACCCAGGTTCAATTCCAGCCTTGGGTCATTGCCTATGTAGAATTTACACATTCTCCCCGTGTCTGCGTGGGATTCCTCCAGGTGCTCCGGTTTCCTCCCACACTCCAAAGATGTGCGGGTTAGGTGGATTGGCCATGCTAAAATTGTCCCTTAGTGTCAGGGGGATTATCAGGGTAAATATGTTGGGTTACGGGGCTAAGGTCTTGGTGGAATTGTTATTGGTGCAGGCTTGATGGACTGAATAGCCTCCTTCTGCATTGTTGTGATTCTATGATTCTATCTATGATTCTAATTTTCCTTTATTTTAATTTCCCCAAGTCACTGTTGCTCCTGGGAATGGTATTTATTGCATACTTATGAAAGACTGATAGCCCAGAAATCACATCCTTTTTTTCCAGTCACAAGCAAATCTACTTTTGAGCAACTGTGAGGCAGTTCCAAAATCCAAACAGTTGTGCATGTGGCAGTAGCCGCCTTGTGGGCCAGGTGCGCATGAACAGCTGTTCCTGGTGCCTTCATGATGCAGTTCCGAAGAGGAGTCCTATTGGACCCAAAGCGTTAACTCTGTTTCTCTCTCCACAGGTGCCACCACACCTGCTGAGTTTTCCCAGCATTTTCTGTTTTTATTTTGTTCCTGATGGTCGTAGGCTGGAATCACAATGTTATAAATTGCTGTTAGTGAACAGTCTGAATAGAGGTACTGAACTCTTTGCAGAATGATTTAACAGAGAGCTGCGACATGTCAGAATCATAACTGATCCCCTGCAACATTGACCATGAGTGATTGGAGAGTATAGTTGCTCTCTTGCATATCTCTGACATCTTTCTGTTGCTGGTACTTTCTGTCGCTCGTCCATCTGCCATTCAGCACTTTGCTCTCTCCCTTCACCTGTTCCTTCTGAACAAAAAAAGCACAGCACAGGAACAGGCTGTTTGGCCCTCCAAGCCCACGTTGATCATGATGCCCTAACTAAGCTAAAAAAAAACCTCCTGCCCTTAGTCCGTATCCCTCTGTTCCCTCCCTAATCATGTAAATGTTGCTAATGTGCCTGCTTCCACCACCTCCTCTGGCAGCACGTTCCAGGCACCCACCACTCTCTGCGTGAAAAACTTCCCCCTGCAGATCTCCCTTAAACTTTCTCCCTCTCACCTTGAACCTGTGCCCCCTTGTGATTGACACTTCCACCTTGGGAAAAAGCCTCTGACTATCCACCCTGTTTATGCTTCTTGTCATTTTGTAGACCTCTATCAGGTCTCCCCTCAACCTCCATCTTTCCAGTGAAAACAATCCTAGTTTATTCAACCTCTCGTCATAGCCAATACCCTCAAGACCAGGCAACATCCGAGTGAACCTTCTTTGCACTCTCTCCAGAGCTTCCACATCCTTCTGGTAATGTGGTGACCACTTTGTCCTCTTCCGATTCTGTCACTGTCTTTTTCTTTTTTTTTGCCCTTTCGTGGGAAATGAGGGATATGGTGGGGCACGGAAAGAAGCCTCCCAATGACCGTAAGCTTCTAGTTGGGATGGGAGTTTTGGGAAAAATATCCATCACTCATGTTCCCCCATTTCCTCCTGTTGTATCCCCATCCCTTCAAATTGTCACTATCACCCTGTCATTCCCATTACTCAAAAGAGTAACAATATAGATTTTACTTCCATGAAACAGCTGAAATTTATCCTCTTGTTTTTCAAAATTATTTGAAGCCAAGGCTGATGGATGACAAAAGATAAGACACTTCCCATCTGCGCAAGGAATATTGAGGGAAATACCGTACACTACATGCTAAGATAATACGATCCAGATTTCTAAAGCATGAAGGCCGAAATCTCACCACCGTTCACGCCAGTGGGATTTTCCCATCACGACAAGGTGAACAGAGATTTAGCTGGCTGCCAAATTCTCCGACCTCGCTGCAGCGAGAGCGCAGCGCGAATGACCAGTAACATTGCGCCCTAAGTCAAAGATTGGGTTCAAATGTCAAGCACATGCCCAGGCTTTTCTAAGAGGCTGAAAAACAAAATTATGAATGAATTTGCAGAATTTAACAGACTTTTTCCAAGTAAAAACTTAGTGACAGAAATGACAATTCAGTGGATAAATGTTGTGAAATATATCAAATTCAAAAATATTTTGTTAGAGGACCACTATTGTGGATACTAAAAATGTAAATTATTGAGGAGAAAAAGAGTTATCTGAAAGTTAAAGTTCAGAAGGCATTTAGAGAGATGTATCTGTTGGCCAGGTTACACACTCACAGGATAATATATTCTAACTTGAAGTGCTAACTGCCCTAAGCTGCCACTAAGACAACCAGGTAGAAATACTGAATAAAGTGGATGGACTGGCAACAGGAGCACACAGCAATAGTATTTAAAGGGCAGAATATTTTATTCAAATTATCTTTTTGATCTGCCTTTGTCACGTTCTGACCTTGTACAGCAAAAAGTGATGCGAACCAGCAGGAAGGCTTTCTTATACTTAGCTGAAGGTGAAACCTTTTATCTGAACAAAAATATGAAATGTATGTTGATGGTTTTCACATAAAGATTATGCTCAAGGGATTAAAACCAGCACGGTGGCACAGTGGTTAGCACTGCTGCCTCACAGCGCTAGGGACTTGGGTTCGATTCCCGGCTTGGCTCACTGCCTGTGTGGTGTCTGCACATTCTCGTGTCCGCGTGAGTTTCCTCCGGGTGCTCTGGCTTCCTCCCAAAGTCTGAAAGACGTGCTGGTCAGGTGCATTGGCCATGCTAAATACTCCCTCAGAGTACCCGAATAGGCGTTGGACCGTGGCGACTCGGGGACTTTCACAGTAACTTCATTGCAGTGTTAATGTAAGCCTACTTGTGACACTAATAAATAACCTTAAGCTTAAAGACACAAAAGAAAACTTGTCGAATATATTTAATCATGTTTGTGAATTAGATTATTTCAGAGTTTTCTTATTTTGTTTAGATCTTTAATTTGGGTGTTTGAATGACTTCTGGAAACTTGAGTCAGGTTGGTATGCCCTGACTTCAACATTCACGTAGTCATACAATGACACACCATAAACTTTGAAAATGCCTATCACAGAACCCACATCCAGGAGTGGCAGGTGCTACAGATACTTATACTGAGCTTCCACTTAAAGCACACACCCTACCTATTAAACCTAAGATATGTTAGATATTTTTTAAAATGTGTCCGACATGCACAGACTTTCACACATTCATTGTTACATGGAGGCACAATTTAACATGATAGGGTAATTAAGTCGAAAAGTGACTAATGCCTTCAAGCCTGCAAAGTTAAATAATTCAATTCGAGTAGATATGGGGCCTTAGCAATCGCACTTAAATGAAAAAAAAATCAAACACAACCTGATCTGTTGTTGCCTGAACATTATGACCAGAATTTTCCGTCCAGCCCGCTACAGGAATCATAGCAGGCATGGACTATGCAAAGGTCCGCTGACCTCGGGTGGGATTTTCCAGCTGCATTCGCCCCAAAACCGGAAAATCCCACCCTCTGATTTTTTAAATTCATTCGTGGGCCACGGGCATTACTGGCTGGCTAGCATTTATTGCCCATCCCTAATTGCCTTTGTTCAGACGGTAGGTGAAAGACAACCACATTGCTGTGGCTCTGGAATCACACATGGGCCAGACCAGGTAAGGACAGCAAATCTCCTTCCCTAAAGGACAATAGTGAGTCAGATGGGTTTTTCCAACAAATGACAACACTTTCATGGTCATCAGTAGATTTTTAATTCCAGATTTTTTAGTGGAATTCAAATTCCATCCCCTGCAGTGGCGGGATTTGAACCCCGGTCCCCAGAACATCAGCTGAGTTTCTGGATTAATAGGCTCGTGGTAATACCACTAGGCCAACACCTCCCCTCATGAATGCAGAACAGCTACACCTTAAAGAGACTCACTCCAGCAGCAAAATAATGCAGTGGAGCCCCGTTGTAATGCGCCCCGATTTAGCGCGAAATCGGAGATGACGCGATGGACCCTTTTTTTTGCTATTTCCGGTTTAGTGATTTAGCGCGACCCCGATTTAGCGCGACCCCGATTTAGCGCAACCCCGATAACATTCGGGATGACATTTTGTGGACCGCGACCGTCGCGTTACAACGGGGCTCCACTGTATATTATGCATTGCATGGTGCAAAACAGGGTTAACAGTGCAAATTTCAATAATATGGGGCATCTCAGCTTTATTAAGATCTTAACATTGGAATCTGTAATTATCTCACTGAACAGTAATTAAATGCATATAATGTTCAGAAGCTCCTTGATGTCCAATGGTCCTATGGATATTTAGCCTGCTTTTTCCCTGATGGAGTTCCTGTAACATTGTTTTGCCATTCCTGTGCTAAATAAAGAGAATCCACTGGTACATTTCAGCAATGATCTATAACAAAATGAAAGTTTTTTTAAAAAGTAACAACTCTTTAAATTACTGATGTTAAAAAGAGGATTCTTACTTTTCAAAGGCCAAGACATAATACTTACATATTTGTAATATATAATTACATTTAAGCATCTGGTCCCCCTGTAGTAGATTGCATAGTACCGTCAGCAGTGATATAAAAGGAAAGTGGTTTTAAAAGTAGTGGATTTGGTATATACCGAGGGGGAAATGGCAAAGACTTCAGGAGGAAATAGATAGGTTATCAGAGTAACAGACATATTGCAGACACAGTTCAACATGGATGTAACCTTTGGATAATAACTCGTGAGTGGAGGGGTAAGGAATATGAATGTAAACTCAGTGGAAATATGGTGAATGTTGGGGATGAACAGGGAGATCTAGAGATTTGTGGAGTTTGCACATTCTCCCTGTGTATGCGTGGATTTCCTCCGGGTGCTCCGGCTTCCTCCCACAGTCCAAAGATGTGCAGGTTAGGTTGATTGGCTATGCTAAATTAACCCTTGTGTCAAAGGGATTAGCACAGTAAATACGAGGAGTTACAGAAATAGGAGCTGGGTGGGATTGTGGTCAGTGCAGACTTGATGGGCCGAATGGCTTCCTTCTACACTGTCGGGATTCTATGGGATTCTATGATTTCTGCAAAATTCTCTGAAAATGCAAATAGATAATGTCAGAGAAGAAGGCCAATAGCATTTTGGAACTTATAAACATGGGCATAAAGAGGAAGTAATGTTAAATTTGGGCATGGAAATTATTAGGTCACAGTTGGAGTACTGTGTGAAGTTGTTGGCACCCCAGCCAGCAAGCACATTGAAGCCACAGAGAATGTTCAGCATAGCTTCATAGATTATGCCAGGAATAGGAGACTATAATTATAAGAGACTTGCAATATTTGGACTTTTCCAGTGAAACAGAGGAGGATGGCTAAGAGGACAGTTAAGAAGGGGCTAGAACCTGGGATGGTGGAATTAGTGTAATTTGGATTGCTGTAACAAAAAGACACTCTGTTATCTCCCCCTGTGCTGTAATTTTTTTAAATATTGCTTTGTGTGGGGCAGAATGAATTTAAGGGCTTGTGAAAAATTGTGCTCTTTAAAAATTCAGTGGCAGCTTAATAATGGAGTCTAGCACTGGGAGGACAGGGGTCACAACAATGATTTGATGGGACCACCTAAAAAGGCCCATCATCGTTATCTTGACGTCAATCACTGTACCACTAGGGAAAGCAAATAGGGCTGGTCAAATGGGTATGATGTGTCCCAGGCCCAAAGTTAAATAGGTTAGACCAAGAACATAAAAAAGAGCAGGAGTAGGCCATTCGGCCCCTTGAGCCTTCTCCACCAGTCAATAAGATCATGGCTGATCTGCTGTGGCCTTAACTTTCCTGCCATACCCCATAACCCTTGACTCCCTTGTCGATCAAAAACCTGGCTAACTCAACCTTGACTCTATTCAATGATGTGGAGATGCCGGCGTTGGACTGGGGTAAACACAGTAAGAGTTTTAACAACGCCAGGTTAAAGTCCAACAGGTTTATTTGGTGGCAACTAATGGTATTTGCCACCAAATAAACCTGTTGGACTTTAACCTGGTGTTGTTAAAACTCTTACTCTATTCAATGACCCAGTCTTCACTGCTCACTAGAGGAGAAAATTCCAAACGTTAATGACCAAAAGGGCAATGGCCTAGTAGTATTATCGCTAAAATATTAATCTGGAAACGTAGCTAATGTTCTGAGGACCAGGGTTTGAATACCACCACAGCAGATGGTGGAATTTGAATTCAATATAAAAAAAATCTGAAATTAGGTATCTACCATGAAACCATTGTCGATTGTCAGAAAAATCCACATGGTTCACTAATGTCCATTAGAGAAGGAAATCTGCTGTCCTTACCTGGCATGCCCTACATGTGACTCCAGAGCCACAGCAATGTGGTTGACTCTGAACTGCCCTTGGGCAACTAGGAATGGGCAATAAATGCTGGCCAGCCAGCGACGCCCATGTCCCATGAATGAATTTTTTTAAAAAGGGGGCAGGAGAATCTTGGGTTGTCCCACTTATCGGATAAAAAGAACTGAAAATCAAGTTTTAAATAGGGAATAAGTATCCCAAAATCGAGTTATGAAACAAGATGTTGAGCAGGTTTGGGCGTTTTACACCACAGCATTATAACAGGTGGTTTGGATGTAGTCATAGAATCCCTACAGTGCCGAAAGAGGCCATTCGACCCATTGAGTCTGCACCGACCACAGTCCCACCCAGGCTTTATCCTTGTTACCCCATGTATTTACCCTGCTAGTCTGCCTGACATTTATGGGAGAATTTAGCATGGCCAATCCACCTAACCCACACATCTTTGGACTATGAGAGGAAACCAGAGCACCTGGAAGAAACTCACGCAGTCACAGTATGAATGTGCAGACTCCACGCAGACAGTGACCCAAGCCAGTAAACTAACATTTATTGTCCATCCCTAATTGCCCTTGTTGGTATCGTTTACCAAAACACCCAATCGTCAAAAAGTATAACTATAGTACCACACAATGATTTTCTGGTTTAAAATATTTAATGCTCTGCTAAACAAAATCTTTTCGGCAAAAATGACAAAGTGATGGAAAATGGTAATTACAGGAAGCAAAGTCCTGCAAAGAAATATATGCTGCATGCATGTATATAGCTGTGTGTCAGTCATGGCTCAATGGTCACACTGTTGCCTCTGTGTTAGAAGTTCATGGATTTAAGCCACACTCAATTGACTAGAGCACATAATCCAGGCTCACACTCTAGTACAGTACAAAGGAAGTGCTAGATTGTCAGAGGTGGTGTGTTTAAAACGAAATGTTACATTAAAGCCACATCTGCATTCTTCGGGCTGAATCTTCCCATGGGTGTCAGGAACTCAACAATGGGACCATTTGTGGGTCCCAAGCCGACACTTATTATCAAGTTACCCATTGGGACAACTTCATGTGAAGCGGGCTCCTAAGTGTCTGCCTCCACCTTTGGTCTTCGGTTAAGCAGGTTTTGAAGACAGGAAGCCCACTGAGAGCACCAGCAGCACTGCCTGGCCAACTGGGAAAAGTGGACATCGCTGTGCTAGAACATCAAGCATGAGGGTACCTCGAAGTGGAGGCACTTTCACAAGCCTGCTCAGTTGTCTGTGGGGAGTTTGCACATTCTCCCCGTGTCTGCATGCGTTTCCTCCGGGTGCTTCGGTTTCCTCCCACAGTCCAAGAGACATGCTGGTTAGGTGCATTGGCCATGCTAAATTCTCCCTCAGTGTACCCGAACAGGCGCCGGAGTGTGGCGACTAGGAGATTTTCACAGTAACTTCATTGCAGTATTAATGTAAGCCTACTTGTGACACTAATAAATAAACACGAAACATTAATTTATAATTTTAAAAAGCCCAGGATGGAAGGAAATCCACAGGAATGGTTTAGGTCATGCCTGCAGCCCTGTCATTCTAATGGCTAATTCATTGGGCCAATGCAAGGAGACACCGATGGCAACCCCACCACACCCCCTTTTCCCACCCCAAAGCTGCCTCCAAGTTGTTACCAGCCCCCCAACCCAGGATTGGCCAGTCTGGTGGCAGGAAAATGGTGGCGGGTTCTGAACTGTCCCCTGAATGGGGCCTTAATTGGCTGCCAGCCTCTTTGGAACAAGTTGCAAATTCCCATAGCAACCCACCCCATGAAATTCACCCAGAGTCAGAGAGTTAAGGCCCAAACAGATCAGCCATGATCGTATTGAATGGTGGATCAGGCTCCAGGGGCCAAATGCTTCAATTTCTTGTTTTCTTGTAATAGATGTGCATGAATGTAATAAAGTTGAAAGGGTTGTCTGTCACATTAATATGTTTCCTTTTAACAAAATAGTCAGAACTGTGTCATTGTCTTTTTCCAGATGGGAAGGTCAGGGTGAAAGTGAAGTGGGAAAGTGCAAGGAAACAGGTCAAATCCATGTGAAGGTTGATCCCAGGTACTACAGACCTACCGAAGTGGTAAGAACATTTTAAAAATTTAATTGAAAATTAGCCCCATTCTGTTCATGCTTCATTTGACTATTTGTTTCTGAATGTAATTGTTATATCATCTAAAATTGCCATTTTGTTCAAGATATACTGTGGTTCAATGGGTGGGTGTTAGAAGCATCACTAGCAATTAGTAATATAACTTCACTATTGTCCCACTATTAAGATATGTTATGTCATGACTTGCTCTATTTCTGTCTATTAAAGTTTCTGTGACCTATTTCTTGTGCCTCTTTGGGTATCTATCCAAACTGATTGCACAGATGGCCTTTGTTTATAATTCTATTATTTCTTTGAGGTAATTTCATTAAAAATTTGCATTTTTAAAGTTTGTTATGCATAGATGTAATGACTTCAATCATTGAGGTTGGCCTATTGGAGTATGAACTCCCTGATTAAGGATCCAATTGATGGGCCAATCAGGGAGTCTTTGCCTTGGACTTAACCAGGAGTGTCAGTTCCTCTGACACCCCCCAAGATAGACTGCTAACTGATAGCACTCTGTGTACTGCTGTTAAAGTTGTAAATAAAGGGAATTTGGTGAAGGGATTTCTGCCTCCAAAGACTTATTACAATAGATCAGCTTACTTTTCAAAATTGAATTCTGTTGTGTATTCGGGGAATTATTGTGTGTGGCATGGCCCCTTTAAGAGGATGGTCACATGATCACTCCATGACATCACTGGGGCCTCCATAGGTTGTTGGCAGTTGAGAATTGGAGCCTGTACAGTGCACACCAAAAAATAAAACCTTGTGTGGACCTCCTGAACGGAACTGATCTCTGCACCCACCTAGCCATAGACAATGCAGCAAATTCCACAAGAGTTTGCTGATTGGATAACCTGAGTCATATTTTTAATTAAAAGTTTATTTATTAGTCACAAGTAAGTTTACAATTACACTGCAGTGAAGTTACTGTGAAAATCCCTCAAGCACCACACTCGGTGCCTGTTTGGGTACATTGAGAGAGAATTTAGCATGGCCAATGCACCTAACCAGCACGTCTTTTGGACTGTGGGAGGAAACCCACGCAGACACGGGGAGAATGTGCAAACTTCGCACAGACAGTGACCCAAGAATTAGAATGGCTAAGGTTGCTGTACTTGCCTGGTCAGTGCAAATGAGGACCACTGAGCTAAGCTACCTTCATTCAACCTGATTACTGCTGATGGGAAAGACTGTGTAGCCCATATTTGTTGAGCCATCATTTTAGTCAGGCTGCAGACAATAGGGTTGTGGTGTTGATAAATTCAGAGCCCCTCTACAGTCTGTTATCAGCAAGTTACACTAGAGATAGGAAAGTAAGTTGTGAAAAGGACATAAGGGGTCATAGGTTAAGTGAGTGGGCAAAGATCTGGCAAATGGACTATAATGTAGGCAAATCTGAAATTGTCCATTTGACATGAACAATATTTTAAAAAAACTTAATTTCTGAATGGTCAGAGAATGCAAAGCTCAGATTCAGAAGGATCTGGGTGTCCGAAGGCAAGAATCACAAAAGGCTAGTACGCCGGTGCTGTGAGGCAGCAGTGCTAACCACTGTGCCACCCCTTTCTTTGTATTAAGAAAATAGGATAAGTCCAACCTGACCAATTATTGCCAGAACAGTCTACCCCTCGATACTTAGTAAACTGCTGGAAAAAGTAATCAACATTGCTATCAAGCAACACTCACCAACAATCTACTGACCAATGTTCAGTTTGGGTTCAGCCTGTATCACTCAGCTCCTGACCCTGTTATAGGCTTGGTCCAAGCATAGACAAAAGAGCTAGGTGCACAGATGAGTTGAGAGGGGCTGTTCTTGGCAGCAAAGCAGCATTTGACCAAGTGTGGCACCAAAGAGCACTTGTAAAACTGGAGTTGATGGGGATCAGCAGAAAAATTCTCCTGTGGGGAAAATAAAGTCGTAATTTGGCACAAAGGAAGATGGTTGTGATTGTTAGAGACCAACCATCTCAGCCCCAGGAAATTGCAGCAGCTCCTCAGGGCCACCTCTTCACCCTGTCTTCAGTTAGTTAACCAATGATTTTTCCTATACAAGATCAGAAATGGAGCTTTTCATTGAAGACATCTCAGTTTTCAGTTCCCTTTGCAATTGCACAGGTAACAAAGCAATCCATGCAAGCTTGCAGCAACAACTGGACAGTGTCAAGGCTTGAATGATATGTGGCAAGTGACAACTCCAACTTGAGAGAGCATAACCACCTCTCATATGAACATGTGTATAAATGAGATAGGAACAGGTGTTGGCCATTCAGACACTTGAGCCTGCTCATCCATTGTGTAAAATCGAATTGTGATCTATACTTTCCTATCTACCTGCTGTACCCTTTGACTTTCTTGTCAGTCAAGAATCTATCTAACGCAGCCTCTAAAATATTCATTGATCCTGTCTACACTGCTCTCTGGGGTAGAAAATTCCACGGGCTAACCACCCTCTGAAAGAAAATAATCCTTTGTTTCTGTCTTAAATGGGATGAGAGGTAGAGCACCCAGGACGTGTTCTCCAGTAATGGAGGGGAAAGAGAACTCAGGGCCATGGGTATTGTAACAGAACTTTCAATATATCTGTCTAAACTAAGCATTGCACTCTGTCTGGGTTCCTTTCCTGTGGGGAACTGCCTGAAATAGAATGGCTAAGGTTGCTGTATTTGCCTGGTCAGAGCAAATGAGGCCCACTGAGCTAAGCTACCTTCATTCAACCTGATTGCTGCTGATGGAAAGACTATGTAGCCCATATTTGTTGAGCCATCATTTCAGTCAGGCTGCAGACCTGCAAACAATAGGGTTGTGGTGTTGTTAAATTCAGAGCCCCTCCACAGTCTGTGATCAGCAAGTTACACTAGAGATAGGAAAGTAAGTTGTAAAAAGGACATAAGGGGTCATAGGTTAATTGAGTGGGCAAAGATCTGGCAAATGGACTATAATGTAGGCAAATCTGAAATTGTCATTTGACATGAACAATATTAAAGAAAGTTTAATGGTGAGAGATTGCGAAGCTCAGATTCAGAAGGATCTGGGTGTCTGAATGCAAGAATCACAAAGGGCTAGTATGCCGGTAACGAGATTAGGAAAACCAATAGATTGCTAATGTTTATTACGAGGTGAATTGAATCTAAAAGTAGGAAGGTTAGACTTTAGTTGTTCAGGGCAATGGTGGGACCACATCTGGCATATCGTGTACAGTCTTCGTAACCTTATTTTATGGGAGGGTGTCAGTGCATTAGAAGCAGTTCAGGGAAAGTTTACCAGACTAATACCTGGAATGGGCAGGTTGTCTTACTAAGAAAGATTGGACAGGCTAAGCTTGTATCTGCTGGAGTTTAGAAGAGTAAGTGGCGACTTGATTGAAACATATAAGTTCCTGCAGGATTTTGACAGGGTGGATGAGGAAAAGGATGTTTCCTCTGGTGGGAGAATCTAGAACTGGGGGTCACTGATTGAAAATAAGGGGTCGCCCATTTAAGACAGAGATGAGAATTTTTTCCTCTGAGTGTAGTGAACTCCCTTCCTCAAAAGGCGGTGGAAGCAGAATCTTTGAATATTTGTGAGGTAAAGATAGATTCTTGCGAAACAAGGGGATGAAAGATTATTGGGGGTAGGCAAGAGGTTACATTCAGATCAGTCATGATCTTATTGAATGACAGAATAGGCTTGAGGGGCTGAGTGGCCTACAACTCCTAATTTGTAAGTTCATATGAATGTTAGCTAGGGTTTTTGTACTTTGGAGAATCTAGTGCACTCGGTATGTACACACTCGGTTTCACTTGATTGCATATACTTTACAGCTATTTACTACAGTCAGCCTACTGGCCTGAAGGGTTGAAGTAGTGCCAGTAAATAGGTATAGGCTCTTCAGTTTGAATTCTGATCTTTTGGCTTGATTAGAAGAATTTTGTCAACTTGACATGTTGTACAAAACCATGACAGCTACTCTTTACTTTGATTTTCATGCCAAAATTTACGCCGCAGGGCGTAAGCTTATTGGGAAAATGATAATACAGCATAGACCTATGCAACTTTGTCACTGAGAGGCTGGGGATATAGCCATAGTAACTCACCTGCACTTTCTGCATTGTTTCCCCTCTGCCACAACTTCCCCAGAGGGAAGCATAAGGAACAGAATTGAGCTTGGTAGCACCCATTGTAGCACCATTCTCTGGGTGCAATGAGGCCCCTTAGGATTCGGTCATGCAGCATTAGAAACTGAAACATCGGGTGCCAGATGCTGCACCATGGTAAGTTCCAAGAGAATGTTGATGGAGTTGGTCACCAGTTCCATGCTGGGAGAAATGGACCTCGAGAGAGCCCAGTGCTAAGTTGGTGCAGGACTCCCCCACGCTGAACATTGAACGCAGGACTCCCCCACTCCTTAACATTGAACGCAAGCTTCCCAATGCACCAAGCATTTTGGTATGTAGACTCATTAGCCTTTTCTGTATCCTGACCCATTAGAGTCTTTATCTGAGTCCTCTGCAGCAGAACTCATGGACGCTGACTTTCTGGTGAGCTGACATCTGCACTGACTTGCCCTCTGTCTTAGCTGCAGTGGAGTTCTGATGCTGTCTCACCAAGTGTTGATGCCTGATCTACCCAAGCTATCTTGTAAAATGCGTGCAGTGCAAAAAAAATCTGAGCTGGAGCTGCAATGAAATCGCGTGATGATGCTTCTTCATCATCATTTTCTTCGTCTTACTACCCTGCTTGGTCAGGTTGCACTTATGGGCGGCACGGTAGCACAGTGGTTACTGCTGCACTGCTGCTTCACAGCTCCAGGGACCTGGGTTCGATTCCTGGCTTGGGTCACTGTCTGTGTGGAGTTTGCACATTCTCCTCGTGTCTGCGTGGGTTTCCTCCAGGTGCTTCGGTTTCCTCCCACAGTCCAAAGCTGTGCAGGTTAGGTTGATTGGCCATGCTAAAATTGCCCATTAGTGTCCTGAGATGTGTAGGTTAGAAGGATTAGTGGGTAAAATATGTAGGGATATGGGGATAGGGCCTGGGTGGGATTGTGGTCGGTGCAGACTCGATGGGCCGAAGGGCCTCTTTCTGCACTGTAGGGTATCTATCTATCTATCTATCTTATGTTGATACTATCTGCAACTTGTAAGTCAGGAAGCTTTGTGGGATGCGGGGCAAGTGACATTTGTAAAGGAGGATAAAGTACATGGATAGCTTCCTCTTCAATAGGTTAACGGCAAAAACTTCCGACCTCGTCCGCAGCTCGGATTCTCCAGAGCCATTGCAGTGAATGGAGTTTTGGCTGAGTGCTAAATTCTCCGTCCTCACTTACAGGGAAGCGGGTATGGACAAAATCAGAGAATCCCGCTCTACGGTTTTCAAGCACAGTGGGTGAAATTCCCCCATCTGGCACTAAGTCCTGTGGTGGGGTCAGGAGTATTTTCCATTGCTGAGGCCAACAGGAAACCACGCCATATCTTCCAGCCCCAACCTCACTAATTATGTATCGAGGAGGGTTTAGCGTGATAGACCGTGGTGGGGCGGGCTTGGTTGCATGCGTCCTGCCGTCATATCTGGGTGCCATATTTAAAAGGCACCCAACATCACTGATCCACCTTTGAAGAAAGAAGATGGATCTCCAGGATCACCCCTGAGGATGGAAGGTGAATCTCCTCGATAACACTGAAGCTGGACAATCCACCCTGTTCCTCCCACCTGGTCCAGAGTCATTGGCTATCTCCATCCCGAACTCCAGAGACATTGCTAGGTAACTCCCGACTTCAGCCCGCCATGTTGTTCCAGACGTGTTATGGATCGGTGCTGACCTCACGGAGAATCGGGTGTGAGCGGAAAATTCCGGTCGAGCCTGCATCTGCATCCCATTTGCAGGATGCAGATCAATTTCACACCAGCCACCAACGTGTTTCCCAATCTGCCATGGTAGGTGCTAGGGGAAGATCCCGCAGGAAATACACACATCAGCATCAAACCAATTCTTGAGCCGCCTGCCAAATTCTTCCCTACATCCGCCATTGAACCTGCCGACGGGGGCATGGGAGAATTCCGTTGAATGAAATGCTGAGAACTGTGATCAAATTACATTTTAAACAACAGCAGGGTGGCACAGTAGTTAGCACCGCTACCTCACAGTGCCAGGGACCCAGGTTCAATTCCGGCCTCAGGTCACTGTCTGCATGGGTTTCCTCCGAGTGCTCCGGTTTCCTCCCATGCTCTGATTGATTGACCATGCCAAATTGCCCCTTAGTGTCAGGGGAACTAGCAGGTTCAGTACTTAGAATTACAGGGATAGGGCCTGGGTGGGATTGTTGTAAGTGCAGGCTCAATGGGCCGAATGACCTCCTTCTGCACTGTAGGGATTCTATGATTCTATTGAATTCAGAAACTTACAGCTGTGTAAGATCAGTGAAAGGTGGAAATAAATGAGAAGTAAACATTAAGCTGAGGATCCTACCATTAAGAATCTATGGAAGTCTTTCACATTTGTCAATCAAGATACTGATGGATCAGATAATGATATGGGACTTGCAGTTATGAAGGGTGCACCAACAGAAAACTAACTGAGTGTCATTATGTATACTGCTATGCAAGGATGTTAGATGTGATGGATTCTTTTGACTCCCAAGTCACTCTACTCAAGACCAAAGGAGTACTGAATGTCCGTGCTCCTCTAAAAGTGAAGAAATTTCAGTGGTGATAGTGCAACCAGTGCAGATCTAAAGTTGTGTGAGAGTACCTACTGGAGGGGGTCTCAAATCTCCTGCGTCAACACCCAAAAATAAGTGGCGCAATTTATGTTGGTGTGAAGCTGTAACTACTTTACGTTGTGTCACAAAACTGGCCTACTGTCCACTTCCAATCTTTACAATATTTAGAAGTCACAACAAATGATCCTCGCCACCAGTTGGTTGTTCAAATATGTTTTATGTTGACTTGTGTATTTTTTGTCACTTTTTACAGTGGTCGGGTTTTTAACCTATTTAGAGGAAAAACTGATGTTGAGGTACAACAGGATAGTTTCAGAAACTAAAGCTGTATGATCTGTTATAAGTATAGTAGTCCTTCAATTCAATTTCACATGTTAAAAATCATCCAGAGTTGTGCAGACATACTTGTGGTTATACAGCAGTGTTATCATTTTTGTTTCCAAGTCTATAAATTGTTTTAAAGGATTGTCCTTTTCAATTTTGAGCCTTCACTTAATGTTTATGTCCCAATTGGTACTCGCTTAAGCGGTGCAATCACTTTAAGGGCTTTTCATTCTTGGAAATGCAATAGTACTATTTTACAGGCCCAAATATGTCTGGCCAATGTTGCATTTTCAGAACGCAGTGTGTGATTGCAATAATAAATCTGGCACATATGGCAGAACTTTTGTGACCTCACAGGCATACAGAGCAGCTACTGTTTAATAAGAGATTTTTTTGTACCGCATTGGAGATAATCCTGTATTCATTATTTTTATTAGAAGATTGTGTTTATCATTTCTCCATATTCTTGGCCATGCATGGAGATTAACTGATGAATAGTTGGGAGGTTTGGTGGAGTCAATTTGTCCTAACACTGACAGCATGGGAAGGGAAAGGCCATTATTTTAAAAATTATACTTGCTACAATTAATTAGCGCCAAAATTGCCAAATAATACAAACAGTAATGTATTACACCAACAGTGATGATTCACACCATAGGAAGAGTGGGCTTTCCCAGAGTGATTGTTGGGGATAATTTCATGATGCACCCGAGTTTGATCATGTAAATTTCTCCCACTCCAATGCAGAGTATGTAGCTTAGATGAGGAAATAAGTTGGGAAACTTTTAGTTTTCATTCCACGCTCTCATGGTTAGGGTGAATTGGCCTACCAGACTGATACAGGTTACTGGGGGAGGCTTGCACCCTTTCCTGGCCGCAATGCTGCTCTTGCATCCACTTGGAGTGCTGCTGCACGTGTCTCTCCATGCAACAGGCCAGTCCCTCATGGTCAGAGCTCATGTAATTTAACCCCTGGTTCAATGTGGAGCTCATGACAGCGATGGACTCCTCCATTCACAGTACCAGAGCTCCCGCTGACTTGGAGAACTTCCTCCAGATGTCCACCCGTCTGCTGTTGTTTGTCCCAACACCGCACTGCAGAAGGTGACTCCCAAGGCTTCCCAATTGAACCATCATCGTGACTTTCCTCCCTCCCTCTGAGAAGGACGGTGTACAGATGTCTCTGACTCTGACACCACCTCCTGCCTCCCTCCACTGTGCTGGTGTCTGAGTTGGCAAAGTGTGAGCTCATCAGATGAGATACTGCATCCTAGGGGTATCTCTACCTCCTTTTGATGCCCAAGGGGTGACCTGGCTCTGGGGGTTGAGGGAGAAGAGCTGGGACCTGTGCGAGATACAAAAGGAGCTACTTAAGCCCTTCTCATTGTGAAAACACGTTCTGATGCATGTCATTGCACTTAACCATGCTCTTGCTGCCAGTATGATGCAACCCCACCTCGCACTCCCTCTCATGCCAACCTCCCCCCCTGTGCTCAGTGAAGTGATTTTGACACCACCTTTATCATCAATGATCTGCAATTCACCATGCTATTTCCCTTCACTGTCTCTGAGCATCACATTGCTCATTCACGTTTGTTCTGTGTGCTCCTACATAAGCTGCTTGCTCAACACTGAGGCTGATGGATCACATTTCTGATGCATTTATCAATGATAGTTCTTGGTGTTCTTATAATGGATATTGGAACAGTTTATTTTGCCACTTATGGCTAATTTAAGTTGACCCCACATTAAAAAAAAGTGCTGATTGTGACAAGCAGCTTTCTAAGGTGGAAAAGCTAGAACAGTTAGAAGAAAAATAAACTTTAATAGGTCACATGTAAAGAAATAATAAAGAATTGCAAAGAGCAACATGTTACATTTAAAAATTATTTTTTAATTCAAATTATTTTCTTCAACAGAAAATAACTACTGAGAATTGACTAGTAATGATTGCTGTAATAATGTTTTTTCAATGTCTGCATGTGAACTGAAGATTATCCTGTTTAAGAAGACATAGTGGCACGGTGGTTAGCACTGCTGTCTCACAGCGCCAGGGACACGGGTTCAATTCCAGCCTCAGGTCACTGTCTGTGCAGAGACTGCACGGTCTCCCCGTGTCTGCGTGGGTTTCCTCCGGGTGCTCCGGTTGCCTCCCACAGTCCGAAAGACTTGCTGGTTAGGTGCATTGGCGGTGCTAAATTCTCCTTCATTGTACCCGAACAGGCGCTGGAGTGTGGCGACTAGGAGATTTTCACAGTAACTTCATTGCAATGTTAATGTAAGCCCAGTTGTGACCCTAATGAATAAACTTTAAAAACTTATTTCCAGTAAAACTACCAAAAATTGTTGGGACTAATACTCCCGACCAGAGTAGAAAGAAATTGAAGTGGATGTGGCTTTAGAAGATAAATAATCTATCCTTTGAGAAACAATAGTCTCTCATTTAATTATATTTAAAGATATAGATGAATATAATTTTGAAAACTTTATTCTTACTTAGTAATTTGAAAATACATCAGAATCTGTTGAAACAGAATAGACAAGAACGTAATATTATAGCTTTGTATAATATGGAATGCCACTCAGTTTCCTCATTTTTTTAGCGTGCCAGGGACAAGACAACTGTTCCCTTTATACACTCCTTAAGCTAACAAGAAAAAAATGTAAAATTTACGAGGAAAGAACCTGCAATCCATCCAAATATTCACTTTAAAGAAATGATTGGACATGTCTTCACTAAGGAAATAGGGAACCAATTGAGACTTCGGAAACTTTTACAGATAGGGGAAAAAAACGGCTTCATTGTGTTGTGCAAGGTTCTTGTGCCAATAACTTTCCTTCCTGCAGAAAAGGAGATTTATTGAAAGTACCGAAACACAGATAATTTGACACAATTAGAAGGGATAAAAAATACAGTTCAGAACACTGCCCGAACCTGTTTGACTTAGTGACAAGTGTTCACTGACTATAAAAATCTACAGGTTGACTTTACCTAACAAGCTTTGCAACAGAACAAAAGCTGTACTGTAATCTCTCTCAGGGTTATCCTTATCCTGTATTCAGCTTTGCTTTGTTCAGGGATTAAACAGAGTTAGGGCAGCTTTAGCTGTAAACAGTGGGAATGTGCCAAGTAACGGCAGAAACTCAGGTGAGTGATGACATAGTTCAGACTGTGGGCTCTGGTACCTTCAATAGCGCACTAATCCCTCAATACTGCATCCAAGTGTCAACCTGGATTATGTGCTGACCTACCACTCCTACTCAGCGTCTCTTCATGAGATTTCCTCTGTTTGCAATTTGTAACCAAATCGTAAATGTTTATTATACTTGCAATTAAGATTTCACTCCAAATCTTCAGTACAAATCTTAGGACCAATTCACCAATGTTTTTTATTTTAAATGGTCACAACTACCCTCAGCCACCATACTTGTCACTCACACATATTTTAGCATAATTCCCATTATCTTCCCTGCCCCAGGGAGAATCATGTAGCTTCGATGCAAAGCAAAGTCAGATTGTAGCCAGTGATGTGGTAGTGTGCTTTGAATTAAGAGGGAAAATTCGTTTTAAGCAAGCACATTTTTGATAGCAGCCTTTGTTCAGTTCATAAAATCATAGAATCCCCACAGTGCAGAAGCAGGCCATTCAGCCCATTGAGTCTGCACCGACCCTCTGACAGAGCATTCCACCCTGCCCTATCCCTATAACCCCACATACCCCGCTAATCCCCCTGACCTACATATCTTGGGACACTAAGCGGCAATTTAGAATGGCCAATCCCCCTACCTGCACATTTTTGGACTGTGGGAGGAGACCGGAGCATCCGGAGGAAACCCACGCAGACACATGGAGAACGCGCAAATTCCACACAGACAGTCACCTGAGGTTGCAATCGAACCTGGGTCCCTGGAGCTGTGAGGCAGCAGTGCCAACTGCTTGAGGTGGCACGGTAGCACAGTGGTTAGCACTGCTGCCTCACAGCGCCAGGGACCTGGGTTTGATTCCCGGCTTGGGTCACTGTCTGTGTGGAGTTTGCACATTCTCCCCGTGACTGCGTGGGTTTCCTCCTGGTGCTCCGGTTTCTTCCCACAGTCCAAAGATGTGCGGGTTAGGTGGATTGGTCATGCTAAATTGCCCCTTAGTGTCAGGAGGATTAGCTAGGGTAAATGCATGGGGTTATGGGGATAGGGCCTGGGTGGGATTGTGGTCGGTGCAGACTCGATGGGCTGAATGGCCTCCTTCTGCACTGTAGGATTCGATGATTCTAACCACTGTGAGTATTCTTACCTGTGACTCAGATGGTTTTGGACTCGGGCTCCACTCCAGAGGTTTGAGCACTTAATCTAGTGACGACATTTCAGTGCAGCACTGAGTTACTGCTCAGTCAGTGATGGCAACCTTTGGATGAGACATTGAACTGTGCCCTGTGACACCATTCAAAGAAGTATGCAGGAGTTCTGGTCAAATTTATCCTTGAAAATTGATTTTCAGGTCATTTTTTTGTTGCTGTTGGTGGGTCCTTGCTTTGCGCAGTTTGGATGCTGCATTTACAAAGATGATTGCACATCAAAAACACATAAATGAAAAACTTTGGGGAATTCTGAAGTCATGAAAAGCATTATATAAATGAAACTTGTTAATTTACTGCGCTAAATGCATGCACCATGTATAAGCCGAGTCACCAGCCTAAGGAAATAAATAGAAGAGTGAATGTCACCATCAGGAACATTTATTTTATTTGATTTTTTTTTAAGCGTGATTATTTTGATTGAACTAGCAATTCCTCTGGATGTTTGCCCTTTCTAACCCGTGAGGAATGATTTTCACTCATTTTAAAAAATGGTAACCAGCATGAGGAAAAACAGGTGGATACGTACCTTTGACACCAAAGACTCAGTCATTAGGGGAGCTTTTAAATGGGAACCAGCACTCAGAGAAACATGGAATGATGCAGCACAGAAAAGGCTATATCACTCACTGAGCCTATGCCGGCTGTGTGAAAAAGCTCTCTGCTCCTGCTCTTTCCCAGTGCCTCTGCAGATTTTTCCACTTCATGTATTTAGCTAGTTTTCTTTGGAAAGTTATTACTGAATCTGCCTCTGCCACCCCTTCAAGCAGTTCATTCCAGAAGATGACAACTTATTGAGTTAAAAATAAATTCCCCCGTGCTGCCTCTTATTCTTTCACCTTAAAATCTGCTTCCTCTGGTTACTGAGCCTTTTGCGAAAGGTTTCTCCTGATTTGGTTTATCAAAACCCTCCATAATTTTGAACATATTTTCATCTCAAGTTGCCCCTGAACCCTTTTCTGCTCTGAGGAGACCAGTCCCAGTTTCTCTAGACTCTTCATGTAAAATGTTTCATTCTTTGGACTGCTCTTGTAAATATCCTCACTCTAAGAGCCTTGACATTTTTTCCTAAAGGGCGTTGCCCAGAATAGGCCAAAATACTCCAGGTGGAGCCTAACCAGTGGTTTGCAAAGGTTTAGCTCTGTTGCCTTGCTTTTATGCACTGCATCTTTATTTATAAAGGGAAGGATACCATAGGCTTTTTAAGTCTTCTCATCTTGCCCAAAGTAGTGGGGGGGATGGTGGTCTCCGCGACACTCCTCCCCGCCCCCACCCCCCCAGCCCCCACCTCCCGTGGCATGTCTCAGCAGAGGGAGGCAGCCCGCCATTGGCTGGTGAGGGTTCTGCTGGTCCTACCACTGTTCGTGGAAACCCAAACGACCAGAAGATCCCGCTGGCAGGAACCAGAAAATCCCACCCAGGATGTTTCAGTAGGGCCTGCACCAGTTGTAGAATCATGATATCTATTTACAAGTGAATGTAACATGCCCTGGACCAAATTTTTCCAAATATTAAAGTATTAAAATATTAAAATATTCCAAGGCTAAAATGGAGTCCTTTAAATGCATAAGAATTCCAGTAACATCCAAAAACAGCCTTGGGAAAATCTTTGGGAGCAAGGGCAATTTTTCTGCAGCCAGTGAAGCCAGATTGCTCCTCTGAGTCCCACAAAACTACAGCTGCCTGCACTAGACTAATTCCTTACAAAGTGCGATAGGTCTAAATGCTAATCTGTACCTCGATAAACAACTGTTCTATACAGTTCTCCTTATCTTCTTAGGAGCTGTGGGAGCAAGCTAGCATCTCTCCATAGAGATCTTAGTTGTTTAATTCAACTGTACTCCAAGGGCTGTTATCCCATTAACTCCTTTTTATAGCTCTCAACTTGATGCTGAGGCTCATTATAAATGGATCACACCCAACCTCATGCAAAATGTAACAAGCTGTCATATTCATAACCCAACCAGTCTCAAAAGTCTACATATTGGAAAGTTATGTGTTAGGGACCCCTCTTAAGCCTATGACGAAGGTGACTGTAGCAATAAAAAACTTGCAACATATGTAATGAAATTAGTTTAAGGCTGCGGGTGATGTTTTAATACTTCAGGGGACAACTGTCAGACCAAAACAAAGTAGAACTGCTTTACATTTGTCTCAGACACGATTGGAGAATTGATTAGAAAATAAGTAAACTGCAAATGCTGGAAATCTTGTCGTTAACCTGAAAATTATTGGAAATTGTACTCTGCATTGGCGAATAGGAAAGGTAGATTAAGCTTTTGAATTTCACAATGTCTCAATCTGATATTAATCTAACTTTTCTCTTCACCAGTGTTGTTAGCCTTTCTGTGTATCCTCAGTATTTTCTTTGGATTTATTGACCCAATATTATGAGGGCTGAATTATTATCAGTCGAGAAGCAAATATTCACTTGGTGTACTGCAAATTCTACTGTGCATATAGATTCTGATCTATCACATTCATATTAGAAAAGGCAAAGTAAGGAAATTAGAACTGGATACTTAAGAGCCATAGGAACTGTAGTAGAGCCAAAATAGAGGTGGTAGACTTACCACACAGTTCCCACTTCATTGCTGTATTTCCAGAAGACTTCTGTCTGGCTGTCAAGACACTGAACTGAGCCACGCAGATACGATATTCATTGCTGTATGCAGTTTTAAAGTTTATTCATTAATATCACAATTAACACTGCAGTGAAGTTGCTATGAAAATCCCCTAGTCACCACACTCTAGCGCCTGTTCAGGTACACTGAGGGAGAAATTAGCATGGCCAATGTACCTGACCAGCATGTCTTTCAGACTGTGGAAGGAAACCAGAGCACTCTGAGGAAACCCACGCAGGCATGGGGAGAATGTGCAAACTCCACACAGACAGTGACCCAAGTCGGGAATCGAACCCAGGTCACTGGCACTGAGAGGCAGTAGTGCTAACCACTGTGCCACCGCGCAAATGGGGGCACTCTGACATAAATAGGACTCTGATACAATTTTAAGTGCCTACTGGACGAAGTGTCCACTTCTGGTTGTGCCACTCATTAAAACTTGGCATTACAGCACAAGAGGCTCCAAATTGGTATGTTCTACCATGATTCTTGCTGTAGTTGAAGAAGCAGAAGTGCTCCTCCTGGCTCCACACAAATAATGTGGGCCACTGCCATCCTGGGTTCCCCTGGCTCCTATGCAAATCCATCCTTCCGCCTTCAGACCTCGTTTCTTCTTCACAGCCGCCCGATACACCAGATGTCCATTTGCCCCTGCAGCTCATCACATGTAAGTTAACAAAGTCCCGGTATTGGGCGACCAGGTAGCTGATCAGTTAGCATTTGCCCCATAGAACCATAGAACCTTCTTAGCTTTCATGAACAGTGAGAAGTCTCGCAACACCAGGTTGTGGTGTCCACTCACCTGATGAAGGAGTAGCGCTCTGAAAGCTTGTGATTCCAAATAAACCTGTTGGACTTTAACCTGGTGTTGCGAGACTTTTTACTGTGCCCACCCCAGTCCAATGCCGGCATCTCCACATCATAGCTTTTGTAAAGAAAGCCCTATTATCAGAAGTTTTCCTGACTAAACCTATATTCCCACTTGCGTCCCATTACATTTCTGCCCCTTTTTCATTCCTGTATATAATGGGATCCCAAAAGTGTTCCCATCAGTGCTAACTCTACTTTTAAATTGCTGCCTGAATAAATATACTTTATTGGTTGATTTCCATTTGGTTGTGGTGTATAGAGGATTACCAAAGCTAACTAAGATTGGAAAATGCTGGCATGGCATCTGAAATAATATGGACACTGTTGCCTGCAGTGTGGACATCAGTATACTTGCTGTGATTATATTACTCTACATCTCCCACATGTTTGCAAAGTCTGTAGTACTTCCTGATGATTAAGTACAGCCTCATTCATGCACCAGTCCACATGAACTAAATGGCTTGTTTCACATATACAACTCCAATATTCCCCTTGAGAAATGTTGACTGCTTAATGATAATGAGTTTATTTTCAGTTCTAAATGGAAATACATGCAGTTAAACAGAAGGTTAATGTGAGATACACATTGGAAGTTCAATTAATAGGTTCTGAAGACCACTTAAATCGCAACAGAATAGCTCCAGCATTTTTCCACATAAAAATCCTGAAATTCCATTGCAGAGTTTCACATCCACCAAATATACTTGATTTTTTTTTTCCATTTATTTTATTATGGCTGTTTGAGTTGGCTGTGATTTTTAAAGAGAAAATTATGCTTCAATGTCACATTGTGGAGTGAAGTTCCTGAATCAGATTGGCAATGGAAAATTATTGATAATCATGGCAGCTCTGAAGCATTCCAGAAGTGGTAGTACCAGAGCATCTGTGCCTCAATATGGGAGTGTAAAATAAATATTGGCCACCTTCTAGTGTCTGCAACTGCCGTGGGTACAAATCCTGTAACGGCCACTAAATCTCACATGTCGGTGCAAACCTGATGGGCTGAAGGGCCTCTTTCGTACTGTACGATTCTGTGATTCATATCAAGAGGGCCTGTTCGGAGCCCAATCCGACGTGTTCAGTTGTGGGTTTTGTAACGATAGATGTACATTGTACCACATCATTGCTTTAGCAGGTACCCACCATTTTGGTAGAACTGTTATAATCATTGTTTTAATGCATTAACAAAGTGCGCAATTTGGTGCACTGTTAGAACTAAACATTTTGTTATATTTAAAAGTAGTTATTTATTTGGGCTCTATCAATCCATTGCATTCTGTACAACAGACTGTATGTGTTCTTGGCCAATATATGAAATTTTAGCGCCACACTCATGAAATTATTGCTAATGAATTGATGAATTATCTTAAGACGAGATTGGCCGGTAATGGATTGAAATTATCCCAGATTCCACCTTCGAGTGCTTCAGTCAGCATTAGGAGACAATGGCTGGAGATGTGACACACATGAATGAATCTTGTGCTTTTCTTCTGTCTCAAATTTCCTGAGAGATAACTCTGGCATGAAGTAATGTTTTTAGTTCAAGTATGCATTTTATCAGGTTGATGAAGTGAACTGACAATTTGCAGTCAGCAAACTTGCATAGCTGCAAGTACAAAAAACTGATCAGATGAGCGGTTGGTGTATGCTAAACTCGTATGCTTTGAGGAGGCATTCTTACCTTAATGCTGTAACTGCAAAGTAGTCATTTATTAACCTATTTTTCTAATCAATATGTGGATTAATTACAAAATGCAATCGGTCTCCACCACGAACTCCCTTAACCCTTTCAGCTTCTAGTTTGACAGAGATGGTGCATGTCAATAATCTTGATGTGAATATATAGATCTATACAAGCCAAGTCGCAAATGTTTCATGATAAATTCAAAGTGCTGTCCGTAAACTGAGTATGTTTGATCTTCTGGTTTCCATCTCAGTCATGTTACTGTGTGTATGCAAAACTGGACACAATATCCAGTTGAGGCCACACTAGTGTTTTATACAAGTATAACATCACCTCAGGTAAAGACAGAAACTGCAGGAAAAACGCAACAGGTCTGACAGCATCTGTGGAGAATGAAACGGAGTTAACATTTGAAGCCGTTTGACTCTTTACACAGTTTGCATTTTGAGTCCATGTGACTTCTTCAGCTCTGAAGAGTCATACGGACTCGAAATGTTGGGCAGGATTTTATGGCCTCGCTCGGCCCAAAACCGTAAAATTCCGTCCAAGGTCAACGGACCTTCCCATTGTCCGCCGTTCACCTGCTCTGATTCCCGTGCGGGCAGATTAGTGAGATTTCAGCGGTTAACTCTGTTTTTCTCTCCACAGATGCTGCCAGACCTGCTGCGTTTTCCCAGCATTTTCTGTTTTTATTTCAGATTTCCAGCATCTGCAGTATTTTACCTTTGCTTTTATAAAACATACACTCCTTGCTCTTGTACTCTATGCCGTCGTTTATATAGGCTCAATGCACTTTTAACTGCTCTCTCAACTAGTCCTGCCACCTTCAATGACTTATGTACATGTACACCCAGGTCCCTCTGCTCCTGCACCTCTTTTAGAATTGTAGCCTTTATTTTATTGTTTCTCCTTATTTTTCCCACCAAAATTAATCACTTCACACTTATCTGCATTAAATTTAATCCGCCACCGATTCCACCAACGTGTCTGTCCTTTTGAAGTGCTCCACTATCCTCCTTACTATTCACAAGAAGTCCAAGTTTCATATTGTCTTCAAATTTTGAAATTGTACCCTGCAAACCAAGGTCTAGATCATCAGGAAAAGCAAGGGTCCTAACACCAACCCCTAGGGAACTCCAATACAAACCTCCTCCAGTCTGAAAAACATTCATTAACTGCTACTCTCAGTTTCCTCAACCAATGTTGTATCTGTGTTGCTGTTGCACCTTTTATTCCACGAGTTATAACGTTGCTCACAAGTTTGTTGTATGAAAATTTATCAGATGCCTTTTGGAAATCCAAGTGCACTACATTGACAGCGTTACCCTCATCAAAAAGGTCTGACAAGATAGTTAAGCACAATTTTCTTAACAAATCCACACTGCCTTTCCTTAATTAACCCACATTCACCCAAGTGACTATTAATTTTGTCCCAAATAATTGTTTCTAGAAGTTTCCTCGACATTAATTTGATTTGATTTGATTTGATTTATTATTGTCACGTATTTGTATACAGTGAAGAGTATTGTTTCTTGCGCGCTATACAGACAGAGCATACCGTTCATAGAGAAGGAAAGGAGAGAGTGCAGAATGTAGTGTTACAGTCTTGGTGGGGTGTAGAGAAAGATCAACTTAATGCAAGGGAGGTTCAACTGACTGTCATGTAGTTGCTGGGTTTATCTTTTATACATTTCTTTGAACAAGGGTGTAATGTTTGCGTGTTCGTGTGGAATAAATTATAATTGTTTATATTTTTAGTATATTCAAGGGCGGCATGGTGGCACAGTGGTTAGCACTGCTGCCTCACAGCGCCAGGAATCCGGGTTCGATTCCTGCTGGGTCACTGTCTGTGCGGAGTCTGCACGTTCTCCACACGCCTGCGTGGGTTTCCTCCTGGTACTTCAGTTTCCTCCCACAGTCCAAAAGACATGCTGGTTAGGTGCATTGGCCACGCTAAATTCTCCCTCAGTGTACCCGAACAGGCGCCGGAGTGTGACGACTAGGGGGTTTTCACAGTAACTTCATTGCAGTGTTAATGTAAGCCTACTTGTGACTAATAAATAAACTTTTAAAAAAGCAATATGTTAAAAATGGCACAACATCGCAGTTTTAAATCCCGCCTTCCTGAGTGACAGTGAGAAGTCTCCACGTGATATGGTCCATATCTCAGCCGTGTAACCGAGAGAAGGTTCTGACTGCAAGTCTCTTCGTAGGGAGGGAAGGAAATTAAGAGGAGTCAGTTACCCTGGGCCCCTCTCGCATAGACATTTCGTCACAGTGCTAGATACTTGGAAACAGTCTGCCTTTTTTACCTTTGTTAAAGAGCAGCATGTGGAAAATTTGTTTGGAAAATTGGAAAATGCTAAGAAAAAAAAAGTACGGTCATGTTCCAGTAAAGTTAGAATGTGAGCATTGAACACATATTAGTAGTGAGCTTTGGTTAGCCAATCAGGCTAATCTCTGAGCTATTGGGGAAAAAGTAACATAAATCTGAAGAAAGTAGTTGGATATTGTGTTACAGTAAAAGTAACCAAACAAGTGTTATGCAAATATCATGTAACATTTGCATCAAACACTGTCTGAATTGCAAAGAGTCTGCTATTGCATTGTTAATTTTAACATTATTGGATTATATTTTGCATTAAATGTTGCTCTTCTTGAAGGGGAGGCACAATGATGTTTAACTGCCTTTGCACGAACTCTTTGTCATGGTTGCAAAAAATATCATAACAGATCCACCGCATTTCTGCGCCACTTGAGGCCATGCTGTTTCAAAGAGGTTCAGCAATGTGGGCAGCACGGTGGCACAGTGGTTAACACTGATGCCTCACAGTGCCAGGGACCCGGGTTCGATTCCTGGCTTGGGTCCCTATCTGTGCAGAATCTGCACATTCTCTCCGTGTCTGCGTGGGTTTCCTCCAGTGCTCAGGTTTCCCCCCACAGTCCGAAAGAAGAGCTGGTTAGGTGCGTTGGCCATGCTAAATTCTCACTCAATGTACCTGAACAAGTGCCGAAGTGTGGCGATTAAGGGGTTTTCACAGTAACTTCATTGCAGTGTTAATGTAAGCCTACTTGTGACAGTAATAAATAAACTTAAAGCAATGTTCTAAATGTTGGAGAATTTAATTGACTTTTTACTGCCATGCGTTGCTGAAACTTAAGGTGGAATCTTGTGCCCTCACCCCATGGCGAGTTTGATGATGGCAGGCAGTGGGTGGGGAACACCCCACCTGCGAACACTCACTTGCCAACCCACATTCTCCTTCCATTGGAGCTGCCAGCTAATGAACAGAATTTCGGCTTCCTGGGGAGAGCCCCACCACCGGCCTGTAAAGTACCTGGGTGGAACCAGACGCGGGTAGGCCTTCCCAAAAAGGGGCAATGTGGGGCTGCCGCTGGCTCTTCAGCCAGCAGCAAAGACCCCCATTGCTTCCACAAGATTCCACCCTTAATGGAGAGCAAAATCTCGCATCCTGAAATGTTTGGCCTGCGAGGGCAAATGTTTTCTATGTGCCGGGGGACAAACTCACTGGCCTCTGGGTTTGATTTGCTCGGTACCTAGTGTGTGGGATTTATTTAATCTATAACACACTTTTATTCCTGGATGATTGTTTTAGTAAGTGACTGATAATATTTGCCTCTGAACTCTGGTAGATTGTGACACTGGAAGTGCAGGCACTAATTGATTTAAAAATGAAACATTTTAAGAACATTGTGATTGATGAAAGAAGCAGTATATGTAAAGAGAGATCCTCTGAAAATATCAAAGGAGTAAAGTAACTCCGTATGGCAATCAAATTAAAATCACCAGCTGAATTGCTAATGCAGCTTTCTGCGTTTAATGGTTTTGTCACTTAATATTATCTTGAATATTCTGCATGCGCTCGAGAGAAAGCCATCTGGATTTTTTTTGTGCAAATCGAGGGGTCAAAAATGAAAAGTTGTTCAAAGAATTGTGTATCGAGTCTGAGCTTAGAGATTGAATCTGCCATTGTGGTTCAGCTGACAGGTTAACTGAAATTAATTAAAACCAGCCATTGGAGTTAAAACAATTTTGGAAATGTCACCTCAATGTAAGGCGTACCACGTAATCATCCACAACTGACTCTGATAAAAATCAGTGGCACAATTGGCCCAAGTAGACGCAAATATTTATTTTTCTTAATTTGTTTTAGATAGTTGTTTCTAAGAAGCATTTTGGAGAGTTGCACTTCTGCTAATTCGGTTTAAGAACTGTAATTAATTTGAACTTTTGCTCTGGTGAACTTTCTTACTTTAGACTGTTACTAATTGACTGAAGGTTTTTTTTTAAATAAATAATTGAAATATGATAAAGCTGTCAACAAATAAATGAAGGTTGACGCATTTGCCGGGTCACCTATAGCTGCAGGGGATGCTCAGCTGCCTAATTGACACAACACTGATCTCGCTGCACCTTTAGGCTCTTGGCAGTTGGCTGTGTATTATGGGGAAGTGTCATCAATATGCAAAGTGATGGAATGAAGGGAAGAAGCTAAGAGCCACAGTGTTTGTTGTGAAGGGCGTTATATGGAAACAGCGTTTCTAGTGTACAACTTCCATAAGCCCCGCAGCTGTGCTCTGACTGTCAGCCTCCACACGTACTCTTCCCAGCTTCCACCCCCACCCATCAGTAAAGGCTGTTGGGAGTTCATGTCAGTGGAAATCCAGCCTCACAGCAAGGCATTTTTTCAAGTTGACTCTGCAAAGACAGAACAGAAAGATATACATTATTTTTTTGAGGGGGAAGGTTGGATCCGGGGGGGGGGGGGGGGCGGGTAAGTTTATGCCCACATGAGTGAAAAATCCTCTTTTGCACAAAACTAAAAACATATACTGGGAGTTTGTGAAATAAAACACTTCTCCTCATTGTGTCTGAAAATTGAAGAAAAGTGTGTAACTTGACATCCGCGGTGTTAGTTTTTCTTTCCTTTCCCGATCAAAGAGTTATTTATATATATATGTTTTTTAAAAATGTTTGTGGATTTATTTTGTGAAATAACTTGAAGTGCCTGTTTCGGAAAGTGTTTTTTGAAAGTCACTTTTGAAAGGGAAGGGTCTGAGGCAGTGTAGTTTATTTTCAATAGAGGGAGCTGGGACAGTGTACCAGGTAATGCTGAATATTTTCACTAATACACTGTACAAAGACTGCATTCATTGGTGCTGCCCTTTGGAGAAACTGCCTCCTTAGCTGCGGTTTGTAATAAAATGCTTTCCCAACTGCCAAGCTGGGTCTGCTTCAGTGTACATACCAGCAGTCTTCCTATTAACTACTAAAAAAAATTGTTCCATTTGATTTAAAAGTATAATAATACGCATATGTTATATGTGACACAGAATTTGCCTGGTGTATTTTTGACAAGCCAAATACTGTAGCGGTTTTGTTGGCCCTTTTGCAGTCGGTGATTATGAAATAGTTCAGGCTGTGACTGGACGCAATATATATTTTTTTTTAAAAGACCCCCAAACATTTCTGCAACTGCTACAGAAACTACTTCTGCAATGTCGCAGTATGAAGGACAAGGCACAGCGAAAAAACGCAGAGCCGTTTCATTTGTGTTGATGAGCTTTTCTTCAATGATAGATTTATGGCATGGTGGCACAGTGGTTAACACTGCTGCCTCACAGCGCTAGGGACCCGGGTTCAGCCTTGGGTGACTGTCTGTGTGGAGTTTGCACCTTCTACCCATGTGGGTTTCCTCCGGGTGCTCCAGTTTCCTCCCAGAGTCCAAAGATGTGCAGTTTAAGTGAATTGGCCATGTTCAATGTGCAGGATTACGGACTTAGAGTAGGGGATTGGACCTAGGTAGGGCGCTCTTTTAGAGGGTCGGTGCAGACTTGATGGGCCTAATGGCCTCTTCTGCAGAGTAGGGGTTCTATGACTTAACACACTTTCAATAGGTGGCACAACGGTTAGCACTGCTGCCTCACAGTGCCAGGTTCAATTCCGGCCTTGGGTGTTCTCATTCCATAGGGTGGCACAGTGCACTGGCACTGTGAGATACTGTTGTCTCACAGCGCCAGGGACCAAGTTTCAATTCCCACCTTGGGTCACTGTCTGTCTGGAGGTTGCACATTCTCCCCGTGTCTGCGTGGGTTTCCTCCGGGTGCTCCGACTTCCTCCCACAGTCTGAAAGACGTGCTTGGCCATGCTAAATTCTCCCTCAGTGTACCCAAGCAGGTGCCCAAGTGTGGCGACTATGGGATTTTCACAGTAACTTCATTGCAATGTTAAGGTAAGCCTACTTGTGACACTAATAAATAAAATTTAAACTTAAACTTCTGTGTATAAACACGAGAAAAGTTGAGTAACAAATGTGACTGTGCTTTACTAATTTATGAAGAGTTCCAGTTGATATATTGACTGATACGTAGGTGTCTGTAGTGCTGAATAATGCTGAAAAAAACTGAATGTAATGTGGGCAGTATGCTTTCCCAAGTTCTTGAGCAGTGAGACAGTGAGCCTCTTCCCACCCTTTCTCTGACTGTCAGATGGATTTTTCCCATTCCCATTGGTTTTGGCATCAGCTCCAGCAGTGTCTTTATTCTGAATTGATCTGCCGAATGTAGAGAATGAAATGTCTTCTGAAAGTTTTGTGGAAAAATATATTTGAAAGCGGCCTTTACAAAAAGGACCACATTAGCACTAACTTTAATGCTTTGATAGCCCAGTTCTTTCACGAAACAGGCATTTAACTTAATTGTATTTCAGTTGTATAAATATATCTCCACTTATTGTGAGGGCCTCAGTGCTACTAACAGAACTCGGGATTAAGGCTTCAATTTGTCCCTTTTCACCCTCGGCCTAGAGGGACCCTGAGAAATGATGTTTATACTGAACTTAAATTGATTGGGCACATTTAATGTAATCAGGTCAAAGGTAAAACTGCTTAGCTACACTCATCAGCAACTCCGATTTCACCAGCAATGTATTAGAAAGCAGAAAGAAATGTTAAAAAAAAAACCCACGATGATAACATCTGGCTGTGAGCACATGAACTTTTTGTGCTATGATTGAATGAAAGTTAATGGCGGGGAGGAGCAATCTGGAGCAGTTTCATTCCTGAATTATGATTGAGTACTGATAAGGCGGAATGCCAGACTTTGATCAATTGCGGCTCCATTATCAGGCCATCCATAAGGTAGTAAGGTAGCTTTAGGACCTGACAGAGTGTTTCCTGTGCTGGCCTGAGGTCTTGCATGCATGAGGCTCTTCCTGGGTGTTAAGCAGCAGTCAATCAGCCAATGCTTTGTGTGTGGGCAACACCGTGAACAAGTCGAGCAGGGAGCCAAGATTAAACGCATTGCACTTTACACTATGTTGCTGTGCACGACCTGAACTTTGCATGTGTGCGGCTGCATGAGCTCTGGTGATACTCTCGGCATGCAGATGGCCACCACAACACTCAACAGCAGGAAAGATGGGAACGACGCTGTTTAAAGTCTTTTTGCTTCAGTCGGTAGGATTCCGTGCAAAGGTATTGTGTGTCATTGGTGAACCTATTTTAAATCACACCTTGTCTTTATTTTGGAGACCATTAAAAAATTGTCTCTGGCAGGTTCTGATTTACTCAATTTCTGCGTAAATGAATATTGCAGCATCAAGAAGATCTTTAACTACTTTCTCTAGTGGCGAAATTGATAAGTTATACTGTCTGCTATGCTATTGAGACGTGAGTAGATTGATGCCTGTGAGCATGCCAGTACATTTTGGGGTTTGGGCCTGCGTTCCAATGCTACTAGGGAGCTTTACAGTTGGCTAGGTACTCTGCTGAAGCACCCACGTTGCAAAGTCAATGAGCTATCAAGCAAACCTGGAACTGAACCAGAATGTGGATTGGTGGGCAGTGGGGTGGCTGTGGACCAATTGTGGAGGGGGATGCCCGAAACAGCAATGGCAGACATTATTCTTGTGCCCCCCTTCCCAAAAAGAAAACATTTTTCACTTATCGTTTTTGGAAGTTCCCCGAGCTGAGGGTCCCATGAACATCATAAGATCCCAAAATGGATACAGTAAAGGGAACCCTGTCTGATTCAGAGACCCGGCCACCCAGTAGAAGAACTGCAGGATGATTCCACATCGAATTACTCAGCACACAGGGAAGTCATTCATGTCTGTCGAACGCATCATAAATTGGCAGCCTTCTGACTTGTGAGATGATGGTTTGGGCGTGGTTGACGATGCGATGACGGTCAACTCTGTGTGAAACATCGCTTGGGTGTGACTCAGGAGCCACACTCTGTCATGGCCGTCTCAGCTGTATTTGCTGCAGAGGCAGACTGAGAAGGTGCAGGACTCACTGGCTGTTGTTTTCTCTGGGACATCTTCCTCGCCAGCTGTCCTTTCTGTTTTTGTTCTTGATCCTCCTCCAATCCCTCTCCCGTCAGAGGTCATGGCCGTGGGTAACTGTTGTCAGTGTCAATATTCACCACCTTCATATCACTGTAGCGGAGATATGGATATCCAGAACATCATGACCCAATGGTCAGTTCACTGTACAGAATGTCTTTCTTTCATCCATCCGACGATGAACATGACTGAGCCAGCACAGCTGTCATTAGCATAGCAATGACTGTACGTCGATGGAATTAGTGTTAAACTCTGCAATGCAGAGGCATCCCTTAGCAGAGATTGGAAGAGTTATTCAATTTTTAAAAATTCATTCATGCGATGTGGGTGTCGCTGGCTAGGCCAGCATTTATTGCCCATTCCCTAATTGCCGTTGAGAAGGTGCTAGTGAGCTGCCTTCTTGAACATCTGTAGTCCACGTGGTAGTCGTTTTTTTACCGATAGCCCTGTAAATGTTTTCCCTTGCAAGCATTTGTCAATTTGAATGTTACCAATGACTCTACTTCCACCATCTTTTCAAGCAGTGTATTTCATATCATGACAACTTGCTGTGCACATAAAGAAAGTTTCCACATCGTCTCTAGTGCAAACCACTTTGAATCTGTATCCACTGGTTACCAAATTTTTCTGCCACTGCAAGCTTTTCTCTTTAATTACCCTATCAAAACCATTCTTCATATTAGACACCTCTATTACATCTCCTCTTAACTCAGACCACTGTAAATATGGCAATAGCTTCACCACAGCTATTGGCTATCAACCTGACTCTGCTGGTTAGCAAAGTTACAATCAGCCCAAGGGAAACCAGCAATATGCCTGGAGTGTGCAGATTTGATGATCTCAGCTGGGGAGAATATAAGAACACTGCAAATCACCCTTGCCCTCCAGTCGGTGTTTGTACTCCTGGTTGTTCTCCCCAATAAACTGTGGTGAAAAGTCCATGTGTGGTCAGCATAAAGTTCAGCCACGGTGTTGTGTCAAATAGCCGAAACTCTGGGCCCTATTTTACCGTTTTGATTCTAAGTGCTGGGCGACTTGAAACTGGGAGTGTTTCAGATCCGACTTTTCGACCTGTTCTCAGGCAGCCCCCATACACAGTCTGCCTGAACAAATATCAACGATTCCGAATCATGCTGCAGAAGCCTGTGGACAGGGCTTAACCTGCCTGAAACCCTGCAGCTCCGATCGGCGCTGCGCATGCGCAGAAAAAAAAGATAGAATGCTGCTCCCCTGCCTCGTCCCTCCCAGGCCGGATCATGCCTCTCCTTGGCCCACAGATATTGCCCCACCCCCACAACATTACTGACCCCCTTATCCCCCCATCCCACCCCCGCCACCCAGACCGATCGTGGGCCCCTCTCCCCTTCCCCCCACTGATCTTAGGCAGAGTGCAGCGGGCCCTCCTTCCCCCTGCGCTGATCTCAGGCAGAGTGGCAGCGGACCCCCCCTTCCACTGATCTCAGACAAAGCGGCAGTGGACCCCCATTCCTACCCCCCCCAACCGACTCACTGATCTCAGGCAGAGTGACAACGGATGCCCCCCCCCACTCCCCCTCCCACCGATCTCAAGCAGAGAGCCGTTGGATGCTAGGCACCTGCCCCCTCACTAACTGGAGCATCTGAAACGGACTTCTATGAAGCATGTCCGTTTCGCACTGATTTTGGATGGGCAAACGCAGTGGTAAAGAGGGAAGTGCTGGTAAGGTTGGGCATGCAGCCCATTAAGTCAATTTAAGTGCATGCAAATGCATTTAAATGGCCGTTGCACCCATTTTGGGCGCGGTCCCGATCACGGCCATTTTCAGGCTTTGGTAAAGGGGGGGGGGGTGGGCACAGATCGCGCTACTTGCCTCACGCCCGACTTTACCAAGTTTTCGCGCCCAGAAACTGGTGCAATGCGATGGTAAAGTCGGGCCCTCTGTCAAGCCTCACCCAATTGCCAAGGACAGAAGGACAACAAGTATCATTGGAACTAAAACCCAACTGAATCAAATGTCTTCAGGAGGGAACAAGAGGAAGGAATCATTGAAGAAATATTACCTTAGTTCAAAAAATTGTAAAGAACATTCTGAAAGGTTTTTAAGGATTTTTTCTGGAAGATAATTGAGCAGAAATGCAATAACTGAAATGGGTGTCTTTAAGATGCAGAGTTGAAAATAAATGTGAAAAAAGAAGCGGACGGAATGTTTTCATATCTTAAATCATATAAAGGACTGGAGGGAAAATATTTTTCAAATTCTACATTTGCTGTGTTATTTCGGTCCAGAGGTCCCACAGCCCGTGCTTAGAACTGACATTTCATCAATCATTGTGTACAGCAGGATGTAGAATTATAGAATCCCTACAGTGCAGAAAGAGGCCATTCGGCCCATTGAGCCTGCACTGATGGCAATCCCACCCAGGCCCTAACCCCATAACCCCACGTATTTACCCCGCTAATCCCCCTGACACTAAGGAGTAATTCAGCATGGCCAATCCACCCAACCCACATGATCTCTTCTCCTCCAAGTTTGAAAATCCATTGGAATCCCATCCGCTCCTGCGGCTTTTCCATTCTTCCTGTGTTTAATGGCAGCTTTGACTTCATCCGTGCTTGGTGGGAGGTCAGGATCATCTTTGATGGGGAGTTGAGGGATTTTCTAGAACACGTACTCATCTATGATTGTCTTATGGTTTTGGAGTTCTTTGAAGTGTTCTCTCCATTGAAGGCTAATGTTTAGTTTGTCTCTCAAAAGCGTTCTGTCCTTACTCCACACCGGTTTGAGGCCCACCATATTGGGTCCAGATATTGCCTTGGTGGCACAGAAGAAGGCCCGGCTGTTGTGTTTGTTGGTGAGGAGTTGCAGCTCCTTCGCTTTCTCAGTCCACCACTGGTTCTTGATTTTCCTAGTTCTTCTTTACACCTCGGCCTTTGCTGATTGGTGAGCTTCTCCTCTTTGCCTTGCTAGTGATGTTGTTTTCCAGGCACGGAGAGCTTTCCTCTTCTTGTCGATGAGGTCTTGGATGATACGGTCATTCTTGTCAAACCAGTCTTGGTGTTTCCTGCTCTTGTAGCCGATGGTTTCTTCACAGCTTGAGATAATGACTATCTTTCCAGATTTCCTCATCTCCATTAGAATAAACGCTTTGAAGATTTTGGTGAAGATATTTTTGTAAGTTCACTAGCATGCTCGACTCTTAAAGCCCCTCAACACTGATCTTTTTTCTGAGCTGTTTCTTCATCTTCTGCTGCGTCTGTTGGAGTTTGATGAACATAGATGAGTGGATGAGCCGGTGGTCTGTCCAGCAGTCATCTGCACTGATCAGTGCTTTGCTCGTGGATGTTTCCATGATGTCTTGAACTTGTCTTTTTGGCAGCACTGTGTGTTAGTGATGACAAGCTGGTGTTCCGTCTATTTGGTGAGCATGAGAACCCTGTTGGAGTTACAATTCCCAACTCTTTCTGATGGCTCCTTTCCATTGGAAGTCCTTTCCAACCCTGGCGTTGAAGTCCCCAAGAAGGATGATCTTATTTTCTTCAGAAATGTTGGAGAGTATGACGTCAATGGTGGACTAGAAGCCTTCTTTGGACTCAGCATCAGCATCAAGGGTTGGGACATAGGCACTCAACCGTTGCCTGCTGGTTCTTGGCAAGTTGTAGACAGAGAGTCATGAGGCCTTTGTCGATTCCGGCAGGGAGCTCCAAGAGTCAGTTGACATAGATAAAGAAATAGAAACTCAAAGCAGAAGTAGGCCATTCAGCCCTTTGAGCCTGCTCCGCCATCCATTTTGATCATGACTGATCATCGAAATCAATATCCTGATCCACCACACCCCCTCCTCCCCCCATATCCCTTGATCCCTTTTGCCCCAATAGAAATATATAGAACGAGTTTGTTCTTGATAGCGAATCCAATTCCATGTGCCCTGGGATGATCCTTGGGTTTTCCTCTCCAGAAGAAGGTGTCACCACCGCCATCTTCCCTCTGCAGCCCTTCTCCTGCTCTTCGGGTCTCTTGCAGGGCAGCCATGTCAATGTTGAAGTGCCTGAGCTCCCGGGAAAGAAGGGTTGATTTCCATTCGAGTCGTTTGTTTTGCTCATTATCTGTGAGGCTCATACATTCCAGGTTCTGTGATTCAGGTTAACTTTGATTCACTGACCGCAGGTAGATGAGCCTGGTGGATGCGGTCTTCCAGCTAGATTGCAGACAGTACAGACTATTTTTAGGGCATCTTTTCTCGCCCTTTCCCCATGTCGGGTGGGCGGAGTAGATGCTGAAGAGGGCTACTCAGTCATGAAAAAAGCTGCCGAAATACTCTCCTGTTCCTATTCCAAGAGCAAGCCAACTCCACTGCCAATGTGTCGGTCCGAAGCTAGGGACTTCCTTATCCTATGGTCCTATCCCCGTCACCTCTCGCCGATCGCTGCAGTGCTTATCTGTGTGGGGGGTGTGTTAGTTTCCTCTAGGTAGACGCCTTGTGTGAGAATCCCATTGCACATCAGCAAATGATCCTTAGCAGAGGGTAGGCCCAGTTCTAGTGACTAGGGAACCTCAACAACTGGGGATCTCCCTACTGCTGCAGCTTTCATCTACCATTGCAGCCGTTGATATTGCATGAGTATCTTCTGTCTGATGCGCCATTGAGGACATGTTTTGGATTGCACTTTGTCTGGTTCCTGCCCTCTGACCGTACCATCATGGGTGACCCTGCCAGGAGTTTAAGACTCCTGATGGCATCGTTCTCGGGATCAACGTAACTCTCAAACCTGACTGGCCTGCAGCCCAATGGTGCATCCATGTTCACCCGTGTGCAGACTGGTGTGCTGGCTGTCAAGGCTCTGTGTCCATACTTAAGCTCAGGTGGGGAAATCCCTGATCTAGGCAGTTCCTCAATGGAATAAAATGGAGATTGAAATTTTATGGATACAATAAACAGAAGTTGAACTGTTGTTCAACGAAGGATTCAAAAGGACAGGATTCGGTTTCATCAGGTTTTGAACATGTGCTTTGTCAACTCAGAATGTCGCAAAATAATTAGTTACCAGAAATGGGAAAATATTCAATTTGCTAGCACTGACAACCTTCTGCTTTAATGAGGTCGATCATCAAACAATACGTTAGCTAAATATTGCAGCCTACTCTGGCCAGAATCATTCCCCCACTATTTTACCGCATGTCAGTGTATTCTAAAAATTTACTTGAGTGACAAACTTTTTTTTATTCATTCGTGGGACATGGGTGTTGCTGGCTGGCCAGCATTTATTGCCCATTCCTAGTTGCCCTTGTTCAGAGGGCAGTTGAGAGTCAGCCACATTGCTCTGCAGTCACATGTAGGCCAGACCAGGTAAGGCCGGCAGATTTCTGTAACTGTTGATTCTGTCAATCTCTCATGTTTGTTCAGCAATGTTTCAGAAAATTTTACCGCATTTCAACACATGGCGAAGAATAAGAGGATATTCCCAATGAACAGGAGTTGTGTGCACATGAATGCACTCAGGTCCAACTCCAAATTAGCAATCTTCTTCTGACACAGCTCCAGAGAGGAAATGTTGAGGAAAGTGATGGCTTGTGGCGAAATTGGACATTCGGAGAGCAATTTCTGATGTTGCTTTAACAGCATCTTGGATTGCAGCCATTTCTTGCATCTGCTTTGTTTGATGAAAGAAACAAACTGAAAATGTAAATTGCAATTCCCTCTTTTCTTGACGCTTACCAGCGTTTGTGTGAAATGAAATCCACATGGATAGAGAAATCCATAATGGCACAGGAAATGTGCAGGAACCTAATTATACTCCGGACCTGTATTCATGATTCAGCGCAATGTTTTGTGTCAAATATTCCCACGGTATTGTAAGCAGTTCTGCACTTGTAAACGCTGGCCCCAGAAGTTCTGAAATCGTATCTCCCTAAAACAACAGCAAAGTTGCACTGCCTTTTGATTTGGCGCTGTGCAAAAATCAATGGTTCATGGGGGGTTAAACGTTCTGTTGGCCTCCCAGAAGCTGGTTGCAGTCAGTGAGCTCTGCGGTTACGAAATTCTATTGATCTGGGTTTTTGAGGCAGTCGCAAAGCTTGACTCACAGTGCAGAGGGATCGAGTGATTTATTTAGTGGTTGTGAAATCAGCAGTTTTAGCTGTATTCTTGTAATTGTTGGGTTTCAAAAGTTGGAACTACAGTACCAATAAAATGTTGCCACCTATGTTTCAAATTGCTTTTAATGCTGACCTACCTTTGGCCAGATGGTGTGCAGATAATTTAACCTGCTTGACTACTGTGCCCCCTCAGCCTCACATGCTGATGTCCTGCTCGGGAATCATACTATTGTGCTTAATACCGTACTATTGGACTTCTGATGGAGCTATAAGCTTATGCTTTGACTACCATTCTGCAAACGCAGGAGAATTGGATACAGTTTTTCTCTGTAAGAAGCAGACCCTATCTTCCTGAATATTCTATTAGAGGGAGATTAAGATTTCTTTCAAGAGTTGTACACAGAATGGTACACACATCATTCCTCTGCCATTAACTCATAGCCATGCAAATCTTTCACTTTCAAATATTTATCCAATTCCCTTTTGAAAGTTATTATTGGATCTGCTTCCACAACCCTTTCAGGCAATGTATTTCCAGTAATTAGCCGCAATTCTTTCCTCGTATTTCCTCTAGTATTTTTGTTAGGTAGCACTGCTGCTTTTCAGTGCCAGGAACCCGGGTTCAATTCTGGCCGTGGATGACTGTGCGGAGTTTGCACGTTTTCCCCGTGTCTGCATGTGTTTTCTCCGGTGCTCCGGTTTCTTCACCATGGTCCAAAGATGTGTAGTTAGGTTGATTGGCCATGCTAAATTGCCCCTTAGTGTCAGGGGGATTAGCAGGGTAAATACATGAGGTTACACGGATAGGGTGGGTAGGATTGTTGTCAGCAGGCTCAATGGGCCAAATGGCCTCCTTCTGCATTGTACGGATTCTATGATTCTATGAAAGTATGACACCAAGCTAATATTAGGTCAAATGACCAAAAGCTTGATCAAAGAGAGGTTTTAAGAAGAATCTAAAAGGAGGAAAGTGAGGTAGAGAGACAGAGAAGTGTGTGGAGGGAGTTCCAGAGCCTGGGGCCTAGGCAACTGAAGCACGGCCGCCAATGGTGGAGTAATTTGGAAAGGAGTGCAGACATCTATTAATATCTCTTTGTAATTTTATGCATCTATTTAAATGGTACAGAGGTCTTGCAACACTGGCTACTGTCCCTGCCCCAGAGTCAGAAGTTCCAGGTTTGAGTCCCACTCCACAGCTTGATAGGCAAGGAAGGTGCATTGGAAACACAGCCAAACAGGCTGATTATCAACCTGCAAATCCTTTCAACACACGCCAGTGGCAGGTGGGGGGAGAAACCAAAAAAGAGTGACCCAAACCAACCCTTAAATAAACATTCCTGAACATCAAGAACCTTTCAAGTAGGGTTGGGAATTGTGGAATTGGGACTCATCCGCCATTTTTTGGGTTCCCAAGTCCTATTTGGAGTCAGCAAAAATCCAGCCGAAATTGATTATTTAATAGGTCCACCATTTCTTGTTTCCATTCATAATGTTAACAATTATAATATCACTGGCAGTTTTTAAGGGGTCAACATTGCTTTTAACCATCTTATTTTTCCTAATATAATTGTATAGGTTTTCTGTGATGATTTTGATATCCCTTTCAAATTTCTTTTCATACTCCTCTTTCCTAGCTCTTACTATGTGTCTGATCACCCTTTGGTGTTTTTTGTATTTTTTCTATTCATCTGGATCTGTGCCGTTATTTATTTTCTTCTTTTCTTTTAGGTTTACGCTGTTCTTTTTCTCATTGGCCATCCATATTTCTTTTTTTGGGAAAAGCTGTTGCCCCTTAGGGAGATAAATTAGTTCTGCATCACTGAAGTCCCGCATTCCTAGAATTATTCTGATAAATTTCCTCCATGGACTTGACATCTTTCTTCAAGTGTGGTCTCAGTATTGGCTGCAATATTCAAACTGGTGGCTAACCAGCGTTGCATAAAAGATTAGCATAACTTTCTTGCTTTTATAAAGCATGCAGCATCCTAGGCTTTAGTAATAAGGGCATAGAGTACCAGAGCAAGGAGGTTTTGTTGAACTTAAACAAGGCACTAGTTACACCTCAGCTGGAATATTGTGCATAGTTCTGGGTGCCACACTGTAGGAAGGATGTGAACTTTGGAGAGAATGCAGAAGAGTTTTACAAGAATGGTTCCAGGGATGAGAAGATTCAGTAATGAGGATAGGTTGGAGAGGTTGGAACTGTTCTCCTTGGAGTGAAGAAGTCTAAGAGGAGATTTGATAGAGGTGTTCAAAGTCATGAGGGGACTGGACAGAATAGATAGGGAGAAACTGTTCCTGCTCATAAAAGGATCAAGAATGGGAGGGTGCAGATTTGAAGTGATTCACAAAAGAAGCAAATGTGATGTGAGAAAACACTTTTTCACAAAGCGAATGGTTGGGGTCTGGAATGCACTGTCTGAAAGTGCAGTAGAGGCAGGTTCAATCGAGGTATGGAAGAGGGCAGTAGATGATTATTTAAATAGAAACAATGTGTGCAGAGTTACAGGGAAAAGGCAGGAGAAAGGCACAGCTTGGGTGGCACAGTGGTTAGCACTGCAGCCTCACAGATTCCCGGCTTGAGTCATTGTCTGTGTGGAGTTTGTACATTCTACCCGTGTCTGCGTGGGCTTCCTCCAGGTGCTCCGGTTTCCTCCCACAGTCCAAAGATGTGTGGGTTAGGTTGACTGGCCATGCTAAATTGCCCCGTAGTGTGCCGGGATGCGTAGGTTAGAGGGATTAGCAGGATAAATATTTGGGGTTGCGTGGATAGGGCCTGGGTGGGATTGAGGTCAGTGCAGACTAGATGGGCTGAATGGCTTCCTTCTGCACTGTCGGGATTCTATTCTATGATAATGCTCATTTGGAGAGCTCATACAGACATGATGGGATGAATGGCCTCCTTCTGCGTTGTAACAATTCTTTGATTCACTCAGTTGAGGATTGGTAAATAGACATGAAACAAATAGTAATCATAATTGGAAGATGTTTAACTTGACAGGTTCTAACTGATGAGATACTGCAAGGGTCTGTAGTTGGAGCTCAGCTATTTTCAACCTATATTAATGACTTTAGATGAGGGGGACTGAGGAACTTACCCAAGTTTCCTGACCATACAAAGTTGGGTGGGAAAGCAAGTGGTGAGGAGGATGCACAATGGCTGCAGAGTGATTATGGACAAATTGAATGAGTGGGCAAGAACATGTCACATGCAGTACAATGTGGCGAACTGCTAATCATCCACACTGGCAGGCCAAAGATCCTCAGGTCAGGATTTTACGGCCTTGCTCGACCCGATAACGGAAAATCCTGCCCGAGGTCAACGGACATTTCCATTGTCTGCCCCACTCCTGCTCCAAAATCCTTGGCGGGTCGGTAAAATCCCAGCGAGAATATATTTTGAATGGTGAGAGACTGGGAAATGAATGCATTCAGACAGAACTGGATGTTCCAATTAACTTTGTATATCATGTGTACAGCAAGCAACCAAGAAGACAAATGGTATGTTAACTTTTGTTGCAAAACAATTGGACTATAAGAGCAAAGAAGCTTTACTACAGTTAGCCAACTATTAGTGAAACCGTAACTGAAGTACTATGTTCAGCTTTGGTCTACTTTTCTAAGAAAGAAGATACTTGTCCTAAAGCGAGTATGATGAAGGTTCACGAGACAGATTCCTGGGATGGGGGAACTGTCTGAAGAGGACAGATTGAGTGCACTGGACCTGTATTCCCTGGATTTTAGAAAATTGAGAGGTGATCTAATTGAACGTATAAAATTCTTAAGGGCTTGACAGAGTAGATGTTGACACAATGTACTCGCTGGCTGAGAAATTCAGACTGCAGGGTCAAAATCTTTGGGTTGACCATTTAGGATTGATATGAAGAGAAATTCCTTCACTGAAACCTTTGGAATTCTCGACCTCTGGGAGTTGTGGATGCTCAGTCATTGAGTATGTTCAAGGTCGAGATCAAGAGATTTTTGGCTACCAAAGGAATTAAAGGATATGAGGATACTGCAGACAGATGGAGTTGAGGTAGAGGAATCAGCCATGATCTTGTTGGATGGCATTGCAAGCTCAAAGAGCCAAGTGGCCTACTCCAGCTCCTATGTTCTTATGTCTCTGTTCCTGCACCTTTTTCAATATTATACCATTTAGAAGATTAAGGAGAGGCAATATAAACTATCAAAACAAACCACCTCACACATCCCCGCATTAGATTTCATCTGCCATGTGTCTGCCCATTTCAGCAGCCCATATTCTGTTGAAGCCTGCTACCCTCGTCACTATTTACATCATTTCCAAGATTCATGCCATCTGCAAACCTTGACATTTTGGCCTGTAAATCCAAGTCCAGGTTATTAATTTATCAAAAAGATCTGATGTTCTAACACTGACCTCACTGTATACTCCCTACCACTCTGGAAAAGCAACCACTCTCCACTACTCTCTGCTGTCTGTTCCCTAGCTATTGTTCATCCACACAAGCCCTTCCTCTTTAATCCCATGGGTTCTCTTTCTGCTTTTCAATGGAAAGGATTCTGTTTAATTTTAAGAATTTCAGAATTTATAATTTCATTAGCATCTTGAACAATGCTTAGAAAATGACAAGTTTGGCTGAGTTCATTATACTTGTCCATCTGTCCACCTCAACCCCTTTGTTTTCATTTTATTTAATTTTTCACTTTGGCTTTTATTTTTTTATTGTCTTTCTTCATTCCCCCCCCCCCCCCCACTCTTTCCCCCTACTTTATTCCCCCTTTTCTTACACTTTCTTCTCCTTTGCTTCCCCTTTCCCCCTTTTTCTAAATTTTACCTCTCTCCCACCCATTCCCGACCCCTCCCCCCACATCTTCATCTGTCACAGTTTACCCTCTGATTTCAGCTTCTCTGCCATTTGGCCATTCACACCTTTCATTCTCTGTATGGACTGCCATTACCCCAGGTTTCTGCGGCTATGACTGCAGTATAAATATCTCCCACTTTCTATGCCTTTTAGCTTTGACAAAGGGTCATAGAGTCATAGAGGTTTACAGCATGGAAACAGGCCCTTCGGCCCAACTTGTCCAAATGCAGCATTTTAACACAATCTGGTCTCCCCCTATAAAACAATTGTACCTTGAGCCTTGAATGTGCACCGGTTATTTTCTCGTATGAAGATTGGTTTGTAGTTGGGGATAAAGTATTTCCATTAAGGTTTAAAAAATCCAACTAAACTTCTAAAACGTTTTTTTAAACCCCTAAGCTAATCCCAATTGCCCGCATTTGGCCCATATCCCTCTATGCCCATCGTACCCATGTAACTATCTAAATGCTTTTTAAAAGATAAAATTGTACTCGCCTCTACTACTACCTCTGGCAGCTTGTTCCAGACACTCACCACCCTCTGTGTGAAAGAATTGCCCCTCTGGACACTTTTGTATCTCTCCCCTCTCACCTTAAACCTATGCCCTCTAGTTTTAGATTCCCCTACCTTTGGGAAAAGATATTGACTACCTACCTTGTCTATGCCCCTCATTATTTTATAGACCTCTATAAGGTCATCCATCAGCCTCCTACGCTCCAGAGGAAAAAGTCCCAGTCTATTCAGCCTCTCCTTATAACTCAATCCATCAAGTCCCAGTAGCATTCTAGTAAATCTTTTCTGCACTCTTTCTAGTTTACTAATATTCTTTCTATAATAGGATGACCAGAATTGCTCACAGTATTCAAAGTGTGGCCTTACCACTATCTTGTACAACTTCAACAAGACGTCCCAACTCCTGGATTCAATGTTCTGACCAATGAAACCAAGCATGCCGAATGCCTTCTTCACCACTCTGTCCACCTATGACTCCACTTTCAAGGAGCTATGAACATGTACCCCTAGATTTCTTTGTTCTGTAACTCTCCCCAACGCCCTACCATTAACTGAGTAAGTCCTGCCCTGGTTCAATCTACCAAAATGCATCACCTCGCATTTGTCTAAATTAAACTCCATCTGCCATTCGTCAGCCCACTGGCCCAATTGATCAAGGGTCATCTGGACTTGAAATGTCAACTCTTTTATTTCCTTACAGATGCTGCCAGACCTGCTGAGATTTTTCAGCATTTTCTCTTTTGGGTTCATTATACTTGTCCTCTCGTTGTTGTAATAATTTGTCAAATAAAAAGGGGTAAAGCATGAGGGAGCACCACACTCAAAATGTTTAACTGACAAATGGACCACATCTCTTTGCCTGATTGAGGCAGGGCAGCCGCTGACAGGCCATTGCACCGGTATTTAGAGAGTGGAGGCGGGTTCAGTGACTATTACTGAGGCATTATTATTGATTTTTTTAAAGTTTATTTATTAGTGTGACAAGTAGGCTTACATTAACACTGCAATGAAGTTACTGTGAAAATCTCCTAGTCGCCACACTCCGCCGCCTGTTCGGGTACACTGTGGGAGAATTTTAGCACGGCCAATGCACCTAACCAGCATGTCTTTCAGACAGTGGGAGGAAACTGGAGCACCCGGAGGAAACCCGTGGAGACACGGGGAGAACGTGTAGACTCTGGACCGACAGTGACCCAAGCCGGGAATCGAACCCGGGTTCCTGGCGCTGTCGTGCTGTCAATGTAGCAATGCTACAAATTTCTGCCGATAATGAATAGTTTAACATGAATCCACTCTGTCAGGAGACTGGGACCACACTGAAGAATGCTGCATCTATTCACAAAAGCTATTTGTGCACTTGGTAAAATCAGCATGATTTCTAACAGAGTTTGTTATTGATCCGTGAAATCATTTAATTCAGCAAATTGTATTTGGAAACCATCACAAATAAGGGATTTGACTGGGGTTAACCTCAATCCTTTCACCTCCACGCCCTGCATTAAAACTCCGTTCAAGCTGAAATGGGATGAAAGTTTCCTTCCTCTGCTGATTGTAAGGGTTGTATGGGAAATGAGTCATTATTTACCACAAACTCACAGCGTAAGAATGCCCATAGTTTGGCATTTAATGGGAAATGGAAAAATTTGCACTGATGCAATACTGGGTACATCCTTAGTCTGAAATGAAAGAATATTGTTAGGATGGAGTAGACGGAGGTTTCCTTTTCATCTGCAGATAACTATCCTTAAGGAAGTCATACATAAAGAGTTGGTGAAACTCTAAATGGAAAAAGTATTTGGCCCTGATGGCATTCGTCTGACAATTCTGAAGAAAGTCAGAAAGCAAGTTGCATAGCCTTCTGACATCTTTCAAGTTGTATCAGGGAACTGGAGAGTTGTCACTGCAAGTTCTCTGTTCTAGAAAAAAAGGAAATACATTTGTGAATTGTAGACTTGTCAGCCTTAGATTGGTATTGGATAAATTTCTAGAAGACATGCTTTTTTACTTTGTCCTTGGGATAAAAGCATCACTGGTGAGACTGGCATAAATGTCCAACTCTAGTTGTCATGGTGCTGAGCTGTTGTCTTAAACTGCTGCCACCCATATGGTACAGATACACCCGGAGTGTTGTTTTGGAGGGAGTTCCAGGATTTATACCTAGCAACAAGTTTAGAACGGTGGTGATATATTTACAAGTCAGGATTGTGTGTAACTTGGAGGGGAACTTGAATGTGGTGGTATTCTCATGCTCACTCTTCCATGCGGTTGAGTTCACCAAATCGAAAGGTCACCTCGCAGCAGTCTTACCATTTTGTGTTGTTGAAATGTAAGATGATACATTTTGGGAGAAAGAATGAGAGGAAATATACATGGGGTAATAATTTTCAAAGGAAGGAGAGTGAAAGAGACAGATACACAATCTTGAAAAGAGAGAAATGTTGATAAAGCTGTAAACATTATATATGGAATCATGTTTTTTTAATTCATTCATGGGACATGGGTGTCGCTGGTTGGCCAGCATTTATTGCCCATCCCTAGTTGCCCTTGGAGGGCAGTTGAGAGTCGACCACATTGCTTTGGCTCTGGAGTCACTTGTAGGCCAGACCAGGTAAGGACAGCAGATTTCCTTCCCTAAAGGACATTACTGAACCAGATGGTTTTTCCGTCAATCGACAATGGTTTCATGATCGTCAGTAGATTCTTAATTCCAGAAATTTTTAATAAATTCAAATTCCACCACCTGCCATGGCATGATGCGAACCCAGGTCCCCAGAACATTAGCTGAGTTTCTGGATTAATAGTCTAGCTATAATACCACTAGGCCATCATCTTCCCTTACAAATAATGGCTTATTGTAAACAAGCAAAAAACTTTCTCCTAAACGTACCGTATCGTTAGGCCACAGTTAAAAATTTCTGGCAGGTTCTGGGCACTGAACATTAGAAAGGATGTCAAGAGAGGGTTCAGAACCGATTCAGTGGAACAAAAGGTTGTAGTTATTAAAATACATTCAAGAAACAAAAGCCCATTGCACTACTGGAATGGATAGTTAAGAGATGATGTAATAGAAATGTTCAAAATAATGAAGGGTAGATGAGGGAAAAGTTATCTCCACTAGCCAATGAATCTGTAGTGAGAAGGTATTAACTTAAGATCCCAATAAGCAACAATGGCATGCATTTTTAAATTGCTTATAACATTGACACAACATCCCAAGATACTTCACAGAGGCATGAACCAGAAATGGATGCTGAGACAGAGAAGGACATATTAGGAAAGGTGCCTAAAAGTGGTGGTTTTAAGGAGAATGGATAAGTTTTCAAAAGGAGAGTAATTAAATATATAATAAAAATATTAAAATGTGAAGTATGTATGCTGAAAGGACAGGAAAATGGATAACTCAGTGTGAATTCTGTTCTGTTCTATTCCGTGATTCCAGAGTTCTAAGTATGCTACATCTGACCTGTCAGTGCTAGTTGCTAATACCAGATGCCAATGCTAACATTAACTCCTTGATGGCGACTACAAATTGACCAAACAAAAAATGTAACTTCCTTTTATTGAAAGCCTCATTACATTAGCTCAAATAGCTAACATCGATTTAGATGTAAATCCTTTAATAGTGCCAATGAGTACTGCTTGTGAAAGGTAACTGATCACCTCATTACTTTGTAAGTTTTAGTAGAATGAAGAACCCTTTGAATCATTATCTTGTAGTAGAGTTTAAGAAGTGAAGTGTCTCAATATTAAGCAATAAGATACCATGAAAATCAACATGGGAGCGTGATAGGATTGCAGTCTTGGACAGCATATTACCCAAGTCTGCCAAAAGTGTACACCAGAAACAATAGCACAAAACCCTTGAAGCAAAAATTTGAATATAATTTGTAATCTGACAGACTTTTAAAATTTGGGTAATTAGGTTGATGGATGTATATTTCTATTCACATATCTGTTTCAATTTAGTCGGAGTGTTGCAATATTTGTGGCACCAATGCATAATAGCAACAGATATAGTTATTGGCATAATGCCAACAGATATAAGTAAACTTCAGTTTTCTAAATGTTTTTGCAATACTGTCCATATGTGTATATTTTTCCTCTTCTATGTTTCTTCCCTCCTCTCTTGAAGGCACTGATTCTTGCTGGTGTATGGCTCCATAGATATCCGCTGCCCTCCAGTACCTTAGCCAAGTATGTGTGAGTCTAGACATTGACTGCCGGCAGGCTATTTGACGCCAAAGCATCACAGCTGAGAACTCTTCTTACCCGAAGTCTATACAGCATGATGCAATCTTCCGACAAACATGGGTACCTCGGAGCATCAGGATAGGATTCTTTTTTAAAAAATTTTTATTCATTCGTGAGATTTGGGCATCGCTGGCTGGCTAGCATTTATTGCCATCCCTAGTTGCTCGAGGGCAGTCGAAAATTAACCACATTAACCACAAAGATTGGAGAGTGGCAAATGTTGTGCCTTTGTTTAAAAAGGGCTGCAGGGAAAAGCCTGGGAACTACAGGCCAGTGAGCCTCACATCTGTGGTGGGTAAATTGTTGGAAGGTATTTTGAGAGACAGGATCTACAGGCATTTAGAGATGCAAGGACTGATTAGGGACAGTCAGCATGGCTTTGTGAGTGGAAAATCATGTCTCACAAATTTGATTGAGTTTTTTGAAGAGGTAACCAAGAAGGTAGATGAGGGCAGTGCGGTTGATGTTGTCTACATGGACTTTAGCAAGGCCTTTGACAAGATACCGCATGATAGGTTGTTGCATGAGATTAAATCTCACGGGATTCAGAGTGAGGTATCCAAATGGATACAAAATTGGCTTCTTGACAGAAGCCAGAGGGTGGTTGTAGAGAGTTGTTTTTCAAACTGGAGGTCTGTGACCAACGGTGTGCCTCGGGGATCAGTGCTGGGTCCACTGTTATTTGTCATTTATATTAATGATTTGGATGAGAATATAGGAGGCATGGTTAGTAAGTTTGCAGATGACACTAAGATTGGTGGCATAGTGGACAGTGAAGAAAGTTATCTCCAATTGCAATGGGATCTTGATCAATTGGGCCAGTGGGCTGACGAATGGCAGATGGAGTTTAATTTAGACAAATGCAAGGTGATGCATTTGGTAGATTGAACCAGGGCAGGACTTACTCAGTTAATGGTAGGGCATTGGAGAGAGTTACAGAACAAAGAGATCTGGGGTACATGTTCATAGCTCCTTGAAAGTGGAGTCACAGGTGGACAGAGTGGTGAAGAAGGCATTCAGCATGCTTGGTTTCATCGGTCAGAACATTGAATACAGGAGTTGGAATGTCTTGTTGAAGTTGTACAAGACATTGGTACGGCCACACTTTGAATACTGTGTGCGACTCTGGTCACCCTATTATAGAAAGAATATTAGTAAACTAGAAAGAGTGCAGAAAAGATTTACTAGGATGCTACCGGGACATCATTCAGTACCCACTATTCCCCACATTGAAATCTCCCTTTTAATTGTGCTACTGTAAGGTCATGCCAGGCAGAAGGTTTGAGAGACCATCACCATGAGCTGCTTTTACACACCATTAAGGTGTTGGCTACATTTAACCAATCTCATACACAGGGGAAAAGGATAAGTGATCGGAACGCCATAGCATGGCTGCCATACAATGGGTAATAATTACGAATAGTTAAAAAAAAACAAATTTAGTGCACACATCTGGGCCATCTAACTCACTAATATTGTTTCTAGCATGGAATCATAGAATCCGACAATGCAGAAGGAGGCCACTCAGCCCATTGAGTCTGCACCGGCCACAATCCCACCCAGGCCCTATCCCCATAACCCCATGCACTTACCTTAGCTAGTCCCCCGACACTAAGGGGCAATTTAACATGGCCAATCCACCTAACCCGCAGCTCTTTTTTAACTGTGGGAGGAAACCAGAGCACCCGGAGTAAACCCACGCAGACACGGGGAGAATTTGCAAACTCCACATAGTCAGCTGGGAATGGAATCCGGCTCCTTGGTGCTGTGAGGCAGCAGTGCTAACCACTGTGCCACCGCTCTGCCCTTATGTTCTATGTTGCTGTTATGCTGTACTGGTGTCACCGGCTTGTGGCACAAGAGATAACAGCAAACTCCAAAGTTAAATCATCAAATTCACTCAGGCCAGCAGCTGGTAAAAGCCAGCAGCTCTCAATACACAAGTCATAGAAAGGAGCAACCAGGAGCACAAACATAACACAAAACCAGTAAACAATAGTTTATTAGCTCTTTTTTAATTAATACTCTATTTTTATTTAATGTTTGCATGAGATATCAGATGAGCACCACAATCTGAAGTTTTTGAAATTACTGCTTCAGAAATTCTGCTATTCTACCATTAAATTGATTACCAAAGCAAGTAGCCCTGTAGCTCCTACAATATCTTATTTTAATCTAATACTATCCTTAATCTCCTTAGTAAATCTCCAAGGCCTTTTTCTCACTGATTTTTTTTGATTTTCAATGCAATGTATTTTGTTAAACATTTTGAATTGTTTCTTCAAATGTTTTCCACGTTTTATTTACTGCCATGTCTTTTAGTCAATTTACCACATCAATCTTAGCCAACTGTTCCCTCATACCTATGTACTTGGTTTCATTTAGATTTAAGCATCTTGTTTGTGATTGGAGTACGTAACATGGATTCAAATGTATTATGATCACTATTTCCCAATGCATAGTTTACAATGACATTACTCATTAACCCTGCCTCGTCACACAAAACAAGGCCTAAAATAGTTTTTATCCCTAGTTGGTTCAACGACATATTGCTCCAGGAAACTGTCACAAAAGCATTCAACAAACTCATCTTCCAGACCATGTTTGCCAATTTGATTGGTCTGGTCCATCTGAAAATTCAAGTCTTCCACGCCTATTATATTGCCTTACAAGCTCCAATAATTTCTTGTTTAATGTTCCAGCCAGTGGTATAACTACTGTCAGAGGGCTCTATAAGGTACTCCAAAAGGTATTTTATGACTCTTGCTATTCCTAATCTTCACCTATACTCATTCTGCTTCCTGATTTTCTGAGCCAAGATCCTTTCTCATTAATGTCCTTATGCTATTCGTTATTGTCAGAGCTACCCCATCCCCTTTTCAACTTTGCCTATCTTCTCAAAATGTTGTGTACCCTTGAATACTTATTTCCCAACCCTCCCAACCTTGGTCACCTTGTAACCATGTGTCTAATAATGATTAGATCTAAACCATTTATCTATATTTGTGCCACTAGTTATCTATCTTATTGCAGATGCTGCACATATTATGATAAAGTAATTTCAATTTTATTTTTAAAGCCATGTTCCCTATTCTGACTATATTTGCTGATGCACTCTTGTTTGCGCACTCTATCCCTTCCTGTAACATTATGGTTACCATTACCCAGATCACTAAGCTGCACTATTGCCTTGGCCTTTCTCTATAACTTTCCAAATCTCCACTTACATGAACCCAACCCTCCACCACTATTTCATTTAAAGCCTTGACAAGGGCCCTAGCTATACAATTCTCCAGAACACTGGTCCTAGCACAGTTCAGTGAAGACCCTGAATGGTACAGTTCCTTGTTCTCCCAGTACCAGAGCCAACTCCTCATGAATTGAAATCCATTTCTTCCGCACCAATCTTGGAGCCAATTCTGCAATCATATTTACCTGATGCCAATTTGCTCATGGTTTAGGTGGTAATCCAGAGATTATGTGTGGCTCGCCATTGTAATTTAGCCACTAGCTGTTCATCCTCCCTTAGCAGAATGTCTTTCTTAGTCCCACCTATGTCACCCACGTGCACCATGACAACTGGATCCTTCTCTCTCCCACTCCGAAGTTCCTCTCCAGCCTGGAAGAGATGTCCTTACCCTGGCACCAGACAAGTAAGAAGTTTAACAACACCAGGTTAAAGTCCAACAGGTTTATTTGGTAGCAAAAGCCGCACAAGCTTTCGGAGCTCTAAGCCCCTTCTTCAGGTGAGTGGGAATTCACAGAATTCCCACTCACCTGAAGAAGGGGCTTAGAGCTCCGAAAGCTTGTGTGGCTTTTGCTACCAAATAAACCTGTTGGACTTTAACCTGGTGTTGTTAAACTTCTTACTGTGTTTACCCCAGTCCAACGCCGGCATCTCCACATCATGACCAGACAAGTAACACACCTTTGGTACTTAGGTTCTCTGCTAGAGAGAATGTCATCTATCCCTCTACTGCAAGTACATTCCTTGTCTATTCTCTCCACTTGAATGGTTCCCTACACCACAGTGCTGTGATCAGTTTGCTCATCCACCCTGCAGTCCCTGCTTGTCCACACAAGCTGCAAGAACCTCAAACATGTTGGACAGTTGCAGGGACTGAGGCTCCTCCATTGCCACCTTCTGGGTCCCCATACTGCTGCACCCACCATCACACTCTCCTGTCCCTGAGCAAGGACAAATGCAGGAGCACCTAGTCTAAGGGGTGTGGCTGCCTCCTGGAATACATGATACCTTTTCCCCATCTCTGATTCATCAGTGTCCAAAGCTCAGACTCCAGCTCAGCAACACATTATCATGTTTAATTTGACTAATTAGGTTTCAGTTTTAGAAATATCATTCAACTGTTATCTGTAGTTACATTAGCTGGTTTAACTAGTTCAGCTATAAATTGAATGCATAGTGTACATCTACCCAGTACCCTTTAAACTACTGCCCCCATTTAGAATTATAGAGTGCAGAAGAGGCCCTTCAGCCCATCGGGTCTGCACTGACAGAATAGAAACATCTGAACTCCCACCTAATCCCATCTGCAAGCACTTGGTCCATAGCCCTGAATGCTATGATGTGCCAAGTGCTCATCCAGGTACTTTTTAAAGGATGTGAGGTAACCCGCCTCTACCACCCTCTCAGGTAGCACATTCCAATGTGTCACCACCCTCTGGGCAACAAAATCCTTCCTCACATCCCCCCTAAACCTTCTGCCCTCACCTTGAACCTATGTCTCTTCGTGACTGTCCCTTCAACTAAGGGGAACAGCTGCTCCTGATCCACTTTCTCCATATTCCTCATTTGCAGGGACAAATTGTTAAAACTTACCTTTTACCTATGTATTTGAACACTCACCTTTTTCAGCCTCCAGTACCCTGGTGTAAAAAAACAGTACCTCCTTGATTCTCTACACTGAATTCCCATCCACACCAAACTCACAAATTAGCACCCATTCTTCCAAGAACCCTGCTCTTGGCTCATTCTGTGCTTCAACATTCTGTGAGGTAGCAAAACTTGTTTACCTTTTTTTAAGAGAGCTAATGACTGACACCCAAGTTGCAACTATTAAGTCAGTTTCCTGCTACAGTAATCAACATCTATTTAGGCAATCTGTTTCAGTTGATTAACAGAAAACAGCCTCTGACAGGCAGTTTCTGTTAAACTAAGTTTTTTAACTAGTGTGTAGTTTTAAAGGTCTGAGCGGTAATCTAAATTATAGCTTGAGAGAAACCTACCAGGAATATCCCACCTGCACCAAATGACCAAATTGCATGTAGCCTTCATCTCATCCTGTGTTCCCACACTCAATGAGGAAAGGACAGGGCAATGGGTCAAACCTGATAGCTCTTTCAGTGCGCTGGTACATGAATGATGGGCTGAGTGGCCCCTTCTGTGCTGTATCATTCTCTGATTCTATGATAACCAACCAACTTGCAGATTCTTTCTACCTTCTCTCCTGATAACCTTCAACTCCTTGACTATCCTTGCTCCAACAGTGCTATTTGTTTTTCTTTGGGCCCTATCCTATCACTATCCTATGCTATCACTGCTGCCTCACAGCGCCAGGGACCCAGGTTCGATTCCCGGCTTGGGTCACTGTATGGAGTATGCAAGTTCTCCCCATATCTGCATGGGTTTCCTCCGGGTAACCTGGTTTCCTCCCACAGTCTGAAAAACGTGCTGGTTAGGTGCATTGGCCGTGCTGAATTCTTTCTCAGTGTACCCGAACAGGTGCCAGAGTGTGGCAACTCGGGGATTTTCATAGTAACATACAGTAATTGCAGTGTTAATGTTAGCCTAACTTGTAACACTAATAAATAAACTTTAAAACTTTTAAACTTTATCTCAATCACACCCTCCCCGACTTTCTATTTTCTAAATGCAATGGACTCAGTAAAGAATTTAATCACAGTTGATGCTTTGAAGCTATTACATCATGTTTAATAATGAGAGAAAGATTAAATGTAATTTTGCACAACTGAATACATTTTAAGCAAAAGAAGGAATAAGCAAAAAATGACAATTGAAGGCAAAAGTAAACGGAACATCACAAGTCAAGTATAAGAGAAGTAAAAGAAATTTACAAAACTTAAGCTGGAACCGAAGAGCACACAAAATACAAATAATTATGGAATAACATCGTAGATTAAATCTAATAGTCTGCCTGATGGTTTTTGCCCAGGGTCAACGTCACGGATGAGAAACTAACTTTGTTTAATTCCCTTGGCAGTCTTTGCATCTTTAATAGATTTCAGGATTGTCCGGAAAGAGAGTCTTGCCTGTAGCATATTTATAAATCAGTTTTCAAGGAATTATCTTTAATACTCTTCAATTTTACACTGTCGCTTTCTTATCAGTGAAGTAAAAAGGATCTCACAGGAGAGTTAGCTAGGAGAAGCTAGTGAACACATTGTTGCCACGAAATTAAAGTAACACACAATAGATCATTCCAGCGTCAGTTCAGATCCTGCCGTCAGTGGTACCAAAACGCATCATCACATCAAAAATTCGGAATATGGGTAGGCCATTTGGTCCCAGCATCCTGTTTTTGCCAGTAACGTTAGAGGACGACTGGGGAACACCACCAGTCACAGCCTCTCAATCAGAGACCAAGCTCATTGGGGTGAATTTTCCCATTTCACCCACCATGGGAATCGTAGCGGGCGAGGGGCAGACCATGGAAAGGTCCATTGACTTCGGGCGGGATTTTCTGGTTTCGGGGCGAGCGCGGCCGGAAAATCCCGCCCATTATCTCCGTTCTCTGTATTCTACCTTCTAGGCAATTTACCACCTGATCTCATAAGGTTACCTCCAATTCTGCACCCTTTTACTTTTACTAAACATCTCTTGTGCCGATCCCTTTCGAAATCCGTCTGTAGACAACCACGCATTCCCCCATCCACCATGCAAGACCTCCTCTTAGAAATTCAGCGACAGTACATAATGCCTCCTGCCCTCATGGTCAAATGGCCACCATGATTTATGAATGTTGGCCATTTGGACCAGGCACCTTCTGCACTGTATCCCAGCAGGATGGTGTGCTGTCAGGAAGGGTAGAGGGTTGGAGATGATGATGAAGATTCTTCTTGAACTGCAGGTTAATTACAGTGTGGAACTTGCTACCATATGGAGTAATTGAAGTGAAAAACATCAGATGCTTTTGAAGGAAAATAGCTTGAGGGTAAATGAATAGAAGGATAGGCTGACAGGGTTTGATGGAAATCGGGTAGGAGGCTCATGTGGAGCATTAACACCAGCATGGACTAGTTGGGCCGAATGGCCTTTTTTAATGCTGTTAATTCTGAGTACAAGTCGACCTGTTATTCACAAATTCGGGCTGTTTCTACTTGATCAACTGGTACTTGTTCAGGTGTGCAACTACTCTGTTTCTGATGGTAGGTTACAATATCTTCTCTTATAATTCATGCAAAACCAATAGATCCTTTTGTTGTCTAATCTTCCTCCCAATCTCTTCAAAACAAATAGTAAAATTTGAAAATGTTCCAATTGAAAAGCACGATTCCCAAATCCAGGGAGCTTTGGAAAATTATAAATCGTGCACCTGCAATTTCCCCATTTATTTAGCACTGCTCCCTCACAGCGTCAGGGCCTCGGGTCACTGTCTGTGCGGAGTTTGCAGTTTCTCCCTGTGTCTGCGTGGGTTTCCTCCAGATGCTCCAGTTTCCTCCCACAGTCCAAAGATGTGTGGGTTAGGCTGATTGGCCATGCTAACTTGACCTTAGTGTCAGGGGAATTAGCAGGGTAAATGTGTGGGGTCACAGGAATAGGACCTGGGTGGGATTGTGGTTGGTACAGACTCGATGGGCGGAATGGCCTCCTTTATTGGAGGGATTCTATCATTCTGTGAATAGCATTCAAGAAATTTCATTAAAAGTGGTATATTTGTTAAAAATATCGCCGGGAACAACTTCTGTCTTGTTGGACATGGCAGTTCCAAACCATTGCACAACATAATTTCATTTTCACTTACCCGCTGAACATTCCTTTTCAGAATCAGCAGAAAAAGTGATTTTTAAGAAAGGATCCAATGTTAATCCTGATTGTTTTAATGGTTTGAATTTTCAAAGCGGTCTTGATGATGACAGAGAATCAAGTGTACTATTGGACATATCAGCCACTCAATCAGACCAATTTCCTACTGTAAAAACCTGAAACTAAACCAAACTTTTCCCAGAATGAGTGAATGTGCCCAGAAGGCACACAATTGTCATCACATATGTGGGTGGCCCAGTAAATGAAGTTGGTAGGAACTGAACCTGTCCCTGCTGTTCTCTGTGCACTGAGTTCAGGGGGAGAACTGAGCAGAGGTAACTTGCTTGCCACAGGCAAGGACAGACATAGGCCGGGATTCTCCGATCTTGTTCGCCCAACCACCGCTGCCAGCGAGATCGGAGGATTTGGCGCTCAGCCAAAACTCCATTCACAGCCGCGGGACCAGAGAATCCCAGCCGCGGGCGAGGTCGGAGAATTCCGGCGACAATGAGGGAGGGTTGTTGTCTCGAATAACTTTATCAGATGGGGCAAAATTGGCATTTAGCACTTGATAATTTGTCTGACCTCTTTATCACTTGTGATATTTTTTAAAAAGATTTTATTTATTAGTGTCGCAAGTGGGCTTACATTAACACTGCAGTGAAGTTACTGTGAAAATCCCCTAGTCGCCACACTCCGGCGCTTGTTTGGGTACACTGAGGGAGAATTTAGCATGGCCAATGCACCTAACCAGCGCGTCTTTTGGACTGTGGGAGGAAACTGGAGCACCCGGAGGAAACCCACACAAACATGGGGAGAACGCGCAGTCAGTGACCCAAGCTGGGAATTGAACCTGTGTCCCTGGCACTGTGAGGCAGCAGTGCTAACCACTGTGCCACCGTGCTGCCCCATGTGGCATGGGGAAAGAGAGGACAGAAAAAAATTGGATGAGTGTTTTATGGTAATTTAAAAATCATACATAATTGGTCAGAAGCCCAGTTAGAGCAGGTCTCAGTACTTTTTGGAGCTTATTTATTTCTACACTACCTCTTAAAATAACTAGACAGTACCGAAGACCAGAGTGAGGTAGAAACCCAATTTATCATCATCCATATAAATATATTTTCCTGTCAATTTAATAAGGTAATAAAATAGAACCTCTCATCACGTCATGAAATAATGCATTTCCTTATTTCTTGTGATGCTTTGCATCATTCACAAGTTTGAATTTTATGAAGTAAATGCAACCAAAAAATTCCTTCTTTGGGTTTCTGGTTAAATTTTAGTGTTCCTTCCAATGAATTTGTTAATAATATCTGCCGTTGAGAAGCGCCTCCTCTATGTTTCATTGTAGTTGTTTAATTTTTAAATGTCAGTCTTGAAGGAAGGAATGGTGTTTTCTGGAACATATTTTGGGTACAATCTCTTGTCTTACTCCTGGAGGTGGGGAGGAGCCACAGGTGGAAATGATTTGTTCTCTGGCATTTGAACTGAGAAAACTTGACCCCTGACCTGTATCATGTACCTGTATTAGCTCAGACCTGTTAATACTTGTATCCAGTTCAAAAGCAGCATCTGTTTTCCTGTGTGATACACACAAGACAATGAAACTCTGACTACTACTCCGTGTGCAAGACAGGAAGGTTTTATTTTGTATTCACAGCATTTTCAGGCAGACTTTGTCATAGCACTGCTGCCTCACAGCACCAGGGTTTGATTCCCGGCTTGGGTCTCTGTGTGGAGTCTGCACACTCTCCCCGTGTGTGCGTGGGTTTCCTCCGGGTGTTCCGGTTTCCTCCCACAGGCAGAAAGACGTGCTGGTTAGGTGCGTTCGTCATGCTGAATTCTCCCTCAGTGTTCCCGAACAGGCATCGGTGTGGCGACTCAGGGATTTTCACAGTAACTTCATTGCAGTGTTAATGTAAGCCTATTTGTGACACAAATCAATAAACTTTAAACTTTATAAAATCAGGTTAATTTAATTAATTTTATTACCTGTTAAAGATGAACGTACCCTCCAATTTTTGAAAGCGTTTGAGTGCGGTAGTTCAGACCAACAGTTGCTCTCTGATGTCTCACTCAAGCTGGTCTTGACATTGTTGGCAGGCTAAGTAATTATGGGGAGGACATCACAGGCAAGCCTTCCGGTTAGTGCATGATATTCACATATGTACACTTCCACTTGGGATTGTTCTGTGTCAGTCAGATACAGGAATTCTATCCTTACCTGGCATCAGTTGGGATCGGGTAACAGCGTAGACTAGTGATGGGCAACCTAGGCGAGTGAGTGGGCCGCGTGAGTGATCCTCCTTCATCTCAGTGGGCCACAAGATTGAAATCAGGTTTATTCACTAACCCTGACCCTTGAATAAGATTGAATACGTTTAATACATGCCGAATATTTTGTAAGTTACAGAAAATGCGTAATCATTCATATATTAATAGAACTGTCATCAATTTCAAGTGGTAAAAACAAAATAAATATTTACACTTGATTAGATGCAGAGGGAGCGCATGGCTCTCACAGTCAATGGTGTGAGCAATCAACATGTACCTCACTTCACTTGTCCTTGCTTTACGTGCCTGTCATACCAGTAGGAATAAAGCTATGCGGATGGAAATCAGTGGAATGTGGCAACTCTGTGCATGGGCAAGCGTCAGCAAAATGCCTTGTGGACCACACTCAGAACCCAGATGGGCCGCATGTGACCCTGGGACCATAGGTTGCCCACCACTGGCGTAGTCCATCAGTAAACTTGGAATTTTTCTGCTATGTGGGGCTGAGAGCTAAAGGGACCCTAAAGCATGCAGTGTCAATCCTGAATGTAGATATATTATAGACAGGTGACCTTTCATTATTGTCTGACTTCCGGTGCAGGTAAGATTGCCTTCCAGCTATCTGATGAGGTGTTTGGCCTCAGTATTGAGTCTGTCACCACTGATACAGATTAGCAGCAAGCCATGAGGGACTTTTTTCCATTTCTCTCTAACAGTTGTTGAAATACACTTGCAGAAGTTCACAGCAACAGTGTCAAAGGCTGGACCTTGATACGGAAAGCTTTCGTTGAAGTAAATCTGATTATTTTCCACATGATTTTCCTGAAAGGATGTTATGATTTTCTCGATGTATGTTGGCCGGTGATAAATGAGGCTTTTATATGATGTAATGTGAAAGGTTGGTGCCTTAACTTCCTCCTCCGTGGAGTTCAGTGAAGAGAATACTCCGAGCAGGGCTAGCAGGCTCGATAAGTTTTACTTTTTTCCCTGTATCTCCCCATTATCTGGTTTCTGACAATCGGCTGCCAAGAGTAAAGCACGAGACCCTTCAACCTGTGTGTAATGGGATTTCTCCAACTGTTGCATAAGATGGAGCCAAGTCCACGTTGTCTCACATAACAGGCTGCTGTGTAATTGGCATTCTTTCGCAGTCCATATCCCGGTATCCCTTGTTTTGTCCTGTTTGTGGTTTATCTCCTTTGTCAGTGCGCTTGTCGAAGCCAGCGCTGACTGACTTCATTTCCCCAAAGTGGAGCTCAAGCATTGTTTGGGCACTGACTACATTCTGTCAGCCCCCTTGATGGACAATACCACTGATTTGCAACTTCCTGAGTAGACCAGACAGTTAGCTGCTTATTTCCCGCCACCCTACCAACCCCCACCCACCCCTACCCCCAATCTCTTATCACCCTCGGTCATTAAAAAGGCTCCATTTTCGAGCTCGTTTTGTGTTTCTGCAGAGCCCTAGAGTAAAATCGCTTTTATTATGAGGTGGTATCCCTGTTTAGACTTGATGAAATGTGAGATTATACTGATAAGATAAGAATGCTGCAGCAAATTTCCCCATGAAACCAGAGGGAAGGAAATTGCTGCCCGTACTGAATCGAGTCGCACTGGTCTGGGACCGGCTTGAAGTAAAAATGCAGTTCTTTATTTTTTTTAAAAGCATGTGTAAAGGGTCAGCACTAAAAAACTTCCGAACTCCAGAGTGAAATTTAAGCACTGGCCCCACAGTACGAGCGTGCCCACTCATGCCACGCTGATGTAGATTTTATTCACACACCAAAAAAAACATTCACGCCAGCATTCCTTTATTCCCTTGGTGCCTGGGCTGTTCCAGTTCTCTGCTCTCATATGAAAGGGAGAAAATCAAAAGTAAATGCCACTTGTGGCTGTTATCATCAAATTCCTGAACCTCTTCTAGTCAGATGTACTTTTTTTTTCAAATTGTAATGTGGTTCTTACTCGTTTGGCAAATGCCTAATGGTGACATGTCGATGTGCACTTTGAGCTCACAGGCTGATCTTCTGTCAGTCAGTATGAGTCATGTGATTATTAATCCTATTTTTCAGTATTCAGAGAATAAAGAATGCAGTTCTTATCGCTTTATTTATTTTCAAGACTATCTGCACAGAAATATTGATTTGCTATCTATCGCTAATGCATAATAGTACCAATTAGTTTACATATGAGCATACCGGTTAGAAGCATGGGTAGGCCATTCGACCCCTCTAACCTGTTCCACTATTTGATAAGATCATGGCTGATCTGATGATGGCTTCCACCTTCCTGCCTACCCCCTAAGCCCTTTGACTCTCCTGTCTAACTAGACCTCATAACAGGTTCAGTGACCCTAGTTGAATAAACTAGGATTGTTTTCACTGGAAAAACAGAGGAGAGATCTGATAGAGGTCTACAAAATTATGAGAAGCATCGATAGGGTGGAGAATCAGAGGCTTTTTCCCAGGGTGGAAGTGTCAGTTGCGAGGGGGCACAGGTTCAAGGTTCACAGAAGGGGGAAAGTTTAAGGGAGATGTGCGGGGGAAGTTTTTCACGCAGAGAGTGATGGGTGCCTGGAACGGGCTGCCTGAGGAGGTGGTGGAAGCAGGCACGTTAGCAACATTTAAGAGGCATCTGGACGGGTACATGAATAGGGAGGGAATAGAGAGATACAGACTGAGTAAGGGCCGAAGGTTTTCTTTTTTGTTTAGTTAGGGCATCATGATTGGCACAGGCTTGGAGGGCCGTCGGGCCTGTTCCTGTGCTGTACTTGTCTTTGTTCTTTATTCTTTTGTTCTTGCCTCCACCGCTCTCGAGGGAAGAGAATTTTGATGCCTTTTCCAGCTTTATCTCACGTGGAGGAAACCATCCCATAAAATGCAATCAAAGACGTTGGTACAGCTATTTGTTTTTTATAATTAGCTGAAAAGGCTTAAGGGGACCTCTCCAAAATCATGAAAGTCACGAACAGCTAGCACGATATAAAGACTTGACCAGATTTTAGCCTGCTGTAAATCTGCATAACTCGGTGACAAATGTTTGCGGATTTTTGAATTCGGAACTGGGTGCACACATTCCTGAGAATTTCAATTCATTTTAAAAGTTCTGAATTTTCAGCACAAAAAGACCAAAACCTTTTTGCATACAGCTGCTCTTTTAATATTGAAATTGCTGGCACAAGCTGTAACTAGTGAGAAAATAGATCAGAGCAAATGTCATATTTTTGACATTTCTTTTTTGATTAATTTAATCATACTATTAAGTTGTATTGTAACACTCGCAAATAAATTTTCACCTTTTCAATAATTTTAACAAAACATAAGAGATGCCTTGACGATTATCTTCCATAAATTTCTGAAACCGACTACTCCCATGTGAATACAAGATGTGAACAGTTCTTTATAGTGTATACTGAATAAACATTTTTTTAAATCCTTTTTATCTTTTTTTTCCTCCTGTCCTTTTGAGTTCCTTCCTTGCAGTCCACCCTGTTCTATAGTGGTCCAAGCTGGGAGGGTAGACAGGTTAGCCTTTACAAGATGGTTGACAAGTAACTCTTAAACCAGCTGCCTGAGTTTGGCATTTTGTTCTGGGGGCAAGTTGTCCCATGATAATCCCCCCTGTGACAATGGCAATAATTTGGGCAGTTCAATTTGTATGCTAACAGCCATGTAATGTTAAGCTTTTCTGTACAAGTTTTATGCAAAAATGTTGCTGCTGTCTTTACATGTTTGAAATAGTGTTCATTATTTTAGCTAGTTCACTAGAAATCTGCAACACATTTTATATAACATTTGCACAATCACTTTCTCTTGTGTTATATCATGATTCCCTGTATAGTAGAGATAATTGTAGCTTAAATCAATAAGTAGTCATGGCCTATGTACTTTTCAAAGGTTTATGAGATTTGCAATACAGACTAGTCTCCAAAGATGCGCAGGTTAGGTTGATTGGCTATGCTAAATTGCCCCTTAGTGCCAGGGGGACTAGCAGGATAAATATGTGGTGTTATGGGCATAGGGCCTGGGTGGGCCTATTGTTGGTGCAGGCTCAATGGGTCAAATGGCCTCTTTCTGCACTATTTCATAGGGATTCTATGACTCTATAGTCAGTGTTACACATTCTTAGAAATTAAGTGGGTTTTCCCAGCACAGCTGAATGTGCTAAGGTGTATTCAAGCATATGCAAAGGGCAAAAATGTGTTTCTTAAGTACTTTTGCTGAATAGGAATTGATAGCACTAGGCAGCATTGTCATTGGCCGATTGTAGTTCATCAGAAAATTCATTTCTCTATGCTCTGAAATGGTGGTCAATTGAAAAATTATGTATTTTGGGAATAACAGTTGGAATGTACGTTAGAACTAATTAAACACTCAGATGCATATGAAAAGGATTTAGCATCATTAGGGTAATGAGATGATTATGTTCAGAAATATGAAGTCACTAAACGGTGACTGGCAATGTGACAAGTAAGATGTACGAGGGATTGTTATGTACAATAGGTTGTTAACAGAGGAAGCTGTTTTTACAAAGACTTGTAACATAGCAAGACTAGCTGTACCTGGAATCTTTTGTGCTGCAGTTACGTTGCATAACTTGCATGAATATATTTTAATAGCACACCACTGCAAGATACAATTAATTTCAATGCAATTCTGCATTATTCACACCAATTTGGCATTTTTCTGGGACCATATAAATATGTGACTGTTATAAATTTGTCGTGGCTGGTCATGCAAAACAGACCATCACAAATTGACAGCCCGTTTTGCACTTGGAGTCAAAGGAAGAGAGCCGAGGTGAGTGAAAGACAGGCTACCAACTTGGCTATCACCCATGTTGTGCTGCTGCTGAAGCCAAATTTATATCCCATGATTTTGCACCACTTGTGGCACAGATCAACTGGTAACAACAAGTGCAGTTTAACATTAACTTTCAATTTTGTGCTTGTTCACCAATGCTCTTCCATCTCCTCTACCCTTGAAGATATTTACACTTTAATGGGATTGTATTTCCACAGGGATTGGGCACCTTTTTTGCCCCTTTCCCAAGTGGCCCAAATGCATGTGTGAATGTCAACCAGCTATTGAACCACATGGAGCGTCGCAGCACTGCTAAACCTGCGCTTGCTTTACTTCACACATGCTCACTGCCTGCAGCTGGCAATCAGAAGCAGGAATTTGAGTTCGTTTCTCCCTAGTTAATATGGCAGTGCTGAATTTAATTGGAAGCATCCTTGCCATGACTCCAGCTGAGATCAGCACAGCCAGAGGAGTAAATCTGGGAGGTCGCTGATCTGCATGACTCATGTGCTCTATGTAAATCTACTGAGCCAATACAGGGATCTCACTTTAATTTTGCACTGATATAAATGATTTCATCACTCCATCTGCTCTCATCTAAACTCACATCTCCTTGCAGATGCTGGCAGACCTGCTGAGATTTTCCAGCATTTTCTCTTTTGGTATCACAAACACATTGGCAATTTGCTGTGAAGTAAATGTTACATTTTTGCATTGAGGTACCCACGTGTGAAACTGTTTTCCTCAATTTGAGAGTACTGAGAGCAACTAGTATCTTTCTGCACACTCAGATCACAGCATGCCAAAAATGGCAGTGGCATTGAACCAGTATTAAGAGATGCATTAGGAGCAAAATTGGGATTTAATACAAATTTATCCAAAGCTGGAAGCAGAATGTGATTTACCAGTATTGAACTGTACCACCTCACCAGTGTACAGGCAGTGTTTCACGTGTTCACCATTGTAATCCCTGTGTGAAACACTTACTTCTTTGATGTGCACCACAGAAAGTGTGATTCTGAAAATACAAACCTCTAAATAGACTGCTAGTTAACACAAAGTTTATCATTAGCTGCCATGGAGGATTCTGATCTGAGGTAACTAAAATTAAAAGGTAAAAGCAAAATACTGCGGATGCTAGAATCTGAAACAAAAACAGAAAATGCTGGAAAATCTCAGTAGGTCTGACCGCATCTGTGGGGAGAGAATAGAGCCAACATTTCGAGTCTAGATGACCCTTCGTCAGAGCTGGTGGTCTCTCGAATTAATCATTTGGGATGAATTTTTCCAGTAAGTAGTGTTAATGTTGCCCATTTTTGCAATATGCATTCCCGACCTCCACACTGTAAATTTACTTTACTGGATGATCCTGGCTCGAGATAGAAAAACAATTGTTACTGTGGAGCAGGGCACTGCACTACAAAAATCACCCAAGCTAAAAGTAAAGATTTGGAGCACTTTCTCCCAGAGCATGGCTGTGGTTCTGCCCCAGTTCAAACAGTGCGAAATAATAGCAGCCCTGACAGCAAGTAGTTTGCTAATTTGGCCGCTCCAGGACTTCCATTTATATAGCACCTTGCACAACCTCAGAACGTACCAAAGCACTTTACAACCAATGAAGTATTTTTCAATGATAATCACTGTTGCAGTGTAATAGTCTCAGCAGCGGACAATAGTGATGCCAGTAATAAGCCCCATTGTCTCCTCAATTTGGAATCATATCCACTGTGTGCAATCTTATTCAAAGTGTCAGGCTCAAACAGGAAACCGGTTTGTAGCTCTCCAGTTAGACAGACGAGTTTTCTCTCCAGATCTTGAGCTTCTGCGATAAAGAGTGGGCATTGTTTATGCTGTCACTCTAACGGGTTGGGATAGGGTGGGGTCTGATAGAGTTGGCAGCTCCACAGAGATCAGCTGCCTTCTATAAACGGCGCCTCAGCACTGAAGTCTAACTCCACCCATCCCCCCCAACCAAGTAGGTGTTCAGGCCTCCCCACCCCTAGACAATCTACAGGGGCTCCCTACCCCTACTCAGTGCCTGCAGTTCTCCTCTTCCCCCCCCCCCCCCCCCCCCCCCCCCACCCTCACTGCCCACTCTCCCCACCGCCACACATAAATGGAATCCCAGGAGGGACCACCCCTGGGACTGCCGGTTGGCACTGCCATCCTGTGCCAGGGCAGTGCCTGGGCATGCCCCTCGCCCTTTGGGGGCCATACCTACCTCTGCCCTACCCCCGCCCCCCCCCCCCTTGTTTTTAAAATGCTGTTGTAAATTTTACCTATGTCGGCAAGGCATGAATATTCAGTGAGGGGGGCAGGGAATGATATGATGGGGGATCTGGCTAATCATATTTATTTAAATCCATTAAAATGAGGTTCTCCTCCTTTATGGGGTGAACCTTGTGATGTCATTGGCAAGGGAGCAGGCAAAATCAGGAAATGCGATCTCTCCGCAGAGAATTGCGTTGATCAATTCTCTCTGGATTTTCCGCCCACGTCGCTGTTCTCGCTGATGGAGAACACAGGCTGAAAATCAACCCCATCTCTCCTTCTGTTAAGTTAGTGCTCTTGTACAATCAGGACCAGTTACTCCTTCATGCCAGTTCCCCTGACTATGGTATCAAGAAACACTGTTTAAATAAAAAGAAACAGTTCACCTCTCTATTAAAATGTGTTGAATTTAAATGATCTGAGATTTCAACGTCAGCTCTGTATGTTATTTTGTTGTGTTAGCTGCATTGCTTAATTTCAATTATTGCAAAATTCAGAAGAAAAGACATACAAATATGATTCACCTGTCATTAAACGTGTCTGATTCATGAGCAAAAAGAAACATTGTTGAATGATATTTTTGGCAATTCTGTTTGTAAAGACTTAATTAATAGTAGAGCTTGTTTGTATAGCTTCATAATTACAAAAGATATTTTTACAAGGTAATATCTGCAAACTTTGGAAGTCTGGCCAAGACTTCACCAGCCATTCAGATGGCAGGCAGCTGCATTAGCACTACCTAAGTATAGTTACCACCGACCAGAACAATCCACAAGCTACTTGCGTCACCTTGTAGTATCATAGAATCCCTACAGTGCAGAAGGAGGCTATTCAGCCCATCGACTCTGTGCTGACTCTCCAACAGAGCATCCCACCGAGGTGCACCCAGCTCCCCACATTTACCCCACTAAACCCCCTGACCTACATATCTTGGGACACTAAGGGGCAATTTAGCATGGCCAAACCATCTAACCTGCACATCTTTGGACTGTGGGAGGAAACTCACGCAGACATGGGGAGAATGTGCAGACTCTGCACAGACGGTCACCCAAGGCCAGAATTGAACCCGGGTCCCTGGCACTGTGAGGCAGCAGTGCTAACCACTGTGCCACCGTACTGGCTAGTTCGTAGCATGTTTATGGTGAAGGCAATATATAACAACATTCTGTGGCTGAAAAGCAATTTGAAAATACTCAGGTGATTGGGGAGGTGGAGGTGAGGAATACAGTGATTTGTGATGGAAGTGTTGTCTGTGTCCTTTAAGTTAGAAAAAAATCAAATCTGTACTTAGTCTTTTATAAACCAAGTTACTGGGCATGTTAAGCACAAAGTGCTGCTCCATTAAGGAAACCTGTGAAAAGGTAACCGCCAATCTGTGTGTTTAGAATTAACACATCCACGATGGAGAGGTTGCACTCAACCAAATATAAAATCACAGTCCAAAGAACTTGGAGATATTTGTCAAGTCGTCACATTCGTGAACTTTTGTTTGGCGCTTTGACAAGATCTTAAGCGACCAAATCTCCATTTCACCCAATTGCCTTTACAGTTCCCGTTCCTGTGTTCTCCAGCCTTAAGTTACCACTAAGTGCGTCTACCAACAGTGCCCGATTCTGACAGTCAGTAATCCCATACACTCTGCAACAGGTGGAAGGACCTTGCATCAAATTCCTGCTTCCTTGAGATTCATGCGTAACTACTTCTTAGCTCAGAATCAATATTTAAAATGTATTCCCAAAGTCTACCTATGTAGAATTATTCCTCCCCCTGCCGCCACCACCCTGTAGTTGTTGTGAAGCTTAAAGTACAAGTTGGAAGGTTTTTATTAAGTTCCCAGACTGTTTAAAATGCATGTACGTTCTTGCACAGTAGGAAGAGTGACTGCTTGCAGGTTTAACCCGAAAAATTGACATTGCCTTAGAATGACATTTGTTCACAGTATTCATGCAGTGAAAAATCCCATTTATTCCAATCTGTGAAGCTGTCTCTCGGTTAAATGGATTTATTCTGTCAGCATTTTTACAGTCTGTGAATGTGATCGCCTACATTAGTGAAGGTAAAAAATATTATATTGCATTCTGCAGCTAAGCAGACTTCTTGAAAATGATCAGCTGACAGGATCATCACTGTTATGATTGTGTTGTCACATCTTTAACTTTAAACTACGCCAATCAAAGTAACATATCATTCAGCAGATACACATCTCCACATTTAAAAAAAACATTGCAATAGATTCCAAATAGACTACTTTATTCCATACAAAATATCAATCAACTTTTCCAGCAGTAGTAAAGCAGCATAACATGCTTAAATTGCTAATTATTTTAACATTTTAGAATAACATATTAAGTGATGTCCTGGTGGGCAGCACGGTGGCACAGTGGTTAGCACTGCTGCCTCACAGCGCCAGGGACCTTGGTTCAATTCAAGTCTTGGGTGACTGTGTGGAGTTTGCACATTCTCTCCGTGTCTGCATAGGTTTCCTCAGGGTGCTCCGGTTTCCTCCCACAGTCCCAAGATGTGTAGGTTAGATGGATTAGCCATGGGAAACGTGTGGGGTTATGGGGATAGGGCAGAGTAGAGGGCCTGGGTGGGATGTTCTGTTGGAGAGTCGCTGCAGGCTCGATGAACTGCATGGCCTCTTCCGCACTGTAGGGATTGGATTCTATGATTCTATATTAGCTGTAATGTAATATTTCAGGCATTGCCCTGCATTGGATAACTCCCGCAGCAGGAAACACCACGAGAATAACTGCAGACCATTCTCTACAGTGCTGAATCAGTTAAGAGGCATTTTGACTGTCACCGGAACGCAGTTTTGACAATGTTTTGAAGCATTGTTCTCATGTCTTCATTGTGATCAGAATGTTTACTGCTACCTCCTAATTGGGAAGATAGAAACCGTTGGAGGTCATTCAATACCTCAGGTCTGTTGCAACATACATATGGTTAACCTGTGTCTGAACCATTAATTAAACCACCTTTGGTCTGTGTTCCTTGATACCCTTATTTAACAGAAATGTATTGATTTCTAGTCTTAAAACATGTCATTTAACCCAGCATTCACAGTCTTCTGAGGGAGCAAATTCCACATTTCCACTACCCTTTATGTAAAGATGCTCTACTTTTTAATTTCTCTGCGAAATGGCCAAGCTGTAATTTCTAAGATTATGCCCTCTTGCTCCAGCCCTGCAGCACCAGAGGAGTGTCTGTGTATCTGCACTATTATTTTTAAAAAAGGAAAGACTTGAATTTTTATAGCACCTTTCATGGCCTCAGGACATCCCAGGGCACTTCTCACCAATGAAGAGTGCTTATTGTTATACTCTTGGAAATGGGACAGCCAATTTTGCACAGGAAGGTCCTGCAAACAGCAATGAGATAATGACCGGAGGATTTCTTTTTGTGTTCTTGTTGACTGAAGGATAAATACCCTTTGGTCTTTTACAAAATAGTGCATGCGATCTTTTACATCCAGCTGAGAGGGCGGACAGGGCCCCGGTTTAACTTCACATCTGAAAGATGTCACCTTCATCAGCACTGTCTCAGTGTGGCACGGGAGTGCCAGCCTAGATTCCTGGAATGGGACCTGAACCCACAACTTAGAATCATAAAATCCCTACAGTGCAGAAGGAGGCCATTTGGCCCATCGAGTCTGCACCAACACTCTCTGACAGAGTATCTTACCCAGACCCTTTCACACACCCCACACATTTAGCCTGCTCATCCATCTAACCTACACATCTTTGGACACTAAGGGGCAATTTAACATGGCCAATCCACCTAACCTGCACATCTTTGGACCGTGGGAGGAAACTGGAGAACCGGAGGAAACCCGGGCAAACGCGGAGAGAATGTGCAAACTCCACACAGTCACCCGAGGCCGGAATTGAACCCAGGTCTCTGGCGTTGAGAGGCAGCAGTGTTGCCCACTGCGCCACCATGCCGCCCTAATCAGCCACGATGGTATTAAATGGCCGAGCAGGGTCGACGGGCTGAATGGAATACTCCTGATCCTATAATCCTAGTACCCAGAACTGAGTGTGCTGCTCCAGATGGGCCCTGAACAAGACTGCAGTATCACTTCCTCCCCTTTGTATCTCAGCCTCCATAAGGGCCAATATTCCATTTGCCTCTTTTAGATAATATAAATATATATTTTAATTGACTAATACTCTGAAGTTTCAAAAACTAATGACTGAAGTGAGGGCAAGCATCATAGAATCTCTACAGTGCAGAAGGAAGCCATCAAGCCCATCACAGTGACAAATGAGGCCTGGGCCGAACAATCTATTCGCTGGCGAGTTGTTCATTGTACCCAGAGGTGAACAAGTGTTCATCCGGGGTGTAATATTCCATCGGGCTTCCCCGCTAAGCTAGTAGTGCCCACGCTGGTGAGACGCAGCCTGGGGAGTTGTGATGTCAAAAAATGAATTAATGTTGGACAAAATAAAGGAGAAAATAGGAAAGAATCCGGGTCATGGGTCGGGAAAATACGCTGGATTTGATCATTTACCCCTCCATAAGGGCAGGACTTTTTATGTCTGATTAAATTTGGGGGGAATTTTTTTTTAAATCCAGAGGGTGACGACAAAAGCCGAGGAACCAAGTGGTGAGAATTAGTTGAGAATTTTTATGAGTCCTTCTGATCTCCGATATTATGCTGCCCCCGAGTAGGAATGCATTTCTGATCAAATACAAGGCAGAAAGCAAAATAAAGCCGTCCATTTAATGAAACGCTTCCAGTATTCTGTAGCCGGCTTTGTTTATTGGTATAAATACAACAAGATCCGTCGGGGATATTTTTCCAGGCAAGTTCAAGGTTGCCGCTGACTGAGGAATCGCTACAGAGTAGATGTGGAGTTTGAAAGTGTGGGAATGAGTGGTTTAAAGACCGCCGGTTGCCTGCCTGTCGGTGTGACTTTCCGTCTAATCCCAAATATTCAGGGGCAGGTCGAAACTGAGTCGGGTCCTTTTGACAATGTGATGTGGTCACCCAGCGAAATACCAAATTGTTTTATAAAGCAACCGTGATTACACTCAGATTAGCGCGTTAGGGAGAGAGAGAGAGACAGAGAGCTGATCTAACTAATTTCATAAGCAGCTAGAGCTGTTGATTTTTCTTTATTTGCTGGCGTTAACTTCTTCAGACGGGAGCACACGCGAGGAACTCGAAAAAAAATAGAAAGACTCGTCTCCGCAAGTCTGAACGCCAGCGGGAACGAGTTCAGGGTGGTACGTGGCTGTCAGTATAGATCGACCCCTAGCTTACCCCTGACCTTAAACCTGCAACATCCCAGAGAGACTCTGTGCTGCCGCGGGGGCTTGATTACCCCAGCGCCTTGTGGAGGCTTTAACGAAAGAAGCGGCAATAATCCATTAAAATACAACACTGTAAAACACGGCAGACAGTGACCCTGTGATTCATCTTGTATTTTTCAAGGAATTTCTCCAAGGAGACAGTACCAAGGCGCTGAAAAAACTGGGGTGGAAACCAAAAGTTGCATTTAACGTAAGTATTTTGGAATTACAAAGATATATTATCTAAATGGAATATCCCATTCTCCTCCTGTTGTGATTCTGTGAATGTGCGTAATTTGCTGTATTGAGTCTCTTGTTTGCAAGGAATTAATAACTTCAATGCCCCATTCTCCCCTGCAAGAATTGACAGGGTGAATAAATACTCAGTAATGAGTTGCACTCTTACAGATTTTATTTTGCTAATCAATATCCGATGTTGGTTACATTTGCTGACGCTTGCTTTATTTTTTTTCTGTGCCTTCGATACCCGCCACCCCCAGGATTTGCCAGTTGCCCTGCTATAACCGCTGGTTGGGCATGAATTACACACACACACACACACTTTATTTCGTTGTTGTTCTTAGACGGCTTTCTTGCTGAGCTAATGGTGCTGTGCTTGTGTGCAGGAACTGGTGGAGGAGATGGTCGCTGCTGATATTGACCTCATGAAGACCAATCCCAATGCTTGAGACCGGATCCCTCTCCCGTATTCGGGAGCCGCCAGGAGACCTCTCGTCGAAACACTTGGGTGCAATGCAATAATGAGGGTTGATCGACATATCAAATCAAACAGAGGAAATACATTTATAACGTGATTGCTTTTTTTAAATTAAAAAAAATTGGGGTGTTGAATGAGGTACGCTAAAGCCAAAACAGTACAAATGACTGGGGCTATTTATCGGGTAGGACTGGTTGTTGGGAGCAATATTTAACAAGGAAAGTGTATTTTCTATTTTCAACTGCCATTAATGTTGGAATGATTTCTTCATGAACGAGTGTGTGTGTGTGTGTAGTGGGGGTGGGAGTGAAGCGACGCTTTTGTATGTCTTAAATAAGGTTCTGTCTTATACGCCGGATCTTATTTGCTGCATCTTATTAAAATATGAACGTGCAAGTTTCTAACAATTCTAGTTGTGTGTGTTTTGTATCAATTCTGACCGTTTTGGTGGCTTAAGTCCTCCTCTCCCCACCCCCCCCCCCCCCCCCCCCCCCATGTTTCTTTTACACATGGCAGGGTTGATTTGTAAATGTTACTTTCTACACGGAACCATAATGTTGGCCTGAACTTAAAAGAGACACTGTCACACATACACACACACTATATACCGCGCGGGGCTTCTAACTCCCAATGAACAACACGGTATTAATTTCCCAAGGCCGGGTGGAGAGAAAATCCTGAGGAAACCCCTAATGAAGGCATTTGGAATTAAATGGGAATAATTTCGGGGGGGGGGGGGGTTTAGGGAGTGCAGTCTGGTAATAAAGGATCCCTCTGTATCTCACACCATTCACCCTGCAAATCTGTGCAGTTCCGCTCAACTCTTTCTATAATTAGACCCCAGCCTGATTCGGGGGAGGAGGGGGGCAATTTTTTTAAACACAAACAGAACGTCTCTCTAATACATAATTAAGGTTAGATCATTGAATGTGTTTGCTTTGAAATATCTTTTTCTTTCGTCTCTGGGAAAGGTACAGAACGCGGTTGGGTTGCAATCCCATCGCTCTGAGCTTCACCGTTGTATGTTGTTCATTGAATCTTGCCGTTCATCCTGGGTCCGGAAATAATTTCCCCCACCCCCCAACCCCCCCCCCCAAAAAAAACTCCGTCCTTCCGCAGAAACCACCACAAATACGCCTCTTCAGTTTTCTTACTGTTAGTCGTAACTCGTGATTTTCAAATTGATTAACAGTCCCGGGGAGGAGGGGGACACCTTTTAACAGCATTTATTCCAACATAACATCTATTTATCAGGTCCTAATCACAAAGTAAATGCACTGGCGAGGCCGGTCCAGAACGAAAATGTGACATTGGGAATAAATTTTCAGGCGGTGTTTACGTATGGACGCTGACTTGTAAAATGCATTAAGTGTAATTGCTGTACAGAGAAAGGTTTCAGTTATTTCGCTTCCCAAGTGTTTGTAAAGGCAACAAATGACAGTTCACTTTAGCCATTGGACGGTCTGAACGTGGCGCAATGATTGGAATGGAAGAAACTTTATCCCAGTAAGAGTCCCAGATGATGCAGAGGGAACAACACGCGGGGTGCGTTAGAGAAAAAATTGTTATTCAATGATTTTAGTATAATGAGGCAAAGTGTGTCTGCAACAAATAAAATGCATTTATTCTATTGACCTTTCCCCGTTCAACTGCATCCCCCTTTTTTTATTATTTGTGTTAAAACGAATAGCGATTCCTGACATCAAATTTACAAATTAAGGCGACTGGGGAGTTGTATTTGATGCATTAAAAATGCACGGCACTTTTCTCTCTCTCTCAGCGCAGGGATTCGGTTGATTTAATGTATTAACAGAACACCTTACAACAGGCTACAGTTCCCAGCAGTCAGACAGTGGACCTTATTGACTTTAATTGGGAACACATGTCAGTAGGCTTCACCAGAGTCTGGGAAAAAAAAAGATGCCAGCTTAGGACAGGATTGATACAGGTGCAGGCGACTACTCCCCCCCCCCCCCCCCCCTCCCCAAACACACCACCCAGGGGCAATTTAAAAGGTCACACAAAACTCTTGCAGTTTGTAGGTAAACCAGGTAACTTCGCAGGAGAAAAAAATGCAACCATTTATTGATCTAATTATCAAATAAAAAGGACTATCGAGGGTGAGAATAGGGTTTTTTTTAACAACTTGGTGGTTCGATTGGTGCAATGTGCCTATTGCCTGGGAAACAAAACGGTGCCTCAAATTCTGACTGACCAGAGTTGCCCTCAGCTGGTGAAAGGAGGCCTTGTCCGCAGAGAACACGCTTATTATTCTCTTTTCTTTTCAGTAAGTGGGTATTGCTGTGAGATTTTACTTCCATCACTTCCCCTCGTATGTGGATCGCACTTCGCAATTCTTACCGTTCGGGTGTTCGCCAGAAGTGATGCAGAACAGTCTACTAAAAACCGATCATTTAATTCAGGATAGCTAGCCCGGGATTGCCGGCTTGGTGGGAAATCTCAGACATCTTACATATTAGATTCCAACATTTCCGGAGGTTTTTTTTAAAATGATGGAACACTCAAGGTTTTCACAATGTACAGAGGACGCAAAATTGACCTTGGGCGGATGACATTTCGTTATGTGCAGAATCTCATCCAAATCGCTATACATCAAGCTATTGAACACTGCAACATTGTGTGAGCACACACACACGTACATGTACATACACGCAAAGATAGACACACATACATTCACACATACATACAAATACACGTACACACACATCATACACATACATATGCATGTACATACACACGTACACGCATATACATGCATAGATATACACGTATATACAAACACATACCACACCTACATACACACACGCACATGTACATACACGTAAAGATACACACAGATACATACACGTACACATATGCATAGATACATACACGTACATACACAAACGGACATACGCACGTACACGGACATACAGTCCAAAGATGTGCGGGTTAGGTGATTGGCCATGCTAAAATTGCCCCTGAGATGCGTAGGTTATAGGGATTAGTGGGTAAAATATGTAGGGAAATGGGGGTAGGGCTTGGGTGGGATTGTGGTCGGTGCAGACGCGATGGGCAGAATGGCCTCTTTCTGTACTGTAGGGATTATATCATTCTATCATGCATAGATACACACAAACGCACATACATGCACACGTACATACATATACACGTATATACACGTACATACACATACATGCACTCACACGTACACATATACAAACAACGTGCACGCACATACATACATTCACATACACACATTCACGCACTCAAGAACGAAAAGCACACACACAAATCAGAACTGATCACAGCTTCGGGAATTGCAAATATATTACTATAATAGAACAAGGCAGCACCCCCTCCCCGCCCCCGCCCCGAAATATATTAATGCACAAATTCGTTGAAATGATGTGTATTTGGAAAAATGCTATGATGTTTAAGCGAACTCAAAACGATTTTAGATGGTGAACCCTATGTTGGAACAAACTAGCTAAGGTTTCTGGTGATGTGCATTTCAACTTGTTGCTTGAAGACATTTCTCACTGTTAACTTTACCATCGGAACTTCGAAATTTCCGGATAAACGGCATTTTATTCCCAATGAATTACTCCGGGAATTGCTTTATAAATGACAGGGAGGGTGGAGAGGTACTGATTTACAATGATTTTTACTATGATTTGTCAAAGGTTTTCTTAAATTGCAAAGACCTTATACTTGAATTGTGTTTGCTAGTGTCATTTCTAGCAATCCGATATTAATCTTTGCACCATCGAATGCTCTTCAAGTAGGAAGGACACGAGGCATACTCTGTACAAACCTGCATTGTCACTATTCCTCGGTTGTATTAAAAATGTCCAAACCTCCTAATGCGAGCTTGTGGGTGAGCAATGATACATGCTTTTTATATAATATTTCTATTAATAACGTATCCTGATTAGTGAATTGGATGGCACAGTGGTTAGCACTGCTGCCTCACAGCATCAGAGATCCGGGTTCAATCCGGCCTCGGGTGACTGTGCGGAGTTGCACATTCTCCCCGTGTCTGCGTGGGTTTCCTCCGGTGCTCCGATTTCCTCCCCACAGTCCAAAGATGTGCGGGTCAGGTTGATTGGCCATGATAATTGCCCCTTAGTGTCAGGGGGATTAGGAAGGGGTAAATATGTGGGTTACGGGATAGGACCTGGGTAGGATTGTTGTCATTTTAGGCTCGATGGGCCAAACGGCCTCCTTCTGCATTGTAAATTCTATGATTTCTGAACAAATTTCTGGAAAAATGAATTAGTCGCGTGTGCCGTGAGGAGAAAGATAGATAGATAGCCCGAACAGGTTGTACCCTGACCAAGTGCCTCAGTACTTGAACTCTTCCGAGGTTCAGATGACATCAGGTGGTCAGTGGCTGCCGGTTTCTGGTGAGCTTTCCACCAATGATCGCCACGCTTTTTCCTCTTTACCTGTTTCCATCCAGTTAGACTTTACTGATCACATTCATAGCCATAAGCAACTTGTACACACGTTACCTGAAGTCCTGGCTTTAAAACAAGTACTTTTCCCCCACTAAATAGTTCTGCTTTGTTTAAATTAATACAACTAATTTCAGCTTTTGTGTTTTCACTGTAAATAAACCAAGACGATTAGCATTCCATCGAACATTTTAGAAAATTGTTCACGATTAGAGCTTGGTTTTAACTATTTGTTCATTTGGACATTAAATATTTAATTCTGTTAAATTGTGATTGGAATTACAATCTCCGCAATAACTTTGTTTTTAAAAAAAAAATTTTTCCATACTGCTTACAGAATACAACTTAGTATCTTATAGCTGATCCGAAATTTTGACGGTGAGGCGAGGTATTAGAATTAAAATAAATTTGTATCATGGCAGATTTTTGAGAAAAAAGTCATTAAAAAAATTATCACTGAGGGGTGGCACAGTGGTTAGCACTGCTGCCTCACAGCACCAGGGACCCGGGTTCAATTCCGGCCTTGGGTGACTGTCTGTGTGGAGTTTGCACATTCTCCCCGTGTCTGCGTGGGTTTCCTCTGGGTGCTCTGGTTTCCTCCCACGGTCCAAAGATGTGCGGGTTAGATGGATTGGCCATGCTAAAATGCCCCTTAGTGCCGAGGGACTAGCGAGGGTAAATGCATGGGTTACGGGATAGGGGTTGGGTGGGATTGTGGTTGGTGCAGACTCGATGGGCCGAATGGCCTCCTTCTGCACTGTAAGGGTTCGATAATTCTCTGTACAGAGTAAATTTTGGTCACAGGATGTAGGGTTACAATGTACGTAAAAACACAAAATAATGCCTAATCTATTGTCAATCTTGTATCAATGTACGAGTATAGCATGGAACTGTTTCACAAAAAATTGGTGCTGATTACATTCTTTAACCAGTCAGTTTTCTAAATTTTATTTTTAATTTTTTTTATTTTATTTATTAGTGGGCTAAGAAGCTTACATTAGTAGGCTTACATTAACTAGTAGGCTTACATTAACACTGCAATTAACCCTCTGCGAATCTTACTCAAAATCTGTAAGGTTATTATAAAGAATTATATCTGTTCTTTACTGTACAGACTGGATGGCATTTGACTAAAATGGAACGCTTGATCCGAATTTTAAATTATTGCGTCTCTCAATCATTACAAGAATATTGTAATTCCGGTTAAGTAGCTAATTTAACTAGCACATTGGCAGTCTTGTGATTTGATTAAATGTTTTATATTGTTTGAATAACTATTTAGTCCCAAACACGATCCCGCAGCTTATTTTAGTACAAGGTTTATTCAGCCTGCAGTTTATTGTAGTTAAAGGTCTTCTCGAAGCTTTGAACATAACAACAACAAAAATCCGGCCACTGTTCTGGGAGAAACAACAGAAATATGAAATCAGTTTATGCTAAGTGGAAAATAAAAATCTTGTGCTGTCTTTTGAAGAAACGTTCTGGTAAATAAAACACATGTGTCCTGAGGTCTGCACAATGGCGAGATTACACTGTCTAATTACTAACTGTTTAGCGGGCCTGCAATTTCAAAAGGCCCAGTGTCTCTTTATGTCTTCAATCTGCCCAGGTGCTGCCTCGCTCCAACTTGCAGTCTGTCTTCTCGAATGCCTGATAACGCGGCAGTTCTCCTCAACTCCAGTCGTGTACTGAGAGAGGAAGTGAAGGCAACCGCTGCATCTGAAGAGTGTCGCAGTCACTGCTTTGAACATCAGACATCAACCGCTCTCTGTGACAATCCAACCCGGGAGACAGCTCCCTCGGCTTGACCGTATCATTGGGCAAAAACTAAAAAATGAAACCCATTGTAAACATAGATCTTACTAAACTTAAAATTACTACGTTAAAGAATAAACTCTTTATAAACTATACTAAGAGTTCCCATGATACAAAATATTTTGCCCTTCGGCTGATGAATCTTTGGAGCCCACTTCCGATCAAAACGTTTTTTTAAAAAGGAAAGAAGGAATGTTTGAACCCGAACGGTGTTTGATTTTTCAGGGAATTTCCGATAGATTGGGTTTCCCTTCGCCATAGATTTTAACCACGGCGTTTGTTGATAAACTGCAGGACTGCTACTGCAATTCTCTCCGGATTAAACAGAAAGTACCCAGGAGTGGCTGCAGTTTTTCAACTCTGATTATTGTACTCACTTTCCGTTGCGGTTGGGCTGTAGGCTTGTAGAGCTGGTAGCTGGACATGCTGTATATGTCTGCCTAAACATTAAGCTGTGTGTCATCAAGTGTCAATATTGTAAATAGCAAAATGTCAAATCACTAGATCTGCCTGTTGGCTTTCTTCGTGCAAAGATGCCAGATTACTTTAATATCTCATTTTTAATGGCTGGATTTCATAGTGTTCAACTAGGTGTTTGAGTGGAGCAGCATTCGCTAAAACCGTGGGTAACCCTTTAACGAAACCCCGGCAGGTCAACCGGATGGGCAAACACTCTTCAAGCTAGACTTGCACCGCGAACGAGGTGCACGAAATGTTTCACTTGTATCCTTGACTCGGTGGAAAAGTTAGTAACGCGCGGCAAAGCTAGTCCAAAGACTTGTTGGGTGGGGGTGGGGGGGGGGGGGCTGCAGATTGTGTGAACCTCATCAATGCAAATTTGACGGGAATCTCACTGCTCCAGCCTCAATGAAACACCGCAACATCATCATCATTTACATTGTCATTTTAAGGGAAAAACACAATCCCTTCAAAATCTTGGTTTAAATCAAAGAGAATTATTTAATGGCTTCAGGAATCCTATTTGGCGTCGGCTTTGCTAATGTCATCAGACATAAGAACACGTTCTGATGTCACATACCAACCAACCCAAGAACAGCTTCTTCCCTGCCGCCATCAGACTTTTGAATGGACCTACATCGCACTAAGTTGATCTTTCTCTGCACCATATCTATGGCTGTAACACTACATTCTGCACTCTCCCCTTTCCTTCCCTATGTACGGTATGTTTTGTCTGTATGGCGTACAAGAAACAATACTTTTCGCTGTACATGTGACAATAATAAATCAAATCAAAAATCCAATAAGGGAGCAAGCGGGAGAGGAGGTCGCCGACATCTCGGCGATCCTGATCTCTACCCAACTGTGAATTCGCACTGTGTTCATTTCTTGAACATTTCCCCCGAGTCACTAGACAATTTAAAAACCCTCAAGTGCCCAGACTCCTCAATGAGTCAATGCTGAATTAACTGGGCAAATATTGAAATCCGCCCCTCCCCCCATTGTATTGAGAGGAAGCTGGGAGATAAATTGGGGTTAGCGAAGAGAGGATTTGCCTTTGCATGTCGATTTTAAGTCAATATTGAAATAACTTTATAGAGTGGGGAAAATCGCATGGTCGAGTGTCATAACAAAGCTTCAAAAATGACTCCCCCCGCCCCCCCCCCCCCCCCACCGTCCCCATCCGCTCAGTTCTGTCATTTGCTTCCGAAAATACACAGTGACCGGCTGGTCCCCTCTAATTCTGGATGGGGGCAATTTTGAGAACCATACCTTTCAGCATTTTAAAGGAATGAAAAGGGGAGCAGGGCAGATTCTAAATGTTAATGATACTGGGGTATCAGTAAACCAACTATAACTCAAAGCTGGGCCCAGACTACAAGTGGAGGCCAAGGCAAGGGGAGAAAGTGAATCTTGAAATATTTGCATTTTCCCTCTTGAATTTCTACGCAGTGGGCCCCACAAGCTGGAAATACTTTTATTTTCCCCGGATTTTTTAAATGCATATATAACCTGCCTCTCGGTCCAGTAATAACGCCATGAAGTGGCACTGGCACCTCCTTTGGTGGTCACTTAAAACCGAAGTTAAACGGTGTGTGTTTTTATAGACGCTGCCACTTCACGGTGTCGAATTAAGATTTTAATTTTCTCTTCTGTTGCCCCCCCCCCCCCCGCCTCCCCCTGCCACACACACACACACACAGAGGAAATCAGTTTGCTGTCGACATGAGTCACTTTGTCCTGATTTTCACTGCTGCCTGGGTCTCTGGGGGGGATTTTGGAATTAAATTGCCCTAAACTCTCCTGTTGGCTCAGATGTCCTCAACTTCTTGTGTTGCAGTTTGCTGCCGTTTTTTCCCCTCACCCGACTGGAGTCGCCTATGTGGGTCTGCAGTCAAAGTAGCCTCTGTTTGAGGACCCCCAGTTTTGTTTCTCCTCCTCTCTGCCTCCTCAACATCTCGCCCCCCCCCCCCCCCCACCCTACTTCCCCACCTCCCTTCCCTCCTACTTCTCCCAAAAAGTGCGAAAATTGGTCCGTTCGCCCACCCATGTCGAATCAAGCTGTGTTTATTTAGGGAAAAAAAAATCCGGAGGCCACCCAACCCTATAATCAGCTCTGACCTGCGAGCTTTTTCAGTGCGAGTTGATCCTGACGCTTGGCTTGTACGACGGCGGGAGTGAAAGTAAAAAAAACCCTTTGGGATCGCACTGAGAATCGAAAGTAGGGAAAAGCCTTGACCCCCTCCCCCCCACCACCACTCAACTTCACCCAAAATAGTCTGAAATCAGACGCGTGTAAAAGAGTCCAGTGTAATCCAGTGTGGAATACAATGACGGACCCGTGTACACAACTACAGTACACGGGAGAGTCTGTTCTGGTCAGGCACCACAAACTACCCCTCGAGAAAAACAAGCCATTCACGTTTATAGCGCTGAGCGTTTGCAAGTACCGTATCAGTTCCAATATTCTCCTCATTTACTAAAACACACCCACACACACACACACCAGAACCAAGAAAACCCTGGAAATTCGATTCTTTGCCTAGAAATGATTTTGTTTTTTTAAAAAAAAACAATAATAAATGATTTCGGGCAAACATTGTCAGAGGGATATTTCATCTAACTTGGGTGTTGTAAAAATAAGCTGACAAATTATTCCCCCCCCCCCCCCCCCAGCATTGGTAGATTTTCAGCCCCACCACATTTCAAATCACCCGCCAGTAATAAAAAAAAATGCAAAACTCGGCAACATTCCGCAACTTTGAAACCAAGCTTTGTAAGTATTAAAAAATATCGATTTTCCGGATTTAAAGTGCTCAGTCCCTTATTAATCTCATTTTTTTTGTTGTTGAACTGACATCCCACTGCACTGACCCTCTGGCTAAGTTTTGCTCTGGTCCTTTCCCCATCCTGGTTAAAAAAATGATTCTGCACGCTGATTGAATTATATTTCATCCTGGACTAGTCAGGCCGAGTTGCATATGTGCAATCAATCTCCTGATTAACGCGACGTTTGTTTACCGGCGGGCGGGCGGGCGGGGGGGGGGGGGGGGGCGTTGGAGGGAGAATTAATAGTTGTCTAATTCAAGTTGGAAACCGTAATTCTAAGTCGTGGACACGCAAGTGCGCCGATGCAAATGTGTACACAAGGAGATGTCTCTTTAGTTACTGAACATGGTGCAAAATAAAGTGATCCGGTGCGGTAATGTATGGAGGGAATCGCAACGAACAATCCGATATTAAAACCTGCACTAGGCAAGAATGCGTATTTCTATCTTTAAGACCTAAATATTCATTCAACATGGCAACATAAAATACCTGTGCATTTGCCAGATGCAACGAGTGTCACATAAGCACTTTTCAAAGTTCAGAGTGGATGTCAAAGTCAAAAGTTAACGAGTACCCGTCATATCCCTTATCATAGAATCCCTACGGTGCAGAAGGAGGCCATTTGGCCCATCGAGTCTACACCGACAACAATCCCACCCAGGCCCTATCCTCATAACCCCACACATTTACCTCACTAGTCCCGCTAACCTACGCTTCCCGGGACACTAAGGGGCAATTTAACGTGGCCAATCAACCGAATCCGCGCATCTTTTATCAGTTGTACTAGTGTTTACTTTCCTTTATGATGTATCATTTATTTGCCTTTTTCTTATGTTTTTCATATTTAATGTTACACATTTATTAGTATTTCGTTGTGTAAGTGGGGTTCTTGATTAATAAGAGATCAGGGGTTATGGAGAAAGGCAGGAGAATGGGGATGAGAAAAAAATCAGCCATGATTGAATGGCGGAGCAGACTCGATGGGCCGAGTGGCCTAATTCTGCTCCTATGTCTTATGGTCTTATGGCCACATTCGGTCATGTACATCGTACACGCACTGATTAGATGGGATGTCTGGATCAAACATCCTATACAAAGTACAGGAAATGTGAATATAGAGGAAGAATTGAAAGGCCAATGAGGCAGCTGTGCATCTTGATTCTTGTGTTTTTTTTTAAAGATAACTCTTACTGCTTTCGCTGTTTTAAATATTTTCTAAACAGGTTTTAGTGCAGCCCAGAAACTGAAAATGTGGTCATCTGTGTGTAACTAAAAATCCGACAGGATTGTGGTAGGGCAAGTTCTTTAATCCTGGTAACTGGGGGAGAGAGAAAATGATTTTGCATCTGGTGTCTGAACGATTAAAGAAGAAGAAATAGCCAAAACAAAAACAAGAATTGGGAAACTTCCCCGAAAGTCAATCCACTCGCTTAACGTTTGTGCTGATGCGGGGTCAATTGTAGTGTATTCAGACAAGACAAATCGCATTGGTTGAAAAAAGGACAGGTGTTGCATTTCAAATGCTAACGCCATTTGCATCACCTATGGGGAATTGTATCTATTTCCCACATTCATATTACAACCACAAATAGTTCGTTTAATTCAATATTTAATCCTGCTATCAACCCTGCGGTCATTAATGGACAGGAATGGTGCACAATACTTCCACTTCTGAGACTTAGCATACTCCATTATTTGGTGCTGAAGGGTTATCTTGTCAATTTCACTTGGTGAAATACTCATCATGGATCACAGACCTCCGCCATCGCCTGATTTTAGCTACCTGCCCGGTTGTTATCCATACAGACATCCACTAAATGGTTAAATAACTAGTAAGTGGACACACACATGATAAATTGATGTCCAACGATTGCACACACAGACACATATATGAGATCCAGTTACTTGGAACAAGTTGGGACGTTACTAGATGCAGATTGCATTATAATCAGACTGAGTATCATGCGTGATAGTGAGAACGATCAACATTGGGAGCAATTTGCAACTATGAAGAAAGAGGTGGCGATTTCCCCACACTGTGTTAGAATTACATTTCCACAATACCTATTTTACACTATATATTCACATCGGAAACTATCGCATTCTGATATAATTCTTCCAATTTGTAGTCACTCGGTCCCAATTTCCTAGAATGAATCTTAATCCCATATCAATTGTTGTATAGCTTGAACAGGTAATTATCATAATATTAAACAAATACGTAAATTCTTAAATCTCGGCAAATGAAATGTGATTTCCTACTAAACAGCATCCAGAAACCACAGCCCCGCCATGTTATAAAGAACACAAATATTTTATATCGCCACAGTTCTATACACTTTACAGCGCATTCTCATTTCACATATATCCTAGTATCCAACGTTCTCAGTTCCCACTCAAACTATCCTCAGGAAAGCCCAAGTTATTTCACTATTCCAATAACTACTATGCTTAATTTTTATTTTACGTTTCCCAACCATCATTCACCTGTCATTAGTGATAAGCTCTCTTTTTTGTCATTTGCTTCCTATCAATTCGTATCCTGGGGCAGAAATCGCCAACGTCATTAACACACGGAGGGAAAAAAAGAGCAATTGAACAATAACACTAAGGTTGGCTATGGGTTTGCAGGCATTATCTGCACACTTCCCTTCCATTCGAATACTCCATATTGTCATTGGTTATATGCTTAGAAGCATACTTGTGATTTTCGATATTTCAAATATCGACACTTGTTTCTGGCTAAAGGTCGATTAGCCACAGTCTCATGCGCCCAAATACACCAAGAGTTAAGATTCTGAGACCCTTTGCCATTTTATTCAGATATTACCACCTCCTTCGCCCGTAAACATTTGGAAAACGATTGTGAATGGTATAACTTGGTGTAGGTTAGTTAAGTTTTCTTGTGTGAAAGCAACTAGTAATCCAGGAGCCTGTCTATTGCACTCTTCTTAAATATCCTTACCATAACTTAAACTGGACAATATTCACAGGGCTATTTATCTCAGCATAGACAGATGTCCAATTGGCTTGGAACTAATAACCTCGGGATAATTTTGCTTTGCTTGTACAATAGAATCAGGGTTACTTTCTTGTGCACCAACCGGTGTTATCAGTTTCGACCAGCCCCTAGGGACCGCTTCATTGTGGGCCATAGGTGCACCGAGACTTCTCTGCAAATCCAGCAAACCTCTCTGGCCGAGTCCGGAGCTTTGTGCCTCGGGCGCTCGATTTTTAAAATGTACCAAAAGGAACAACGTCCTGATCGAATTGGAAGGGGGGGCGGGGGGGGGGGGGGGGGTGCGGCGCAGTTAAAATAACACGGGGTTCGACTGTGGGGTCGTGCCTGCTATCTACGAAATGTCAGGAATGAAATCTGTTCGAACTCTACACCCATTCCTTGCTCCTCCAACCACACGTGTGTTTTCAAAACAAACTGTCGCAATGGTGTGTATACAGTTAATCACGGTGTCTAATATAACTCGATTAGGCCAAAGTGGACAGATTACACAGCCTCCCCCCCTCTCTATCCCAGTGACCTCAATCACGCTAGCTCAAGCAAATTAATTGCCATGTAAAAGGCAGCCATTTTTTTGTTTCGTTAACCGACTTTAATTTTTTCATAAGTCCCAATTAACTCCAATGTCGCTCAAGCTTCATGTATCGCAGTGTGAAAAGTTGCCGTGGGGGTCTTTAACAACAGTCACTATTGTCTAATACACTGGTCAAATGGCGCAACTCCTGCGGGAGCAGAGAATTGTCTTCCAGGATGTCTTCTTTAAATGTCTAGTCAACACTCGACCAGCCCTAATAAGGTATAATATGCGCTCAATAAATCTTCCCTCTGCCAATGCTCTTGTGTATTGTTTATGAGGCCTGTTGGTTGCTGTAATGGGCTCCTCTTATTTACTATACTGAGTTACATAAATATTCCCAAATATAATACAGTAATGTGATTTAAAGCTATGCCACTAATGTAATAAGTGCTTCCAAGTTCCAACTTCAAATGATAGATACTTCAATGCCAAAAGGCAGTGCCTCATTCTGTTTATTAGTTGACCTTTCAAATCTTTATTTTAACTACAGTTTGGGCTGCGGGTTCGGAACTCTACACACTGTCTTTACAGGACTGGAGTGTAACTTTATTAGCACCAGATTGGTTTCCGCCTAATCTTGAGGTGCACGTAACTATGGGTTAGAGAGTGACGCCTTTGTCTAGGCCCTACCTGGCTACACTTCAAGGATATATATTTTTTTAAAGGCCAACATTATTAATCAATACAAGTAGACAGCGGCCCCCTTTCATACTCCATCGCGACAGAAATGGAAATGAAGAACCCTTGATCTTTAAACTCCTTTAAAACTGTCCCGCGTTTCAGAAGTTCAATATAATATCTCCTAACCTTCTAAATGCACGCAAAAGGCTTCAGAAGGGAGCATAACGGGTCAGGGACGGTTCAATCTAGCCGCCTAAATTAGCAAAAGTGAGTTGATTCATTTGTTTTTTTTTTAAGAAACGCAACTAACCTCGGTAAACCGACTTACAACAGAGAAAGAGAACTGACAGGGAGAGAGAAAAAAAGGAGAATTGACAGAGAGAGAGAAAAGAATTGAGAGGGAGAGAAAAAAATAGAATTGACAGAGGAGAGTTAACAGAGCAAGAATTGACAGAGAGAGTTGACAGAGAGAGAATTAACAGAGGGAATTGACAGGGAAAGAAAGAATTGACAGAGAGAAAGAATTCATAGAGAGAGAGTTGACAGAGAGAGAGAATTAACAGAGGGAATTGACAAAGAGAGAAAACTGACAGAAAATTGAGACAAGGAGAGAATGAATTGACAAAGAAGGCATTGACAAGAAAGTTGACGGGAAAAAAAATCGAAAGAAAATTGAGAGGGAATTGACAGGAAAAAATGACAGAGTTGACAAGAGAGAGAATTGACAGAGACATTGGAAAGAATTCGCATGCGGTCTAATTACACTTTGATAAATCCCAAAGTTCACCTCGATTCAGCCAACTTTTAAGAAGCAAGTGGCAAACTTCACATTGAGTATACTACTTAATACCATTTTCAAACACTACTTTTTAAATATATATAAGGCCGGAGGCGAAAAGCAAGTTAAGAGAAATACTGTAAGAATTCATGTCTCTCCGCAGCGCAGACATCCCTTCAAATATATACATATCAGATTGGTCACAAAATTATTATTTAAAATCTAATGAGCTGAATAGCAGACATTTCCTTCATCCGCACAGTAAGGTGGCAGGAGGAGTCGCCTTTGACCATCACAGCTTAAAAAGGAGCTGGATTTATTGTGCGAATTTGGTGGCGTTAGCTTTTTCTAAAACAATCCACAGGTGATCCCTGTGTCCTTAAATCACAGCCTGGCCGCTCCAATTTGGTAGCAATCAAATAAGAAAACAATTGCAATTACTGACTAATTGTTGTCTTTAGATAGCAAGAGGCGATAAGGGGCATTTTTATCCGAAATGTCAACTGGGGCTGAAGATCCGTGCAAACATTTAGCTTCTGGAGCAGAGAGAAGCGAGAGAGAGAGAGGAAGGTGCGAAACGTTTTGAGGTTGGAGACGCCAGATGATTTTTTTTCTCTCATTAAGCTAGCAATTTAGTTTTCTGTCTGTACATCGGCAATCTTGAAGGGTACATATACCACTCTCCCCGGCAACGGTCGAAGCCAGGAGATGCAAAAACCCAAGGTGACACAAGTGACTAGTCCAGTTTCCAAAGCAGACGGGATTAGCACACGAATCGAATTGTCATTTATTTATAAACAAACAATGCAAATGCCTTCAGAATAAGGTCAACAAAGAGGAGTAAAGAAAATCGCGTTATACAATTTACCTTTTTATATATATATATATATACCGGAAGGTGTAACACATCATGAAGGATATTTAACAAGAACATTTCGAGGGAGCCTTTGGAGTTAGCACCGGGACATTTTCGGGAGGGGATTTGGTCCATGTTAAAAAATAATACCCGACTACAATTTCAAATAAATTACTATCCGACATTTACAGTTTCTAACAAGTCCCGGTCAGCTTGCTAAGAATTGTAATAGATTTGAGAGACTAAAGTGTAATATTTTAAACAACTTTTTTTTGGCAAAATAAAAACAACTTACGTTTCCTTTTGCAGTAACACTGTCCTTTATAACCAAATTGCAAATTGGACTTTGTTTTCTGTTTCTATGAAAATATATATATAAACACAGGGGGATCTGTGGCACAGACAGATCAAAGTTTGTAACCGTGTGTGAAATGTGTGTGTGTGTTTGGGGTCAGTACTTGCTGCAGTCGTAGACAAACGAACCTGAGGTGCGGTAAAGTGTCTGGGTCGGCGGAAAGGACACTTGACAACTGCTACTGCCATTGACATGTGCGGAGCTGACGCCGGAGTTACCCAGGCCGATTCTCTGCGACTCAAACATTTCTCGCACCGCGTGGTAGTTCTGCTGCTGCCCGGGGTACGGGCTACAAGCCAGGTGGCTGAGATCTCCGGCCTGGTTGAGGTACCAGGAGGTTAGGCGCCCTGCCCCAGGTCCCTCCTGGCCGTTGCTGGCGGTGCTGGGAGGGATGCTGTAGTCTGGCAAAGACTCCTCCACCGAGGTGGCCGACATGTGCGGCGCTCTCTCGCCCGAGTACAGGCTCATGTTGCAGTGGTAAGTCCCCGCGTTGCCCCCGCTGCCCGAGGTCAGATTGTGGCTGCAGGAGGAGCTGTAGACGGCAGGCTGGCTGGAGCTGTAGCTGAGGGATAAAGAGGGGGTTATTCCTGTCCTGGAGGAGGGCGCCAGGCTGGGGTTGAGTTCGGTGGAGGAGTGGGGAGAGCCCCGGAGAGATGTGACCATGTTCTCCACGCTGAAAGCCTGGGGGTGCGGCTCATGGCTGTCCAGGCTCAGGGACCTGTTGGAGGGGACACTGTGCGGGCTGCCGCTGGAGACGCTGCTGCTGTCCGGGCTCTCGATCTTGGGCACCATACTCAGGCTGGGAGAGGCCGCTAGCGGAGGCGAGGGGGCCCCGTTCTCCGTCTTGATCTCCTGGATCCTCAGGGTGTGCGAGTTGGCGTTCTTGTCCGGCTCCTGGGCCGCCTGCCGGGGCTCCTTGCCCTGCCTCTCCTTCTCCTCCTTCTCTCGCACCGCGTCCTTCTTCTTGAAGCGTCTCCTTCGCCTCAGGAAGCTGCCGTTCTCGAACATGTTGTAGGAGTCGGGGTCCAGGGTCCAGTAGCTGCCCTTGCCCGGCTTCTTATCGTCCCGGGGCACCTTGACGAAGCACTCGTTGAGGGAGAGGTTGTGGCGGATGCTGTTCTGCCAGCCTTGTTTGTTCTCCCGGTAGAAAGGGAACCTCTCCATGATGAACTGATAGATCCCGTTCAGGGTGATCTTCTTGTCCGGGGCGTTCTGGATAGCCATGGTAATGAGAGCTATGTAACTGTAGGGAGGTTTCACCATGTCCTTAGGTTGGGGTTGCGGGGTGTAGTGTCCATAGGATCTGGCCATGCCGGCGGCGTACTGTTCGTGAGCCGGGTGTGAGTACATGCCCATCGGAGCGGGCATCCCGGTGTAAGCCGGGCCCGGCCTGTAGTAATTCTGGTCGCTAATATAGGGCACAACACCCAGGGAGTTGGGACTGGAAACTGAGTAACGAGCTTGCATCGCTGCCTTTCCCCTCCTTCGCCAATCTGACTGCTTCCCTCCTCCGCTGTAATAACGACACAGTCACACACAGAGAGAGAGAGAGAGAGAGACTTAGCCCAAACTGTACAGAAAGTTTAACTCTTCGCTCCAAAACTTTTTTCCCCCCCTTTCAAATATTCTCCTTCTATCCGCGGGGTGGCAGACTGGATATTGAAGGGGTGTGTTGGGGGGGGGGAACCTTCTGAACTTTTGAGCATCCGTCACTTGACAAGACTTTTACGCAGTTTCTTTTCTCTCCTCTCTCGCTACACCCCCCTCTCTTTCCTCGGCCACAGCCCCACCCCCTGAGGCAACAACATCCAATTGACGCCTCTGCCTCTGGAACACCAGTTACTGCTGGTCCTGGCCACACACACACACACATCTCCCACAGCTGAGGTGGCGTCTCAATGCCCCATCCTCACTCCAAACCCCAGCCTCCCTCCCTCCCCACTCTATTCCCAAAGGTATGCCACTTACAAAATAAAGCAATGCCCCCTTTCTGGGTATTTGCCCCCCCCCCCCCATTCTCCTCCACTCTATCACTTTAAAAAAAAATTTTGGCCTTCCTGTTTTTTTAACGCTCTGCTTAACTTTAAAGATTAGAAAGAGACTTGTTATTAACCAAAGTGCAAAGTATCTTGGACACAAAGCATTTCCAATCCTGACAACAACTTGCCTCAGACGTAAATAAAACGGAGATTTCATTTCAAAAGGAGACTTCATTTTTTAAAAATTGTATGCAATAAAATAAGTATTCATTTTGAAAAATATTTCCAAGGTGTTCTCTATTCCCCCTTTTCCCAGTTGCTAATCTCTTAAATTTTCAGTTTGGAAAGCTAAAGGGTTTGTGGGACTTGCAATGTGGGAGTTGGAAGGGTTGAACCTGTCCCCGCTCGCTGGAAGTGTGAACTTTGTCTGCACGACTGGATTCTCCCCGGGTTCCCTCACACCACCGCCTGAGAGTGCATACAAAAGTGAGGCAAATTATCCTCCAAGGCAGTGTAAAGTCTGCACCGTTTCGCATGTTGAATGGAAACATTTTAGGCCGTAACATTTGCCCCCTCCCCCCAAAAAAAAATAAAACACCCTCACAGATTTGAAGTGTTTAAGATCCCGTTCGGCCAGCCGGGCTAACGTGTTAAATGGTGGCTCGGTGGCTCCCTTAATTAAATCCATTTCCAAACTGCTGAGGTGTGACTCCATTTGCAGATGTGTGTTAAACGGATTTGTTCAACTCTGCCCGTTTGGGACAAACGGGATTGTAAGGGGAGGTGAGAAGTGTGATTCTCGCATTCTTTGCTCCCCATGCCCAGGCTGGATAGGTTTGGGGGGGGGGGGGGGGAGGTGGTGGTGGTATTGCCACCAACTATGGACGCTCAATTTCGTTCCCTATCAACAGGTCCCGGGTGTTCATTTTTTCTTTGGAATTAATTCCGATTTTAATTTTACACAACACCGGCATGAGAAAGCAATGCTGTATCGCCTTCTCCAGCACCCTTGGGTTGCTTTTCCCTCGGAATTCGTGCGAATGAATGCAATAAATGGGGTTTATCTTTAAAATATCTTTCTAATTGACGTTTGGCATCTGTGGGTTTTATTTTAAATCCATTATTAATTATAAAACTGTAACATAATGGTCCTCCTAGAATCATCTAAAAACACAGGCGGGGAACTATCCAAATAGAAATAAATTTATTATAATGGAAAATGTATCTGTATTCCTATTCTGTAGCTGACATCTGCGGGTCTGGTCATCGAGTGCTGAGATAGCCCGCAACTATGATCGATTAGCTATTGAGGGTTGAGATACCTCCACATACTTGTAATCGATTGGTTATCGATATCTACGAGGCGTGTGCCAGTCCTGTAATAAATCCATTTCAAACTCCTAGCTCATCCCCAAGATGCATTTACAAATAACCGGATCAGAGTCTACACCTTCCTCTCTCTGAGAACGTTTTTTAAAAATACATTACTGGAAACACGACTACATGGAAATAACGATCAATTTCTATAATAAATGCAACAATTTCTAATGTTAAACCAGGACTTGAAGCATCCGAAGCATGGTTAATTTTTTTTTAATCGTAAAGACAGTATTGCTCTAGTGAGAAATCTGAGTTCTGGTGGATACATGTGGATATATTTTGTAATACTTCTGCATGGAATAGTTTTAGATCCTCCCCTGGTTGAGTTGCGGTTTTTTTTCCCCCTCTGCTTTCGAAGTGACTTTACTCCCTGGGTACAATGCGATTCTTTGTATTCCGTTCAGGACACTGCAGGTGGACCCGACTTGTTCTTTGGGCCATTCTCCACACATGAAGACCTCAACATGAACTTTATTCCACCTCCGGCTATTTGTACAGCAAGAGCTTTTGCTTCGCGATCCTGCCTTCACCACACTCTCTCTGCAGTCAAAAATAAAGTCCACATTTTGAACGGAACCACTCCATCCCATTCATTGATTTCTAAAAATATATATTTTAATAGGATAGTTTAATATTTAAATCACCTATATAAAAAAGCGTAATTTAAAAGAATTGACAGCAATCGAGATTGAAAATATTTACTCAGTGTGGCTAATGACCTTGGAGATAATGTAGCTTCTTAATTATTCTGAAATGCTCCAAATATTGTGCTGTATTTTAATATAACACAATGTTTTATTTTACTAATATTGGGATTATATATAATTGTTTATTGTGACACATTACACGGGCTAGTTGTGTTAATATCAGACTGCTTGTCGCCGATGTCTAGGCGATTTTAAATTGTGTTACAAGAGTAAATCGCCAGTGAAAGTCAAAATTTCAAATTCCTCCTGTGTTTGGGTATCCGTGACGCTTTGTTTGTGTTTGATACGGTCTAACGGGGACGTCTAAACATGACATGAGCAAGACACTGACAATTTAAGTTTAATGGGGCACATAGCTTCATCCCATGGATTTTTTTGCTCAACCAATTCAGGAGTTAAAGAAAGGAGCGAGATCTTCCGTCAATCTTCCCAGCGAAATGTTTAATTCGAACGGTCACAAAATGTAAAACACGAGTTTTTTTTTGGTAAATTCTCTCTGTCGGGTAAAGACGGGCACGTCAGAGTTGTGAGCGAGGATGATGCATGCGAAGAGAAATTGATGGCAACGAAGGCTGCCATCCATCCCTGTATCTCTACCGAGGTCCCTCCTCCGTCACCTACAATTCTAGCTCAGAGTATTTCACTGTTAAAAAGTTCTGTACAAATACACAGAAAAATATTGAAACTCTCCTACTGTTTGACTGAGGGCAGCTGGCAATGATTTGCCGCTGCTTGCTTTGAACAGCAGCCGCTGGATGGGAAATTCCTCCCTCTTTATATTTTTTAATGATTGTTTATTCGGAGAATGGGGACTGGGAGATCCACATCATTGTTTCCCCTGGTCATTGTTAAAGACACACATTTACGATTTTTAAAAAACCTTATATAACAAATCATGCAAGTGGAAAAATAAGAGGTAATATAAACTTTCCTGGACAACAAAAAATCAACCAAATTCATCAAGTCAAAAGTCACACCTTAGATTTATAAATGTGAGTAAAATTCGGATATATTTTTTATAAGATTCATTGCGATTTGCGTCATTCCATATGCCTCGCATATAACAGGGCACCGCATTTACCAGATTTTAGATTAATAGGAGTACACACAGGTTTGAACATAATGATGTTTCGGAATACCTCTAGAATTGCAAGCGTTTCTGCAGAATGTTGGTTGAGTGAGAAAAACATCGGGTGGTGGTGGACTTATTTACTCTTTATACTAATTTAAAGCTCTTTGTTCCCACAACCCAGAAACCCGATAAAAATCTCGAGTCTGCTCCCGTTGGCTGTGTGAACTACACTTCGATGTGCGCTTAGAATGCAAATCAGGGCTGATCCCAATACTGTGAAAATAAACCCCAGTCTAACACTCCAGGAATTGAAGTGGGGGGGTGGGGGGGGGGGGGGGCGGTGGTGGAAAGTGACCTGTGAAAGATCAAGTTAATTAGAAGTGCGCTGGGCACACAGATACAGTATTTCAGTGTAATGTATATGTGGCAGTACTTAGGCAAGCAAATTTTGGAAGCAAAAATAGAGGGGGGAACAAAGAAAGTCTTAAAAACTGCAACAAAATATTCTTACTTTCTGTGAGGGTGACTGTAATGTAAGAAGCTCTATAAGATGCCGGCGGTCCTGATATTTGTGTTGCGATTGAGCAACCCTGAATGAACTTTTATCTCAGGGTTCATTAAAGACGCCCACACGGTCCTCACTTTAAATTTATTATGAAATATTTGGGAAGTGTTTGAACAAGGGACTGCCCTTTGTGGCAATTTACTGATTCACAGGGGCAAAGCCACTCGCAGAATTGGATTAGCGTAGCGCACACAAGGCGATGCCTTGCATGGAGCGCTCAGTGTATGTGGAAGACAGAAAGGACACCTGGACGTGTGTGAATGTTCAGACTGGAGCCGCAGCGTGTACCCCAGGCGCCCTCTGCAGGACACAGGCCGTCCCCCTGTTCTCCCCGGCTATACAAACACCTTCCAGACCCGCCAGTACAGTCAGTCCAAACTTGCACAGGCATTATATATATAAACTTATATATATATATGTTTAAGTTTATTTATTAGTGTCACAAGCAGGCTTACATTAACACTGCAATGAAGTTACTGTAAAAAAAAGGGCAAACGTTTGAATTATCTGGCACCGCGCGAACGTAATTCCGATAAAAAATGTAATTACAGAACACAACAGCACACAAACGCTGAAACACCACTCCTATCACAAACCAGACATCAATAATCCCATCTTCCAAAAGCATAAAACGAAGCGAGTGCCTGTTGCAGCAAAAGGCAAAGTGAATTAAACTTTTCAAAAGCTCCACTTGGGCAATAAACAGCCAGATTGAAATTCACAACTTAATTTTCTTTTCATTATCATTCACACCCCCAATTGCATTTTATCCAGCGTTGTGCCGCCGGAGGCGAAGAACTAACATTTATTTACACTTGCCCAGGTTGGTTCCGATTGCCAGAATGAGCCCACATACAAGTCGATTACAGGATCTGCGGCGAATCCTTCTCATTAACAATGAAAGGGCAATCTCAATTATAATACCTGTTCTGAGAAAACACTTCAAAGAACTTTACCAATGAATTACAATGAATATTAACAATGTTGAATACACAATAAATAAAACGCTATCTGGTTGGAAACGACATTATGTAATAAAAACTTATGGCTTGACGGATGTAAATTGGTCATAAAATCAAAAAGAGATTGCTGATCATTTTAATAAGAAGCATGAATGTAGAGATGGCGGCATCCGGAGTGCTTACATTATAATTTCCCACAAACAAGTTAATAACAACACGACACAAATTAAATTCGGTACCACAATTCTGTGTGATCTCTCATGTTGATGTATGAATTTCTCTACTGGCTTCCGATTCCCAGGAATTAATTCCACCCCCCCCCCCCCTCCCCCCATCGAAAAAGGTGAAATATGTTCAAAATAATTGCGAAATGAATAATGAACTAAAACCCCTTGCTTTCGAGGATTAGAGACTTTTTTTTTATACAGTAGAACCGCAGAAGTGGGTTACTGCCTGGTATCCGATGGGGGTTCTGAATGTTATAAAACATCTACCCGGGGTTTCTTGTTTTTGAATGGATCCGAAGCGGCGGAAATCGCCGTGGTTGGGGAGTCACGCTTGTTTAATAGGAAGCTATTCAAATCTACAAAAATCAGAGAGAGGGTTAACAAAAATCAGGAAATGGGCAATAAGAACGAACATTGATGCAGACCAAGTGGTTCATGTGAAGCAGGGATGACACGGCGAGTGTCTCCTGGCAAATTGCGAACAGGGTAAACAGTAAAACAAAATGAAATTATGGAGATATAAAAACTAAAGGGGCGTAATATTGAATGGAAATGGTTATTCTAAAAATTAAACACAAGCAAATTAGACATATGTGAATTTTATACATTTTACCAGCCAATCACTTCAAATTACATATTTACCATCTTTAATTTAACAAGAAACTAGTTTCCAGATATGCGAATAGCTGTTCCCATTTCATATGTACACGAACACGCAATTGTGTGTGTACTTATATTCATATCTAGAATATATAATTGTGTATATATACATATTTGTATTTATAATATATAATTGTGTATACATATATCGTATCTATAATATATGTGTACATATATTTATATCTATAATATATAATTGTGTGTATACATATATTTGTATCTATAATGTATAATTGTGTGTATACATATATTTGTACCTATAATATATAATTGTGTGTGTACACATATTTGTATCTATAATATATAATTGTGTGTATATACATATATTTGTATCTATAACATATAATTGTGTGTACACATATTTGTATCTATAATATATAATTGTGTGTATACATATATTGTATCTATAATGTATGTGTACATATATTTATATCTATAATATATAATTGTGTGTATACATATATTGTATCTATAATATATGTGTACATATATTTGTATCTATAATATATAATTGTGTATATATACATATATTTGTATCTATAATATGTGTACATATTTGTATCTATAATATATAATTGCGTATATATGTATCTATAATATATAATTGCGTATATATGTATCCATAATATATAATTGTGTGTATATACATATATTTGTATCTATAATATATGTGTATATATATATTTGTATCTATAATATATAATTGCGTATATATATGTATCTATAATATATAATTGTGTGTATATGCATATATGTGTATCTATAATATATGTGTATATATATTTGTATCTATAATATATAATTGTGTATGCATATATTTGTATCTATAATATATAATCGTGTACACACATATTTGCAGCTATAATATATAATTGCGTGTGTATACATATATGTATCTATAATATATAATTGTGTGTATACATATATTCGTATCTATAATATATACATATTCGCACACTGATATATTTTAAATGCCCAAGCATTTTCACTTTGTTCCCTAAATGAAAATAATGTTTTATAACGATGCCAAAGTATTGGCGGCAGCGGTGGGAACTCCGAAGAACCCAACGAAAATTCGCCTCTTGGGGTTTCAGTGATTATCTGACTTTATATTTTAATTCTATATCTAAGTGTTTCCCTGTGTAAATCATGGACGCGTCTCACAAACAAAAAATATAGCACCAACCAAGTCAATAAACCGATCTCCCCCCTCCCGCCCCATTACTGAAAATCGCCGCGAATTCTGGAATCAAGGGATTATTTGCCCCGGCTCTCCATATTAATGCAAGAAAATATCCGCTGAATCAGAAAGCGGACTTTATAAAAGTTTGTTAACACCGCGACTTACGCCAGATCCCCGGGAGTGAAGGTGTGTGTGTGGGGGGGGGGGGGGGGGGAGTGGAGGAGGAAGGAATTTGTACCTCAGGATCTTTTGAAAAATACCCTTGTACAAATTGATGGGACGTGCACTGCAAGGTGTAATACTTGTGACTGGTATATTTGTCGCGAGTATCTCGGTGTCCAAGCTTTCTGGGACCTCTGCAAATAATTAGCCACCTTTTTAATTAGAGAGCCGCCGAGCCTTTCCTGACATGACATTGTTTAAAAAAATGAGATTCGATTATAAATTAAATTAGATAAATGTCTAAAACTCGCAAAACCATCTAGATGCTCAAAATAGACGGGACTGCAACGGAGGTTCGGTTTGATTAACTTGTCTTTTGCTCTTCGAGCATCTAGGGTCACGCACTTTCCAAATTCGGGGACGATACCGGCGCGATCTTCGGAAGCAGTATAGATCAATCCACAAACAACAGCACCAAACACTGTAATTACTTTGTAACATAAATGAAATGTTGCCTTTTTGTTGGAGCCAGCCGTCTGAACCGCTAAATGGCACCATCTAGTGGAAGTCAGGCACATGGTCGGACTGATGGGACAGGAGGTGAAAGCGGCTCCTTCATGCAGGGGGAGAGGGAGGGCGCAGTTTGAACAGGAACTGAGCTGAGGGTGCTGTGAGCTACTTGCTGTCTGCCGAGTGCCTGAAACTCACCGTCAGTGGCCTTTCGTTCACCTCTCCCTTCAAGCCTGCTCACATTTCCAGACACTTGATGGCCAAACACAGTCAAATCTGACAACTCTCGATCCGTGAGCCACAAGAAGCCAAACCTCGTTATATCCCCTCTCTCACCACCCCAACGTGACCTGAGTGAGATTAAGTTTAGCGGAAAAAAAATCAATTCGAATTCTGAAATGAAAACTAAGTGATTGACACAGTGGGATGGAGCCATGCGCGCCTACAGACACAATTTGACAAATTTACATAGTGTGGACATAGTTTGAAAAGTGTGGGGTTCACAGCTAGAGGTGTAACGTGAATGGTTATGGTCTAATTATTTAACCGAATCCGCTTCATCGCTGTCTAATCTCTTTGGACCCATAATGGCTACAAAAAGAGTACATCCAGTCTGCTGGGACATGTTTTCCTTGGACTACAGTCACGCTGAGATCAAGGCTTCTATGTTAAGGGAGTAAACTGAGATTGTGGATGGTGGCCTTCCCATTTGATTTATAGTCTGAATCCAATGTTTTTTTTTGACTACATTAGGGCAGTGCTACATAGCGGCGTGAGATAAAAAAACCCAATGGCTTTATAAGGTTGGCATATGATTAGAGAATGCCTCTCTGGAAGATGAAAGTATCTGAGAAATGTTTATTTTCTTTCTTTTCCCGGATCCAATCTTGACACAGGGTCAAGGATGGGTCAGCTAGCCGTTGCCACTGGAAGGTGCGCACAGCAGGACTGGTCGCCGCTGCTCCCTTTCCAACAAGTGGGAGGCCAGCGTCAATATGCTCACTGGGGATTGGGGTGAACCTCAAGAGAACTTATCCCCAAAATAGATAGGCAGGCCAAACATGTGTCTGGGATTTTACCGGCACATCCGTCCGAGGTTCATAAGATCCCATCCAAGGCCAACGGAGAATGCCATTCTCCGAGCCTTTCCCGCCCCCGAATCAATGTGGCCGGGCCAGTAAAATTCTGGGATGGCAATGGATCAGAGTAAATACTATCAGTATCAAACTGAGATACTCTTTTTGTAGTTTCTGAACTAAGCAACAAATGTTTATGGGACAGATCAAACATCAGGAGGACAAGACAGGGCCACCAGTGTGATTTGATATCGGTTGGGTCACAATATAAATGAAAAGGGCACAGCCGTTGTGTAAGAATTGTATACCTCCCCCCATCCTTTTGTGCCTACAAAAATAGGCACCGGATGAATATCATTAACTACGATATATTTGCTGGTGTTTTAAATACCCACAAACATATTTTGAACAGTGTCTTGTCCTTTAGAAGATCGGTTTGAAAACTGTTTTCCTGAGCTATGCACCAGTCACAAAACACCCAGCTTCAGTCGTTGATACATGATCAGGACCATCAACCATTTGCTATTATTCAGTGGTAAAACCCTAGGGAATATACATCAAGAAATGGAGGGTTAGGGGTGACATGTGCACGGATAATCGTAATTTCCAAGATTACTCTGGTTAAACTGTGAACAAGGAGCAAATCAGCAATTATCCCCCCCCCCCCCCCCCCCGCAGACAATTTTAACAGAGGGAATTAGCCCACAGTTATATGGCCTTAGAAAGGCTGGTCTCATTGCAAATTACATTACAATGCCTCTCCATTAACTGTTGGATAGTCCTCGAGTAATGTTTGTTTCTCCCAATGTGAGATGCTCAAAGAAGGCCATTCAACCTTTTCCAACTGGTCCAATTACTGGTCCGTGGGGCAGCATGGCGGCACAACGGTTAGCACTGCTGCCTCACAGCGCCAGAGACCCAGGTTCGATTCCTGGCTTGGGTCACCGTCTGTGTGGAGTTTGCACGCTCTCCCCGTGTCTGCGTGGGTTTCCTCCAGGTGCCCCGGTTTCCTCCCACAGTCTGAAAGACTTGCTGGTTTGGTGCATTGTCCTGAACAGGCACTGGAGTGTGGTGATTAGGGGAATTTCACAGTGTTATTTTCATTGCAGTGTGAAAGTAAGCCTTGCTTGTGACTAATGAATAAATTTTAAAAAAAATAAAACATGGCTGACATATATCTATTTCCATTTACCCACTTTTCCTCCATATACCCCAATACCCTTTCCTGGAAGAAACCTATCCATCCCAGTATTGAAAATTTGAATTTATCTCGCAAACATTAACCTTTGTATGAAATACTGCTTCCTGATTTCACGCCTAATTTCATGATGTACCTGTCTACCAGCCTTTTGTGATTCATGCACTAGGACACCCAGATCCTTCTCCACTGTAGAGCTTTGCAATCTCTCACCAATTAGATAATAAGACTAACTCCAATTTTAAAATTCTGCCTCCTTGTTCAAGATTCCCGATAAAAGGAAATAGATTATCTGAATATACCCTTCAAATCCTTTATCGTTTTAAAGTCCATCATTAGATTATCCCTCAGCCTTTGAAACTCAAGGAAAAACATACAACATACAAACATATGAACTTGGAGCAGGAATAAGTCACCTGGCTCCTCGAGCCTGCTCCGCCATTCATTAAGATCATGACTGATCTGATTGTAACTACAACCCCACATTCCTGTCTATTGATAATTTTTCACCCCTTAGTTAATCAAGTATCTATCCAGTGCTGTCTTAAAAATATTCAAAGACTGCTCCGCCTTTGAGGAAGAGAGTTCTAGAGACACGCAATCCTCTGAGTGAAAAAAATTCTGCTCACCTCTGTCCTAAATGAATGACCCCTTATTTTTAAACAGTGACCCCCTAGTTTAAGATTCTCCAAGACGAAACATCCTCACCACATTTACCTGTCGAAACCCCTCAGGAACTTAAAGGCTTTAATCATTCGCCTCATACTCTTCCAAACTTTAGTGGATACAATCCTAATCTCTCCAACCTTTCCTTGTAAGGCAACCCATACATCCCTGGAATTAGTCTATTAAACCTTCTCCAAACTGCCTCTAGTGCATTTATATCTTTTCTTAAACAAGAAGACCAATACTGCACACAATATTCCAGATGTAGTCCCACCAATGTCCTGGACAACTGAACCTCTTTATATTTGTACTCAATTCCCCTCACAATAAATGATAACATTCTATTAGCTTTCCTAATTATTAGGACACCCAGTTCCCTCTGCACCTCAGAGTTCTGCGATCTGTCAGCATTTAGATAATAAACTTCTTTTTCATTCTTCCTGCCAAAATGGTTAATTTCACATTGCCCACATTATTCTCCATTTGTCAGATTTTTGTCCACTCATTTAATCTACCTATGCCCTTTTGTAGCCTCCTTATGTCCTCTTCACAATTTTCTTTCCTACCCATTTTTGTGTTGTCAGCAAATTTAGCAACCATACCTTTTGATTTGATTTGATTTGATTTATTATTGTCACATGTATTAACATACAGTGAAAAGTATTGTTTCTTGCGCGCTATACAGACAAACCATACCGTTCATAGAGAAGGAAACGAGAGAGTGCAGAATGTAGTGCTACAGTCATAGCTAGGGTGGAGAGAAAGATCAACTTAGTGCAAGGTAGATCCATTCAAAAGTCTGACAACAGCAGGGAAGAAGCTGTTCTTGAGTCGGTTGGTGCGTGGCCTCAGACTTTTGTATCTTTTTCCTGACGGAAAAAGGTGGAACAGAGAATGTCCGGAGTGTGTGGGGTCCTTAATTATGCTGGCTGCTTTGCCGAGGCAGAGGGAAGTGTAGACAGCGCCAATGGATGGGAGGCTGGTTTGCGTGATGGATTGGGCTACATTCACGACCTTTTGTGGTCCCTTCAGTCCCTTCATCAAAGTTATTTATATAAATTGGAAAAAGTTGAGGTCCCAGCATTGATCTCTGTGGCACACCACTCAGCACATTCTGCCAACGAGAAAAAGTCCCATTTATGCCAACTCTCTATTTCCTTTTAGCTAGCCAGTCTTCAATCCAGGTTAATATATTAGCTCCTACAGTTTGCACCATGAGCTTTTATCTTACAGAATAATCTTTGATATACCTTATCAAATGATTTCTGGAAGTACAGTACATCCACTGGTTCCCCTTTATCCATGGCACATGTTAATCCTTCAAAGAATTCCAATAAATTGATTGAACATGATTTCCCTTTCACAAAACCATGTTGACTCTGCCTGATTGCCTTGAATTTTTCCAAGTGCCCTGCCGTAACATTTTTAATACTGTCTTCTAACAGAGGAAAAGGTGTAAATTGTCCAGCTCCCCCGCTCTCCCAAGCTTATTCCAACTATTTAATCAGGTCCTGGTTCCATCCACTTGCCTTAGCTCTATATCATTAATACCTTGGTCTTGCAAAATCTATATTTCCCAGGTTTAAAATTATTAAGCACCTGCTGTTATTTTATATGGATGTAAATTCCACATGTTTGCTACCCTTTATGAAACACTTGTGACTGGTTCCAATGAGCAGTAACCCCAACTCCTCAATTCTACTCTCCTGCCGATCTTCCTGTCCAGGGTACTTGTTGTGGGTTAAGGTTGCTGACTTCTTTCCTGTTCCATTCAGTCTTCTCTTCACTGACTCTGTGGACTTTGCCAGTTGATCAGTGATTGCTACATCTTCTCCCAGAATTGTCCATTAACCTGTGAAAAAATGCTAGCACCCTTGACCTTATTGTGAATGATTGCATCAATACCTTCTACCCTGGGTATATCTTACACCACTAAACCAAAGAGTGGTCCTTGTCACCAAATCTTGCTTTGATTTGTCCTACTCCTTCTACTTTGAACAACTCATCTTATTCGATGTCCCTCACCTATCCATTAGAATTCCCATCCTTTTCCCGGGACCGGGGTTCGATTCCCGGCTTGGATCACTGTCTGTGTGGAGTTGGCACATTCTCCCCGTGTCTACGTGGCTTTCCTCTGGGTGCTCCAGTTTCCTCCCACAGTCCAAAGATGTGTGGGTTAGGTGAATTGCCCCTTCGTGTCAGGGGTCTAGCTAGGTTAAATGCATGGGTTCATGGGGTTAGGGTCTGGGTGGGTTGTGGTCGGTGCAAACTCGATGGGCTGAATGGCCTCCTTCTGCACTGTAGGATTCTATGATTCTGTGATCTGTCCAAATACCATGCCAAGTTTCTCAGTGAGTTATCCAGAACTGGATGAGCAGACATATCTTCAAATAACATTTTGGAAAAGTACCACAAACTCTGTTTCCTGGATGCTGATTCCATCTCCTTCCTGAGCTACTGTCTGAGACTAAACCAGACTGTACACAACTCAGCATTACATTTGATCTTGAACTGAGCTGCTGATCCCATTTTCTCTCCATCATCATGATTGCTTGCTTCTTCCTCCATAATACTGCCCATTTCCTGCTCCAACCCATCTACTGCTAAAATCCTGATCCATTCCTTCATTAACTCTAGACTGTTATTTCAATATTCTCCTGGCTGAATTCCCACTTTCTACTCTCCGTAAATGTCAGCTCATCCAAAACTCTGCAAACAATATCTTAACTTGTACTAAGCCTCTTGCATTAAGGTGAATTACATTAGCTTCCAGTCCGGCAATGCTCGAATTTAAAATTCCCCTCCTATTGTTTGAATCCTAACATGGGCTAATTTCTCATGATTTTAGTGATCCGTCCCAGCTCCAAAACCCTCTGGGAATCCAGCTGCCCTCCAATCCTGGCCTCTCGATGCATTGCCTCTCTCCATCACTCTACCATTGGCTGTGCCATTGGCTGTTCAGTCCCTACATTTTGAAATTCCCTTCCTGTCTCTTTTTTTTCCTTGCCTCTTTTAAGATGCTCTTTGAAAGCTACCTTTTTTGATCAAGCATTGGTCATGTTCCAATGGTGGTTGGATTAATGACTGCCATTGGTTCAAGAGAGGCACTGTGACATAGTGGTTAGCACTGCTGCCTCACAGTGCCGGGGACCTGGATTCAATTCCTGGCTTGGGTGAATTGCCTCTTAGTGTCGGGGGACTAGCTAGGGTAAATGCATGGGGTTATGGGGATAGGACCGGGGTGGGATTGTTGTCGGTGGTGCAGGCTCGATGGGCTGAATGGCTTCCTTCTGCACTGTAGAACGCTATGATCTATGATCTTCTATGATCTAAGAGCAGAGGGATCCAGATCTCAGAGATACAATCTCCCAAGGAACTCTGGTCGGAGTGCATCAATCTCATGTGAAAGCAATGCAGATGGGTTGACAGACACAATTGAGATGATGGATAATTGAGAAGAGTCCAGTATCTGCAGAAAGTAAGGAGTAGCAGAGGAATTTAAGGGTCAGATGCACAAGTCCTAAACTAGAAAGCATAGGGACACAAAAGCTATCAGGAAGGCTAATGGGATATGGGTCTTTATCTCAAGAGGATTGAAATACAAGGGGAGGAAGTGATGCTTCAATTATACAAAGCATTGAGCTCTGCAGTATTTTGACACCATTGCCTTCAGTTCAGGGCACCACACCTCAGGAAGGATATCTTGACTTGGGTGGCATGGTGGCAAAATGGTTAGCACTGCTGCCTCACAGCGCCAGGAACCCAGGTTCGATTCCGGCCTCGGTGTGGAGTTTGCTTGTTCTACTCGTGTCTGCGTGGGTTTTCTCCGGGTGCTCCTATTTCCTCCCACAGTGCAAAGATGTGCTGGTTAGGTGGATTGGCCATGCTAAATTGCCCGTTAGTATCAGGGGGATGAGGAAGGTAAATATGTTGGGTTATGAGGATAGGACCAGGGTGGGATTGTTGTCGGTGCAGGCTCGATGGGCCAAATGGCCTTCTTCTGCACTGTATATTCTATGAAATGGGTACAGCACGCATTAGTCAGAGTTCCACAAAAACTCAAAGGGTTACATTCATGAAGTTAAATTGCCTAAATATATGTTGCATTTGCTTGATCTTAGAAGGTGTGAGTGACCTAGCGGATTGTAACTGGTAATCGCAATTATCGATTGAAATAATGAGTTATTCTGCAGTTCTTCTTACTCACCCTCACAAATATAATTTTTTTTCTGGGCAAAGCAAAGATGAGATTCATGGATGGCAAAAATCATCAATCTTCAGTAAACATGTCCATTCAAATAATCATCCAAAACATTTTTTAATGTCAAATTTCTTTGCTATTTTTCAGTTAGTGGTGAGCAAGTGGGGAGGTCTTGTGGCACAGTGAGTAGTGTCCCTATCCCTGAGCCAGAAGCTCTAGGTTCAGGTCCCACTCAGGTGTTTCATGGCCATGGGTGGTGCGTTCATAACATGGCCAAACAGGTTAGTTATCGGCTTCCAATTTACTTGATGGCAGGTGGTAAGAGGGAAAGTTTCCTGGTCAGCCATACTGCAGAAGGCAATGATGTGAAGATGCCGGCATTGGACTGGGGTGGGCACAGTAAGAAGTCTCACAACACCAGGTTAAAGTCCAACAAGTTTATTTGGTATTATGAGCTTTTGGAGCACTGCTCCTTCATCAGGTGAGTGGAGAGTTGTGTTCACAAACAGGGCATACATAGACACAGACTCAATGGCAAGATAATGGTTGGAATGCATTATCTTGCAATTGAGTCTATGTCTATATATGCTCTGTTTGTGAACCCAACTCTCCACTCACCCGATGAAGGAGCAGCGCTCCGAAAGCTCATGCTACCAAATAAACCTGTTGGACTTTAACCTGGCATTGTGAGACTTCTTATTGTGCGGAAGGCAATGGCAAATTGCTGCAGTACTTTGTCAAGCATAATCACAGGTCAATCCAAAGGAAATCTGTGGTTGCCAAGTTCACCCTCCTCGGGCATGGTACACGGAAGAGAGGGATAACTAGGCAGTGTGTTGGACCTGAGCATTAGACATCTGAATTTCAAGGTGTAAGACACATTGCAAGTAATTGCATGTTGATTCTAAGATGATATACTCGAGGATAAAAGACTTGAGCCATTCTCTGTGGCAGGCTTCATAATCCATTACAGAAGTCAAGCAGGGCCCAAAGCTTCTAGCTTCAAATCCAGCAGTCAGCCTATTCGTTAGTGGAACCTGGAGAATTAAAGTTTATTTATTAGTGTCACAAGTAGGCTCACATTAACACTGCAATGAAGTTACTGTGTAAATCCCCGAGTCACCATACTCCTGCGCCTGAGGGAAAACTTAGCATGGCCAATGCACCTAACTATCACGTCCTTTGGACTGTGGTAGGAAAGTGGAGCACCCAGAGGAAACTCACACAGACATGGCAAGAACGTGCAAACTCTGCACAGACAGTGACCTAAGCCGGGAATTGGACCCGGGTCCCTGGCGCTGTGAAGCAGCAGTGCTAACCACTGTACCACCATTCCACTCTTAGATCTGAGGTTGAGATTCTTCCCATTTGACTGTAAATAAATCTCTTATGTATAAGTTGGCCCTGGCTACAAAAGCAGGGTAAAACTGAGCAACATCATCTGCTGGGAGAAGATGTGAGTTCCAATGGTTTAAGTTCTGATTGTATCTCTGTGGACAGGTGGAGGTATTTACCATGTGCCACATCCACCTAAGTTCTCTGTATAAGTGATGCGCTATTCAGACACGAGGCTCGAAGCTCAGTAAATGAAAGGCTTTTATTTACTGTTAACGAAGCTACCAGAACTTATATACACTATCCCAGACTGAAGGGGTCCCGGCCAGAGCAGGGACTCTTATACCTCTCCCAGGAGACGGAGCCCGACTGGGATGTGCCACCACACTACAATACAAAGGTGTAACAACCCCACCCTAACCCAACAGCAACAATAGCACAATCCAACAGTAACATATGTACATCCTTGTAGTCTTGGCCAGCCCCTGGCTCAGCACTATCCAGTGGGAACCAACGATGGTTCACCACAATAAGGAAGCAACCAAACTTTCTGTGCATGGATTTCTCAGGCTCTTACATGTGGCGATGGGTTTCCATGCATGTCAGATACAAAGTTTTTCAAAAAATTATTTCAAACACTAAGAATCCCCTTTCGAGTGGAAAACATACTCAAAGAAGGCATAAGGCAAAAACAAATCTAATTTTTATGTGTACACAAAATTATATAGTGATCATGGATTAGGCCAGAAATTTAAAAGTGAATTTGAGAGTTAGGAATTTGAGAGTTACCAGCAGTGCCCATAACTTTAGGCAATGTTTTATTCAAAGGCAATAGGACGGTAACTGCAAAAATATTGGGGACCACCTTTCTTGGGGATAGTTTGTACATGTACAGACTCCCAAGGAGATACAGTGATCTGGGTATAAACTCAAAGGCACAGAAGTTGTGAATGATGGGAGAGATACGATCAAGACCAAAGGTTTTATTGGAAAGCAAGAAAGTGCAGGATCTGACAGACCTTGTCAGGATAATAATTGCTGTTGGCCATAATGTTAAAATAGAATGGAGCAATTGAGAAGGTTAGTCATTGGAAGGCCTATTTATTAAGGTTTTTTTTAAGGTTTATTTTATTAGTGTCACAAGTAGCTTACATTAACACTGCAATGAAGTTACTGTGAAAATCCCCTAGTCACCACACTCCAGCACCTGTTTGGGTACACTGAGGGAGAATTCAGCTATGCACTTAACCAGCATGTCTTTACAACTGTGGGAGGAAACCGGAGCACCTGGAGGAAACCCACACAGACACGGGGAAAAAATGCATTCTCTGTACAGGCAAAGACCCAAGCCAGGAATGGAACCTGGATCCTCGGTGCCGTGAGGCAGCAGCACTAACCACTGTGCCACAGGGCTGCCCGTTTAAAACTGCACCAGAAACATCAATTATCTCTTTGCAATAGCTAGCAACTGCGTTATCAGGATGAAAGGAGAATTCGCAGAAATGAGAAGAAACAGATTTGGCAAGAGATGAGATGGAATGGCTGCTGGAGGGGCAGGAAGAAAACACTTCTGCTTCTTTTCCATCGACTTGCATTTAGCAGCTTTGAAAATGGGTTGGCAGTGCTGTTAGCAATGGTAATGTCAGCTTTGAATGCTACAGGTGTGATCAAATGCAGAATGAGAGATTCTTGGAAGCAAGCTGCAGCTGCTGACTGGCAGGAAGGGAAAGAGAGCGAATTGAAAGATTCCTTTTCTACCTGCAGTCGCCTTGTTGGTGTGGAAAGAAGGGGTAGAAGGAGGGTAAATTGGGAAAAGCAACAGATGAACCAGAGAAACATGACAATTAATTCTTGAAGTTCACTCCAACTGGCCATACAAGATGGGATTAGCTCTGGGTATGATTTGTAATCAAGGGTTACGCAGGAGGCAGATTGGAGGCAATGGTCAGAGGATTCAGAGGAGGAGAAACAATGCAAATGTTAGAAATGGAGGGGAGGAAATTGGATTACCAGCTGAATATCAATGTAAGTGGCCTCTTTGACAAGTTGCTCATTCATTGATATTAGTTTTAACTTGGTTAGTCAAAGAAGAAAAAAATTAGTCCTTGTTGATGATGGGCAATGACTTTTGCATCTTACTAAGCAACTGGCAGGTAAGCTTTCACTTATCCTGTTTTTCTTTGTCTTTACATGGCTATTTACACTATCACTTTTTTTATTGAAAGTGTCCGTTCATCTGTGTCGAGCATTTTCACTGATGATCTCTCGGGCAAGTTCCTGTGTACTGCTGTGGCAAATCTTTCATTGTTACCATTTGGGGTATTGTCTCTTAACACGCCAAGATACATTTCTGGGGTAGGAGTTTATGTTTTGGGCACAAAGGACAAATTGTGCCCAGAATTGTGCTGGTTAAGTACGATGTTAATGTTTCCAAACAGCATAAATTTCCATCATCACACTGGTAAAATCTTCAATGAAGCAGCGTCGTCGGGAAGAGTAACAGAATGTGATATTTACCCCCCATTTCGATTCGAAAGGGGTTTTCCTTGATGTATTTAAGAGTGATAACCGAGTTCTCTTTTATTAATACAGCTGTAAATAAACATTTTTAGGAAGAGTGTTCACATGAGCAACCAAACTTAAAATCACCGAAAATTGACTAAAAAAACTATAATGTGGGGATGCCGGTATTGGATTGGGGTGGGCACAGTAAGAAGCCTCACAACACCAGGTTAAAGTCCAACAGGTTTATTTGCAATCAATTTGAAATTGGAATTGGAAATTGGATAGTTGGAATTTATTTGAAAGCTTGTGATTTCAAATAAACCTTTGGACTTTAACCTGGTGTGAGATTTCTTAAAAAACTATAATGAACCATTTAGTTGTTTAATTACTATTGGGCAGTTTTTTTAAGGCAAATTAAATATTTTTGTTGTGAATATTTTTAAAAAACATCTTATTCATGAAAATGAGTGTAGTTTGAAGAGCTTTCCCAAATCAGCACAGACCATAGAACCTTACATTTTAACTTGCGGATGTGGCCAGTGTTTTGGGCAGTTCTGGGTGAATTGGATCTTAATGCGGTGTAAAAGATCAGGGCAGACACAAAGGCAAATGTTCTGTGGTGGAAACACTGGGGTTTACAGTTCCCCAATCACTTGCGCTGGACCCACTCCAGTCGTGCTGTTCCCCCTTGCCTGTTGACCGTGAATGCACACCTACCCTCCTCATAGCAATTGCTCAATGCTCGCTACAGGAGCTCCAATCGGTTAGCCCCTTCTCCAGGACTCAGTTGTCACTCTCCAATGTGGACTGGAATGGCAGTCCGGAATTTTCCTTGTTCATGTGGCCTCTCAGTGAATCATAAAATCCCTACAGTGCAGAAAAGGCCATTCAGTCCATCGAGTTTGCACCGACTCTCTGACAGAGTGGAGTGAATTTTCCCGTTCCAACTGCCATGGGAATCATAGCCGGGAGCGGAGGGGGGGAGGGTGGGAGACCATGGAAAGCTCCGTTGGCCTCGGGCAGGATTTTCCGGATTCCGATTGAGTACGGTTGGAAAATCCCGCCCAGTATCTGACCCAGGCCCTCTCCCCTGCCCTATCCACGTAACCTCACACATTTCCAATGGCTAATACACCTAACCTACACATCGTGGGACATTAAGGGAAAATTTAGCAAGACCAATCCACCCAACCCACACATCTGTGGGCATGGAGGTCATTCATTTTTTTTATTTAATAGAAATATCATGAAGGGCAGCAGCTTGGTAACGGTTTAGCCCCTATCTGACCTGATATTCAGTAAAATCTTTCTTATCCAATTTATTATTGATATTTTTAAGGGTTCATAAAACCATAAGAAATAGGAACAGGCATAGGCCATTCAGCCCCTCTAGCTTGCTCCACCATTCAATAGGATCATGGCTGATCCAAAGTTCCTCATGTCCAATTTCCTGCCCTTTACCCTTGATTCCCTTACTGATCAAAAATCTATCTATTTCAGCCTTAAATATATACAATGGGCCCAACTTTACCATCACGCTGCGCCCGTTTTTGGGCACGAAAACCTGGTAAAGTCAGACGTGAGGTGAGTAGTGTGATCCACACCCACCTCTGTGCCGGTTCCCCCTTTATCAAGGCCCAAAAATGGCCACAATTGGGACTGCACCTGAAACGGGTGCAATGGCCATTTAAATGCATTTGTATGCATTTAAATTGACTTAGTGAGCTGCACGCCGAACTTTTCCGGCACTTCCTCCTTTATCACCGCGTTCGCCCATCTGGAATCGACACGAAACAGACATGCTCCATATAAGTCCGTCTCGGGCACTCCATCAGTGAGGGTTAGTGAGGAGGTAAGTGCCGAGCATCTGACGGTTCTCTGCTTGAGATCGGTGGGGGGGGGGGGGGGGAGGTGAAAGGGGGTTCCGCTGCCACTCTGCCTGAGATCAGTGGGGAGGAAGGGGGGATCTGCTGCCACTCTGCCTGTGGTCAGTGGGGGGCAAGGTGGGGAGGAGCCTGTGATTGGTGTGGATGGTGGGGGGGTGGGGAGATAAGGGGGTCAGTAATGTTGTGGGGGTGGGGCAATATCTGTGGGGGCCAGGGGGAGGCATTATCCGGCCGGGGAGGGACGTGGCAGGGGAGCAGCATTCTATCACGTTTTTACTGCGCGTGCGCAGTTGGAGGCGCCGATCGGAGCTGCAGGATTTTGGGTGCGTTTAGCCCCGCCCACAGGCTTGTGCAGCGCGATTCAAAATTGTTGATATTTTTGCAGGCAGAGTGCATATGGAGACGCCACAGAACGGGTCTAAAAGTCGGATCTGAAACACTCCCAGTTTCACATCCACCCAGCACTTAGAATCAAAACGGTAAAATAGGGCCCATCCATGGCCAATCCACCTATCCTCACAGCTCTTTGTGGCAAGGAGTTCCAAAGACTCGCAACCCTCAGAGAGAAGAAATTCTTCCTCACCTCAATCTTAAATTGGTGCCCCTTTATTCTGAGACTGTGCACTCTTGTCCTAGACTCGCCCATGAAGGAAAACATCCTCTCAACATTTATCCTGTCAAGCCCCTTAAGAATATGTTCCAAAGAGAAATATTGCAATCTCCTTCTTGTGGCCTCGCCAGTCCATACACTAACTGCGGCTGAGCGGATAGCCAAAGATTGTGTTCATAAGGCTCCCCACATCACACGAAAATGAACAAGAGTTCTATGAGGGAGAATTGCGCTCCAAGCTAATGACCAACATCAGGAGCTCGCATGTAGACAGTTTAGACCTGGTTTTAATTGTTTCATCTTCTTTTGTTTCTTTTATTTGTATTGTTTGGATTGTCCCTTGATTTTCACACCTTTCCTGACTGTTTCTGCAGGCGATCTTCCATTCATTGAGTGAAGCCGCAAAATATCGAAATATTTCCAGAAGGGAACATACAGAATAAAAATCTGAACTTGCCAAAAATGCTGACTACAAGACATGCTTGCAGACACAAGTTAGAATCATAGAATCCTACAGAGCAGAAGGAGGCAATTTAGCCCATCGAGTCTGTACCGACCACAATCCCACCCAGGCCCTATCCCCATAACCCCATGCATTTACCCTAGCTGGCCCCCCTGACACTAATGGGCAATTTAGCATGGCCAATCCTCCTAACCCGCACATCTTTCGACTGCGGAAGGAAACCGGAGCACCCGGAGGAAACCCACACAGACACGGGGAGAATGTGCAAACTCCACACAGACAGTGACCCAAGCCGGGAATTGAACCCGGGACCCTGGTGCTGTGAGTCAGCAGTGCTAACCACTGTGCCGCCCTCACTGCCATGTAAAAGTTTTGGTGGCATTGGAAATCATGTAATGTAAAAAATTAGCTCAGACTTAATAAGTTACAATCCCTGAAATTGCTGGAAAAATAATGTGATTCCCCGGTATCTGCTATTAGTATTGTGCAAAAAAATATCAGCAATTGATGGCAAATTAGAGATAAGTCTTGAGTTCCAATTTAAGCAGAAATTGCTGAAAGATTAACGTGGCTCTCGGTTAACCTTGCAGTATATCAGATAATTGGAACCTCAGGGTGAGCCTCCCCATTGGTACTCGTATGTACCAAGAAATTGCTGGATTCACAGAATGGTAATAAATATTGCCACAGCGAAATGGGGCTGGTAGCTTGTACCATAGTGACGCTATCAAAGGCATGGTTTATGGTCATGTCATGAAACTGAAACCAAAAGGCCTCGAGAGGGCGGCACGGTGGTTAGCACAGCTGCTTCACAGAGCCAGGGACCCGAGTTTGATTCCCGGCTTGGGTGACTGTCTGTGCACATTCTCCCCATGTCTGTGTGGGTTTCCTTTGAGTGCTCCGGTTTCCTCCCACAGTCTGAAAGACGTGCTGGTTAGGTGCATTGGTCATGCTAAATTCTCCCTCAGTGTAGCCGAACAGGCGCCAGAGTGTGGCGACTAGGGGATTTTCACAGTAACGTCATTGCAGTCTCCTTCTTGTGGCCTCACAGAGGAGAAATGTCATAATATAAAGTTCTCAAACTCAACACTGACTCTCGAAGGCCGCAATTAGACAAACCGAAAGATGAGATGCTGCTCCTCCAACTTACGCCGGGCTTCACTGGCATCATAGTGAGAGGGGTTAGTTAAGATTTTTGATGGGCTGCAAATTGATTATGAGGAGGTATCAGAAAGGCAAGTTGTTCTGAAAAGTTATAAGTCACCAGGGCCCGGTGGGAGGAATCTTAGGATGCTGGGGGTAGTGAGAATGGAAACTGCAGAGGCACTGATCAACAATCTCAAATCCTCCTTCGATACATGGGTGATGCCAGAGGACAAGAGAATTGCAAATTTTACACCATTATTCGAAATGTGGGGTAAGGTTAAGCCCAGTAATTACAGGGCAGTCGGTTTAACCTCATGATGGGAACAACTTTGGAAATGATAATCTGGGTCAATATGAACGCTCACTTGGGCAAGTGTGGATTAATTAAGGCCAGATAGTTTAGGCAAATCATGTTTAACTAACTTGATTGAGCTTTTGATTAGGTAGCGCGTGTTTGGGGAGGGGTAAAAGGGTTCTTAAAGGGTGTTTTAATGTGTCACATAATAGACTTTCCAGCAAAGCTGAAGTTCATGGAATAATAGGGACTGTGTCTTGTGTCTAAACCCTTTAACCCCTTTCACTATGATACCAGTGAAGCCTGGCTCTTGTATCCATGGCAGCATGGATATGAAGCTGGCTAAGTGACAGAGAACAGCGAATAGTGGTGAATAGATGTTTCTCAACTGTAGGAGGCTGTACAGTGGAGTTCCCCAGGGGCCGGTACTAGAACCACTTCTCTTCTTGAATCATGTTAGTGAACTAATCTTGAGTGTGCAGGTCACAATTTCACAGAAAACACAAAACTTAGAAGCACTATTAAACCTGAGAAGGATAGCGATAGACTTCAAGAAGACTTAGGTAGGTTGGTGGGATGGGCGGATGTTTGACAGATGAAATTTAATGCCGTGATGTGTGAAGCAATTCATTTTGGTACATAAAACGAAGAGAAGCAACAAAAACTAAAGGGTAAGATCTTAAATAGAATACTCTTTAAATAGAATACTCTTTAAATAGAATACTCTTTAATTCGCATCATGACCCAGATCTTTACAATGTTGAAAGGCATTGAGAAATGTCAAATATTTTGGGGATCTTTATACTCAGCAAATTGAGGGATTGCAGTTCTGGCATTTGTTTTTATTTTAGCAGCCAGCCTCAGCTTTAAGTATCTCCAAGTAATAATGTATAGCATAACATTGTAGCTGCAAAGTAAAGTCCCTGTGTACTCACTCAATGGGGACAATTTTAATGCCTCCCCCCCCCCCACAACAAATAGATGTTTTTGGTTGGGTGGGGTGTTAAAATGTCAAGAAATGTCATACCAGTCTCAACCCCCACCTCCCACCCCTCACTTCCACTGATGCCAGAGGCAGGAATGGGGGGATCTTGTGACCAATTCACTTTCAGGAGGCAGGATTGCTCATTTATATATATATATTAATGGGGCTGTGCGCTTCTGATTTTTATCTCTCTTCCAGCTTTAATGTAAGCTGGCAGCATTTCCTGGACTTTAGGAAACTTGTCAGCTAAAGGGAGGTAAAGACTGCTGCGTGGATGGGTAGTGCTTTTCCAGTACCACTTGTGGACTAGGAGCAGCAGGAGAGCTCCCCCACAGCCCATGTTCCACAATAGAACCTCCTTCCTGTGGCAGTCAATGGCATTACTATCCCACTGAGTATCCCGTCATTAACATTCTTGGGTCACCAATGACCAGAAACTCAACTGGACTAACCACATAAATGAGTGGTCAAAGGAGTAGGTAAGAGACTAGATATTCTGTGGCCAGGGCATCACCTCCTACTTTCCAAAGCATCTCCACCACTTGCGAGGCACAAGTCAGGAGTGTGGTGAAATAATCCACACTTCCATGGATGACTGTAGCTCCAACAGCACTGGAGAAGCTCAGCATGATCCAGTACAAAGCAATACACTTGATCAGCACTTCACCCACTCGCATAAAAACATCCACTCCCTCTATAATAGAGGCTGCGGTGTGCACTATCTACATAATGTACTGCAGCAACTTGCCAAAGCTTCTTTGGCTGTTCCTAATTGCAATCTCCACTATCTAGAAGTCAGTAGGTGCCTGGGAACCTACAAACTCTCCTCCAAGTCACGCACAATCCTGCCTAGAAATATTGCAATAAGAAGTCTAACAACACCAGGTTAAAGTCCAACAGGTTTATTTGGTAGTAAAAGTCACTAACTTTTGGAACAGGCTGTCCCTTCGTCAGGTGGGTGGAACTTCCACTCACCTGACGAAGGGACAGCTTGTTCCGAAAGCGAGTGGCTTTTACTACCAAATAAACCTGTTGGACTTTAACCTGTTGTTGTGAGACTTCTTACTGTGTTTACCCCAGTCCAACGCCGGCATCTCCACATCATTAGAAATATTGCACCATTCTGCAATGCCATTGGATCAAAATCCTGGAATGCTTTACCTGAAAGCATCGTGAGTGTATCTTCATCGCGTGCACTTCATCAGGAATGAAGGCTCACCATCACTTTTTAAAGGGAACTATGATGGGTAATTAATGTTAGCCTTGCCAGCAATGCCCATGTCCCAAGAATGCAGATAAAAGTAAAAGCTCACAATAAAGTATACTTCTGACAAAGCTAAAGTTTAGACTAGTTATTTTCCTCAGTTGTGCTTACAGTTAAGCTTATTTATTAGTGTCACAAGTAGGCTTACATTAACACTGTAATGAAGTTACTGTGAAAATCCCCCAGTCGCCACACTCCAGCACCTGTTTGGAAGAATTTAGCATGGCCAATGCACCTAACCAGCACATCTTTCAGGCTGTGGGAGGAAACCGGAGCACCCAGCAGAAACCCATGCAGACATGGGGAGAACGTGCAGACTCTGCATAGACAGTGACCCGAGTCAGGAATCAAACCCAGGTCCCTGGTGCTGTGAGGCAGCAGCGCTAACCACTATAAGAACATAAGAACTCAGTCCTAAATCTGCTCCCCCTTATTTTGAGGCTATGCTCCCTAGTTCTAATTTCACCTGCCAGTGGAAACAACTTCCCTGCTTCTATCTTATCTATTCCCTTCATAATCTTATATGTTTTTATAAGATCTCCCCTCATTCTTCTGAATTCCAATGAGTATAGCCCCAGTCTACTCAGTCTTTCCTCATAAGCCAACTCTCTCAACTCCGGAATCAATTGAGTGAATCTCCTCTGTACCCCCTCCAGTGTCAGTATATCCTTTCTTAAGTAAGGAGACCAAAACTGTACACAGTACTCCAGGTGTGGCCTCACCAGCACCTGATACAGCTGCAACATAACCTCACGGTTTTTAAACTCCATCCCTCTAGCAATGAAGGACAAAATTCCATTTGCCTTAATTACCTGCAAACCAACCACGATGCCATCGTGCTGCCCATTTAAATTTTAAAAATTTAATAATTTAATAAATCATAAATTTAATAATTAAAATATCTCAGTCCTTTGTTAATTAATTCCTGAGGAAGACCTATTAAGAATCGAAGATTATAAGGAGACATTTTGCAGCAATGGTTCAATAATTTGTGGAACATGATGCTTTTAGTCCGACTGGGATCCATCAAAATGCCATCTATGGAATGTGACTGGTCAGGATTGAATAATGTAGACTGTAATGTTAGACTGATGTCCTGGAGTTTCACTGGGGGTTAGCAAAGAAGTTTCATTGAGCTTTACTTTCACAGAAGCTCACTCTTAGTGACTGCAGAGGAGAAGATTCAAGGACAGAAAACCATTATTCCAATCAATCTTATCAACAGTTTAGTGCGTTCGATTTATTTGGCTTTTTCTTGTTTCTCTGGCTTACAATAGTAACCTTATTGATGCTGTGTTCCCAATAGGGAATTTCACGTAAAGAGAACACATGCCAGAGATAAGAGGGTCAACTTAATCCTAACCTGCCAGTGGAGAAGTTAGCAGGTTGGGTGCGGCAATGGTTTTACATGCAGCCTGATTTAACTCTCTGCTGAATTCAATGGGGAGTAATAATGGGTGAGCTGCAAACCAGATTTCCACCCATTCTCAGGGAGTGGGTTTCCCCCCACCCCCAAAATATCAGGTTAAAATTATCCCCCTCTGCAGTTTTGTTGATTCTCCACTGGCAGAACAGGATTGTTTCATTTACCCTAAATTCTACTCAAATTCCCCACACTGAAATGCATTAAAAACAACAAAAAAATCTTCTGCTGTCACATAGCTCCACAGTAGAAGAGAATACAATCAGAAATTGGAACGACTGGGTTCCCATCAATTAAAATCAACAGTACCAGTGTACGGCCAGAAACACCTCCAGTTCTACAGCGGACATGAAACGATTGTGGCGATTTCTGTGCAGGACTGGTTAAACGTTTGCAAGGTGTTCTGAAAATATCTTTCACAAACACCGTCTGCATTGTAGTCAGACAGAAAATCGATTAGAATCCACCTCGAACATACTGTGACATACTATAACAGCCTTCACCAGAAAGGGTCAGCTGTGCCAAATCGTAGTGATTAGTGACGGTAAAATGATGCTCTTTTGGACATATTATCAAGTTATCCAAGTAAATGGGATTTTGACAGGTGAGTAACCAATATCCTTCAAAATATCTACTCACACCAATAATAAAGCAATGATAAGCAAAGAGGTGCACGAGGTGTTAGAGGGAATAGAAGAGCCAAATAATTTTAAAATGTACACAATATCAGTGTTTAGTATCAATACTATTTCAGCTATCCAGTAAGGTTCAAATAATTGTTTTTTTTTTAACTTGCTGAGAATTACCATGAGGGACATAAAAATATATGGGGTGAGAAAATGAAACAAGCTGATAATTTACTCTAACTTAAACACTACTTAAACTATGCTATTTAATCTCCCTAGGGTATGCCTGAGTACCAAGAAAAGTTAATAAAAACTCAGGAATATTTATCTATCCTAATCTATGTGCACCAACATTACAGAGAGATTATTCCAGGACACAGCAGCACAAGAACTTTCATTTTCATTTCAGCCTATACCTATTCCATAACTTGCAACCCCACCTCCAACCAAATATTTATTGATCTCTATCGTGAAGGTTCTAAACACCTTAGTTTTGACTACTTCAGTTTCAATAACCTCTCCCTCAATGTCAACAAAGCAAAGGAGATAGTCATCAACTTCAGGAAGCATAGTGGAAGGCATGCCCCTGTCTACATCAATGGGGACGAAGTAGAAATGGTCAAGAGCTTCTCAGAAGAGCTTTCTCAGAAGATTAAGGAAATTTGGTATGTCCACTACAGCTCTCACCAACTTTTACAGATGCACCATAGAAAGTATTCTTCCTGGTTGTATCACAGCTTGGTATGCCTCCGGCTCTATCCAAGACCGCAAGAAATTACAAAGGGTCATGAACGAAGCCTAGTCCATTACTCAAACTAACCTCCCACCCATTGACACTGTCTACACTTCCCGCTGCCTCGGAAAAGCAGACAGCATAATTGAGGACCCCACGCAGCCCGGACATACTCTCTTCCACCTTCTTCTGTTGGGAAAAAGATACAAAAGTCTGAGGACACCTGCCAACTGACGAAGAACAGCTACTTCTCTGCTGCCATCAGACTTTTGAATGGACCTACCTTGCATTAAGTTGATCTTTCTTTACACCCTAGCTATGACTATAACACTATATTCTGCCATTTGGCCATTCACACCCTTTATTCTCTCTATGGACTGCCATTAGCAGCTTTTCCCCCTGGTTTCGGTGGCTATGACTCATCTTTCATTCCCTCGCCCTGCAGTGTAAATATCTCCCACTTTCTATGCCTTTTAGCTTTGACAAAGAGTCATCTGGACTCAAAACGTTAGCTCTTTTCTCCCCTTACAGATGCTGCCAGACCTGCTGAGATGCTCCCGCATTTTTTCTTTTGGTTTCAGATTCCAGCATCCGCAATAATTTGCTTTGATTCCATTGCCTCAGATGACATGGCACATGATTTCCAAAAACTCTGAGATGATTGATTCCGTTGCAATCTGACAAATTCATCCAGGTACCTTCTGTGTTGCCGTGAGCTTAACAACAAATAGTCTCAGAATATGGATAAGACTTATTGCTGAATCTGGGGTATGGAACACCAATCAAGATAATGGTAAGAATTTATCTCATAATCTGAGACTGGAGTCATTTGAAGCTGGACAAGGGTGACACATTCCCTTCACATAAGGATATGGAAAGTAAGTGAATTGAGTTTTTATACCAAAGTTCCACAGCTATTTTCTGGTACCAGCTGACAAATTAAACTTGATTTCACAATTTGCCATGGTGAGATAGGGGAGGTGATGGCTTAGTGGTATGATCACTAGTCTATTAATCCAGAAATTTAGCTAATGTGCTGGGGACCCAGGTTGGAATCCAGCCACGACAGATGGTGAAATTTGAATTCAATAAAAAATATCTGGAATTAAGAATTAAGATGGCCATGAAACCATTTTCAATTGTTGGAAAAATCCATCTGGTTCACTAATGTCCTTTAGGGAAGGAAACCTGCCGTCCTTACTTGGTCTGGCCTACACATTACTCCAGAGCCACAGCAATGTGGTTGGCTCTAATTGCTTTTGGGCAACTAGGGATGGGCAATAAATGCTGGCCAGCCAGCGACGCCCATGTCCCACGAATGGATAAAAAAAATTAGAATTTACCAAAACTTTCATGTCTTTTGTGAACTGAATTTAGCTTCATAATGATATTTAATATCAATTAAACAGGAATCCCTTACAAACCAAGTAGGTTAAAGAAAATCTCAAACTGTAATAGTGCTAGAACAACTACATGGCTGTTATAATTGGTACTGTTCATTTTAGAAATGCCATCATGTCTTTCAAAAGATGCAGTTGCTGCTGCTGAAGGTCCATTATTTCCATATGCCCTGGCATGCAGCATGTCTGTAACAGTGCAACTCTGACTTGGTGAACAACAGATTGACTGATTCTTGCTAAGTAACCGGTTATTGCCTGGAACGAGCCTGTAACATTGGCTTCACTGCTCCAGGCAGTTCAATGTTTGATATTGTTTCTTGGTTTCACATCTGGTTCTAGGCAGTGTTATAATCGATCAGTGACTTTCCTGCTGAGATGTAGCCTCCTCAGAACTGTCAGATCGAGCCCAAGATGGGGTGCAATGCCTTATCTTGTCAGCTTGGATCTTGTTTGTCTCTTTCGTGGGGACCATGAATTGGATTCAATTTGAATTTGTCTATTGGATGGAATAACATTTTTTAAAAAGGTTAATCTATATAAAAAAAGAACGAATAGTCTGTCATTGTTGGTATCCAAGGTAGTGTAAAAGGTTCCTGATGAAGCTCATCACATGGGATCTCCTCAACAGACACAGGCCCCTGTCTTCACTTGAGTCTAATGGAAGTCACGCGTGATTAAGATTTTCACTTTTATTCTGGGTATGATTAATCTCTCAGACCTCTCTGGCCCTCCTCTGTTGCCTCACTTCATTGCCTCTTCCATGGTGGCACAGTGATTGGCACTGCTGCCTCACAGTGCCAGGGACCCAGGTTCAATTCCTGGCTTGGGACACTATCTGCGCAGAGTCTGCACATTCTTCCCGTGACTGCATTGTTTTCCTCTGGGTGCTCTGGGTTTCTAGTTAGGTGCATTGGCTGTGCTAGATTCCCCCTCCTTGTACCCGAACAGGTGCCAGAGTGTGGTGACTGGGGGATTTTCACGGTAACTTTATTGCAGTGTTAATGTAAGCCTACTTGTGACACCAATAAATAAATTTTAAATATATAGCACGTTACAAGGCACACCAAATCACCTCTACCTTGACAGCTCGGTGATGAGTTTCCATGGTTAACTGTTCCCAAATGAAGCTATTGGGAAGTCCATCAAGTTTCTGTTTGCCCTGTATATTTTTCAATCTCTCCTTGGACAAAACCCATTTACCAAGGTCCAGTGAATTTAGCCACAAGTTGGCAGGACCCACGAGTTAAGAACATACAAGTGTGAACAGGGACACTGCTAGACTTTAACCAGCTAAAACAGCACAGTTTAACAGCACAGAGCACTGGCAAGCATTCCTTGTCCAGATTGAGATGAATCCTAACTCCAGTGGCAGGTTTACTCTCCCAGGTCTCACTGATGCTGTTCATTGTCCTAAATGAATATGATAAGTTCAGTTGGTCCACCAATCACCAGTTGTGCCATGGAATATTATGGACCTGCTCATTTCAGATATTGGATGATCAAATCTGCCAAAAGGGCTTCCTTGATTCTGATGTTCCATTGCCAGGCATGTCATCGTGAAGACATTTCAAACCCATAGTTCCCATGGCAAAAGAGGAAGTATTTTTACTCAATGTGGCAAGTTTAACTGATGTCTTGGTGAGTTAACCCTGAACGCGTAGAGCTGTGAGATGTGTCATCGTCAGTTTTAAGTTTCTAGAGGGGAAATTTGTTTGTATAGTGTCGCCTGAAGCCATGCTACACAGACAACGGTGATCCCCCAAGGACAGGGGAGTTTCTTCAATGAAGAAACCTACCACTTGAAGCAGGGCTGGCAAATTAATTTCTACCCTGTAAACATCAAAGCACTTGCTGCATTTCCAATCCAGTGTACAATCTGAATCATATTGTTAATCGTGCTTTCTTAAATGGATATGGTTAAGCATCTGCATCTTACAAGCAAAGGTTTGAGAAATTATGGAAAAATCCATTTACGACTTGAAGGGAATTAGAAGGCTTTTTGGAATGTTGGTCAGAGAGTAAAAATGTATTGGATTACACAGGTCTTTGGCACCACATATTTTCAGACAGATTTTTGGAAATGGCTCCAGACAATTTATGAATCTGCTTGCTTGGTGAACAAGCCAACTTTGCAGCACGCAAGAAGCGAGTCTGAATCAATGCAGCCGAACGAGACTCGAAAGGCTGAGAACAAGGAAATTAAAGTAATTTCCCTGGTGTTTCCATGGCTCTTCTGCTGAAGTTTCAACAGACAATCAGGGAAAACCCCCAGGGGAATTCAATGCCTAAAATGTTTTCAATGTGACCAAGTGGACAAGTCCAACCTCAGGCAACCAGTATCTTGCATAAGTCCATAATGTCTGCTGATTTTAAAGAATATTCTTCCACCTTTAGATGGTGTGTGGTGTACTGGTAATGTCCTTCAACTACTGGGGGTCTGGGCTAGTTCTTTCAGGCAACAAGTTCAAATTCTACTGTGGCGACTGGTGGAATTTAAATTCAATTCATAAAATTTAGAATATAAAGCTTTTAAAAATTTATTTGTTAGTCACAAGTATGGCTTTTATTAACACTGCAATGAAGTTACTGAGAAATTCCCCTAGTGGCAACTGTGGCAACTATTGTTGTTATTAGGGTGGCATGGTGGCACAGTGGTTAGCACTGCTGCCCCACAGCGCCAAGGATCCAGGTTTAAATCCAGCCTTGGGTGACTGCCTATGTGATGTTTCCACATTCTCTCCATGTCTGCTTGGGTTTCCTCCAGTTTCTTCCCACAGTCCAAAGTTGTGCAGGTTAGGTTGATGGGTCAATCTAAATTGACCCTTAGTGTTAGGGAGTTTAGCAGGGTAAATACGTGGGGTTATGGGGATAGGACCTGGGTGGGATTGCTGTTGGTGTAGTCTTCATAGAATCATAGAAATCATAGAAACCCTACAGTGCAGAAGGAGGCCATTCAGCCCATCGAGTCTGCACCGACCACAATCCCACCCAGGCCCTACCCCCACATATTTACCCGCTAATCCTGCTAACCTACGCATCTCAGGACTATAAGGGGCAATTTTTTTTTTAACCTGGCCAATCAACCTAACCCGCACATCTTTGGACTGTGGGAGGAAACCGGAGCACCCGGAGGAAACCCACGCAGACACGAGGAGAATGTGCAAACTCCACACAGACAGTGACCTGAGCCGGGAATCGAACCCGGGACCCTGGAGCTGTGAAGCAGCAGTGCTAACCACTGTGCTACCGTGCCGCCCCTCTTGATGGGCCAAATGGCCTCCTTCTGCACTGTATGGATTCTATGATTCTTTACTCAACCACTGTGGTTGTAATACAGAAAAGAGAGCTCCAGGACATTGATATTCCTTCACGATAGTATATCCCTACCTTGGTTCAGAATCTCTGCTACATGAGAGTGAAGTTGTCTACAACTGGGGTCTCTGGAAAACGCCAGAGGAATGTAAGGCTAGAGTTTGACTGGAGCACTTCAATTACTCGCGTCAGACAACTGTGGGCCGATTCATCTGCACTGTTAGAAATTTTAATTGGGAGTGACATGGATCCTGAAGGGATTGTAAATGAGCAGCTTCAGGAAGGGGGGCCAGGGAAATGGACTTTGTCAGTGCAGTGCAGTGGGTTGCAGAGGTCACTGTTAAAACAGCATGAGGTCGAAAGTTTTGTCACCAGAATAATCAGGGCACAATGCTCCTTGAGCTGACGACTTGTCGATTTGGTTCCAAAGGTACCAGGAGTGCCAAATAACTACATGACAACGGAGAATTTTATTGATCTTGGAGATTAGGGCAGTAACGACCATGACAGCTTCAGGGGAAGTGCTGCGTGCCAGTCAGAGCAGAGGGTTTTGGAAAAAGTCACAGAAAAAGCGCTTACCTTATTTTACAGCCTGAATTTGAAAAGACACTTTGTCCAGGGAGTATCCTCCTCTTTCTTAGGCAATCCTCTGGGATTAGGGGTGATGAGCTTCTGTTCCAGTGCAATGGGTTCTGAGGTGGCTGCTTTGTCCAATGCACAGTCTGCTGACTCTACCAAGTGCAGGGCAGATGGGGCTTGGCAGGTCAGGTAGAAGTTATTGTTTGGACATTTCTTGCACTCTCTGTGATGCCACGACTGTTCCTCAGCGTGTTCCTGACGAAGTGTCTTCCTGGGCGAACCTATCCCAGTTTGGTCGGTCACCAGTCAGGCACCTCCGTGAGTGAGTGGGGCTGTAGGACTTCTTCAGGAATGATTTGAGGATATCCCTACAGCATGTCTGGGAGTCTCCTCTCATGACTGAGCTCTGAGTAGAGCACTTGTTTCATAGAATCATAGAATCCTACAGTGCAGAAGAAGGCCATTCGGCCCATTGAGTCTGCACCGACCACAATCCCACCCAGGCCCTATCCTTATAACCCCATACATTTACTCTAGCTAGTCCCCCGGATACTAAGGGGCATTTTAACACGGCCATACAGTGCAGAAGAGGCCATTCAGCCCATCAAGTCTGCACTGACCATCTGAAACAGCGCCTACCTAAGCCCAATCCCCCGCTCTAACCCCGTAACCCCGCGCATTGCTCATGGTCAGCCCACCTAACCTGCACATCTTTGGAGTGTGGGAGGAAACCGGAGCATCCAGAGGAAACCCACGCAGACACGGGGAGAACGTGCAGACTCCAATTCCATCGTAGGCAGTGTCTCACAATAGACAACAATGTGGCTGGAGAAATGTATCACTCCCATAAGAGTGACACATCTTTTTGGTAACCAGTTCATGAAGTCCTGGGGTCTGGGACAATGTGATGACTAATATATCATTGAAAGCATGATCTTTGCAACTGAGACATTTGACTCACAGGTGAGCGACTGCTCCTGGGTGAAGAGTTAAGTAAAATTTTGAGACTTTTCCTTACTTGGCATGTAAGAATTTTACATGCATTTATGTTGTGATGTTGTATGAAATTATAATCACAAATCTATCTGGAACCTTGTTTAGAACAGATTCGCTTGAAACCGGGTGAATCAGCCATCTCCGGGTGGTTTAATCTCAAATAGCTTTGACACTGAAAACATACCTGGGAGTTTGGTGAGGGAGTTTAAAGTAGTCTTGAAAAATATAGTGCAGTAATTAGCAGTAAGTGGAAAGTACTTTGTAAGTAGCCTAAAGTTTATTGCTTTCTTCCAGTCTTAGGCAGGGTAAACACACTCTACTGAGAGCTGAATAGTTAATTCGCTAACTGGTTGAATCTAGTATCTTTAGCTCCAGTTCCGTCTGTTATAAGATCCAGGTTCTTTAGAGCAATCTTGGCAAATGTGGGCAGCTTTGGAACTGAGTGATCACCTGGGAGTTTGGTGATTGGGGAGTTTGGTGAAGAGGGGTAGGAGCTGTTCCTTTCCTTTTGCCTTTTCTGCCTTTTTCACCCTGTATGTATTAGTTCTTGCTCGACTACAGAGCATGGAATTAGTTGCTTGGGGAGTATTTGGTGAGTGGTTAAGGTCTATTCCATTCTATGGTTAAACATAGTATAGAACCTGTTGTAATGTTAATAAAGTGTATAGAAAAGGCAAATGAATAAGTTTTAAAAAAACACATTAAGGATGGCAGGAGAGGTGATGAATCAAGGCCGCAGCATTGTGGAGCTGTTGGATGCCAGTGTGATCCAGGGCAAACTGATCTACAGTGTTTGCGGGTTGAGGAGCTTTGGCTTGGAATCACTGAGCTGGAGGCTGAGCTGCAGACACTGTGATGCATCAGGGCGTGGTGGACACACAACTTAAATGACAATGGACAGCATGGTGGTTAGCACTGCTGCCTCACAGCGCCAGGGACCCGGGTTCGATTCCTGGCTTGGGTCACTGTCGGTGTGGAGTTTGCACATTCTCCCCTGTCTGTGTAGGTTTCCTCCGGGTGCTCCAGTTTCCTCCTACTGTCCAAAGATGTGCAGGTTAGGTGGATAGGCTATACTAAATTGCTTCTTAGTGTCAGGGGGACTAGCTAGTGTGAATGCATGGGGTTGTGGGGATAGGGCCTGGGTGGTCGATGCAGACTCGGTGGGGTGAATGGCCTCCTTCTGCACTCTAGGAATCTATGGATAATCATGGGTGATTTTAATCTTCCATATAGACTGGAAAAATCAGATAATCAAAGATAGCCTGGATAAGGAATTCACAGAATGTTATGGGGATGATTTCTTAGAAGAGTACATTCTGGCGCCAACCAGAGAGCAAATTATGTTAGACTAGTGTTGTACACCATGACAGGATTAATTAATGACCTTGCAGTGAAGGTGCCCCTAGCTAGTGATGATTGAATTGTACATTCTGTTTGAGGGAGAGAAGAGTGGGTCTAAGGCTAGAATTTTAAACTTAAATAAGGTCAATTCTGTGGCATGAAAGCAAATCTAGCCAAAGTGCACTGGCAAATTAAATTAAGGGATAGATCAATGGAGCTACAGATACATTTAAGGGAATATTTCAGAATACACAGATAGATATTCCATCAATAAAAATTTCAAGGACCCACTTTCTGTGGATGACAAAAATAGTTAAAGACAGTATCAAACTTAAAGAAATAGCATATAATTGTACCAAGGTGCGTGGCAGGTCAGAAGATTGGACAGAATATATAAAAAGCAACAAGAAGACCAAAAGATTGATAAGGAAGGAAAAATTAGATTATGAGAGAAAGAACACTAGAAATTAAAGGCACACAGGGAGAGTTTCCATAGATATTTAGAAAAGAAAGGTTAACAAAGTGAACACTGGTCTTCTAGTGAGGTTGGGGATTTAATAGTGGAAAATACAGAGATGGCAGATGAATTGAACTGGTACTTTGCATCAGACTTCACTATTGAGGATACAAGTAACATCCCAGGAATTGCTGTAAATCAGGATATGGAAGGGAAGGAGGAATTTGGGAGAAAATTACAATAATCGGAGAAGTGGTACTGAACAAATTGTTGGAGCTGTGGGCGGACAAGTCCTTGGATCCTGATGGACTTTATCCTAGCCTCTTAAAAGAAGTGGCTAGTGAGATAGTTGATGTGTTGCTTTTAATTTTCTAAAATTTCCTAGATGCAGGAAAGGTTCCAATAGATTGGGAAATAGTGAATGTCACTCCTTTATTCAAAAAAAGAGGGAGACATTAAGCAGGAAACTACTGGCCAGTTACCTTAACATCTGCCATAGAGAAAATGTTAGAAGCTGTTATTAAAGACGGCATAGTTGGGCACTTGGAAAAATTCAAGTTAATCAGGCAGAGTCAACATGGTTTGGTGAAAGGGAAATTATGTTTAACCAATTTATTAGAGTTCTTTGAAGAAATAACATATGTTATGATCAAGAGGAACTGGTGAATGCACTGTATTTAATTTTCAGAAGGCATTTGATAAGGTGCCACATCAAAGTTTATTGCAGAAGATAAAAGCTCATGGTGTACATATTGGCATGGGAAGGAGAAAGGCTAGCTAATGGGAAACAGAGAGTAGGCATAAATGGGCCATTTCCTGTTTGGCAGGATGTAACAAGAGGTTTGCCACAGGGATCAGTGCTGGGACCTCAGCTTTTTACAGTTTATGTAAATGACTTTGTTGAAGGGACCAAAGGTATGGTTGGTAACTTTGCTAATGACACAAAAATAGGTAGGATGGTAAGGTGCGAAGAGAACACGAGGAGGATATAAAGAGATAGGTTAAGTGAATAGGCAAAGACCTGGAAACAGAGTATTACATTGGAAAGTGTGAATTGTCTGTTTTGGCAGAAAAGATGAAAAAAAGCTTATTATCTAAATGGTGAGAGATTTGCAGAGTTCAAAGATGCAGAGAGATTTAGGTGTCCCTAATGCATGAATCACAAAAGGCTAGCATCCAAGTCCAGCAAGTAATTATGAAAGTGAATAGAATGTTATGATTTATTGCAAGGAGAATTGATGCAAAAAATTATGCTTCTGTTATACAAAGTATTGGTGAGATCACATCTGGAGGACTGCGTACAGTATTGGTCTCCTTATTTAAGGAAGGATGTAAATACATTGAAGGTAGTTCAGAGAAGGTTTACTAGACTAATACCTGGAATGGGCATGTTATCTTGTGATGAAAGGGTGGACAGCCTAGGCTTGTATCCACTGGGGTTTAGAGGAGTAGGAGATGACTTGATTGAAACATATAAGATCCTGAGGGGTATTGATAGGGTGGATGTGGAGAGGATGTTTCTGCTTGTGGGAGAATCTAGTATTAGGGGTCATTGTCTATAAACAAGGGGGTCACCCACTTAGGATAGAGATAAGGAGAAATATTTTCTCTCTGAAGGTTATGAGTCTTTGGAACCTTCTTCCTTAAAAGGCGGTGGAATTGGAGTAGAAACCATACAGTACAGAAAGAGGCCATTCGGCCCATCGAGTCTGCACCAACCACAATCCCACCCAGGCCCTACCCCCATATCCCTACATATTTTACCCACTAATCCCTCTAACCTACGCATCTCAGGACACTAAGGGGCAATTTTAGCATGACCAATCAACCTAACCCGCACATCTTTGGACTGTGGGAGGAAACCGGAGCACCCGGAGGAAACCCACGCAGACACGAGGAGAATGTGCAAACTCCACACAGACAGTGACCCAAGCCGGGAATCAAACCCAGGTCCCTGGAGCTGTGAAGCAGCAGTGCTAACCTCTGTGCTACTGTGTGACCGTGTGAGTCTTTGTATATTGTTAAGGCAGAGGTAGATAGATTCTTGATAAGCATGGGGGTGAAAAGTTATTGGGGGTGGGCAGGAATGTGGAGTTGAGGATACAGTCAGACCAACCCTGATCTTATTGAATGGCAGAGAATGCTTGAAGGGTCGTTGAGATATTGGATGAGCTGAAAATTGATAAAACAGAGTTATTAGGCTGGTTGTACCTAAAATTGATCAGTAAGCAGGATTGGATTGGATGCATTTGAGGATGCTGCAGGGAGTAAAGATGGAAATTGTGGAGATATTGGCCACAGTCTTCCAATCCTTCTTTAAATATAGGGTTGGTTCCAGAGGACCGGGGAATTACAAATGTTGCATCCTAGTTCAAAAAGGGGTGTGAAGATAAACACAGCAACTCCAAGCTATCCGGTCCAGTCTAGGTGGGGGCAAAGCTTTTGGAAACGATAATCAGGGGCAAAATTAACAGTCACTTAGGCAAGTGTGAGTTACTAAAGGAAAGCCAACACCGATTTGTTAAAAGCAAATCATGTTTAATTAATTTGAGGTTTTGTTGAGGTAATGGAAAGGGCTAATGAGGTTGATTTGGCAGATATGGTTGTATCTACACTTCCAACAAGGTGCTGAATAAAGTGTCACATAAATGACATGTCAGCAAAGTTAAAGCCAATGGAATTAGAGGAACAGTAACAGCATGGATACAGTGTTGGGTGAGTGACAGAATACCGAGAGTTGCGATAAACGAGTTTGTTGGTCTGGAGGAAGGTGTATAGTGAGATTCACAACACCAGGTTAAAGTCCAACAGGTTTATTTGGAATCATGAGCTTTCGGAGCACTGCCCCTTCATCACCTGGTGTTGTGAGACTTCTTACTCTGCCCACCCCAGTCCAACGCCGGCGTCTCCACATTATAGTGAGATTCCATAGGGACAGGCCATTGCTTTTCTTGATCTATATTGATGACTTAGTTTTGGATGTGCAGGGCAGAATTTCAACATTTGCAGGTGACATAAAATTTGCAAGTAACATAGAAACATAGAAATCAGAAGCAGGAGTAGGCCATTCGGCCCTTCGAGCCGGCTCCGCCATTCATTATGATCATGGTTGATTGTTAAATTTAATATTCTGATACCCCCCTACTCCCCATATCCCTTGATCCCTTTAGCCCCAAGAGATTTAATCAATTTCTTCTTGAAATCAGACAACGTTTTGGCATCAACTACTTTCTGTGGTATGATGAATTCTGTTAGGATAATGAATTGTGAGGAAGATAGTGATAGACTTAAAGAGGGAAAATGGGTTGGTGGAATGGCTGAACACAATACAGATGCAATTTAATGCAGGGAAGCACAAAGTGATGCATTGTGGTACAAAAAACAAGGGGAGGCAATCTAAATTCAAAGGTACAGTTCTAAAATGGGTGTAAGAGCAGATGCTATGGAGGGGTGTGTAAATATTGTTGAAGGTGACAGGATAGGTTGAGAAATTAATTAAAAAGTCGTAGAGGAGCCTTGGCTTTATAAATAGATGCATTAATTACAAAAATAAGGAAGTTATGATGAACTTTATAAACCACTGGTTTGGTCTCAACTGAAGTATTGTATCCAATTGTGAGCACCACATGTTAGGAAGTGTAAGGGGAAAAATACAAGGGGGCACACTTTAAAATGGCAATACAAGAAAGCACACTCTAAAATGGCTGCCTGGCACATAAAGGGTTAACTGGGAAAGAAGCCAGAAAAGCAGACACAGGCTCCCGCTGTTCAGAAATCACGTTAAGACAAAACCTAACAGACAAACCATTTCCAAATCACAGACAGTGACTCATAGCAAACAAACACCTCAGGAAGCCAAGCCAAGGGTCAAAACATCTTTTAAGATAAGGAAAACCCGAAACAAAGAGCTTAGATTAACGTTAGAGGAACGCAGGAAAATATGAATGCGAGGGAACCGATTAGCACCTGAACGAGACGAAACTAGCCATTGATAGATACAGACATAAGGAGATGTACCCATTCATAAAATGTTAAATGTCTATACCTGTTTGTACTTATGTAAACATGAGGAAATGTACCCATTCATAAAATGTTAAATGCTTGTACTCACTTAAACAATGTGATAATGTTCGAATCACCGGCTTACCCATTGTGTAAAGGGTATAAAAATGAACCGCTCCCGACATACTAGTGAGAGAAGGTTTGCTACAGACATGTGCCTTGTCTCCACGGAGCTCCGTTTAATAAATCGTATTTTCTGAATCTCAAAGTCTGACTACTAGTGGATTTTTCCCACAACAGGAAGGATGTAAATGCTTCAGAGTGGGTGCAAAGAAGATTTAATAATTTAACATTTCTGGGGACGAGAGACTGCAACTAAACAGGGAACAGGAGAAGTTCGAGTCATTCACCTTTAGCAAGGAGGTGGTCAAAAGGAGATTTGACAGAAGTGTTCAAAATCATGAGCATCTTGACAGAGTAAATAGAGAGAGAACAGGGTCGCGATCCAAAGGACAGCAATTTTTAAAATGAGTAGCAAAAGAACTAAAGGCCTTGTAAGGAAGGGCTCTTTTATGCATTGTGTGGTTACAATATTGAAGCCATGATGTGGAGATGCCGGTGTTGGACTGGGATGGGCAGAGTAAGAAGTCTCACAACACCAGGTTAAAGTACAACAGGTTTATTTGGAATCATGAGCTTTCGGAGCGCTGCTCCTTCATCAGGTGAGTCTCACTCACTCACTCACCTGAGGAAGGAGCAGCGCTCCAAAAGCTGATGATTTCAAATAAACCTGTTGGACTTTAACCTGGTGTTGTGAGACTTCTTACTGTAAATATTGAATGCAATGCCTAAAAGGGAGGTGGAGCCTGATTCAATCTGGGCTTTTGAAAGGTAATTAGATAAGCACCTGAAGGAAAAGAATTTGCAGAGCTAAGACATGGGGAACTAGCTAAACTGTTTTTGCAAAGGACTGTCACCTTCTGTGCTAAAACCATACTATTTTCCATCATTCCGTTATGGGTTGTCTACTGGAAACGTGGTTGATGACAATCTAATTCCTGTTCCTGCCAACGGAACATGCCCATCTCTCCAGGAAATATCCCCACTTCCCCTCCGCATTCGCCCCCATTTAAGAGCATACCACAAAGCAATTATGGAAAGATCTTTATCAGGAATATATTTAACAGTAACATTTCTGGCCAGCCAAAGTGTTTTCCCCAGCAGTAACTGGGTGAGTGGAATCTGGCCAACAGTCGGCCTGTGAGTTTGTGGTTTCTGGGCCAACTCTTGCATCATTCAACTTTCCATAACTGGTTCCTTGCTGATATTCTTCACCCTTGAGCAACATCTTATTACAGTACAAATATTTACGATTCAACCCTCAGTTGAAACCCTCCTGGTTTCCCACCCAGTGTTAAGTCTGACCATTTGAAATGGCCATCGCACTGGAAGGTTTAGGCATTGACTTCAAGTACTCGTTCACAGGATTTCAGAGAAGGGGATGAAGATTGAGGAAGGTGTAGAAGGAGATCAGATGGCACCATGAGGTAGACTGTCTAAACCTATTATTTTGTCATCGCCCACATCTGTAGCTCGAGGCACAGCTGCCTAGCTATGACTGAGGCACTATCTCTACAAGCAGGGAGACAGTTGCAAAGCTGAGACATCTGCTGGAAGTAGAATTGTCACTAACCACCACCGTTGGGAGCCTGCAAGAGTGGGAAACATCGTGCAGGGTGACTGAATTGGGTGGGAGTTGATAATTTTGATTTCCTGACAGAGGGTTGCGATGCAGAGATTACGTCAGCAGCATGGTTGCTGCATACTGGACCTTGCACCAGTCTGTGGCAGGTTCCCACAATACTTATTAGCATAAAACTTTAAAAAATGTTGTCCTACTTTCATGATTAAGTCAGCGGTGAACGGAAATCTTGTGGCACCGGGTTTACAGTCATTTAAAGGTGGTGTGCAACGATCGGTTTTGTGCAGTTGGGTCTGACATCAGCGGCTGTCCTTGTCGAACTCTGCAACACAAGGGAGGAAAAGAGAAAAATACAGCTTTCATTGAAGCCTGGGATCAGCAAGGGCGAGTCAAAGATGAGGGGTGTGCAGCAAAACGGTCAGGGGCATTTCTGAGTGAAAGAAGGATACAAGGAAGGACAGATAGGGCTGAGGTGTGGACAAGTTGAAAGGGGAAGTACTTGCCATTTTTTTATTCATTCGTGGGACTTGGGCATCGCTGGCTGGCCAGTATTTATTGCCCATCCCTAGTTGCCCTTGAGATGGTGGTGGTGAGCTGACTTCTTGAACAACTGAATGGCTTGCTAGGTCATTTCAGAGGGCAGTTGAGAATCAGCCACATTGATGTAGGTCTGGAGTCACATGTAGGCCAGACCAGGTAAGGACGGCAGATTTCTTTCCCTAAAGGACATTTGTGAACCAGATGGGTTTTCCCGACAATTGACAGTAGTTTCATGGTCATCAGTAGATTCTTAATTCCAGATATTTTATGGAATTAAAATTCCACCATCTCCTGTGGCGGGATTCGAACCCAGAACATTAGTTGAGTTTCTGGGTTAAGTCTAGTGATAATACCACTTGGCCATTGCTTCCCCATTGCTCCCCTATCCTGGGTATGCTAGGGGCTGGTGGGAACAGTCAGTCAAGGTAATAAATTAGGGGCTGACATGGTGGTGTCAGTACTGTCCAAATTTGGTTCCATCTTAGGATGTTGGCTGGTAGAGTCCTTACAGGGCTCTGAGTGCATCTACAACATTTCAATTAACGCCACTAAAGGTGACCACAGACAATGTCCTTTACAATACATGGGAGGAAAGGCCAGCTGAGCCTGCAAGTTCACAGAGTGACGAGTACAACCCTGGACGCTAACATGAACATTCAACAAAGAGTGAATGCAAAAACACAACATTGTTTCTTCCACAATAAAGAAATGTCCCTAGCTCCCCTGTAACCAGGAATGTGTGTCAACTATGAGGCACGCCAATACATTTAGCTTTCTGATTAAGCTAATATCAACAAATAACGATGATCTACACATGAATAAAGTAAAATGGAATGTGAAATATTTGCATGTGAAATCTAAATTTGAAAAACACCTGTGCCATCGTTGTGCTCTGAATAAGTTTTATGTTAGTGGCAGCGGGGTTGGGCACGGAATTTGTGGCTGTGCTGTAGAGTCCCCCTGTTGTCCAGGAGTCTCTTTTATAGCCCGCCCGTACCTGCAGCATTGTCAGCTGATGATGGGTTTTTTTCACTGAAAAACTCCCCCCACTGTGTGATTGTTCGTGTCTCCTGTACACAATGCAGGCATTTTAAATTTGGATTGTAATCACATGGAAACCAGCAAAGGGCAAGAGAGCAGAAGTGGTGTCCACTTGTTCATGTTCCAGTGTCAGGAATCATAGAATTCCTACGGTGCAGATGGGGGCCATTCGGCCCATCGAGCCTGCACCGACAACAATCCCATTCCAGGCCCTATTCCGGCAACCCCATAATATTTACCCTGCTAATCCCTCTAACCTACACATCCTGGGACCCCATGGGCAAATTAGCATGGCCAATCACCTAACCCGCACATCTTTGGACTGTGGGAGAAACCGGAGCACCCGGAGGAAACCCACACAGACATGGGGAGAATGTGCAAACTCCACACAGACAGTGACCCAAGCTGGGAATCGAACCCAGGTCCCTGGAGCTGTCAGACAGCAGTGCGAACCACTGTAGCACAGCTATAATTTTGTCATGTAAGTGGGAGTCAGAATCTTGCCTCAGCTTTTCTGTCTGCATCTCCTTTCAGGATAGCATAGGAATGATTTACAATGTCTGCCTATATGCTGACTGAATATATCCAACCATTGTTGAGTTGAGACAGCACTCTTCTTCCCTGTTGAAGAACATCAAGATCATATCAAATTACATTGCAGTGTCACATTTTCCAGAATGTTCTCTTTTTTTCCAAAGATGTGTGGATTAGATTGATTGGCCAAGCTAAATTGTCCATTAGTGGCAGGGCTGTGTCAGGGAATTAGCAGGGGAAATGCGTGGGGTTACGGGGATAGGACCTGGGTGGGATTGTTGTTGGTGCAGGCTCAATGGGCTGAATGACTTCATTCTGCACTGTAGGATTTTATGATTCTCAGCTGTTCATGGTGACTCGTCAGGTGCTCTTTTCTCAAGGACGCAATCTGCACTAGCGACGCTGGAGCTTGCGGAGGTTGGCGAGAGTGGCGAAAGACCGTGGAGGGTTGTTTCCGACTGACCCACTGACAATGTTGACAATCTGCTCTTCCAGATCTACAGTTGAGTTAAAGAAGTAGTATATTGTGTCCTCTGGATATCCCAAAATAATTCACCACCTATTCATTATATTACAGTGATTGCATGTAGGCAGACATGGCAGTTAATTTGCACAAGATCTCAAATTGCAAATGATTTGAGCTGGATATGTAGCTCAAATTAATGGATTTTTGAGGGTTGCTGGGTGAGAGAAGAAAGCTGTCTCCTCCTGTTCTTTGAATAGTAACATGGAACTTTAATGTTTACTTGAGCAGGGTGGGAGTTCAACAAACAACAGAGGAGGAACATTCGCCAGCTTCAATGGGTATCTGTAAACAGAACTTGCATTGAATGATAATGGGCTGGTGATTCCTCTACTCACTGAAGATTCTTGGCCAGTTAGATCTTCTACCTGCCCATATGAAGTTTCTGGCAACCCAAAGGATTTTTGGGGGGCAGTACTCACTTGCTATGCATGGGGGTGTTCTGCAATCCTTTCAGTCCTGGCAGGTGTCCGATGAGTCTAAAAAAGGTCGCAGCTTCTTAAAATTTCAGAAGCTAATTGGAGAAGAAATAGAAACGACAGGAAAAACATGCATTGAGGCTTCAGCTGTGAAAGGGCCCCCAGTATTGTCTTATCAGTACTGTGGGTGTATCGTGGGCAGAGATAAAGCAAGGAGAGTTTACTTCTTTGTCACTCAGGGCAGGGGGTACCAGAAGAAGGTTGTATATATAACGTGCAAGGAGGTGCTTCAATGGCAACCAATCCACCCTACATTTGGGAACATAGTGCCAGAAATCATTTAATGTCCCCACAATGTCGGTCAAGGTAAACAAAGGTAAAAGTGTCCTTGCATGGCCTAAGAACATGATTTGCATCCATATCCACCATAACCTTACAGAGTGAATTATGTGACACTTACAACCCATGCACCCATTCCTTCCCCAGTATTCCACCGTGTCTTCTTGAAGCACTGTTTGACTCCAAAGAGATTTTTGTGCTGAGAGCAGATGGTACAAAACAAGAAGATAAAGTTCATTCTTTCGAGGAGCCAAGAAAATTTCATAATGATTTGGATAAAATTGTGGGATGGGCTATAAAGTGGCAGATGTCTCAGTGCGATGGAAAAGCAGAGAGACTTGGGACACAAATTCACAAAGGCAGCACATCAGGTTAATAATGACGTAAGAAAAGCTAATAGTTTTTATCTCAAGAACAGCCCTCTATGTTCTGCACTAGTGCAAGTCAGATCTCAAATATCACAGGTCAAAACTCAAGTGTCTCACATGATTGGGGATGGAGGGGAAGGTGGTGGTGGGTGGTGACCCCATTGGATGCAAGTACCCCCATTGGATATCAACCCAGCATTCAGCTGACTCCACTTGCCATATGGAGTGAGGCCCAAACACAATCATTTTGACTTTTTTTTATTCATTCGTGGGCATCGCTGGCTGGCCAGCATTTATTGCCCAGCCCAAGTTACCCTTGAGAAGGTCGTGGTGAGCTGCTTTCTTGAAATGCCACAGTCAACATGCTGTGGGTTGACCCACAAAGCATTCAGGATTTTGACCCAGTGACTGCAAAGGAACAGCGATATATTTCCAAGTCAGGATGGGAAATGGCTTTGGAGACGAACTTGCAGGTGGTGGTGTTCCCACGTATCTGCTGCTCTTGTCCTTCTAGATGGAAGTGGTAATGGGTTTGGAAGGTATTGTCTAAGGATCTTTGGTGAATTTCTGCATTGTCCTGGATGGTGTCAAGCTTCTTGAATGTTTTTGGAGCTGCACCCATCCAGGCAAGTGGGGAGTATTCCATCACACTCCTGACATGTGTCGATTTCACAGTCAACGTTCGTTGGGGCTTTAACCCTTAAACTTCCAACCCTAAAGCAGGAATGCCATCACAAAATCAACTTCCACCCTGCTGAGAAACCAATGTAAAATCTTAAGATCTCAGTTCGATTAGTGTGTATGATATTAGGCAACAAATATACCAAAGAATTTAGAGGGAGCACAATACAGATTAGCTCAGATTCTTCCTCAAACTCCTCTGACACTGAATTTCTCTCCTCCCTTTAAAGCATGTTTTGTTCACGCCTCCTAACTCTTCCACTGTGATTGGAACATTTCCTTTTCATATTTTCCTTTAGTGAAATGCCTTGCTGATGGTTTACGACATGGTTTAGAAATGTAAACTCTTGTTGTTGAGTATCCACTAATATTGCCGAGAGTAATTACCTTTGCATGCATTAATCGGACAACACATTAAAAAGGGCGTTGCGACTCCTATGCGTAATTTCAAATTACCTGAAACATCTTAAACATCTTTGAAAGTCTCAGATGTTCCAGGACTGCTTTGTAATCCAGATGTATACATGTAAACAAGCCACATTCTATTTTGATTTGAACAACTGTGGTTCTTTGTCTCAAATAAGGTTGGCACAAACACTTCCCAAACTTTAGTAACTCGTGTCAGTAACTGGCTGTGCATCTGGGCTACCTAAAACAGCCGAAGAAGTCATTTGATCTGTTTTGACTGGATGATTGCCTGTGACCACACTTCCTACTAGTGAGACATGGCATTTGCAAGCACATTTTAATCAGCTTTAATGCAAAATATATACACCAATGTATTTTCCCTTTCCTGAAGAAAGATGTGGACCACCCATACAGGTCAATGAATTCTGATCTCCTTTTCCTCTTCGGCAGTACAATTAATGCTGTGTTTGCTGAGCTCTATGTTGTCGACATACAGAACTGGGAGTCAGAATAGAAGTTAGAATCCTTCTAGCATACCCAGAGCACCAATGTACCAGTTGATGCGCTATCAATAAGGCGAAAGACTACCGATATGCCAATATAAGTGTAGGCTTTTATTCACAACAGAATCAGGAGCAGATCCCAACAAATAACCGACCTGGACTGAACAAGGGGGAGGAGACAGCCACCTTTATACTAGGTGCTGAGGGGAGGAACCAAACTGGAAGGGGATGTGTCCAGGTATGACAAACACACACAACGGTGGTCCATATAGGACAAAGGCACAACTGAGGTCCACCACATTCACCCCTTCCTTTTAAAAAAACAACACGGGGGTGAAGCGGAAACAATATCACAAGTCCAGACAAACCGGTGGCTTGATCCGTCGTCGCGATCGTCGTAGTGCAGGTCGCAGAGTCGTCCGAGCAGGGAGCGATGTCGGCCCAGGCTCCGTACAGTGAGCGTCGAGAGAAGGCGCTGGGTGGTGTGAAGCGGACCGATCCATCGTCCCGTCCATTCGTCGGGTACTGCGTGGCGACGGCTCCGGCGACTCAAGCGAGCTGTACATAGGGCGAGAGGAATGAGCAGTGGCCCTGGTGGCGTATGGGGAACAGTGGGAACCGGAGCTGGGGGGTGGGGGGCTGCAACAGGCTCTGGGCACACTACATTGGGGACAGGGACTGAGGGAGGAAGAGGCGTAGCAGTCTCCGAATGGACGACACCAGGGACCGTGGGGCGGAAGGACGTGGTGACCTCCGGGGCACCCGCGGGTGCCAAGTCACGGACAGAAACCGTGTCCTCCCGCCCATCAGGGTACGCTACATAAGCATATTGGGGATTAGCATGGAGCAATTGGACCTCCTCGACCAAGGGATCTGCCTTATGGGTCCGGACATGCTTCCGAAGCAGGACGGGTCCCGGGGACATCAGCCAATCCGGGAGCGAAGTACCCGAGGAGGACTTCCTGGGAAATGAAAACATCCGCTCGTGAGGGGTCGTATTGGTCGCTGTGCACAAGAGTGACCTAATGGAATGTAATGCGTCCGGAAGGACGTCTTGCCAACGGCTGACTGGAAGGCCCCTAGACCGTAACGCTAATAGAACGGCCTTCCAGACGGTTGCGTTCTCCCGCTCTACTTGACCATTGCCCCTGGGGTTATAGCTAGTGGTGCGGCTGGAGGCAACGCCTTTGGCGAGCAGGTACTGCCTCAGCTCGTCACTCATGAAAGAGGACCCACGGTCGCTATGAATATAGGCTGGGAAGCCGAACAGGGTGAAGAGCTTGTTCAGGGTCCGAATCACTGTAGCCGTGGTCATGTCCGAGCAGGGGAAGGCAAAAGGGAAACGTGAGTATTCGTCAATGATATTCAGGAAATAAACATTGGGGTTAGAGGAGGGGAGGGTGCCTTTAAAATCAACGCTAAGGCGCTCGAACGCGCGAGTGGCCTTTACAAGGTGCGCCCTACCTGGCCGGTAGAACTGCGGTTTGCACTCAGCGCAGACCCTGCATTGCCTGGTAATCGTCCGGACTTCCTCAAGGGAGAAGGGCAGGTTACGGGACTTGACAAAATGGAAAAATCTGGTGACACCCGGGTGACAGAGGTCGTTATGGAGGGACTGTAGCTGGTCTAGTTGGGCACTGGCACATGATCCACGGGACAGGGTGTCTGGGGGCTCATTGAGCTTCCCGGGCCGGTACATGATGTCATATCTGTAGGTGGAGAGCTCAATCCTCCACCGCAAGATCTTGTCATTCTTAATCTTGCCCTTTTGCCTGGTGTTAAACAGGAAGGCAACTGACCGCTGGTCCGTAATTAAGGTGAATCGTTGGCCCGCGAGATAATGGCGCCAGTGCCGGACGGCTTCCACGATGGCCTGGGCCTCCTTCTCGTCCGAGGAGTGTCGAATCTCAGGGCCTTGTAAGGTCCGGGAAAAGAAGGCCACCGGACGGCCCCTCTGGTTAAGGGTGGCAGCTAGGGCAAAGTCAGACGCATCACTTTCCACTTGGAATGGGATTGATTCGTCCACAGCGTGCATCGCGGCCTTCGCGATGTCCGCTTTGATGTCATCGAAGGCCCGACAGGCCTCCTCCGCCAGGGGAAAAGAGGTCGATTTTAGGAGCGGACGGGCTTTATCTGCGTAACGGGGAACCCACTGGGCATAATAGGAGAAGAAGCCCAGGCATCTCCTCAGTGCTTTGAGGGTAGTAGGGAGGGGAAGCTGCATAAGGGGACGCATACGGGCTGGGTCGGGGCCAAGGACACCATTTTCTATCACGTACCCAAGGATGGCGAGGCGGCGTGTCCGGAAAACACACTTCGCCTCATTGTATGTGAGGTTCAGGAGAGTGGCCGTACGAAGGAATTTTTGTAGGTTGGCATCATGGTCCTGCAGGTCATGGCCGCAGATGGTGACGTTATCCAGATACGGGAAAGTGGCCCGTAGTCCGTACTGGTCCGCCATTTGATCCATGGCCCGTTGGAAGACTGAGACCCCATTGGTGACACCAAAGGGGACTCGGAGGAACTGGTAGAGGCGGCCATCCGCCTCAAAGGCAGTGTATGGGCGATCCTCCGAGCGGATAGGGAGCTGGTGGTAAGCCGATTTCAAATCGATCGTTGAAAAAACCCTATAGTGCGCGATGCGGTTGACTATGTCTGCGATACGGGGAAGAGGATATGCATCTAGTTGGGTATACCTGTTTATGGTCTGGCTGTAGTCAATCACCATGCGGTGTTTCTCCCCTGATTTAACTACGACCACTTGCGCCCTCCAGGGGCTGGTGCTGGCCTGGATAATCCCTTCCTGGAGCAAACGTTGTACCTCGGACCGAATGAAGGCCCGGTCATCCGCACTATAGCGCCTACTCTTGGTGGCTATAGGCCTACAATCCGGGGTGAGGTTATCAAATAACGGGGGGGGGGGTGATCTTGAGGGTCGAGAGACTGCAGGTGGTGCGCCAGGGGCGCTGCAGTGACGGCGCCTTGCAGACGGAGAGCGGGGGAAAAGGGCCATCGTACTGCAGGATGACGCTTCTATGATGGCTGAGGAAATCTAACCCCAGCAGTACAGCTGCACAGAGTCGCGGCAGCACGAGGAGCCGAAAACGCTCGTAGACTGTGCCCTGTACCGTCAGCGTCACCAAGCAGCACCCGAGGACCTCCACTGAGTGAGAATTCGAGGCCATGGAGATGGTCTGGCTCCAGGGTCGCACGGGAAGGGCATATTGACGCACTGTGCGAGGGTGTATAAAACTTTCCGTGCTCCCACAGTCAAACAGGCAGTTTTCTGCATAACCATTTACCTTGATCTCCATTATGGACTTGGAGAGTTGATGTGGCTGCGACTGGTCCAGGCAAATCGATGCCACTGTTGAATTAAAGAAGAATCCATCTTCGTCGCTGTCTGATGACGTCACGGATTAAGCTTCCTGCTCAGCTTGCCTTGATGCCAGTCTCAAAGATGGCGACTCCCGCACTTCCGGTGACCGCATCAAAGATGGCGATTCGCGCGCAGCCGCCGCCTGCATCAAAGATGGCCGCGCCCTCGGAGCACACATGGCTCCACGAGTCTTCAGAAGCGGCTTTGCTCGACAGACTTTAACAAAGTGGCCTAGCTTACCGCATCCGGAGCAAATCGCGTCCTTTGCCGGGCAGTGACGCCGAGGATGCTTAGGGAGGCCACAAAAGTAACATTTGGGCCCTGCTGGAGCAGCCGTCGCAGTGGAGCCGTCGGTGGAACGGGATCCAAGGTAAGACCCGAGATTATGGGAGGCTGCTTCTAACGTTTCAGCCATCGTGGCCGTTTTCCGGAGGTCTAGGTCATCTTGTTCCAGCAGACGCTGCTGGATGTATGTAGACTCAATGCCCGCAACGTAGGCGTCGCGGATCAGATCCTCCGTGTTCTGAGCTGCTGAAACAGCCTTACAGTCGCATGCTCGGGCGAGGACTCGTAGGGCGCGCAGAAATTGGGCGCATGATTCTCCTGGCTGCTGTTTGCGGGTAGTTAGGAGGTGTCTGGCGTAAACCACGTTAGGGCTCTTTCGGAACTGCCCTTTTAGGAGTTCGATAGCGTCCGCGTAAGTAGCAGCGTCCCGGAAGATTCCATAGACAGTTTCGCTTACCCGGGCGCGGAGCACGTGGAGTTTAGCAGCGTCGGTGTCGATGGCCGTAGCGGTGTCGATGAATGCTTCGAAGCAGTCCAACCAATGATCAAATTTATCAGAGGCTCCAACCTCTTGAGGGTCTAATGCTAACTTGTCGGGTTTTAGAAACTGCTCCATACTAGTAACTGTTGTGAATAAAATTGATGCGCTATCAATAAGGCGAAAGACTACCGATATGCCAATATAAGTGTAGGCTTTTATTCACAACAGAATCAGGAGCAGATCCCAACAAATAACCGACCTGGACTGAACAAGGGGGAGGAGACAGCCACCTTTATACTAGGTGCTGAAGGGAGGAACCAAACTGGAAGGGGATGTGTCCAGGTATGACAAACACACACAACGGTGGTCCATATAGGACAAAGGCACAACTGAGGTCCACCACACCAGTTTAGTGAGCTCTTGTACTGGCTGACTGTACTCCTTTCAAGCAAGAAGAAAATGGAAGTTGTAAGAGGATGTTATTTGAAATGCAAATGCTATGCCACCACCATCAAAGTACCACCGTTTTTATTTTGTTCTCGTGTGCTTGTAAAATCAATCTCGGATGCATTATATTGCATGATGAAAAGTTGATCTATGCTGCCAGTGAATTCAAAATTTGGCATGGAGCTTCTGAATGTGTCAGCTGTTGATATATTAAAAGATTGTGGGCGCAATCTTACCGGCCATTCACGCCCCGCTCCTGCTGCAGCGAAGCCGGAGAACTTGGCGCCCAGCCAAATCTCCGTTCACTGCCGTGGAAGGGGCAAAGTGTGGATGGCTGGAAAATTCCGGCCTGTGTATTTTACAGAGCGAATCTTGTCTGCCATTTTTGAAGGGCTTCTGAGTTAGCCCGACTTGGTGAAAATCCAGGTCAATATTTCTGGTCTAGGTGGAATATATCTCTCGAATTTCTACTGTTTTGATGGTCCGGCAAGCCTCTCAAATGCTTATCTGTGGGCTTGCAAAGTGGGAGCTGATTGCTTTATAATCTGGCAGCGACAGTCTTTCCTTACTGCGTTCACACAAATGGAACGATGATATATGGCTAACAATGGTCCCATTTGCTGTTTGCTGCATTTACCAAGGACTCACACAGTAAATAGTCAAATAGCTTGGAAGAATATCACTATGGGGAAGGAGGAATACAAACTTGAGAAATACAAGGGCGGCACGGTGGCACAGTGGTTAGCATGGGTTGCCTCACAGCGCCAGGGACCCGGGTTCAATTCCGGCCTTGGGTCACTGTCTGTGTGGAGTTTGCACGTTCTCCCTGTGTCTGTGTGGGTTTCCTCCGGGTGCTCCGGTTTCCTCCCACAGTCCAAAGATATGTGAGTTAGGTTGATTGGCCATGTTAAGTTGCCCCTTAGTGTTGGGGAGGGCTTAACAGGGCTACGAGGAAAGGGCCTGAGTGGGATTGTTGTTAGTGCAGGCTCGATGGGCCAAATGGCCTCCTTCTGCACTGTACGGATTCTATGAGGTATTTACATTGATATGAATAATAAGATGAGGTACAAAAACCAACGAATATTTAAGGATTCAACTTTATGGAATTGAGCTTCATGAAGTCAACTCTCAAATGTAGTGTTTATAAACAACGGGAAGGTTTGTAATTAGTTCATTACCTTTCATAAAACAGGCTTCCAATTTAATTCAATAATTAAACAAGTTCAAGCTATGACATGGAGAAAGCAAGCCCTCTTAATTTCCTGTTGCTCGGTTCTTCACTTGCGCTCAGGCAAGCCTTGATTTTGTCAGCACGCTCATCTGTTTAAACAATTCCATTGGAAGACTCCTGTACCATTTCAACCCCATGCATTTAGGTGCCAAATGCTTCAGTCACATAAATGAGAGAGCAAGGACACCCATCTGCTATCATCCAAGGATGGGGACTGCATTCAGATTTTGAATAGCCACCAGCACCTTCAGGGACAAATTATTGGTGGGTGCCTTGGCCCCAAATCAGTCTGACCTTCTGAGGCACACAACTATATTCCCAAGGGTAGAATGGGTTGAAGAAATAAAATGTATTTTTAACTCATTGGCTGTTCCAACAAGAGAAGGTATTTTGTTCTCTCCAGGATGCTTTCGCAGGAAGAAGGAAAAAACAATTACTGCGGCACCATTTACAAAGAAAAAATTTAAAGCTATACTCTCCTGTGTTGAAAACGTCCATAGATGGTAAATCCTTGAAGTTTATTGTGTCTGTATAGCGCGCAAGAAACAATACTTTTCACTGTATACTAATACATGTGATACGAAGGGGCAATTTAGCATTGCTAATCCCCCTAACCTGCACATTTTTGGAATGTGGGAGGAAACCGGAGCACCCGGAGGAAACCCACGCAAACACGGGGAGAATGTGCAGACTCCACACAGGCAGTAACGCAAGGACTGAATTGAACCCCATTCCTTGCTCTGTGAGGCAGCAGTGCAAACACTATACTTGCAACACTACAAAGATTGGTAATTTGACTCTTAAATGCATTAAACAGGAGTGAAATCCTTGACATTTGGGAGGTGTAGCATTAGGGTGTACAGGACTGGAACATTTAATACTGGACTGGGGAAACATTACTACCCACATTAGAATGTAGAGAGTCTAGTAGAAGTCAGCATGAAGATGGCACCTAGGCCAGATTTATATACACATATATCATGGATGGGATTTTCTGGCCGTGCTCGCCCCAAAGTTGGAAAATCCTGTCCGAGGTCAATGGACCTTTGCATGCCACCCCTCCACCCCCGCCCACTATGATTCCCATGGCGGGTGGGATGGGAAAACTCCCCCATTATATATATATATATAATCTAAAAATTTGTTGTTAGTAAGCAGTTATTGTTCAACCATTCAAGCCTCTAGACGTCTTCATTAGACAACATACCATCTTATAACATGGGGGCAACAAGTGAAGGACTCCAAAATCCCAAAGAATGAAGAATAAAGAAACTGCAGTCTTCTCAGAGTGAAGTGCACCTAACAGGACCTTGACTACACAGTTGCAGATTGCCTAAGAAGTACCATTACAGGCATGGAGGCTGAAGAAGAAAGATGCACCTGTGCAGCATAAAAGGACTCCCTGGAGCACATGGAGATCTGTTGCGAGATCTAGTCGAAGGCAGAGTCAATGGACCCAGCCAGATCACAGAAGGGTGAGCAAACTCCAAAAAAGTCTGAAATAAGTATTTTAATTTGGCGCAATGATCAGGTCGCACTGGCTGTCCAATTGTTTTAATGAGCAGAGCATGAAGAACCGTACTGAGTCAGTGCCATAATATGCATGGCGACCACGTGTGAATGAGGAAAGAAAAGTAAAGAGAAGTCAGAGCAAATAATAGGCTTCAATTCAATTCTCCAATCTCAGGAAGGTGGCCAACTGACCAAAAAGAATTGTTCAAAAGATTTTCTGCAGAATCATTGAAGTTTAAAATGGCTTCATAAACATGATGGGAGCCCGTAAAATGTCAACAATCGCAGGAAAAAGGAAAAGACAATTACTGCGGCACCATTTACAAAGAAAAAATTTAAAGCTATACTCTCCTGCTGAAAACGTCCATAGATGGTAAATCCTTGAAGTTTATTGTGTCTGTATCGCGCGCAAGAAACAATACTTTTCACTGTATACTAATACATGTGATATGAAGGGGCAATTTAGCATTGCTAATCCCCCGAACCTGCACATTTTTGGAATGTGGGAGGAAACCGGAGCACTGGAGGAAACCCACGCAAACACGGGGAGAATGTGCAGACTCCACACAGACAGTAACGCGAGGCCCGAATTGAACCCCATTCCTTGCACTGTGAGGCAGCAGTGTGAACCACTGTGCGACCGTGTTGCCCAGTCTCCTGATAACTTTGAAGAGGTCATGAAGTCCTTTGATAGCTACTTTAACTTAAGAAGCAATAACATTTTGGAGTGAGCAAAATTTGCCAAGGGAGTCCAAAAGCCCGGGGAATCCATAGACTCTTCCATAAATGAGTTGTACAGATTGCCTGATGGCTGTGACTGTGATGACTTTAAGTTGGAGCTCATAATAGACTGATAGGCCAATGATACTCTTTTGAATGAACGCCAATCTAAACAAGGTCAGACAATCGGAGGTCCACCAGCAAATCGATCCATTTTGCGTGGTGACGCTAAACTGCAGAGCAGGGCAACCCCAGTCCAGCTCATAAAGCAGCAAAAAGGGGAAGCTGACTTCAGGGCAAGGAAAGCAATACCCAAGCAAAGCGCAAGACTACAGTGGACCATGTCAGCACTGTGGCACCAAAAGACCTCATTGGTGCAAACAGTGTCCAGCAATCACAGTGCAGTACTTTCAATAGCCTGGGAAACATTTGAAAAGATGTGTAAGCCCAAAACCTCGAGACAGACAGAGGATCTGAAATGAGTCCATGAGATAGAAGACCTACACTCAAGAAGTCCAATGATATTTCTTGGGAGAAATTAAAGATCACAGATTCACATTTTGGAATGCTGACATATCGGTGAATCACTTTCTCCCCAAGTCTGCGTGGATTTCCTCCGGGTGCTCCGGTTTCCTCCCACAGTCCAAAAGACGTGCTGGTTAGGTGCATTGGCCATGCTAAATTCATAGAATTCCTACAGTGCAGAAGGAGGCCATTCAGCCCATAGTGTCTGCACCGGCAACAACCCCACCCAGACCCTATTCCCCTCCAACCCATGCATTCACCCTGCTAATCCCCCTGACACTAAGGGGCAATTGTGCATGGCCAATCCACCTAATCTGCACATCTTTGGACTGTGGGAGAAAACTGGAGCACCCGGAGGAAACCCACGCAGACACAGGGAGAAAGTACAAACTCCACTCAGACAGTGACCCAAGGCTAGAATTGAACTCGGGTTCCTGGCACTGTGAGGCAGCAGTGCTAACCACTGTGACACTGTGCTGTCCTTAGTCCTTCAGTGTACCCAAAACAGGTGCCGAAGTGTGGCGACTGGGGAATTTCACAGTAACTTTGTTGCAGTGTTATTGTAAGCCTTACTTGTGACAATAAATATGTTAAAAAAAAACAAATGAGTGAAATTCAGTATGTCATCTGCAATCAACCATTTTTGCTCCTGAGAAGAGATAACTTTGTTGCCCTCAACCCCTGTAAAATGATAGAAGACGTCAAAACAACAACTGTAGTCAACTGCCCTGAACTGGACATTCCCGAGAGATCCACCAGTGCTGATGATCTCAACTGGGACATCAGTTCGGAAGTATCCTCACTCTCTGTGGGGACAGTAATTCCAGCTCGCTCCTCGGCCTTTTGGCTAAGGTCAAGTGTCAGATGAAGCCCAAGATGGAGTCTTATCTTGTCAGCTTAGATCTTGTTTGTCTCTCCAGTGGGGATATTGAACTGGATTTAATTAGATTTTGAATTTGGTTTTTGGAGCAAGCAAGGAATGGATTTGGATTTGCCCGGTCCGTTCTGAACATTGGCTTTGTAACTTTAAGGATAGAGTAAAAAATTTTTTAAAAAGTTATTCCAGCTCCTTTGCAGATAGCAGCAAATGCTCTTTGTCGATCAAATCAGCCAACCCCCAAGGGAGCACCAACATACTTGAAACAGAAGATACAGAGTGGAAGCAGCAGAAGGCTGAACCTGAACTTTAGAGTCAAACAATTGCTGTCACAGAACCAGGAAAAATGACAGCAACAAAGCTGGGGCTTCAAGCTCACATGAACAACATGAAGTCAAACCTGGAGCAGGAGAGACGCTACCATCAACTGTGAAAAACGCCAGTGAGACCCAAGTGCACATGAAAAAACAGAGCACAGCATGAGAAGCCAAACTGCAGGCTGAGCTCAAGAATAAGGATCATACAAACATAAGGGAGGCAAATCTTCAACTTCCAGGAAGAACATGGTAGAGTGTACCAAAAATATAAAACTGCTCGGGCTGCAGTGGAGAGTGACAGTTGGTGTCTCAGTGAGGGAGTGTTGCTCGGGCTGCAGTGGAGAGTGACAGTTGGTGTCTCAGTGAGGGAGTGCTGCTCGGGCTGCAGTGGAGAGTGACAGTTGGTGTCTCAGTGAGGGAGTGCTGCTCGGGCTGCAGTGGAGAGTGACAGTTGGTGTCTCAGTGAGGGAGTGTTGCTCGGGCTGCAGTGGAGAGTGACAGTTGGTGTCTCAGTGAGGGAGTGCTGCTCGGGCTGCAGTGGAGAGTGACAGTTGGTGTCTCAGTGAGGGAGTGCTGCTCGGGCTGCAGTGGAGAGTGACAGTTGGGGAAGTGTGGGGAAGTTTTTTTTTTTGTTTTCTTTTTTTCTTGCTGGTAATGGCTTCAGGGATGGCAGTTCAGGCAGTATGCTGCATCTCCTGTGGGATGTATGTGGTGAGGAAATCCAGTAGTGTTTCAGGAGATTTTAGTTGTAAGAAGTGCATTAGATTGCAGCTTCTGGAGGAGCGTGTAAAGGAGCTGGAGGGGGAGGTAGAGGAACTCCGCATAATTCGGGAGGCGGAGGTGGAAGTTGATAGGAGTTATAGAGAAATAGTAACTCCTAGAAATGAGGCTTGGGTCAATGCCAGGAGGAGGGGTAAGAAGCAATCGGGAAGACAATCCCCTGGGGCGGTTCCCCTCCATAATAGGTTTTCGGTGCTGGAGGCTACAGTTGAGGAGGAATCAACTGAGCATAGAGAGCAGATCTCTGGGGGTGAGCCGAGTGAGAAAGCTCAGGTGGTTAGGGGCTGTAAAAGACTGGGCCTTGTGATTGGGGACTCCACAATTAAGGGGACAGATAGGAGGGTCGGAACTAAAGGTAGGGACTCAGGGTTGGTGTGTTGCCTACCAGGGGCTGGGGTCCGGGATGTGTCTGACAGGGTATTCAGGACTCTTAGGGGGGAGGGAGATAAACCACAAGTTATTGTACATGTGGGGACACACGACATAGGGAGGATAGGGGAAGGGGATATTAGGCAGGGATTTATGGAGTTGGGGTGGAAACTAAAGGCCAAGACTGACAGAGTGGTTATCTCTGGACTCTTGCCTGTACCACGGGATAGTTTAGAGAGGAATAGGGAGAGGGAAGGTTTGAATTCATGGCTGAGGGGATGGTGCAGGAGGGAGGGGTTCAGGTACTTAAGCAATTGGGGCTCGTACTGGGGAAGGTGTGACCTCTATGAGAAGGATGGTCTACACCTTAATCAGAAGGGGACCAATATCCTGGGGGGTAAATTTGCTAAGGCCATGCAAGGAGGTTTAAACTGATTCGGGGGGGTGGAGGGATCCTGAGTAGTGGGGCTGAAAGTGAGGGATGCATGGATGGGGACTGCAATGCACGGCATTGCAGAGGTGGGGTGGAGCAGGGTTTGAAATGTGTATACTTCAATGCCAGGAGTATTCGCAATAAAGTGGGTGAACTTGCAGCGTGGATCAGTACCTGGGACTTCGATGTTGTGGCTATTTCAGAGACATGGATAGAGCAGGGGCAGGAATGGATGCTGCAGGTCCCGGGGTTCAAATGTTTTAGTCGAAGTAGGGAAGGAGGTAGAAGAGGGGGAGGGGTAGCATTATTGGTCAGAGATTGTATCACAGTGTCAGAGAGGAGGTTTGATGAGGACTTATCTGTTGAGGTAGTATGGGCGGAGATTAGAAATAGGAGAGGAGAGGTCACCCTGTTGGGAGTCTTTTATAGACCTCCTAAAAGTTCTAGAGAGGTTGAGGAAAGGATTGCGGAGTCAATCCTGCTTAGGAGTGAAAGTAATAGGGCAATTGTTATGGGGGATTTTAACTTGACTAATATTGACTGGAATTGTTATAGCTCTAGCTCGTTAGAGGGGTCAGTTTTTGTTCAAAGCGTGCAGGAAGGTTTTTTGACTCAGTATGTAGACAGGCCAACTAGAGGTGAGGCTATATTGGATCTGGTGCTGGGAAATGAGCCAGACCAGGTGCTAGACTTGGAAGTTGGTGTGCATTTTGGTGATAGTGACCACAATTCGGTTACGTTCACCTTAGTGATGGAAAGGGATAGGCATGAACCTCGGGCCAGTGGTTTTAGCTGGGGGAAGGGTAATTATGAGGCTATTAGGAGAGAATTAGGAAACATAGGTTGGACTAGGAGATTACAGGGACTGGGAACGTCCGACATGTGGAGTTTTTTCAAGGAGCAGCTACTGCGAGTCTGTGATAGGTATGTCCCTGTCAGGCAAGGAGGAATTGGTAGGGCTAGGGAACCGTGGTGCACCAAAAAAGTTTCTTTGTTGGTTAAAAAGAAAAAGGAGGCTTATGTTCGGATGAGACGTGAGCACTCGGGTAGTGCACTAGAAAGCTTTAGATTGGCTAAGAGGGAGTTGAAGAGCGAGCTTAGAAGGGCTAAAAGGGGATATGAGAAGACTTTGGCGGATAGGGTTAAAGAGAATCCTAAGGCGTTCTATAGGTATGTCAAGAACAGAAGGTTGGTTAGGGCAAGTTTAGGGCCAGTTATAGATGGCAGAGGGAAGTTATGTGTGGAACCGGAGGAGATTGGTGAAGCATTGAACCAATATTTCTCTTCGGTGTTCACGCAAGGGGACATGAATATAGCTGAGGAGGACACTGGGTTGCAAGGGAGTAGAATAGACAGTATTACAGTTGATAAGGAGGATGTGCAGGATATTCTGGAGGGTCTGAAAATAGATAAATCCCCTGGTCCGGATGGGATTTATCCAAGGATTCTCTGGGAGGCAAGAGAAGTGATTGCAGAGCCTCTGGCTCTGATCTTCAGGTCGTCGTTGGCCTCTGGTATAGTACCAGAAGATTGGAGGTTAGCGAATGTTGTCCCATTGTTTAAGAAGGGGAACAGAGACTTCCCCGGGAATTATAGACCGGTGAGTCTCACTTCTGTTGTCGGCAAGATGTTGGAAAAAATTATAAGGGATAGGATTTATAGTTATTTGGAGAGTAATGAATTGATAGGTGATAGTCAGCATGGTTTTGTGGCAGGTAGGTCGTGCCTTACTAACCTTATTGAGTTTTTTGAGAAAGTGACCAAGGAGGTGGATGGGGGCAAGGCAGTGGACGTGGTATATATGGATTTTAGTAAGGCGTTTGATAAGGTTCACCATGGTAGGCTTCTGCAGAAAATGCAGATGTATGGGATTGGGGGTGATCTAGGAAATTGGATCAGGAATTGGCTAGCGGATAGGAAACAGAGGGTGGTGGTTGATAGTAAATATTCATCATGGAGTGCGGTTACAAGTGGTGTACCTCAGGGATCTGTTTTGGGGCCACTGCTGTTTGTAATATTTATTAATGATCTGGATGAGGGTATAGTTGGGTGGATTAGCAAATTTGCTGATGACACCAAAGTCGGTGGTGTGGTAGACAGTGAGGAAGGGTGTCGTAGTTTGCAGGAAGACTTAGACAGGTTGCAAAGTTGGGCCGAGAGGTGGCGGATGGAGTTTAATGCGGAGAAGTGTGAGGTAATTCACTTTGGTAGGAATAACAGATGTGTTGAGTATAGGGCTAACGGGAGGACTTTGAATAGTGTGGAGGAGCAGAGGGATCTAGGTGTATGTGTGCATAGATCCCTGAAAGTTGGGAATCAAGTAGATAAGGTTGTTAAGAAGGCATATGGTGTCTTGGCGTTTATTGGTAGGGGGATTGAATTTAGGAGTCGTAGCGTTATGTTGCAACTGTACACAACTCTGGTGCGGCCGCACTTGGAGTACTGTGTGCAGTTCTGGTCCCCACATTACAGGAAGGATGTGGAGGCTTTGGAGAGGGTGCAGAGGAGGTTTACCAGGATGTTGCCTGGTATGGAGGGGAGATCCTATGAGGAGAGGCTGAGGGATTTGGGATTGTTTTCGCTGGAAAGGCGGCGGCTAAGAGGGGATCTTATTGAAACATATAAGATGATTAGAGGTTTAGATAGGGTGGATAGTGATAGCCTTTTTCCTCTGATGGAGAAATCCAGCACGAGGGGGCATGGCTTTAAATTGAGGGGGGTAGTTATAGAACCGATGTCAGGGGTAGGTTCTTTACCCAGAGGGTGGTGAGGGATTGGAATGCCCTGCCAGCATCAGTAGTAAATGCGCCTAGTTTGGGGGCGTTTAAGAGATCCGTAGATAGGTTCATGGACGAAAAGAAATTGGTTTAGGTTGGAGGGTCACAGTTTTTTTTTTTAACTGGTCGGTGCAACATCGTGGGCCGAAGGGCCTGTTCTGCGCTGTAATGTTCTATGTTCTATGTTCTATGTTCTAAAACCTGAGTCCACTCTGTGAATGAACGGAATGACTATTCATAGAAACATAGAAAATAGGAGCAAGAGGAGGCCATTTGGCCCTTCAAGCCTGCTCCATCATTCATTACGATCATGACTAATCATCCAACTCAATAGCCTAATCCTGCTTTATCCCCATAACCTTTGATCCCATTCGCTCCAATTGCTATATCCAGCCGCCTCTTGAATACATTCAATGTTTTTGCATCAACTACTTCCTGTGGTAATGAATTCCACAGGCTCACCACTCTCTGGGTGAAAAAATGTCTCCTCATCTCCATCCTAAATGTTCTACCCTGAATCCTCAGACTGTGACCACTGGTTCTGGATTCCCCACCATTGGGAACATCCTCCCTGCATCTATCCTGTCTAGACCTGTTAGAATTTCATAAGTCTCAATGAGAGCCCCCCTCATTCATCTGAACTCCAGAAGGAGAGGGATAAGCCCATGGTATCTGACCAAGGAAGACAGGTGGTTGATAAAGAAAACTACAACACTAAAAGCACAAGAAGAGAGCCAGATGTTGACATTTGAGTTTTTGAAGCACCAAGAACTACAACTTCAACTCTAGACCAACAAATTCCAAAATCCCACACATATTAAGCTGATTTTTCTCTTCACTCTACCTGTAACTGCAACGCTATATTCTATGCCTTACCCTTTCCTTCTCCTCTGTGTACTAAAGGCGGCACGGTGGCACAGTAGTTAGCGCTGCTGCCTCACAGCGCCAGGGACCGGATTCAATTCCGGCCTTGGGTCACTGTCTGTGTGGAGTTTGCACATCCTCCCTGTGTCTGCATGTGTTTCCTCCGGGTGCTCAGGTTTCCTCCCATACTCCAAAGATGTGTGGGTTAGGTTGATTGGCTATGCTAAATTCCCCCTAGTGTCATATGTGGGGTTGCGGGAATAGGACCTGGATGGGATTGTGGTCGGTGCAAACTTGATGGGTTGAATGGCCTCCTTCTGCATTGTAGGGATTCTATGGCCGGACTTTTACCGGCACGCCCGCCCCAGAGGCTCGGAGAACGCATTCTCCGTTGGGCTCCACTGGGATCGTATGAACCTTGGGCGGACATGCCAGTAAAATTCTGCCCTATGATTCTATGAACTCTATGAATGGTACATTTTTGTCCGTATAGTGCACATGAAACAATACTTTTCACTGTATCCCAACACAGGTGACAATAATAATTCAATTCAATTCAGCCCAAAGCAGTTGAGACTGTTGTGGGAAAAATCCACCAGTAGTCAGACTTCGAGATTCAGAAAATACGATTTATTAAACGGAGCTCCGTGGAGAAAAGGCACTATGTTCATAGAACACCTTTTCTCAATTGTATACCGGGAGCGGTTCAATTTTATACCCTTTACACAATGGGTAGACCGGTGATTCGAAGATTATCACATTGTTTAAGTGAGTACAAGTATTTAACATTTCATGAATGGGTACATTTCCCCATGTTTACAAGAATACAAACAGGTATAGACATTTAACATTTTATGAATGGGTCTATCAATGGCTAGTTTCGTCTTGTGCGGGTGCTAATCGGTTCCCTCGCATTCATATTTCCCGCCTTCCTCTAACATTAATCTAAGCTCTTTGTTTAGGGGTTTCCTTATCTTAAAGATGTTTCGACCCTTGGCTTTGGCTTCCTGAGGTGTTTGTTTGCTATGAGTCACTGTCTGTACTTTGTAAGTGGTTTGTCTGCAGGATTCTGGCTTGACGTTATTTCTGAACAGCGGGAGCCTGTGGCTGTTTTTCTGGCTTCTTTCCCAGTTAACCCTGTGTGTGCCAGGCAGCCATTTCAGAGTGTGCTTTCTTGTGCTGCCATTTTAAAGTGTGCCCCCCTTGTATTTTCCGCTTACAAGACTATACTCTCCCAAACTTGAAAATAATGAGATCTGGAAGACTTCTAAAGTCTTTAGACCATCTAAATCTGTAAAGTCAGAGATCTACCGGAGAAAGGGTCACATATAAATATTATAAAGTCTGATCTAGGTGAGAAGGGGTAGCAAGTAAATATTATTAGAAATACTTTTGGGTAAAGATTTCAGGAGAGGTGTAATATTAGGGTGTTCTGCACTGTTAAAATCTGGGGAAATAATAACACTCACATTATAATGTTGAGAGTCATGTGGGAGTAGTATAGTGTAGTAGAAAGTCTGGTAGAAGTTGGCATGAAGATAGCTCTTAGACAGGACTGTATCCTATATATTTATTAACAATAAATGTTATTAATAAACATTTATTGTTCAACCATACAAGGATCTAGTCCTCTCCATGAAATAACATACAGCCCTACAACAGTAAGCCCTAACCCAAATTTAAACTCAAATGGTAGTGTAACAATACCAAGAGGTTGGGTGCATAACCAGATGGCAGCTGAATTTACTGTGTAATAACTTCAGGACATGATGATGCCAGGCTTGCAAACATCACCTAAAAAGTTCAAGTTGTTTGTTGTGCACTTACTCGTTTTCTTCAATTTTCACTTTGGCTTTAAACGTTTTGATGTGAACATGTGTGTAATAAACAGGAATCCGACATCAAGTCAACCGTCCAGGAACCGGTTTTGGAATCACCTCAAAAATGAAAACACAATAAAATTGCAGCATAATGCACAAAAAGATTGAAATGTTGATCAGGAAACATGAGAGCAATTGCCAAGATATGTCAGGATGCTGAAGTAGATGATTCACGAAACATTACTAAATACCAGTCAATGGACAGGTAATTGGAAGATGCCACATGGGGCATTCTGCCCAAATCTGGACATGGTAACAAGGTGTAGAACTCTTGAAATTAGGACAAGGGTTTTAAATAGATGATAACTGGGATCATAGCAAAATCCATTCTGATCATAGAATCCCTACAATACAGAAGGAAGCCATTCGGCCCATCAAGCCTGCACCGGCAACAGTCCCACCCAGGCCCTATCCCTGTAACCCCATGTATTTACCCTGCTAATTACCCTGACACTAAGGGGCAATTTAGCATGGCCAATCAACTTAAGCTGCACATCCCGCTTTGACAAAGGGTCATCTGGTCTCGAAACGTCAGCTCTTTTCTCTCCTTACAGATGCTGCCAGACCTGCTGAGATTTTCCAGCATTTTCTCTTTTGGTAACCTGCACATCTTTGGAGTGTGGGGGAAAACCGGAGCACCCGGAGGAAACCCACGCAGACACAGGGAGAATGTACCAACTCCACACAGACAGTGTCCCGAGGCTGGTATTGAACACGAGTCCCTGGCACTGTGAGGCAGCAGTGCCAACACTATGCCACCGTGACGATAAATTGATGAAGTGAAGGGAGATCATTTACGTATTTAAATTGATGTGACAATGCTCTTTGTGCTGAAAGACAAAGAGGGCTGCAGGAGCCTGATTAGAAAGTAAAGAAATCTTGACTTAAATTCTGTGATGTCGGTACAAACTTTCCACAGCACGAGAAAGGATGATTTGTTATAAAATTCAGCGCCAGGGACTCGTGTTCAATACCAGCCTCGGGACACTGTCTGTGTGGAGTTGGTACATTCTCCCTGTGTCTGCGCGGGTTTCCTCCGGGTGCTCTGGTTTTCTCCCACACTCCAAAGATGTGCAGGCTACCAAAAGAGAAAATGCTGGAAAATCTCAGCAGGTCTGGCAGCATCTGTAAGGAGAGAAAAGAACTGACGTTTCGAGTCCAGATGACCCTTTGTCAAAGTGGGATGTGCAGGTTAAGTTGATTGGCCATGCTAAATTGCCCCTTAGTGTCAGGGTGATTAGCCGGGTAAATACGTGGGGTTATGGGGATAGGGCCTGGGTGGGACTGTTGTCGGTGCAGGCTTGATGGGCCAAATGGCTTCCTTCTGTATTGTAGGGATTCTATGATCAGAATGGGTTTTGCTATGATCCCAGTTATCATCTATTTAAAATCCTTGTCCTAATTTCAAGAGTTTTACACCTTATTATCATGTCCAGATTTGGGCAGAATGCTCCATGTGGCATCTTCCAATTAGCTGTCAATTGACTGGTATCTCTTAATGTTTCGTGAATCATCTACTTCAGCGTCCTGACATATCTTGGCAATTGCTCTCATGACTCCTGATCAACATTTCAATCTTTTTGAGCATTATGCTGCAACTTTATTGTGCTTTTAATTTTTGAGGTGATTCCAGGGCATCGTCAATGTGCACCTTTTGCCGCATCAGTAACAAATCAGGAAATTTATAGTTTACAAGTGACAATTTGTCGTATCAACGTGTGTATGCTGAATACTTGTGTGAGGTACTTCGACGTCTACATTCACCAATTTGTTTTAAACAGGTTAAGGCCCCTGTTAAAATAATGGACAACAGATGTCATGCTTTTAGGCCTCAATATTAGAAACAGAACCTTCTAGGCTCACATTGTTTACATGAAATGTATTCCTACACAGCAAAACTCTTGTGATGAACAAGGTATGTAAGTATTGTTCTCTCAAAATATTTTGGTGATTTTGTATCGAAGAAAGCCAGAGAACTGTAAGTCACTTTCGTACACAAGTAGTGCGGAGATGTGTTTAACTTGCAAAATGTAAGAAACTCCAGGGGAAAGGTTTGTTCGCGTGGCCCCAAAGAGGCTTTGCAGATTACATTGATTCCTCAGGGGCAGGCAATGCTGCTACCTAATATTTAAGAAGTATTTAGATATTCAACTGAGCTGCCATAACTTCCAGGGCTATGGGCCAAGCGATGGAAAATGGGGTTAGTGCAGCTAGATCTCTGTTGGCTGGCGTGGACTAGACACAATGGGCCAATTGGCCTCCTTTTGTCCTGCAAACGTCTATGAATCTGAATTTTTAAATCTACCTACATCGTTCACCCAACATTTCTTAAAAATATCATTAATGAAACCCATACGAGTTACACAGGTAACAGCGCATGTTGCTTGAAGTGGTGTTATGTAGACAAATGTTTCTCCTACAATCTTATTTTCTCCTGCAGCCTTATTAGCACGCTGATTCACACAATGGGGTCTAAAACTGTACGTCCACAACAAGCAATTGAAGTGTTAAGCACTTTCTTCTTGTGACCCTCCCATCTAAGGAAACTTATTATAAAATATACAGAGATATACAATGCCTATTATTTTCATATTAATAGCCATTGATAAACTAAATACAGCTATGAATCATAAATTTTTTAAAAACCAATTATCTTATGAATTAATTGCGAAGTACTGATGTGCTTGTTGATATGGTGAACTAGTGTTGTTTTGGTAGCTTTATTATTTATTTATTTAATTCAAATGTATTAAATTTTATTAAAGTTGAACTTCCAGGATTATTCTTAGTGCAACAAATTAAGCTTTGTATATTTTCATTATGCTTTACAACTCCATGTCCATCAATTCATACATGACAGCAAACATCTGAAACAATAGCCTCAATATTTATGCCCTTCCTGGTGATTTGATTTTGATTTGATTTATTATTGTCACATGTATTAACATACAGTGAAAAGTATTGTTTCTTGCGCGCTATACAGACAAAACATACAACTCATAGAGAAGGAAACAAGAGAGTGCAGAATGTAGTGTTACAGTCATAACTAGGGTGCAGAGAAAGATCAACTTAATGCAAGGTAAGTCCATTCAAAAGTCTGACAGCAGCAGGGAAGAAGCTGTTCTTGAGTCGGTTGGTACGTGACCTCAGACTTTTGTATCTTTTTCCTGATGGAAGAAGGTGGAAGAGAGGATGTCTAGGGTGCGTGGGGTCCTTAATTATGCTGGCTGCTTTGCCGAGGCAGCGGGAAGTGTTGACAGAGTCAATGGATGAGAGGCTGGTATGTGTGATGGATTGGGCTACATTCACGACCTTTTGTAGTTCCTTGCAGTCTTAGGCAGAGCAGGAGTCATACCAATCCGTGATACAATCAGAAAGAATGTTTTCTATGGTGCATCTGTAAAATTTGGTGAGAGTTATAGCTGACATGCCAAATTTCCTTAGTCTTCTGAGAAAGTAGAGGCGTTACTGGGCTTTCTTAACTATAGTGTCGGCATGGGGGGACCAGGACAGGTTGTTAGTGATCCGGATACCTAAAACTTGAAGCTCTCGACCCTTTCTACTTCGTCCCCATTGACGTAGACAGGGGCATGTTCCCCTTTACGCTTCCTGAAGTCAATGACAATCTCTTTCGTTTTGTTGACATTGAGGGAGAGATTATTGTTGCCACACCAGTTCCCCAGATTCTCTATCTCATTCCTGTACTCTGTCTCGTTATTGTTTGAGATCCGACCCATTACGGTGGTGTCGTCAGCAAACTTGAAAAAGGATCAAAGATGGGTGTGGGTTAAATTGTTACATATGTGAAATGCCATCTAGCTTGCTGCAGCCGTGTCCTTTGCCACTTCTGCGACTGCAAGTATCCTGTTGTGGAGAAGTGGGGCACTTCATTAACATATCTGTAACTGGCTTCCCAAAATGTAATCTGCAGTCTGATGTTAAAATTCACAGCTGCTTGCCTAGGTTTCCCAAGTGTCGAAAACTCAACAGTTAAAGAGAGGCAGAAGTTCGATTGTACAGGAGTGCTTTCACGGTGCCTCAAGGAAGCCTTCGGTCTATCCATATTAACATAAAAACATAAAAATAGAAGCAGCAGTAGGCCATTCGGCCCTTTGCGCCTGCTCCACCATTCAATTTGATCATGGCTGATCATCAAAATCAATACTCTGATCCCCTCTTCTCCCCTTGATATCCCTTGATCCCATTAGCCCCAAGAACTATATCTAATTTCTTCTTGAAATCACAGAGTGTTTTGGCCTCAACTACTTTCTGTGATAGTGAGTTCCACAGGTTCACCATTCTTGGGTGAAGAAATTTCTCCTCACCTCAGTCCTAAAAGGTTTACTCCTTATCCTCAAACTATGACCCCTAGTTTTGGACACCCTCACAATCGGGAACATTCTTTCTGAATCTACCCTGTCTAATTCTGTTACAATGTTTTAAGTTTCCATGAGATACCCTCTCACTCTTCTAAACTCCAATGAATACAATCCGAATACACGGTGGCACAGTGGTTAGCACTGCTGCCTCACAGTGCCAGGTGATTCAGGTTTAATTCCCGGTTTGGGTCACTGTCTACGTGGAGTCTGCACGTTCTCTCCGTGTCTGTGTGGGTTTCCTCCGGGTGCTCCGGTTTCCTCCCACAGTCTGAAAGACGTGCTGGTTAGGTGCATAGGTCATGCTAAATTCTCCCTCAGTGTAGCTGAACAGACGCTGGAGTGTGGCGACGAGGGGATTTTCACAGTAACTTCGCTGCAGTGTTAATGTAAGCCTACTTGTGACAAATAAATAAACTTTACTTTAAAACTTAGTCTCTCCTTATACAAAGAGTCCTGCCATCCCAGGAATCAGCCTGGTCATTGCTGCCCCTCTCGCCCCATCACCAGCCTCCTGCCCGCAGCCTGATTTCTTCTCTTCCTCTACCCCCTGTTGCGATGTATAATTGCCCACCATCCCTCCACATAGTTGCCGGGGATTGACCCCACAGACCTCTGGTTGGTGGGCCCTGCCTTCCTTCCCAGCTATTGGTCAATCTGCCGGGTGGGAAATGGATCCAAAAAATGAGATTTGGCAATGCCTTGAGTCCCTGGATATGCAGGGTTCTTTTGCATTTTTGGCCTCTCCCACACCGCCAAAAATTGGGCATATTATTTCCAAGGACTGTTAAGTTTATTCTTCTGGAATTACATTAGTGGATTTTTAAAAGTCTTATCAAAGAATCCTACATAATGTACAATAGATGGCAGCACTGTGCAAATTGTCTTCAGATTTGTTTGTGGCACATTTCAAGTGACCTGACAAGCTGTACATGGAAAGTTTCACTCTAATTCTGTTGACAAATTTGATTATCCACGTTGAACTGTGTTCCTTGTGAAGGTTAAAAGAGAATTATCAATTGATGCAATGCTCAATAAGAAAACAATTTAACTTAACTTCGATCTTTGCTGGGGTCGATCAGATAGATATTGTACGTTTCCACATCGGACATTCGACTTTGTCCCATATGTGAGAAACTTGGTAACAGATTACACTTCCACAATGTGGTTATCTCTGAGTCACTTGACTTATCCTCCAATAGCAGCTACAGTAACAATTGCATTGAGATCAGTTCTGGAATATCTGATTACAATCTTACCTTTAGAAATGATTCTTTCTCTGACTAAGCACTGGATATATATATGAATATATAGAGGCATTGGTGAGGCCACACCTGGAGTTTTGTGCACAGTTTTGGTCCCCTTATTTGAGGAAAGATGCAGTGGCATTGGAGGCAGTTCAGAGGAGGTTCACCAGATTGATTCCAGAGATGAGGGGTTTGTCATACGAAGAAGATTGAACAGTTTAGGCCTGTACTCTCTGGAATTTAGAAGAATGAGGAGAGATCAAATTGAGGTATACAAGATGATAAAAGGTATGGACAAAGTAGACGTGGAGTGGATGCTTCCCCTTGTGGGGCATTCTAGGATGAGAGGTCATAGTCTTAGGATAAGAGGTAGCAAATTTTAAAGAGAGTTGAGGAGAAACTACTTCTCCCAAAGAGTTGTGAGTCTGTGGAATTTGCTACCGCAAAGTGTGGTGGATTCTGGGAAGGTGAGTAAATTTAAGGAGGAGTTAGACAGATTTTTAATTGGTAATGGGTTGAAGGGTTATGGGGAAAAGGCTGGAAAATGGCATGAGGAACATATCTGCCATGATCGATATGTTGACAGTTATGGTCCAATACAAAAGGTTAAAGAACATTTGACGGCACAGTGGCACAGTGGTTAGCACTGCTGCCTCACAGTGCCAGGCACCTGGGTTCGATTCCTGACTTCTGAACGGAGTCTGCACTTTCTCCCCATGTCTGCGTGGGTTTCCTCTGGGTGCCCTGGCTTCTACCCACAGTCCAAAAGATGTGCTGGTTAGGTGCATTGACCATGCTAAATTATCCCTCAGTGTACCTGAACAGGCACCGGAGTGTGGCAACTAGGGGATTTTCACAGTAACTTCATTGCAATGTTAATGAAAGCCACCTTGTGACACTAATAAATAAACTTTAAAACTAAATCACCTTCAGCAGCCCTTACTGTGCAATCAAGGCAGTAGAAAGTCAACCTAGGGAACCTATTTTGAAAAACCCTTTTAGCAATGCTTTAATTCTTGGGAACCTGCACTACACCAATAGTTTAAGTTTAAGAGTTTAAGAGCCATGGGGTTATGCTGCAACTGTACAGGACCTTGGTGAGACCACATTTGGAATATTGTGTGCAGTTCTGGTCACCTCACTATAAGAAGGATGTGGAAGCGCTGGAAAGAGTGCAGAGGAGATTTACCAGGATGCTGCCTGGTTTGGAGGGTAGGTCTTATGAGGAAAGGTTGAGGGAGCTAGGGCTGTTCTCTCTGGAGCGGAGGAGGCTGAGGGGAGACTTAATAGAGGTTTATAAAATGATGAAGGGGATAGATAGAGTGAACGTTCAAAGACTATTTCCTCGGGTGGATGGAGCTATTACAAGAGGGCATAACTATAGGGTTCGTGGTGGGAGATATAGGAAGGATATCAGAGGTAGGTTCTTTACGCAGAGAGTGGTTGGGGTGTGGAATGGACTGCCTGCAGTGATAATGGAGTCAGACACTTTAGGAACATTTAAGCGGTTATTGGATAGGCACATGGAGCACACCAGGATGATAGGGAGTGGGATAGGTTGATCTTGGTTTCAGATAAAGCTCGGCACAACATCGTGGGCCAAAGGGCCTGTTCTGTGCTGTACTGTTCTATGTTCTATGTTCTCTGTTCTAAGTTGCAGTGCTTGGAAATGAACGCAGTACTCCAGGTACAGTCTAACCAGAGCTTAATATAACTGGAACATAGCTTCCACACTCTTCAATTTCCTCAAAATAAAGGTGAACATTTTATTAGCCTCTTTAAGGCTTCATTGACTTGATCTCTGTTTGAGGGGGAAGTTGAAGTTTGCCCCTTTGTGTCCATCCATTACAATGCAATAATTGATGATGATACCAAAATAATGTGGATAAGAATGGATAACCTTATTGAGAGGGTTAGAGGGAGCAATCTGTCTCTCATATATCCTTCGTGCATTTTGGAGCTGGAATATTCACCCTGAATAAAAGGCCAGGTTTTGATCATGTGTTCCCATAGATTCATCATCTACGTCGAAACTGCATGAGATGCTAAATGGAAGGTAGAAAATCTGACAAAAATCAATTGAAACAACTTACGTGGGTTCTCCCGAGTCTTACAATGCTTTCCAAATGGAAAGGGGCCTCAAACCCTCCCCCAAATTCTTCATGGAATATGTTCCCACAGGCATCATGAATGAAAATATTAGAGGTTAAAGGAGTATGTATCTTATACTCAGTGTATCACTTGAGTGTCAAGTTTAAAATAATCAGAAAGCAATTGCTAAAATTGGTACAATATTGGCATAATATTCCAGCTTTGTATTTGAGCTGAGCTGAGCTTACTGGGATGTACCATAAATACAAGCAGATATTGAGCTTAAATTCCCAATCATGTTAAATTAATCGCTAGAAAATTGTATGCAGTGTGCACTCAAATTTTTAGATGCGCTAGCAAAGAACAAGACTTGTTACAAATAGTGTCAAGTTAGAAACTTTCCCTCGCTGACTACTCTCGCCAACACCAAACATCCTTCCAAATAATTGGACACCATTTCATTTGATCTAGCGAGCTATTTTTTTTAATATCATAGTCATCTCTTCAGATTGATAACTTAATACATAGGAGCATAAAATCATTTGGGAATCAATTGCCTTGACCAAAGATGAAAAAGAGTGTGGATGCAACATGCTCATCTAATTAAGGTGTTATTAATTTTCCTGCCTTATATTCCTGTTCTTTGGTAGGGTCATGGAAGGTGGTGAAATCTTTTGCCAGTGATCTCCTCAGATCAAAGTGTTTGAGGGAACCAGGCACCAAGACTAAATGTTAGTTTGCTTAACACAGGCTGTCACAAAGTTATGTCCCTTTATTCCTGAAAATATTAATTTTCAAATTTCAATTGATGTGACATTTTGTAATTTGAACTGAGACAAAGCAAGCTGCCTGAATGCAAGGCCACGTTCCAAGGTGAAGGCGAGAAACAAACAAATCGCCCTTAGGGAAATGTGAAGAGAGAGACATTTCCTATAGCCCAGACACCAATTGAAACTTGTAACTGTTGAGGGAAGAGACATTAACAAAGTACTGGACATTGAAACAGTGGTCGCCACAGACAGACACCCAAAACCTCATGAAAATACACAATAGGTGGAGTATTTCAAGGCAAGGCTGTCCAGCCACTGGAGAGAGATTTCAAATGACACAGAACCTATCAGTCTTCAGCAGAGGAACCTGGCTGAGGGCTGTTCTGGATCCCTCTCTCTATTTTACAATAATCATGTCACCCTGTTCAAGAGACCAACTCTGCCAGAAACCTACCAACGATTTGAGATCTTGTAACAATTGCAATAGCTCCCATACCTGCCCTCATCCAAGTAACCACCTTTCCTAAATCATCCACAATCTTTAAAAAACCACACCTCAAGGACAATCAAAGGACACTTAGCTATATCATATAATCCCTACAGTGCAGAAGGAGCCATTCAGCCCATCAAGCCTGCATTGGCAACAATTCCTTATTCCCTTAACCCCATTTATTTACTCTGACCCTAGTCCCCCTGACACAAAGGGGCAATTTACCATGGCCAAACCATCTGATCTGCACATCTTTGGGCTGTGGGAGGAAACAGGAGCACACAGAGGAAACCCACGCAGACACGGGGAGAGCGTGTAAACTCCAGTCACCCAAGGCCGGAATTGAACTTGGATCCCTGGTGCTGTGAGGCAGCAGTACTAACCATTGTGTCACCATGCCGCTGCATGTTCTTTAACCTTTTTTATTGGACCATAACTTCTCTTAGTTCTGAGCATGCCTGTGTGTATATGAGCATGTGTCCCAATGACTGCATGCGGTCAATGCAGTGGTTAATGCATTTGCTCTTTCTGTGACTCAAGAAAACCTTGTTTGATTGGCCCCTCTTCGCTGAAAGTTTAAATAGTTAAATACATTCTGATTTGGGAAAGGCATTTCCTTGTGAAAAAGGACCTAAAACCTTTGTTGTGACCAACCTATGATGTTGAACAGAGGGGAGCCAGTTCATGGGCGGCACGGTAGCACAGTGGTTAGCACTGCTGCTTCACAGCTCCAGGGACCTGGGTTCGATTCCTGGCTTGGGTCACAGTCTGTGTGGAGTTTGCACATTCTCCTCGTGTCTGCGTGGGTTTCCTCCGGGTGCTCCGGTTTCCTCCCACAGTCCAAAGATGTGCGGGTTAGGTTGATTGGCCATGCTAAAATTGCCCTTAGTGTCCTGGGATGCATAGGTTAGAGGGATTAGTGGGTAAATATATGGGGGTAGGGCCTGGGTGGGATTGTGGTCGGTGTAGACTCGATGGGCCGAATGGCCTCTTTCTGTGCTGTAGGGATTCTAAGATTCTAAGATTCTAAGATGCTTTCTCACCTAGTTGTAACAAGGTATTGGTTTAATTTGAGACTTGGAATATCATTAGGCTGTGATACTCCAAAAGCTGCCAGAAAGCTCTGAGGCAATTCTACAGATGTACGACTCTTAGCCCCATTTCTACACTGTTTGTAGATGCAAGGCGTGCCAAGAGATCTGTCTGCACTCGGGTGCAATTTGGATGTGCTAATGGCCTATTGGATGTGTTAATGGCCTATTGTGGCCATCTACAAATTTGGATGTAACTCAGGTTGGATAGGTTAAGCATATTTCAGGTTTGCAGTGTTAGTCCCAGCATCATAGATGTCATAAAAACTGGCCCAAGCTCTTTTAAAATACATAAGCTCATTTCAAAAGTATTTGGATAGCTATGACTACAATCTGTACTAGGGCTACTATTCTCCAGATATATTCTCTTGTACTTTCACGGGACAAATATTAATATAGCCACCAGAAATGTTATTACCTTTAATTTTATGGGTGGCATGGTGGCACAGTGGTTAGCACTGCCACCTCACAGCGTCAAGGACCTGGGTTCGATTCCTGGCTTGGGTTTACTGTCTGTGTGGAGTTTGCATGTTCTCCCCGTGTCTGCATGGGTTTCCTTTGGGTGCTCTGGTTTCCTCCCACAGTCCGAAGGACGTGCTGGCTGGGTGCATTGGCCATGCTAAATTCTCCCTCAGTGTACCCAAACAGTGTGGTGACTACGGGATTTTCACAGTAACTTCATTGCAGTGTTAATATAAGTCTACTTGTGACACTAAACTTGTATTTTATACAGTATAGGCTGTTAAATTATGCATTAAGCAATAAAATATCCCAATTCTTTAGGTTAGAATCCACAGGAAATATTCCACATGAATGGTGATGGTGATTCATCTTATTAACATTCAGTGAAATTCAGATACCCTAAAATATACCTCAGTTAATTCTGACCAAAGGGATCTCATTTGCCTCTGATACTGAGGCAAATGGTGAATACCAATGCTCCCAAAATCAAAAGGATCTCGACAAGCTCAATGAATGGGCAGAGAAATGGTTAATACAGTGTAATTCTGTGAAATATAGTGAAGGTTAATGTGGATCCCTGTTATGGACAGGGATGAGAGAACTGAAATCCCAATTCCCTTGCTTTACCATCAATTATCAGAGTGTTTTTGAAAAGGAATATGTGTGTGTTTCTCAGCCCTGGAGTGTGAGGGTCAATTGGAATAACCAGCAGCAAGCTTTTGTGAGTTTAAATGAATAGGATTATTTATTCACACAAACCCTACAAAAGTCTAAAATGACGTCATTTGCTCACACATTCTCAAGAGAAAAAAAATACAGTTAAAGAGGACAGTGTACTTTTACCAATTCTAAAGAAACATCTCAAAATTCATGTGTTCAGTTTGTCTTAGGAAAAATCATGCATTGCAGGCCTGATGAAGAATGTGCTTCACTCCAGAAGGGTAGTCTAGGTGGATTCCAGAGCCTGAGTCCTATGTTGCAGGGTTCCCTCAAAGAGATGGATTTTCACTAGGTCATGAAGTTAGGTATTGTAGTCTTCATACCTGGACTTGGAACAGGCTGGGAGAATTTTAAATTATTGTAGTCTGCAGGTCTTAAGCCGGAGTAGATATTACTCACCTATCTGCTGCCAGCTCTGCAGTTGTTCTTCACAGATGGTCTTTTAGAATGAAAGGGGCAGCCCAAAACATGGCTGCCTCACCATGTGACCCCTTATAGTTCTCTTCCAAATATGGTGTTGACTTTACTGTGAATAACCGTAACCTTGACTATTGTTTCCAGTCATCCACTCAGGGGGCTGGAGACCATTATTGTTTCTGTTTCTGAAACGAGCCATTCAAGACAGGAAGGCTGTCCTGGATGGTGTCAGGGTATGGGTATTGACACTTTCTACTCTGAAACTCAGTGACAATGCCAGCTCCCTTTACATGGCATTAGGGACTTTTTGAAGCCCAGTTGTCTTTTAAAAGTTATCAATGGGAAATGCCTCCAATGGGCATGATAGTGTTAAATGGGATGTATTTAATATAGCAGAGTAGATTTTAGTTTATTGTCAGGTAGGTGCAATGGATAATTTTGTGATTTTTGTTCCTTTTCAAGAACGTCTTCCATTGGATGATCTGGCACAGACAGCTGGAAAAGGATCGACACATCTAGGAAAAGGAGAAGAATTATTCCCAATTTTCATGAGACGAGTCTCCAAATGTTTCTTGAGGGAATTGAGCAAAGGAGAGAAAGAAAATTGTGTTTGGATGGGAGAAAACTTTAAAAAGTCCCTTGTGCCATGTGGAGGGAGGTGGCGCTGTCACTGAGTGCCAACTCTGTCATCCGCACAACAGCAGTCCTGTATGATAAAGAGTTCAATGATCTGGCCAGAGAAAATAAGGTGGCAACACACCTGTTCTCTGTTTTCTTCCAGTGGGTACCCTGTGCACCTACACACTTCGTCTGCTAAAATACAATGAATACTTCACATTGCCCTCCATTTAAGAAGGGTATCAGCTCACTTTGTGTTATCATTTTCATTAACAGTATTTACTTTTGTGCAAAACCTTAAAGCCTATTTCTCCCCCTTACTTAGATCAGCTGTCTGTGGCACCTGAGAAACAATTGTCCACTGCCATCCTTCACCTAATTGACTCAATCCTGTCACAATCAGTTGTGCTCTGGCCTCATCAGTAGTGGTCACTAAGATGTCTTTTTAAAAATTACTCATTCATGGGACATGGACGTCGCTGGCTGGCCAGCATTTATTGCCCATCCCTAGTTGCCCGAGGGCACCTAAGAATCAACTACATTGCTGTGGCTCTGAAGTCACATGTAGGCCAGACTGGGTAAGGATGGCAGATCTCCTTCCTTTAAAGGATATTAGTGAACCAGATGGGTTTTTCCGACAATCAGCAATGGTTTCATAGCCGTCAGTAGATTCTTAATTCCAGATATTTTTTATTGAATTCAAATTCCACCATCTGCCATGGTGGGATTTGATCCCGGGTCCCCTAATATTAGCTGAGTTTCTGGATTAATAATCTAGTGATAATACCACTAAACCATCGCCTCCCACCCTTCTGAGTGATGATCATTGTGATGCTCTCCCAATGGGGTTCTACCTCACAATTATCTAGGTCCAAAGTTCAGGAATGTTCAAATCCTGGTCTTTTTGGGTGGTATAATTGTGCCAGATTCAGCAGCAAAAACCATGAAGACCACATGACCAGGAGTATAAGGCAAGGCACCAACCGACCTGCATAGGCACCACAAACTGCCTGATAAGGCCACAGTAATGTTCTCTCTCACCACTCAGGTTGATGAATATGTTGCTGCTGATATCATAGAATAGAATCCCAACTGTGCAGAAGGAGGCCACTTGGCCCATCGAGTTTGCACTGACTCTCCAACAGAACATCGCACCCACTCCCTGCCCAACCCCGTATTTCCTCCTAACCTACACATCTTGGGTCACTAAAGGGCAATTTATTATGGCCAATCCACCTAACCCGCACATCTTTGGACTGTGGGAGGAAATTGCGGTACCCGGAGGAAACCCACGCAGACACAGGGAGAATGTGTAAACTCCGCGTAGACAGTGACCCAAGGCCGGAATTGAACCCAGGTATCTGGCGCTGTGAGGCAGCAGTGCTAACCACTGTGCCACCATGCCACCCATATGCCACTGTGCCACCCACTCCACTTTGAGTGGAGTCATTAGTCACAGAAACAGGAACTATGACCTGTCATTATCCATTGACGGACTCTTCTTGTTTGAACAGCTGAGAAAGCATCAAATTCTAAAGGATGAACTTAAAGGACAGGTTCCAGCAAACTCCTTTACATGTTGTCATGCACGATCTGCACATTCGGCAAGTGGAAGTCCCCCTGCTGAAGAAGTTGAAGAGGTTTCTGAGGGAGCTCGTACTGCCATCTGGATGCCATCTATTTGCATCCTGCACTTTGGAACAGTAGATTTACTCTGCCACTGCTGCCTTACCGTGATACCAGACTAGATGATTCTCCAATCCTCTCATGAAAATTGTGTGAGTCGCTGGAGATGGAGACTGGAGACCTTGCTGAAGACTGGAGACCCCATACATATCTGCATGTTGATATTGCACAATGGTTGACATTACATAGATGTCCGTGGTTGTCTCAAATGACACTGTGCCATAAATGTTTCATGAAGGGGCAGTGCAAGCAGATGACTGTGACTGTGGCTCATCATGCTGCAGGTAGCTGTCTATCCTATTGACTGGTAGATGAATCAAAGTCTCTGAATGCACATCTCCTTCCTGCGCTCCTCATTGGGTCTGCGTTGCCAGAAATGCTTGAAGGGTCGTATCTAGTTGGGTACATCAAATATGGCAATACTTGTCTTTACTCACACAGTGTCACAGTGGTGAGCGCTGCTGCCTCACAGCGCCAAGGACTCGGGCCCGATTCCTGGCTTGGGTCACTGTCTGTGTGGAGTTTGCACATTCTCCCTGTGTCTGCGTGGGTTTCCTCCAGTTTCCTCCCACAGTCCAAAGATGTGCGGGTTAGGTGGATTGGCCATGCTAAATTGCCCTGTCATGTCGGGGGACGAACTAGGGTAAATGCATGGGGGTTATGGGGATGGGGCCTGGGTGGGATTGTGGTCGGTGCAGACTCAATGGGCCGAATGGCCTCCTTCTGCACTGTAGGGATTCTATGATTCCACTCGATCCCAGCTGATCTTCGTACAAGCCCATGACGGACAGAGGTATCCCTAATAAGCTGCCATACCTGCACTTAGTAAGTCCTCACTGTGGGTGGGGGAGGAGGCCCAATGTCTCCTGGGTGGTCTCACCACTCACACATACAATCAGAACCAAATTCGTGGGCTGTCTAGACTGAAACGCTCCAAGAAGTCATTCTTGGCCGCAATAATTGCTGCTCAAACTTTCAGCAGTTTTTAGATTTACCTGCTTCAATTGACCCTGTCAACAGCTGTGCCTTATGGTTCTCATTTTAACCTACTTCTTGTGCATTGCGTGCACCGAGCTAGGAAATCAGGGGCTGCCCTGCCACTGCTCCTCATTATAACACATGCTAATTATGTGCTGCGGATCGATGGCTGGATCACAGGAAGGGCCAAAAACCATATGAACATTCAGGAGGATCAACCTGGGTGGGGGGTGCGGGGTTGGGGGTGGTGGGGGGGGGGGTTGCAAAATCAGCAACACCAACCTCTGCGACAATTTCCTGTCCATAAACGGTACTTGCCCTGATTGTTTTACTGAAGAAATGCTGAAAACAGTGTGGAACAGCCAGGCTAATACCTGTACCCTTTACTGACACGGAATTTTATAGCTAAACTGTTTCATTGATGAGATTCCTGATATCCATTTCTCTGAGTTATTTTGAAATAGGCAAACTCTCCATGAGACACTGCCTCACTGGTGCATTAAAGGGGGAAAAAAATGTTCGAGGTTGTTTTATTATTTGTCGATTTGGGGTTATTATGCTGCCAGAGACTTGGCTCCAGTTCAGGTGGTCCTATTTCCATATTCATGAATGCTCTCTTCAGCTTTCCCTCTCCACGCACATACAGACACACACTCCTGACTCATGGAATTCTGGCAACGAAGGCAGAAAGAAAGGCCAAACCTACATTACTACAGCGCCTTTCACAAACCCCGGACGTCCCAAAGTGCTACACAGTCAATGAAGTACTTTTGAAATATAGGCACTTTTGTAAATGTAGTGAATGTTGGCAGCCAATGTGTCCACACTAATCTCCCACAAACCCCAATGGGATAAATAGCCAGATAATCTGTTTTTTTTAGTGATGTTGATTGAAGGATCAATGTTGGCCAGGACACTGGGAAAATTTCCCTGTTCTTCTTCAAATCACGCCATGGCAGATCTTACATCCACCCAAAAGATGACAGAGACTCAGTTGAACATTGCGTCTGACAGATGGCACCTCTGACAACTCCTTCCACGCTACATTGAAGTGTCACCTTGGATTATGTGATTGAGTCTCTGGAGTGCCCACAGCCTTCTGACTCGGAGCAAGTGCTACCACTGAGCCAAGGCTAGAGTCGTAGAGTCATAGAGGTTTACAGCATGGAAACAGGCCCTTCGACCCAACTTGTCCATGCCGCCCTTTTTGTTAAAACCCCCAAGCTAGTCCCAATTGCCCACGTTTGGTCCATATCCCTCTATAGCCATCTTATTCATGTAACTGTCTAAATGCTTTTTAAAAGACGTGGGCTAATACCCCATTTTCAAGCATCAATATATTGAATAAATTTTACATTTAAGCATTAGGCAAATTTGGTGATCACTCATCAAATTTGGCGATACTCCCAACTTATGGCTGAGTTATCCTAATATCTATCTGTCAATTTGAATGCCAATGTATAGAGATCATTGAAATAAAATTTCTCAGACCTGTCTTGTTTGGCTTATCTGTTTTGCAGAATGATGGATAATCAAACCTTGCCCTGCATATTTTGTAGAATTATTTTTTCTGCTACATATGTTACATCCAATGGAGAATTGCTTTCCAAAATTCCTTTGACCGTGACCAGGTCTGTCGTGGACATTGAGAGAAAATGAGACCAAGCTGCTCACTTTCACAGATCTCATCGTTTCAGCTATCAAAATTTCAAATTCAACTTTTAAGATGCTCAATTTCAATAACTTATTTTTCTGGGACGTTCTATGACTTTGGTGACTCCATAGAATCATGGGCTGCGAAACTCCCAAAAAAGTTCTAAGTGCTGAATTTGCAGGAAAATTGATGTAAATCACGATTGTTTTTTCAGTGGGAATTCACACTAGAATCTCCCACACTCTATGCAACGCACAGGTCACAATGGTGAATGTCATTAAATTTCCGAGGGTGGGGCCTATTCCCACCAGGAGGCTGAAACCAGGGGGCCAGCTCGAGAGTTGGCCAGCTCAGGGGGTCCCGGGTGCTGCCCCCCCCCAGCTCCCCCTCCCCCCCCCCCCGACGGTCTGTTCGTGGCCCCCCATCCATTCATGGGCTAGCCCCAACCACCCCTGTCCCGGAGCACCCTGATCTCCAGCACCCCCCCCCCCCCCCCCCCCCCCCGGAATGACAATCCCCCGGCAGACCCTCCTTCTTGGCAGACCCTCTCCCCCTGCTGACCACATGCCCCCAGCCCACCCCGATCACTGGCCTTCCCCCAGTCCCGAGCAATCCCCATGCAGCGTGGCAGCGGGACCCCCCACCCCCACTGTTTGCCCCTAGGCCCCGCCCCCTTGGCACTGCCCCTTGCCCAGTGGACAGTGCCAAGATGCCCCCTGGCTAGGGCACTTTTCCCCTTGGGCAGTGCCAGGGGGCACAGACTGGCACTGCTGGGGTGCCCATGTCCAGGGCGCAATACCCCCAACCGTCCAACCCCCTGAGGGGCCCTGATTGCCCCCCTTCACTCCAGCAGGGTATTCCAGCTAGTTCTCTGAAAGTGGGGAGCTAGTCTGAATGCCACTGGAGTGAAATACTCCTGATGGGAGTTGCTAGCGGGCCTGGAGAATTCAGTCCCGGGCCCACGAATCACATTAAAAAGACATGTAATATATATTAAAACAACTTACCTGGTGTTCCTGCCAGCTTTTGGCGCTGGATATCTGGTGCCGGGAGATGCGCGCGTGGCGGGAACACGTGCAAATCCCGTGAATTGGCCAACACGCAATTCTCCCGGCCCGCCACGCTAAAAATGTAGCGCGATGGGATGGGAGTATCACCCCCATAGAGGCCGTTTGGCCCATCAAGTCTGCACTGAATCTCTGAAAGAGAACTCTACCCGGGCCCTCCCTACCACCCTATCCCCGTAACCTCACGCATTTACTATGGCTAATCCCCCTAACCTACACAGCCTGGGACACTAAGGGGCAATTTAGCATGACCAATCCACCTAAACTGCATATCTTTGGACTGTGGGAGGAAACCCGAGCACCTGGAGGAAACCCACGCAGACACGGGGGGAACGTGCAAACTCCACACAGCGACCCAAGGCTGGAATCAAAATTGTTGGACGTAGGCAATGGGCCAATCAATATCTGAAAAGGGAAAATAAATGTTAATCCAGTATTTTGAATATAAGCATAAGTAAGATCTTCAGTGTTTAAGGGATATGAAAATGGCAAAGGGATACCAATTAACGGAATTTGGGTAGTGCGTCTGTGGTATAATTAAAGAAAACTAATTAGATCTTGAGTTGCATGGCCAGACAGATAAAGTGCCAATCCCATGGGGTGATAATGGCCTTTTTTAAATGCCACTTGCCCCTCTAAAGGATAGGAGAGTGTCAGGAAGGTATTTAAAATATTAGGATTAAGCACACAAATTAACCCAACCTCAATCCTGTTCAATTTTTAAAAAATTAAAACGTGGTCATGAGTATCCCACAAAAGGCAGGTGGGAATCTCATTAACATTCAAAATTCTTGGCCAACATTACCACCAGTTACTTAAACGTAAGTGCTTGTCATGGGGGTCACCAGTGCACAGGGATCCCTGCTAGCAGATTAAGGTAGAAGGAGTTAACTTTTAAGGAAGTGACAAGCCCTGCTCCTTTTTGGATCTCTTTGGCTTCCCCCTGCCCCAAGTATGTTCCGGGATTTACACCTTACTCTCCCTCCCACCAACTCTGATGCTGATCCAGAGTCTATAGCCTCTCTACTGACTGTTGGGTAAAGTCCGCACAGGTCTCTCTGTCTATTGCCTCCTGCTGCTGCATACTTCTCCTAACCACAGACCAGGAGTCAATCTGGCTGGCTGTCAGGTAGGAGTCGGCCTAAAATTATTCCATTGAAATGCTGTCATTAAAGTCGAGCTTTTGCAACAACTATCTGTCATTCCACACTCCCTCTCAGTATCAGGCAAATGCGGCTGCACATGGCACTGATGTTTAAAGTTTATTTATTAGTGTTACAAGTCGGCTTACATTCACATGGCAATGAAGTTACTGTGAAAATCCCCTAGTTGCCACACTCCGGCACCTGTTCGGGTGCACTGAGGGACAATTTAGCATGGCCAATCCACCGAACCAGCACGTCTTTTGGACTGTGGGAGGAAACCTGAGTGCTCGGAGGAAACCTAACCAAACACAGAAAGAACGTGCAGACTCCACACAGACAGTGACCCAAGCCAGGAATCGAATCCGGGTCCCTGACGCTGTGAGACAGCAGTACTAACCACTGTGTCACCATGCCACCAGCTGTACTGATTTTAAATTATATACAGATTGTTGTCTCTGTACTACAGCAAGCATATCCAGGCAGTTAAAATGATAGCTGCCTTGAGGCATTGGAATCAGTAGCTTTTGCAACTCCTCAGATACTGAGGCAGTCTGTTGTGCAACACGATATTCAAGCTGGGTTGATATGTGGCAAATAATATTTGCACCACGCAAGTGCCAGGCAATAATCATCTCCAATGAAAGAATCTAACCGTCTTCCCTTCACATTCAAGGGCATTACCATTGCTGTGTCCCCAGCTATCACCATCCTGCGGTTGCCATTAACCAGGAACTGAAATGGACCAGCCATATAAATACTGTGGCTACAAGAGCAGGTCTGAGGCTAGGAATCCTGCACCGAGTAACTCAGCTCCTGACTGTGCTGGGACTTTTGCTGTTTGTAAGTGCTGGGACATTTGTTGTTTGTAATACATATAAATGATTTGGAGGAAAATTGATTAGTAAGTTTGCGGATGACACAAAGGTTGGTGGATTTGTGGATAGTAATAAAGACCATCAGAGGACACAGCAGGATATGGATCGGTTGGAGTCTTGGGCGGAGAGATGGCAATTGGTGTTTAAGAAACATAGAAAGAAACATAGAAAAACTACTGCACAAAACAGGCCCTTCGGCCCCACAAGTTGTGCCGAACATATCCCTACCTTCTAGGCTACCTATAACCCTCCATCCTATTAAGTCCCATGTACTCATGTTTACTCCGGACAAATGCGAGGTAATGCATTTTGGAAGGTCTAATACAGATAGGAAATATACAGTCAATGGCAGAACCCTTAAGATTATTGATAGGCAGAGGGATTTGAGTGTACAGGTACACAGGTCACTGAAAGTGGCAACGCAGGTGGAGAAGGTAGTCAAGAAGGCATACGGCATGCTTGCCTTCATTGGCTGGGGCATTGAATTTAAAAATTGGCAAGTCATGTTGCAGCTTTATAGAACCTTAGTTAGGCCGCACTTGGAATATAATGTTCAATTCTGGTCACCACACTACCAGAAAGATGTGGAAGCTTTGGAGAGTGTACAGAGAAGATTTACTAGGATGTTGCCTGGTATTAGCTGTGAGGAGAGGTTGGAGAAACTTGGTTTGTTCTCACTGGAGCGATGGGGGTTGAGGGGCAACCTGATAGAAGTCTACAAGATTATGAGAGGCATCGACAGAGTGGATAGTCAGAAGCTTTTTCCATTGGTGGAAAAGTCAATTACTAGGGGGCATAGGTTTAAGGTGCGAGGGGCAAGGTTTAAAGGAGATGCACAAGGCAAGTTTTTTTTACACAGAGGGTGCCTGGAACTTGCTGCCAGGGGATGTAGTGGAAGCGATAGTGAGTTTTAAGGGGTGTCTGAGCAAATACATGAATAGGATGGGAATAGAGCGATATGGTCCGCAGAAGGGTAGGGGGTTTTAGTTCAGTTGGGCAGCATGGTCGGTGCGGGCTTGGAGGGCCAAAGGATCTGTTTCTGTTGTAATTTTCTTTGTTCTTTATTCTTTTGTTCTCCCCAAAACCTGTCCACAGTTTATAAGGCACAAGACAGGACTGTTCCTTTATCTTATGGTCTTATTAAACTTGACAGCATCCAGGACAAAACAGCACATTTGATCATCTCCAAGATACACTGCAGGAACTCACCAACTTGACACAACCTTCCAAACCCAAAACATCTATCACATAGAAGGACAAGGGCAGCAGACAGACTGGAACACCACCATCTGCAAGCTCCCCTCTAAGCTGTACACAATGCTAAACTGGAATTGTATCACAATTCCTTCATGTCGTTGGATCAACTCCCTTCCTAATGGCGCTAGACTGTAGCATTTCATGAAGGTGGATCAGCAGCACCTGCTTAAGGGAAATTAGTATTGGGTAACAAATGTTGGCCTAGCCAGCGACAGCCATATTCCGTGAAAGAAAAACTGTGAGGAGAATTTGAAGGGTATGGGATTCACTCTGAAGAAGAGAAAGTTTGTACTCAAATATTTAAGATTTGTTTGAGATTGATAAGTTACATTCCAATTATATCATAGAATTCCTACAGTGCAGAAGGAGGCCATTCGGCCCATCAAGTCTGTACCAACAACAATCCCACCCCAAGCCCTATCCCCACAATCCTACACATTTGCGCCACTAATCCTTCTAACCTACCTGGGACATTATGGGGAATTTAGCATGACCAATCGACCTAACCCGCGCATCTTTGGACTGTGGGAGGAAACAGGAGCACTCGGAGAAACCCCACGCAGACATGGGGAAAACGTGCAAACTTCACACACCAAGCCAGGAATTGAACCCAGGTCCCTGGAGCTGTAAGGCAGCAGTGTTAACCACTGTGCCACCGTGCCGCCCAGATTCTTTTAAACACTAAAAGTAGAAACATAGAAACATAGAAACTCTACAGTGCAGAAGGAGGCCATTCGGCCCATCGAGTCTGCACCGACCACAATCCCACCCAGGCCCTATTCCCACAAGAAGTCTTGAGCTCAAGCCTAGAAGGGGCTAGGAACACACACAGCTTAAATCAGGGCTTTCAAACTGTGGGTCACAACCCCCACGAGAATTTGGGTCATGGGCTCTGATGCAACAAGAGCTGCCGTGGAACTTGGCCTGATTTTTGAGAACTGTGAGAATCTTTTGAATGCTAAATTATTTTTGTTGGTGGTTGTGGCTTAATGGACTGCTCTTCGAGGCCCCATTGCTGCTACAGAAAAAGCCTGTAGAATGGTAGAAAGTCTATTCCTTCAATAATCAGGATCATCTTGCATTAATAATCAAGATTCTATTACATTCATGTCATTTTCCAGTTATGTCAATAATCATAATGCTATAAGATTAATAATCAAGATGTTATTACATTAATAATCAGCATCTAAATACATTAATAATCCATTAATAATGCCACACCTCATTCCACAGCTGAAGCATGCCAACTGCCAAACCTCCCACGCCCCACTCAATGGGCAGGATGTTTTGGCCTTGCTCATTACGAAACCATAAAATCCCGCCCGAGGTCAGTGGAACTTCCCATGTTCCACGCCTCGCTCGCTCTGATTCCTGTGGCGCATGGGGTGGTAAAATTCCAGCCAATATCTCTTGTACTCCCCCAAATATTCACTCTGGTGTCACACAAAGTCTGAGGCATTAAATTGCGGTCCATTTGGAAAAGGTTTTGGAAGCATTGGATTAGATTTTACCTTAGATTTTACTCAGAAGGTGGGGAAATATGAGGATTGCCCTGTGGGAAAGTGGATGTTGATATTGTGGTAAAATTAGATATAGTCTTAGGGCAGGATTTTCCAGCCCTTTCCGCTGGTGGGATTGTCTGATCCTGCCAACAACGACCCCCCTCCGTTGTGGGTTCCCCGGCAACGAGAAGCCCCATTGGCAGCAACAGGACTGGAAGATCCTGCACCTGGCCAATGACTGACCGCCTCCACCACCTCAATACATGCCGTGAGTGCCCCGCCCATAGTCATTATAGTACAGGAGGAGGAGGCCATTCAGCCCATTGAATACATGCCTTCCCTCTGCACACCAATCCAGTCAGTCCCATTCTCCTATTCTATCTCTGTAGCCCTGCAAGTTTATTTCCCTCAATTTCCCATTCAATTTCCTCTTGCGATCATTGAAAGAATCAAAGATATTTGAATGAGTGGGCAATTGAAGAGTAGTAGTTTTTATTTGCTGAACAGCCAGATGGATTGCAGAGTCCTTTCAAGTCCTGTACCTTCCTATGCTCCTATTAATAGCCTGTCAGCATAATTAGCTTAAAATTATCTAACCTGATCATAAATCAGGGTTGTTGCTCGGCTGATGAGGGCTAAGCCATTGATGTGCTGAAGGTATCATTTGAGGACAGTGTTTGCTTTAAGAGGCAGCGCCAATGAGTTATCTCTGCTAACCAGTACCTGGATACTGGCAGCATTCTGAACATTAGCCAAGAGCCAACTATCGTGTCAGCTCTTTGCCAACATTAAAAATTTAAAGGTGGTCCAACAATTCTGTTGACATTTAACAGATGACAACTATTTGTAGAAAGGAAGTAACCAATGGAAAATTCATCATTACATGAAGCATAAATAAAACAACCCTGGGGCCACGTTGAATAAATAAAAGAGCCTCCTTGCGTGAACTGACTCATACAGTTCATGAGTGTCTTTGCCACAGATCTATTAGGAACTCATGTTTTCATATGGGTCTATGAAGGTATCCTTTATTTTCATTGAGGACTGGTGTTTTACAGAAATTAAAGTGCTTCGAGACTGACTGTGTTATATTGGTCGTAGCCATGAGTGGTTCATTTTTACTAAACTCCCAGTCCTGGCCTGCGTTCTGCTTGTGCAACATCTTTGAGTTTTAAATACCTCACAGACCTTTCAAGAGTGAACGTTTCAGTCATTTTATGTGGATTTATTGGTATGGGTGCAGAGGAATATCTGTGACTGTGCAACTCTTTCCTCATGCCAATGTTCCCATCAACTTGTTCGAAGGGAAGGAATTCAATTAAAATCAAATCAGACCCATGACATTAGCTTACTCTCACTCATCAGCAAATTGGTGGATGGCTTTGTCAACAGTGCCATCAAGCAATGCTTCCTCACCAATCCACAGCTCAGGGACGGCACAGTGGTTAGCACTGCTGTCTCACAGTGCCAGGAACCTAGGTTCAATCCCTGGCTTGCATCATTGTCTGTGTGGACTTTATACATTCTCCCCGTGTCTGGGTGGGTTTCCTCTTGGTGCTCCGGTTTCCTCCCACAGTCTGAAAGATGTACTGGTTAGGAGTATTAGCCATGTTAAATTCTCCCTCAGTGCACCTAAACAGTGGCCGGTGTGTGGCGACTTGGGAACTTCATTGCAGTGCTGATGTAAGCCTACTTGTGATACTAATAAATAAACTTTAAACTAACTCACTATTACTCAGTTTGTGTTTTGCCAGCATAACACAACTGCAGACCTCAATACAGCCTTGGTCCAAACATGGGAAAAACAGCTGAATCTAAAAGGTAGGATTAGAGAGACTGCCTTTAACATCAAGGTAGCATTTTGCCAAGTGTGGCATCAAGGAACCCTATCAATGAAGCCAGTGGGAATCAGAGTTAAACTTGTCCTGGCTGGACTCATTCGAAGTGGAAATAGCTGCTAAGGTTGTTAGAGAACAATAACCTCACCCCAGGAGCATCACGACTGGAGTTCCTCAGCATAACTTTCTAGACTCAACCATTTTCAGCTGTTTCATCAGTCACCCACCCTTCATCCTAAGGTCAGGAGTAGAGATTCCAACAGCACAGTGTTCAGGTTTTTTTTAATTCATTCATGGGACATGGGCGTCACTGGCTGGCCAGCATTTATTGCCCATCCCTAGACCCCTTTGAGAAGGTGGTGGTGAGCTGCCTTCCTGAATCGCTGCAGTCCATATTCTGTGGGTTGACCCACAATGCCGTTAGGGAGGGAATTTCAGGATTTTGACCCAGCAACTGCGAAGGAACGGCGATATATTTCCAAGTCAGGCTTGGGTCAAAATCCTGAGTGGTTTGGATGGAAGTGGTCATGAGTTTGGAAGGTGCTGTCTAAGGATCTTTGGTGAATTGCTGCAGTGCACCTTGTAGATAGTACACTCAGCTGCTACTGACCGTCGGTGGTGGAGGGATTGAATGTTTGTAGATGTGATGCCCATCAAGCAGGCTGTTTTGTCCTGGATGGTGTCAAGCTTCTTGAGTGTTGTTGGAGCTGCACCCATCCAGCAAGTGGGGAGTATTCCATCAACTCCTGACTTGTGCCTTGTAGATGGTGGATACGCTCTGGGGAGTCAGGAGGTGAGTTAGTCAATTTGCATCTCCTCAGACAATGACAGTTTGCACCCACATGCATCAGGATCTGGAGAGCATTTAAGCTTGAGTTGATAAACATGAATTAATGTTCCCTCTAAGCTGTGTGGCAATCCAAAAGTCCTGTCCAGGCTGTGCACAGGTCGGCTCCTTGAAGTTATTGCATGTGCATGGCCACATAAAAAAAATTAAAGGGCTGCGCATTTAAACAAATTCACTGCACACAATTAGAGGGCACATTGGTGGCAAGTAACATTTGTATCACACAGTGCCAGGTATCCAGCTCCAAAAAGAGAGAATCTAAGCATCTCCCTTTGACATTCAATGGAATTACCAATGGTAAGATCCATCAATATCTTTGGGGGTCATCATTGACCAAACATTTAATTATACCCAGCCATATAAATACTGTGGCTACAAGAACAGGTTCGAGGTTGGGAATTCTGCAGCGAGTAACTTACGTCCAACCTCTCCAAAGTCTTTCCACCATTTGCAAGGCACAAGTCAGGAATATGATGGAATTCTCTCCACTTCTTTGGAGTTGTGCAGCTCCAAAACACTCAACATAACCTGGGCCAAAGCAACCTACATGATCGGCACCCCATGTATTACCTTCAGTATTTATTCTTTACTGCACACCATGTAAGCATTATGTACTACCTAAAGATGGACTACAGCATCTCATCAAGGCCTTTTCAACAGCATCTCCAAAATCTGGTACTTATAGAATCCATAGAATCATAAAATAGTTACGGCACAGAAAGAGGCCATCTGACACATTTTGCTTTGTGCAAGAAGAATTCAGCTCATCCCACCCTTTGCCCTTTCTCCGTGACCCTGCAAATGTTTTATGTTCAGGTGTTAATCCAGGATTGAATCTGCCTCCACCACTCTCCCGAGCAGTGCATTACAGATCCTAACCAATTGCTGAATAAAAAAAGGTTTCTCATGTCCCCTTAAATCTGTGTCTCAATCCTCTGCCAAAGGAATGGATTCTACCTATCTACTCCACCACTTAGAAGGACAAACAGAGCAGGCAAATGAGAATACCACTAACTGCAAGCTCCCCGCCAAGTAACACATCAGCCTGCCTTGGAAACATATTTGCCGTTCCTTCAATGTCACTGGGTCAAAAACATTGGAACTCCTACTGAACCGCACTGTGGGAGTATCTTAATCACACAATCTCCAGGTTCAAGAAGATGGTCCTCCATCAGCTTTTCAAGAGCAATTAAGAATGGGAAGTAAAATTACCAGCAGTACACACATACGTTAATATGTGAAAAAAAGAGACATGTGTCATGAACAACGCTGATGTTATCTGGGAGGACATCTCAATATGGGACACTGTTCATAGAACATAGAAAAGCAACAGCACAAACAGACCCTTCGGCCCACAAATTGCGCCGAACAATTTCCTTACCTTCTAGGCTCATCTATAACCCTCTATCTGACTAACCTCCATGAACCTATCCAAAAGTCTCTTAAAAGACTCAATCGAATCCGCTTCCACCACCACTACCGGCAGCCGATTCCACGCACACACCACCCTCTGAGTGAAATATTTACCCCAAACATCTCCTCTATACCTACTCCCCAGCACCCTAAACCTGTGGCTTCTCATGACAACCATTTCAGCCCTGGGTAAAAGCCTCTGAGAATCCACTCTATCAATACTCTCAACATCTTATACACACCTATCAGGTCACCTCTCGTCCTTCGCCTCTCCAAAGAGAATAGACCTAGCTCTCTCAACCTATCCTCATAAGGCATACCACTTAATCCCGGCAACATCCTCGTAAATCTCCTCTGCACCCGTTCTATGGTTTCCACTTCCTTTCTGTAATGAGGCGACCAGAACTGGGCACAGTACTCCAGGTGGGGTCTGACCAGGGTCCTGTACAGCTGCAGCATTATCTCCTGATTTCTAAACTCAATTCCTCTATTGATGAAGGCCAGATGGTGGTGTATATTATTGTTTTTCAAATGTTGTGAGGAGTCACATGAAACCGCCCGTGAGGAAAAGCAGCACAGTTGTAGTGCAACAATTACTAAAGACTATTTATTAAATGAAAGAAAAGACAAATACACATGAACAGGACTCTAATTCTACAAGACACATAAACACCAGAGTAATACCCATACACATAGTTATTTTGCTAGAAATTACCCCTTGTTCCAAACGATAACCCCAATATCTATACTCAGTAAGACTTTCCCATTTCCCAAACCACATCCACCTCAAACAAGTCTATAGTTAAATCCAGCTTATAGTTACCACCCAATACCAGGAGGATGAACCAGTCTAGCGGAAGTGGTGATGTAATAGTATTGTCGCTAGACTAGTAATCCAGAGACCCAGGGTAATGCTGTGGAAACTCGGGGTTCGAATTCCACCAAGGCAGATGATGAAATTTGAATTCAATAAAAATCTGGGATTAAAAATCTAATGATGACCATGAAACCATTGTCGATTATCATGAAAACCCATCTGGTTAATTAATGTCCTTCAGGGAAGGAAATCTTCTGTCCTTACCCGGTCTGGCCTACATGTGACTCCAGAGCCACAGCAATGTGATGAATGTCCTCAGGGATGGGCAATACATGCCAGTCCAGCCAGCAATGCCCACATCCCATGGTTGAATTAAAAAAAATCAAGGCAGTATCTCTGCCTGGTTCAGTGAAGATAGGTAAACTGCCTTTACAGAAGTCTTTGCATTACCTTTGCTATAAGACTTTTAAATGGACCTCTGCTGTTAGCTGTTACCCTGGCCTTCCTGAGAAATGTCAATGGAGCCTGTCTGCTTCTGTAGGAGTTTCCTGGATTATCTCGTCCCTTTGGTAATATTTTCCTAATGGTACATTTCTGATGTTGACTGTCAAAGTTGTGAAGTGAATGAAAAGTCAATTGTTTTATTCACCTCCTACAGACTGCTTTTAGATCTCCAGGACATAGGCACCCCAGCATCTCATTTATTTAAAGTTTATTTATTAGTGTCACAAGTAGGCTTACATTAACACTGCAATGAAGTTACTGTGAAAATCTCCCAGTCGCCACACTCCGGCGCCTGTTCAGGTAGACTGAGGGAGAATTTAGCATGTCTTTTGGAGTGTGGGAGGAAACCGGAGCACCCGGAGGAAACCCATGCAGGCTCGGGGAGAATGTGCAGACTTCACACAGACAGTGGCCCAAGCCGGGAATCAAACCTGGGCACCTGGCGCTGTGAGGCAGCAGTGCTAACCACTGAGCCAACGTGCCGCCCAAGTGGTATGTAGGGGATTTTCACAGTAACTTCATTGCAGTGTTAATGTAAACCTTCTTGTGGCACTAATAAAATTAACTTAAAAATGTACAATTAACATCAAAACAGGTATGAGAGACCTATAGGAATACATAGCAAAGAAACTATTAAAATATAAATATCACTTGTTGTGTTTTAAAATTAATTTTTGCCACAACATTATTAAAGTGCCGTGTCTTAAACAGTGACACTCAAGCATGGCAGCCGTAGGCTTTATCAGTTTTTCATCATTATATTGATGGAACAAGCATCTCCTCATCAGATATTTATGTTCATTTATATTTAATTGTAAGGCTGACAGTTTACTTTCAACGTATGTTAGATTTTTATTGCATTATTTGAAAATATGGTTAGATTATGGTTCAATCCGAAACTTTATAGATTTTCCTCCCCAGTACAGTAATCAACTACCCAGGTTCGACTCATTTAACATAATGGAAATCTATAGAGGCACGGCATTCCTGTGTTGAATTGGATACTTTCCACTGTGGGAGGGAGGGGAGAGGTGAAGGGGAAAATATCAGCTGCTGTATGCTATCAACAAACTTCCCAGCATTATCTGCAGGAGATCTGAAGGGGAGAAGGGGGAAGCAGCTTTAAGGAATTCATGAAAGATGAGCAACCAGACACAGGTCTCATCAAATTCTCTGATGCCTTTGCAGAAGAAAGCTCAGCAGGATTCAGGGGGAAATGAGTGACATGGTGCAGGAACAATGTCCGTAAGTATCACCCCTAGAGCTCCTTGCCCGGCTATTCAGTGCTGCAAGGTGTTTAATGACCTCATTAGGTCAACCACAGTGAGAAAGGGGCCCACTTTACAGCAATGTATTGTGAAATGTAACAAGTTTACCAGCAAGCTCTATGAACGGAGAAGAGTTGAACATGTTTGTTACGTACATTCATCTTTTCCTAACCACGTTAAACCGCTTCCAGTCATTATTGTCCTGGAGAAGCTGTTGTCTCTGTTCGAATGCTAAGCCCCCCCCCCTCCACAGCCCCACCCCCAGTCCCCCCCACCCCCAGCCTTCACCTCCCAACCACATCTCATTCATTGCCTTCTATGGAGAGGGCATCTTTTGACAGCTTTAGTTGGTGTGCAGATGGTTGTTTTACACGCTTGTCTTCTCCATGTCGGTGCAGGCTTGATGGGCCGAGTGGCCTCCTTTTGCACTGTATGATTCTATGACTGATTCTATGATTGATTATGGTACACCTGTTGCTACTTGGGTACAAATGAATCTCATGATAACCTGGAGACATTTACACTCTCTGCGTGCTTCTTAGCAACATCGGAAATAGGAACGGGGGGGAGGCCATTTGGTCTTTTGAGCCTGCTCCGCCATTCTATTCTGGGACCCTTGCTGTTTGTCATTTTCATAAATGACCTGGATGAGGAAGTGGAGGGATGGGTTGGTAAGTTTGCCGATGACATGAAGGTTGGTGGGGTTGTGGATAGTCTGGAGGGATGTCAGAAGTTACAGAGGGACATAGATAGGATGCAAGACTGGGCGGAGAAGTGGCAGATGGACTTCAACACAGATAAATGTGTAGTGGTCCATTTTGGCAGGTCAAATGGGATGAAGAAGTACAATATAAAGGGAAAGACTCTTAGTACTGTAGAGGATCAGAAGGACCTTGGGGCCCGAGTCCATAGGACTCTAAAATCGGCCCCGCAGGTGGAGGAAGTGGTTAAGAAGGCGTATGGTGTGCTGGCCTTTATCAATCGAGGGATTGAGTTTAGGAGTCCGGGGATAATGATGCAGCTATATAAGACCCTCGTCAGACCCCACTTGGAGTACTGTGCTCAGTTCTGGTCGCCTCATTACAGGAAGGATGTGGAAAAGATTGAAAGGGTGCAGAGGCGATTTACAAGGATGATGCCTGGATTGAGTGGCATGCCTTATGAGGATAGGCTGAGGGAGCTTGGTCTTTTCTCCTTGGAGAGACGTAGGATGAGAGGAGATCTAATAGAGGTATATAAGATGTTGAGAGGCATAGATCGGGTGGACTCTCAGAGGCTTTTTCCCAGGGTGGAAATGGCTGCTACGAGAGGACACAGGTTTACGGTGCTGGGGGGTAGGTACAGGGGAAATGTTAGGGGGAAGTTTTTCACACAGAGGGTGGTGGGCGAGTGGAATCGGCTGCCATCAGTGGCGGTGGAGGCAAACTCAATAGGGTCTTTTAAGAAACTCCTGGATGAGTACATGGGACTTAATAGGATGGAGGGTTATAGATAGGCCTAAAAGGTAGGAATATGTTTGGCACAACTTGTGGGGCCGAAGGGCCTGTTTTGTGCTGTAGTTTTCTATGTTTCTATGTTTCTATTCGTTATGATTATGGCTGATCATTCAACTCAATAGCCTGATCCCACTTTCCCCCATATCTTTTGATCCCCTTCATCCCAAGTGCTATATCTAACTGCTTCTTGAAAACATATAATGTTTTGGTCTCAACTACTTTCTGTGGTAGTGAATTCCTTCCGTGGTAGTGAATTGGGCGGCACGGTGGCACAGTGGTTAGCACTGCTGTCACACAGCGCCAAGGACCCGGGCTCAATTCCGGCCTTGGGTCACTGTCTGTGTGGAATTTGCACATTCTCCCCGTGTTTGAGTGGGTTTCCTCTGGGTGCTCCAGTTTCCTCCCACAGTCCAAAGATGTGCAGCTTAGGTGGATTGGCCAAGCTAAATTGACCCTAGTGTCAGGGAGGTTATCAGGGTAAATAGGTGGGGTTATGGGATAAGGGCCTGGATGGGATTGTGTTTAGTGCAGACTCAATGGGTCGAATGGCCTCCTTCTCCACTGTAGGGATTCTATGAATTCTTGGAGGCAAAATGTCCACAGTTGGCAAGGTCTGTTGTGCCACTGGTTGCAGAAATTTCATCCTCTGCCATTTCGAACCATTTGAGTAAGTGGGATTGGAGTTGTTGGAGAAGGGCAAAGGAGAGGATGTGGGAGATGATGAACTGAGAGGGCGAGTGTCAAATGCAGCTTCAGTGTAACGTTCAGCTTCAGTTCTGAGTCATGCTGCTGCACTACAGTTTAATGGACAATGGAACCTCATTTCGCTCTTTCTACAGAGATGCACATGTCAACTCAGCACCTCACCAAACCATCATGGTCCGTCTTCTTGTTTTTTTGTTGCTATGCCAATCCAACAGAAAGCAAGAAAGCAAGAAATGGCAGATTCCTCTGCTTTGGACTTTGATAGCACTTCATCATTCACACAATCATTCATCTTCTCCCTTCCAAACTCCAGCACAGAGATATGCATCTTAGGGCAATACTGCTGTCCGTTTTTAAAACTGTGGCAATTCCAAACAGATTTAAGCACAGGCCTGAGGACCAGAGGGAAGTACACAGGGTTTTGCCTTGAAGTGGACAGGGGGACCTGAGGGTAGAAAACAAAGAGGCAAGCTTTGTTGGCTGGAGTGTTAGGTGATGGCTACCTTTGGCTGCAAACGTGGGGACCTGGATCTTAAGTTAGTTAAGTTAAAGTTTATTTATTAGTGTCACAAGTAGGCTTACATTAACACTGCAGTGAAGTTACTGTGAAAATCCCCTACTCGTCACACTCTGGCGCCTGTTTGGGCACACAGAGGCAGAACTTAGCATAGCCAATGCACCCTAACCAGCACGTCTTTTGGACTGTGGGAGGAAACTGGAGCACCCGGAGGAAACACACACAGACACGGGGAGAATGTGCAGACTCCGCACAGACAATGACCCAAGGTGGAAATCGAACCCAGGTCCCTGGAGCTCTGAGGCAGCAGTGCTAACCACTGTATCACCAGGCCGCCCTAAGCCTAATTAAGTACTGAGGGGTGTAGCTGGATCTGAACCAATGACCTCATGCTCTGCAGTCAAATGTTCTACCATTGACCTATAACCCCCTCAATGGATCTTAAGGATCTCTGAGTTTGAAGACACACTTGAAGAGCAGTAAATATGTGATTAGGCGCCAGGGGATAGTCTAGCAGAATGTGTAGGATATGACCACCATTTGGAGGATCTATTACCCATACCTGTTCTGCCATGATGGGTGAATGTGTAGCATTGCTATCCAATCTAGAACTTGCAGCAGCTCCATCCAGATTCACTTGTAGCAAAGGTTCCCAATTCAGAAAAGGCTCCCAATGCAAAGACCCCAAGGCCAATCTCCTCTCCCGTCCTGGATGCTCCAACCTCTGTCTTCGAGAGGTTGACCACTAGAATGGTGAGAGTTGTCTCTTCTTTCCTCCAGACGGATGGAGCTAAATTCCAGAGAAGTGTCTTTCAGGGCAGCATTGTTAATGACCAGTGTGTGTGCTATCCTCTTGGCATGCCCGCCCACCACTCCCCTCAGATGCCTGCACACATGGCGGAAAATGGCTGGGGCCACGTTGCTCTTGTTGTTGGACAACAATTCTCTCTTCGCATGCCACTTACTTGAGGTGAAAACTATATTAGTCCCAAAGGCTTCCATCCTAGAACTTTCAGCAGCTCCAGATTGACTTGTAGCAAAGGTTCCCAATGCAGAAGCCCCAAGGCCAATCTCCTCTCCCATCCTGGATGCTCCAACATCCTGGTCCCTCCATGCGGACGCTGTAGTTAAGAAAGCCCACCAATGTTTCTACTTTCTCAGGAGGCGAAGGAAATTTGGCATGTCCGTTACACTCTCATCATCTTTTACAGATGCACCATAGAAAGCATTCTTTCTGGTTGTATCACAGTTTGGTATGGCTCCTGCTCTGCCCAAGACTGCAAGGAACTACAAAAGGTTGTGAATGTCGCCCAATCCATCACGCAAACCAGCCTCCCATTCATTGACTCTGTCTACACTTCCCACTGCCTCGGCAAAGCAGCCAGCATAATTAAGGACCTCATGCACCTTGGACATTCTCTCTTCCACCTTCTCCCTTCGGGAAAAAGATATAAAAGTCTGAGGTCAAATACCAACCGACTCAAGAACAGCTTCTTCTCTGCTACTGTCAGACTTTTGAATGGACCTACCTGGCATTAAGTTGATCTTTCTCTATACCCTAGCTATGACTGTAACACTACATTCTGCACCTCTCGTTTCCTTCTCTGTGAACGATGTGCTTTGTCTGTATAGTGCTCAAGAAACAACACTTTTCACTGTATACTAATATGTGACAATAATAAATCAAATCAAGTTCTGAAAGGAATGTAATACCCAACTAACCTAGATAAAAATTCACAGATGTTTTACAACACCTTTGCTGGTATCTTCCAGCATTTTAATTTAAATTTCCTCTTTCTATTGCTGACTATTGTTCAAAAGGCATTATTACATTTCTCAATGTCCCCACTGATATATATGAAGTGCCTTGTTTTCTTCATCTATTGGAAAATTAGCCTGCTATAATTGAGCTTAATGTGGAATGCACTGCTTTTAGCAATAAGGAATCTGGATCAAAGATTTAATCCAGAGAGAAAATACATTTCCGTAACAAATGCCTCCACATCACAAGTAGGATCATAGAATCATTGAATCCTTTAGTGCAGAAGGAGGCCATTCGGCCCATCGAGTATTCACTGACTACAATCCCACCCAGGCCCTATCCCCATAACCCCATGCATTTACCCTAGCTAGTCCCCCCTGACACTAAGGGGCAATTCAGCATGGCCAATCCACCTAACCCGCACATCTTTGGTATGTACAGGAATCTGAACTTTAAAAAAAATAAAACTTTTGCCATCTACTTTCCAATTTAGGAATACCCAGACTGCTCCGTGAATAACCGGAGTGGCTGCTCCGTTAACACGTGGCCTGTCAAGATCAAACTCTTGCATCTCTGTCGCACAACAGGTGTTTATCATGTTAACTTTAGCTGTGGGCAAAAGGCTCTGCAGTGAAGCAGCCGTGCCGCTAATTCATGTAGAGTAAAACAAAGGTAACAATACTCAGGCGCAAGTGGATACAGGGCAGGTGGCATCTTAGTCTTGATGTTAAAACAGTCTAAGATTTCATCAATCTCCTGAGTGGTGACAGAGCGTGAATCAGGCATTGCTGTGTTAGGTTTACGGCGTCGGTGAGTTATGGGAAACAGCAGTGAAGACTGTCACTGGGAGAGGCAGGCTCCGGCTGTGACGGTCTGCGGCTTGTAAATGAGAGTGCCAATTCTGTAAAACCTCTGGACTCAACTCGTCATGTGCTGAGTTACAAATGTATTTGCTCAGTTCGAGCGACAGAAAAAGCTTCTGTGAAAATTGACATTGGGCCCACCAGGTCCCATCCCCCTTACCATCGCCACTTATCCCTTTTCACCGCCGCCCCCACGGAGATTATGTTCAACTTGAACCCTGGCGATCTGAACTGAATGTGAGCTCGCAGAATTCCATTTCACGTTGGCCCAAACTTCTTGCGTAAGGCAGGAGAAAATTACCAAGTTAACGCGCATCTCTGTGTTTTCCTTCTCCATAATGTCAGCTTGTAAAAAAGATATCCAGCCTTTATTTCGACTCGTATAAAGTTAATCACTGAGACGCAACTGATAGTCACGGAAGGAAGAAATCAGGTGCTTTTGTACAAGCTGTGGCGATGAGCCAGAAGCCTGATTATTAATATAAAAAGTAACAGCAAGGTACAGCAGTTTCTCCACACAGAGAGTTGCTGACTTATGGACAGACTGCCACCTAGTGCAATAAGTATTGGATTTGCTAAAGCATCTAAAAGGAATGGATTAGGTCGAGGCAATCATGAGAACATGTACTTTCAACAAGCAATTAAGAAGGCAAAGGATGTGTTAGCAATTATTCCAAAAGGATCTGAGTACAGGAGTAAGAAACTTGTGCTGCAGTTGTGTAGAGCCTTGGTGAGATCACACCAGGAGTATTTGACTTGACTTGATTTATTATTGTCACATGTATCATTAAACAGTGAAAAGTATTATTTCTTGCGCGCTATACAGACAAAGCATGCTGTTCATAGAGAAGGAAAGATGAGAGTGCAGAATGCAGTGTTACAGTCATAGCTAGGATGTAGAGAACGATCAACTTCGTGCGAGGTCGGTCCATTCAGAAGTCTGATGGCAGCAGGGAAGAAGCTGTTCTTGAGTTGGTTGATACGTGACCTCAGAATTTTGTATCTTTTTCCTGATGGAAGAAGCTGGAAGAGAGAATGTCCGGGGTGCGTGGGATCCTTAATTATGCTGGCTGCTTTCCGAAGCAGTGGGAAGTATAGACAGAGTCAATGGATGGGATGCGTGATGGGCTGGGCTTACTTCACAACCCTTTGTCGTTTCCTGCGGTCTTGGACAGACATATCAAGCTATGATGCAACCAGAAAGGATGCTTTCTATGGTGCACCTGTAAAAGTTACTTATTAATTAGTTACTCATAAGGAAGCTTTGTGTATATTTATAACAGTATATATATTTGTGTATATATTTATATATAACACTCCAGTGTCATGAACCACCCTACCAAACAAAGTTATACTGTGGGCTATACATCTCAAGATTGAACTCAGCCAGGAGCGAGCTCAGTACTTGATTTGATTTGCTTTATTATGGTCACATGTATTAACATACAGTGAAAGTATTGTTTCTTGCACGCTATACCGACAAAGTATACCGTACATAGAGAAGGAAAAGAGAGAGTGCAGAATGTAGTGCTACAGCCATAGCTAGGGTGTAGAGAAAGATTAACTTAGTGCGAGATCAGTCCATTCAGAAGTCTGATGGCAGCAGGGAGGAAGCTGTTCTTGAGTTGGTTGGTAGGTGACCTCAGAATTTTGTATTTTTTTCCCAATGGAAGAAGGTGGAAGAGAGTATGTCTGCGATGCATGGGGTCCTTAACTGTGCTGACTGCTTTTCTAAGGCAGCGGGAAGCGTGGACAGAGTCAATGAATGGGAAGCTGGTTTGTGTGATGGACTGGACTTCATTCATGACCCTTTGTAGTTTCTTGCGGTCTTGGTCAGAGCAGGAGCCATACCAAGCTGTGATACAACCAGAAAGTATGTTTTCTATGGTGCATCTGCAAAAGTTGGTGAGAGTTGTAGCTGACATGCCAAATTTCCTTAGTCTTCTCAGAAAGTAGAGGCATTGATGGGCTTTCTTAACTATAGTGTTGGCATGGGGGGGGACACTGTGTGCAGTTTTGGTCTCCTTACCTAAGGAAGAAAATACTGGCCGTAGAGGTGGTTCAATGAAGGTCCATTACTCTAATCTCTGGGATGGTGGGTTTATCGCATGGGGAGACAGGGCCCATATTCTCTGGAGTTTAGAAGAATGAGAGATGACCTAATTGAAGTGCACAAAATTCTTACAGGGCTCGACAGAGTAGTTGCAAGAAAAATGTTTCCCCTGGCTACTGGATTTAGACAGTAAGAGTTTTAACAACACCAGGTTAAAGTCCAACAGGTTTATTTGGTAGCAAATGCCATTCGCTTTTGGAGCGCTGCTCCTTTGTCAGATGGAGTGGAAACCTACTCTCAAACAGGGCACAGAGACACAAAATCAAGTTACAGAATACTGATTGGAATGCGAATCTCTACAACCAACCAGGTCTTGAAGATACAGACAATGTGAGTGGAGGGAGCATTAAGCACAGGTCAAAGAGATGTGTATTGTCTCCAGACAGGACAGCCAGTGAGATTCTGCAAGTACAGGAGGCAAGCTGTGGGTATTACTGATTCACACCATCAGTAACCCCCACAGCTTGCCTCCTGGACTTGTAGAATCTCACTGGCTGTCCTGTCTGGAGACAATACACATCTCTTTAACCTGTGCTTAATGCTCCCTCCACTCACATTGACTGTATCTTTAAGACCTGGTTGGTTGTAGAGATTCGCATTCCAATCAGTATTCTGTAACTTGATTTTGTGTCTCTGTGCCCTGTTTGAGAGCAGATTTCCACTCCATCTGACGAAGGATCAGTGCTCCAAAAGCTAATGACATTTGCTACCAAATAAACCTGTTGGACTTTAACTTGGTGTTGTTAAAACTCTTACTGTGTTTACCCCAGTCCAACGCCGGCATCTCCACATCATGACTACTGGATCTAGAACCAGGGGGCACAGGCTGAGAATAAGAGATATGCCATTTAGGACTGAGATGAGGAGGAATTTCTTTAGTCAGAGGGTGGTGAATTCTTTACCCAATTGACTGTGAAGGCTCAGCCCTTGAGTATATTCAAGACAGACATTGATCTGAATATTAAAGATATCAAGGGATGGGGGATGCAAAAAAATGGCATTAAATCATAGAATCTACAGTGCAGAAGGAGGCCATTTGGCCCATTGAATCTGCACTGACCACAATCCCACCCAGGCCCTATCCCCATAACCCCATACATTCACCCTAGCTAATCCCCCTGACACTAAGGGGCAATTTAGTATGACCAATCCACCTAACCCGCACATCTTTGGACAGTGGGTGGAAACCGGAGCGCCCAGAGGAAATCCACGCAGACACGGGGAGAACATGCAGACCCCACACAGACAGTGACCACAAGCTGGGAATCGAACCCGGGTCCCTGGCGCTGTGAGGCAGCAGTGCTAACCACTGTGTCACCATGCTGCCATGATCTATGGTGGAGGAAGCTTGAAGGGCTGAATGGCCCACTCCCGCTCCTATCTTCCTATCACTTTAGGACCTATTTCATTTTGAGTGGACATTGGGCAGGTGGTGGGTATTTTGATCCTGCCACCTGCCACCTGCTGGATGCCATCAGCAAGGTGCCTGAGCCACTTGATGGATGGGCCTCACCTGCATCATGGCGGTGAGTAGGTAGCGACACTTAAATCAGCACTTGTTGATCAGAAATGATGGGAATTTCATGCTGCCCCAGAAAGATTGGAGTTAAAGGATAAAGGATTCAAATTGTGGATTGTAGGTCAGGGCTAGAGGGATGGGGAGGGTGGTGCTCCGCTGGTGGTGGGCACTGTCAGGTAGGGAAGGTGTGGTGATGGCATATCAGGGCCAGCATAGCTGGGAAGATTTTTCCAGGGAGATTTCATACACTTCCTAGTTTCACAAAATAAAAGGTGGGCAGCACGGTGGTCCCTCACAGCACCAGGGACCTGGGTTCAGTTCCCGGCTTGGGTCACTGTCTGTGCGGAGCCTGCACGTTCTCCCCGTGTCTACCTGGGTTTCCTCCGGGTGCTTCGGTTTCCTCCCGCAGTCCAAAGATGTGCAGGTTAGGTGGATTGGCCATGCTAAATTGCCCCTTAGTGTCAGGGGGACTAGCTGGGGTAAATACGTGGTGTTACGGGGATAGGGATGAGATTGTGGTCGGTGCAGACTCGATTGGGCCAAATGGCCTCCTTCTGCACTGTAGGATTCTATGAATCACTGATACTTTCCTTTGTTTTCGGGATGGCCTGAAGTGGTTCCTTTAAGGCTTATTTATGAAGTTACTCTGTATCTAGTAGGCATTGTGTGCTCAGAGCAGGTGTGGGAAGGAAGGATCAGGATGGTTTGTGTCATCAGGATTCAATCTGGATTATCAACCCTAGGGTCTAAACCAGGGTTCAGCCTCAGCTTCTGCATCAGGCTTTGGGACAGAAGAGGCCAAGAAGGTAAGTTTAAAATTTATTTTTCAGTTATTTTTTGGGGACAGCAAAGGCATGAGTGTTCATGAGGAAGGCTCAGGCTTCTCTGGACTACCTAGTCCCCCAGTTATATGGCAGACGATTCTTGATAAGCAAGGGGGTTGGCAGGAAATGTGGAGTTGAGGTTACAATCAGAGCAGCCGTGATCTTATTCAATGGCAGGGGAGGCTCGAGGGGCTGAGTGGCCTACTCCCGCTCCTAATTTGTGTGTAAAACCCCCTCCTACCAAAGCTGATAAAAAAAATCCCCACCTTGATCCCTGATCATGGCAAAACCCCCACTCAAATCCATCCATGAAGAGGTTACTTTTTGCTAGGTTGAACCTGTCCACTGCTATGATTTAACTCAGTAAGAGTTTTAACAACACCAGGTTAAAGTCCAACAGGTTTATTTGGTAGCAAATACCATTAGCTTTCGGAGCGCTGCTCCTTTGTCAGACGAAGGAGCAGCGCTCCGAAAGCTAATGGTATTTGCTACCAAATAAACCTGTTGGACTTTAACCTGGTGTTGTTAAAACTCTTACTGTGTTCACCCCAGTCCAACGCCGGCATCTCCACATCATGATTTAACTCAACATAGTGTTCCAGAATACTTAGCAGGGATCGTAATGTCTGTGGAATTCTTCTGAAGAGCCACATTCATCTCAAAATGTTGGCCGAAAACCTACCACCTCGCCCAACCCAGGATTGGGGCGGGCGACGTTCCCAGAACAGAAATCTCTGTTGATCTCAGGCGGAATTTTATGATCACGCCCGAGGCCGTAAAATCCTGCCCGTTAACTCTGTTTCTCTCTCCACAGCTGCTGCCAGGCCTGCTGAGTATCTGAAGAATTTTCTGTTTTTATTTCAAATACCTGACATTCCTTTGACCAATGGGTTCGATTCCCGGCTTTGGATGACTGTCCATGAAGAGTTTGCACGTTCTCTCCGTGTCTGTGTGGATTTCCTCCAGGTGATCTGGTTTCCTCCCACAGTCCAAAGATCTGCAGGTTAGTTGGATTGGCCATGCTAAATTGCCCCTTAGTATTCTAAAATGTGTAGATTAAGGGGATTAATGGGGTAAATACATGGAGTAATGGGGATAGAGCTGGGGGCGAGGTGTGGCCCTGGGTTAGATGCTCTTTTGGACATTCGTTGGGCTGAATGGTCTTCTTCTGCATTGTAAGGATTGTAAGATTCTTTGGTTTAAGCCCTCTTCTGTTTATTTCAAGTGGACTGTTACCCTGTCTAGATAAATATTATAGGGGACTGTTCTGTATATACTCTTGTCACCATCAGCAATTCGCAGCTTCTATGAGGATTTGCACAGTGACTTCATTGCAATGTTAATACAAGCCTACTTGTGACACTATTAAATAAACTTTAAACTGATTTCCTTTCATTCCAGGCTTCAATGGCCGAAAAGTCCAATGGGGGTGAATTGGACAGACACTGAAAATGATTGCAGGGATCGCAATGTGATTAAAACTTAAGTGCTGATTGCAATGCAACAACCATGCCAACATTACGCTGCCAAATTATTTGAATGATCTCTGCATCAAGCTGCCACTAACTCTGATGCTCACTGGCTGGAGGTATCAGTAGAAGTGTGAGTGGCTGGCACCCATTAAAGCTAACCTGTACCACTTAAAGCTAGCCTGAATCTCTTAAAGGGTAGGCACATTGTGCAGCTGCTGGGGGTTATGGTCAAAGTAGACCTCACCTGGGAATGAGTGAAGGATGGAACAGCAGGGGGGAAGAACAGGGTCTGCAAGGTTTGGGATGCTGCACGTTTGGTCCTGGTGGAGAATGTGGAAATGAGGGGAGAGGCCATGTATCCTTTTTCTTTGTCTTTATTCACTCATGGACTGTAGTGCCATTAACAGGGGCAGCATTTGTTACTCATCCTTAATTGCCCTTGAACTGAATTGGGCGGCACAGTGGAACAGTGATTAGCACTGCTGCTTCACAGCGCAAGGGACCTGGGTTCGATTTCTGGCTTGGGTCACTGTCTGTGTGGAGTTTGCACATTCTCCCCGTTTCCGCGCGGGTTTCCTCCCACAGTCCAAAGATGTGCAGGTTAGGTTGATAGGTCATGCTAAATTGCCCCTTGGTGTCAGGGGGACTGACTAGGGTAAATGCATGGGGTTATGGGGCTAGTGCCAGGGTGGGACTCGATGGGCCAATTGACCACCTCCTGCACTGTAGGATTCTGTGATTCTCGACTATTTCTCCATTCACTGCAGCGGGACCAGAGATTCACTGTGGTGTGAACGGCTGGAGAATCCTGCCCAGGGAGTCTATTATTTTTGCCTTTTAAAAAGGGCTCCCTGATCTCTGTGGAGCCAGGCCCCGCCCTGCCAGAGTGACGGCACAAATCACGGCCCCCAATTTCTTTTGACAGCGTCAGAAGATCTAGTGAGAAAACCTGGATGAGATTCTGGAGAGAAACTTGCTGGTTTTCATTCAGAACCTGACTCTTTGCTTTCTTCTTTGGAAAATCCTGCCCAGGGTCAGTGGTGAGGGACAGGAGAGTGTGACGATAAGTGAAGCAGATAAAGAGTCCGAGCAAGAGGCACCACTACTAGGGAAAGTTAAGGATCTCCCATTGGTCCACATCTGAACCATGCTGGGACCAGCGCTCCAGCTTAAAGTAAAGTTTATTTATTAGTAAGGCTTACATTAACACTACAATGAAGTTACTGTGAAATTCCCCTAGTCGCCACACTCCGGTGCCTGTTCGGGTCAATGCATCGAACCAGCATGTCTTTCAGACTGTGGGAGGAAACCGGAACACCCAAAGGAAACGCGGGGAAGTAGCGAACATTTTATACAGTCGGGGCAAGGAATCAAATGTAGAAGATGTGGTAAATCAATGAGTCAAGACAAGGAAGAGAGAAAGGTATTAACATGGAAAATGAAAAACAGACTGTAACAGGAAGGGACATAGAGCCCAAATCTGAGAGTAAATCAGAAGTTAAGGCTAGAGGTTACAAAAATAATAAAACAACAAAACTAAAGGCTTTGTATCTGAATGCACATAGCATTCAAAACAAAAGAGATGAACTGATTGCCAAATATCAATAATTATTTACTATCTGATAGTTATTACAGTGACATGGCTGCATGATGATAGATCATGATGATAGATCAGAACCTGATTATTGAACGGTACTTGACATTTATGAAGGACAAGAAGCTAGGAGAAGGTGAAGAGGTGTCTCTTAATTAATGAAAGTATTAGCACTACAGAGAAGAATGACCAAAGTTCATGAAACCATGATGTAGAAGCATTTGGGTAGAGATGAGAAATGAAAGTTACTTGTGAGATTGGTGTACCAGCCCCTGAATGGTGACAACACAGTAGGATGGGGTATAAAGTAAGGAGTAATGGGAGCTTATCAGAAAGGTATGGCACTAATCATGGGGGATTTTAATCTACACATAGACTGGAAAAATCAGATGGACAATGGTAGCTGAGATTAGAGATTTAGAAAAAGCTTTTGGAATAGTTTCTTAGAACAGCACCTATTGGCCCCAACCAGAGAATAGGATATAATATGTATCTAGTATTGTAAGAAGTCTCACAACACCAGGTTAAAGTCCAGCAGGTTTATTTGGAATCACGAGCTTTTGGAGCACTGCTCCTTCCTCAGGTGAGTCACTTAAAATGAATGGCTGGTGAGATAGTTGATGCTTCGGTTTTAATTTTCCAAAATTCCCTCAATTCAGGAAGGTTCCATTAGATTGGCAAATACCTAATGGAAAATGGTAGAAGCTGTTATTAAATACATTATAGCAGGGCATTTAGATGAATTCAAGATTATCAGGCAGAGTGAACATGGTTTTGTGAAAGAGAAATGTCATGCTTAACAAATGTATTGGCGATCTTTGAAGAAATAGCATGATAAAGGATGGCTGTACTGTACTTAGATTTCCAGAAGGCATTTGGTGCCACATTAAAGTTTATTGCAGAAAATAATAGCTCAAGGTGGAGGGGCTAACAAATTGGCATGGATAGAAGATTGCCTAGGTAGCAGGTAAGAGAGAGTAAGCATAAATGGGTCCATTTCTGGTTGGTAAGATGTAGTGAGTAGTGTGTCACAAGGATCAGTGTTGGGGCCTCAACTTGTCAATTTATGTAAGTGACTTGGATGAAGGGACTGAAGGTATGGTTGCTAAATTTGCTGATGATTCAAAGATGTGTCAGACAGTAAGTTGTGAACAGGACAAAAGGAGGGTGCAAAAGGATAGAGATAGGTTACGTGAGTGGGCAGAAATCTGGCAAATGGAGCATAATGTGGGAAAGTGTGAAATTGTCCATTTTGGCAGGAAGAGTAAAAATGAAGCATATTATCTAAATTATGGGAGTTTGCAGAGCTCTGAGATACAGAGGGATCTGGGGTAACCTTTTGCATGAATTGCAAAAGATTAGTATGCACATAAAGCAAGTAATTAGGAAAACCAATAGAATATCATCATTTATTGTAAGGGGAATTGAATACAGATGTATGGATGTTATACTTCAGTTAGGGCATCAATGAGACTATTGTACAATGGTCTTCTTAAGGAAAGATGTCTATGCATTGGAAGCAGTTCAGAGAATGTTTACTACACTAATATCTGGAATGGGTGGGTTGTCTTATGAGGGAAGGTTGGACAGGCGAGGCTTGTACCTGCTGGAGTTTAGAAGAGTAACAGATGACTTCATTGAAACCTATAACCTGCTGCGGCTTTGACAGTGTGGATGTGGAGAGAATGTTTCCTCCTGTGGGAGAATCTAGAACCAGGGGTCACTGTTTAAAAATAAAAAGTCCCACATTTAAGACAGAGACGATGAGAATGTTTTTCTCTCAGCATCGTGAGTCCCTCGAACTCTCTTCCCAAGGTTTGACAAAATTGTGCCTTGGCTGAATAATTCTGGCAAATCACTATTACCCCCCAGTGTCAACTATTGCACATCAACAGATCCAATTTGGGCTAGCTGCTATGCCGGGGCCTGCTCTCACACAAATGCTGGGAGAGTGAACAGAACGGAAAGAGGCAATCATGACTAGCAACAATCCTTAGCAGCTGTGCACCTGGTTCAACATTAATTATTTTTTTGAAAGCCATGCTTACTTTTGCTTGACGACCTCTGAGTCTGTATCTATGGCAGAAAACTCTGAGCAAGTTAGACCCAGTGCCTGCTCCATTGAGGGTAGCCTGGTTTCAGAATCTTATCCTAAAACAGGCATTGGACCCTCACTGACTCATTGCAAGGGGCCTAACTATCTGTGTTAGGCTATCAGCAAAAGTGCTCAACTCAGTTCGGGTTCAGACATATTTAAGGTGTGGTTATGGCACAGGACCACGGGAGGCAAAAGTAGACATTGGGCCGCTCCAAAATGACGCTGGTAATCTAGTGATGGGAGACAAGGAAATAGCTGAGGAACTTAATAAGTACTTTGCGTCAGTCTTCACAGTAGAAGACATGAGTAATATCCCAACAATTCAGGAAAGTCAGGGGGCAGAGTTGAATATGGTTGCCATCACAAAGGAGAAAGTGCTAGAGAAACTAAAAGGTCTGAAAATTGATAAATCTCCGGGCCCAGATGGGCTACATCCTAGAGTTCTAAAGGAGATAGCTGAAGAAATAGTGGAGGCGTTAGTTATGATCTTTCAAAAGTCACTGGAGTCAGGGAAAGTCCCAGAGGATTGGAAAATCGCTGTTGTAACCCCACTGTTCAAGAAGGGAACAAGAAAAAAGATGGAAAATTATAGGCCAATTAGCCTAACCTCAGTTGTTGGCAAAATTCTAGAATCCATCGTTAAGGATGAGATTTCTAAATTCTTGGAAGTGCAGGGTCGGATTAAGACAAGTCAGCATGGATTTAGTAAGGGGAGGTCGTGCCTGACAAACCTGTTAGAGTTCTTTGAAGAGATAACAAATAGGTTAGACCAAGGAGAGCCAATGGATGTTATCTATCTTGACTTCCAAAAGGCCTTTGACAAGGTGCCTCACGGGAGACTGCTGAGTAAAATAAGGGCCCATGGTATTCGAGGCAAGGTACTAACATGGATTGACGATTGGCTGTCAGACAGAAGGCAGAGAGTTGGGATAAAAGGTTCTTTCTCAGAATGGCAACCGGTGACAAGTGGTGTCCCGCAGGGTTCAGTGTTGGGGCCACAGCTGTTCTCTTTATATATTAACGATCTAGATGACGGGACTGGGAGCATTCTGGCCAAGTTTGCCGATGATACAAAGATAGGTGGAGGGGCAGGTAGTATTGAGGAGGTGGGGAGGCTGCAGAAAGATTTAGACAGTTTAGGAGAGTGGTCCAAGAAGTGGCTGATGAAATTCAACGTGGGCAAGTGCGAGGTCGTACACTTTGGAAAAAAGAATAGAGGCATGGACTATTTTCTAAACGGTGACAAAATTCATAATGCTAAAGTGCAAAGGGACTTGGGAGTCCTAGTCCAGGATTCTCTAAAGGTAAACTTGCAGGTTGAGTCCGTAATTAAGAAAGCAAATGTAATGTTGTCATTTATCTCAAGAGGCTTGGAATACAAAAGCAGGGATGTACTTCTGAGGCTTTATAAAGCACTGGTTAGGCCCCATTTGGAGTACTGTGAGCAATTTTGGGCCCCACACCTCAGGAAGGACATACTGGCACTGGAGCGGGTCCAGCGGAGATTCACACGGATGATCCCAGGAATGGTAGGCCTGACATACGATGAACGTCTGAGGATCGTGGGATTATATTCATTGGAGTTTAGGAGGTTGAGGGGAGATCTGATAGAAACTTACAAGATAATGAACGGCTTAGATAGGATGGACGTAGGGAAGTTGTTTCCATTAACAGGGGAGACTAGGACGCGGGGGCACAGCCTTAGAATAAAAGGGAGTCACTTTAGAACAGAGATGAGGAGAAATTTCTTCAGCCAGAGAGTGGTGGGTCTGTGGAATTCATTGCCACAGAGGGCTGTGGAGGCCGAGACGTTGAGCGTCTTCAAGACAGAAATTGATAAATTCTTGATTTCTCGAGGAATTAAGGGCTATGGGGAGAGAGCGGGTAAATGGAGTTGAAATCAACCATGATTGAATGGTGGAGTGGACTCGATGGGCCGAATGGCCTTACTTCCGCTCCTATGTCTTATGGTCTTATGGTCTAGGACACTTCTTATTTCTTATAGTCTTATGGCATAGGTCTGCAAAATAAGTCTTTATAGCCCCTATTTTCTCCCTGGGAAACAGGTGGGACGAGAGCTCCATTGCACTCTACGGCCAGGAGTCTCCGAAAAAAATTCCAAGTTCCCAACATGTGGGAAAATGGAAATAAATCCCACCGGTGTTTTGAGCATGATTTCCGGAATGAATCTCTGACACTCTGTGCATCACAGAGTGTCCCAATGGGATTCATTCTGAAAATCTGGAGGCAGGACCTATTCCCACCTGAGAGGCTGGCAGCATAGCGCTGAGCGGGCCACTGCACATGTGCCGATTTGTCAGCACGGAGATCGGCACAAGCGCGGTGGCCCCACATTGCCAGCCTCCAGATCCTGGCCAGCCCCACAAGCACCCATCGCTGGCCTTCTGACACCCCAACCCACCGATTGCTGGCCTCCCAAGCCAGCCCTGATGTCCCCCCAACCCCCGGCCAACCCCAATCTTCCAGACCCCTCACCCAGCCAGCCCCGGTCTCCTAATACGCCCTGACAGTCCCATCCCTTCCCCCTCCCTCCACTCATCACCCCCGAAGACCAGCCTCGACCCCCCGCCTGGCAACCCCGACCGTCCCCACCCGGATGGCCAGCCCTGATTGCCCTCACTTCTTCCCTCCTCCACCGATCCTCTTGCAGAGTGGCACCGGGTCCCCCCCCACCTCCTACTGATCACCGCAAATAAGCCCTGCCTCAATATGCCCTGGCTCTATGGTCCTGCCCCTTGGCACTGCCTGATGCCCGGTGGGCAGTGCCAAGGTGCCCAGTGGGCAGTGCCAGTTTGCCCCTTGGGCAGTGCCAGGGGGCTGGGGCTAGTATTGCCCAAGGGGCACCCCCCTTACCCGCAATCTCCTGGGGGGGGGGGAGGTGTCTCAATGGCCTCTCTTTCCTCCAGTGGGGTCAGGCACCTGTTGCCCATTAGTGGGGAGCAGTAATAAACCCCGCTGCAGTGAACCACTCCCAGTCAGGGGTGGGAGGGGAGGATGGGTTGGGGAGATGCTAGCGGATCCAGAGACCTCAGTCCTGGGCCTGCTGATCAGATGGAAATTGCGATTTCCATATTGTAATCAGCTCTGTGTTGATTTCTGGCGCGGAGTTGATTACCTGGTCTCAGAGACTCGCAGAGGCTGTGGCGCCCAGCGGAAAGCCCACAAAACAACGCCCACTGATGTCCCTTGGTCTGCTGCACTGCTCAAGTAGCTCAGGGGGTTGAGGAAATTGGTTAAGGCACATATGGGATACATGAAATTGCTTCATGACAAAAGACCAAGGTCCATCTAGGTTCCTTCTACCATGCTGGCAGTGAGAAGATGCAATGATAATTGAGTTAATGGCTAATCACAGCAGTGAGATTAGATATGGGCCAGTATATGGTGAGAATAGATGTTTGGGCTTTCCAACTTGCTCTTACGTGTGAAACTATTTATTTCCATGATCTGTCCTGGACCCATTTCTTACCTAGGCTGCGGTAAGAAGTCTCACAACACCAGGTTAAAGCCCAACAGGTTTATTTGGAATCACGAGCTTTCAGAGCGCTGCTCCTTCCTTAGGTGAGTGAAGGAGCTCACCTGATGAAGGAGCAGCGCTCCGAAAGCTCGTGATTCCAAATCAACCTGTTGGACTTTAACCTGATGTTGCGAAACTTCTTACTGTGCCCCACCCCAGTCCAACGCCGACATCTCCACATCATGGTTACCTAGGTTGCACGCACATTGCACTAACTATTACACATATGAAACAATGGCCAGTGAATACTTGCCTATATCAGACTCACTCAGTGTCGACCTTGTGACTGAGCTATTCCAAAACTGCTGAATGGCAGCAAAATCCCTGTAATACATACACTGGTGTGACATGCATTTCACTGGGAATATTTCTCCTGTTTTCCTTGCTTTGATTGTGAAGTTAAAGAAGTGTGAAGAAAATGGAATGCGACCAAGGGACGTCTCCAGAGCACTGAAAAGAAAGTCAGCACATTTTTTACAGTGTCTGTAATGTAGGGCTTATGTTTTGGCTTGTAATCTTGATATTTTAATTTAACGTTATCCTTCCATAAATATCTTGCCCATTTCCCTGCAGAATTCATTTGTCCATTTCTGTTACTACATGATTGTTAAAATTTTGCGCATTTTTAACCTGAGTATTTAAGTCTACTTGTGAAATTTTTTAATTCTCTGGTTGCGAACGCCAGGGACCCGGGTTCAATTCCTGGCTTGGGTCACTGTCTGTGCAGAGTCTGCGTTCTCCCCGTGTCTGCATGGGTTTCCTCCGGGTGCTCCGGTTTCCTCCCACACTCCAAAGATGTGCAGGTTAGGTGGATTGGCCATGCTGAATTCTCCCTCAGTGTACCCGAACAAGCACCGGAGTGTGGCGACTAGGGGATTTTCACAGTAACTTCATTACATTGTTAATGTAAACCTACTTGTGACTAATAAATACATTTTCTAAAAAAGCATGTTTCTTGAAGAAAATGCCATTGATATTCCATAACTCTACTACATTCTGCACTCTCTCCTTTCCTTCTGTATGTACGGTATGCTTTGTCTGTGTCGCGTGCAAGAAACAATACTTTTCACTGTATACTAATACATGTGACAATAAAAAATCAAATCAAACTCTGGAAGAGTTCTTACTGTAGATATACTGGAGTTGGCCACTGGGTGGCATTTCAGAATGACATTGATTTGCCATGTGCAGAATGGATGGCTGTGAAATAGATAATAACAAAATCTCAACAGGTAATTATTGGCTGGTTTATATTCTTCATCTGATGCCAGAGATTGGATCGCTGTCTTGTAGCTTACTGAGAGCCATATAGTAAATTGCCACTCTGCCTTGGTGGCACAGTGATTAGCACTGCTGCCTCACAGTGCTAGGGACTTGGGTTCAATTCTGGCCTTGGGTCACTGTCTGTGTGGAGTTTGCACATTCTTCCCGTGTCTGCGTAGGTTTCCTCTGGGTGCTCCGGTTTCCTCCCACACTCCAAAGATGTGCGGGTTAGGTTGATTGGCCATGCTAATTTGCCCCTTAGTGTCAGGGGGATTAGGAGGGTAAATGTGTGGGGTTACGGGAATAGGGTCTGGGTGGGATGTGGTCATTACAGACTTGATGGGCAGAATGGCCTCCTTCTGTATTGTAGTGATTCTATGATTCAGAGGGAAGGATTTATATATCATGCGTATTACATTATACTCAAGAACTATATATTTTTTTAAAAGGTGGGCGTTGATATGATACCACATTCCATCTTCATCAACAACAATTTGTATTTCTAGAGCACCTTTAACATAATAAAATGTCCCATAGTGCTACACAGGAGCATTATAAACCATAATTTGACAGCACAAACCACATGATCTGAGATATTAGGACTGATGACCTAAAGCTTTGTCAAAGAGGTATTGAAAAACTTCTTAAATGAAGGAAGAGAGGTGGAAGGGTGAGGAGATAAACCGGTTCTCAGAGGGAATTTCGGAGCTGAGGGTCTGGGCTGCTGAAGGCACCAGTGGTGGAGCAACAAAAATTGTGAATGTTCAAAAGACCAGAATTAGAAGACAAGGAAATCTAGAAGAGATGTGGAGTGGGAGGAGACTACAACCCCTTTTAACTGTTTTACCATGGCTGCGTACACCATTTATTTATCACAGAGCAAGGTAGGTTAGAATCCCTACAGTGCAGAAGGAGGCCATTCAGCCTTTCGAGTCTACACCGACCACAATCCCACTCAAGCAGTATTCCCGTAGCCCCCCATATTTACCCTGTTAATCCCCCTGACACATGGTCAATTTAGCATGGCCAATCAACCTAACCTGTACATTTTTGGACTGTGGGAGGAAACCGGAGCACCCGGAGGAAACCCACGCAGATATGGGAAGAACGTGCAAAATCCACACAGACAGCGACCCGAGGCTGGAATCGAACCCAGGTCCCTGGCGCTGTGAGGCAGCAGTGCTACCCACTGTGCCACCATGCTGCCCCTGGGACGGAACCATGGGGGGATTTGCAAACAAGGATAAGAATGTTAAAATGAAGGCATTGCTTGACTGGGAGTCAGTGCAGGCGAGGAAGCATCGGGGGTTAATGGGACATCGGGTTGGTTAGGAGGCGCGCAGCACAGTTTTGGATGACTTCAGGTTTACGGACAGCAGAAGGAGTGAAGCCAGCCAATGCGCTGGAACGGTAAAGTCTAGAGGTAACATAGACAACAACAACTTGCATTTATACAGCACCATTAATGTAGCAAAATACTCCATGGCTCTCAAGAACATCGCAAATAATGCATTATTTCGAACATTTTTGGACAAGCAACGGAACAATTGACTTTCCACTAATTTTAGAAGTCGCTAGCATTAAGCGCCTGGCCAAAATGATATGGGAGACAAACTTGCAACTTGGGATTACTTGTACCACATTACTCTTTACAGGTACCCATTGCATAATTGTGCCTTTTCAAATGCTTATATTCTAATAATGTAGCCTGGAAACTTGTGAGCAATTGGTTGTTGATAGGACACTGGGTCCAAGCTGCAGATTTAATTGCAGTCTTCCAGTTCTTCTTCATAACTGATCAAAGGGATTCCTGTGGACATTCCCTGCCTCCCTCAACTTTCTTACCTCACTCTCCATCAGCCAGGCAACAGATACTCATCATAAAACAAGTATCTTCCTTGTTTACCCTGCTGGTCCATGTAATTTGATGTCAAATTTCATCTGTCTATCAGCTACCACTATGGACCAATGTTCCAACAAAGCTGCTTGGCATTGAAGCAGTCTGAAAAGGTACCACGCAGGCCTTGCTCCGTGATAAATAGGTGATGTGCACATCCACAGAAAAACAGTTAAAGGGGCCGTGCACTGAACAACATCTTCCAGTATGCCACCAAAAGAGAAAATGCTGGAAAATCTCAGCAGGCCTGGCAGCATCTGTAAGGAGAGAAAAGAGCTGGCGTTTTGAGTCCAGATGACCCTTTGTCAAAGTTAAAAGGCATAGAAAATGGGAGATATTTATACTGCAGGGTGAAGGAATGAAAGATGAGTCATGGCCACAAAAATAAGGGGAAAGACTGCTAATGGCAGTCCATAGAGAGAATGAAAGGTGTGAATGGCCAAACGGCAGAGAAGCTGAAATCAGAGGGTAAGCACATTTCTTCCAGTATGCTCTCTATGATTGTGTTAGAGAGCTGGCGGGAGACTCTTTATTGAGAGGTGGCTTCATTGTCTTCTCTCTGTGGAGACAGAAGCAAGAAGAACATATGTGTGTCTTTGCCAGGATTGCAGGCTTCCCAGTGGTGCAGGGTTCATTGACTGTACACATCTGACTTTTTGGGAACTGTACCTCACTGTGGCTGAGATGCCAATGTCAAACGGCTGGCAGTGTGTTTGAGCTGTGAAATGCAAGTGTGCAGCTTTCAGCAGTGCTATGTGTGTGTGAGGGTGAGGTGAAGCTATGAATGAGGATGCATCGTACTTAATATTTGGTAGGTGAGTGAAGGTGGTGTGGTGACAGAAGCAATGTTTGAGGCTAGTTGTGGAATTGGTAGCAGATGGCATGTGAAGGTGCCTTCGCTGACCGTAACCATTTGTGTGCAGTCATTAAATATCTCGAGGCACTGCACCGAGGCCCTTGGGTCGAGACCCAGTCTCTAAGCATTGGAGTTTCAAAAAATGAGAGGTGATTTTATTGAAACATATAAGATCCTGAGGAGACGTTTCCTCTTGTGGGGGAGGCTGAAACTAGGGGAACAGTTTAAAAATATAAGTCTCTCTTTTAAGACAGAGATAAAGAAATTTATTTTCTCCCAAAGAGTCATTGGCATGTGGAATTCTCTTCTCCAGAGAGTAGAGGAGGCTGAATCTTTTGATTCAAGGTGGAGATAGACAGCTTTTCGTTAGACAAGGGAATCAAGGGTTCTGGGGGGCAGACAGGAAAGTTGGACTGAGACCATAACCAGATTAGCCATGATCTTATTGAATGATGGAGCAGGCTCAAAGGGCCGAATGGCCTACCTCATTTCCTGTGTTCCCTCCACAAATGCCTTACCTCACACTTCTCTGCATTGAACTCCATTTGCTACTGTTCCGCCCTCCTGACCAGTCCATTGATATTTTCCTGCAGTCTACAGCTTTCTTCCTTATCAATCACATAACCAATGATACTTCCCCCCTTTAGCGTATGTCTGTGCAGATTCACTTGGATGCTGCCTGCTCACAGATGCAAATTTTGAAGATAAAAATGGAAAACTGAGGCTGCTTTTTGTTAGAACAGAGAAACTTGTGGAATGCTTTGAAAGAAGTGACTATAGTTGTGGTAAAATTAGCTCTGCACATATGCTGAGAAATAGGTTGTTATAGAGATACAGAGTCATAGAGATATACAGCATGGAAACAGGCCCTACGGCCCAATTTGTCCATGCCGACCAGGTTTCCTAAACTGAACTGGTCCCATTTGCCTGCATTTGGCCCATATCCCTCTATACATTTCCCATCCATGTACCTGTCCAAATGTCTTTTAAATGTTGTAATTCTACCCGCCTCTACCACCTCCTCTGTCAGCTCATACGCACCACCCTCTGTGTGAAGAAGTTGCCCCTCAGGTCCCTTTTAAATCTTTCCCCTCTCACCTTCAATCTATGCCCTCTAGTTTTTGATTCCCCTACCCTGGGGAAAAAGACCTTGGCTATTCACCTTGTCTATGCCCCTCATGATTTTATAAGCCTCTATTAGGTCGCCTCTATTAGGTCACCTCTCATCCTCCTACACTCCAGGGAAAATGTCCCAGCCGATCCAGTCTCTCTTATAATTCAAACCTTCCAGTTCCGGTAACATCCTTGTAAATCTTTTTTTGCCCCCTTTCCACTTTAATAACATCCTTCCTATAGCAGAAAATCTATATCCACATATAACTAGTCTTGTTAACATTGTTCAGGTACGGATCAGAAACCCCAAGGTATATTTTGAAGCCAGACTAGACTCCAACAATTTCCTATTTTGGCATTAATGTGAAGATAAGGTGTTTCACTCCAGGTGCAATTCTACTGACAAACTGGGAAGCTTTTATCAAAACAAACTTTATTTAACAACACTGTTCAACTATAACAAATGAATTAGCTTAACCTTTAACAATTGAACAATACTTAAACATGACAAGATACTATTCTTAGCTGTTAACCTTTCACTGAGTTCCAATCAAGCAATATTTTTCTTATAAGCTTAAACCTCTCTTAAAAGTTATTTAGCAAAACACAGGAAATCTTGCTTTAACTTAGGATACAAGGCATGGAGCTTTTTGAAAGCCTTTGGAGAGGCAGAGAGACAATGCTTCCTTCAGGCATCCCAGGCAGCAACTGCTTGTATTTTAAAATGAAACTGAAACTCTTTCCTTCCTGAAAGCTTATCTCCTCCCGTTAACCACATGTCTCTATATCTTTCAATCAATCTAATCAAAAACTCACATGACTCTGCATAACCTAGTCTAAAATCCCAGAAGAATCTAAATAAACAAAAGGTCCATTATCTGTACAAAGTAACACAACTCTAGCTAAAATCAGTTATTAGCCTGCATTCTTAGCATCTACTGCATGTTTATCAGACAAATCGACTCTTGTAACAAAACACTACCTTTTAAAGAAACCCCATCTTAAATGTAAAATATATCAAAATAGCACAGTATCATCACAACATATAGTACAGAGCAGCAGGCTTTTCAGGTTAAATGTTTCTCCTGTTTCCAGATTCACATATAATTGGCAACTTTAAATATATATAAATTTCTGAAGGTGCATATTATTAATTAGCAGCATATGCTCAAACACCTGAATTATGCCTCTCTGTACTATTTTTCTATTATAACACATGTGCGAGGGCTTAGAGTCCATTAGAGGAGCTTGGGTTCTTTAATTTGAATGTGCAAGCCTGAGGTTCCAGTCTCCGTACTGAGAATGTGAAGTAAATTTATATGGAGTGAAAATAACAATGACAAAATAAATTTCTTCTAATTGCTAAAAAATGTAATCGTTAACCATATTTCTTTTACTCATTTGTGGGGATGAGGACATGGTTGGCTGGGCAAACATTTATTGCCCATCCCTAGTTGCCCTGAGGCTGAGTGGCTTGCTAGGCCATTTCCAAGGGCACTTAAAAGTCAACCACATTTCTGTGGGTCCTGGTCATATGTTCGTGAGGATGATAGATTTTCTTCCCTAAAGGAACATCAGTGAACCAGATGGGTTTTTGCATTAATTGATTGATTCCAGATTTTTTATTGAATTCAAATTTCACCATCGACCATGGTGGGATTTGAACCGGGGTCCCCAGAGCACCACTCTGTGTCTCTGGATTACTAGTCCAGTGATAATACCAATACACCACCGCCTCCCCTAATGCTCTTGCAATTTAATTTAAAAACTAGCAGTTGTTGTCAATATGGTATATACTTGATTATGAAAATCTGCTAAACTTTCACTTTTTGTGTTCCTCTTTCAGGCATTGACCAATATGCTTTGTATTTTTCATTGTTCAATAAATTTTAATTTTGTTGGTGTTCGAATTCTTTGGTTCGCCTGGAGGATCAGCTAGTGCCACACATTTGGTGCACAATTGTTTGCAAGTACATGTGACCAGCATTGCAGAGAAATTTGATAACAACATTGTGAATATTCCTCCCAACATGCTTCACACCAAGCTGAAGGAAGAGAAATTAGGAGATGTGACCAAAAGCTTGGTCAAATAGTTAAATTTGAATAAGAATCTTAAAGGAGAAAAGAGTGATGGAAAAGGAAGAGGTTGTAGAGTGGGGACTTTGAATCTGAATACCTTGACAGCGGAAGATTTTTAAAATTCATTCGTGGGACATGGGTGTCGCTGGCTGGCCAGTACTTATTGCCCATCCCTAATTGCCTGAGAGTCAACCACATTGCTGTGGCTCTGGAGTCACATGTAGGCCAGACCAGGTAAGGATGGCAGATTCCCTTCCCTAAAGGACATTAGTGAACCAGTTGGGTTTTTCCGACAATCAACAATGGTCATTAGGAGGTTCTGAATTCCAGATATGTTTTATTGAACTTAAATTCCACCATCTGCCGTAGAGGGATTCGATCCTGGGTCCCCAGAATATTAGCTGAGTTTCTAGATTAATAGTCGAGCGATAATATCACTAGGCCATTGCCTCCCTGTGTGGCTGCCAATGGAGGGGTGAAAGAACTAGGAGATGGACAAGAAGCCAGAATTGGAGGGGGAAAGAGTTTCTGGATGGGTGCAGGTCTGGAGGAAATTACAGACATAGGGAAGGGCAAGGTCAGAGAGGAAACTGACTATTAAAATGAAGGAACTCAGGAACAGAGAAAAATATAGGTCAGTGAGATAAGGGGTAGTGGGTGAATGGGATTTATTGTGAGTTGGGCTATCGGCAAAGGAGTTTTGGATCAGCTTAAGTTTATAGGAAGTGAAAGGTAGGAGGTTGAACAGGAAAACATTGGTACAAAATAAAAACAAAAAATGCTGGAAAAGCTCAGCAGGTCTGGCAGCATCTGTGGAAAGAGAAACAGAGTTATAGAACTACAGAATCCTACAATGCAGAAGGAGGCCATTCAGCCCATTGAGTCTGCACCAACCATAATCCTACCCAGGCCCTATCCCCATAACCCCATGCATTTACCTTAGCTAGTCCCCCTTACACTAAGGGTCAATTTAGCATGGCCAATCCACCTAACCCGCACATCATTGGGGGAGAAAACTGGAGCACCCGGAGGAAATCCACACAGACACGGGGAGAATGTGCAAACTCCACATAGACAGTGACCCAAGCCGGGAATCGAACCCGGGTCCCAGGCGCTGTGAGGCAGCAGTGCTAACCACTGTGCCACCGTGCTGCCCAGATGCCACAATGCCACCCAGACTGCCTTCTGACTCTCCTTCAGAGCTAAAAGAGAGCATTGGCATACTTGAATTTGGAGGTAACAGAATCATGAATGAAGGTTTCCAACAATGGATATACTGAGGCAGAACGGGTGATATTATAGAGCTGGAAGTGTGGGTGATGGAAAGAATATGTAGGAAACTGAGTGCAGACATTATTAGGAGATGTAATTATTTTCTAAACATCAGCAACTATGGAAGAGCAGACGGGGTAAAGAACTATATTGAGAAATCTATACAATCTATTGGGCAGGTACAAAAGATAGCTTAAATGGTTAATGCGATCTTAAAGAGGTTGGAATACAAAGAGAATTGGAATTATGCTACAGGGATATAAATCTCTGGCCCACTGTGATCAGTCACTAATTTTGTTAGGCAAGGTTATGAAATCAAGGTGGATAAATAATGTTAAGGTAAAGATCAACCCTGATCTAATTGAAAGGCTTCAAAGGGGGCTGAATGACCAATTCGAGTTCTTACGATGATTTATTGAAATTATTATTACCAATTTTAGCAGTTGATTGCTAACTGTAAGTATGAATTTTATCTGTCTCTTATTTATGCAGACATTAGCTCATTTAAAATACAATGTGTTCAGATAGTTCAGACAGGAATACGTTATAAATACTCTGAACATTAGTCCGCTGAGTTTGTTAACAGTAATTCCTAGGTTACATTTTTAAAGAACAGGGCCATAACGGAAACTTTAGGTAGGTAACTCCAAGTATGCAAGTTATTACTCAGATAAGACAGCACATTTATTTACAGAGACAGAAGCGATGCTTCTGGCACCTCACCTGATGAAGGAGCAGCGCTCCAAAAGCTTGTGATTTCAAATAAACCTGTTGGACTATAACCTGGTGTTGTGTGACCTCTCATCTTATTCACCCCAGTCCAACACCGGTATCTCCACATCATGGCCACCATTGAGAATAAATAGTCATCTATTTAACTAGCAGAGAATCTCAGTGTTCCTGGTGTTAAACTTTTGATAATATTAAATTTCTCGACTGTAATGTCTTATGGTAGAGGCAAAATACCGCAGCCTCAGCTGGCCTGACAGCATCTGTGGGGAGAGAATGGCGCCAACGTTTCGAGTCTTGATGACCCTTCGTCAGAGAGTTTTATGGTAGGCTGGTTCAGCAAAGTCTTTTCAGTTGTAGGATTAAATATAATTTTATCTTTCCGTTATTTTTGCAGGTATTCACTCATTTTTTTAAATGTTCAGGTAAAAGAAAAATTGAGTAACAGGCAAAGCTCGCTGTTTCAGGCTGCTACTAAGCTGGGGAAAATTCACTACTAACAGGATGCCACCATCAAGACAAAAAAATGTCCTGCCTAACACACAAATGAGTAATGTGCACTATGAATTTCAATGCCAGTGTCATGCTAGGTATGTAGGCCGTACGTCCTAAAGACTGGCGAATTGTATTAAACAGCATGTCCCAACCTCTGTTCACAATGGGCAAGGTACGGACCATACCCAACCAGTTCGTACTCTGCAAAACTCAAAACACAGTGTCCAACATTAGATTTGTTTCCGCAATGGGACAACATTTGCTAAATAATCCTTGGTGTGCTAAAAATTATGCTGACAACAAATTTAAGATTGTTGACTGGGCTGGTACTGTGGTGCATTTACATGTACTGGAAGCTACATATATTAACACACAGGACCCTGTTCTTGGCCGACAGAAAGAACAAAGTACCCACTTAGCACCTGCTTCATCTAAGCAAAATAGGTGATAGCCATTTGCTGGTTCATTCCTCAGGGCAATGTTTTTACCAATCAGAGTTAAGCTTTAAATTTAAGTTTAAATTTCGAACAATTCTTGGCAGTTAACTCGTGCATGCTCCATGGTAATGCCTCCACTTGGTAACCAACCAGCATCATCATCTCATACAGTATAAAGTTGTTGTTTTCCATGACATGTATTCTTGCGATTGGCCTGATGAGTGCAAGATGAAAAGCTTTGACAAAATGTCTTTTTTTTCTGCAACACTCAAGTATAATTAGATGAACAATAAAGGTGAAGTTGACATAGTCCCAGATAACCAGAGGCTGCTCTCTCCTTTAAGGGGGAGTGATTGGTACTGATTTAATCTGAGGATCACCACACATCAGATGAGGGACAAGATTGAGAAGGCAGGGTCTTCACGGATAGCCTCAGCTGGTATGGGAATTGAACCTGCACTGTTGGCATCTCTCTGCATCACAAGCTAGCTGTCCAGTCAACTGAGCTAATAGACTTCCATGTAAATAATACTGCATACTAGATATGTACTAGATACCCAATTGATTATAGTCAATTATATTACAAAAGTTGATATTTACCTCTTCACAGGATGCATGATTTTATTTCTTTAATGGCATTTATTCTGTATAATTAATTATGTTTCTTAAGATATTTAAGATTTTCATTTTTCTGAGTTCTGTGCAATAATTTTGATATTTTTCAGACTAAAACTTGAGATTTGATAAGGTGCATTCTACATTTTTCACACTAGGTGGTGCACTTGCCTTAGAACTGAAGGAAAGTTAAGCTGAATCAGAGCCCTTGCAAAAAGCTTGCAAGATTCCAAAAACTAAGAATTGTTCGATGCCATTCCAAAGCACAGCTTTCAATAAAGCAGCACATTTTTCCTCGTATCTAAGTATTATGAAGGAAAGGACTTGTTAATAGGGGTGACACGGTGGCACAGTGGTTTAGCACTGCTGCCTCACAGTGCCAGAGACCTGGGTTCAATTCCTACCTCGGGTGACTGTCTGTGTGCAGCCTGCACATTCTCTCTGTGTCTGCGTGGGTTTCCTTCAGGTGCTCCGGTTTCCTTCCACAGTCCAAAGATGTGTAGGTTAGGTGGATTGGCCATGCTAAATTGCCACTTAGTGTTCCAAGGTGTGTAGGTCAGATAGATTAGCCATGGTAAATGTGTGGGTTACGGAGGAGATAGGATGGGAGAGAGGGCCTGGGTAAGATACTCTGTCAGGGAGTGGATGCTGACCTGATGGGGTGAATGGCCTCCTTCTGTACTGTGGGGATTCTATTCTATGATAACAGCAGTTATGTGATAAAATAAGTTAAACGATAACAGAAAGTTTCCAAAGAGAGGAAACCCAGCCATCTGAACAGGATGAACAACTGTACATCTTTTCAATCAGACTGAAAAACTGTGAAATTAACTAGGACTGAGAAGGAAGTGTAGAGCGGTTGAGTTCAACTCTAAATTAGGTCAGAAAGAGAAATAGAGGGGGAGAAATGATTAAGACAGTGAGAATAAAGAGAGATGGAAAGGAAAATTTAAAAAATATATTTCACATTCTTAAAATCTCCAATAGTAATTAATAACTGAAGGAATGAGATGCCACACTTGTAATAGGTGATGTTTAGTGCCATTGAGGTTGTTTGGCAGTGATAAGCAATTATCGTGTCATTGATAAATGTTTATTTAGACTGAAATGAGAAAGATTTAGCTCATTCACTGTGCTGAGGTAATGTTACGTCTTGTCAGGAAAATACAGAAACCTTCAGTCCTTCAGCACTGCTGCCTCGCAGCACCAGGGACCCGGGTTCGATTCTCAGTTTGGGTCACTGTCTGTGTGGAGTCTACACGTTCTCCCCGTGTCTGCGTGGGTTTACTCTGGGTGCTCCAGTTTCCTCCCAGGGTCCGAAAGTGCTGGTTAGGTGCATTGGCCATGCTAAATTCTCCCTCAGTGTACTGGAACAGGTGCCGGAGTGCAGCAACTAGGGGATTTTCACAGTAACTTCATTGCAGTATTAATGTCAGCCTACTTGTGACACTAATAAATAAACTTAAACTTCAATGGTGAGATAGACAATAGATGCAGTTTTGCAAAGCTAACAGTGGAACTGTGTAAGCCATACAGCTACTTTTGGATATTTACCTTTCAACATATGTCTGCCCCTTGCCTGAAGCTCCCCTTAGATTTGTGTATAAATAATAATAGCACCATTATACCTCTGGGGCAGCACAAAGCACAGTGGTTAGCACTGCTGCTTCATAGTGTCAGGAACCTGGGTTCGATTCCTGCTTGGGTCACTGTCTGTAAGGAGTTTGCATGTTCTCCCCATGTCTGCGTGGGTTTCCTCTGGGTGCTCCGGTTTCCTCCCATATTCTGAAAGATGTGTTGGTTAGGTACATTGACCTGAACAGGCGCCGGAATGTGGCAACTAGGGGATTTTCACAGTAACTTCATTGCAGTGTTAATGTAAGCCTTACTTGTGACTAATAAATAAACTTTTACTTTTTTACTTTGACAGGAAAGTTTGTGCTAATGACTTGTGCTGAATGGGTCAAAAAGACTCAACATTTGTTGTTTCTTTTATGTTGCCCACTAAATGGAAGTAGATTTCCTAATTAAACCACTCAATTTAATTAACAAAAATTGCAGATAATTTAAATTAATTTTACAGAAATGATGTCCCCCATCTCGTTTGAAGCATTGACTCCTTTGTGTCACCACAGTGGTTTTCATTCAATTCACCAAAAAATGTATCTGTAGAATATTGATATAATCAATTTTTTTTATTCATTCATGGGACATGGGCGTCGCTGGCTGGCCAGCATTTATTGCCCATCCCGAGTTGCCCTTGAGAAGGTGGTGGTGAGCTGTCTTCTTGAAACGCTGCAGTCCATGTGCTGTGGGTTGACCCACAATGCCGTTAGGGAGGGTAAACCAGGAATTTGACCCAGCGATTGCGAAGGAACGGTGATATATTTCCACGTCAGGATGATGAGTGGCTTGGGGTGGCCGTTCCTATGCATCTGCTGCCCTTGTGCTTCTAGATGGAAATGGTTCTGGATTTGGAAGGTGCTGTCTAAGGAACATTAGTGAATTGCTGCAGTGCATCTTGTAGATGTTACACAGTGCTACTATTGAGTGTCAGTGGTGGAGGGAGTGGGTGTTTGTGGATGTGGTGCCAATCAAGGGGGCTGCTTTGTCCTGGATGATGTCAAACATATTGAGTGTCGCTGATTATCAACATCCTCCTCTGTGAGGCCAACAGGTGTTAATGTGAAGAATCTCATTCATCATTTAAACAATGGACTCTACTGTTTGCTTTTCCATTTGGTAAATGTGCACTTCTGAGGCACAAAAGGTTTGTGCCATAGATGTGCCATAGGGAATATTGTTCATGGCTTATATATAACACATGCTGGAAGTTACTCCCAATGTTCACAAAAGAGATCCACTGAGTACTTTTAATAGAATCATAGGATCTACAGTGCAGAAAGAGGCCATTTGGATCATCGAGTCAGCACCGATCACAATCCCACCCCGACCCTATCCCCATAATCTCAGGCATTTTACCCTCGGTAGTCCCCCTGACACTAAGGGGCAATTTAGCATGGCCAATCCACCTAAGCCGTATATCTTTGGACTCACAAAAGTCTCTCTCTCTCTCACTTTTTTCTGGGAGTCCTTTGTCCACAATTTTAATAGAGGCTCTGAATTTGAGTGTTGCTGAAAGAAGGGGCATGCTATTGAAGCTTTTCAACTTGCACTCATCAGAACAGATTTACAAGAATGCCAAATGTCAAAGGGAACACGAAAATGTCTCTACTAGTCAGAGTACACTTGCCAACCCATCAGCACCCTCTTCTCTTGCAATATAAATTGTTGTTACATTCTTGTGAACCTGACCTGATGAATGTCAGACAAGAAGCTTCAACAAAGAGTTGGCTCTCAACTCATCTGTCCATAGGACCATTTTCTTCCTAGCTTCACTGTCCAGATGCCTCCAGCTTTTGAACACCTCTACCAAATTTCCTCTCAACCTTCTCTGCTCCAAAGAGAACAGCCCAGCTTCTCCAGTCTACCTATGCTACTGAAATGCCTGATGTCTGGAATGGCTCTGGTACATCTATTCTGCATCGTGTCTAAAACTTGCGCATCTTTTCTGAATTGTGTGATTATAATATGAACGCACTTTAGGACAATAGTTTTCATCATACATCCAGTTTCCTCTGAAGTTAATTGATTGGAAGGAGGGCTGGGGGGCTGGTTAGCTGAGTTGGGTAAATGACGAGTGTGTAATTCAGAGTAATGCCATCATCGCGATTCCTGCTGCGGCTGAGGGACCCTAACTCCTGGCATCCCCCTTAAGAGTGGAGGCAGGGGCAAAGTCCCACTGGCAAAAATCTGCTGAGAAAATGGCTCAGGATGAAGCAACAGCAGACAACGAGCCAAGGACCTGCCTTTGGGCAGAGCACACGGAATGGAATAGATTGGCGAAGAGCGGAGAATAGGGCTTGGGCAAATAAAACGGGCAATCATATTAGCGAAACAACAGAACAGCAATGGGAAAGATTTAAAAGTGTGTATTTATTATTTATTATTCATTAGTGTCACAAGTAGGCTTACATTAGCACTGCAATGAAGTTACAGTGAAAATCTCCTAAGGTTCAAGGGAATGCAGGAAAATTTATTTTCCACTAAAAGTAAAGGACAAACTGAATGATAGTGGGACTCCATGTTTGGTTGACTCTGCTGTAATATTGTGTCCAGATAAGGAAAAGCAGTTTGCAAGAATCTGACTATCAAGGCGAACTGCGATGAGACATGTGGAAGAAATCTCGGAAAACCTGGACCAACCGTTGAAAAGCAAGGTGAACATTTTTTTCTTATTTCTTTCTGGCACTCAGTGAGAACTGTGGCGATTGTTGATTTTCATTGAAGCATTGCCACAAATGTTAAGCTTACCGAGGAACTGTCTCCAATGCCGTCAATGAAATGCATGACTACTGGAAAGAATTTATCAGAAGCAGTAAATAACTGCGTCTCGAAATGTGGACTGAATTGGACGAGATTGATGAGTGTGACTACCGATGGAGGCAAAAAATGTTACATTGTTGAAAAAGAATTCAAGACCAAAGTGAAAGAAATGGATCCAGAGCAGAACATCGTCTTTCTGCATTGCAAAATTCCTTGCAAAAGTGTTCTGAAACTAAACAACGTCATGGACACGGTTACAAAACTCCTCAACGTTATTCGAACAAGAGCAATAAACCACAGGTAATTTGTCTCATTGTGAGATGAGCCGGAGTCAGTGCACAGACGTTCTCAACCATACAGAAGTTTGGGGAAGGTTCTGAAAAGAATGTGGGAGCTGAAGGCAGAGATTGATTTGCTTCTGCAAGCGAAAGGTGAAGATGTTGATTTTCCTCAATTGAATTATGTAAAATTGTTTGGCTGATTTCGCATTTGCCGTTGATGTCAGGAATCACATGAGTGAACTGAATTCTAAATGTACAAGGAAAGGGCTTTTTGCTCATAATGTGTACACCTTTGTCAAGGCCTTCATGACAAAGTTGCTCTTTTTTCCCCTGCCAACTTGAAGACAAGACATTTACACAATTCTCCACTTTGCAACGGGTGACATGGTGGCACAGTGGTTAGCACTGCTGCTTCACAGCTCCAGGGACCTGGGTTCAATTCCTGGCTTGGGTCACTGTGTGGAGTCTGCATGTTTTCCCCATGGGTTTCTTCTGTGTGCTCCAGTTTCCTCCCAGAGTCTGAAAGATGTGCTGGTTAGGTGCATTGGCCATGCTAAATTCTCCCTCAGTGTACCTGAACAGGTGCTGGAGTGTGGCGACTAGGGGATTTCCGCAGTAAGCCTACTTGTTACTAATAAATGAATTTAAATTTAAATATTGGCAAGATCAGACAGAGTCTGCATGGATAATACAAATCTACTGGAATTCTTCGAGGATGTAACTGGATGAGGGGAAGCCAGTGGATGTGGTTTATTTGACAAAATTGAAGTGTAAAATTGAAGTGCATGGGATTGGGGGTAATGGATTCAGGTGGAGAGAAAACAGGTTGGCAGACAGGAAATAAAGAGTAGGAATAAACAGGTCCTTTTCTGAATGCCAGGCAATGACTAGTGGGATGCCACAGGGATCCCAGCTATTCACAATGTATATTCATGGTTTGGATGAGGGACTAAATGTAATATCTCCAGATTGGTAGATGACACAAAGCTGGGTGGGAAGGTGAGGAGGACGCAGAGATGGTTCAGTGTAAATTTGGACAAGTTGAGTGAGTGGGCAAATGCGTGGCAGATGCAATATAATGTGGATAAATGTGAGATTGTCCACTTTGGTAGCAAATACAGGAAGGCAGATTATTATCTGAGAGGGGAATGTGCAATATTTTAATTTTACTTTTGTTACTCGCGTATCTAAGGAACCTTTTATATTCCTTGCAAGTTGGTATTGTAATTTCTCTTCATCTTCTGATTGAGAATTTTAATTTATCACCCAAGTTATTTATATTTCCTTTGTCCTCTCCATTACTATCACAGTACTTAAATGTTCTTTTCTTTATATATAATTTCCCTTTATTCTCTGTTTAACCAGAATGCCCCATAATAAGTTTCCTTGTTTGTTTTAGCGGGCTGCATTTTTTCCCGAAACCTTGACTATCCCTGTAAAGAAAAAGCCACTATATTTTGATCTTTGTTTTTCAAGATCTTTTCCTCAGCTTATATTCTTTGGTTCCATCCTCATTCCTTCAATTTGTACCTTTCCAGTTTATTAGTTTTCACTATATGTCCTTCTCCATCCTGATCTTGAACCTTGCTGCATTGTGATCACTGCTACCATGATACTCTCCTACTTATCCCATCCATCCTGTTTTGTTGTCCAGTAGAAGATCCAGCAGTTTTTTTTGTTTGACAGCTTAAGTGTTGAATCAGAATCATAGAATCCTACAGTGCAGAAGGAGGTGATTTGGTCCATCGAATCTGCACCAACCACAATCCCACCCAGGCCCTACCCCCATAACCCCATGCTCATCCTCCTGACACTAAGGAGCAATTTAGCATGGCCAATCCACCTAACCCACACATCTTTGGACTGTGGGAGGAAACTGGAGCACCCGGAGGAAACCCATGCAGACACAGGGAGAATGTGCAAACTCAACACAGACAGTGACCCAAGCTGGGAGGTAGCAGCAAGGTCGGAGCTGGAATACAATCTGCATGTCACATAATAGCACGGCTTGAAAGCAGAAGAGAAGAGGATTTTGTATAGGTGTTAGGTTACCCAGAAGAGATGTGCTATAGCCATTTGTGTCAACAAAAAAACCAATCCAATTTATCCACCAAGATAAAAGGAAATTAATGCAGATGCTGGAATCTGAAACAAAAACAGAAAATGCTGGAAAATCTCAACAGGTCTGACAGCATCTTTGGAGAGAGAATAGACACGTTTTGTGTCTGGATGACCTTATTCAACTTATTCACATTGGTACAGGGCAAGTGACATTTGATGTGAAATTACACATTTTGAGTGCAATGATGTGAGGTGAGGCCACTTGTTTGAGCTTCATTCTCGTTATATCCATTTGCCCTTTGATTTATCTTGAAGCATAAAACTAATGGAAAAAATATATACATGCAAATGAAGCATTTACTGGAGGCACCAGCCCCCAGTGATATAAATAGATACCAATTAAACATACTCATATATTATTGGAAAGGGGGACATGGAATCAAGCTTTTAATATACATGGTGCCACAGTGGTTAGCACTGCTGCCTCACAGCGTCAGGGATGCGGGTTCAATTCCGGCCTCGGGTGACTGGGTGGAGTTTGCACATTTTCCCGTGTCTGTGCGTGAGTTTCCTCCGGGTGCTCCGGTTTCCTCCCACAGTTCAAAGATGCGCGGGTTCGGTTGATTGGCCATGTTCAATTGCCCCTTAATGTCAGGGGGATTAGCAGGGTAAATATGGGGGGGGGGGGGGGTAACCGGGATAGGGTGGGATTGGGCCCAATACAGGCTCGATGGGCTGAATGGCCTCTTTCTGCCCTGTAGGGATTCTAAATAAGGGATGAGTGTATTTTGAGTGGGCTTCAACTGTGGAGTCGTCAAAGCAGCTAAAACCCACACTGTGGCGCTATTGTTCTTTACACCAACTTGAACATTCACTGGTTAATAAAGGCAACTTGTGTGCGCCAAGCTCCGATGTGGGTGGCATTTTTCCCCTGAACACTATATTCCAAATGTTGCATTACTTTTCTACCGCTTGACGTAAAAACAATTATCACTTCGGAGTATGGAACATTTCATCTGTCCAATATACGGCAAATTCCTTTGGAAATGAGTACATGAGCATTTGTAATTACACTATAAATTACACGCATGCAAACACTATCATAATAATGCTGCTGTTTTCGGAAAGAGTTTGAAACCTTTATAAATTATAAGCCCCATTTTATGCCCTGGGCTCCCATCATTGGTTAACGCCGCCGTTGTTTGGGGCCTGTTCATACGCACAGTGACAGTCAGTGTATGGATGTCATACACAGAGCGAGATGTGCATGCAATATCTCCCGCGTTTCTATTTCTGTGGGATGAGTAATGATTAAGTTGGCCTAATTCTAGCCTCGCAGGGAGAAGCGAGCTAAAAAACTGCAAGCTCTGGGAGGGGGCGGGGGGGGGGGGTGGGGGAAGGGGTTTAGACAAATAGGCCCCCAATGCATGTTTGCCAAAATTATTCCTTCGTCCGGCGTTAACAGGTTAAATACAAATGTGGGGGAAAAAAGGATCGAATTTCTGAATTATGTCGCCAAAGCGGGAGAGACATCAGGTTAGGGTTCCTTGAACAACAGCCGGGGAAAACACAACTATTACTGTAGGAATAATCTCACAAACCATTCTATCGAAAGGCTAAACTTCAAGGTAGTAACAGAAAGTCTGCCAATGCACACCCACATATCAATAGCTGAACCCTTCGACGAAGAGAGATTCTTCCCTCGCACAAAAACGGAAAATGCTGGAAAATCTCAGCAGGTCTGACAGCATCTGTGGGGAGAGAATAGAGCCAACGTTTCGAGTCTGAATGACCCTTCCTCTGGTAGGGTCATCCAGACTCGAAACGTTGGCTCGGAGGGTCATCTGAAACGTCAGCTCTATTCTCTCCCCACAGATGCTGTCAGACCTGCTGAGATTTTCCAGCATTTTCTGTTTTGGTTTCAGATTCCAGCATCCGCAGTATTTTGTTTTTATCTTAGAGCTTCTTCCCTGTTGCCATCAGACTTTTGAATGGGCCTACTTTATATTAAGTTGACCTTTCTTCACACCCTAGCTATGACTGTCTGCGCCCTCTCCTTTCCTTCTCTAGGTACCATATGCTTTGTCTGTATAGTGTGCAAGAAACAATACTACATGTGACAATAATAAATCAAATCAAAAAGTGACACTCTGAGACTTGTACATATTAATGGCTGGATCCTGGAAGGCCCTGCGATTGTCCAGCTCCTGGGCGATAACTTGATTATACCACTAGCAATGGGGCGGCACGGTGGCACAGTGGTTAGCACTGCTGCCTCACAGCTCCAGGGACCTGGGTTCGTATTCCCGACTTGGGTCACTGTCTGTGTGGAGTTTGCACGTTCTCCCCGTGTTTCCTCCCACACTCCAAAAATGGGCAGGTTAGGTTGATTGGACATGCTAAATTAACCCTTAGTTTCCCGGGATGTGATAGGTTCGAGGGATTAGTAGGGTAACTAAGCGGGGATAGGGCCTGGGTGGGATTGTTGTCGGTGTAGACTTGATGGGCCGAATGGCCTCCTTCTGCACTGCAGGGTTTCTATGATTTTTATGTACCAGTAACGGCAACACCAACAATCCAAAAGGGCGAGAGGGAAATAGCCAGCAATCACATCTTGCTTGTTTGCAGTATCCTGGTTCACGCAGGCGGCTTGTGGAGTACTCGCAGTGATAAGCCCTAACACCATTAGCCAATGTTTATGTTAGGTTGTGTTTAACATTAGTAAGAGCGAACTGAAAGCTGTCTCTGATCGGAAAATCCGATCAATACTAGTTTAAAATCTCTGCTATTAACTCCTTTGTAATTGGTACTCATTCTCCAGAATTATATTGTCATTAATTGGCGGTTAACTTGATAATATGTAATAGTTTAAACAAACGATTTATGTTTACAATCTTTTTTAAATTGTAATCACCCTACGAGACGGGCAGATTTTTTTCCAGGCCATTTTTAAAAAACTTTTTTGATTTGATTTATTATTGTCATGTGTATTGGTATAGAGTGAAAAGTATTGCTTTATACAGTGAAATAAAGTAAGTACTTCAGAAGCGAATCATTTAAAAAAAATATCATTTGAATTAGTTAGTGGAATTCGATAGACTGGAATCCAACTAATCTGGCGGCTGATTTTGCCCGATACGCTGCGACACTCACAAGCGTGGTTTATCTTCATCAGAATTTTACAGACACGGTTGGAGGGGCGGATTCAGACAGAAATCAACTTCATGGGCTGACATAACACCACCTCAATCAGAGGAGCAGAACTCGGTTGGTGTGATTTGGAATATATGTTTTCAACAATTAGATAAACGGGGGGTGAGACTACAATCAATATCTTAGGTCTATAAATGAAGACGCAGTTGATGGGGGAACACCTGAAGGAATTCGTGCTAACTTTACAGGTTCGATATGTGTACATATATCATGTAATGAATGACCAGGCGAACTGGCCCGAAAGGTTATTTTTTTCCCCCTGATTATCTTTATCACTTGTTGCGAGTCCTCTATTTTGTTTACTCCAGTGTGTTTCTTTTACTTTGCTTTTCACATGTCTGTCTAGGATCTTTCACCGCGTTTGCTGCATGCACTCGCACCGTTACTGTCATTAAATAAACGACTTTTTAAAGAAAGAATAGAACAGTTATTAGATAACCCCGTGCAGGAGCGGGTACAGGCTGGCTATGTTCGCTGTCCTGACCGAATAATTGCATTCATAACATTAGTCAGGATATTGTCCATTACTTGCGACCATTTGGGAGCTATCTGCACTTTACTGTCTAATCTATTGAAGTTCGTGTGCTGTGGTATAGTGCTGATGGTCTGTTAGCGTGGCTGCAGAATGATTCACGCCGCGCGGCACAAACAAATGCTGCTGGTGTGATTGTTTTCGTTCGTACTGTGTAAAAATATCGATTCATCCCATCATCTGGACTCGAGTTTAATGGATCAATATTGAAAATAAATATCCTCGGGGTGTGGGCCTCTCTGGCATTTAATGTCCAGCCTTTATTACCTCCTTTATGTTGCAGTTAATTATTTTTCAAAAAATTGTATTCCATTCTTGGAGTTCCAAAACCAATGTGCAGAGTTGATGGGGGACGAACCCTTGAACCTTGCTTGCGGCAAAAAAAAACTATTTCAAATTTCATCCAATTCAAGGTCCCCATAAAAGGAGGACGACATGCCAGATCCAAGCTGACAGAAGCAGACATTACACCTGATCTCAAGCTTAATCCTACACTTGATCTTAGCCCAAAGGCCGAGAAACGATGCATTCTGCTGCAATTAATCTTAACCCCATGGAGCGGCTTGCGGGGGCCATTTCCGAGACATGTAAGGGTCAGTCACTTTTGTGCAGTCTGGCGGGCGGGTATAGGAGGCAGATATTTAGTGAACTAGTTGGGCCTTTGGGATAATCCGACAGCTTCATGTTCACTTTAATGATACCAGATTCAAAAAAAATAATAATGTATTTACAAATTACTTTTCAGACTCGCGTCCCCTGGATTGCTGGCCCAATAAGAGAACATCGCTACAATATTGCTCGAATTCCGCCCTACCGTAATATTGACTGAACTCCCATCATTTCTGTAGCTACTTTCAGATTGTAGGTAATCTATCTAGAATATATAACAACTCATAATTTGTGCCCGTATGCCCGAATATTCTCTTCACATCATGAATAGATTACTTCAATCGGTACATTGCCTTGACATTAAAGGGGGAACAGGATTCTCCATATTGACTGGGTGGTGCCTGTTATTATATGGACCTACCTCGCACTGAGTTGATCTTTCTCTGTATCCTAGCTATGGCTGTAACACTACATTCTGCACTCTGTCCTTCCCTTCTCCATGAACGGTATGCCTTATCTGTATAGCGTGCAAGAAGCAATGCTTTTCACTGTATACTAATACATGTGACAATAATAAATCAAATCAAATCAAAAAGTGAGGAGGGTGAGACGCAGGTAACAGAAGGAAACAAGTAATGGAAAGCTTATCAGAAAAGGGCAAACAATTCGATTTGTGATTAAAGGGGAGTAGTGGCCTAGTGGTATTGTCACTGGATTAGTAATCTAGAGACCCGCGTTAATGCTCTTGTGGACCTGGGTTCAAATCCCACCAAGACAGATAGTGAAATTTGAATTCAATACAAATTTGGAATTACAAGTCTAATTATGACTGTGAAACCATTGTCGAATGTTCTAAAACCCATCCGGATTCACTTTAGGGAAGGAAATCTGCTGTTACCTGGTCTGGCCTACATGTGACTCCAGACTCCCAAAGGAATGTGGTTCAGTCTCAAATTCCACTCTGGAATGGAGGGTATTTAGGGATGGGCAATAAATAGCCTGCAGTGCCCACATACCCTGAACGAATAAAAAAAATCCCATGAAGAAAAGACAAGGGCAAGAGCATTTTTAAAAAACAAAATATGCTGATATTTGAGGGGGAATCCCAGCAGCTCGCTGCATTTCAGAATGATGCTGAAAAATTGTATATTTGTATATCTCTTTCTGATTGCATGTGGTGCAATGACCAAAGAGATTGGCCGAGGGCGCTCTGTCCGCACACAGCAACTCCTGCCATTAGCCTGGTGTGTGTGTGTCTGTGAGTGATTGAAGGGGAGCTGATCCAGCGCTGTCTCTCTCCCCACCAGCCCACATACACAATCTAAATAAACCGCTCACATGTGCGGCAGATATCCATTTTATGAAGCGACTTAAGAATGTAAACTCAAGTCGTGGGGGGGGGGGGAAATCTTGCCAAAAAAAAGTTTTTTAAAAATCTATCGAGAGTCGACCACCGCACACTCAGTGAAGAAGGGCAGTTGGCAAAACCTGATGTGTCGTTTTGTCCCTACAAGTTGTCACTGCGGGGAAGGAAGGCTCTGGGTTTACCGTCCCGGGATGGACACAGCATTGAGAAGTTTACAAAATAGATCTCAAAACTGGAAATTAAAATACAGAAAAAATGCAGCAACATCTTTAATAGTTTTGAGGCTTTATATGAAAATAACATGACGCGCATAGATTCAGATATGAGCCCCCGATAAATTCTTATCATTCTTTATCGTGTGGAGTAATGAAGAATAAAAACTAAAAGGAATTCTAAACTGATTTGTATGTTCTTGTTTCGAATCTGCATGATTCCCAATAAGTATTACAATTCCCACATTAGTTTTTTTATGGAGATCCATCATTTGCAGTTATCCAGTTGAGACCCTTGAGAAATTTGATTTAATTTACTGTAAATGTGGTTAATGTTGGTGCTGTTAATGCCACAGGGTAAATATTTCAATCAAGTCACTGCGGGCCCGAAACTGCAGATAGGTTTTCGGCATTTTAACCCATTTCACTCCCTTCTCCCGAGCTGTTTTGACAGAAGATTTTGAAATGCAAACTTGCTGTGGTGCCCAATACCTTTTCAGTGCTTCGGTCACCAAGGGGAACAGAGAGGGGCTGGCTGCTTGAATAAGCTGGGGTCCCCCTACTTGCCACTCTTTGAACAACTCGATCAAATGGGATTGTTTGTAAGGGGGGTACGCACCAAGAGATGGGACTCCTCCCCCCCCCCCCCCAACCCCCGTTCCCAAGTACAATGTGTCCTGGTTAAAATCGCGAAGGCAGAATTGCTGCAGAATTGCGCTTCGCACAAACACACAATCGTAACTGATGTTGCTGATTGCGAACATTCATCGGGAAAGCCGTGGAGGAAGGCTTTCAGAATGCTACTGATAACGGGTATATTATACTGGCGAGGGTGGGAGTGGAAGGGCGGGAGGGTCTGACCTGCTGTTGAAGAGGACACGAATCAGCTGCTATATTTATCCAGAGCCGTGCCCTTTCTGCACGGGGGGGTCACTGTCAAACGCCTCATTCTCAGCCCTGGACTGTCCTCCCTGACCCTCTTCCGTTTTCTAACAACGTCCTTCTCAGTGCCTCTGGAGTTGTCGAGTTTATGAAAAGAAACAACTGTGACTTTTAACTCCCGCAAGCCAGAATTAACAAATAGTGCAGATTCAAATGTCTTTAAACCTCTAAATCTGGCTTTGCCTTTTCGCTATTTCGTTGAATAAAAACCATATGCATTCGCTGGAGGGGTTTAGCGATTGTAATTCTGTCTAAACTTAGAATCGTAGAATCCCTGCAGTGCAGAAGGAGGCCATTTGAGCAACTATTATCAATTGTTTCTCCTTTGGACCATTTCTAGGTGTCAATAATGACAAAAGCATTCACCTTTAAGATTAGAATATAATCAGGTTCCTTCAAAGGGCAAACGTTCTCAATTTGGAAGCACAATTTTAGTAATTGGACACTTAAAAAATAGAACTCAGTGATGTCCTTAACACCGCCGGACACTGAGCGGGCCACTTCCTCTCTGCACAAAATATAGTCTAAAATCTGTCAGCGGTGCTAGCCGATTCGTCAATCAGTTTTATCCAGACTATACTGATGAATGCAGCAGTCAATGTTACTTAAAACAATCTTTTATGGAGCGGGTATATTTTGCAATTGGCGTTTACGAAATGCAGGCATGTGGGCAAACAGGGGTCACATTGTAAATCCGATTAGGAGTGCAGCATCCGCCTTCTCTCGATGTGGGACCTGAATTCATTTTTCGATAAGAAAAGTGGAATAAGCGACATTCCGAATTATATTTTTTTTATTGAACTTAGTTTTTGCAACAAAATAGTTTTGACAAAGAATCATAAAGTATACATTTTTCAAGTGCAATTATATTCAAATGTATTCATTTATAAAAGCATAATGTGCGTGTATATATATGTGCCTTATTATAGTTAATGCTAAAAATCCGGATAGTCCTCGCAAAAAAAATAACGATTCAGTATCTGTAATACTGTCATGGTATCAAGTGTGACCTTTTGGTTTCAAAATTTATACATAAATACAGTACACTAATGCTCCCCACTAATCATTCCGCTCTTAATACTGCTATAGAAACTGAATGCTGTTAAAATAATTAGACTCCTCATATACGCACCAACTCTTCCTTCTTAACTAATAGGACAGTTCGTCTTCGGGGTTAAATCATTCCTTGTTTTCACCGAGACAGCTCCAGCTAAGGAGACAGTCACATTTTTAAATCGGCAGCCGCGTCGCAGATCTGGAAATACTAGGGTGTCCTCAAAGGCATTTATTCTCTCCCCCTCCCCCTGTTGTAGAGCAAAGACTCTGAGGGGGGGAGACGAAACTCTCAACTCTTCACAGTGCCGAGTCCTGGCTTGGGTTTAACATTAGTCAGAATAACCAACAGCGACAGCAAATGCATCAGAGGAGAGGCGGGTTGTTGAGAAGGGTGCTCTGTTCAGGGTCTGTTCACATAACACAAGGTTTGATGTCCTGACACACACTCTGATGGTGGTGGTGATAGTATGAGCCGCTGGGCGAGGGGTGGAAAGAAGAGATCCCGTTGAAGTTGAGCACGAAATCCTTTCTGTCACAAACAGGCGAGGAGTGAGTCTGATAGCGAGGGAGCCCCACTGGAACGACACAAGAGCGAGTGTTAGACAAGGCTGGCCACTCCGCGCGGGGGGCTCGCTATTAGCTGCATTTCAATCATTATCACTTCACATGTTCAGTGATTAAAAAAAATGAAGAGGTCGATACATATTTGCTCTCATTCCGCCTGGGGAATCACACCCCGAACGACATCATGGTGTGTGTGTGTATGCACAGGGTAAAACATAAAATCAGGGTTTTGTTTTGGAAATAAGGACGTTTTATGTGGGACACGGTCGCATGTTTAAGGGGCTGTCTCTAGTTTGCCAGATGTTAACTCCACATGTGTCTTTTCGGACTCGGTAGAGTCGGCCTCACTGTTAAGCATGCACATGGTTAGAGCATCCCCGCTTCAAGGTGTTATTTTTTAAGATACTGCTCTCCCTTATCCACTTGTTTGGAAACCCTCTATGCCAAGGGCGAAAACCCCATTTCCTATTTAAGCCTTACAGTTGTTACAATCATAAGCCACTCACTGTCAGTGCCGAAGCAAATCTCATTTCAGTTCACAAGGTCCAGCTAGGGTAACTATCTCAGAATTTTATTAATAGGACGCATTTAGTTTAATTTGCTGTTTGATCAAACTCCCAGACAATCCCAATTAACCCTTCATTTAATAAAATTGTTTCGAGGGGCAGATACATGGGGAGTTTTGATGAATATATATTTTATGTTTTGTTTGTAACCAAATTGGAGTTAACCCGTTTTCAGTGTGCAGCTGCCGTCTATATACCGAATGCTGATATTACACCCAGTACAGTACCATGGCCCATAATCGTCAGTTCTATCTGAAAGCATCGCATTATGCCAATGTCCTGATAGAAGCGGCCTCAATCTTTCTGTGAAACGCTTTATGAAATCGTGCACCTCATTTCAAACAACGACATTTTTTCATCGGAGATTTGTATATTTTCTCAGCTAGCAAGAATATAATCAACTGGTACAGGGGCGGAAATCCAGCTATTTTTGCTGTTTGGGCCAGATATTCGGCTTCAAGATGATGCCGACTTTCCATGACATCTTCAAATAATACTCGACACTGTCATTTATTAATGGTCCATCCACAATGCTTTCATATATCACAGACTGGGCTAGATTGCAGAGTCTTGGTAAAGCATTTGACAAGGTTTTCAATATTAGTTCCAATATTTTGGCGGCTGTCATTGAAAAAATATACTAAAATAAGGAACTCTGGTGCACGCGGTTATTAGAGAACATCCGCTAGTAGCCGGGAACCGAAGGGAAATTAGAATCGGTACAGCCGGTTATCTGCACCAACCCTCATCCTCCCCCACCCACATAACACGCATACACATACAACACACATACACAAAACACACACACAACACACATACAACACATATACACAAAACACATACACAGCACACATACACAGCACACATACAACACACATACACAAAACACACACACACAACACACATACAACACACATACGCAAAACACATACACATACAACACACATACACAAAACATACACAACACACATACAACACACATACACAACATACAAACACATACAACACAATACACATGCAAAACACATACACATACATACAACAGACATACACATACAACACATACAATACACATACCCACACAAGACACACCTACACATAACACAGACACAAGATACACACATAATACACATACACACATATACAGAACACACACAAACACACACATCTCGGGACTACAAGTTGTCCATTGCGCCTTTTATGTGTTAGGGCTGCTGTTTCTGCAACACGTCACTCTGGCCACCTATCATTGTAATTGTCCAAATCATTGCCACTTTGATATCTCATGTACATATACATATTTAAAAAGTGCAACTTTTAACTCCGACCCGACAGTGCATGGGGCAGATAGATACATATGCCTTTGTGTTGGCAGTTGCCGAACATTGGTTCCCAGAACGTTTAACAGAATCAGCTCTCATCTGGGTTAAGTCAAGCTAAAATCCTCTTCAGTGTGGTCCGGCCGCGACTGTCTTTGTTTAGTTAACCTCCCCGACCCGCGTTTTCAGTGACTGTTTGGAGAGTTCTGCCTCGAGACTCCACGCTTCCTATACATCTTGTAGACGTTGGGGTTTTGTTTTTCTCGCTGTTTCGCCGTTTCAGCAAAAAGACATTTAAAATGGGGGGGGGGGGGGGGCAAAATAATACGCACTAACCTTTGATAAGGGACTTTTTAAACGTTTGAAACCATGAAAAAGTATAGTTAATTACAACAGCTGTAAACCTTCGTCAAATATACGATTGTATAACCTGTTCGAGACAGGCAATAATTCCATCGACATAGGTAATTCGTAAAACATCAGTAAGATGTGCATTTTCTGAGGGGAAAAGGACATTAATCTTCCAACGTTACATTTGTAATGCATCAGTCAAATATATTTTAAATTCTTTAAAAAAAAATGCAGCAACGTTGTATAAAATCAGACATTTTTAACGTGTAAGGCTGATGAAGGATTGGGCCACAGCTTTAACCTAATCCCAGCTGCAACAGATAACACTTATTGCTATTATTCCAATTCCATTATTGAGAGTCACGCTTCCACGTCGCCTCGTTAACGCTAAAGTGATGCTTCGTTATTCGCACGATTGCTATGCACCTCTCCTTTAGCATACGCCGCCCTATATTCCGTTTGCCCCTCATCTTTCAACGTGAACCCTGCAATTCGACCCTTTGCTCCTCAGACTGTAACGTTCTCAATAAGTTTTCTGATCGAAGAATACATTAATATAAGCGATTCAACTCTTGGGCTGCACTGTCGCTGTTATTAGACAGCTAATCTCGCCAGTTTAAAAAACCTCTTTTCACTTGGGCTTTCCCCCTCATTCTTTTGGGGGTTTTACCAGACGCACTCTAATATTTTATTCTATTTCAGAAATTTGACATTGCATAATTAATTTAAGAAAGGATTGTAGTCAAGATCTGTTGCCTGCCGACCTATGTGTGATGGGTTGAATAAGCAAAACAAGGCAAAAATATAGTTTGCTCTATTTCAAAACACCGAGGGAAGACTGTTCAGCACCTCACCTGTAATTTCGGCCGGGTCCCTTGTATTCTGGTGTAGGTAACTCTGTTCCAGCGAGTAGGAAGACATGCTGGAGTGAAGGCTGGAAGGGACAGAGTTGATGTGACCCAGGCTCTGCTGCTTAATGTACGGGGAACCTCCCGAGGATGACCACTGGGCAGCCGAGGCTGAATAGGGGGAATGGCATTCCAAGGCACTGGCAATAACAGGGGAGGATGGCACTGGGCTACTGCTGCTGTCGGGACCATACTCCCCACCCGAAGACACGGGGCAGCTGGCCATGTATGTCGAGCCAGGGTTGGGGGACATGTGGGGGACGTGGTGGCCGCTGCTGAGTCCATCATAGCTCCCGGACATTGAGTTACTCATCATGCTGAGGCTGTTCTCCAGGTTGTAGCCGTTGGCGTGGCAGGAAAGCGAAGTCGTCGGGCCCTGGAAGTCGAAGGGTTGCGGGATGAGAGAGGGGCCAAACCCTAAGCCGTTCATCATCCGATACATGGGTTTGAGGGTCTGGCATTTCCTGCGGAAGCCTCGGGGTCTGCGGCGGAACGAGCCTTCCTCAAACATGAATTCGCTGGCCGGGTCAATAGTCCAGTAATGTCCCTTCCCGGGTCTGCCGAGACCCTTTGGCAACTTGATGAAGCACTCGTTCAGGGAGAGATTGTGGCGCACCGAGTTCTTCCAGCCCTGGTAGGAGCCCCGGAAGAAGGGGAAGCGGGTCTGCAGGAATTGGTAGATCTCACTCAGGGTCAGCCGCTTGGTGGGGGAGCTCTGAATGGCCATCACTATCAGGGCGATGTAAGAGTAAGGGGGCTTCTCGGGCCGCCGCAAGCCACCGTTGGTCTTCTTGACTTTGGCCAGAGTGGAGTTCTCCATGGCCGGGGATTGCTGTGTGATCAGGGCCGACTTCAGCACTCCCGGGACCGGGCTGGATCTTATGTTGGCCGGAGGCTCCAGATGCTGTTGTGGGGATTCGGTAGTCATCCTCTTCTGAAGCCAAGGCAGAGTGTCTGCGATCCGGAGAGAAAGGGGGCGGAGGGTCAGGGTGAGGGGGAGGGGGGATTAAGAAGAAGAAAAACTTTTTATTCCCCCTATAATAATGATCCCTGTAGACGCTACGCCCTATTTGGTTTCACTGGACCGCAGGACATTTGCTCCACACGTCAGACACACAAGCGTCCTATTCAGTGGCCCTCTGACAGCCGCCTCATTGCTCTAAGCCTCGCTCCTCACGCTTGGGCCGGCTGCAGACATGTGGACGGTTCAACGCCAGATTCGCCTTAATTCCCAGGTATGCCTGCCTGCCTGCCTGCATGCTCCACCCGGGCCTCTCGTCGGAGCTGGCGACCGCTTCATCTGCCGAAGCTGGCTGACGTTCCCATCTGTAGGAGATTGGATAGCTGGGAGGAGGAGGGGGAGGGGGGGGGGGTGAAAAAAAGTTCCCTCTGACTCCTGGCAGTGGTGTGAGTGGCCCCTGAGATTCGCTGCCGCTTCCTTCACCTGGTGACCACCCCTTTATCAAGAGGAAACGCAGAGAGGTCGCTCTATTTCTCTTCCCCCTCTTTCTCCCCCTCTCTCTCTCCCTCCCTCTCTCTCTCTCTCTCTCCCTCCCTCTCTCTCTCTCCCGCAATGGCTGGTGAAAGCCAGAGAAAGCGTGGCCACATATCACTGAGTAAACCTCCCGTCTGAACCTCCTCCTCTCGGACGAAACCTGAATTTAGACCCCCCCCCCTTTCCTTTTAGCACATCTCGGGAAGGTATATATAATATATTTATATATATATATATATATATATGAACTAATTGCTTGGGTCGAATGGGTTGGTAGCGAGAATCTGCACATTTAAAACAAGAAGATATAAATATGTGTATTATACATATATAATATAAAATAATGAAATATTGTACATGTATATAATAGATGTAAATATATGGGATACGTATATTGTATATGTATGTAATATATGTAAATATATTATATACATATACAATATTATATATTTAATATTTTATATGTATAATACACATATTTATATCTTGTTTTAAATGTGCAGATTCTCGCCACCAACCCATTCGACCCAAGCAATTAGTTCATTAATCAATCTCATTTAAACATCACATGTTAGGGAGAGTGAGAAGGAGAGGAAGCATTCGTTTTTCTTACTGGCTGCGTGTCCTGATTATCAATATATATCCAAAATGTTGTTTGAAGGTTTCCACATTTTCAAAGGATCCTTCTTGCATTTTTTTAAAGTTTTATACAAATGAACTTGTATCGGAATCGCTGGCAGAGTGAGGGTATATTCCTCCCCTTTTCCCCCATCAGCTCTATTCATTCCCGATCATTTCATTCCTTAATCTCATTTTGCTACCATTCGGTACAAGCCTGCGCCAGTCTATCTGCGAACGACCCCAGCTTCCCGCAGCACATCCCTTTTGCTTCGTTGAAACGGGCCGCCTTCAGCATCAAGGGTCAATTTTGCAGCCTCTTAAAATGGTCCGGATTGCTCTTTGGCTGAATGAATGTTGTGTAATTATTAAAGGAGGGCAACCAGCGAGCAAAATACAATATGAATATCCACATTTCTATCATCCGCCTCCTATCAATAATCGCATTACACTCTGGTCAGGGCAAAGATATGAAGTTGCTCCTCAGGAGGCCCTTTTGTAAAGGTACCTGGGACCTACTTGAGATGTAAGACGCTTATTCGAGGAAGGTGCTGTACAATTATTTCCAGGCGCTTGCTCTGATACTCGCATGTATGAAAAAAGCACAGCCACAGATGCACATGGTACACACATACCGCCACATGCTTCACACAACACACACTGACTGACCGACCCCAATACACTCAAACACACCAAGACACCGATACATTCAAATGTGTACCGACATATGCATACAAATCCACTCAGATTGTATACTGTTCGGTTTCAGATACTGCATCATCTAATTTGGATAGTCGAAATTATTTCCTTAGTTGATTTCTAATTTCAAATCTTTATTAAATATGTTGTTTTACACAAAGATTTGCCACAATTCCTGTATCCGTGCTAGTTTCTTTTTAAAAGGTAGAATGATGGGAAACAAAATGTACTTTACAGCGAGATTCACAAACTTACACCTCCCCATCCCATACAAGTTAGACACACTGGTTCAATTAGTTTTAATACAATCTGGATTTAAAATGTCTGAGGTTCTCAATCGAAGATAATTCATTGTAAAGATTTATTTTCTAAAATGATACGACGGACACTGTTGGATAACTGTACTTAATAAGATTAATTCATTGCAATTATTTCTAAAGAACTTTTTAAACAAAAAAAGTTAAACCATATCATGTCTCTCTGAAATATTCCAAAGCAGAACTTAGTGTGTAACAGTATAATTTTTTTTTTAAATTACGGGATAGCAGCGATTAATGAACGCAAGCAGTGATGAAATGGGGAAAAAAGAATGAATGTACCAAAAGACGACGAAATGAGAAGGGGAATGGGAAAGGTGATTAGAGAGAGAGAGAATGAGTGAAGTAATGCTGGATGAGTCCTCTTCTGTGTGTGTGTGGAATATTGTCCAGGATAACTAGCTTTGACGTGAGTGGAAGCAGGCCTTTTCTCATCAAACCTCGCCTGTACCACACACAGAGAGTGGGTGTCAGTTTACTGCTCCACTCCAGCAGTCGGCTTTCCCCCCCCTGAGCGCTACAATAATTAGACAAAGAAAAGCAAAATTAACTTTGCAGGCGTCGACAGCTTCCCCTCGGGCCCAGCCAGCGGTTTTGCAGCGATTCACACACACACAAACCCAAATGACTCGACTGGTGTCTGAAATCGCACCTCTCCAGATTTCACCTTCCAACAAAAGAGGCTTGATTAATTGCAAGAAGGAATCGACAGCAGTCCGTTGGGTTCATCACAATAGCCTGTATTGTCTGTGTATACGGGATAGTGGTGCGCCTTATTATCAATAGTTCGGGTGGAAATATAGACATGCGCATTCAATTCTCCAATCCATTTATTTTGGGATAGATGTTGGTAGATTTGGCACACGGACGAGGTAGATGTATTTCTCTGGAATCCCCTTACAACGTTACACCCCCCCATTCGCTGGCAATGCCAGCGCACTTGGAAACACGTTTGAGGATCTGAGATTGCACATTTTTGACAAAGCGTTCACTGAAGGGCAAGTTTGTAACCCCTTCTTGTTTATTTTCTCTCAACTCTTCCTTATTTGTTCGGATCCTGAAGACTTCATCCGGCGGATTCGGTCTAAAACTTGGCTCGCATCTAAATGTCAAAAAGAAACTTCAACTTTAATGGCCAGCATTCGGCAGAGTTCCTTTTTAACTTTATTTTTTAGAATTACCAGTAGGCTTACATTAACACTGCAATGAAGTTACTGTGAATACTTTTGTCCCGATGAGTGAAATACACGCAAATTATGATGGTTTGATTTATGTAAAAACTGGTGTTTAAAGTTTTTTAAAGTTTATTTATTAATGTCACAAGTAGGCTTCCATTAACACCGCAATGAAGTTACTGTGAAAATACCCTTCATTCGCTAATTCACAAAGAGCATTTTCACACACTTATCCCCAACACAGTGTCAGAAGAAACATCCCATCTCCCGCGTATCTTGAGGAATTCTTTAAGGGTATCCTGTATTTAGATTGTGTTGACGATGCTAAAACCGGGTCTTTGCCCGAATTTGCCGAAGGGTCAACTCTTTGTGTTTGTAAGGATCGAACTTGCGTCTTGTTTTTCCTTTTCGTGGTTATTGTTGCGTCGCAGTTTGAGTGGAACCCCAAACTGTTAAGATCAGATTCCGACCAGCACAAGTTAGACAAAATATAAACACGGACGCTTGTAAGCCGTATTGTCTGGGAAGAATTGTACTGAAATTATTTCAAATACAAACAATAACGTCAATCTTCGGCGTGCTTATACAAGAAGTCACTGCTAAGAAAACACATAACTTCTCTGTATCCACCCCCCCCCCTCCCCATTAGTGTGTTTCTAAAGAATCGCCCTGATTGAGATTTATTTCCAAATTGCGGCTAGTGTGAAAATGGCAAGAAATAATTATAAGAGAACTGACAACGCACCGGGAGCTGGACAGTGCTACAGCACATTACACCCCAAATCTGATAACTAGCTAAACATTCTTTCAGAGCTCCCAGTCCCCACATTCTGGATTTTCCGGCACATGTAACTTTTACCTTTGTTTTGCTGCCTCGGCTGTGTTTGTGCTTAGAGATTGTAAAGCAAAAATGTGATCTAAAGTACAAATATTTTTGAATGTCACACTGGATAATGTCCTTTCTAAAAAAAATATACAGTCGGTGATGACTCCTGACTCATTTTTTAAGGGTGCACTTATTAATTACTCGAGAGAGTAATTATCTTCCTATTAGCTTTCTTCATGTGACTTTTTTTGTAAATTAAAATTTTTACTCCACCCTGAACGGTACAAAGCAGAGTGGGCTGGGCAGACCCGAATCCATCTCTTAGCTTTCTCCAAAAATCAAATTCAAATTGAATCCAATTCGTGGTCCCCACAAGAGGGGCAAACAAGATCCAAACTGAGAAGAAAAGGCACTGCACCCTCATCTTTGGCTTGGTTTTGGCCAAAAGCTCGGGAAGCGACAGACGTATTCGTGGAAACATCAAGGGCAGAAAACTGCCTCATTTCGGAATTTCTTGAGAGCGGGCCGGTCAGCCAGCACCGGACAATCCCAGAATTAATCAATCAAAGGATAAAGCCAGCAAACACTGTCTCATATCGCGCCACCTTCTCTCCCTTTCTAGAGAAGGTGGAAAGAATTCGACAACAAACATCTCTAAGGTGTTCCAAAGGTGCACCGGCAGCACCTGTTGCATTTTTTAAAAAAATGACTGGAATGAATAGTGACAGTAATAGGGAGAAAACATTGCCGCCGTGGCCAGAAGAACGGGCCGTGTATTTTCTACTTAGGGAAAACTCGGGAAAGCTTAAAGCTTCACTCATCTGGTGGGAGAGATCGAAGACAAATTGGTTACACACGGGTGGACACATACACACAGATTTCTTCATATTTAAGAACGAAATGAGTGTATTGCCTATTTAGTACATAAAGAAAAAGCGAGTTGGCTATTCACCCTGTGCCGTCCCGCTACATTGTTTTACATTGTCCAGTGGTGCGGGGTGGGGGGTGGGGGGGGGGAGGATCCCCTGCTATAGCGATGCTGTGTGCATGCTGACAGATTACCGGCAAATCCTTGCGCTGCCTCTGACCACAAGGCTTTAATGCATCTCCAGTTAAAATGTAACCCTGTCACGGATCGCTGTCAAAACAAAATAGAAAAACAGAATTAGGGCGAAAAATCCTTCAGCACATCAGAAGCTCCAAGACACATTTTCCCTTACTACTCACTTCCATATTTTTGAGGCAGGTTTATTCTACGGGGGAACCCCTCATGAATAAAGGTATCGCCACAATTCATATAGAAAGAGGTTTTTTTGGTGCAAATTCGAATTTTCATATCTCCCCCCCGCCCTTAAGATATCAAACACAAACTCTCCTGAATTCTGGAATTAGTTACAGTAAATACTGATCATAAACAGGCTTGAGAATTGAAACGGCGGCCCGCTGTTTGGACTTTGCTCATGTTATAGAGACAGCTCTAAGAGATTCGCTTTCAATCATTGTCCAGATATCTAAAGTTTATTTATTAATCACAAGCAGGCTTACATTAACACTGCAATGACGTTACGGTGAAAATCCCCTAGTCGCCACACTCCGGCGCCTGTTCGGGTACACCGAGTGAGAATTTAGCATGGTCAATGCACCTAACCAGCATGTCTTTCAGACCCTGGCAGACGTGCCGTCTCTTTTCCATCTAGTTCTGTCTGCCTTGTAGGACAGCATTTTAAAAAAATAAACAGTCAGCGGGGAGAGAATTTCACTCGCGGGTCCAAAGCAAGTTTTGATCCTAGCTTCAAATTGGAAATCAATAATTCCAGCTACTTGTCTACAGTCCTGGGCCCAACACCTGAGAGATTTAACTTTCATTTTTTTCATATTGTCAATTCTTCCTGTGTGTCTCAGGATTCCAGCAGAGAGACTCCCAGCTCTGTGCGCCACTCAACTGGTCTACATAGACATTGAGTAGCGGAGAGTCTACCTGAAAAAAGTAGAACTAAAACAGAAAATGCTGGAAATCTCAGCAGGTCTGACAGCATCTGTGGAGAGAGAATTGAGCCAACGTTTCAAGTCTGGATGATTCTTAGTCAGAGATCAACAGGATTCAAGCTGACAAGAAAAAGCATTGCCCCTATCCTGGGCTTGCTCTTAGCCAAAAAGGCCAGCAAGCGATTATCCTGCTAATTAGTGCTATGAACTATAGAATTCCTACAGTTGCAGAAGGAGGCCATTCGGTCCATCGAGTCTGCACCCACTCTCCAAACGAGTATCTTACCAAGACCCACCCCCATAATCCCACTCATTGACCATGGCCAAGCCATTTAACCTACACATCATTGGACATTAATGGGGCAATTTAACATGGCCAATCCATCTAAATTGCACATCTTGGGGTACTAAGGGGAAATTTATCATGACCAATCCATCTCACCTACCCACAACCTAGACACCAAGGGGCAATTTAGCATGGCCAATCCACCTAACCTGCACATCTTGGGACACTAAGTGGCAATTTACCATGGCCAATCCACCTAACCTACACACCTTTGGACACGAAGGGAAAATTTAGCATGACCAATCCACCTAACCTGCACATGTTGGGACACTAAGGGGCAATTTATCATGGCCAATCCACTTAACCTGCACATCGTGGGATACTAAGTGGCAATTTACCATGGCTAATCCACCTAACCTACACACCTTTGGATACTAAAGGGAATTTTATCATGGCCAATCCACCTAACCTACACATCTTTGGAGTGTGGGAGGAAACCGAACCACCTGGAGGAACCCTTCGCGGGAGAACGTGCAAACTGCACACAGTCACCCAAGGCTGGAACTGAACCCGGGTTCCTGGCTCTGTGAGACAGCACAGTGCTAGCCACTGTACCACCTTTTTCTGAGGAGCGCCCGCGGTCGATGACTGACCATATTTGTGTGACAAAAGATGGAGCCCTGGATCAAATAGAACGATGTGGAGATGCCGGCGTTGGACTGGGGTAAACACAGTAAGAAGTTTAACAACACCAGGTTAAAGTCCAACAGGTTTATTTGGTAGCAAAAGCCACACAAGCTTTCGAGGCTCTGAGCCCCTTCTTCAGGTGAGTGGGAATTCTGTTCACAAACAGAACTTATAAGACACAGACTCAATTTACATGAATAATGGTTGGAATGCGAATACTTACAACTAATCCAGTCTTTAAGAAACAAAACAATGGGAGTGGAGAGAGCATCAAGACAGGCTAAAAAGATGTGTATTGTCTCCAGACAAGACAGCCAGTGAAACTCTGCAGGTCCACGCAACTGTGGGAGTTACAAATAGTGTGACATAAATTCTGATTCTAGGATCGCATGATAAAGACTCAGGAGGAAAAAAGCAGAAATATTTATGTGAAATAGTGTGACATAAACCCAATATCCCGGTTGAGGCCGTCCTTGTGTGTGCGGAACCTGGCTATCAGTTTCTGCTCCGCGACTCTGCGCTGTCGTGTGTCGCGAAGGCCGCCTTGGAGAACGCTTACCCGAATATCAGAGGCCGAATGCCCGTGACCGCTGAAGTGCTCCCCAACAGGAAGAGAACAGTCTTGCCTGGTGATTGTCGAGCGGTGTTCATTCATCCGTTGTCGCAGCGTCTGCATAGTTTCCCCAATGTACCATGCCTCGGGACATCCTTTCTTGCAGCGTATCAGGTAGACAACGTTGGCCGAGTTGCAAGAGTATGTACCGTGTACCTGGTGGATGGTGTTCTCACGTGAGATGATGGCATCTGTGTCGATGATCCGGCACGTCTTGCAGAGGTTGCTGTGGCAGGGTTGTGTGGTGTCTTGGTCATTGTTCTCCTGAAGGCTGGGTAGTTTGCTGCGGACAATGGTCTGTTTGAGGTTGTGCGGTTGTTTGAAGGCAAGAAGTGGGGGTGTGGGGATGGCCTTGGCGAGATGTTCGTCTTCATCAATGACATGTTGAAGGCTCCGGAGGAGATGCCGTAGCTTCTCCGCTCCGGGGAAGTACTGGACAACGAAGGGTACTCTGTCCACTGTGTCCCGTGTTTGTCTTCTGAGGAGGTCGGTGCGGTTTTTCGCTGTGGCGCGTTGGAACTGTTGATCAATGAGTCTAGCGCCATATCCTGTTCTTATGAGGGCATCTTTCAGCGTCTGGAGGTGTCTGTTGCGATCCTCCTCATCCGAGCAGATCCTGTGTATACGGAGGGCTTGTCCGTAGGGGATGGCTTCTTTAACGTGTTTAGGGTGGAAGCTGGAGAAGTGGAGCATCGTGAGGTTATCCGTGGGCTTGCGGTACAGTGAGGTGCTGAGGTGACCGTCCTTAATGGAGATGCGCGTGTCCAAGAATGCAACCGATTCCGGTGTAAAAGGGTGTAAAATAGAACACCCTCCCTCCCAAACAGGAATAAAGCCCGTTTTGTTTGTGTGACATTAAGAATGAATTAAGATGGTATTGCTGTGTTCAGCGCTCTTCAGCAAATGCGTAAACCCGACTGCACCTGTGCAATATTTTCCTGTTTCTCTGACAATTGTTCTGCGGAGCGTTAGTCAGTCCTTTGAAATTCCGTTTCAAAGTTGCAGTTATTTTGCATCTTTTTCTAACCCGGCAAACACAAATAGAGGCAAATTCTTATGTAATAAATTCTGCTCATGCTACGATCACCCAATCCACAATGAGATCTTTACATGTGTAAAGTTTTGCTAAGCAATCATTTTTACATTTATTTTCTGCATCTACATCAGCCTGGTCTATATATATATATATATTTATATAAACGAATAAAGGTGTAATGTGTTCAAATTCAAGTCCCTCATTAATAGCATTAGAGACCCTGAGGAATTTCAAGTGCTTGATGCGCTTATTCAACGTTTACAGAGAATGTATCTCCCTCCCACCTCCCCCGGTGCATGGTTCCAGCAGATTTCGATTTGTGGATACGAAATCTAACGACGCGAAAAGCGAGACGCCAAACCGTTCAGCTTCACCCCATAATATGTGCTTCGTTTTTATGCTACGACCGGGCCGGGCGGGCTACTGTTGGTCTCTAGAATCACAAGGCCATCTGTAATAAGATCTGGAATCAACAAACGAAAGGATTAATCGCATTTTGAAATAGCTGGAAGGGAACCGTCGATTATTTTCCTGCTGGAATACATTGATCACCAGAAAGAGTTCGTTTCTAAGGGGTAGATATTGCAGTTTGAAGGGCCCGCTATTTGGCTGAACTAAATCTGGTTCAACAGTAAATAATTCGGAATCTCTATTGCTCCATGTCCATCCAGTAAGGATGTTCGCCTTAAAGGACGTTTATTAAAGGGCCATTGCGCCCCCCCCCCCCCCTTCTCGCTCTAAAAAAACATCCACTCGGAGTACGCTGATCTCTCGCCCTTTTACATACACTCCTTCCCTGTGATTTTGATGAATAAAATGAGACATTCTCTCTGCATTGAATTGCACCACCCCCCCCCCCCCGCCCCCCGCCCGCAAATCGTTGACAGGCGCCGGTGACAGAAGCTTCTTGCCTCCCGGTTGCATCCAGAGCCAGTTGAAATCCATGGGAGGCAGACAAACTAACTGTTCCATAAAAAGATGTCCAAAGATGTACAGGTTAGGTGGATTGGCCATTCTAAATTGCCCTTTAGTGTCAGGGGGACTAGCAGGGTAAATACGTGGGGTTAAGGGGATAGGGCCTGAGTGGGATTGTTGCCAGGGCAGGCTCAATGGGCCGAATGGCCTCTTTCTGCGCTGTAGGGATTCTATGATTCCATGAAAAGCCAAATAGTGCGGGATGCTGTATCTCTGTTCTGTCATTCACACATTCTGATCATTTAATGGACACTTTTAGCACCTTTCTCAGCCTCCTACACCGTCATTTACATTCCCTTTGTCCAATTACAACGACCCCCACCTCCTCTTCGCCATCTTCTGCTTGCCTTTGCTCTTAGCTGTGAGGAAGGATCATCCAGACGCCAAACGTTAGCTCTATTCTTTCCCCACAGATGCTGTCAGACCTACTGAGATTTTCCAGCATTTTCTGTTTTTGTGTGAAACTAACTGTTCCTCTCGCCCGCTGTTCTGAGGAGGCAACTCATTAACCGGCAAATAATGCAAGTTTGATGAATTCGAAGTTTTGAACCAGTTAACATTTTTTTGCGAGGTTAATGGTACACAGATTATATCTGAAAGTTCCAGAATGGTTCAGACTGATGTGTTGTATCAAATTCGAGCCAAAAGTGAACGGTGTACCCCCCCCCCCCCCCCCCACCCCAGACTGTAAGCTCACACATATACACGTTCTCAAAGAAATATCACCCGTTCCGGAAAATATAGAGTTGATATTTACGCTATTTTCAAAATAACTCTCACTGGCCGGATAGTGAATGCAAGACGAATGTTTATTATTTGGTATGTATTAGAGGCAATCCTCCACTGACTTAGCACGTTCAACACAAATATGTTTTTGTTGAGCTTAATATGGTGAGAACAAGGTGGTTTCGAGAACAGACTAATACATAGTTTAAAGATGTGCAGGTAAGGTGGATTGGCCATGCTAAATTGCCCCTTAGTGTGAGGGGGACTAGCTAGGGCAAATGCATGGGGTTATGGGGATAGGGGCTGGGTGGGATTGTGGTCAGGTGCAGACTCGATAGGCCAAATGGCCTCCTTCTGCACTGTAGGATTCTATGATTTAAACCTTTTCTTTTAAAAAAAGTGACCAATCCTGTCACTGATGCATGAAATAAATAATTCGTATTCATCCAACCATGTCATAGAATCATAGAATCCCTCCAGGGCAGAAGGAGGCCATTCGGCCCATCGAGCCTGCACCAACCACAATCCCACCCAGGATCTATCCTCAGAACCCCATGCATTTACCCTAGCTATTCCCCCTGACGCTAAGGGGAAATTTAGCGTGGCAATCAACCTAACCCGCACATCTTTGGACTGTGGAAGGAAATGTAATTCGTTCATTGAATGCAGTAAATAGTCCAGTCCTCAAATAATATTGTGCAATAAATCAACCTGTCTTGTCCCTGTTACACCTGCCCCACGATGAAACATTGACCAGGATGTAATTATGAATGAAAGTTGTCTGTTTAATTTTGCATAGTTTATGTATGAAAAACTATAAGGAACTATACTTTATGAAAAACAATAAATAAGGGAAAAAAATCGCTTTGGATGCATCGAAGTTTATTTCCCCTGAATCGCATGACAAAAAGGAAAGCTTGTTCTAAACATTCCACAGAGCAAAAATAAAACCTCTTGGCAGGTCATTCCAAACATCTATCACTCCAGTAGATAAATTTTTTCCAGCATCTGTTTGGAAAGTCTTCTCAGCAAATTTAAATGTGTGGTCCTACATATATGCATTCATTTCCAATAATAACCCCGGGTTTATCCTTTCCGTGCGCATTAAGTGCCCGTGAGCATCAAGTGCGACCACCCTAAAACCCCCCCCCCCTCCCCCAGATTTTTAAATATGTCCTGCTAATTCATCTGCTTTACATTTGGAATAAGTGGTTTCGCTTCTCTAACTCTCCCCACTGTTTTGTGTACATCTTGTGGTTCGTTGACCAATACCTCGCGTGCTTTGCCCAGCCCCATTGCAATGTCCTTGTGTAACCACTGGAGCCTTGTACTTGGATCATTTGACGGGGGTTTTGCAGGGGTCATTGGATCTATGTTCGTTTTGCCAATCCGTTATAGATCAGCGTGTTTGGTCCAGAAACATATTTCACTACGGGTTAACTGTACTCCAACAACAACATATCAGCAGGCAAGTTGAGTTTTGCATTGGTAATTTATCTGTGGAGAAGTGCAAGAAATAGCGTACAAAGTTAAAGAGGGGGCGAAACCCCATCGAAGACAGCAGTGTGACTCATTCTAGACTTGTCCCCAAAAAAACCTAAAACTTGTTCACACAGAAAATACTCACTTATCGTCATTTGCACATTAACGGTGGTGGAAGTAGCTAAAATAGGCAACTTCTATTGATCCCCGAAAGCGATTGGGTGTATGCGGTCCTATTTTACCCCCTCCCCCTCCTACCACTCTTACAATCCGCCCGCTCTACCGTGACAATCGCTCCCACGATCCGCACGTATTTCTCACACAGCTGCACCCAGACCCGATGCCAAAGTCACCGCTGGGCGGCGCATCTCTTGCTTATCGACCCTGAGCTTGCTGTGAATCTCTGCGGTGGGTGCGCGGACTACACAATGTTTAGACGAGATTCTGCACATTTAATACATTTGTTTCCGACAATCTCCAGCCACACGACATTCCAGAGTGCAAACAGACCCAAATCCGCTGAGAACCTATGAGAACTTTATGGATGCCTGACTATTCATTACATCCATCCAAAGCTACATTCCTTGTTGCACTTTTCACTATTACAATGAAAATGACCTCGAGATCAAACATGATAATGGAACCGTTACTGTATTTTCTGAATCGTTAAGAAAACAGGAACCGAATGATGATGATATCAAAGCAAAATGCTGCGGATGCTGGAAAAACCAACAAAAAAACTCAGCAGGTGCGGCAGCATCTGTGGAGAGAGAAACAGAGTTCCATTTCGAGTCCCTATAACTTCTTCAGAGCGCCAAGATTCCAATTCCATTCCCTCACCTAGTGGTGCACTAAGACAGAATTTGCTCCATTTCCATAACTAATTTTTCCCTGAACAGGGGCCCTGCCTCACAGCGCCAGGGCCCCGGGTTCAATTCCAGCCTCAGGTCACTGTCTGTGTGGAGTTTGCACGTCCTCCCCCCGTGTCTGCATGGGTCTCCTCCGGGTGCTTTGGTTTCCTCCCATGGATTGGCCATGCTAAATTGTCTCTTAGTGTCAGGGAGATTAACAGGGTAAATACATGGGGCCACGTGGATAGGGCCTGGGTGGGATTGTTGTCGGTGCAGGCAGGCCGAATGGCTTCCTTCTGCACTGTCGGTATTCTATGATTCCATAATTCGTATAGTTTGAGGGGCACCACTCCACATCACGCGGCTGATCAGGAGTCCCTCTTAATAAGGATTTGTAGGCTGAACTACGGGCGCTATGGACGGTATTTTATGACCTCGCTTTGTTTGACCACGTTGTGAACGCACCTCGCTTTGTTTGACCACGTTGTGAACGCACCTTCCTTGGCCATCAAGTCTTGGGTGGGACTCGAACGCTGAGCTTCTGACTCAGAGGTAGGGAGGCTATCCACTGTGCCACAAGATCCTCTACACTTTATGACAACAGGGAATTGAACATGTCCTTCAAATAGTTATTCAACTCAAAAATTTCAACTAAGGTAAATTGAGGTTACTAATCAATGTGTGTGGATGAGGGGGAGGTGGAATGCAAAATTTCCAGAACACATGGAATTCACATTCCTCCTGGCCACACATGTGCCATTAACACTTATATTGACCAGATAGATTTCATGCCAAACAAGGATACAGGTTTGCGCAAATTGGCAGCCACATTTCCTTCATTACGACTAATGTTAAAATAAATAATTCACCGTGAAGCACTTTGGGGACACCCTGATATTGTGTGCACGCATTTCTGTTCATTTCCATCATTTTAATTCTGCTTTCCCATCTACAACAAAGATGTAGAACTACTGAGAGGGAAACACAAAGGACAAGTGATCTGCGTTAATATTTTAGGAGGTTGACCTTTCATCAAAACAAAGGTTCACAGACCAAAACATTAACCATGTTCCTGTCTCCACTGACGCTGCCAGACCTTCTGAACATTTCCAAAATTTTCTGATTTTGTTTCAGATTTCCAGAATCTGCAACATTTTATTTTGGTTATTTGATTTGATTTGACTTATTATTTTCACATGTATTAGCATAGAGTGAAAGTATTGTTTCTTGCATGCTATACAGACAAAGCATACCATTCATAGAGAAGGAAATGAGAGAGTGTAGAATGTAGTGTTATAGTCATAGCGAGGATGTGGAGAAAGATCAACTTAATGCGAGGTAGGTCCATTCAAAAGTCTGATGGCAGCAGGGAAGAAGCTGTTCTTGAGTTGATTGCTAGTGACCTCAGACTTTAGTATCTTTTTCTCAACAGAAGTGGAAGAGAGAATGTCCGGGATGCATGGGGTCCTTAATTATGCTGGCTGCTTTGCTGAGGCAGTAGGAAGTGTAAACAGAGTCAATGAATGGGAGGCTGGTTTGCGTGATGGATTGGGCTACATTCATGACCCTTTGTAGTTCCTTGCAGTCTTGGGCAGAGCAGGAGCCATACCAAGCTGTGATACAACTAAAAAGAATGCTTTCAATGGTGCATCTCTAAAAGTTGATGAGAGTCGTAGCATAAATTTCCTTAGTCTTCTGAGAAAATAATCTTGAACCTGTTTAACCAGTCTTGGGCAAGGTAATATTTTATTACAAATGATCTATAAATGTCTCTCCCAATATTGGAAATCAATGTTCGATCGCAATCCAGCGTTAGGTTTTTCAGTGCGAGGTAACACATTTTTGATGACAAAAGCAAAGTGCTGCGGATGCTGAAAACCTGAAGCAAAAATGTCATTGTGGCACATTGGTCAGCACTGCTGCCTCATAGCGCCAGGGTCCCAGGTTCGATTCCAGCTTTGGGTGACTGTGTGGAGTTTGCACGTTCTCCCCGCGTCTGCGTGGGTTTCCTCTGGGTTTCTTCCCACAGTCTGAAAGAGGTGCTGGTTAGGTGCATTGGCCACGCTAAGTGCACCCGAACAGGTGCCAGAGTGTGGTGACTGGGGGATTTTCACAGTAACTTCATTGCAATGTTAATTTAAGCCTAATCATGACACTAATAAATGAACTTTAAACTTAAAACAGAAAATGCTGGGAATTCTCATCAGGTCTGGCAGCATATGTGGAGAGAGAACAGAGCCAACGTTTCAAGTCAGGTCTTTCAAGCCCTTCTCGCTATTGATGAAGTTTGATCAAATATTGGGGCCTCTGCAGTGGGAAAGTTAATTGCTCTTCACCCCTGTTTCCCCAATGCCCCAGGGTTATTGATGAGTAATACGTCTTCACATTGTTGTTTCTGGAGAGGGGAGTTGCGATTCTTTTCCTACTTGATGCTAGAATCATAGAATCCCTGCAGTGCAGAAGGAAGCCATTTGGCCTATCGAGTCTGCACCGACCACAATCCCACCCAGGTCTTATCCCCGTAACCCCACATATTTACCTCTGCTAATTCCCTTGACACTGGGGTCAAATTAGCATGGCCACTCAACCTAACCCGCACATCTGTTGTTCTAGGATGGAAACAATGAGAGCAAAGTAAAGGGCAGAACAAAGAGCTGGTCTTTCTCCTTCGAGTTTCCCGTGTGGTTCTCTATGGAAAATGAAAATATCACAATCAAAACGACCCTTTGAAGTTTGGTGTTTGGCTCCGGTCCTGGTACACGGGGAAGGTCCCGGATTCTTGCCATTGTTGTCAGAGGGGTGAGCTGCAGGTCAGGGCACGGGGAAGGCTTTTTTATTGTTGTTGTTCTGGGATTTTGGGGCCGTCTTTTACTGATCTCTCATCAGAGATGTGATCGGGGGGAGGGGGGGGGGGGGCGCGGGAGGGGGGACCTCGAGTTTAGCTCTGCTGAATTGGCTGGGTGCCGGGCGGGGCTGGGCTCCTCCCTCTGCCAGCTAGGAGGGAGGAAGTCTGGGAACCTAAGGTCAACCCCGAGCTCCCTCGAATTTGGAAAGTGGAGAGCTATCACCATCATGTTAGTTATAAACCTGGCTTTTTATTGTGGAAAAAAGACAGCGTTAGGAGCACTAGTGAACAGCCAGTGCTTGGTGAAGGTGACTGGATCCCACATTAGAATTGTTAAATGTGGTGCAACTCTAAATTGGAATCATATTATCCACAAGAGTTAAAAGCGGCATTCTCCGTTTTAGAATTAGTTAAATAACTTATTTTATTTCCGCGACCCACAGCAGTGGCAACTGCACAGGAATTTGCAACAGGCCCTTTAGTGAAAGGTAATTTACCAGGGATTAATCTGGTTGTTCTGTCTGAGTTGCATTAATGATTCTTTAGTATTTCCCAATATCATTTGGTCAACAGTGGAAAAACGAACAGCCGCAGTGTCCGCAATCATCCTGTAAAACCACTCCACCGATTATAAATCACTCAGCGCTGTGCGTCTGACCACTCTGAAACTGGACAAACTCCCAGGCATTGATAAAATCTCAAATACAAACAACATACTCGGAAATCTGAAATAAAAAAACAGAAAATACTGGGAAATCTCAGCAGATTTGGCAGTATCTGTGGAGAGAGAAAGAGTTAACGTTTGGAGTGGGGTTAACTCTTCAGAGTTAAAGAGAGGTGGTGGGTTTTCATAGAATCGTACAGTGCAGAAGGCGGCCATTCGGCCCATCGAGTCTGCACCGACCACAATCCCACCCAGGCCCTATCCCCAAACCCAATGCATTTACCCTACCTAGTCCCCCTGACACTAAGGGACAATGTAGCATGGCCAATCCACCTAACCCACACATCTTTGGACTGTGGGAGGAAACTGGAGCACCTGGAGGAAACCCACGCAGACACGGGGAGAACGTGCAAACTCCACACAGACAGTGACCCAAGCCAGGAATCGGACCCGGGTCCCTGGCGCTGTGAAGCAGCAGTGCTAACCACTGTGCCACACTGCTGCCCCAGTGGACAGTGGGGCAGTGGACAGATACTGTCAAAATTAAGGGGGAGGGGGAAGAAAAATAGAAAGTCAGAGAGAGGTTAGAGGATGGGGGTAATTTAATGTCAGGGATGTCGTGGAACACAAGACAAAAGGAGTGTTAATGATGGTATCAAAATCAAAGGCTGGAATGTTACAGTTGTTCACACCAGCAGGATTTTCCCACCCCGCTGCAGTGAACGGAGATTTGGCTGGGTGCAAAATTCTCTGACCTCACTGTAGCAGGAGAATGGCATGAACAGGCAGTAAGATCACGCCCCAAGACCTTCGTCCAGCGTAGAGCCTATATTTTATGCCCTCCCTCTCCCTGTGGACAGGTTTTTAGGTGGGATAGGAGGTCATGAGTGTAAAATTTCTTGGATGGACTTCCTGCTGTGTTCCTGTCTGCCCTCCAAGCTCCCTGCAATTTTATGCCGGGGTGGGCACGGCCTTGGTCTGGCAGCCTGTCCTTGTCCCAATTGAGGGCCTTTAAGTGTCTAATTATTGACCACTTAAGGATTGTTTCCTGCCCAGCCTCAATTTCTAGGCTGGTAGGAGGAGAACCCACATATGGATGAAGCCTGAAAATGATTGCCTGTGGGGGTGGGAGAGGTTTGGGGTGCCTCCATTAGATTCCACTTTTTAGCTTTGTGTGACCTCCCCCATATGGTCTGGTAGTCTCAGGACCTCCTCCCCCAGCAAAACTCCCAAGTCGCATTGTTCACCACCCCCCCGCCCCTCTCCCGAAGCCTCTCCTACTCTCCCCTCTCTGAGACCCCCAAGCTTACCTCTTCCTGGGATCCTGGGTCTTGCAGTCCCTGTGCTGTCCACGCTAGCTTCTGGCACTGCAGGGATTCGAGAGCTGTAGGAAAATCAAATTGTCCAGCAGTTCTCGAAGGTGGGACTTGCCCTGAGTGAGAGGCTTGCAGCCAATTAATGCTCATTGGAGGAAATCACTGTGAGGCAGCCTGACTCTTCGAATGGCGGAGGGAAACCCGTGCTATCTTAAAAATCCTGAGCTAGGTGTTAACAGAGTAAAGGTCACCAATGTCTGAAAGCAAAATAGCAGAATGTATTAATAGCAGAGAAAGTGTCTGAGAGTAAAAAAACATGTGAACAAGTCATGGAACGCAGACTCAGTCTGTATTGTGTTCTTGTGTTTTAGTTTGCAGTTACTGCTGACCCTGTCTCTGATGTTCACACATTTTGCTATTTTATTTCATACAGTGCTTAGCTTGATGATATTAGGATTATCAAAGGCAGGTCTTCTTCATCCCATGAGGTTGGATACATGTAACCATGTATCACGGACGACCTATCTCAATTAGATGCAGAATATTTCACAGTGACCACAAGACAATAAGATGTAGAAGCAGAAGTAGGCTATTCAACCCATCGAGTCTGTTCTGCTATTCAATGAGATTATGATTGATCTGATATGATAATCCTCAAATCCACTTTCCCACCTTACCTCCATAATCCTTGATTCCCTTACTGATTTAAAAATCTCTCTATCTCAGCCTTGAACATACTTAACAATCCAGCCTCTACAACCCTCTGTGGTAAAGAATTCACTACCCTTTGAGAGAAAAAATCCCTCTGCATCTCTATTTTAAATGGGCAACCCCTTAGTCTGAGATTAGGTTCTCTGGTTTTAGACTGTCCCACAAGGGGAAACAACCTCTCAACCTCCAACCCGTTAAGCACCCCTAGAATCCTATATGTTTCAATAAGGCCACCTTCTTCTTCTAAACTCCAATGAGTACAGGCCCAAACTATTCAACCTCGCCTGATATGAAAAGCCTTCCATACCCAGAATCAACCTCATGAACCTTCTCTGGATTGCCTCCAGTGAAAATATACCTTTTGAAGGAGTACATTATTCACTAGCACTGAAGACCACAGATATTCACAGAATCCCTACAGTACAGAAGGAGGCCATTTAGCCCATTAAGCCTGCACCAACAACAATCCCACCCAGGCACCACCCTCATAACCCAAGGTATTTACCCTGCTAATCCCCCCGACAGTAAGGGACAATTTAGTATGGCCTAACAACCTAACCCGCACATCTTTGGAGTGTGGGAAGAAACGGGAGCACATGGAGGAAACCCACGCAGACACAGGGAGAATGTGCAAAATCCACACAGACAGTGTCCAAAGGCTGGAATTGCACATTGGTTCTTGGCGCTTTGAGGCAGCAGTGCTAACCACTGTGCCACCCATTGTTTTAATTTTTTCTAACATGCCTACTAATAGCTCATTTTTGTCAGTATTTGAAAGTACAGAAAGAGTGGTGAAAATATTTTCAGTTCTCAGGTGCTTATTTCATATTTTTTAACAGTTTCGTGACTGCAAATTCAGTCCAATAGAAATAACTTTTAGTGATTTAAAGAGCTCACTGGAGGAAATGTTTCGCTGCTGTGGTGACTGGTTGAGTACTGGTGTCGGTTGATGCAACATCATCTTATTGGTTTTCCACAGATCACCTCATAATACAAATCTAGCACAAGGTTTTTGCCCGGGACCATATCTGCAGCAGACTGCGAAAATTCTGCCGACTATTCCTGGGACATAGAAGCCCCTAGCCATTGGTTCCAAATGTATGAGACTCTGCAGTAGCTTTCCCCCACAGAATGTCTGCTCACTGGCCACCCTGCTGCCTGTGCTGGGGTGTAAAGATTGACCTGGGATATGATGGGTTTATGAGTTGTTCTGGGAATGAGGTGCATGCTGGGATGTGTTCAATTTAGCATTATCTTCAGGTGCATGTTCTTTACACTGTGCAGGTTAGGTGGATTGGCCATGCTAATTTGCCCCTTAGTGTCAGGTGGATTAGTAGGGTAAATGCACGAGGTTACGGGGATAGGGTCTGGGTGGAATTGTTGTCAGTGCAAGCTCAATGGGCTGAATGGCCTCCTTCTGCACTGTAGGGACTCAATGGATGGGAGTTTTCGGCTACGCTCGCCCCAAAACCATAAAATCCCATCTGAGGTCAACGGACCTTTCTGTGGTCCGCCCCTCGCCCACTCCGATTATCATGGCGGCGGAATGGTAAAATTCCAGCCTATGAGTCTATGAACAGGGGATAGGAAGGGCGGTACATGTTTTCTTTTTGAAAGATATTTAAATTAGATCAGAAACAGTTTGAGTATCTAGACGAGCCACTTGATTTGGGAACACTAGTTAAACTCAGTTTGACATTGCACAGAAATTATACTCCCTGTAGCGTCAAGCCTGAGAAGTGCCAGATTTTTACATAATTGGACTGACCCCGGAGGCATAGCAGGGGGCATCCTGTTCTGGGATTCCTGCCCCCATTCCTGATGTTGGCAATTTTGGCTGGTGTGCAATAATCTTGAGGGTAGCAAGCCCACACACTGCACTCCTGCCCTGGCTTGTTCCATGTGGGGCCTGACATCTCATACCCCCACCAAACCTTTCCTGGAGTTGGGCCAGCTTCTCGAGGTTCATGACCTTTCAGAAGAGCCATGAACCCATGTCTGGATTCGGGAACCTTTTCAAAGGTATGTTTAAAGTTAAAGTTTATTGTCACAAGTAGGCTTACATTAACACTGTAATGAAGTTACTGTGAAAATCCCCTAGTCGCCACACTCCAGCGTCTATTCAGTACATTGAGGGAAAACTTAGCACGGCCAATGCACATAACCAGCACGTCTTTCAGACTGTGAGAGGAATATGGAACGTCCGGAGGAAACCCACGCAAACATGGGGAGAACGTGCAAACTCTGCACAGACAGTGACCAAGCGGAATCAAACATGGGTCCCTGGCGCTGTGAGGCAGCAGTGCTAACCACTGTGCCACCATACCACCACCAGTAGGTCTTACCCATGTAGCCTCTCCAGTGCAAAGGAGAGAAATCATGGGCCCTGGTGCTTCTCCTGTTTCTAGGCCCCTTATTGCCTGTCCCACCCCACCCCCTCCCTGCCCCTTAACCCATCCCTCGGTTATGCGTGTTACTACTTTCTACCCCATTCAAGATTCACCAATCAATTTTCGTTCATTTAAAATCTTCATGCTCAATCATAGACTTTTCAGATTGATCCATTATTGGTATCATGCCAGTGTGGCTCAATTTTTATGACAGGAAGTGAATATGCTGTGAGAGGTTTTTTTAACAAGTGCATCTAAGAAGCTAATTGGACTGAAAATTCATAGAATGTAAAGAGACGAATCGAAATCAGGAAATTTTATTTGAAACAAAATTCAGTTTCCAATATTTAGGAATAAAAGTGTGACACCAGGATAAAAACATATCATGGGGGCATGAAGGTGACATGGGGGACAATGGAAAGGGCATGAGGAGTGGTAATCAGATGAGAAAGTGTGAGAGGCGAGGGCTAGAGGTCCTAATAGCTGTTAATACAACGGGGACTTTTAACCAGGCCTCTTCAGCACTCACCCACCTCTGTGGCTTTATTCATACTGCTTCTGGGGTTGGCGGGTCTTGCTGCACCTCTCACCCTCCTCAGCTCTGTGCACTTCCCCAGAGTGAAAATATGTATGGGGGCCATTTACACGGAAACAGGTCTGCAGAATTGGGATCTTGGGATATCTAGCTTCCCACCTTAATAGTGAAAATCCAGCCCAGAGTATCTGAAGGAATTTTACATGGCTGTGTTCCAGACTCTTGCTGGGACCTAATTCTGGAGTTGTGTTGTAACAGTTGTGAGGTTGGAAAGCAAAAAGCTACTTTTTAACAAAGCGAAGGTGTAAGTGCATCATAAGAATTGGGTCTCAATCGTGAGGAAATGTATTTCCATGGCTTGGCTCCTATCTGGTTAAGAATCTAACTGTCCATTTTAGCTGAAAACTCTGCCTAGATTGTTAGGATACTGGAGTAAAAGGAAGTAAAAAGTAAAAGGAAGATTAAAGACTAAATTGGGATAAAATAAAGTAATGAAACTGGATAAAAGAGGTACTGATGAGTGCAGCTGTCTGAAGGGGTATTTTGATACGCGAATTAGTGTAGCAGTAGGAAAACAAGTGTTTACCTAAGTGACTAGGAGAAAGCAAAATATATAGAAATAGAACTATAGAAGAGCTGAGTTTAAAGTGGAGAGAGAAGAATGTATTTTGCACCTATATGCTAAAAACATGGCCCAAGGTGTTATTAAGATGGCATAGTATCAAAGGGAAAGGACAGTATAACCATAGGAGGATAGCTGAGTACAGCAGGAGAGAAGCAGCTACCACCATACCTACAACCAGCTGGAGAAAGCAGATTGTCCCAAAAACAAGTTGTTGCTAAAAGTTGCAGTTTAAAACAAATTCTTAACAGAGCAGAACTGCTATGCTGCACTGAAGATGGTTTTACTAAACCTGAAAATAACCTGTGGGATGGTGACTATCCTTTCGATTTAGCGCATACAGTTATATAATATTGGATATTGATTGGAAAAAAGGGGATTTCTCAGAGTTCAGGAAATGTTGAGAGTTGGGAATCATAGAATCCTACAGTGCAAAAGGAGGCCATCCAGCCCATCAAGTCTGCACCAACAACAATCCCACCCTAGGCCCTATCCCCACAGATTTACCCCACTAATCCCTCTAACCTACACATCCTGGGACATTATGGGCAATCTAGTATGGCCAATCAATCTAACCTGCACATCTTTGGACTGTGGGAAGAAACTGGAGCACCTGGAGGAAACCCATGTAGATACGGGGAGACTGTGCAAACTCCACATAGATAGTGACCCAAGCCGGGAATCGAACCCAGGTCCCTGGGAGCTGTGAGGCAGCAGTGCTAACCACTGTGCCACCGTGCTGCCCCAAGGAACAAGGGTTAACTTCATGAGATACTGTGTGCATATAGCCATTATTGTAGTTAAGTGTACTATAGTAGTGTATTATAGTCTTTTTGTTGTGTGGTTTTTTAAGTTAATAAGTACTCTTTACTAATTGATTACAACAAGGCTGTGCTGTTTCTCACTGTTTGCATTTCTTTTCTCACGTTATACCAAATTAAAAATATACACCCCTAAGAACCAGTTTACCAAGTTACCTTTTTGGGTTTTGGGATACCCTCATAACTAACATCAGTGGAGTTCTTTATATGGTGTGTGCATGGTCAAGAATGCTCACCCGACAATTAGAAAACTAAAAGATTTCACAAGTGGAAAGGAAGGAATTCGTAAAAGAGATCAGGTGGCTTTACACAAAATGCCAAAGCATTTTGCCCACCAGCTTTGATTTGGGTTATATTTACAATCCAAAGTGCGTCAAGCTGGATAGACATGGGAATATCACCAACAACCACTTGCCACCCCAAGGAATCTCATTCTACTTTGAAACAGAGATAAGTTAGGTGTGACCCTGGATTCACACTGCACTTTCAGGTTTGGGGTGAAGTGGCAATCACTTCACGTCAACATTAAACTGTCCAAGCAAAAACACTCTTAGATTAGCAGCTTATAATCATTGGTAGTTACTTTTTATATATATATATAATTTTAAAATTCATTTCATGGGATGTGGGCATTCCATGGGCAATAAATCCTGGCTGGACCAACCTTTATTGCCCATCCCTAGCTGCCCTCCATTCCAGAGGGCAGCTAGGGATGGGCAATAAATGTCAACCATATTTACTGTGGGTCTGGAGTCACATGTAGGCCAGACCAGGTAAGGACGTCAGATTTCCATCCCTGAAGGACATTAGTGAACCAGATGGGTTTTTGCAACAATCGACAATGGTTTCATTGTCATTAGTAAACCTTTTAATTCCAGATTTTTATTGAATTCACATTTCACCATCTACCGTGGTGGGACTTGAACCCAGATCCTCAGAGCATTACCCTGGGTCTCTGGATTACTAGTCCAGTGATAAAACCACGACATCACCACCACCCCTGGAATAATGTCAGTATTCAATCCAGTTGCATACTTCAATTTCGGCAGTAGGGCCAGGGTTCTCAACTTGGGGATAATGGTCCAGTAAGGATCTGTGAACAAGTTACATAGGGGTCCATGGAAAATAATGAGAGAATGTGTGGCACGCCTCACTTGACAATGAATTTTTAAACCCTCATTTGAAAGTCATGATAGCTTCAGCCAATGTCCTGTCACTGAGTTTCATCGCTCATGCAGATCCAAGAAGGCTCGCAGCTTTGGCACACTATTAAATCTCTCACCTGAGCCTTGATCCTGTCTGTGCCCATTTTCCTCGCTTGAGTTTCAATTCAATACTCACATCCCTCACAGCTTCTGCCTGGTCTCCATGGTCCTCAGCTGACCTTCAATGAAGTGCCCAGCATCAGCAGAATGTTTCACGTTAAGCAAAAGCAAAATATTAATAATAATAAAGATGTGTGTTTAATTGTATAACTAATTTTCACACAGGAAAGATATACCCGTTCTGTGTTAGAGGAAATCCAAGGAATTTTTATTTATTGAGAGGTGGATTTCTGATGCAAAATATTTGAGAACCACTGCTCCAAGTGAACAGTATTCTCATTAATTCTAACCAGAAAGATAATTGACTATTTTACAAATTATTTCATGTGCTCTGACTCACTGCTGGCATTCTTTATAAGTCATTGGGTTGGGTAAAATGTCACCATCGAATTGCACAGTTCAGAGAAGGTTCACTTCATTCATTCCTGGGAAGAAGGGCTTACCTTACAAAGAGAAGTTGAAAAGGTTGGGCCTATACCCATTGAAGTTTATGATCTTATTGAAACATATAGGTACCACAGTGGCATAGTGGTTAGTACTGCTGTCTCACAGCATTAGGGACCTGGGTTCAATTTCAGCCTTGGGTGACTGTTTTTGTGGAGTTTACACATTCTCCCTGTGTCTGTGTGGGTTTCCTCCGGGTACTCTGGTTTCCTCCCACAGTCCAAAGACGTGCAGAGTAGGTGGATTGTCCATGTTAAGTTGCTCCTTAATGTCCCAAGTTATGTATGTTAGATGGATTTGCCAGGGTGGGGTAACGGGAATAGGGTGGGGGTGAGGGCCTGGGTAAGATACTCTGTCAGAGAGTCGGTGCAGACCCAATGGGCTAAATGGCCTCCTTCTACACTGTAGGGTTTCTATGATTCTACGATCTTTTGGAGACTTGATAGGGTGAATACCAGGAAGATATTCCTTTTGTGGGAGAGAATAGAACTCGGGGTCCTGGTTTAAAAATAAGAGGCCTTCCATTTAAAGTTTAAGTTTATTTATTTGTGTCACAAGTAGGCTTACATTAATACTGCAATGAAGGAACTGTGAAAATCCCCTAGTTGCCACACTCCGGCGCCTGTTCGGGTACACTGAGGGAGAGGTTTAGCACAGCCAATCCACCTAACCAGCGCGTCTTTTGGAATGTGGGAGGAAACTGGAGCACCCAGAGGAAACCCACGCAGACATGGGGAGAACGTGCAAACTCCATACAGACAGTGACCCAAGCCGGGAATTGAACCTGGGTCCCTGGCGCTGTGAGGCAGCAGTGCTAACTAACCACTGTGCCACCGTGTCAACCCAAGACAGAGATTTAAGACAGAGATGAGGATTTTTTTCCCTCAGGGTGGTCAAGATGAAATTCTCTTCCCTGCAGAGCAGTGGAGGTTCGGTCATTGAATTTACTTAAGGCTGGGTGAGATAGATTTTGCTTTGACAATTGGGAGTCAAGGATTATGGTGGGGAAGGCAGAAAAGTAAAGTAGAGATCACAATCAGAGCAGCCATGATCTTACTGAATGGCAGAGCAGGCTCGAAAGACTGAATGGCCAAGTCCTACTCCGAAGTTCTATGTTCCTATGGGTTGAAATTAATTCAAAGAAATACAAGTGGACTGCTGATGGGATTGGATAAGAAATATCTTATGACCGGAATTCTCTGGATGTTCATTCTCTGGCTGCCACTGTTTAAAGTTCATTTATTAGTGTGACAAGTAGGCTTGCATTAACACTGCAATGAAGTTACTGTGAAAAATCCCCTAGTCACCACACTCCGGCACCTGTTTGGGTACATTGAGGGAAAATTTAGCATGGCCAATGCATCTAACCAGCACATCTTTCAGACTGTGGAAGGAAACCGGAGCACCCGGAGGAAACCCACACAGACACGTGGAGAAAGTGCAGACTCCACACAGAGAGTGACCCAAGGCGGGAATCAAGCCCGGGTCCCTGGCGTTGTGGGGCAGCAGTGCTAACCACTGTGCCACCGAAAAAAGAATGGCAAATTTGTTGCTCAGCTAAACCTCCGGTCATTGCAGTGGGACTGGAGAATCCCAGCTGCAGGCGAGGGTGGAGAATCCAGCGCTATGTGTTCCCTGTTGTACACAGAGGCATGATTGTACTGAATGGAAACATTGCAAGACAGGTGTACAAAGGTGTAGCAATGTCATCCACCTCAGTACCTGTAGGTTGCAGTATTGCTTTACCTGAACACAACAGATTTCACTCTTAAAGGCACAGTATCCCTTTTGCTGATCTAATTATATTTAGATTTAAATGATTATTTTACTTGTCACGTTAAATCTCTGCTTATCAGCTTGAACAAATCGGAAATTCTGCACTGTATGGATTCTATGAACCAATACCTAATTTGCTTGGTTTGCATTAGAATTGGATGGGTCATCCCAAATGTTTTGGATTTTGTTATTGATATGTTGAAGAATGATTTCACCAATTATGTCAGGCATCCTTGCCCAAAGCATGTGTTATTTATATTAGAGGGGATGCTGGTTGGGTTTTGCATTATAATTTTCAAATTCAGTTCCTTTTGCACACATAAACATCATGGGTTGTTTGAATTTCCTTGGGAGTTCTCCTGATTCTCCATTGCAACTTCAGCAGAAGATCCACGGAAACACCAGGGAAATGCTGTTTATGCTCTTTCCCCGGAGACTCCACCGATCTTCTGCTGAAGTCACACCGAATGATTGGGAAAATCCCCATGGAAATTCAACCCCCATGTTCATAGCGTCACTTGAATCAATCGTCAAACTGGTTGAAAATAACAACAACATTTTGCTTCTTAATTTTATTCAGTTTCTCACCTTTGACATTTCAGCACAACTGTTGACTGACACAAACATTTTAGAGGCCTTTGGAGTGAACCTGAGATTCTGTAATTCTGACCAAATTATCACACGGTCCACTTCTAAATTATCTTCATGGTGCTTCTACTTTCCTTTCATCTAACTCAGTGGCACACATTGGCAGTGGTTGGTACTGCTGCCTCACAGCACCAGGGACCCAGGTTTGATTCCTGGCTTGGGTCACTGTCTGCGTGGAGTCTGCATGTTCTCCCCGTGTCTGCAGGGGTTTTCTCCAGGTGCTCTGATTTCCTCCCACAGTCCAAAGGATGTGCTGGTTAGGCGCATTGGCCATGCTAAATTCTCACTCAGTGTATCCGAACAGGCGCCGGAGTGTGGTGACTAGGGGATTTTCACTGCAGTGACTTCATTGCAGTGTTAACGTAAGTCTACTTGTGATACTAATAAATAAACCTAACTCCATTTGTGCTCTAGTTAATATATTTGATATATTTAAAAATAAATGGTGGCTCTCTGAGGAGATAGACATATTATGGAGCCTTACAGGCCACTAATAAAGTTGGAACCGAGAATCTCAGTAATTTCTGAATTTCTCAAGCTGTAGATGATATCACATCTTAGTAAACTCATACAGAATATATTTGCCAATGAGACAGAAAGGCTAACACAGCCCCTTCCCAATCCATTGACACTGTCTACACCTCCCACTGCCTCGGAAAAGCAGCCAGCACAGTCAAGGACCCAATGTATCCTGGACATGCTCTCTTCCACCTTCTTCCATGGGGAAAAAGATACAAAAGTCTGAGATCTTGTACCAACCGACTCAAAAACAACTTCTTCCCTGCTGCCATCAGACTTTTGAATGGACCTAACTCACATTAAGTTGATCTTTCTCTACACCCTAGCTGTGACTGTGTATGGGGTGTCAGGGAGAGGTAGTACCTCTGGTGGGGGAACATGCCGCATCCTTTTTTAGGGTGGTTTGTCCACCTTTGGTCCCCACCTTTGGTCCCCACCTGGCACTCAGCTCTCACCTCTGGCTCCCCGTAGTTGTTTGCATGCGACAGCGGCCACACCCCGGGCAACGGCTTCGACAAGCCGGCTAAACCAGGTGCGGCTAGCCGATGGGTCTCAACCCTCGGTGAGATTGGGAAATGTCTATCCCAGCATATGAAGACAGACTCCAGCGGATCGAGCGGACGAGACCAATGGAAGGCCCAACGATCAAGAAGGCGGTCTCTGCAAGCTTCGTGGAACGTGACGAGCAGGACAAGACACAGTAGATAGACATCCTGGTCACCCACTGCGCCTAGTCCCATCTCCAGCCGTCTCGACTCTTGTCTTGCCACTGGATCCAGATGGGAATTGGGAAGAGAGAGTGAGCCTGACGCTGTGCAACTCTCCCTCACTTTAATCCAAATCATGCGCTAGCCTCGACACCATCATTATCATTATCATCACCATGACTGTACCACTGCATTCTGCACCCTCGCCTTTCCTTCTCTATGTACGGTATGCTTTGTCTGTATAGTGCGCATGAAACAATACTTTTCACTGTATGCTGATACATGTGACCACAATAAATCAAACCAAATCAAATTAAATCTCAGATCTATGAAATTCAAGTTGACCAAACCTGGAAGGGAAACATGAGTGCAAACAGAACTGTCCTTGCAGGCCACAAATAATACATGGGTCATAGCCTGGACACGCCTGACCTTAATGATTTATATGAATCCCTTCTTGCACACTGTAATTTTTAAAGTTGGTGGGTTTTTTGAATGCATACATATAGCATATCACTAAAGGTGATGTTGCTGCTATTTATTCTAAATAGATCATTTATACTAATTAAAGATTTTAATTTCCTTCCTCTTGAAATAGATTACTCCTTGCCAGAATTGAGTCCTGATGAATTGTGGGTTACCAATCTTGGCACCTATACTAGGAATATTCACTGCTGAACCCAGCAGAACACATGAGAGGGTTCCCGAGTAGGAACATATCGAGACCACCTGTCATGTTGGCAAGACCTGAAATGCAGTGGCGAGTGTCTATCTGAGGGTGTGGTGGGAGGCAGAACGTGCAGCATCCCATCTCCCCTCTCCCCACCCAATAACATCAAACCCTTTGGAAAGTGGATTGCATTGAGAAAGAAGTTAGAAAGACAATTGGTTCCATTTCAGGGTTTAGACTTCAGTCCTTGTCTAGACCAGAAGGTTTGGCCACTCCTGTTCCGATTGGTGGTGTTAGCTGGTCTGACAATGTAGTGATCTGTTCCAACCCACTGCCAGCCTCATGTCTGTCATGTTGGGAACCCACCAAAGTAGCTGTGGACTATTGAGGTCATAGGCCCTGATTTTACTGGCACACCCGGCTCTGAAGTCGAAATTGCAGAATTGTATTCTCCGTTGGCCTCGAGTGCGATCTTGCGAGCCTTGGGTGGGCGTGCCGGTAAAATGTTTGAAGCCCTAATTTTTGTGCCTGGGGGATAACTTTGTGCCCATTAAGACTGAGAATGTAACTATAATTCACTCTTGCCACTCTGCGCTGTCGCCAAGCACTTCCCGGTCAGATACAGCCTGGTCTAGAGGTAGAGCAATGCAACCTTCACTGCACCATACAGTGTGTCTTAATGCAGACCCGAGAACAATACTCTTTATTACACCTGGGTAAAATACTCATTTTGTACACCAGTCTTCCTGAGTGTTAGAATATAATGTAATACAAAGTACAGCAGTCGAACGTGGTTCTGAGTAGTGTGTGAATGTCCAGTTTAAAAGGTATGAGTTGCATATTAGGCAAGTGATGTGCTTCTGACTCGATGAAAGTACTGGATTTCTTTTTTGGCTTATGCATATATATACTTAGGAAGACATATATAATATATAGTGTACATCTTAAATATATAATATACATATATATAATTAGGAAGACAATATTCCCAGGATCAAGACATCAACCACTCAAAGCCAACTCCGCTGGCCAGAACATGGCACTCAAAGCAACTGTTCCATTTGGAACTCAGTGGAGGCAGGAGATTCCCAGGTGGACAACAGAAATGCTTTAGGGATATCTTTAAAGCATCCTGGAAGAGGTCAAACATCACCATCGACTCATGGACGTCAGAGACACAGGGCGGAATTTTCCCGTCCCACCCGCCACGGGACCTGTAGTGGGCAGGACAGGGACCATGGAAAGGTTCATTGACCTCAGATGGGAATTTCTGGCCTTGGGGCGAGCATGGCCGGAAAATCCCACCCAAGGATTCACCTGGCCCGCTGCGCTGCTCAAGTAGTGCAGCGAGCCAGGAGACATCAGCAAGGGGCCTTTAGCAGGACTTATGACCAGCATCCAGTCGATCATGAGTCTTCCAGGCCATTTCTCCACGTAATCCGACATGAGGCTGATTACCATATGGAATTCCAAATTTCCATATGATTAGCGGGCCTGGGATGTTATTCTCTGGGCCCGCTAGTGTCCCCCCTGCGCCGGGACAGGTTCCCACCAATGGGGTTATAACTGCCCCCCACCAACAGGGATCAAGCTAACTCACGCTGCTGGTGGGGACAGAGGCCATTCAGGCCACCCCGAGAGGTCAGGGGCAGGGAGCTAGTCCTTGGGCAGTGCCAGCCTGGCGGTGCCAGCCTGGCATTCTGGCACTGCTCACTGGGCATCGGGCAGTACCAAGGGGACAGGGCCAGATGGGGCAGGGCCTACTGGGGAGTGATTTGAGAGGTTGGGGGGTTTGGGGTGAGGAAACTCCCTGCCACTCTGCAATTGGATCAGTGGGGGAGGGAGTGAGGGGATGTTGGGGGCTGGCCATGGGGGGGTGGGGGGGGGGGCCGGGGTGGCCACGTGGGGAGGGAAATCGGGGCTGGCCATGGGAGGCTGGTGATTGGGCTGGCCTGTGGTAGGCGGGGTTCAGGTAGGCTAGCGATCGGGGGTGGGTGGTTGGGGATAACATCGGGAGGCAGGCGATTAGGAGGCCGATGATGGGGTCGGGGGGGGCGGTAGGCGGTGGGCTACCAGTTGATTTCCCCACTGACAGATCGGTGCATGCGCACTGGCCACACCATCATTGGCCCCCCAATTGCCACTGACAGATTGGTGCATATTCAGAGGCCTGCTCAATGTGCTGATTCTGGCCACACCAGCGAGATGAGGATGACCTTCATCCAGCCTCGAAACGTTGCCTCTATTTTCTCTCCACAGAGGCTGTCAGACCTGCTGAGATTTTCCAGCATTTTCTGTTTCTGTTTCAGATTCCAGCATCCGCAGTATTTTGCTTTTATCCATCTTTCTACCGCATCTTGTATATTTCCACCTCCTGAACCCCTGATTATGAACTTTATGACCCTTTGTTATTTCTGTTAGTGTCAGCTGGCTGATCCTCACATGTGCTTGTGGACAGGCTGCTGATTCACCTGTTTATTAAGCGACTTAGTTTGAACACTACTTTTGCCTCTCATCAGTGAGGTTTTGTACTGAGAATATTTAATTTAATTACAATGGTGCTGCAGTAGGAAGATTGTGACGATTCGTAATGTTTATCTAACGTATTTACATGCGCAGTGCACCATAGAAATCCATAGGTTTGAACCTATGAAGGATAAACATATTTAATTCTGGAAATTAATATTGTTGTAATATAAACGCTTAATCATAGGATCATAGAATCCTATAGTGCAGAAGGAGGCCATTCGGCCCATCGAGTCTGCACCGACCACAATCCCACCCAGGCCCTACCTCCATATCCCTACACATTTACCCGCTGATCCCTCTAACCTACACATCTCAGGACACGAACAGGCAATTTTAGCATGGCCAATCAACCTAACCCACACATCTTTGGACTGTGGGAGGAAACCGGAGCAAACCCACACATACACGAGGAGAATGTGCAAACTCCACACAGACAGTGACCCAAGCCGGGAATCGAACCCAGGTCCCTGGAGCTGTGAAGCAGCAGTGCTAACCACTGTGCCACCGTGCCCAGCTGCTCATGTTGGCGGGATTCTCTGGTGCTGCTGCAATGAATGGAGATTTGACTGAGCACCAAAATCTCCATCCTCGCTTTAAGTTTAAGTTAATTTATTAGCGTCGCAAGTAGGCTTACATTAACACTGTAATGAAGTTACTGTGAAAATCCCCCAGTCGCGCCTGTTCGGGTACACTGAGGGAGAATTTAGCACGGCCGATGCATCTAACCAGCACATCATTCGGACTGTGGGAGGAAACCGGAGCAAGCCCGCACAGACACTGGGAGAACGTGCAGACTCAGCACAGACAGTGACCCAAGCCGGGAATCGAACCCGGGACCCTGGTGCTGTGAGGCAGCAGTCCCAACCACCGTGCCACGGTGCCACTTGCAGTGGTGGAAGGGCGTGAAAATTCCAGCCAATATTTTTCTCCATTAAATTGAATGAGTTAATACCCCAGTTAAATAATACTCCAAAGATATGCGGGTTAGGTGGATTGGCCATTGCCCCTTAGTGTCAGGGGTTTAGCAAGCTAAATATGTGGGGTTACGTGGATAGGGCTCAGCTGGGATTCTTGTCAATGCAGGCTCGATGGGCCGAGTGGCCTTCTTCTGCAATGTTGGACTCTATGATTCTAAAATATAGAAGAGAAGAATTTAATACTGTACCACATCATTGGCAAAGGTATTCCTTCAGAGTATAAACAGTCATCTAATTTTATTTATCATCTATAGTACCATTTGATTAAATGAAATATAAGAAATTATCAAGAGATTGGATACAACATCAATGGAAATGGAAGTTAAATAAAATTATTTATATAAAACCCTGTATCCCTCCAAGATCCTTGAACCCTGCCAATCCTGGCATCTTGCACATCACTGATGTTCACACTCCACCTATCATTGCCTCGGCCGTAAGTTGTGGGATTCTCTGTCTGAACATCTTCACCTCTCTCTCTCTCTCTCTTCCTTTAGGAATCTCCTTAAAACCAAACTCTTTGGCTAAGTTTTTAGTCATCTGCCCTAATAACTTCTAATGTGGCTTGGTGTCAGATTTTGTCTGACAGTGCTCCTATGGAGTGCCTTGTGAGATTTCATTATGTTAAAGGCACTATAGATATGAAAATTGTTGCTGTATTATATACAACCTGCGTACGTAATATAAATGGAATATGCAATTTATAATATAATTTGTATCAAGGATATTTAAATTTATATTTTATGCTAGTCTAATAATTTATACAGTAAATAATTATTTGATTTCATGTTGCATAAGTAGTGTAGTTAGTTACATTTCGTAATCAGATGACATATCTTTGTAGATATGAAATTTTATTTGTATTAATAATGTTCGCTCACACTTCAAGATATAATTGATTTCACGTGCTAAAAACAACTCTTAATTAACTGTTAACTACAACTTTCGGCAGCTCCAGAGAGCTTCAGGTTCCCATGAGTAACCACATTTTCCAGCTCCCACAGTTTAAGGTTATTTGCATATCAGTAATAGCTGTATTACTGCAATATTAATTCTGTGTCACTGAAATAAACATTTAAAAATACTTAAAAAGCTGGCACTGAAATTTGTGTGTGGACCATGTTTTCAGCTTCCTTTAGGTGAATGTTCATAGAACCAAACTCTCTGTAATTAACCATAAATTGTCACGAAATTGGCAACTGCCTGAAATAGGCAACAAGGCACAGGAAATCAGAAAGTTAATATCATAGAAACCCTACAGTGCAGAAGGAGGCCATTCAGCCCATCGAGTCTGCACCGACAGCAATCTCACCCCAGGCCCTATTCCCACAATCCCTCTAACCTACACATTCTGGGACACTAAGGTGCAATTCAGCATGGTCAATCAATCTAACCCACACATCTTTGGACTGTGGGAGGGAACCGGACACCCGGAGGAAACCCGCGCAGACACGGGGAGAACGTGCAAACTCCACACAGACAGTGACCCAAGCTGGGAATCGAACCCAGCTGGAACTGTGAGGCAGCAGTGCAAAGCACTCTGCCACTGTGCCGCCCAGTAATAGATGCAGTAACAACCCCCTTTTCAATTTCTTGAAATCACTTGGTATTTAGAGGGATCAAACGAAGGGTTTGAAGGCAACGTTAGCTCTGTTCTTTCTCCACAGATGCAGTCAGACCTGCTGAGATCTTCCAGCATTTTCTGGGTGGGCGTGCCAGTAAAATTCTGGCTGTAGAGTCTGTGGATGCTCAGCCAATTGATCTATTCAAGTCTGCGATGAATGGATTTTGGGGAGCCAAAGGAAGCTAGGGAGATACTCTACTCCTGAGCAAAATTTAGTTGGCGCTCAAGGCAAGAAATTGCCTGTTCGTAATTCCTGAGCTGGCTATGTAAACTGCCAAGCTCCCCATACACCTGTGCTTTGTTGGACGATTCTCTGAGTTCGTGAGCCACAACCAATTTAATTCATTTTTTTTACAGGATGTAGCTATCTGTGGTTGGGTCAGCATCTATTGCCCATCCCTAACTGCCCTCCATTGCCGAGGGCATTTGAGAGTCAACCACAGTGCTGTGGCTCTGCAGTCACATGTAGGCCAGACCAGGTAAGGACGGCAGACTTTTTTCCCTAAAGGACATTAATGAGCCAGATGGGTTCGTACGAAAATCGAAAATGGTTTCGTGGTCATCATTAGACATTTAATTCCAGATATTTTGTTGAGTTCAAATGCCATGGTAGGATTTGAACCTGGGTCCACAGAGCATTACCCTGGGTTTAAGGATTGCTAGTCCAGTGATAATACCACTACACTTCTGCTTCCCCTAGAAGTTCACTTATGATCTTATTGCATGGAATAAAAGACCTCAAGAGGTTCTACGGCCTATACCTACTCCTCATAGAACCATTGAATCCTACAGTGTAGAAGGAGGTCATTCGGCCCATTGAGTCTGCACAGACTACAATCCCACTTAGACTCTATCCCCATGTATTTACCCTAGCTAATCTCCTGACACTAAGGGGCAATTTAGCATGGCCAATCCACCTAACCCACACACCTTTGGACTGTGGGAGGAAACCGGTACACCCAGAGGAAACCCACGCAGACACAGGGAGAATGTGCAAACTCCACACAGACAGTGACTCATGCTGGGAATTGAACCTGGGTCCCTGGCGCTGTGAGGCAGCAGTGCTAACCACTGTGCCACTGTGCCGCTCAATTTCCAATTTCTTATATTCTTTCGTTCATCTTTCTAAGTTGCATGTAAATCTATCACGAATTGTGGGCTGTTTTGATTTGAGGATTAACATTGACTTTAATTCATTTAACCTGTATGGCCACATCCCATGGAGCGACAAACCTATTGTCCCATCAATCTGGGTTGGATTTCAATGCAGGAAGCACAGAGGAAAAGATCGTAGTCAAGATTTTGCGCTAAGCATAATGGTGAGACTAACAATGTCACGGTTATAATGGAGTCAATTGGACAGCAACTTCCAGAGTATGAATGTGCACAATTCACATGGAAATCCAGAAGTCGCAGTTTGAGTGTTCCTGCTCTTCCACAGGTTGCGTGGGAATGATCTCCAGTGGATTTGGATTGTAATACATGTAAGGGCATGAACTTGTGTCACTTGTTCTTTAGTTATCCACGAAACAATCATTGTGGCAGCGAAAACTAATTTTACAAGTGTGGAGTCTCAGTCATTCAGAATTTAATTAATTTCCTCTCCATCTCCTTTTCCTTTTAATTCCGTATTTCATTCCCTCTCTTCATTTATATTTCTGGACAAGATTTAAATGTAGTTTGCGCCAGTGGGTTATACTTCCTGATTCAGACTTTGTGCATGGAAGTTTTAAAATTTAGTCCCTGGCGGAACTATCAGTGTATCTGGAACCACCAGCAGATTTTGTTGGATGTCTTTTAACTTAGCTATGATGGCATTAGCATCTTGCTTCCAATTTCCTGACCAACAAAAGAAGGGGTAAGATCATGTGCTGGAGCTGTCAAAGGAAGGATGTATATTTAATGTGATCCTGGCATTGTTTGGAAAGGTTGCTCTCTAGGTTTCTCACGCTTAACAGGAGGTCCTCCTGTGAGATCTAAGGGGCTGCAATGAGGTGAGTTCTCCTAAGGGCAGGAGAAAGAGGACATCCTTTCCAACCACATCTGGATTGAGCTGACCAAGGGAGTCACCAGTAGAAATCTGCTCCCTACAACCTGGAGATATTACGCCAAGAGGATACAAGACAGAGCTGAAGAAGATGAACGGAGTAACACTTTCAGATGCCAACCCTCACATTCTGCCTTTCCCGTCACTCCGCAAAACAACATACCTTACATCTGAACTCATTCCTCTCCATGCAGGCACCTCACATTCCCATCTGAACAGCCAACACTCACTCTCACATTTACTCTCATCCTATTGCCCTCTCTGTCACCCAATACAAATGTTGTCCTTCCCTCTTATCCACACAAGTCACATTTTTAACTCTCTGCTTTCTCCTTACAGGAAAACAAAACAATGTCAGGAAGTAACAGAGACCCGAGGGCTGGAGTGAGGGAAGTGGGTGTTGACCTTTCCAGGGATGAGTTCTTCATGGTCATAAGCAATGTACACTCACCGGGCCCGCAGGAAAGGAGGTAATTCCAGGGGGTTGCAGATATCAACAGTAACCTTCCAATATTCCTTTGTTACATCATTCACCCCAATCCTACATCAGTCCATCTGCCACAAAAAGCCTCATTCACGCCTTTGGTGTTTTAGTGGTAGCACTCTCCCCTTGGAGTTGTTCTGGAACCTTGAGTGGATGATCAAGGCTAAATTTGATGTAGGACACCCTAATGGCACAGTGATTAGCACAGCTGCCTCACAGCTCCAGGGATCGTATGCAATTATGACCTTGGCTGACTGTCTGTGTGGAGTGTGTGCATTCTCCCCGTGTCTGCACGGGTTTCCTCCAGGTACTCCAGTTTCCTCCCACAGTCTAAAGATACGCAGGTTGGATGGATTGGCCATGCCAAATTGCCCCTTAGTATAGGTTAGGGGGATTAGCAAGGTTAATGCATGGGGTTATGGGGATGGGGCTGGGCAGGATGCTCAGTCGGAGGGTGGGTGCAGACTTGATAGGCTGAATGGGTCCTTCTGCACTGTAGGGATTCTATCATTCTATGAGTACAGACAGAGTGCTACATTGACAGAATGTGCTGTCCTTTGGATGAGATGTTAAATTGAGTACATGTCTTTTTTTTCAGGTTGACTTTGAACAATCCCATGGCACCAATTGAAGAAGAGGAGTGGAGTGTTGCAATGAACTCAGGATATGGAGCATTGCTAATACAATTGCAGTACATCAAAATCATTTCAAAGTTTCCTAAATTGATGCCATGCACATGTATTAAATACAATCGGACCAAAGTCTACTGGAACTCTGGCAATTTGGAAGTTTCAAGTCGACATGAACCAACGAGCAAATAGTCAGCAATGTTTTCTGCAAAATAGCAAATTGTATTTATATAGTTCATTTAATGTAGAGAAAATTCTTGAGGCTCACCAGCTGAGCATCATCAAACCAAATCTGATATTAGGTCAGATGGCAGAAGATTTATCAAATTGGTTTCAAGAGTTCTCTTAAAGGAGGAATGATGTGGAGTTGCTGGCATTGGACTGGGTTAGGCACAGTAAGTAGTCTCACAACACCAGGTTAAAGTCCAACAGGCTTATTTGGTAGCACGAGCTTTCGGAGTGCTGCTCCTTCATCTGGTGAGTGCAGTACTTGTTTCACAAACAGGGCATATATAGACACAAACTCAATTACAAGATAATGGTTGGAATGCGAGTCTTAAAGGAGGAAAGTAGATAGAAAGGCAGAGAGGTTTACAGAGAGACCCCAGAGCTTAGAGTCTTGGTAGCAATTAAATGGTGGAGCAGTTAAAGTCAGGAATACACAAAAGGCCAGAACTGGAGGTGTGCAGACATCTTGGGGGAGTTGTCGTGCTGAAGGAGATTACAAACAGAAGGGTAGGGTGAGGCCATGGAAGGGTTTGAAAATAAGGATGAGAAGTTAAAAATCAAGGTGTTGCCGCATCAAGAACTAATGTATGTCAATGACCACAGGGATAATGGATCTTACTGCAAGTTAGAACGTAGGAGCAGAACTTTAGATTACCTCAAGTTATGGAGGGTAGAGTGTGGGCAGCCGGCCAGGAGTACATTGGAATAGTCAAGTTTAGAGGTAACAAAGGTATGAGGTGAAGGTTTTAGTTGCAGATAAGTTGAGGCAGGGGCAGAAGTAGATGATATTATGGGGATGGAAATAGGCTGATGATTATTGATGGTGCAGATGTGTGGTCGGAAACACATCTCTGGGTCAAATATGACATCATCAAGGTTGCAAACAGTCTTATTCAACCTCAGACAGTTGCCATGGGAAGGAGTCGAGGGCTAGGGAACAGAGTTTGTGACGGAACTGAAGACAGTCGCATCTATATGCTGTCTCTTGGCGATGTCATGTAAAAATAATGCAATTGTTTCTATTTGGAAGACACCCAATTCTAACTCACCATCAAGAATTTTGCTGGAAACTTATTTTCACAGAACGCCACAGATGACTTTATGTCCTGTAATTCATAAAACCTTTGATATTCCCATTTAATTGCCAGCAAAACAATTCCTTATATGATGTGTCAGAAAGTCATGTGGTCCATAAGTTGTTTCGGTCACGAGGTTCCAACAGTGCCTCCACAATGAAATAAATTAGGAAAAGGTCAGGAGGTGCCAATTATTCCAAATATATAATTAATAACACATTTGCTCCAGGGTAATAACATCTAAGATGTAGGTTGATGTGAGCAAACCCCTTAATCTTTGCATTCATGTGCATATCATACAGGATTGCATGCTTAAGGCAGTTGAGTGGGAGCGAGCTGGGTGTTATAGTACATGAAGGACCGCAGCCTGTGCCAGGGGCTATTGCATGAACAAATATATTGTTCGATTGTATTGCCAGAAGATTAAATATAAATCAAAAAGTAATATGCTGTCTTTGTGTCAAGTTTCGGTTAGGTCTTATTTACTGTGCCCAGTTTTAGTCCCTTTGTGTACTGGGCGACAGAGGGGGCCTGGAAATGGTTTCAAGAAGGCCACTAGGTTAATATCTAGTCTGAACGACGTTAGTTCCAATTCTCAGACTTAGCGATTGGGGATTTTATTCTGAAAAAGACTTTCAGGGAAATTTGATTGTCAGACTGAAAATATTGAAAGGTTTAGATTTGACCTATTATTTTATCATCAGATATTTTATAAGTTTATAAATTTATTTATTTGTGTCACGAGTAGGCTTAAATTAACAGTGCAATGAAGTTACTGTGAAAATCCCCTAGTTGCCACACTCTGGTACCTGGACACCAAGGGAGAATTTAGCATGGCCAATGCACCTAACCAGCATGTCTTTTGGACTGTGGGAGGAAATCGGAACACCCGGAGGAAACCCATGCAAACACGGGGAAGACGTGCAGACGCCACGCAGACATGACCCACCCGGGAATTGAACCTGGGTCCCTGGTGCTGTGAGGCAGCAGTTCTAACCACTAATCAATTTATAAGGTTAAGCAATGATTTGATCAAAGATTTCAAGCTATTAAGGGAACTGATAATATGGAGAGCAAGAAACGATTTCCGTTGTTTAGGGAGTCTAGAAGTAGGGGGCATACGCTAACAATTAGAAAAGAAAGAGACATTTGTATTTATATTTCACTTTTCATGAGCACTGGATGTCTCAAAGTGCTTTGCAGCCAATGAAGTGCTTCTGAAGTTTAGTTACTGTTGTCATGTAAGAAATGTAGCAGCCAATATGCACACAACAACCGCCCACAAACAACAATGTGAAAACGACCAGATCAACTGTTTTTGTGATGTTGACTGAAGGGTGAATGTTGGCCAGGACACCGGGGTTAACTCTCTTGACTCAAATCTTTCTGGTGTGAAATTGGGAAACATGGACAAACAAAGGGTGACAGAAGTTTGGAGCACAAATGGTAATTGATGTCAGATCAATTGTTGATTTTAAATCTGAGGTTGATCGATTATTGTTAACCAAGGGTGTGGGGTATGAGCTGAGGCGGGCGAGTGGAGTTCGATTGTAGATCAGATTTGATCTCAACGAATGGTGAAACAGGCTTGAGGCGTTAAATGGCCTCCCCCTGTTCCTGTGGCCAGTGTGGTTAGCCTACTTGAGTTGGATAAAGTAGTGAGGACCAGGAATCATAACTGTAAATTGCTTAAACATAGATCTAAGTTAGAAGTCCAGAACTGATTATTTTCAGGAAGGGACAATGAGTTATGACTAAATTGTCATCTTTGTGAAGTGAGTGCAGGTTCACTGCAAGAACTCAAAAGGCGGAGCTCCATATGATACTGAGTGTCATGGACTAGTTGTAGCGGAATAAACAGCAACGAAGTATGGGGAATGTACCTCCCAGTATTCTAGTCTCCTGGAACTTCCTGGGGTGGTCAGATGAATTTTCCAGCATTTGTTCCTGAATTAGGCAAAGTTTTTTCTCTGTTTTTGTCTCTCTGAGGAAATGATGTGATTAGTTGGACTTGAGGGGCAAGGGGAGAGCAGGGAGATCAGTGTCATGGTGGGAATGACCATTCCACTCCTGTTCCAGTGTTCCTTATCTTTTTCTTTTTATTATTTATTTTATTGTTTTCCACATTTTGCCTCCTCCTTCCTTGATGCTTTCCATTGTGCAGTTATATATGAACCAATAGTTCATTGGTGCTATGCCAAAATGGCGAGTTTTCTTATGCGAGCGTAAAGTTTATTTGTTAGTCACAAGTAAGTTTACATTAACACTGCAATGAAGCCACTGTGAAAATCCCCCGTGTCACCACACACTGGCACCTGCTCGGGTACACTGAGAGAGAATTTAGCATGGCCAATGCACCCAACCAGCACATCTTTCAGACTGTGGAAAGAAACCGGAGCACCCAGAGGAAACCCACGCAGACATGGGGAGAACATGTAGACTCCACACAGACAGTGACCCAAGCCAGGAACCGAACCCAGGTCCCTGGAGCTGTGCTACAAAGCTATTTGACAGTGGAAAGCACCATCCAATTCTGAAATCACAAGGTGTTCCTGCACTATAGCAGCATTGATACCAATACCCACACTTCAGCATCTTGAGCCTTTATCAAATTCAAATAGGGCATGGATGATCTGCAACTTACATCCAATGCCTGCCTTGGTTCTGTGATCCTCAATACTCTTGTCAAACAAAACTAACAAGGGTGAATCAAAAGAAGGGGGCTGGAGAGACATGCAGAGGAAGAAATGAAGGACAGACAAAAATCACAATGAATGCAAAAGCAGGAACAAAGAAGAGGGAAAAAAGGATGAAAAACAGAGTGGGATATACAAGTGAATAAAGGAGGCAATTTTTTATATCAGGTCTATTTTAGCTAGGAATTCAACCGCTATGAGTAATGGAATAATTCTATTTAAAGTGATTCAGTATTAAAGGTTATAATAGCTGTTTATGGGGAGTATAAATGGATGTAACACAGTATGACACCAGCAGCTTTGCCAACTTGTACATTGTGTGCACTGGCTCAGTGCTTTATCCTCAGAAAATGGAATGGTGTGTCCACACCAAATACACTTAAAATTCTTGCATATGGAGAACTTATCCATACAGCGGTGTTGGACACTAAGATGTAAAATATTAAACATTACTCTTTTCTTTCAAATGGAGAACTTTATGACATAGGTAATCTTACTAGCGGAGAGGAAGATATTTTGGCAAAGGTTAAAATTCTTATCCCTCCATTGTTTCATTCCTCCTATCTCTGTAGCCTTCTGCAGCCCTGATACTCTCTAAGTTATCTGCACTCCTCCAAATTTGGTTTCCTCTCCATCCCCGATTCTATTCACTCCACCAGTGGTGATCGTGCCTTCAGCTGCTGAGCCCTAAAGTCTAGAATTCTCTCCCCATTCCACTTCTCCTCTCTTTCCTCTTTCAGGATGCTTCTTTAAACCAACTTCTTTGTCTGAGCTTTTGATCACTTGCCCTGATATTTCCTTTTGTGGCCTGGTGTCAGATTTCTGTTTGATAATGCTCCTGTGAAACACCTTGCGATGTTTTACTTATGTTAACCGTAGATGACCAAATGTCCTGACATAGCCGGACAGTCCTGGATTTTTATTAACCATCCCAGTGTCCCAACAATTTGTATGCCACATTACCCTACAGTCAGCACAGTTTGTGTGACACATTACCCTACAGTCAGTGCAGTTTGTGTGACACATTACCCTACAGTCAGCACAGTTTGTGTGACACATTGCCCTACAGTCAGCACAGTTTGTGTGACACATTACCCTACAGTCAGTGCAGTTTGTGTAACACATTATCCTACAGTCAGCCCAGTTTGTATGCCACATTGCCCTACAGTCGGTGCAGTTTGTGTGACACATTGCCCTACTGTTGGCCCAGTTTATGTCCCACTTTGCCCTACAGTCAGTGCAGTTTGTGTCTCACTTCACCCCATAGTCAGTTCAGTTTGCGTGTCACTTCACCCTACAGTCTGTGCAGTATGTCGCTTTGCTCTGTAGTGTGACATCTCATACCACGCTGACATGGCCACTCTAATACAAGCTGCTGTTACTGTTGCCATCAGTGAAGTCTGGTTCACTGTCAATTGAAACATATTTGATTCCTGGGCATAAATCAGCATTTTGTTTCACTTTGAATTGCACATGATTGTCAACATGGAAAGAGGTTTTTTGGTTTGACCAGTTGGTGTTTATACTTCACATCACCAGTGGGTAAATCCCATGTGCCTGCCCCGTCCCTGTGCCTTTATTCTCTTTTCCTTCAAACAGCTACCTAACCTATTCCCAAATATTGCCATCATCTCCACTTCTGTCTCTCACTCCTTATCAGAGCTTCACAATCCCCTGTTTCTCCAGTTATCTGTCCTAAATTGCTTATACTAAATCTGTTATTTAAATCACCTTCTTTCAGACCCCTTAATTGTTAGAAATAATCTATCTGCTTTGTTCCATCTCATCGTAATTTTAAACCGCTCTATTAATACATCTGTTTATGCAACGGTTTTATTGATCACCCTGTATTCTCTGTTTGTGCAATGGTGAACATTAAATTAAAACTCGATAGTATTAACACTCACATTTTGACAATAGGCTGCTCAGCCAAATCAGTCAAGTTACACAACTAGACCATGGGTGTCTGCTGAGTTGATTAATTATCAAACAGGGTTTGTCAGGGTTACTGTGATAGCTTCACTGTCACTCTAATTATCAATGAGAATGACAGTGAAACTACTACAGTAGACCTGACAATTTCTTGGTCGGGAATGGAAGTTTGGCCTAGGTTTCTGCTCCTTGTCATCATTCTTTGATCCCTGTACTGAAACGTGCATGGGTGAGGGTGCCACATACGAGCACAGCCTAAGTTGGTTTTGTTGGACACGTGATTGAACCCGCATTTCTTTCCAGTCTCATGTAAGTAAAATGGTCGACTGGGTGAGATAATGGATGGTATCAGGGCTACGGGTGCTGTAAAAGCAGCAACAACTTGTATCAGCAACTATGATTGTTCCATCAGCCACTCACATCAGCCAGAAAGGTAAAGAAATTCATAGAATCCTACAGTGCAGAAGGAGACAGTTTGGCCCATCGAGTCTGCACCGACGACAATCCCACCCAAGCCCTATCCCCATAACCCCATGCACTTACCCTAGGTAGCCCCCCTGACACTAAGGGGCAATTTAACATGGCCAATCCACCTAACCCGGACATCTTTGGACTGTGGGAGGAAACCGGAGCACCCGGAGGAAACCCACACAGACACGGGGAGAACGTGCAAACTCCACACAGAAAGTGACCCAAGCCGGGAATCGAACCCTAGTCCCTGGCACTGTGAGGCAGCAGTGCTAACCACTGTGCTACTGTGCTGCTAGGATTTCTATGTCTGATGAAGACCAACACAATATGCGGCACAATTCAAATCTGGAACACATCTCGGCACCCAAAGGCTGTTGGTGATGCTTAAACTTTTCTCAAGCACATTAATGCACTCCTCCTGTGTAACACAAAAAGCTCTGCATGACATAACAAACAAAAAACAACTTGTGTTGCTCTGTCACTTTAAAAAGCTGAAACACAACATGAGAATACCTGGAAAACCCAACAGCCTTAAAATTAACATTTTCTGAAACCCTCCACTACAAAATTGATATTCCTTGAGGCCATAGATTGCATGACTGGAGAAGTTTCAGCCCAGTGTACTTACCAGGAGAACTCGTCCATAAAATTAAAATACTAAATACTTTTCAGAGAATTGAAGGAGTTGGTTATTTAGATACGTGTCCTACATTTCTAGAGTTCAAATACATGAATTGTGTTATCTGAATCAGATGAATGAACTTCTGCCATTATTCACTGAGAGGTGTCCTGCTTACATATACTAATATTATTGCATAAATGTGGGGGTGGCACAGTGGTTAGCACTGCTGTCTCACAGTGCCAGGGACCCTGGTTCGATTCCTGGCTTGGGTCACTGTCTGTGCGGAGTTTGCACTTTCTCCCCGTGTCTGCGTGTGTTTCCTCCGGGTGCCCCGACTTCCTCCCACATTCTGAAAGATGTGCTGGTTAGGTGCATCGGCTGTGCTAAATTCTCCTCAGTGTACCCGAATAGGCGCCGGAGCGTTGAGGATTTTCACAGTAACTTCGTGGTCATGTTAATGTAAGCCTACTTGTGACTAATAAATAAAATTTACTTTAGTTTAAAGAAGCCGACAACTTGAAACCACAAGAGAAAACGTTGGAAAATCTCAGCAGGACTGGCAGCATCTGTAAGGAGAGAAAAGAGCTGACGTTTCGAGTCCTGATGACCCTTTGTCAAAGGGTATGAATAAATTTTGATCCAACATCAATCCAACACAGGATTTGTCATAATCATTTCAAATATCCCAAATTTTAAAGAACCCTACCAAATTAAGACCATCACACTTTCACACTTATTCCACATTCCTCCAGCCTACATTTAAAACTTGTATATTTAATTGTTTTCCCATAAATCTGCCATTATAAACTAATGATGTGGAGATGCCAGCGTTGGACTGGGGTGAACACAGTAAGAAGTCTCACAACACCAGGTTAAAGTCCAACAGGTTTATTTGGTAGCAAATACCATAAGCTTTCGGAGCGCTGCTCCTTCGTCAGATGGAGTGGAAATGTGCTCTCAAACAGTGCACAGCGACACAACATCAAGTTACAGAATACTGATTAGAATGCGAATCCCTAAAGCCAGCCAGGTCTTAAAGGTACAGACAATGTGGGTGGAGGGAGCATTAAACATAGGTTAAAGAGATTTAACCTGTGTTTAACCTGTGTTTTTAACCTGCGTTTAACCTGTCTCTTTAACCTGTGTTTAATGCTCCCTCCACCCACATTGTCTGTACCTTTAAGACCTGGCTGGCTTTAGGGATTCGCATTCTAACCAGTATTCTGTAACTTGATTTTGTGTCTCTGTGCACTGTTTGAGAGCACATTTCCACTCCATCTGATGAAGGAGCAGCGCTCCGAAAGCTTATGGTATTTGCTACCAAATAAACTTGTTGGACTTTAACCTGGTGTTGTGAGATTTCTTATTATAAACTAACACAGGCATGAGTTTCAGAGCGATTTAAAATCAAATCAACTGTTTGCTGAAATAGTTAACTTTTCTATAGACCCCAAACAGAGTTTAGCATGCAATATAGAGATAGCTGCAGCTCTTAAATTTTAAACAAGTCACTTTCCACTTTCAGCTTTTTAAAGTGACAGAGCAACACAAGTTGTTTTTTGCTGATATCCAGTGCCTGATTTACTTCAGTATCTGTAATTCAAACTTGCAACACAAAGTTCTAAATTTTTAAGACAGTCGAATTTCCTTTAGGCAGATATTAATTGGTTAGATTTTAACTTTTACTGATCTTATAACTGCAGTGCAGCTCAGTCAAAATGATTTAAGAGCAAGTTGTTTCTCCTCCCCATTTTTCAAGATATGCCTTTTAGGCTTACCGCCTTTTGGCTTAAAGCCTTTTCAGCTTTTGCCATGGCCCGTGGTCTTTTAACCACTCCACGCGACTGCAGTTTATTATTGTAGGGTTGACCCTCAATCACTCCCCTGGTCAGGTTTACTCTGGGCTCGGATTTCACTCATTAAATCAGCTGCTGGCTTTGCAATAGCACTCAGCTGAGAGTATTAATCAGAGATGATTGATACTCATTGCTGTCTCCAGCTGGCCTGAGCGAAATCCCATCCTTGTCACCAAAATTGTTGTAGGCTTTGATGTCAGCCTTTTAATTGATCACAACTTTACCTTTTGGGTAACCAGACAAGTCACAGAATTCTCTTAACCAGCTGTTTTAATGCAAGGATGCTGGAAAGCTACAGTTCACATCCCTGTAGCGAGCCAGAGTGGCGCATTCCGAAACACAAAGATAATTAAAGTTTTCAAAATCAATTATAAGTAATTAGCATAAACCAATCACAGTTGTAAAGCGTGCCTTTGGTACATTGGCCTTTATAAATCGGAGTATCGAGTATAAAAGTTGGAGTGTTATGGTAAGGTTATATAATAAGAAGTTTAACAACACCAGGTTAAAGTCCAACAGGTTTATTTGGTAGTAAAAGCCACACAAGCTTTCGGAGCTGCAAGCCCCTTCTTCAGGTGAGTGGGAATTCTGTTCACAAACAGAGCATATAAAGACATAACCTCAATTTACATGAATAATGGTTGGAATGCGAATACTTACAACTAATCAAGTCTTTAAGAAACAAAACAATGTGAGTGGAGAGAGCATCAAGACAGGCTAAAAAGATGTGTATTGTCTCCAGACAAGACAGCCAGTGAAACTCTGTGGGGGTTACAAATAGTGTGCCATGAACCCAATATCCTAATTGAGGCCGTCCTCGTGTGTGCGGAACTTGGCTATCAGTTTCTGCTCAGCGACTCTGCGCCGTCGTGTGTCGCGAAGGCCGCCTTGGAGAACGCTAGGCCGAATGCCCGTGACCGCTGAAGTGCTCCCCAACAGGAAGAGAACAGTCTTGCCTGGTGATTGTCGAGCGGTGTTCATTCATCCGTTGTCGCAGCGTCTGCATAGTTTCCCCAATGTACCATGCCTCGGGACATCCTTTCTTGCAGCGTATCAGGTAGACAACGTTGGCCGAGCTGCAAGAGTACTCTTGCAACTCGGCCAACGTTGTCTACCTGATACGCTGCAAGAAAGGATGTCCCGAGGCATGGTACATTGGGGAAACCATGCAGACGCTGCGACAACGGATGAATGAACACCGCTCGACAATCACCAGGCAAGACTGTTCTCTTCCTGTTGGGGAGCACTTCAGCGGTCACGGGCATTCGGCCTCTGATATTCGGGTAAGCGTTCTCCAAGGCGGCCTTCGCGACACACGACGGCGCAGAGTCGCTGAGCGGAAACTGATAGCCAAGTTCCGCACACACGAGGATGGCCTCAACCGGGATATTGGGTTCATGGCACACTATTTGTAACCCCCACAGAGTTTCACTGGCTGTCTTGTCTGGAGACAATACACATCTTTTTAGCCTGTCTTGATGCTCTCTCCACTCACATTGTTTTGTTTCTTAAAGACTTGATTAGTTGTAAGTATTCGCATTCCAACCATTATTCATGTAAATTGAGGTTGTGTCTTTATATGCTCTGTTTGTGAACAGAATTCCCACTCACCTGAAGAAGGGGCTTGCAGCTCCGAAAGCTTGTGTGGCTTTTGCTACCAAATAAACCTGTTGGACTTTAACCTGGTGTTGTTAAACTTCTTACTGTGTTTACCCCAGTCCAACGCCGGCATCTCCACATCATGAAGGTTATATAAGGCATTGGTGAGGCCGAATTTGGAGTATTGTGTACAGTTTTGGTCACCTAGTTACAGGAAGGATGTAAGTAAGATTGAAAGAGTGCAGAGAAGGTTCACAAGGATGTTGCCGGGACTTGAGAAGCTGAGTTACAGAGAGAGATTGAATAGGTTGGGACTTTATTCCCTGGAGCGTAGAAGATTGAGGGGAGATTTGATAGAGGTGTATAAGATTTTGATGGGTATAGATAGAGTGAATGTAAGCAGGTTTTTTCCGCTGAGGCTAGGGGAGAAAAAAACCAGAGGGCATGGGTTAAGGGTGAAAGGAGAAAAGTTTAAAGGGAATATTAGGGGGGGCTTCTTCACGCAGAGAGTGGTGGGAGTGTGGAATGAGCTGCCGGATAAAGTGGTAAATGCGGGGTCACTTTTAACATTTAAGAAAAACTTGGACGGGTTCATGGATGAGAGGGGTGTGGAGGGATATGGTCCAAGTGCAGGTCAGTGGGACTAGGCATAAAATAGCTCGGCACAGACAAGAAGGGCCAAAAGGCCTGTTTCTGAGCTGTAATTTTCTATGGTTCTATGGTTCTAATCACTTTATGCTTGCTCCATTATAATATCCAAACAGCGTTAAAACTTCATTGTACAGCTCATTTCTGTATCTGCGGATCAGTCCCATTTTCCAGTTGCAGATGTCTGATTCATGTGCTTTGCCAGACTAATAGCCTTGGTGTCTGTCTGTGAAGACTCTTATAAAAAGACCTTTGTGTTTCAGCTTGTGTGATTTTTAAACTTGTGTGACTATTAACCCTTTCAGAATTCAATAAAACTATCTGGAACTAAGAACCTAATAACGACCATGAAGCCATTTTCAATTGTCAAAAAAACACATCTGGTTCACTAATGTTCTTTAGGAAAGGAAATCTGCCATCCTTGCCTGGTCTGGTCTACATGTGACTCCAGAGCCACAGCAATGTGGTTGACTCTCAACTGCCTTCTGAAATGGCCTAGCAAGCCATTCAGTTGAAGGACAACTGGGGATCGTCAATAAATGCTGGCTAGCCACAATGCCTATGTCCCATGAATGAATAATAAAAATGGTGTTAATGCACTGAAGGAGGACTTACCCGGAGGTCTTAAGTGATTTGGTCATTTCACCTAGGAGGTGATCTTTCCAAACCAACTTTGTTTAATTAGAATTAACTAAGTTTGTACATTTCAGTTTTAATTCTGTGCTTAATTGTTTCATAATCAATGTGCAAGGCTTTAAATTTTGGTCAAAAATAGCAGATGTGCAATCAGCAATAATAAAGGGCCAAGGACAAAATGTCAAGTGTTATTTGCTCTTGAATGTTTAAGCTGTTTTGTTAGACATTTTGCTGATAGAAACTAATTTGGGGGTCCCTTGAGTCCACATCTAATGCTGCAGTAATGTTTCATTCAGGGAATAAAAGTTGATGATGACTGCCATCTCAATTATAATTGAAACAAGAAAGGAATTGTGCCATTATAGCTGGTTTTGGATGAACTGAACATCTCTTTAAGTGCGCCATTTGCTTCAGAGTGCTACATCTTCAGGAGCAATAAGTCCAAAGATGTGCGGGTTAGGTTGATTGGCCATGCTAAATTGACCCTAGTGTCAGGGAGATTAGCAGGGTAAATATGTGGGGTTATGAGGGTGGGGCCTGGGTGGGATTGTGATCTGTGTGGCTGAATGGCCTCCTTCTGCACTGTGGGATTCTATGATTCTATGAATGACATGAAGTAGGCAAGGATGTGTTAGTGAGACCCACCTAGTTAGATGGTTTCCTCTGGCACCTTTGGAATGAGTGGCATGCCTGAGGGCAAGGGAGACCATGTCTTCTTAATTCATCACTACGTTGAATGGCTCTGCCAGTCTATAGGGGTCTAAGGTGTGATGTTTATTTTAAAAATTCAATTGCTGGAGCTGAAGGAAAGACAAATATGTATCCAGCTCCCTTTTGAAACATCCTATGAAATCTGCTTCTACCACTTTCCCTGGTAGCACATTCTAACTCCCTACAACTGTCTGAGTAAAGAGAGTTGCTTTGGAATACAATGTGGAAAAGTGTGAGGTTATGCAGTTTGGAAGGAGGAATGGAGGCATAGACTATTTTCTAAATGGGGAAATGCTTAGGAAATCAGAAGCACAAAGGAACTTGGGAGTCCTTGTTCAAGATTCTCTTAAGGTTAACGTGCAGGTTCAGTTGGCAGTTAGGAAGATAAATGCAATGCTAGCATTCATGTCGAGAAGGCTAGAATACAAGAACAGGAATGTACTTCTGAAGCTGCATAAGGCTCTGGTCAGACCCTATCTGGAGCATTGTGAGCAATTTTGGGCCCCATATCTAAGGAAGGATGTGCTGGCCTTGGAGAGGGCCCAGAGAAGGTTCACAAAAATGAAATGAAGAGCTTGTCATATGAGGAACGGTTGAGGACTCTGGGTCTGCACTCATTGGAGTTTTGAAAGATGAGGGGGGATGAGGGGCGAGGCCTGGATAGAGTGGATGTGGGGAGGATGTTTCCACTAGTAGGAAAAACTAAAACCAGAGGGCACGACCTCAGACTAAAAGGAGGATCTTTTAAAACAGAGATGAGGAGGAATTTCTTCAGCGAGAGAGTGGTGAATCTGTGGAATTCTTTGCCGTAGGAGGTTGTGGAGGCCAGGTCATTGGGAGTCTTTAAGACAGAGATAGATAGGTTCTTGATTAATAAGGGGATCAGGGGTTATGGGGAAAAGGCAGGAGAATGGAGTATGAGAAAAATATCAGCCATGATTGAATGGCGGAGCAGATTCGATGGGCCGAGTGGCCTAATTCAGCTCCTATGTCTTATGGTCTTATGGTCTGAGGACGTTTCTCCCTATCTCACTCCTAGCCCTCTTGCTTACCGTCTTGAAATTGTGACTCCCTAGTCACTGACATACCAACTAGTGGAAACCGAATATCATTCTTTCCCCTGTCAAATTCTGCATAGGTGCGCATTCCTCGGATTTTCGGATTGTTTCAACTGGAGTGCCATCTCTGGCGATCAGTGGGATTTGACAGAACTCAGTGGCACCGAGAAGGTCAAGCACTTGAACTAAAATGTGCGAAAATATGTGTGTATAGTGTTTGGGAGGTCAGAGTTTAAGAGCTGGGGTGGGGGGATGGGTGAAATTCTCATCACCGGTTGTCAGAAGACACTTTGTTCAGATCTTCCAACAGGTCGCATTTATGTGTTTTTAAAAAAAATCAAGCTCAGTGTAAGCGTGCGGGTGGGAGCTGAAATTCATCACATTTTGTGATTTCTCAAATTAGATCTAAGCATTGCCTGGCCAGTCTGTAATGGTTTTCAACCGCAAATTGAATTAAAAATCACACCTTTGAAAAGAGGCAGATCAGCTAAACAACCCAACTCTGGGCAGATTGTAAAAATGATGTGGAGATGCCGGCGTTGGACTGGGGTGAACACAGTAAGAAGTCTCACAACACCAGGTTAAAGTCCAACAGGTTTATTTGGTAGCAAATACCATAAGCTTTCGGAGCACTGCTCCTTCGTCAGATGGAGTGGAAATGTGCACATTTCCACTCCATCTGACGAAGGAGCAGTGCTCTGAAAGCTTATGGTATTTGCTACCAAACCTGTTGGACTTTAACCTGGTGTTGTGAGACTTCTTACCGGATTGTAAAAAGCAGAGTTTGGCTCGCTCTATGTTGCCTATTGCACGCCAGGCAGGTGTCATCATGGACCTCCCTGAGGCAGACTGAACGCTGCGTCCAACTACATTTCCCTCTGGGCGAGAAACTCACAATCTCATTACTCTTAAGAAGAAATCATCGCCTTGTCTCCCACTGGTATTTTCTTGGACCTGCAGACCATGTATCTAAATTGTGGTCAGAGTTACAGAAACATAACTTTTTTGTTTAAAAGTAATCTTTGTTTTGTTAACTTGCCGCATTGTATAAAGAGTCTGTCCTGTTTTTTTCAGACGGGCGAGTGTGTAGGTTTGCATATGCATAGCATTCCCTGAAATTCCACTGTGTCACACCCTTACCCCCATTCCAAACAAGTCCTTCTGGGTAGCCAAGCTCACGACGTTCCTCTCTCTCGGCCCGCACAACCCTTATTCGTTCAACGTGACATCTCTCGGTTGCAACTTGCTTGAAATGCCCTTCCTTGCCTTCTTGTCATTCAATAAACATGTTTGATGTGGGAGAGAGAGGTGGTCGGGGAATTGCAATAATTTAAATGGAAAAGTGATGCACTGGGTAAATACTGTACCGCTACTGACTTGCTGTGGGAGTACCTACAGTGGGAGTGGTTAAACGGGATAGGTTAGTGGCTGGCGAAAACGCAAGCGGTCGTAAACTATTACAGGGCAGTGCTCAACTTGAGGCGCCTATCAGAATTACACCTGTGATTGCCTATTAGTTTGCAGCAAGGCAACTCAAAATGCAGCATACTCTATGGGGACACGTTAAATGTCATAGCACGTTCCTGTATTAACCGTTTTGAAATGCTTCTTGGTGTTTTTAAAAAATATTTTATTAATATTTTTTGAAAAACAAAAGTCGGTATGTGTTTTAAAACCTGCGTTATTTCTGTGCCCTTTGCTGTAAACCTGGGTTTGTGTCTGCTGCGATAAAAACAAAATATTGTGGATACTGGAATTTGGAACAAAAACAGAAAATGCTGGAAAACCTCACGAGGTCTGACAGCATCTGTGGAGAGAGAATAGAGTAAGAAGTCTCACAACACCAAGTTAAAGTCCAACAGGTTTATTTGGTAGCAAATACCATAAGCTTTCGGAGCGCTGCCCCTTCGTCAGATGGAGTGGTTATCTGTTATCGAGAACAGATAACCACTCCATCTGACGAAGGGGCAGCGCTCCGAAAGCTTATGGTATTTGCTACCAAATAAACCTGTTGGACTTTAACCTGGTGTTGTGAGACTTCTTACTGTGCTTACCCCAGTCCAATGCCGGCATCTCCACATCGAGAGAGAATAGAGCCAACGTTTCGAGCCTGGATGACCCTTGGTCAGAGTTAGACCTGATACGTTGGCTCTATTCTCTCTCCCACAGATGCTGTCAGATCTGATGAGAGTTTTCAACAATTTTTGTTTTTGTTTGTGTTCGCTAGGTTTGTTTGTTATCCGCAGATCACGTGAATTTCAAATACAAAGGGAACACAAGATAGCCAGAAATACAGTACACTCCGAGTGTTTAAAAGACATATTAGTACAGATAGGGCAGCGCGATGGCACAGTGGTTAGCAAGGCTGTCTCACAGCGCCAGGGACCCAGGTTTGGGTCACTGTCTGTGCAGAGTCTGCTCGTTCTTCCCGTGTCAGTGTGGGTTACCTCCGGGTGCTCTGGTTTCCTCCCACAATCCAAAGGACGTGCTTGTTAGATGCATTGGCCATACTAAATTCTTCCTTGGTGTACCCGAACAGGCACCGAAGTGTGGCGACTGGAGGATTTTCACAGTAGCTTCATTGCTGTCAATGTAAGCAGACTTGTGATACTAATAAATAAACTCAGATCCTCAATACTAAATGAATGAACGGATCTAATAGGTGTTCTTCTGAAAGATGCTATCCAGTGTGTCAGTGTTTGAGAGAAGCTTCACTGATCAGCACTCCATGACTTGAAGGACTTTGGAGGTGTGGAGATGCCGCTGGTGTTTATATCAAGATGTAGCTAGCTCCAGGCAATCTACAAGTTTACGCGTGGTTGGTGTAAAGCAGACATACATACCACTGAAGAACTATGTGCATCACCTGCACCAGAAGCTTTGATGTTACGATAGGATTCAACTTGTTTACATTTTGAACTCACTGATTCAGGAGCTGTGGAGTGTGAATGGTTGAGAATGCATTGTTTGATTTGGAATGTTATGCAATGGGGAGGGGGAGAAAAAATAAAATATATGGAAATCATTTTTTGATTCAACATCCTGAATGAACATGGAGACCTGCATTCTCTCAAATTGTTCACACAATATTAGATGTCCCCCTTCCTTTACCCACCATCAACCTCCCCTGTCAGATATCCACATTTTAAATTCAGCACCTGCCACATCTTTGGCTTCGATCATAAGATCTGATGTAATTGCATTCACAGTGGCACAGTGGTTAGCACTGCTGCCTCACAGCACCAGAGACCCGGGTTTGATTCCCAGCTTAGGTCACTGACTGCGCGGAGTCTGCACACTCTCCCATGTCTATGGGGTTTCATAGAGTCATAGAATCCCTACAGTGCAGAAGGAGGCCAATCGGCCCATTGCGCCTGCAGCGACAACAATCCCACCCAGGCCCTATCCCTGTAAACCCGTGTATTTACCCTGCTCATCCCCCAAACACAAAGGGACAATTTAGCATGACCAATCCACCTAACCTGCACATCTTAGGACTGTGGGAGGAACCGAGTAAACCCACGCAGACACGGGGAGAACGTGCAAACTCCACACAGACAGTGACCCGAGGCTGGAATTGAACCCGGTCTCTAGCACTTTGAGGCAGCAGTGGGAACCCCTGTGCTGCTCGGTTGCCCACAGAATTATTCCTACTCTCTGAAAACATGCCAGGTTTTGAATTATTCTCCCTGTGATGAACCCAGACGCTACCACACGGCCTCCTGTCGTAATAGTTTTCAGCTAGCGAGGCACTGTGAGGCAGCAGTGCTAACCACTGTGCCACCGTGCCGCCTGGGTTCCTCCCACACTCCAAAGAAGTGCTGGTGAGGTGCATTGACCAAGTTAAAAAAAACTTTCAGTGTACCCAAACAGGCGCAGGAGTGTGGCGACTAGAGGATTTTCAACTTCAATGCAGCGTTAATGTAAGCCTACTTGTGACACTGATAAATAAACTTTAAACTTAAACTTTGAGTAAATGAAAGGAAATGCGGGCATCTCTCGCTGTGCCCTTCATTTAAAGTTGAGATCTGCTCCTGAGTCGTTACTGATTTAACACGTGTTCTTAAAAACAGAAAAGCCGGGGGTACTCAAAAAAGAAAACTCTGGCTGTCTGTAACGTGTAAACAACCTGCTCTCGGCTTTCCCAAGGTTTTTGGTTCCGCCCCAAACGTTTGAAAGGCAAATGGTGTTTCATAATCTGATCTCACCCATTTCATCACGCAGAGGCGTTTTTTTTTTCTATATCATTTCTCACGCGAATCCGATTCCTGCTATTGAACTTCACATTCGATAAGATCGCCTCCTTTTCAAATGATAGATGAAGCCAATCGATTGTCAAATCAGTGCACGCCACACGCTTAATGGGGTTTGTTATCAAAGCTTTTATTCGAAAATATAAGGCTCATGCGTCATTTAATAAACAAAAAAACACACACACACACACAAAAAGTCACCTGCTTACATTGGCAGTGGTCCCGTCCTTAAGTAACAGTACTGAAATCTATCAAACCCTTTCGCTCAATTGGAGCGTTGTCCTGAACTAAACCGTTTAAAACCAATAAATCAAAGCTTTCTAAAGCCCATCTGGTTACCTCTTATTTGAAAAAAAACCAACATTATAAATATTTGTGTTATTGTTTTTCTTTTTAAAAAAATCACTTTAACTACTAATTTGGCAGACAGTGGTGCCATCGTTTTTTTTTTCCGGCAGAAATGATCTGATACCCAGTTAATCGCACATCGAAACAAAAGACTACCTGTTTCAGACAATGATTGATAACTTAAAGGATGCTTTCTGTAAGGACCAGAACAACTGGTTTTGTCGATATACAGAGAAATATGTGGGACAAATAATATTCGAACCAAAACTTCTGTCTGTCTCGTAGAGATTTTCCTGGGGGAGGGAGGGAAAGGGGGGGGGGGGGGGAGAGACAGAAAAACAGGTTACACTCTAGATAAGGTTCTAAAAACGAAAGGAAAGTGCGAAAGAGGGGATCAATTTCTCTTCCCCTTTTTTGGAGTTTATTATTATTTTTATATATAAAGTTCATATTCTAAACGATGAGCGGTTCGATCTTGTATGGCTGGTAAGGGGGAGGGTGCATCGCCGTTGACACTCCCAGGCAGGCGAAAGTCTCCGTGTCCTGAAAGCATTTGGACGAGAAATGAGTGCCCCGCGGCTGCAGCAAGCTCTGCTCGGAGGCGGCGAAGCGATAGGGCTGCAGCATTGAGTTGGCACCGGGGCTGAGGGGGAACAAGTGCGGCACTGGGGCAGTGTAGGGCATGAGTTGGTAAGGCAGCAAGGGTCTGCTGGACCAGTAGAGTCTGCCAACGTTGCAGGCGAGCCTGTCTTCCGGCACCTTGTCCTCCCGCCGCTGGAAGGGGGTGCTCAGGATGCTGTCAATGGCAAATGAGCTGGAAAACTTGGTGCCCGCTCCCTCGTCCTTGCCAGCCCCGGAGATGACTCCGGTCATGACCTCGGTGCGTTTGTCCGCCGGGCCGGCTTCCTTGAGGAGTTTGCGGCCAATTCGCTTTCTCCTGCGGCGGAAGACACCGTCTGCGAAAGTGTACTCACTGTTGGGGTTGAGCATCCAGTAGTTGTCCTTGCCCCAGGGTCTGGACGGGTCACGGAGCACCTTGACGAAGCAGTCATTGAGGCTCAGGTTGTGGCGCACCGAGTTCCTCCAGCCGGTGTAAGTGCCCCGAAAGAAGGGGAATTTCTTCATCAGGTAGTCATTGATCTCAGCTAAGGTCAGGCGGCCGGATGCAGAGTCCCTGATGGCCATGGCGATCAGGGCGATGTAAGAGTACGGGGGCTTGGGCCGGCGGGTGTACGTTTTGGCTTTGCCCTCGGCGCCCGGGTTAGTGGGCACCGGGCTGTTTGCCACACAGTCCCCATCAGATCCCAGCTCCTCTTCCACGGACAGGGGCGAGGGAACACTGCCCTCCGAGTCACTGCAAACCTCGGCCGGTTTATCTCCGAATCCCCTCCCAGCGAAATTCTCCAAGTTCATGCTCCTGTACTTTAAATATCTCTTCAACAAAATTCACTTCCGCAAAAGCCCGAGGAGTATCCCAGGTATCAATGACTTGGGAGAGGCTGAGAAGTCTCTTTTACCACATATATATAAATAGAAAGTTATAGGTATGAAGGCAAATAAATGGATATAGAATTGTTCCTTGTCTGTATTATTAGGCAGCAGCTGAACACCTTGAGCGAGGCGACGTTGTCTTGTTAAGTGCTTGGAAAGCGGAGATGGCTTTCAGTTGAGGTTGTTTTGTGATGTTGCAGGTAGTTGGCTTGTGTATCAGGGACAAACCCCCTTCCCTTAGTCTCCAGAGATTGGCTCCGACCTGTGTAATATCACTACTCGATCCAGCCATCGCCACACCTCAGAGAGGGGGGTTTGCGTGGGAGAGAGAGAGAGAATTATAGGGACGTTACCAGCAAATCATTCCCCCACATTCACTCACCCCCTCTTCCAAAATTGTCATTTACCAGAACATTACACAAATTACAGACATTGGAAAAGGGACGCGCTTTAAACAACACAGTTCGTTGAGATTTAATGTCACCATACCTATGGAGTTCCAACTCCTCCTCCTCTCCCCCCCCCCTTACACCTGTTGGGTGGACTCTCCCAGGGTTGCTGTGTGATTTGAATACGATGCAATTGACTCAGAGTTGCTTCCTGAACGATTACAGTCAATAAAAGCAGGAGGCGTGGAGCGAGGGCGCGGAAATAAGGTACTGAAACTCCAAACAATCCCGAGTGAGGCAGTTGTGTAACATAACCAAGTGGAATCAACAACTGGAGTCAACATTGCTACTTTTATTCATATTAAATTGGAACCTCACCTCCCCCTCCACCGAGATTCTGGAATGAATGTTACTCTTCACCTCTCCAGAAATTATTTCTATTTTTCTCCCCTCCCGGTGAATTGTATTTTTTTGTTGGAACTGCTAAGCCTTGCGTGGGAAGCAGTGAAACACCAAAAAACAACCCGGCTGCCTCTGTGATCTCTCATTGTTGTGCTGCTGGTTGTTGTTAAGTCAGCGTATAAACTCTCAGACATGTCTTTGGACAGGTGCATGTGGGGGTTCCCGGCACTGGAAAGGTTTGCATTTTGTTTAAGACAGTTTGCCCTCCCGCTTTTTTTCGAGTAACAGCAACAAAGTCCCCAAAACGGGCGACCCAACCTGTGCTTGTTTATTTATGTTTTCAACCCGGCGTGACACGGCTCGAGAAATGAGTTGGATTATAGGCAAAGCCCCCTCCCCCATCCCTGTGTGTTCACGATTTAGACAAGGTTACACTGAGAATACAGGTGTTTGGTTTGTGGATATTAACAATGTTTCTTTTTTAAAAAATGCGCTTCATTTTTTTTCCCGCACTGGTATCATTTCCAGGAATGAATCTGTGTCCAATTATTTTGTGGAGATGCCGGCGTTGGACTGGGGTAAACACAGTGTTTACCTGTGTTGACTCCAATTATTTTGCCAACGTTTTTTTGATTACATTTTCACAGTGTCTTCATTGCAGTGTTAACGTAAGCCTACCTGTGACAATAACAAATAAACTTTTAAAATAAACTCAAGATGAAAACCCAGCAATATTTGCTGATAGTTAACTGGTATTAACCCGTTAAAGATATTTTTTCAGCAAATCCCTGTCATGTTGCAAATGTGCATTTAAATCGTTTAACAAGGTTTTTTTGAGAGCACACTTTTGTTCTTGTGGTTTTCATCATAAGGGGACGCAGGCAGAGAGTGTTTATTCCCTTTATTCCCTTGCACTCTGTGGGGGGGACACACACTGTCACCTCGGTGGATAATTAACGTGTGATCGCCAGTGGATTGAGCCCCGCGATTCCCCTGTGTGTTGCTCTCGGGAAGAAGCGGGTCTGCTGCGGGGATGCAGGATCGCGGACACTTTCCGTGTAGGTGGGCGGAGGCGACAGATCCAGCAGTGGGGCTGAGGAATTCAAAACATCGAAAACAACATCGGAGCTCTAGATTGTGGGAGTGGATAGTCAGTCTTCAAATCAAACGCACGCGAAGGCGCAGCCACCACACAGCGAAATGCGTGACACTGAGAGAGCGGGACACATGAAAGATGGGAGTTTATCTCAACATCTGCAGCAGATAATATCCATTTATGTAATACAGAAGCTGTCTTAATTGTTTAGCCAGCGTGCTCATCTTTTCTCTGTGCATGTTTTGCAGTACAGGCTGTACCTGCCACTTTTCAGAACAGTCTCAGCTAAAGGACAAGTTGAGATTTCGATTCACTCAGTGTGTCCTGGGCAACAGGAGGGGGCAGTAAGAAGTCTCACAACACCAGGTTAAAGTCCACCAGGTTTATTTGGAATCACGAGCTTTCGGAGCGCTGCTTCTTCCCCAGGTGAAGGAGCAGCGCTCCGAAAGCTGGTGATTCCAAATAAACCTGTTGGACTTTAACCTGGTGTTGTGAGACTTCTTACTGTGCCCACCCCAGTCCAACGCCGGCATCTCCACAACAGGAGGGGAAAAAGAGTGTTTGGTAACTGAAATACATTTCACCAATAAAATTCTGCCTTTAAAGCTGTCCTTTGTAACGCATGGAGCTGTGGGTGTTACCCTGCCCGTTTTCAGTTTGTAAACCTATCCCTGTCCTGCTGAAATTAATGTCCCTCAAAAGAAACCCCCTTTTCACTTTTATTTTGCTCCAGTTTCACACTGACCCTCTCAATCCAATCATTTCCATGGTGGCCTTATCCCATCTTCCCATTTAGCTCGGAACGCACCAATGATCATCCTTGGAATTCCAGATTTCTTATTTTTTTTATTTATTAGTGTCACAAGTAGGCTTACATTAACACTGTGGAGCTACTGTGAAAATGCCCCAGTCGCCACACTCCGGCGCCTGTTCGGGTACACTGAGGGAGAATTTAGCATGGCCAACGAACCTAACCAGCACATCTTTCGGACTTGTGGGAGGAAACTGGAGCACCCAAAGGAAACCCACACAGACACGGGGAGAATGTGCAGACTCCACACAAACCCCTCTACTTTCTCTGAAAACTGAGGAAATTTGGCATGTCCGCTATGACTCTCAGCAACTTTTACAGATGCATCATAGAAAGTATTCTTTCTGGTTGTATCACAACTTGGTATGGCTCCTGCTCTGTCCAAGACCGCAATAAACTACAAAGGTCATGAACTCAAGCAAACCTCTCACCCATTGACACTGTTTACACTTCCCGCTGACTCAGAAAAGCAGGCAGCATAATTAAGGACCCCACACACCCCGGACTCTCTTCCATCTCCTTCCATTGGGAAAAAGATACAAAAATCTGAGATCATGTACCAACCCACCAAAGAACAGCTTCTTCCCTGCTGCCATCGCATGGACCTACCTCATCCAAGTTGATCTTTCTCTACATCCTAGCTATGTCCGGGGTGTATGGGGTCCTTGATTATGCTGGCTGCTTTTCAGGTGTTCCTGTGAATTCTCCACGCACATTTGAACTCTTGACTGCCAGGTTAACTCAATCAGTAGCAATTTAACTACAGCATCAGTAGATGGTGGATTCAAGCCCCACTACCACGCTTGAGTGTAAAATCTGGGTTGAATACCTGACCACATGTTTCTCATGATGTACCCTGGTGGTCCAACAACAAGTTATGTAAGGCCTTTTACCACCATCAGACTGTTATTAAAACAAAATATGACACTGATTCACATGGGCAAATATTAGATCAGGTAACCAGAAGTTTGGTCAAAGGGACAGGTTTTAAGGAGTGTTTTAGAGAGGTGGAAAGCAGTAGGGAGAGCATTAGGACTGAGGCAACTGAAGGCCAATGCTGGAGCATATAAAGTTGGGGACGGTGGAAAGGCCAGAATTAGATGAGTACAGGTATATCAGAGGGTTGTGGGACTAGTGGAGATTATAGAGAGAGGGAGGGATTTGTAAATGAGGATGAAATGTTGTTTGGTTGGGGACCAATGTAGGTGAGCACACACAGGGGTAATGGGTGAATGGGATTTGGTGCAAAATGGAACACAGACAGCAGAAGCTTAGAGGGTAGAATGTGAGAGACCAGCCAGCGCTCTGTTAGAATCCAAAAGAGAAAATGCTGGAAAATCTCAGCGGATTTGGCAGTATCTGGAAGGAGAGAAAAGAGCTGACCTTCTGAGTCCAGATGACCCTTTGTCAAAGCTTTTATGCTGTGTTAGAATAGCCAATTCTAAATGTAGCAAAGACATGACTGAGGATTTCAACAGCAGATGGGACAGGGATGAAGTTGGGCAACATTGGTGTGGTGGAATTAGGACCAGAAAGCACTGGAGAGGATGCAGAGGAGATTTACAAGAATGTTGCCAGGACTGGAAAGTTTTAACTATGAGAAAAGTTTTGATAGGCTGGGGATTATTTTCCTGGGAACAAAGGAGGCTAAGGGGGTAACTTAATTAGTATGTAGAAATAAGAGAGGGTCAAATAGCATAAATAGGGTAACCTATTTACCTCATTCGGGTGGGGAGGGGGTCAAAACTAAGGGGTGTAGATTTAATAAAATTGATTGAAGGAGTAAAGGGGATATTGATCTTTTTTAACTGGAGGGTGGTAGGTACCTGGAACTCACTGCCTGAAAGCACAAAACTCTCACCACATTGAATTCCCTTGACTACTTACTTGAAGAGTTGTGACCCGCAGGGCAGGGAGAAGGTAGAATTAGCTTGGGTATCACTTCATCAGCCAGCACAGACACAATAGGTCAAATAGACTCCTTGTGTGAACCTACATCTCCTGATTATTATGTATTAAATTACGTGGAGTTTGAATCCACAACCTTCTAACTCAGAAGTATGAGTCTTGAGCCAAGACTGACACCTTCTACAAAAATAAATGAGAAGAAAGGCTTGATTGTAAAGAGTGGCATGCACAGCTCATTTCCTGCAGAAAGGAGGCATCAGTCTCACAGGGCACACAACATTTCCTGGTTCCAAGGTTGCCAGATAGAGAATTACTGCACAGGGTTATGCCTCGCAACTATAACCTGACAGGCAAAGGTACACTGTTCTCTTCTGGGATGTATGTCCCCATGGTAGCCATCTTCCACAGTAGCACATTTACTTCACAGTCATTAACCACAGCATATTGAGTCACTTTCTCACTTTCCTACAACTCTGATTCAAGCCTTCTCCGCATTATAACTTTCTTTCAATTATTGCTCGACACCTCTTTCCCAACCCTCCCAACTCCTGTCAAAGACTGACAAATATTTCATGTTAATTTCAAAGCTTTATAAAGACTGAGAAGAATTTGAGCTGCTACCTATCTTTAAGTACATGCATCCAAATAATTTTGAGCTATTGGCCAGATTCTGCACATCTCCAAGAGACTAGCTATAGGTGCAAGGCTATTTAGATAGAGTTCAGAAGGATGAGGGGGGATCTCATTGAAGATTAAGGAATATTGAAAGGTCTGGGTAGAGTGGACGTGGGGAAGATGTTTCCATTAGTTGGAGAGACTAGAATCTGAGGGCACAGCCTTGGAGTAAAGAGGGGAAATTGTTTCACACAAAGGGTGCTGAGTGTTTGGAACAACCTGCCAGAGATAGTAGTAGAGGCTGGTGCAATTTTGTCTTTTAAAAAGCATTTAGGCAGTTACATGGGTAAGAGGGGTATCGAGTGATATGGGCCAAACATGGGCAATTGGGACTAGCTTAGTGGTTAAAAAAAAGGGCAGCATGGACAAGTTGGGCTGAAGGGCTTGTTTCCATGCTGTAAACCACTATCGCTCTATGGCTCTATGAACGACCCTTTAGAACCGAGATGAGGAGGAATTTCTTCAGCCAGAGGGTGGTGAATCTGTGGAGTGTATCGCTACAGAAGGCTGTGGAGGCCAGGTCATTGAGTGTATTTAAGACAGAGATAGAAACATTCTTGGTTGGTAAAGAGATCAAAGGTTACAGGGAAAAGACGGGAGAATGGGGTTATCAGCCATGATTGAATGGTGGAGCAGACTTGATGGGCCGAATGGCCTAATTCTGCTCCCATCTCTTACGATCTTATGATCCATAAGGCTACCTATGCTGGGAATTTATGCTAATTCTCCATAAGAGCTAGGTCTGTAAAACTGAACCTGGTCATGTTGCACTGTAGTCTAGAAGGCAGTTATTCCTGGAAGTGATTTTCTATATTTTACAATATCAGAGCCATTATATATTGAGGAAGAATGAGAAGCTGGCAGATATGCTAATCAAATTTTTATATTAATTTTGTGACTAAATATTACAGACAAGTTCCAGATCCAGTCAATTTAATTTTGATTTCTGGTCTGTGTGTGGAGTGTATATAAATTACACACTATACATGATCATGCACTTGAAATGATACACTTTAAGTCATAATATCCTTCAGAATCAAATACTCATTCTCAATAATGAGTTACCTGTTAACAGTGCTACAGGAATATGATGTTGTAAAGCATGTGGCTCCTAAGAATGTGACTTTGCTTCTGGTTATGACAAGCTAGCAGCTAAGATATCATTGTTATAATGGCACATTAATACTTCTCAAGCATCTACTTAGTGAGTTAACTGATAGGTATGTCATCAAAGCTCTTTCGTTTAGCTGTGGAAAGTATCATTTTTATACAGGAAAGCTGAGTGAAAATTGAGACAAGCCAGATTTGTTTTGTTGAGTGCATGATTGTAACTTCCATTCTGGAGAAATGTGAAGAAATTTTGGTGAGGTAGATGGTGAGGAATGCAAAATATGGAAAAGAAGTGCCAATTTTGCCATACGTCAATTAAATTTGGTTCAGCGCCTTCGAAGACCTAGCTGAAGGCCTGAAATAAGTACAAAACTTAAGAGAGAGCACAAAGTTAAGGCATGAGTATTACTGTCAATTAGTAGCACAGAACACATATACACATTGTTACGATCAGGTGAGGAGAACTGGAATGGTTCCCCTCTTTTCCCATTCTTTGTTTGACCGTAGCTGTTTTTTAAAAAAGGTTACGTTTGCCAATTCTGTGAGTGTTTAACTGTTTACATGCTGTAACTACAAAAGATACAAACAGACAGTTTTATTTGAATTTTTTTGAAAACAAAAGAGGTTTTTATTGTACTTAACCCGGTCTAAGTTAAAATAGCGCACGTGTGCACACACACGCATTCAGGTGGGAGGATTCATTCATGGGACATGGGTATCGTTGGCTGACTAGCATTTATTGTCCTTCCCTAGTTGCCCGAGTGCAGTTGAGAGTCAACCACATTGCTGTGGCTCTAGAGTCACATGTCAGCCAGATCAGGTAAGGATGGCAGATTTCCTTCCCGAAAGGACATTACAAAGAACAAAGAACAAAGAAAATTACAGCACAGGAACAGGCCCTTCGGCCCTCCAAGCCTGCACCGACCATGTTGCCCGACTTAACTAAAACCCCCTACCCTTCCGGGGACCATATCCCTCTATTCCCATCTTATTCATGTACTTGTCAAGACGCCCCTTAAAAGTCACTGCCGTATCCACTTCCACTGTCTCCCCTGGCAACGAGTTCCAGACACCCACTACTCTGTGTAAAAAATCTGCCTCAGACATCTCCTTTAAACCTTGCCCCTCACACCTTAAACCTATTCCCCCTAGTAATTGACTCTTCCACCCTGGGAAAAAGCTTCTGACTATCCACTCTGTCCATGCCTATCATAATCTTGTAGACTTCTATTTGTGAAGCAGATGGGTTTTTCCGACAATCGACAATGGTTGCATGGTCATCAGTAGATTCTTAATTCCAGACATTCTTTTTTTATTGAATTCCAATTCCACCATCTGCTGTGGCAGAATTCAAACCCAGGTCCCCAGAACATTAGCTGAGGTTCCAAATTAATAGTCTGGCGATAATACCACTCAACCATTGCCTCCCCATTACAATGTGGGAGGAATAGATCAAATGATAATTTTAAAGTCCAATTAAAGCATGGATTGTCCCATGCAGCAGACAGGTTCGAGCTTGTAGACAGTTGAAAGGTGAGAGAGAGACCCTCACAGGGATCTTCTGTATTGTTTGTTTCCAGACTGGTTTGTTTCTCCATGGTTCTCAGAGTAAAGGATTTATTATCTGAAATCAATTTTGATCAGGTGACCATCTGCCAGAAGAAAATGTTGATAGAAACCGGTATAAGTACTAAATGGGCGTGACCGTTCCCTATCCCACTTTGCTTTTGGTTTTATTCAAATTACATTTATTTTGGGCCAAACCAATTGGCAAATGTAGGCTGCGGAGCAACGACCTAAACTAGTCAAATGGCTGCATTTTACATGCCTGCACCGGGTGTGTTTTCAGCAAGAGGATACATAAGGGTATCCACCCCACCACCTCCCTGCCTATCCCCAAACTCATCCCCATAATACAGCATATTTAGATAAATAATTAAGTGCCAATTGGACTTGTTACAAACCAATTGACTCCCTTGATACACTGCCCGTGCCATAATATGGCTGACGTGGCCAGTCAGATGGGAGTGGGCAGGCCGTCTTTTTAATAAATCTTTTCAAAGGGCAGGGAAGAAGGCTATCTTCAGAGGGTGAGTGTCCTTTGCAGATTTGAGGAGAGACCCCACCTTTCTTCCTACCTGCCTGCTCCATTAACCACACCAGCCCAGCTCCCTGCACCCTCTTCTCACTAAGCTGCCCAAACTCTTCCTGTCCTAGACCCTGGATTACCTAGCTCCTGGATCCATGGGGCTTTTTTCTTGGGCTTGCTTGCAGTCCTCACAGTGCTCCCTAATGTGCACTTGGCACGCCAGCAATCATGGAACTGCCAGTCAATCCAGATGCTTTAGCCCGTGTTGTGGGCCTCAGGCTCCATCCTTCATGCTTCAATATCAAATGATACTCCAGCCATTGGGATGGCACAGTGGCACAATGGTTAGCACTGTTGCTTCATAGTGCCAGGGACTCGGATTCGATTCCTGGCTTGGGTGATTGTCTGTGTGGATTTTGCACATTCTCCCCGTGCCTACGTGGGTTTCCTCCGGGTGCTCCAGTTTCCTCCCACAGTCCAAAGATGTGTGGGTTAGGTTGATTGGCTATGCTAAATTGCCCCTTAGTATCAAGGGGGACTAACTAGGGTAAATGCATGGGTTATGGGGATAGGGCCTAGGAGGGTTTGTGATCGGTGAAGACTCAAAGGGCCAAATTACCTCTTTCTGCACTGTAGGGATCTATGATTCACATTCTATGAAATACTTTTATTATGAACCAGACATTCAGTGATACTTCCTTTCATGCAGAGGACAGAATCTATAATAAATAAATGTTCAATGTAAGTGACTGCCATTCTGATGGTAGGAATGGATATCATTTATAATGAGTAATGGAAAATAATTGCTGCTTTATACACAGTGAAAAGAAAGACATATAGCCTTCACCTCCACAATTACTTCTTAAATTCTATTACTGTATTGTTGCCAAAGCTTGGCACTTTTCTTGAGCCTGGCAGGAATTGGTTCATGATGTGGAGATGCCGGAATTGGTTCAGCCAGAGGGTGGTGAAATTATGGAATTCATTGCCACAGAAGGCTCTGGAGACCAGGCTACGTTGAGTGAATTTAAGACAGAGATAGATAGGTTCTTGATTGGTAAGGGGATCAAAGGTTATGGAGAAAAGGCGGGAGAAGGGGGTTGAGAAACTTATCAGCCATGATTGAATGGCGGAGCAGACTCGATGGGCCGAAGGGTCTATATCTTATGGTCTTATTGTCTTACTGACTAGATACTTTTCACCCCGGTGAAGGTCATCATAGCATCTTGTTTATTGAGGGGAATAAGAATGGTAGTCATCCTTGCAGAACCAAAAAAGGTCATTCCTTTTCTACATGTTTGCGTCAACATGCCATTCCATGACTCTGTCCGTGAATTAGATTGCTTTGTTAATTTGCTGCCCCGCACAATATCCTACAGTTTCACTCTCAGTGCCTGGATTAATGCCTGGTCATTACTTAGTTATTTACTTACTTGAGGAATGCAAAATGGAGCAATATGATGAACAGGAAATGCTGAAGAAGAGTTATATTTAACTCGAGAAAGGTTAACTCTTCTTCTGCCGATGCTGCCAGAATTGTTAAATTTTTCCAGCACTCAGATATCCATCATCTGTCATATTTTACTTTCATTATGACGTTTGAGTCCTGATTGCTATGGTCTGCGGCCCAAATTCTAACTAAATAAACTTACCCAGAGAAAAAAGTTAATTAGCAGCATTTCAATTGGTTTTTTAAAATTTTTATTATTGTCACAAGTAAGGCTTATATTAACACTGCAATGAAGTTACTGTGAAAATCCCCTAGTCACCACACTCCGGCACCTATTCGGGTACACTGAGGAAGAATTTAGCATGGCCAATGCACCTATCCAACACATCTTTTCGACCATGGGAGGAAACCATAGCACCCACAGGAAACCCATGCAGACACGGGGAGAACGTGCAAACTCAACATAGACAGTGTCCCAAGCCGAGAATCGAACCTAGGTCCCTGGTGCTGTGAGGCACCAGTGCTAACCACTGTGCCACCTTACCGCCCATTGTCATTTAAGCTGTGTGATTGCATGTAGATGACATATTGATGTGTTTGCTGACCAGAACTTGTTGAGGAGACAGGTTCTTAAACCGTCACATTGTCCAGTCAATACAAACATTTCAATGACAATTCTTTTCCCTTCAGTATTTTTGACCTATGTTTCTTTTTAAGTACTAATGGTTGCTGAGAAGGGTACAGTTGTATTAAAACAGCAGCAGAACGCTTGTAGAAATAAACTGGATTGGAGAGTGCAGCAAAATCTATTACAAGAAGATCGATACATGAAGAATTTGAAAGGCACTCATGATGCTGGTCCCTGCTCCGCCCTCATACTGAGATGAAAATATTCTGTATCTGTATGAAATATCTGTTCTATGAAACTGTTCATCAAACAGCGGTGCTTCAATTTTACTTAACATTAGAGAAGGCTGGGAATTGATTGGAGCCCCCTTTACTTGAGTCCAAGTTTTCTTTGATTGTGAATATGGTAATGTGGCCCCTTTAAGGGGTGTTCCTTTGCGGGCCATGTGATCAGGCCAGACTCTATGGAGTGGCCGCGTGGGGAGCTGGGTCAACTGGGAGCTAGGGATGAGGAGTACCTTCAGTTGAAGCCAGGGAGGAGAACAGATTAGACCTGTGTATGTGTTCTGTCAGACCCTTATCTTGTCTATAGTTGGATTAGTTTAATAAACGCTTTGTTGCTGGAGCCACATTGAGTCACCTTCCAGTTACTACAGTGAAGACGAAGATGCTCTGGGAAGTTCATGTCGCTATTTCCAGCTGATATCACTACTGCAGGAAAATCTAAGCCATTGTAAAGGAAGTATATAAATTCTCACAGTGTTGAGTCTGGACACTGTGAACAAAGCCAAAGTGCCATGATACACCTGTTGGACTTAGTGTTAAGTTGTTTGACTTTAGTGCACTTGTAAGGCAGATCAGGAGCTGTCTCCTGAATTCGATTGGCACTTTTGTGTTGCTGCATATTGAGGATGCCTCATATTAATGGAAAGTGACACCCTTCTAACATATGCCCATGTGAACTCAGTGATCCCAATTGCAGGAGAACCCAATGCAAAACATAATGCGAAAACAACTTTTTTCTTGTTGCTTCAGGCTTTCAGTGAAGGAACAAGGAAGTAATAAGGATCAAAATGGAAAAGGGTTACACCAAGTGTTAAAACAGTTGTTTTTGGACTAGATCCACCTTCGTGTAATGTAAAAACTTGCTGTTTGACTTCAATGATCTGGAATAATTACACCTTAACTGATTGTTTCAAACGGGGAAGAGTGAGAAAGTTAATTAGAGATGGAAAGAGAAAATGCTGGAAAATCTTAGCAGGTCTGGCAGCATCTGTAAGGAGAGAAAAGAGCTGACGTTTCGAGTCCAGGTGACCCTTTGTCACAGCCAAAGTCAAAGGCTTTGACAGAGGGTCACCCAGACTCGAAACGTCAGCTCTTTTCTCTCCTTACGGATGCTGCCGGACCTGCTGAGATTTTCCAGCATTTTCTCTTTTGGTTTCAGATTCCAGCATCCGCAGTAATTTGCTTTTAATTAAAGATGGAGAGCGTATAAATCCTTTGGATTTATTTTGATCAATATACTGGAGAATGGGCATTAGAATTGTTTAGAATTTTTGAATGCACATATTTGATTTCTCAATCTATTAGAGATTTACTTGGCATCACTGAAGTGTCCAAAAAGAATTGAAGAGGGTGCTGGGTGGAGGGTAACATTTATTGTACGTACTGCAGTTTTTATCAATTACATTAATGCCTGGACTTTACCAACCACATTGCCATCATTGTATTTTTTGATCCGACCACAATATTGCAATATCTTTCTGCAGAGCTTGGGCAATTGAAAAATAATGTAGACAACTGTGAATTTATATATATGCATATCACTGAAGATGCATTCAGCCAAAAGGATGAACCATTGTAAACCTCAGGCTTTAGACTCGTAACTCCTCAAGAATCAATGTGCGCAGTATTTCTCAATAACTCTGACAACTGTGTCCACTTATTGTGCTGTTGCTCTGTTGTTAGGTTACATTTTCAATAACAGTCTTACTCTACGCAAGTGATGGATTATGTAATGATTTCAAGTAATCTTGTTTACATAGCTATGCAAGTTTCTGCATACTTTTGTTACTGACGCAACATTGCTTTAGCATAGCACAATGTATCCAATACAACTTTGTCTAAGGTTTTAAACTCTGTATATTACAAAGGGAAATATAAGTAAAGTTTTGAGGATGAAAAATATTTCTTAGTTTAGATTGTTATCTAATTTATTTTTCCTATATCGTTGCTGCCCTTTCAAAATTTGAGGATTGGTTTCTGGGCGGCACGGTGGCACACTGGTTAGCACTATTGCCTCACAGTGCCAGGAACCTAGGCTCAATTCCCGGCTTGGGATACTGTTTGTGCGGAGTCTGCTTGTTCTCTACGTGGGTTTCCTCTGAGTGCTCTGGTTTCCTCCCAGCTGATTAGCTGCATTGGCCATGCTAAATTCTCCCTCAGTGTACCTGAACAGGCGCTGGAGTGTGGTGACTAGGGGATTTTCACAGTAACTTCATTGGAGTGTTAATGGAAGCCTACTTGTGAAGCTAATAAATAAACTTTAAATTTTTTGTGGAGTCAACTGCTGCCAATAAAGGTGATGTGCTGACTATTGATCTGACTGATTGTAATTGGATCTTTGCCTACAGTTATTAGTAAATGGGTGGAACTGTTCCAAAGCCCATTTTGGAATATTTGGTATAAGAAAGAAATCTAAGATTACCTTGAAATAAGTTATACCACTTTTTCTCTTAAAATGAGTTGTGCCTTTGGCCATTAAGAAAGTGCACTGCATGAAAGTTTTGACAGTCTGCTCACATTCATTGCTGCTCATGCAGTAATTGGTGTAAAACTCAAGTAAATATGTGTAAATAATAGGAGATTCACCAAAGACAGCACCTTCCAAACCCATGACCATTTCCATCTAGAAGGACAAAATCAGCAGATACATGGGAACACCACCACCTGCAAGTTCCCCTCCAAGCCACTCACCATCCTGACTTGGAAATATATCGTCGTTCCTTCGCAGTTGCTGGGTCCAAATCTTGGAATTCCCTCCCTAATGGCATTGTGGGTCAACCCACAGAACATGGATGGTAGCGATTCAAGAAGGCAGCTCACCAGCACCTCCTCAAGGGCAACTAAGGATGGCAATAAATGCTGGCCAGCCATGTCCCATGAATGAATCAAAAAAAATCATTGTGCAGCCTTTAAGAAAGTAAGACATTGCATTTATACAGCACCTTTCATGATTTATGAAAGTGCCAAAGTGCTTCACAGACCTCAAAGTAAATTTGAAGTATCGTCACTTTTAGGAAACACAGTAACCAGCTCACACACAGTAAACTCCAGAAAGAAGCATTATGATAATGACCAGATTATCTGTTCTAGTGGTGGCAATTGAGGGAAAATACTGATCAAGACATGCTCTTCATCTTTGAAATAGTGTTACAGGATTGTTTATGGGGAGGCGATGGCCTAATGGTGTCATTGCTAGACTATTTAATGTTCTGGGGACCCAGGTTCGAATCCTGCCACGGCAGATGGTGGAATTTGAATTCAGTAAAAAATATCTGCAATTAAGAATCTACTGATGACCATGAAACCATTGTCGATTTTCGAAAAACCCATCTGGTTCACTCGTGTCCTTTAGGGAAGGAAATCTGCCATCTTTACCTGGTCTGGCTTACATGTGACTCCAGAGCCACAGCAATGTGGTTGACTGTCAACTGCCCTCTAAGCAACCAGGGATGGGCAATAAATGCTGGCCAGCCAGCGACGCCCATGAAAAAAACTTACAGAGCAATTCATTTGATTTATTATTGTCACATGTATTGATATACAGTGAAAAGTATTGTTTCTTGCGCCCAATACAGACAAAACATACCGATCATAGAGAAGGAAACGAGAGAGTGCAGAATGTAGTGTTACAGTCATAGCTAGGGTAGAGAAAGATCAACTTAATGCAAGGTAGGTCCAGCAGGGAAGAAGCTGTTCTTGAGTCGGTTGGTATGTGACCTCGGACTTTTGTATCTTTTTCCCGACGGAAGAAGGTGAAAGAGAGAACTCAGTTTAACACCTCACCAGAAAGATGGCGCTTCCAGTTGTGTAGTACTCCCTCAATATTGCAAAGAAGTGTCACTGTAGATTTTTGCTTGCATTTTTACATCATTGACAAATAACTTCCTTGCATTATATTTAATACACTGGAACAGAATTATGACTAGGCAGACATCATCTCTCCCCACAGGGGCAGCAGGCAAGAGAACAATGCAGAACAGCACAAATTTAGACCCCCAAGCCCTTCTCAAGGAGATTGAAGGCAGGAGATGCGGATGGCATCATGTCTCCCACAAATGCAACTCATGCGACTTGGTGGGAGAATGATAGGGGCATTAAATGCTAACTCCCCCTTCTTCAGGTCTACAGAACAGTGCCAGGTAAAGATCAACAACCTTATCAGAGCTGGCAAGGTGATAGGCAGATTGCAATGCCTTCTCAAGCACGTTTAGGTATGGGCAGTAAATGCTGGCCTTGCTGGCCCCTATCGCTGCACTGAAGGGGATTAAAAAACAAAGCACACCAAACCTCTCCATTTCTTAAAAAAAAACATTTTTCAGCTTTTTGCATTCAGTATCTCATTTCTGTCAGGGATCTCTGCCACTGATCCTGGCAGCTGCTCAACCTCAGTCTCCGATGGCTAGAGTACATTAACAGTGTAACCTACAGCGCTGCAAAGCCAATTTGGTCTCACTCTGATATGTGCAAATGATGTCAGTGGGGAAATCAGCAGGTGAATTGCTCGTAGGATAAAAGAGCACGAGGAAACTTGGAGGGTATCTAAAGGGTAGAAGATTAAATAGCTTCCACCCAAATTTTATTGCTTCAAAACGTTTCTGTGTTATAAAGGTTTATGGAAATCCACTGCCACAATCTTTCCTTATGAACAATATTTTACTAAATTATGCTTTTTTTATTCATTCATTGGATGTGGCCATAGCTGGCTAGACCAGAATTTGCTGTCCATCCTTATTTTCCATTTGAGAAGGTGATGATGAGCTGCCTTCCAGAACTGCTGCAGTCCATGTGGTAGAGGCACATGTTTTTGGGGAGGGAGTTCTAGGATTTTGATCCAGTGACAGCAAAGGAATGAAATGTTTCCAAGTCAGGATGGTGAGTGGTTTGGAGAGGAACTTCCATGTAGTGGTATCTGCTGCCCTTGTCCTTCTAGATGCTGGCAATTGTGTGTTTGAAAGGTGCTGTCTAAGGAGCCTTGGTGAGTTCTTCCAATGCATCTTGTAGATGGTACACACTACTGTCATTGTGTGTCAGTGGTGGAGGGAGTGAATATTTGTGGATGGGCTGCTTTGTATTGGATGATGTCAAGCTTCTTGAGTGTTGTTGAAGCTGAACTCATCCAGGCAAGTGGAGAGTGTCCCACCACACTCCTGACTTGTGCCTTGTAGAAAGTGGACAGGTTTTGGGGAGTAAGTTACTCATTGCAGGATCCCTAGCCTCTGACCTGCTTTTGTAGCCACAGCATTTATATGGCTTGTCCGGTTCAGTTTCTGGTCAATGATACTTTGATAGTGTGGAATTCAGTGATAATGTCATTGAAAGTTGCAAGGCAAGTTTTGTGCACCACTCACAATAGATGATTCAACCATATACCATACCCTTGTGCACAGTTGTCCAAGAGCATAGGCACCATTTTCTGGGGGGATTTTAAATCAAGTTTTAAGTACAGTAGAGCTTTGTAACTTTCCACTAGAGTGAAGTGTTCCAGTTACCAGGTGAAAGCTAGTTAACCTTTGCAGAAGCACGAAGTTAAAGATTTTAAAATCTAGAATTAATTGAAAATCTATACTCACTCAAACCCAGAAGAGATTTGTATAGAAAATCTCTACATCCATATTTTGTCTGAACCAATATTAATGGCTCTCACACTGTAGATTTTCACGTCACTATATTAATCAATAACTAAATACCTGCCATTGTTTGAGGGCCTGGAAACTATTTCTCCTATGATTGCCAAATGTTTGAAAGACCTGGTGCTGTGCCGCTTAAGAAAAGATTGGATTTATGACTGATGAAAGATCAAAGTTAATCACATTCTGGAAACTGGGAATCCCCATCTAACCACAGATTGAAAAATCACCTTCAATATTGACAGGCATTGTTCCTCCTAAAGTAAACACACCATCAAGAAAATTAAAGAGTAATGCGATTTCTTAAGATAATTCATTCAAATGTTCGTTTGTTTGACGAATTGAGGTGTAATATTGAAGACTCTTCCTGTTGCGTTGGTTAGTCATTGCCTTTGGGCCCCGTCACAATCTCCGTTCCTTAGCTACCAGCTCCACCCCTCTCCCTGGCAACTGTCTAGCTGAACCAATCTGTTTGCAGATTTGGTGTCCTGTTTGACCCTGAGGTGAACTGCTGACCACCTATCTGCACCATCTCTAATGCTACCTATTTCCATCTCCAAAACATTAACTGATTCCTCTCCCCTGCCTCAGCTGTTCTGCTGCCGAAGGTCTCATACATGGCTTTGTTACATCTGGACTTGACAATTCCAATACGCCCATCCCCCATTTTCTGGTGTCCTCTGTAAATTTGATTTGATTTGGTTGTCACATGTATTGCGATACAACGAAAAGTATTGTTTCTTGTGCGCTATACAGACAAAACATACTGAAGTATATAGGGAGAAGGGAAAGGATAAGTTGCAGAATATCATGTTGCAGCTACAGGTAGGATGAAGCGAAAAATCAGCTTAATACATTACAGGATTTTTCAAAATTCTGACGGCAGCAGGGAAGAAGCTGTTCTTGAGTCGGTTGGTCCTTGATCTCAGACTTTTCTATCCTTTTCCCGACGGAAGAAGGTGGAAGAGAGAATGTCCAGGGTGCATGTGGTCTTGATTATACTGGCTGCTTTCCCGAGGCAGTGGGAAGTGTAGATAGAGTCAATTGATGGGATGCTGGTTTGCATGATGGACTGGGCTACGATCACAACCTTTCGTAGCTTCTTGCTGTCTTGGTGAATGTAGGAGCCATACCAAGCTGTGATACAACTGGATGGGATGCTTTCTATGGTGCATCTGCCAATTTGGTGAGAGTCGGAGTGGACATGCCGAATTTCCTTAGCCTTTTGAGAAAGTAGAGGCATTGGATTAATGAAATTTGTGGTAATTCAAAATTCTGTTGCTGTTCCGTCCGTTTTGCCCATAACCTCTATGGTCGCTGTTGAGTCCCAGTCAAGCAATGCTTTGAGTTGTAAAGTCTCATCCCATTTTCAAATCTCTCTTGGCCTTCTCCCCTCCCATATCTCTGTAATCTCCTCCAGCCCACAAATTGTCGGGATATCTGCGCCCCTCTAATTCTGGCCTCTTGAGCATCTCTGAGCTGAATCGCTTCACCATTGGTGGCCATGCCTTCAGTTGCCTCATCCCCAAGCTCTGGAAATCCCTCCTTAAACCTCCCTACCTCTCTTTCCATGTAAAAGACACTCCTTTAAAACTACCTCTTTGACCAGGTATTTGGTCAGCTCTCCAAATATCTCATTGCCTAGTTTACTGTCAAATTTTATTTGCTAACTCTTCTGGGCCTTGAGGCATGTTACTACAGCAAAGGTGCCATGTCAACAGTAACTTACTGTTGTTATCCCTGGCAACCTTCCTGAAGTCATGAATCAAGATTGCATGGGAACACCCTGATCACCATTTTATCATCCGTATAAATAAATGGCTCTGCAAAATGAAGGATTGATTTGCAGAGCATCCTGGCAGCTTCCTGGATATCAGGAAGAGTATTCCTTGATAAGGTAATTGGGATCGTATACTAACTGCACATTGACTGGAACTTTCCTATTGGTAAGATTGATGGACTTGTTAGTTGGGGTTTTGAGTGGCACATGCATTCCTCACCGCTGTTAGCCTGTCAAAGCTCTCTATCTTTGATTGCTTCCATGGGGAAGAGTGAGGATTTTGTTATTTCCTGATTAAGCATCACACTACCCCCTCATTATGTGGTGAGTAGCTGCCTGACTAATGTGGCAAAAGTCCCCTGATGCTGCCTGGAAGGATTCACTCAATAAGAACTCCAAGGTAGCAGAAGTTTCACTGGAGGAAGTTGGAGACCAATCTTCAGTTGACATCTTCCTCCAATAATCTCTGGAGCGAAGTGTTGCCTTCTGAGATATTAAAGTGGAACCATATTGATCCTGGAGAGTAGGTGCGAGTGCTTAGGTGAAAGGTGCCATCTGTGAAGCATGACTTTAAGGTTGACAGCTTTACAGAAGTTTAATTCTAGTGAAGTTTAAGTTTGTGGTGTTTTTAGATGATAGCTTCTACGAATACATGTTACTTCATTTCATATCCCAAATCTGTTCCAAAATGAGTAAAAATCCAGAGGAAAGTTCAAAACACAGAGGCTAACAAGTTTCTGGGTTCAATCAGTGCTTCCCAATGAATTTAATCATTTTTAATAATTTATTCATGGGACATAAGGTCGCTGGCTGGCCAGCATTTATTGCCCATCCCTAGTTGCCCCTGAGAAGGTGTTGGTGAACTGCCGTCTTGAAACGCTGCAGTCCACATGCTGTGGGTTGACCCACAAAGCCATTAGGGAGGGAATTCTGAGATTCTTCAAGTCAAGATATATTCCTAAGTCAGAATGGTGAGTATCTTGGAGGGAAACTTGCAAGTGGTGGTGTTCCCAAGTATCTGCTGCCCTTGTCCTTCTAGATGGAAGAGGTCGTGGGTTTGGAAGGTGCTGTTTAAGGATTTCTGGTGAATTTCTGCAGTGCATCTTGTAGATAGTACACACAGCTGCTACTGAGAGTCAATGGTGGAGGGAATGGTTGTTTGTGGATGTGGTGCCAATCAAGCAGGCTGCTTTGTTCTGGATGGTGTCAAGCTTCTTGAGTGTTGTTAGAGTTGCATCCATCCAGGCAAGTGGGGAATATTCCATCACATTCCTGACTTGTGCCTTGTAGATGATGGACAGGCTTTGGGGAGTCATCGATGTTTCATTGTTATGGAAGGTGTTACTGTTTTTATGTATGTCTGGTGAAGCAGTTATCGTTCAACATGAAGGTTCACAGCCATTCAACAGCTTCTGCTGACGCAGTGTGAATGGTTGTGATGCCATTATGGGTGGACCTCTCCAGGCAGGAGTTCAGTGAATGGGCAATGATTTGAATGGCCACAGGAAACAATTTGTTGTTTTCCTCATGTTCCACTTGTGGAGCGAGTGGTCACATCTTCCCTGCTCATCCTCAAGTGGTTGAGGGTTGTCCAAATTTTCCAGTTGAAATCTGGGACTTCGCCATTCGGCTCAGTTACAAGGTTACAGTTGGTGATGTTTGCAGTCAAACAGAAGGTGGGGTGGAGCTGTCATCACTTTATGGAGTGTGCTCCAGTGGGGGTTATGGGATTTCAGATGAGTACATGGAGTTTTATTTTAGCTTCCTTAGCTGTCAGCCAGTGGTGTTCTTTGAGGTGGATGTTTCCCCTGCGGACATCTGGACATCAATGTATATCAGCAAAGGAAGCTACTCAGGTTGTGTTTTTCTCAAAATCCCAGAAATCATCCACATGGCATCCAGGGGGTGGACATCTACCATGTTTGTCTGGCAGCTCCTGAGCCAGGTTGAGCAGCAATACTCTACTCCTGGGTAGGCCAGGGCAAGTGAAGCACTGTGAGCATGTTGGCTGAGCTGCTGCAGGTAGTGATCAGCTAGTTTCTGCATGAGATGCACTCTTGTCTTGACCTTGTCTCTATGGGTGGTGCCAGTAGAACGAAATATGGTCAGGAGTGATGCCAAGATATTTTGGCATTGGCTCATGGATGAGCGGTCAGGCACAGAACTGGACATGAAGTTTTTCCCTGGCCTTTGAGTTGTTCAGGTGGAAGGCTGAAATGAGTCTTGGTAGTGCTGGTCAAAGTCTTCATTTTCTGAAGTGGGCTTCCAGAGAACATAGATCTTCAGTGAGTGTTTTCTCAATGTTCTGAAGATCTTGAGCCCGGAAAATCAGAGTCCAGTCATCAGCATATGTGGAGAGCCATGACTTTGTGGGGGGGGGAGGTCACTGTTAGATATATTGAAGAAAGCCTGTTGGTTATGTGTGGGTGGCATTTGTAATTGTCAAAGACCATTACAAATAACAACACAGACCACTATGTCTGGCCATCATTCTGTGACCTCTGCTAGAAACAGATCTTGGCATTGGGTGAGGATGAGATCTGTCTTTGCTATAATCTCTCCTCTCCACCACACATCAGATGAATAACTTGTTTATGTTTCCTCTCAGTTTTCACACATGGGAAATGGGCACATGCACAACAGAGCACAGATCAGACAGTGCCTATTGCGATGCTAGTGTACCTTTAAGAAATGTATTTTTAAAATCATGTTCTCTGCAGTTTGTAAGCAGGCCTTTTGCTTTCATTGTTGCCAGGCTGTCTGGTTAGAAGTCCTTTTATTGCTGCTTCAATGGTTTAAATGGGGTTTTGTTTATTTTTACTCTTGGCATCAGGTACTGATTTTTTATGACCCTGAATTGTTGGAGAAAGAATGATTGACAGGTTATGTGACAGGAGTTCTTTCATTTTCAGTTTTGGGCTGCTGACTGCCATTTTAGTTTAGAAGGTGTCTGGATGTCAGACTGAAAAGCAGTTTCTCTTTCTCTCTCCCGGGTATTGTAAATTCTGCTGGTTAGCTGGAAGAGGTCTTCTTGCCTTTCTGGAGTGAAAACTCTGCTGTTGATGGTTTGCTACCTAGTAACCTGAGTCTTTCTCCCCTGAGAGTTTTGAGAAGCTCTTCTGACTTCAAGCTGTGTCTGTATCAAGAGGGCTGAAGTTACAAGGCTGAGAAATCAGAGTTTCAATCCTCCAACCAAAGGACTAAGTTCCAGCATCACGTGAATTGCCAAACTTATTTTCTGTGTTAAATCTGTGGCAGGTTTATGTTTATAGGGAAGTTTTTGTGGTTGGAACATTTCATATAGGTGTTAAGGTTTACACAATATCATGGTTGCCTTTTGTCTTGTTTGTAATTGGCAAAGGTTATTGCTATATGTTAACTGTATTCTTAAATACAGTTTGTTTGATAAAAGTTCCCTAGTGGGTTATTCTAATCATACCTGAAGTGAAACATCTCATGCTTACCCTCACCAAATTCAAATTGCAAAACTTATGATCCAGACAGACTTCATAAAACACTTTGGAGTTTCTGACCTGCATTATAAGACATTGAACTATACCACAGCTTGAGACATCACCTTCAGGACACTATGGGCAGAATTCTCCCGCTATGCTGGTCTAAAAGCCAGAAATTCCCGTCTGACTGTCAATGGGGTTTCACGTTGTCCGAAATACACCCGCTAAAATTCCAGTGGTGGGGGGATGGGAGAATTCCAGCTTATATTTGGGAGGATAGAAGAAGCACTTGGGAATCTGGATAATATAGATCCAACAAGGAGAAGTCTGATCTAAATGTAGAACTTAAGAGGTATTTGTTGTGCTTTGTGCTGCTGGTGAGAGGTTTGTTTTCTAACACACACTGCAAATTCAGGAATGCATTGCCCAATTATTTTCTGGTTATTTAAAATAATCATTAGAAAAGGATACATAGCATGTGCTGAATTTCAAACCTACACTCCCAATAGCGACTCCTTACTGATAATGCAAAGTCAGAAACTTAACGATTGTGTGCCCTCACTTTTTTTCATTATGTAAAAATTCTAATTCTTCTCAAAAACGTCTTTGGGCCTTATGAGAATCTGATGGCGTGCAAAGTGAATTTTGTAAAATTGCCAAAACATTCACGAGGTTGTACTTCAGTGTATTACCCAAATCCTGAAGGATAAACAACTGTATAATTCTCATAGTTAATCATTCAAGGATATCTGTCTGGTGACCACAAGCTAACTTAGACTTGTGGCTAATAATGGCACAATATAAACATCTCAGCAAACAAAAGTGAGTCAGCAAGATCCTTTCATGCCTAATTATGTTGAATAATCAACCACATAACCTGGGAGGGAAGAATATAGCAATTAATTACCACTTACAGCATTCTAATTGAATTGCCAATGTTGCACAATACAATTCTGTTCACACATTGTCTGAGGGGATAAACCACCAGCTGAATATTAAGTGCTGTTCAACTCGATGACATTCTTACTGACAGTTTTCTAAACTGTGTTCCTTTTCAACCACAAGCAATCCTGTGGAAACCAGGGATACCTGTGTTAAGTCAACTTGTGAGTTTTTTGTAGACTATACCATCAAAATCCAATAACAGTCTATGTCCTCATTCCAGCCACACCACAAGCATTCCACGATGCCTTCTGGTGGCCATCGCTCTGTTTGGAAAGCAAATCCAATGATATTAATGAGGTCAGTGAAGGCCTGAGTATACTGATGTAGAGGCAAACCTAATCCTTTTAAGGTTGGATGTTACCTCTATGGAAGCACTGGAATGTACACAGGCTCCGCTATGAAAACTGTTCAGATCATCTCAACTGCAGACGTACTTAGAACTATCGTATGTTCTTGGGTGGGTTAAAAAGCCACAAAGTCATCCAACACATAGTTGGTGGATTGCTGCAACCAACAATAGCATTAAATATAGTGCCTTTGATGTTATAAATGCCACAAGAAGAAGACAAAATGGATAAAGCAATTGACTTCATAATCAGCTGCTCAGTACATTCAAGTCATCAAGCAAGGTCTAACTGACCAAACCATTAAACTAACCAGCAGAATAGCTGATGACATCTCCATAAGCAATTTTTAACTAAAGCAGTATACAGCCTAACGCATTCATATGACTTTGCATTTCAGATGCTCCTCCAACATGATGAAATCTGATTGATAATTCCGAGATTCCATGCTATTTTTGAGGAGCTGTGCTTGAGGGAACATGTCACAGGTATGGTTCAACATTATTGCCCTAGTAATGAAGTGTTGGCCTAATGGTATTATTGCTAGACTATTAATCCAGAAGCACAGCTAATGTTCAGATGTTCAGCTATTGACCCGGGTTCAAATCCTGTCACGGTAGATGGTGGAATTTTTTGTATTTAATAATTAAAAAAATCTGGAATTAAGAATCTACTGGTGACCATGAAACCATTGTCGATTGTCGGAAAAACCCATCTGTCTCACTAATGTCCTTTAGAGAAGGAAATCTGCCATCCTTACCTGGTCTGACCTACATGTGACACGAGAGCCACAGCAATGTGGTTGACTATCAACTGCCCTCTGGAATGGCCTACCAAGCCATTCAGTTAAAGGGCTACTAGGGATGGTCAATAAATGCTGGCCAGCGCGCCCATGTCCCACGGATAAAAACAAAATCTCAAATACACATTACTGTGAGCTTGGTTTGTTGTTGAGATTGGGACATCGTGGAACTACGCCTCAAATGCTCTGTAATATAATTTGTGTTTGATTGCCTGGTGACGACAGTACAGAAAAATAGCCACGGATGTTGCCAACTTTTTGTGAATACTCAACTGGTTCATCATGTCTTTCAAGGAAGCAAACATGCTACCATCACAATTTCTGGCCAACGTAAGCCTCCAGATCCATATTAGGTGGTTTACTTTTAATACCCTTGCAGTTCGTCAATTACTACTACTTTACAAGAATTGCCTAAATCTTAAGAATGAGTGGGACATTTCGCAGCGTGAGTTGGTAGTCAGACATTTTCCTGCACTCTTCAACTCTAATATAAGTTGAAGTGTAACTTGATGGAATTGCAAGTTGGTAATGGAGCATTTGGAGCCTTACTGAACAATGGGACTTGCAGTGTCCCTCCTTTGCCAATGAGTTTTAAGGGTTGAGGAAGAAACAGAGGAACAGCAGAAAAGCCGGGTAAGTTAGCATCAAAATCAGGCACTGAAATGGAATCAAGAGTGCGAAGAAAAGATTGGACCAAGAGGGAAAAGTGAAATACAAAGGGAAAGTAAGAAACACATTGAAAAGTTTAGATGTTTACATTTTGAAAACCTCTGAGAAGAATTTGCTACATGCAGTAATGAGACTCAACAGTTTAAATTGTTTCCTTTCTGGGAGATTAACTGGCAATTTATTAACAATTATTACAGGTATTTTCGCTAACGATTATGAGCCCTAACATTCCATGGTGAGTTTGATGGGCAATTAATTTGCAAATGCAGCAAATTCATAAACATCATTGGGAGGTGAAGGGCTAGATGTTGTTTGTTCCCTCACACAACCTCTCTCTCTCATGTACCCTCTCTCCTACACCATCTTCTCATGCACCCTCTCTCTCAAGCACCCTCCCTCTCATGTGCCCTCTCCCTTAAGCACCCTCTCTCTCACGTATCCTCTCCCTCCAGCACTCTCTCTCTCACATGCTCTCTCTCTCAAGCACCCTCTCTTTCATGTACCTGCTCTGTCATGCACCCTTATTTTCATGCACCCTCTTTCTCTCACACACCATTTCATTGACCTCAATCTCACATATCCTCTTTCTCTCATGAAGTGGCATAAATCAACCAGCAATATCTGGAAATTCATAACTCTTAACATTTCTCTTCTCTTGATCTTGCTGGTCATTCTGCCAATTAACGATGGTATATGTTGTGAATTGGATGGTATTTTTCCAGGAGGATTTGGTCCATTAATATAGACACTTTGTTATTATTCACACTTCTGGTCAAAAAATACAAATTCTTGTCTTATGAGCTGTGTAAGCAGAAAACTTGGAGGCACATCGAAACTATTTTTAAAAAATAAAGACTTACCGTAGTTACTTATTTCCATGTAACCTCCCCAGTAATAAGGTACAGAAATTCCATTCAAGTCACCAGACATGTTCATTTATGTTACCAAGTTAACTCAGGTGTCAGTGCATTATGTGTTTGCATTGAATTATGGATTAGAAAACCGTTATAGTGTGGCACCCTTCAACACTCTTCAGGCTTTGTAAGGAACATAAGGTTTTTATTGCTAAAGAGAAATCAGGTACAGGGGTTAGCAGCCCTGAATCAAATCTTTGATGCATTACACTCTGAGACTAGCATTTATCTTGCCTATCACAAACCTGATGGTATCCACAACATGGGACTACTTCGGTTCTTCTTGAATTTCATGCTATGACCTCTGTTGCTGAATTTCGCTTGTGATTTTCCGCTCAACCCTTTTTCCCTTTTATTTACATCTTCCTGCTCCAAGACCAGCACTGTGGCACAATGGTTAGCACTGCTGCCTCACAGCGCCAGGGATCCGGGTTCAATTCCGGCCTCGGGTCTCTGTCTGTGTGGCGTTTGCACATTCTCCCTGCGGGTTTCCTCCGGGTGCTCCAGTTTCCTCCCACACTCATGTGTGGGAGGAAACATGTGCAGGTTAGGTTGATTGGCCATGCTAAATTGTCCCTAGTGTCAGGAGGATTAGCAAGGTAAATATGTGAGGTTACGGGAATAGGGCCTGTGTGGGATTGTGATCAGTGCAGACTCGATGGACCGAATGGCCTCCTTCTGCACCGTAGGGATTCTATGAACTCCAGTTCCAGATCTATAGGAATGTAAATAAGAAAAATGTTAATAATGTGATCATTCATTCTATAGAAGGTCAGACTGGGGAATTGATAGCGGAAAGTATGAACATGGCAGATGAATTGAACAGGTATTTTGCATCAGTCTTCACTTTAGAGGATAGAAGTAACATCTCAGAAATAGCTCAGCAAATGGGAGGGAAGGAGGAGCTCAGAAAAATTACAGTCACCAAAGAAATAGTATTGAGCAAATTGTTGGAGCTATGGCCTGACAGATCCCCGTGTCGGAAACAACAAGCCAGTTAGCTTAACATTTGTCATAGAGAAAATGTTACAAGCTATTGTTAATTATGTCATAGCAGGGCCGTTAGAAAATATTAAGGCAATCAGGCAGAGTCACCATGGTTTTGTGAAAGAAAAACCATGTTTAACCAATTTATTGAAGTTCTTTGACGGAATTGCATGTGCTGTGGATAAAGAGGAATCGATGGATGTACTGTACTTAGATTTCCAGAAGGCATTTGATAAAGTGCCACATCAGAGGTCATTGTAGAAAATAAAAGCTCATGGTACTGGGGCAACGTAATTGGCATGGATAGAAGGTTGGCTAGCTAACAGGAAACAGGGAGTTGGCCTAAATGGATCCTGTTCTGGTTGGCAGGATGTAATGAGAGGTGTGCACAGGAGTCAGTGCTGGACTTCAACTTTTTACAACTTGTATAAATGACTTGGATGAAGCGATAAAAGCTATGGTTGCTAAATTTGATGAAACCACAAAGATACGTATGAAAGTCAGTTGTGAAGAGAACATAAGGAGATTACAATGGGCATAGATGTGAGTGGACAAAGATCTGGCAAATGGAGTATGATGTGGACAAATGTGAAATTATCTATTTGGTAGGAAGATTAAACGATGCACATTTTCTAAATGGTGAGATATTACAGAATTCTGAGGTGCAGAGGGATCTGGGTGTCCAAGTGCATGAAAATGCTAGTATGCAGGTACAGCAAGTAATTAGGAAAGCTAGTGGAATGTTAGCATTTGTTAGAAGGGGAATTGATTATACAAGTAGGGAAATTATGCTTCAGTTTTGCAGGGCATTGATAAGACTACATATGGAATATTGTGTATAGTATTGGTCTCATTATTTAAGGAAAGATGTAAATGCATTAGAAGCATTTCAGTGTACGTTTATTGGACTAATACCAGCAATGGGTGGGTTGTCTTATGAGGAAAGGTTGGACAGGTTAGGGTTGTATCCAATGGAGTTTAGAAGTGTAAGAGGTGACTTGATTAAAATCTTTAAGATACTGAGGGGTCTTCACAGGGTGGATGTGGTGAGGATGTTTCCTCTTGTGGAAGGATCTACAACTAGCTAAGGGGTCACTATTTAAAAATAAGAGGTCACTCATTTAAGACAGAGATTAGAAGAAGTCCCTTCTCCAAGAAGCAGTGGGAGCAGAATCTTTGAATATTTTATGGCACAGATGGATAGATTCTTGATAAACAAGGCAGTAAAAAGTTATCGGTGGTGAGTGGGTGGTTACAAGCAGATCAGCCATGATCTTATTGAATGGACAAGCAGGTTTAAAAGGCTGAGTGACCGACACCTGCTCCTAATCATAAAATCCCTACAGTGCAGAAGGAGGCCATTCAGCCCATCTCTGATGGAGTACCTCACCCAGGTCCTTTCGCCCACCCTTTCCCCATAACCTCACACATTGCCCATGGTCAATCCACCTAACCCGCACATCTTTGAACTGCAGGAGGAAACCGGAGCATCCAGAGGAAACCTATGCAGACACTGGGAGAACATGCAAACTCCACACAGACAGTGACCCAAGGCCCAAATTGAACCCAGGTCCCTGACGCTGTGAGGCAGCATTGCTAACCACGGTGCCATTCTTTTTAATAATGTATTCATGAGATGTGGGTGTTGCTGGCTAGGCCAGCATTTAGTGCCCATCCCTAAATGCCCTTGAGAAGGAGGTGGCTGCCTTCTTGAATCGCAGCAGTTCTTGTAATAGTGAGTTCCACTTTCAATTGACAGAGTGTAACCTAGTCACACTGTGTGAAAGGGAGTGAGAAAAAATATTTGATGAGTCAATCTACTTGTGCTCTCATACTTTCTACATGCAGCTCAAAGTAATTTTGGCAAAGACCTTAGACCAGGGTGTTTCTGCTTGCCCTCTGAATGACCCTTGGAATAGCGATAGAAGCATAAGGACATTTTGGAGTACCTTTTTAGATGTTCCCCACCCCTTATTGTCTGACTGATCAGTCCCTTATATTTGACATTTCATCATATTCCTTAACCCCTTTTCCCTATAGAGACACCTCTCTTGGAACCACTTATACTGCAAACTTCCTTTTTGGGAAGAATCTAAGTGACCAACATAATTTATTGCCTTTCCAAAGTAAACTAGACTTAAATTATTTGCTGTAATGGAGGCTTGAATCCATCTTCAAAGTGGAACGACTTATCTCTGACTGAGAATAAATGCACCACATTTACTCGCAAATTCTAAGAGACAAAAAAAAGTAGTGACGCAGTACTGTGGGATGTTAACTTTTCAATTCAGCTGATTGTGAACAAAGAGGCAAAGAAATTGATCCACCCTGAAACTTCTGGTAATTCCTACGCCTGTTTGAATACCTTGTGTATGGAATTACATCAGTGGCTCCTATTTTGTAACTATAACAATAGAACAATGTGGATCTTCCTTGTGCCTTCAGCTACTGACAGAACTCATTCTTACTGCTAAACACTTCCTGATTATATTTTCAAATGCACGCCTAATAGTCGTTTAGTTGAATGGAAATTATTCACTATGCTAAGGTGTCATCAGAAAGTATCTAGAGAATATACTCTGTGATTACAGGACAGTAACTAATCAAGAAATTTAAAATGACATTATAAATTACACAAGTTATGTTCATACATTTTATAATTGTCATCTGAATCTAAGATTAGACACAACTTTGAAATTTTCTTTATTTATTCATGGGATGTGGGCATCGCTGGCTAAGCCAGCATTTATTGCCCATCCCTAATTGCCCTTGAGAAGATGGTGGTGTGCTGCTTTCCTGAATTGCTGCTGCTGTCCGTGTGGTGTAGGTGCACCAACGGTGCTGTTACGAAGGGAATTCCAGGATTTTGACTCCACAACAGTGAAGGAACGGCAATATATTTCCAAGGCAGAATGGTGATTGATTTGGAGGGGATCTTCCAGATGGTGGTGTTCCCATGTGTCTGCTGCCCTTGTCCTTTTAAATAGTGATGGTCATGGGTTTGGAAGATGGTGTCGAAGGAGCCTTGGTAAGCTTCTGCAGTGCATCTTGTAGATGGTACACACAGCTGCCACTGCTCTTTGGTGGTCAAACGGATTGCGTGGTCCTGGATGATGTTGAGCTTCTTGAGTGTTGTTGGAGCTATACTTATCCAGGCAAATGGAGAGTATTTCTTCACACTCTTGACTTGTAGATTGTGGACAAGCCTTGGGGAGACAGGAGGTGGGTCACTTACCACAGGATTCCTAGCCTCTGAGCTGACAAGCCCTAACCTCTGGAACTCCCTTCCTAAGCAAGTTGGGCATGTTTTATTACTTCAATTATGCCATAAAAATAAAAGCTGTTGTTGCTGCTGTCAGCGCAATAGCTCCATGCCACAAGGGAAAAGGCTGATTATTGCACATTCTTACAATAATATGGCTCTTTGAGCACTGCAAGGTCAATGCTCTCCGCTTGCCTCCACACAATTTCTTGCAAAGGGTATTTCCATCCATACTGTTCTGCCCAAACTACATAATGTAACACAGGATTGCGTAGAACATACAGTACAGAAACAGGTTATTCAACTGAACTGTGCCAATGATTATGCTTCTCCTTACTGCATCTAGCCATAACATCACAGTAATACAAACATATCAGCATAATGCCCCTCTCAGGTAGATGTAGACAATCCATTATCTTATAGACCTCCCTCAACTATTTAGGGAAGAAAACCCCAAACCTTTACAAACTTTCCAAATTCATATATCTTTTCAGATCTGGTATCATTGTTGTAAACCTTTTTGTGTCTTGATATCCCTATTCTTATAATATGGAGATCGCAACTGTGGACGGTACTCCAAGTTATCAACGGATTAAAATTGAAGAGTGATTAAAGTGAGGGACACTCAAGAGGCCAGAATTAGAGGAATGCAAATATCTTGGAAAGCTGTAGACCTTGAGGAGATTACAGAGATTTGAGCGGCAAGGCCATAAAAGCATTTGAGTCCAAGGATAAGAATTGTAAAATCAATCTGTTGCTTGATCTAGAGTCAGTGAAAGTCAACAAGCACAGGGGTGATGATTAAATGAGACTTAAGGGGGAATCTTCCTCTCCCACCCACCATGGGAATTATAGCATGCCGGGGAGGACCATGCTGGACTGGGATTTTCAGGTTTTGGGGTGAGTGCAGCCAGAAAACCCTGCCCCTGGTATGAGTTAGGATATGAACAGCAGAATTTTGGATGACTTCAAGTTTATGGATGGTAGAGTACGGGATCAGACCAGGAATGTCTCATCTGGTGTGAAGTCTAGAAGTAACAGAGGCATGTGTGAGGGCCTCAGCAGCAGATGAGCTGAGTAAGGAATAGAGTTGGCAATGATAAAGAGAAAAGCTGGAACTGTAATGTGATTGCCTTGTGTGTTTGCTTGGCCTAAAGTAGGCACAGAGGTTCAAATGTCTGGTTCTTTGTTATTGAAAGTACAGTCAGTTCAATGTTAGAAATAGCTATTTGTAGTGAGGTAGTAGTTTCACGATCAAAGATGGGCACAGAATCATAAAATCTTACAGCACAAGAGGAGGCCATACGCCGCAAATTGCCTCATTGAAAGTGCTAACCAATTAGTCCCTTTCCCATTGCCCTGCAAAATCAGCCTTTTCAAGAATATATCCCGTTCCCTTTTGAAAGTAACAATTGAAGCTGGATCCACAAACCCTTCAGGCAGTGCATTTCAAATCATACCAACTCACCGCATAAATAAAATTTCTCCTCATCTCTCACCACCACCCCTCTGGTTCTCAATAACAAGAATTTTATACACAAGGGGCAGGATTTTCCAGCATCCACCCTCCCTCCTGGCGTGTTCCACAGTGATGGAGATGGCCCGCCATTGGCCAGCAGCGGGATTTTCTGGTCCAGCCATTGTCAGTGAAGTTTCCCATTGTTCGCACTCTCTGTCACTGGGGAACACGTGACAGGTGCTCGCTGTTGGTGAGATGGTTCTGCCGGCAAGGATGGAGAGAAAATCCTGCTCAAGGGTTAGTCAGGGACAAGCGGTCACAGTTATCATTGGAAATGGTGACATCTACAAGCATTTCTTTCAGCCCTTTTGTACCAGGCATGGGCTTTATTGAGCTAGTGGTCCACGTGAGAATAGCTTGACTAGAACATAAGAACATAAGAAATAGGAGCAGGAGTAGGCCATCTAGCCCCTCGAGCCTGCCCCGCCATTCAATAAGATCATGGCTGATCTGAAGTGGATCAGTTCCACTTACCTGCCTGATCCCTATAACCCCTAATTCCCTGACCGGTCAGGAATCCATCCATCCGTGATTTAAAGATATTCAACGAGGTAGCCTCCACCACTTCAGTGGGCAGAAAATTCCAGAGATTCACCACCCTCTGAGAGAAGAAGTTCCTCCTCAACTCTGTCCTAAACTGACCCCCCTTTATTTTGAGGCTGTGCCCTCTAGTTCTAGCTTCCTTTCTAAGTGGAAAGAATCTTTCCACCTCTACCCTATCCAGCCCCTTCATTATCTTATAGGTCTCTATAAGATCCCCCCCTCAGCCTTCTAAATTCCAACGAGTACAAACCCAATCTGCTCAGTCTCTCCTCATAATCAACACCCCTCATCTCTGGTATCAACCTAGTGTCAATTCGGTCTTCACAAATCTGAGCTAAGGTACTTTTGAGAAGATCTGTGGGATTGCCATAGCTGACATTCTGGAATCTCTTGTTATTGCAGAAATCGTTAGACTACGTCAGTCAGCATGCTCTGACACATCTAACATGCTCTTACATATCTCCTTCATTGGGTGGCATGGTGGCACAGTGGTAAGCACTGCTGCCTCACAGCGCCAGGGACTCGAGTTTGATTCCCGGCCTTGGGTCACTGTCTGTGCGGAGACTGCACATTCTCCCCGTGTCTGCATGGGTTTCCTTCAGGGGTTTCCTCCCACAGTCCGAAAGACGTGCTGATTAGGGTGCATTGGCCATGCTAAATTCTCCCTCAGTGTACCCGAACAGGCGCCAAAATGTGGCGACTAGGGGATTTTCACAGTAACATTGTAGTGTTAATGTAAGCTTACTTGTGACATGAATAAATAAACTTTCAACTTGTACTGAAGAATCAGGTTGTGGACGACTCCAATGTATCCTCTGACTACAACACATGAAATGACACCGTCTTGAGTGTCTGCTGCTCAACCATAGATCTTTTAAAGAGATCTGGATCTTCTCATTTGCCATTCACAAGGAGTTATTCAGCTAGGACTTTCAAATATTCTGAACATCTGAAGTCTCTGGTTCCTATTAACCATCTCACACAATCTTCATTGCAATTATGTGCGTGAGTTGTGCTTTCAGCCAGAGGTTTTCATGCCTTCACTTATTTTGGATAACCTGGCGAGGCTATTAAAACATTTCTGGCATTGTGTTTCCATTCGTGGTGTGGTTGATGTTAAACTGACAGCCTTCTTCCATACTGTGTGCACCACTCTTTTTTCTAACTTCTTGCCTTTAGTTACAAATAGTTTTGCCCTCCTTGTTCTTATCTCTGCAAACTTTAAAGCAGCTCCAAATAATCTTGGAGCCTTGAACCCAGCAAACAACCACATCTGCCTTTGTCTTCTCACTATGTTTATGCTTTACCTCCTTAAGACTTAAAATATCATCTGGCCTTTATAAGCTACAGCTGAACTGGTTTTCCCACCCTCCCAGTGTGCGAGGGCCACTCAGCTGTGGGATTAACCTGCCTTCAACCTGCTCTGCATTAAGGGCCTCCGCAGGAAAAATCATTTGGCTGCTGGTGGGATGACGTGGGTGGGTGAATGTTCTGGTCTATCGTGTTCTAGAAACCGCGGAAAGTCCTGACCTTGCTGCCCACATGATCATCTGAACATTGTTTGATACAGAATTCAGCCAGGAAGCAAAAATCTTGTTCAAGATTCCATAAAGAATGAATGATTCTTCAAAGGACTGTGTGAATTAGATCTGTAAACTTCATAAGAACTTTCCTTGCTGGCAAGTGTTGATATATCAAGAACTGTACACTAAAGAAACAATACTTTTCACTGTATGTTAATACATGTGACAATAATAAATCAAATCAAATCAAACACTAGGAGAAGTAGCTGAATTTAGTGGGTGATTTATTGTGGATAACTTGTGTAGAAGGTAGCTAAAGTCTCAAGACTAACACATAGGTAGGGAAAAGCTTCTTTTGGAATAAAGATTTGATTTGATTTAATTTATTATTGTCACATGTATTAGTATACAGTGAAAAGTATTGTTTCTTGCGTGCTATGCAGACAAAGCATACTGTGTGTAGAGTACATAGAGGAGAAGGAAAGGAGAGGGTGCAGAATGTAGTGCTATAGTCTAGCTAGGGTGTAGAGAAAAATCAACTTATTAGTCTGATGGCAGCAGGGAAGAAGCTGTTCTTGAGTCGGTTGGTACATGTTTTCAGACTTTTTATATCTTTACCTGACAGAAGAAGGTGGAAGAGAATATGTTTAGGATGCGTGGGATCCTTTTATGCTGGCTGCTTTTCCGAGGCAGCGGGAAGTGTAGACAGAGCAAATAGATGGAAGGCTGGTTTGCGTGATGGGCTGGACTGTGTTTATAACCTTTGTAGTTTCTTACATATACTGACATATACTGTAGTTTCTGACGTATAAGATACTGACATGTCAGCACAAATAGATCTCCTATAGGACAAAGATGAGAATTTTCTTCTCTCAGAAGGTCATGAGCCTTTGGAACTTTCTTCCTCAAAAGTCAGTGGAAGCAGAGTCTTTGAATAACTTTAGTAGAGGTAGATAGATTCTTGATAAGTGAGGGGCAACAGGTTATTGGATAGGAAGGAATGTGCAGCTGAGGTTACAATCAGATCAGCCATGATCTTCTTGAATGGACAAATAGGTTCAAAGGGCCTGGTTTGTATATTCATATTTATTTTAGTGCAAAATAAATGTCAGTCTTTAGTTTTATCCACTTCAGCTCAATGCAATGATCAGGAATACCACTTCACCCGCACATACTGGAGAGTTTACAACATATTTTCCTTCATTAATGTCAGCCATGGGTCATTTCATAGAAGAATCATAGAAACCCTACAGTGCAGAAAGAGGCCATTTGGCCCATCGAGTCTGCACCGACCACAATCCCACCCAGGCCCTGCCCCCATATCCCTACATATTTACCCACTAATCCCTCTAACCTACGCATCTCAGGACACTAAGGGGCAATTTTAGCATGGCCAATCAACCTAACCCGCACATCTTTGGACTGTGGGAGGAAACCGGAGCACCCGGAGAAAACCCACACAGACACGAGGAGAATGTGCAAACTCCACACAGACAGTGACCCAAGCCGGGAATCGAACCCAGGCCCCTGGAGCTGTGAAGCAGCAGTGCTAACCACTGTGCTACCGTGCCGCCCTTTGGTAACAATTATTTGGTAACAATTATTGTCTCTGAGTCACAAGGTTCTGGGTTCAAGTTCCATTCTGGGGCTTGTGCACAAAAATCAATGTTGACACTGAGTTCTGAGGGAGAACTGCATTGTTGCAGGTGCTGTCATTCAGATGAAATATTAAACTGAGTCCCCACCTGTCAGCTTGGGTGAATGTTAAAGACCCCATGGCGCTATTTCAGAGAAGACCAGTGCCGTGATTGGTAGTTGAATGGGCTGAAAGATTGTCCTTGTTATCAAAGCAGCAGGTGACCGAGTTTGGCGTCAAGAATCCCTGGAAAACTTTAATTCAATATGGTAAGAATCATACCCATCACAAAGGAAGATGGTTGTGGAGGTCAAATATCTCTGTTCCAGGACATCACTGAACTAGATCCTTTGGACAATGTCCTTGTGGGGGGAGGTGGTGGGGCGGGAGGTGGGGGGTGGGGGGGGGGGGGGGAGTTCCCCGTGCAAGGGTGGGGCAGTTTTCTAGTAATAATGGTACCCTGATCTCTGTGGAGCCAATGTTGCTGGCTCGCAGGCCCCACCGTGCCAGAGTGACAGTGGAAACCAGACTCCCAGGTTCACTGTGCACAAAGTGCTAGAATCTGGAGAGAAAACTCATCTGCACAGCTGGAGAGCTACACGCCAGTGTTTCCGCTAAAACTGACACTCTGATAAAATATCGGAAAATTCCACCCAACTTATAATGAAGAGAATCAGAGTCTTGGGGGTAGATGTAGTATAATGGGATGAGGAAGAGACAGCGGTGAGGTATAGTATAATGCGGAGAATCTAAGGCATTTGGGGAGATGTAGTATAAGGAGTTATCCTTATACTACATCACAGGAAATGATGCAATTTCTTATGACCTTGCACTCTCTTGTAGGTTTCATGGCAAGATTCAATATGATTTGATTTATTATAGTCACGTATATTGGGATATACTGAAAACTATTGTGTCTTGCATGCTGTACAGACAAAACATACCATTCGTAGAATACATAGGGGAAAAGGAAAGGAGAGGGTGCAGAATATGACGTTACAGTCACAGCTAGGGTGTAGAGAATAGCAAAGAAAGAGATGTTCAAATAAAGTTTAAGATTTTCCTTACCACAGCAGACTTTGTAAATATTCTGGGGGTGATCTTAGCAAAAAAAAATTCTAAGTGGAGAACGAGCATGAAAATGAGAGAGAATCGCACCCATTTTTTGGGCGAGCTCCTAGGTGCAATTTTACACCACTTAGGAAAAGAATTAGGCAAAATTTGATTATCGCCAGTAGGGGGAGTAGGTGGAGCCTATTCACACCGGGAAGCCGGCTGCTGAGCTGTGTATTGTCGCCATTGAGCAGGTGCCCCAATCTCCCAGTGCGCCGTGTACAAGTGTACACAGTGTACTGGGAGATCTGTCACTCCCCCCGAACACCATCCCCCCCCCCCCCCCCCCCCCCCCCCCCCCACCGGAATCACTCCCCCTCTGATTACCCACCCTCTCCCCGATCATCAACCACTCCCGCTGATCACCCCCACACCCCAGACATCACTCCCGCCAATTGCCCCTCCCAGATATTGCCCCTCCCTCGATCGCCGCCCCGGCCGATTGCCACCCCAAATTCCCACCTCCCCGGCAGATCACCGCCTCTGATTCACCCCTGGCCGATCATCGCCTCTGATCCAGCCCGGCCAATAGCCGCACTGGCTGATCCCCGATGCAGAGTAACCCCTCTTACAGAACTACCCCCACCTTCTTGTCATGGCCTCTCCCTTTAAGGCCCACCCTTTCGGGCCCCTTAGGACAGCCCAGTGCCTGGTGGGCAGTACCAAGGTGCCAGGCTGGTATTGCCAGGCTGGCACTGCCCAAGGGGCACTCCCTGGCCCTGCCCCCAACCACCCAAGGGTCTTCAATGGCCTCTGGTCTCACTAGCGAGGTCATCACTCTGGTCAGCATTGGTGGAGACCATACATGAGCCTCGCAGTGAGGACCTCGACCGACGAGCAAGTGAACGAGACGATAGCGTTTGAGACTCACTAATTACATTTAAATTGACAAATGCATATTTAAATCAGCCTCGCGCCAATCCTGGGCATGAGACTGACAGAACGGTGCTGGTAACACTGAGAGAGGAGAAAAACCATTTTCGAGCCCGATTTTTCACCCGATCTTACTGGCTCACCACGCTGATCGACTGGCGTGATGAGCCGGTAAGATTGCCCTCTCTGTGTTCACACAACACAACCAGGAATTTTATACAGGCCTAGCCTCCCTTGACTATATCACCGCATCTTCACCGTCACGGAGTCAAAATCCTGGAAACCTTTTCTTAACAGCACCACATGGGCTGTAGCAGTTCAGGAAGTCATTACCACCTACTCAAGGGTAACTAGAGATGGGCAACAAAATGTTGATCTTGCCAGCGCATCAACATCACAAATATAACAGATGATCTGGTCATTATGACATTGTAGTTTGTGGGAGATTGTTGTGTGTAAATTGGCTGCCCTGAGTTTCCTACACTACAATGGTGACTATACTTCAAAAAAGTACTTCATTGGCTGTAAAGCACTTTGAGATGTCCAGTCATGATGAGAAGTGCAAGTTTTCTTTTTTATTGGGATGCGTAAAATTTACACTCGAAAGAAAATACTTTGAATTGTTTTGCATTAATTCAGTCTTGTTTGGAATTAATTTTTTACTCAATATCTTGCTGTGTTTTCTGCTCCTGTGTAATTATCTTGTAAATAAACCTTACTGTTAGTTTTACCCTGAACACAAAGTCCATTGTTAAAGTGTCCATTGCTTTTGAGAGAAAAGACGGAAAGCACCCGAGGTGTTCTCTTGCGCGGTATAATTAAATAATAATGGTAGACCAACAATCAGAAAGTGCTGAGAGCAAGTCAGAATTACGAAAAGGGATTGCACCTAAATTGTGGAACAGAATTTACACTTCGAAGCCTGGATTTTTCTTCCTCTATATCGTTGGCACAGTGGTTAGCACTGCTGCCTCGCAGCGCCAGGAAACATGGTTCAATTCCGGCCTCAGGTGACGGTGTGGAGTTTGCACATTCTCCCCTCTCCGCATGAGTTTTCTCCGGGTGTTCCAAAGATGTGCGGGTTAGGTGGGTTGGCCATGCTAAATTGCCCCTTAGTGTCCCAAGCTGTGTAGGTTAGATGGATTAGCCATGGTAAACGTATGGGCTTACAGGGCCGGGACGGGGAAGAGGGCCTGGATAAGATACTCTGTCAGCGATTCGGTGCAGACTTGATGGGCCGAATGGCCTCTTCTGCACTGTGGGGTTCTATGATCCTAAAAGAAGGTTGGAGAATTAGTAGGAAAATCTTGCTACACCCCTATCAGCCGTTAATGAGAATGCTCCTAGAATACTGTGCACAGGTTGGGTCTCCTTACTTAAAGAGGATCATACTGGCGTTGGAAGCAGTTCAAAGAAGGTTCACTAGGCTGATTTCTGGGATGAGGAACGGTTAAGCAGGTTGGACCTGAACTCATTGGAGTTTAGGAGAGTGAGAGATAATTTTATTGAAACATGTAAGATCTTAGGGGGTTTGACAGAGTTGGGGCTGAGAGTATTTTTGTCTTGGGGAATCTAGAACTGGGGGGCACAGTTTCAGCAGAAGAATTAGGTATTTAATTGGTTGTGAAGCACTTTGAGACATCCATTGGTCATGAAAAGTGTTATATATATGCAAGTTTTATTTTCTTCTGGGGGTGCATAAACTTTGCACCCAAGATTGAAACCCATCGACAGGAATGGCTGGAAAATGATTGCCAATATTTTAAAATCTTATGGATTGATTCAGTCTTTTTTTGCTTAGTGTTCAATATCTTGCAGTGTTTTCTGCTCCTGTGCAATTATCTTGCAAATGAATCTGACTGTCAGCTTAAGAAGGCGATGAGGAGGAATTTATTTTCTCGGAGGATGATTAGTGTTTGGAATTCTCTTCAGGGAATGTCAGGGGTAGGTTCTTTACCCAGAGGGTGGTGAGGGATTGGAATGCCCTGCCAGCATCAGTAGTAAATGCGCCTAGTTTGGGGGCGTTTAAGAGATCCGTAGATAGGTTCATGGACGAAAAGAAATTGGTTTAGGTTGGAGGGTCACAGTTTTTTTTTAACTGGTCGGTGCAACATCGTGGGCCGAAGGGCCTGTTCTGCGCTGTAATGTTCTATGTTCTATGTTCTATGTTCCACAGCGAGAGTGGAGGCTGAATCATCGAACATATTCCAGGCTGGGTTAGACATACTTTGATCTACAAAAGAGTAAAGGTTTAGGGGGACTTGGTGCAAAATTGGAGTTGAGGCGATAGTGAGATTAGCTATGATCATGTTGAATGGTGGAGCAGGCTTGATGGGAAGAATGGTCTACTTTTGCTCCTATTTCTTGTGATCATCGAAGGTCTCTGGGCCTCCTGGCGCTCACTCCAGCCTTCCATGACGGGGCCTAATTTCCAAGGTCAGGGGCCATTAAATCTGCAGCACCTGAAGTGGCTGGAGATTTGTTTTCAAAGGGAGTAAGGGTTTCCGGTCGTGAAGGAGGGACAGCGAGTTTTTAGGCTCTGTTCCGAGTGGTGTCGGGTTATGCTGCCTAATGGGAAGGAGAAGTGGTGATGTGGAGATGCCGGCGTTGGACTGGGGTAAACACAGTAAGAAGTTTAACAACACTAGGTTAAAGTCCAACAGGTTTATTTGGTAGCAAAAGCCACACAAGCTTTCGGAGCTCTAAGCCCCTTCTTCAGGTGAGTGGGAATTCTGTTCACAAACAGGGCATATAAAGACACAGACTCAATTTACATGAATAATGGTTGGAATGCGAGTACTTACAACTAATCAAGTCTTTAAGAAACAAAACAATGTGAGTGGAGAGAGCATCAAGACAGGCTAAAAAGATGTGTATTGTCTCCAGACAAGACAGCCAGTGAAACTCTGCAGGTCCACGCAACTGTGGGAGTTACAAATAGTGTGACATGAACCCAATATCCCGGTTGAGGCCGTCCTCGTGTGTGCGGAACTTGGCTATCAGTTTCTGCTCAGCAACTCTGCGCTGTCGTGTGTCGCGAAGGCCGCCTTGGAGAACGCTTACCCGAATATCAGAGGCCGAATGCCCGTGACCGCTGAAGTGCTCCCCAACAGGAAGAGAACAGTCTTGCCTGGTGATTGTCGAGCGGTGTTCATTCATCCGTTGTCGCAGCGTCTGCATAGTTTCCCCAATGTACCTTGCCTCGGGACATCCTTTCTTGCAGCGTATTAGGTAGACAACGTTGGCCGAATTGCAAGAGTATGTACCGTGTACCTGGTGGATGGTGTTCTCACGTGAGATGGTGGCATCTGTGTCGATGATCCGGCATGTCTTGCAGAGGTTGCTGTGGCAGGGTTGTGTGGTGTCATGGTCACTGTTCTCCTGAAGGCTGGGTAGTTTGCTGTGGACAATGGTCTGTTTGAGGTTGTGCGGTTGTTTGAAGGCAAGAAGTGGGGGTGTGGGGATGGCCTTGGCGAGATGTTCGTCTTCATCAATGACATGTTGAAGGCTCCGGAGGAGATGCCGTAGCTTCTCCGCTCCGGGGAAGTACTGGACAACGAAGGGTACTCTGTCCACTGTGTCCCGTGTTTGTCTTCTGAGGAGGTCGGTGCGGTTTTTCGCTGTGGCGCGTTGGAACTGTTGATCAATGAGTCGAGCGCCATATCCTGTTCTTATGAGGGCATCTTTCAGCGTCTGGAGGTGTCTGTGGCTGTCTTGTCTGGAGACAATACACATCTTTTTAGCCTGTCTTGATGCTCCCTCCACTCACATTGTTTTGTTTCTTAAAGACTTGATTAGTTGTAAGTACTCACATTCCAACCATTATTCATGTAAATTGAGTCTGTGTCTTTATAAGCTCTGTTTGTGAACAGAATTCCCACTCACCTGAAGAAGGGGCTTAGAGCTCCGAAAGCTTGTGCGGCTTTTGCTACCAAATAAACCTGTTGGACTTTAGTATTGTTAAACTTCTTACAAGGAGAAGTGGCACAGGGTGGCACAGTGGTACAGTGGCTAGGATTGTTACCTCACAGCGCCAGGCACCCGGGTTCGATTCCTGGCTTGGGTCACTGTCCGTGTGAGTCTGCACGTTCTCCCGTGTCTGTGTGGGTTTCCACTGGGTGCTCCGGTTTCTCCCACAGTCCAAAAGATGTGCTGGTTAGGTGCATTGGCCATGCTAAATTCTCCCTCAGTGTACCCGAACAGGCGCCGGAGTGTGGCAACTAGGGTATTTTCACAGGAACTTCATTGCAGTGTTGATGTAAGCCTACTTGTGACAATAATAGAAATAAACTTTTAACTTTAAAGATGACAACAAGAGGCCTTTCTCCTCACTGCACTCAGCAAGGGAACTTTCACCATTGATCCTGGGTTTACGGAAACCCCTCTCCTGATATTAAAAACACAAAGTGCTGGAAAAACTCAGCAAGTCTGGTAGCATCTGTGGGGAGGGAAACAGATTCGAGTCTGTAATGACCACAATGAGGCCCAGGAGGTTGGCCTCTGTATGACCTCCTTGATTGATGTAGTTGTTGCCTGTCCAATCAGGGAGTCTCACCTGTATATATACTGAAGAGTGTCAGGGCTGCTGGCACTCCAGAGTCTGACTTTGTACCTGAAACACTCTTAGGAGTGGAGATAAGTTTGTAAATAAAGGGAATCTGGTGAAGGGACTGCAGCCTCTGAGGGGTTATTCCAAAGTCGAATATGACTCTCCTTCAGAAACTCCCGTGATGGTCTGTGAGGACAAGAAAAAGAGCTTTGTCAGGCAAGGCATTTGTTCATCCCATTGCCCTAGCCTTTAGAAGAATGAGAGGGGATCTCATAGAAACATAAAATCCTGATGGGATTGGACAGGTTAGATGTGGGAAAAATGTTCCCGATGTTGTAGCAGTCCAGAACTAGGGGTCACAGTCTAAGAATAAGGGGTAAGCCATTCAGGACTGAGATGAGGAAGAACTTCTTCACTCAGAGAGTTGTGAACCTGTGGAATTCTCTACCACAGAAAGCTGTTGGGGCCAATTCATTAGATATGTTCAAGAGGGAGTTGGACGTGGCCCTTGCGGCTAAAGGGATCAAGAGGTATGGCGAGAAAGTGGGAGTGGGATACTGAACCTTTATGACCAGCCATGATCATATTGAATGATGGTACAGGCTTGAAGGGCCGAATGGCCTACTCCTGCACCTAATTTCTATGTTCCTATGTTTCTATGTCTATTTCTAATGCTGAACAAGGATGGAGACTCGTGGAATATCCAGGCCACGATATATACAAATACTGCGAGTGCTAATTTAGCACTTTTTCAAACCATTTAGCTGCCTTTATGTCAGGGGTCTAACTGGAAACCAGATGCTCTACATATGTCGACGGGTGGTCACCATAACCTTAACATTTTCATCAACAGTAGTAGAATAACCAGAAATACCAGACAAACTGGAATAACCTATACAAATATACACAGTATGGGTGTTTGCTGTGTTTTTCTATGTTAGTTGATTGTTTCTTTACTGGAATGCTGACGTCAACTTTGAAAAGAAAAGGTCACTACACTCAGATACCCCAATGCATAGCCCAAGGGGGATAATGACATTCAACGTGTGAAAAAATGTACTTGAATTGTCTTCTCAAGTGCCTGATTATAGAAAGGAGTGATAGTAACCTATGGGCAGAAAGTGAAATCTCTGCTCTGACTCCATACATCTTCATGGGAACTTCAAACCAATATTTTATTGAGGCAAACTGTTCAAAAATAATCAATGGGGATCATTTGCTGAAAATGAAATATAAAGGATTCGAAGAATCTCTGCCCATCGGAGGGGAAGACGCATGAATTTCACTAAAGATCCAGAGGCTGAATCTCCAAACTTTTGAATGCTCGAGTGAAGCAGTTCTTCTGTAGAGGACCAGAATTAGGAGCATAAGGCACATCCATCAAATTCTAATTTGATTTGATTTATTATTGTCACATGTATTGGGATACAGTGAAAAGTATTGTTTCTTGTGTGCTATACAGACAAAGTATACCGTTCATAGGGAAGGAAAGGAGAGGGTGCAGAATGCAGTGTTACAGTCACAGCTAGGGTGTAGAGAAAGATCAACTTAGTGTGAAGTAGGTCCATTCAAAAGTCTGACAGCAGCAGGGAAGAAATTGTTCTTGAGTCGGTTGGTACATGACCTCTGACTTTTGTATCTTTTTCCCGACGGAAAAAGGTGTTAAAGTTAATTAATTAGTCAGAAGTAAGGCTTACATTAACACTGGCAATGAAGTTACTGTGAAATTCCCCTAGTCGCCACAGTCTGGCACCTGTTTGGGTCAATGCACGTAACTAGCACCTCTTTCAGAATGTGGGAGGAAACCCACGCAGACACGGGGGGGGAACGTGCAAACTCCACACAGACAGTGACCCAAGCCGGGAATCGAACCTGGGTCCCTGGTGCTGTGAAATAGCAGTGCTAACTACTGTGCTACCATGCCGCCCCAGAGAGAGTATGTCCGGGATTTTCCCTGGATTTTCCTGCACCTTCTTGAAAGTTTGGAGTTGAAGGGCAGAATTTGACATGGTTTGAGAGGGTGCGTGCCCGACCTCACTGCATGTGGAAAACGTGCGAGAAGATGAGACGATGATGATCGGAATGCAACCTGACATCATTGCGCACTCGCATGCGATTTTGCTTGGCTGGTGCGTGCGTGCCTGCCGACAATTAAACGGGCAATTAAACCCATTAAGGAGGCAACTGAAAGCGATTTGACACGGCTGTCCACATTAAGGCCTGGGGTCCTTAATTATGCTTTTCAGAGGCAGTGGGAAGTGTAGACAGAGTCAAAGGACGCAAGGCTGGTTTGCGTGATGGACTGGGCTTCATTCATGACCCTTTGCTGTTCCTTGTGGTCTTGGGCAGAGCAAAAGCCATACTGAGCTGTGATATAACCGGAAAGAATTGCACCTGTTTTGAAATATACATTGGCCTCTAATTTCTACTCGGTGTATTTGTGCCAAGGTGAAGAAAGTTGCACCGTGCAATTGTTTGCACCAGAGTTTCACGGGTCATAGGACTTTTTGGACTGAATTTTATGGGCCCTGCCAGTGGGTTTGTACGGGAGGGAGGAGGGGAGGCTGTAAAATTCCTCGGATGGCCTTCCCTGCACCCGCTCACCTGCCCTGACTTGTTCACAATTTTATGCGGAATGCAGGAGGCCTAAGCAAGGCCCGCAAAATTGAGGCCCTTGAATGGCCAATTAAAGGCCGCTTAAGGACCTCCACCTGCCCTGGCCTCAATTTTGAAGTCAGTGGTAGGGGTTCAGGGACAGAGATGGGGCGAGGGGTGGCAATTTATCCTGCTCAAGACATCCGGGCAGGATTGGATGGTGTGTATCGTTTGCTGACTCCCTTTTGAGAATATGGCCCCAACTCCCCACAAGCCCCCTCCCCTCAACCCCAACCCCTGGATTTTCCCTCGCCTTCTTGAAAGTTTGGAGTTGATGGGCAGAATTTGACATGGTTTGAGAGGGTGCGTGTCCGACCTGACTGCACGTGGAAAACGTGCGAGAAGATGAGACGATGATGATCGGAATGCATCCTGACATCATTGCGCACTCGCATGTGATTTTGCTTGGCTGGTGCGTGCGTGCCTGCCGACAATTAAACGGGCAATTAAGCCCATTAAGGAGGCAACTGAAAGCGATTTGACACGGCCGTCCACATTTGCGTTTGTCGGGCGGACCAATCGGCCGGGTGGCCTTCAGGTTTTCACTACAGCCACGATAAAATGCCCGTGGTGAAATATAATTTTAAGAAGTGTCTGGGGGCTGAAATTTTTGTGAGTTCTGCAGTCAGGTTTTCGAATGGCTGCATGTGCTGCATTTTGTTCATCACATTTGAATTTGTATAGGTTTGCAATTCCTTCAGGCAGCTCCGCAGCCGCCCTCCACCTTCAGGGGGCCTGTTAGAAGCGCCAACCTGCACCCTGCCTTTACTCGGCACACACCCTTTTCATGCTGCACCACTCCACCCCCCCTCCTCCCTCCTTCACCTCCGTACCCTCCCTGGGCAGCGTGGAGCCTTTCTAAGCATGGGTTTCACGCTAACTGCCCCGTTAATTGTGCAGCCAAGACAAAATCACGTCGGGGACCAATCGTGGCTGGAAGTGCCACTGCTTCTGGGCTCACTAAATGCGCGCGGCCGACAAGCACAAAATTCAGACCAATATGTCCGGTGGGAATTGGAAGTTTGACTCCTGGGACTGCTCGCAGTAAGAGTTTTAACAACACCAGTGTGGTGAACCATCGTTGGTTCACCACTGGGGTTTGTTACTATGTTACTGTTGGGCTAGGGTGTTGTTACTGTGGGGGTTGTACTATGTTGTTGGGTTAGGGTGTTTACCTGTTATAAGAGTTATCATGGCACATTCCAGTGGGGTCCCGCCTCCGGTGGCAGGGTATAAGACCCCCTGCTCCGGCAGGACCCCTTCAGTCTGAACTGGTGTATTCGTGTTAGTAGTTCCATTGTTACTTTATTAAAGCCTTCAATACCGAAGCCTTGGTTCCATGTGCTTATTGACGCGCATCAATTTAATAAAGTAACAATGGAACTACTAACACGAATACACCAGTTCAGACTGAAGGGGTCCTGCCGGAGCAGGGGGTCTTATACCTCGCCACCGGAGGCGGGACCCCACTGGAATGTGCCATGATAACTCTTATAACAGGTAAACACCCTAACCCAACAACATAGTACAACCCCCACAGTAACAACACCCTAGCCCAACAGTAACATAGTAACAAACCCCAGTGGTGAACCAACGATGGTTCACCACATTCACCCCTCCTTTAAGAACAAAAGGTGGCGGGGTGGACGAAAAACAGGTCATATAAACAGACAATAACAGAAAAATCACAGGATTCACAAGTCCAGACGGTCTGGAGGACCGCACCGACGCTGCGATCTCCTCAACACCGGTTGCGAAACCGGGGCAGGTGCCGATCTCCTCAACACCGGTTGCGAAACTGGAGCAGGTGCCGATCTCCTCAACACCGGTTGCGAAACCGGAGCAGGTGCTTGTGGTGGCGCTCTTTCCAAAGCAACGTCTGGCTGTCCCCTCAAGGACTCCCGGGCCGGCTGGCCCTGGTGAGGCGATGGTGCAGGGGATCCTGGAACGTTTGGTCGTAGTGGTGGTGGTGATGATGATGGTGGCGCCGATCTCCGAGTCTCAGCCAAGCTGTACATGGGAGTAAAAGTGTTGTGCACTGGCCGCGGTGCTGACCGCGCCACGTCTGGGGAAGCAATGAGGAGTAGTGGATTCGTGGGTCTGGAGGACCGCACCGACGCTGCGATCTCCTCAACACCGGTTGCGAAACCGGGGCAGGTGCCGATCTCCTCAACACCGGTTTTAGAATCTGTTCCATACTCTCTGTTTTTTTCTTCTTGTCGTACAGTTGTGAGTTTTCTGTTTACTTTATTAAATTGATGCGCATCAACCAGGTTAAAGTCCAACAGGTCCAACAGGACTCCTGGGACTGCTCGTAGTCCCAGCAATGGCCACCGCTCCACCTAGGCCTACAGAGAGAGTTGCTGGCCAATCTGACTGGACTTCCACCGGATTGAGGGGCAGAAGGTCCGCTTCCAGCCAATTTGTGCTCCCCGGAGTATTAAATGGCTGCGGGGCATCATGGAATGGCAGGAAATTGTTTCCTGTTAATATCTTCGTGCGCAGATGCAAATCCCTGCTACAGGGAAAATTCCACTCACACAATAGTGCATCGCAGAAGGATGTCAAAAACAGAAAATACTGTAAAATCTCAGCTGGTCTGACAGTATCTGTGGGGAGAGAATAGAGCCAACGTTTTGAGTCTAGATCATAGGATCAGAGAAGCCCGAAGTGTAGAAGGAGGCCATTCGGCCCACTGAGTCTGCACCAACCACAATCGCACCCAGGCCCTATCCCCATAATTTATTTTTTTTATTCCACATATTTACCCTGATAATCCCCCTAACACTAGGATCAATTTGCCATGGCCAATCCACCTAACCCGCACAACTTTGGACTGTGGGAGGAAACCAAAGCACCCGGAGGAAACCCACGCAGACACGGGGAGAACGTGTAAACTCCAGACAGACAGTGACCCGAGGCTGAAATTGAACTCGGGTTCCTGGCACTGTGAGGCAGTGGTGCTAACCACTGCGCCACCATGGCGCCCCTTAGGCTCTGACGAAGGGTCATCTAGACTCGAAATGTTGGCTCTATTCTCTCCCCACAGATGCTGTCAGACCAGCTGAGATTATCCGGAATTTTCTGTTTTGGTTTCAGATTTTGGTATCCGGAGTATTTTGCGTTTACTAGAAGGATGTCATTTGGCCCATCGAGCCATGCTGGCTCTTTCGTTGGGCAATCCAGTTAGCCCCACTCCCCTTCTCTTTCTTCATATTTCTGCAGATGTTTCCCTTTCTGGGATTTATCCAGTTCCCTTTTGACGGCTGCTGCTGAATCTGGTTCCACCAGCCAAAATCCATTGTAACAATTCATTTTTTCCTCATATTATCGCTGGTTCTTCGGCCAACCATCATAAATCTCTGCGCTCGGAATATCAAATCTTCTGCCTCTCTTTATTTATTCCATTCAAACTGTTGATAATTTTAAACTATTCCATCATATTTCCTCTTAAGGAGAACACCCAGATTCTCCAGTCTATCCGTGTACCCGTAATTCATCATCATTATGGAAAATTCTGGAAAATCTCTTTAATAGCAGACTCAAATGCTGGAATTTTACCGCCTCGCCTGCCCGAAGCTCGTAAGATCCCACCCGAGGCCAACGGAGAATGCCGTTCAGTGAGCCTCGCCCACCCCGATTCTGGGGAGGGCGTGCTGGTAAAACTCCGGCCAAAGACTTTCATTCCTTCCTGATGTGTGGTGCCCGAATTGGAACACAATATTGCAGCTGGGGCTGAAGACGCGTTTTAAATATGTTTTGACGTAGCTTCCCGGCTTTTGTACTCTCTCCTGTTAGAGTCCTGGAACGCGTATAGTTTCTTAACGGCTTTAGAATCATAGAATCCCTACAGTGCAGAAGGAGGCCATTTGGCCCATCAAGTCTGTACCTACCACAATCCCACCCAGGCCCTATTCCCGCAACCCCACGCAGATCTACCCTGCCAATCCCCAGACACTAAGGGTCAATTTAGCATGGCCAATCAATCTAACCCGCACATCTTTGGACTGTGGGAGGAAACTGGAGCACCCGGAGGAAACACACGCAGACACGGGGAGAACCTGCAAACTCCACACAGACAGTGACCCCAAGGGCAGTATCGAACTTGGGACCCTGGCACTGTGAGGCAGCAGTGTTAAACTCTGTGCCACTCTACCGCCCGATAACCTGTTAACTTCGTTAACCTGTCCTGTCACCGTGAAAAATTCAGGCATTGACAAAGCCAAGTTTCTCTGTTTTTAATTCCCCCTGTACAATACAGTTTGTATGCATTCAGGTGTCCATTGGAGCAGTCAGTGGTGTAAGTTCTATGAGCCAAATTTTTGCTCATCATTTGGGAACACAGAGGTGAGAAAGTTCCCAACTGCACAAACCCAATTCAGGAGAAAGTGCCCTCAGTGGCCACATTGACTGCTGAGTGCAGATGTGGGATGTTTGGAGGCCTGCCTCAATGCTCTGGGACTTCTGCCCAACTGTTAATATAAAACAAAAAAACAATCCTTTCTCCATGATGCCCCCTTGTGTCCCCATGCTCCATCTATACCACCTCATTCCCCTCACACCCTTCATTTCAACCTATGCCCCTCTACCCAGCCCCTACCTAGCCCTAATGCAAAATTATTGTCAACTCTTGTCAACCCATGCCCCCCCATGTACCACCTTTAGCCCTTATGCCCTCCAAGCCAACTCACCCAATATCCATCCTGGGCAGAGCTCAGGAAACATGGTGAGATGAAATAAGAGTAACTTCTAAGTGGATATTACAGACTTCACTGTGTTAAAAATAATCCCATTCAATACATTTAAATTCCTTTGTGTACTTAATCCCTTGTAAAACCAAATATTTTCCCCAAGTACTTAATTGCTTATGAAAATAAACTTCTGATTATATAGCCCACATGAAAGACTTTGTAACACTTGGAGCTATCTATCAAACTATAAACTTACAGGCCCCTCCCTGTGATAATGATTAGTTGTGGAATCAGTCAAGCATCTCCAAACCTATAAATGATAGCTCTCAGGCTTATGTCTATAGACAGTTAGTAAAATTGCTCAGTAACAGAGAAGCACTGTACTAGAATGCCTAGGTCACAGTTTAACTGTCAATCTCATGAGTGTTATTATGCCACCTTTCAATAATGTTTGTCATAGGAGCACTTGGCAATTACAAGCAGTGAATGGACAAAAGAATCTCAAAACCAATGCCCCTCTAAATACTTTCATTTACGTGGCTGATTAATTTGAATTTATGGTACATTTAAAGTTTTGCAACACCATACATGCTTGATACCTTAATGGGAACAACTTGTGAGCAGCAATTTTCACAGCATGTACCACAATATTACTTATATTAGTCATACTATCTGGCACAAATGGTCCAAAAGTGTTAGCCTTCACTTAATTCATAAGACCATAAGACATAGGAGCAGAATTAGGCTACCCGGCCTGCTCCGGCATTCAATCATGGTTGATATTTTTCTCATCCCCACTCTCCTGCCTTTTCCCCATAACCCCTGATCCCCTTATTAATCAAGAACCTATCTATCTCTGTTTTAAAGACATTCAGTGACCTGGCATCCACAGCCTTCTGTGGCAATGAGTTCCACAGATTCACCACTCTGGCTGAAGAAATTTCTCCTTATCTCTGTTTTAGCCTGAGGTTGTGCCCTCTGGTTCTAGTTTTTCCTATTAGTGGAAACATCCTCTCCATGTTCAGTCTATCCAGGCCTCGCAGTATCCTGTAAGTTTCAATAAGATCCCCCCTCATCCTTCTAAACTCCAATGAGTACAGACCCAGAGTCCTCAACCGTTCCACATGTGACAAGCTCTTCATCCCAGGGATCATTTTTGTGAACCTCCTCTGGACCCTTTCCAAGGCCAACACATCCTTCCTTAGATATGGGGCCCAAAACTGCTCACAATACTCCAAATGGGGTCTGACCAAAGCCTTATACAGCCTCAGAAGTACATCCCTGCTCTTGTATTCTAGCCCTGTTGACATGAATGCTAACATTGCATTTGCCTTCCTAACTGCCGACTGAACCTGCATGCTAACCTTAAGAGAATCTTGAATAAGGACTCTCAAGTTCCTTTGTGCTTCTGATTTCCTAAGCATTTCCCCATTTAGAAAATAGTCTTCGCCTCCATTCCTCCTTCCAAAGTGCATAACCTCGCACTTTTCCACATTGTATTCACTAAGTCTAGTTGCGGGACCAACTGGTGCCCAACGCCTGTGACAAGCCAGCTATTTGAGGGGGAAAGAAGAACACTCTCCCTATGGGGAATGTACCATTGGGTGTAAGGGAGTAGTTCTACCCTTGACATGGGAGGTCAAGGACGAGGGCTTTAGACATAGTCATCATTACACCCCAGAGAAGCACCACAGGACCATCATCTTCCATCTGTTTCCATGTGTCATTAATCTCAAAAAGGTAATGCTCACCCATTCTTAACCTGCACCTTCTACTTCTGCAGATCCACCACAGAGATGAAAGGCAGAATGAGGGATAGGAAGTTAATGAAGAGGGAAAGAAGGAGAAATAGAAAAGGATCTTTTTCTTCATGGATCATGAGGACAATGAAAATGAAGAGGTTGATGAGAGGAAGTGGAACAAATCTGTGTCACATGTTCCCCTCCCACAACTATGACATGGTATTGATGATTGACAAAACATGACAATACCAGAGGTGTGCGGAGTGCCATGAGAATCTGCCAACTTCTCAGCAGAGACCGAGAAGAAGGTTGACTTTGGTTTTAGAGTCAGGGGACTTACAACTCCTGGATGCTGTCCTGTAAAGAAGGACATTGGAGGAACCACAGACCTATCTGCATACTCTGAGATGAGTGTCAAAGGATGTCTGGCAACCAATAGGTTTCAATCTGGTGTCTACACATTTGTGGGAGCATTAGGCAATGTTCTTCTACATTGTAGAGTGTGTTGCAATTTCATTGGAATCCACAGAAGAACCCGTACCAATATAAAAGCATCTGCCTCATTATAGACCCCTCTGCTGCTGTTTGTTCACTCTGAGTGGAGTTGTTATCCATCGCTGGAATGGGTGGAGCTTGTCACTCACAAAATGTCCGTTGATTCTTTTCCTTGAGGAGACCGGAAAAGGCAAAATTTCCTTTGACAAATGCACAGTCACAACTTCCAATATATCTTCATACCAGGCCATTGTACGTTGTCTTAGACAGTTTGTACATTCAGAGAGTGGAAAACATTTCTATTAAGGAAATGGAAGGTAACTTCTATAGAAGCTTGTAAACCAGAGAGGCCACAATCATAGAGAATCATAGAATCCCTATAGTGCAGAAGGAGGCCATTCGGCCCATCGCGTTTTCACCGATCACAATCCTACCTCGGCCCTATTCCCATAACCCCACATATTTACCCTGCGAATCCCCTGATAATAGGATCAATTAAGCATGGCCAATCAACCTAACCCGCACATCTTTGGACTGTGGGAGCAAACTGGAGCACCCAGAGGAAACCCATGCAGACACAGGGAGAATGTGCAAACTCCACACAGACAGTGACCCGAGGCCAGAATTGAACCCGGTTCCCTGGAGCTGTGAGGCAGCAGTGCTAACTACTGTGCCATCGTGCCGCCCAAATCTTCCGTCCTTGATCATAGCTGGGACTTTCCAGTGCCACTGAAAGTAAATGGAGTTTTGGCTCGAATGCCAAAATTTCCGTTTTTGCTTGCAATGGGTCCCGATATGGACGAGACTGGACATTCCCACTCAACGAATGCCATCTCTTTCACCCTGAACTTTGAGAAAGGAAGTAATCTCTCAAAAATCGATGGCCCTTGTATCTCTCAACTGATTTACTGTGATGACAAAAAGCTAATGAATTCCCCATGTCATCTGTAAAGTGTATTAGTCGTGCCTGGATTACACATGTTTGATTTTACAGACATCCCTTGTCAGTGGCAAGAATGACCCTGTGCCATAAAGGTTGTCATGTTCATAATCACAAGCAGAAGTGTAGGCAGGTGACTGTGGCATTAGCCTCTCATGTAATAGGTGACAGAATTCCTTGTTGCCTTCTTGGTGAAACACAATTTTTAAGAAGGATATCTCCTCTAAATTTCCCATAGTATTTGTCTTGCCTTGCCTCCTCTTAAGTGCTTCTTCATTATCCTTTCCTCCATCCTCCTCTGTTTTTCCATCCCCTCCACTTTAATTTTGTTTGCCTACAGGAACTGTGATACATAGGGGGAAAAGTGATCTATTTTCATCTGAAAAAACTGTAAAAATGTCCTCTGCACCATTTTGTGACCCAGAACAGAAAGATGCCTTGATTTGTGCACAAGGAAAATTTTTGGAGCCACAAAATTCCAGTATAATTGATGACTGGCAGTAGAGTGGAACCCAAAACTGGTGTCGATTCACAAATGACAAGATTGTGTGGGCAAATGCTACTGTCCCAGAAATTCAGACATTTACACTGAATCTTGGCTGCTTTAAGCGAAGCTTGCAGGAAGAGAGGTCAAAATTACCAACATGACGTATCAGATCAAGAGGTGATTGAGTTCACCGTCTTTAAAAGTCCACAAACATTGCCTGAAACATCAGTTTTGACAGAAGTAATTGGAAAATTCAAATCTCAACCATGTAATTACAAAGGAATTCTGCAATGTCCCCTCCGGGTCAACCACTGTCCTGGTTCAGAAATATATTGCAATTCCTTCATCATTGCTGGGCCAAAATCTGAGAACTCCCTACCGTGGGTGTACCTACGTCATATGGACTGCAGGAATTCTAGAAGATAGCTCACCACCAACATCTCAAGGGCAATTAGGGATGGGCAATAAATGTTGGCCTTGCCGGCAACACCCACATCTGACAAACATTCTTTCCAAATAAACTTATATTTTGGCAGGTTGAGACAGAGAAATCTTTTCGAATCCTTCTATCATGAAGCCCTCATAATTGGATTCATTATGAGTCGTCTTAAATATATCCTAAAATGAAGGCACAATGAGAATAGAAATAAAAGGAATTGAGAGAGGCATATAGCATAATTGTCATTCCAAAACTCTGCTGCCCGTATCTTAACTCAGAATAAGTTTCATACAATTATCACCCCTGCTTTAGTGACCCACATTATTGACTCTTGATCTTCATTTCAAAATTCCCGAACTTGTTTTCAATCTACTCCATGGTTTGATTTTGATTTGATTTTTTGATTTGATTTATTATTGTCAAATGTATTGGGATACAGTGAAAAGTATTGTTTCTTGCGCTATACAGACAAAGCATACCGATCATAGAATACATAAGGGAGAAGGAAAGGAGAGGGTGCAGTCATAGCTAGGGTGCAGAGAAAGATCAGCTTAATATAAGGTAGGTCCATTCAAAAGTCTGATGGCAGCAGGGAAGAAGCTGTTTTTGAATCGGTTGGTCTGTGACCACAGACTTTTATATCTTTTTCCCAATGGAAGAAGGTGGAAGAGAATATGTCCGGGGTGCATGGGGTCCTTGATTATGCTGGCTGCTTTTCCGAGGCAGCGGGAGGTGTAGACACAGTCAATGGCCCATTGCTCTGCCTCTTTCCATTTCTGTAATCTCCTCCAATCCCACAACTTGCCGAGATATCTGCTGGACTTTCCTGAGAATCTAACACTAACAGACCGATTGGGGAAAAGAGCACCTCAGCTGTCAATCAAGCACTGAGACAGTCTCAGATCATAATGTCAACTCTGGATAGAACAACAGCTGACGACATTCACACCAGGCCAAAGACACCAATGGTTGCAGCAAGACACCTGCACCAGAATTCTGCCGTCCCACCAGCCATGGGGATCGGAGTGGGCGAGGAGCGGAAAATGGGAAGCTCCATTGACCTCGGGCGGGATTTTCCAGTCTCGGGTCGAACGAGGCTGTAAAGTCCCACCCATGAAGTGAAGTGAAGAAGAAGTGGAGAGATTCTTTCCACTTAGAAAGGAAACCAGAACTAGAGGGCACAGCCTCAAAATAAAGTTTAGGACAGAGTTGAGGAGGAACTTATTCTCTCAGAGGGTGGTGAATCTCTGGAATTCTCTGCCCGCTGAAGTGGTGGAGGCTACCACGTTGAATATGTTTAAATCACGGATAGATGGATTCCTGATCAGTAGGGGAATTAAGGGTTATGGGGAGCAGGCGGGTAAGTGGAACTGATTCACTTCAGATCAGCTATGATCTTATTGAATGGTGGGGCAGGCGTGAGGGGCTAGATGGCCTACTCCTGCTCCTATTTCTTATGTTCTTATGATATTTGCCAACAACGATTCAGAGAACAACCTCCAAAATTACTGACTTATTGATGTTGTTAATTGATTGTTGGTGTTATACTGTTTAATGTGTTGGGAAACATTTGATTTAAAGGGAGGAGGAAGGGTTGTGTATTTCCAGTATTTTTAGTGATTCCTTTCCAGCAAGAACAGGGGCACTGTAAGAGAACGCGTGTTGACCTCATCGCCCGTTTTCACAGTATAATTTTGCTGCCTCTGTTAACCTCTCTTGAATAAAGCTTGGAATTTTTGTTGGATCTCTGTGGCCTCCTAAAGTCAATCCTGCGAACACCGCACCATCCATAGTTGAGATGTTGCGGACTGTACTTACACTGCCTGCATGCCCCTAACTACACAAACCAGCTGACCCGGCAATTCATGCTGGGGTCTGTGACACGACTGAAGGCAAGCTCGGATCTGAGGTATTGGTACATTGGCATTGTGAGGGATGATTGGAACTGCAGACCTCATCAAAAAAACATGACAGCTCAGAAACATTCAGAATTCCGCACTTCCACCAAACCTTCACCTGTTGTGTGCCCAGAAACAGGAGAAACCTTTGTAAATTAATGTTTGTCCTTGGCTAACATTTCCAAATAGCTCCTTACTAATTTAGTTCGCTCAGTAATTAAGTGTAATCTGTCAGTAAACGGTTGTTTTTCTCCCCCCCCCAAGTAAAACATAAAACCAGACTTAGCTCATTCATTCGCACAAACCCTGTGGTTTGCAGGTCTGCCAAGTCTCAATCACTCAGAGTGATAATTACTTTGCTTTTGAATGTCTCACTTATTTTGATGCTTACCCATCTGAACACAACAAGCTAGAAATTGGATCGAGTGCAAATGGGAGTGCGATCCGGGTGCAGTGCGTGCTGCCGTCGGCGAAGGATGCTGGTTTAGGTCCGGGGAAAACTGGTTTACATAGAAACATAGAAGATAGGAGCAGGGGGAGGCCATTTGGCCCTTTGAGCCTGCTACACCGTTCATTACGATCATGGCTGATCATCCAACTCAATAGCCTAATCCTGCTTTTTTTCCCCACAACCTTTGGTTTACAGGCCTCATGAGGATAGCACTCTGACTCAAAACGTTGGCTCTATTCTCTCTCCACAGATGATGCCAGACCTGCTGAGATTTTCCAGCATTTTCTGTTTTTGTTTCAGATTCCAGCATCTCCAGTATTTTGCTTTTATGATACTATAGCAAGTCTGTTTCGAAGGAAGCTAAGAGCAAGGTTGCACCAGTAAATACCCCTTCTCAAAAATAATAAATAATGCGGAAAGCAGGTGAAACTTTTTCCAGAAATTAACCAGTAACTTCAAATGACAAACCAGTAACAACTCTATACCATCATTCGTCGATCACTGTCTCTGGTGGTATTAATATGCTGGACCAGATCTTGCCGCAATGGAGCATCTCAGGACATCTGCTGTTAGTTCAGCTTTCTCCTGCACCCTGAAGCTTGAAAGTTCTTTGCACAGTAGCTCCCAGTAAATATGAGTGCAGCAAGGCCAACGTGGCATCTGGAACCTTCACAAATAGCGGGACAACCAGCATGCCTTCTTAACCAATGGTCTTTATGGACTCGTAAAGGAACAGAGGAATGAGGGGGAGGAAGGGTGACTTCGAGTCAAACCGAGCGCAAAGCAAAAAAGAGAGGGAAAGAAAAATTGGATTAATTTAATACTAAATCTCAAAAAACAATTGACTACCTGAAAGAATGAGACTCCATAATTTCAATTTTTCGCTTTCTGGGTCAGAAAGGTTAATTGGCGTTGCATTGGCAATGATCACATAATTAAAAGACTCCATGGCACGGTGGCACGGTGGTTAGCACCGCTGCCTCACAGTGCCAGGGACCCGGGCTCAATTCCCAGCTTGGGTCACTGTCTGTGTGGAGTCTGCACGTTCTCCCCATGTCTGCATGGGTTTCCTCCGGGTGGTCTGGTTTCCTCCCACAGTCCTAAAGACGTGCTGGTTAGGTGCATTGGCCATGCTAAATTCTCCCTCAGTGTACCCGAACAGGGGCCGGAGTGTGGCGACGAGGGGATTTTCATAGTAACTTCAATGCAGTGTTAATGTTAGCCTACTTGTGACACTGATAAATAAACTTTAAAAACTTTTAATTCCTGGACTTCACTTGCTGTGGTGATTGTAATAAGCAAATCCAAAGAGTTCTTAAAAATAACTGCGAGGTTAAGAATGAAGCAAATGTGAAGTTAACCAGCAGTGTCACTACTCTTGGTGATCATCTAAATACCCACTACTTGCTGGCTGTCCAATTTGCCCATTGATAAAGATGTGCATTGCTGGCACGCCATTATTTTTCTCGCAAGATCCAGCCAATATTTTTAATAGCATCATCAGAACAAAAACTTGCTGATGAATTTCAATTGTTGACGAAAAAATCCGCTGAGGGTAACAATTCTGCCAAGAAAATCTTTGGCGTGTATTGGGCGGCACGGTGGCACAGTGGTTAGCACTGCTGCCTCACAGCTCCAGTTCAAATCCTGACTTGGGTCTGGGTGGAGTTTGCACATTCTCCCCGTGTCTGTGTGGGTTTCCTGCGGGTGCTCTGGTTTCCTCCCACCGTCTAATGATGTACGGGTTAGGTTGATTGGACATGCTAAATTAACACTTAGTGTCCCGGGATGTGATAGGTTAGAGGGATTAGCAGGGTAACTAAGCAGGGATAGGGCCTGGCTGGGTGGGATTGTGATTGGTGCAGACTTGGTGAGCCAAATGGCCTTCTCCTGCTCTCTGTAGGGTTTCTATTCCCTTCCTGAATGAAGCTTTCCAATTATAATTTAAAACCGTTTTTCAGCAGTTGTTTTCCAACAAGAGGGATATTATTAAAAAATATTGCATAAGCTTTGGCGAAGCGCGGAAGGAGGAGTCCACATATTTATCCCATCAAGTCTGATGAATTGTTGTTTAGGAATCAGTTCAGTGGATGTTTATGTGGCTGAACCTAACTCATCTTAAACTGACATGCCATACGTGTTTCAAATTCTTCTGCACATTCATCAGATAACATTTCTTCTGCAGTCTATGATTACGCGACTCATCGTGACGTTTTACCGACGCAGTTGCAAACCTGCCAAGTAACAATCCCTCATGCGAGAATGTAGGAGTAGCAAGTTTCTCACCCATCACCTACAGCAACTAATAAAATTGTCTGGAATAGAGCTGACTATTTTGTTTTAACCTTTAGTCCACTTGAACACTCTTCAACTTTGTAAATTTAGACTGGGCGCTTTGCGCTCTTGTCTGACGATCACTTCTGTTTGTTATTCATAAGAATTAACCCTCTCTCACCAACTGATCTCCCTGATAGGCTCCCCCAGGCTCCCTGCGAGGTCAGTGTATTGTAACATTGTCACCCGATTCAAAATGTCTAATTAGAATGAAGAATACAGATCCTCGCGACAGTATAAGATTAACAGAATAAAAATTACTGAAGGCAAGAATGCATTTGTATGTTTTAAACCCAAGGTGACTATTAGAACCCTGCCACAGACATTCTAGCTTATAACTAGATGATCGGTTGATCTGACTGGTTGAAGGTGAATGACTTTAAACTAGTTTGTTTGGAAAGCCTTCTGCAAAGTCAGGCATCTGTGACTTATTGAGCCAAATTCTGCTGTGAAGTAATGGTGTTAGCTGCTTTGTTAAGCCTACATTTTCTCATAAACAGCACAGTGGCACGATGAACGGCACGGCGGCACAATGGATGGCATGGTGGCACAGTGGTTAGCACTGCTGCCTTACAGCGCCAGGAACTCGGGTTCCATTCCCGACTTGGGTCTGTGTGGAGTCTGCACCTTCTCCCCATGTCTGCATGGGTTTCCTTCGGGTGCTCCAGTTTCCTCCCACAGTCTGAAAGATGTGCTGGTTAGGTGCATTGGCCATGCTAAATTCTTCCTTCCAAACAGGCGTCGGAGTGTGGTGACTAAGGGATTTTCACAGTAACTTCATTGCAGTGTTAATATAAGCCTACTTGTGACACTAATAAATAAATTTTAAAACTTTAGACTTTCTATTGGGTTTTGTACTGGAACTTGCAGTGATTAGAAGTCCACTTTGCTAAGGGATCCTCTACTGGGACCTAGGTAAACAGAGCAGGCAATGATGTATCTTAACCAATTAGATTGAACAATCGTCACTGCGGTATGCAAGGCAAAAAGTTAGGCTTGTTAGAAAGCCTTTTTTGGGCACTGCAAATGCCTCTGTAGCTAGCCAAAATGACGTCCACAACATGCACACACTTGAGGGGTGAATCATAATGGATGGCATATTGGTGAGGTTGGTAACACACACTGTGAACATCCATGGGAAGCATGCATAGCAGATAGATCATGTTGTCAATCATTTTGATGTCAGCATTGCCACTTTGGAGTTCACAGTCCAGTTAATGCCCTATCGTAACCGTGCACAGCTGAGTATGTGATTAGGAGCAGGAAGCACACTCCCACGAGTGCTATTTAAGGAGATTGTCAATTACTTACGATTTAATTCCTGGTGGATTTCCTCTGACTGCTGTTGTGATGTTACAAATGTTTGCTGCTTTCTATAGTTGTTTCAAGTTAAAAAATAATCTATGGGGAGTGGTGTGGCAGGTGCTGGAGGACACCTTGCTGACTTCCAGGCTTCTGCACAAACTAGCTGCTCCCAGAAATGTGTGCAGAAGGTAACATTCCCCTTAAATAGTGCACAACCTGGAGAAGGAATCTCAGCATGATGTCATATCAATCCTACAATGGACTACATACAGCACGCATCTCAAAATCCTGGAGATAATATCACCAGTGTGTTGCAGCTTTATAGAACCTTAGTTAGGCCGCACTTGGGATATAGTGTTCAATTCTGGTCGCCACACTACCAGAAGGATGTGGAGGTTTTGGAGAGTGTACAGAAACGATTTACCGGGATGTTGCCTGGTATGGAGGGCATTAGCTATGAGGAGAGGTTGGAGAAACTTGGTTTGTTCTCACTGGAACGACGGAGGTTGAGGGGCGACCTGATAGAAGTCTATAAGATTATGAGAGGCATGGGCAGAGTGGATAGTCAGAAGCTTTTTCCCAGGATGGAAGAGTCAATTACTAGGGGGCATAGGTTTAAGGTGCGAGGGGCAAGGTTTAAAGGAGATTGTACGAGGCAAGTTTTTTTACACAGAGGGTGGTGGGTGCCTAGAACTCGCTGCCGGGGGAGGTAGAGAAAGGGGATACTATAGTGACTTTTAAGTGGTGTCTTGACAAATACATGAATAGGATGGGAATACGGGGATATGGTCCCCGGAAAGATAGGGGGTTTTAGTTCAGTTGGGCAGTATGGTCGGTGCAGGCTTGGAGGGCCGAAGTGCTGCAATGTTCCTGTGCTGTAATTTTCTTTGTTCTTTGTTCTTTGTTCAGTGCTACCTCCTCCAGATCCAGCAAATCTACTGGCAGGATAGGTGCACCAGTGTTGGTGTTCTTGCTCAGGTCAACATACCCAGCATCGAAGAATCAGCCACGGTTGATCTCCTCTTTATATCCGCTTCACAGCACACTTTCCTACCAATCTTTGCGTCACCTGCAAGTTTAGCAATCATAACTTCGCTCCCCTCCACTAAGTCATTGATATAAACTGAGATACGTTGGGACCCCGGCACAGACCCATGCGGGACTCCAGTCGTTATGTTCTGCCAGTAAAAAAAAAGACTAATTTATGCATACTCTCTGTTTTCTGCCAGCCAGCCAATCTTCTATCCATGCTAATATATTACCCGCTACACCATGAGATTTTTATTTTCTGCAATAATCTTTGATGTAGCACCTGAACAAATACTTTCTGGATATCCAAGTCCAGTACATCTACAGTCTCCCTTTTATCCACAGTGCATGTTACGCCATCCAAAGAACTCCAGTAAATTGATTAAACATGATTTGTCTTTCACAAGACCATGCCAACTCTTCCAAATTGAGTTTTTCAAAGTGCCCAGCTATAACCTCCTTAATGATCAATTCTAGCAACTTCCCCATAACACACTTCAAGCTAATGTTCTATAGTTTTCTGTTTACTGCCTCTCTCCCTTCTTGAATAGAGGGGTCACATTTGCTACTTTCCAGTCTGATGGAACCTTTCCAGAATTTAGTGAGTTCTGGAAAATTAACACTAATACATCCACTACCTTATTAGCCACCTCTTTTAAGACCTTAGGATGAAGTCCATCAGGACCTGGAGGCTTAAATAAAGGCAAAATACTGCAGATGCTTGAATCTGAAACAAAAACAGAAAATGCTGGAGAAACTCAGTTGGCTGGAGAAAGAATAGAGCCAACGTTTTGAGTCAGGATGACCCTTCGTCACAGTGGATCGTGAGCTCTGGTGAACTGGCACTGTGCCATCCTGCCCTCAGCTCTGGCTGTAGGGCACATGTGCCATCTGCCTTACAGACAGATGCTGCCTTTATGTTATCCAATAAATTAGGTGCAGTGTCAGTATCTGAGCTGGTGACTAAGGGCCCGATTTTACCATCACATTGTGCCCGTTTTCGGGCGTGAAAACCTGGTAAAGTCGGGCATGAGACAAGTAGCGCTATCCAAGCCCACCTCCACGCCAGTTCCTCCTTTACCAAGGCCCAAATATGGCTGCGATTGGGACCACGCCCGAAATGGGCACGACGGCCATATAAATGCATTTGCATGCATTTAAATTGACTTAATGGGCTGCATGCCCAACCTTACCAGCAGTTCCCCCTTTACCACTGCATTCGCCCATCCAGAATCGGCACAAAACAGACATGCTCTACAAAAGTCCAATTCGGGCGCTGCAGTTAGTGAGGAGGTAAGTGCCAAGTGTCCGATGGCTCTCTGCTTGAGATCGGTGTTGGGGGGGAAGATGGGGTCTGCTGCCACTCTGCCTGAGATTTGTGTGGGGGAAGGGGGGGCCTGCAGCCACTCTGCCTGAAACTGGTGGGGAGGAAGGGGGGGTCCGTTGCCACCCTGCCTGAGATTGGTGGGGGGAGGGGGGGGGAAGGGGGGATCCACTGCCACTCTGCCTGAGATTGGTGGGGGGAGCGGGGGGAGAAGGGGGGGAGGAGCCCACGATCGGTCTGGGTGGCAGAGGGGGTGGGGGATAAGGGGGTCAGTAATGATGAGGGGGGAGGGGGGCAATGTCTGTAGGGGCCAGGGGGAGGCATTATCTGGCCTGGGAGTGATGTGGCAGGGGAGCCGCATTCTATCATTGTTTTTTCTGCGCATGCGGAGTTGGAGGCTCCGATCGGAGCTGCAGGGTTTCGGGCGCGTTAAGCCCCGCCCACAGGCTTCTGCAGCGCGATTCGGAATCGCTGATATTTTTTCAGGCGGAGTGCCTCTGCTTGCTGCTCCTTCACTGCCTGACCAGGGTTGAACATCTTGTAATCTGAAAGGAGAAAGAAACATAGGCAGTGCGAGGAAGGGAGGAAAAAGGTGCATTCTTAAACCATCGACTGATGGTAAATCAGACAATTGTGTGAGATAAGAGGGAGGTGAAAAGAATGACTAGGAATGGGGATACTATCATCTCTGATGGTTTCAGCCCCAGGGCTGGCCACAGCTTCAGCAATTGCCACCCCAATAACCGTCAGCATGTGCCCTCCATAGGGGCATGAGGCATCCATATAAGTTCGCTGTCCCCCTCCAGTTAACTCCTGCTGCCTTGGGCTGTGCACCACTGTGGCACCACTGGTCTTGCAACAGAGAGGCAAGCGTGCCACTCAATATGATGCCATCTGTTTGGATGATGTGGCTGTCATGGTTGAATAACAGGGAATGCATGCAAATTGCGGGATGTGGGTGTGTCGCTTACAGCAGTGCTAATTGTGCGAGGGAGCATTGAATGTCAGGTATGAGTCCTGATTGATGGAGATTGTTGGTAGGTGTTTCATGGGGGGATGGTGGATTGAGCAGTGTCTGAGGATGGAAGTGCAGCTGGTAGGGTATGACATTTGAAGATATAGGGTGGGATTTTCCAGCCGCGCCCGCCCAAGGCCAGAAAATCCCGCCTGAGGTCAACGGAGTCCCACCCGTAACGATTCCCATGGCGGGGTGGGATGGGAAAATTCCAGACCCAGTCTTTGACATCAATCACTTCATAGAATCCCTACAGTGCAGAAGGATGCCATTCGGCCCATTGAGTCTGCATAGACTCTCTCTGCCGGAGTACCTTACCCAGGCTCTTTCCCCCACCCTATCCCTGTAACCCCATGCATTTACCATGGCTAATCCCCTAACCTACATATCTCGGGACAGTCAGGGGCAATTTACCACAGCCAGTCCCCTGCACATCTTTGGACTGTGGGAGGCAACCGGAGCACCCCGAGGAAACCCACGCAGACACGGGGATAACGTACGAATTCCACCCAAGGCTGGAATTGAACGCAGGTCTCTGACGCTGTGAGGCAGCAGTGAAGCACTTGTGTGAGATCGTTAAACTTCTTGCGGCAATGCATCGAGGTCCTCCCTGTGAATTGTATGTCAATTACATTTAATTGTATGAAAGTGGTGGGCATTAACTGTGGATTCATTTATGTTCCTGTCAATAGGAAGAGAGTGATGGTTGTATTAGGAGGCGTATGCTTGTAATGTGTTTCTCTGTAAATAAAGCTTTGTTTCCCCTTTCAGAATTCTCGCTTCGTGTTTAATTTATCAGTGGAGCCAATTTTGATGAAATAATGGTTGAAAACTTCTTAATGCCCACTTTCAGTTGTTCTCCATAATTATCCATGATGACATGGCACAACATCAACATAATAAGCATGCGGGCAGCATGAGGGTGGCACAATGGTGAGCATTGGTGCCTCACAGTGCCAGGGACCCAGGTTCAATTCCAGCCTTGGGTCACAGTCTGTGTGGAGTTTGCACGTTCTCCCCGTGTCTGCGTGGGTTTCCTCCGGGTGCTCCGCTTTCCTCCCACAGTCCAAGGATGGGCAGGTTACGTTGATTGGCCATGCCAAATTGCCCCTTTACTGTCGGGGGGGCTGGATTAAATATGTGGGGTTACAGGGATAGGGTGGCATTGTTGTCGGTGCAGGCTCAATGGTCCGAATGGCTTCCGTCTGCACTGTAGGGATTCTATGAACATCATTTACTGGAATACCCTACAATGGAGCTTCTGCTTTTTGCATGGTGCTCTTTTGGGGCAGCCGAAGTGCAAATTTGCACAGTGGCACAGTGGTTAGCACTGCTGCCTCACAGCACCAGGGACCCGGGTTCAATTCCTGGCTTGGGCCACTGTCTGTGTGGAGTTTGTATATTCTCCCCTTGTCTGCGTGGGTTTCCTCTTGGTGCTCCAGTTTCCTCCCACAATCTGAAAGATGTGCTGGTTAGGTGCATTGACCCGAACAGGTGTCGGAGTGTGACAACAAGAGGAATTTCACAGTAAATTCATTGCAGTGTTAATGTAAGCCTTACTTGTGACTAATAAATAAACTTTACTTTAAAATGAAGAAAAGTTATCCAACCTGCAGATGTGAATAAGTGATTTGATTTATTATTGTCACATATATTAGTAGGCAGTGAAAAGTGTTGTTAGTGATAAAAGTAAGTGATAAATGACCCTGGAACTTGAACCTATGGCCAGATTGGGATCGGAAAACCTAACCACTTGGTCTGTCGCTCAGTGCTAAATTCAATTAAACTTCAATGTCAAAATGTGGATGAAAGTGCTCAAGCTGCCTCATTGCATCGTGGAAATCGTACCATGACTCAGGGGACCACACATGCTGCTCTGTATATTTACAATAAAACTGAGTGCTTGCTGTCTGTGCTTGCTGGAGATGGATTTATTTGAGGAGTCGTGGATACTTCATTCAATAATATATCACACCTTCTGATCAGTCTGCCTGCCTGAACCTTTGAAAAGGCAATGGTGTGCTCGATATCACGCATATTCAGGAATAAAACAAAACCCCTCACATGACTTCTCACAGTTCTATTACTTTACCAAAGCTGTATACTTAGTTGGGAGCGCTCAGGTTACAGAGTTAACGCTTACAATTCCCGCCAGTGTCGCTGATGTGTGAAGCATAACTGGAGTTGTGGTGAGCAATTGGAAAACTAAGATTGAATGGGATGTTTTCTCCATGGTACGAGGATAACATGGTGCACACAATTGCTAACACGGTGCACGGTGGCACAGTGGTTAGCACTGCTGCCTCACAGCGCTAGAGACCGGGGTTCAATTCCCGGCTTGGGTGGCTGTCTGCTTGGAGTCTGCACGTTCTCCCCGTGTCTGCATGGGTTGCCATTGTCTTCTGAAGGATGACTGACCAGGAAGCTCTTTCACTCTTAACGCCTGCCATCAGATGTACTAGAAGGACTTACAGGCTGTTTGGCCACCTTATGCATGCACCTTGCATGGCCATTAAGCCTGTGAAGTGGGACTTGAACCCACAGTGGCTCAGGGATGGATTGGACATGATTGAGAGCCCTGTCAACCACAGTGGGTGGAAACCCACGATTGAGGAAGAGGCCATTCAGCCAAAGTACACCAGGAGGACTGGAAACTGTGTAAAACCCTTGGGCTGTATGCTTGATATTGAATGCATATTGGGGCGGCACAGTGGCACAGTGGTTAGCACTGCTGCCTCACAGCGCCAGGGACCAGGTTCAATTCCTGGCTTGGGTCGCTGTCTGTGTGGAGTCTGTACGTTCTCCCTCTGTCTGTGTGGGTTTCCTCCGGGTGCTCCGGTTTCCTCCCACAGTCTGAAAGACGTGCTGGTTAGGTGCATTGGCCATGCTAAATTCTCCCTCAGTGTACCCGAACAGCTGCGGAGTGTGGCGACTAGGGGATTTTCACAGTAACTTCATTGCAGTGTGAATATGAGCCTACTTGTGACTAATAAATAAACTTTAAATATCAAGAAAATCACATTTGTAATGAGGCAACTCAGTGTGGAACATGCTATATGAAGAAAAGTTGAATTCCATCACACTTTCTGTAATATTCACTTTGAAATATTTTGGAATGTACTCTTACAAATTTTATAAATGAAGTATTATATTTTTTTAAAGTTTATTTATTGGTGTCGCAAGTAGGCTTACAATAAAACTGCAATGAAGTTACTGTGAAAATCCCCAAGTCGCCACACTGCAGCGGCTGTTCAGGTACACTGAGGGAGAATTTAGCATGGCCAGTGCACCTAACCAGCACGTCTTTCAGAGTGTGGGAGGGAACCGGAGCACTTGGAGGAAACCCACGCAGACATGGGGAGAACGTGCAGACTCCACACAGAAAGTGATCAAAGCTGGGAATTGAGCCTGGGTCCCTGGCGCTGTGAGGCAGCAATGCTAAGCACTGTGCCATTGTGCTGCCCTTGGAAACAAATGAGCATTTCTACATGTGAATGATGCCATCGGTGAGTCATTAGCATTGTTTTCTTTTAATATGTTATGGTATATTTTATCTCAGTTTCTGCATTTTAAATAAAATGCAAGCTATCAGCGAAATTAACAGATTTTAGTAAAAATGGTCATGATTCTCCCAAAAGTGCTGAATTGGTGGGAGAACTGTTCTAAATCCTGACTGTTCCGTCAGTTCAGCTTCTCACCTGAATCTCCGCACTCTGTGCAATGCAGAGGTCCCAGTCGGGAATCTCATGAAAAACTCAGGGGGTGCGGGGCCTATTCGCACTGGAGTTTGACAGTTCTGGAACTCTGCGCATGCACAGTGGCCCCAAACTGTTAACCTCCTGTTTGCTGGCCAGCCCGATCGCTGACCCCACAGTGCTGCCCCTCCAGCCCCCCCATCATAGCCCGATAGTGGCCCCCACAATAATTTCCGGGGCAGCCCTGATCACCCCCCCGCCCCCCCCACCACAGTCCGAGAGCGCCCCGATGCCCAGGCCCCACACCCCAGAAGTGGTGATCCCCCCACCCCCTCTCTCACTCCAGCAGACCTCCCTCCCCACTGAGCCCCCCCAGGGTCAGACCCCCCCACAGGCAGGGCCCCCCCCCTCCGGCAGAGCACCACCTCCAGCCCGCCCCAATCGTTGCCCTCTTTCCATCTCAGACCGATCCTGTCTGCAGAGTGGCAGCAGGACCCCCCACCCCCACCGATCACCCCTAGGCCCTGGCCACAATAGGCCCCACCCCCTTGGCACTGCCCGATGCCCGGTGGACAGTGCCAAGGTGCCCCCTGGGATTAGCACTTTGTACCTTGGGCAGTGCCAGGGGCACAGGCTGGCACTGCCAGGGTGCCCATGCCCAGGAGGCAGCACCCCCGCCGCCCCAACCTCTTGGGAGCCCCGATTTCGCCCCCTTCATTCCGGCGGGGCCTCCTGCTAGTTTCCCGAACTTGGGGAGCTAGTCTGAACCCCGGCAGAATGAAGTACTCCTGGTGGGGTGGGAGATTCAATTAGGACCTGAAAGGTCCCGATAATTAACTAATATACATATTTAAAACAGATTAAAAACAGATTTAAATTACTTACCTGCCTTCCCGCCGGTTTCCAGCGTGGTCTGACCGGCGACTGTTTGCCGGCTCTGGGAGATGTGCATGCGTTCCCGGCGCATGGGCAAATCCCTGTTCAAGGCCGCAGACCCGCGTCTCCAAACGCGTCCCGACAGAAAAGTTGCGGGTCACAATGGGAGAATCGCGGCCTATGTTTCAGAACCCAAACATGCACTTCCTCATTCCGCACACCACCGTGTCAATATCAATTACATTGGTAAGGTTTGTTCATGTCAAATACATTGTTAAGGGAAACAGGTGATTGGTATTCGAACACATGTAAATGGGCGATAACTGGGACACTGGGTGGAGCTGAGGGGTGATTTAAGAGTTGGAGCTGGGGAGTGTTGACACTGAACAAGATCAATAAACCCACTCGGCAGGGAGAGATGCCTCTGAGTTTTGACTTTAGCTGGTGTGAAACTGTTAGCTGCCTTGATAACAACTTCTCCTTTGACTGCACCACCAGGTGAATGTTGTGGACCCATGGAACCATGGAATCCCTACAATGCAGAAGGAAGAAGGAGACCATTCGGCCCATCGAGCCTGCACCGACTCTACAAAGTAGCATCTTACCCGGGCCTGATGGTGGGGACGCAGAAGCGGAGGTGTTTGGGGGGTGAGGGGGTGGAGAGCCCCAATATTTGTGTGGGATGTTCCCCCATGTTCGTGGGGTCAGGGGCATTTATTTTCTGTACAGCCTGCCTCACCGGCTCTATCAGGTCTCGCTACAGTGATGCTGTAAACTAAGCCTATTGGATTTTTTTTTCGGAGCTCAAAATCTGGACTAAAAACTCAGCTGTGCATCTGAATAGCGACACGACAGGTTTCAGCCAGAGCTTGATGGTAAAATTTCACTCAATGAGTTTAGAAAAGTGTCAGCTGTATGTAGCCATGTTTTCATAGAATAGAATCATAGAATCCCTACAGTGCAGAAGGAGGCCATTTGGCCCATCGAGTCTGCACTGAAAACATTCCCACCCAGGATCTATGCTCCTAGCTCCATATATTTGCCCCGCTAATCCCCTTGACTCTCAGGGTCAATTTAGCATGGCCAATCAAACTAACCCGCACATCTTTGGACTGTGGGAGGAAACCGGAGCACCCGGAGGAAACCCACGCAGACACCAGGAGAACGTGCAAACTCCACACAGTCACCTGAGGCCAGAATAGAACCCGGGTTCCTGGCACTGTGACTGCATTTTACATCCGGTCTCCTATATATTCGACAAAAATGAATTTTGGAATTTATATGGCACAGTACAAAAGAAATGGAGACCACCTATGAATGTGGATTAGCTCATTCTTCTGAAGTTGGCTACTTTCCATTCAGTTCCTTTGATTTATATGTGTCACTTGATGCTATCTGCTGATGCTATTGCTGAGGTGAAAGAGATTACACATCCTATTCAAACTCAAAAGCCCTGTTTACACTACAGCTGCAAATTTGCATTTGAATTCATAAGCACAGAGTTTGTTGACTCTGTTCTGAATTTGTGGAGTCAGGACTCTCAACTCAAGAACCAGAATTTATTGTTGATTCTGCAGGAAACTAATGTGAATAGGTCCATAGGTTTTTGTAAAAATTGGATTAAAACCAAATGATCTCTGCAATAAAAACACTGCCAAACCTGGAAACCTTAAATAAAAACAGTTAAAGTTTATTTATCAGTCACATGTAGGCTTACATTAACACTGCAATGAAGTTACTGTGAAATTCCCCTAGTCGTCACAGTCTGGCACCTGTTCAGGTCAATGCACCTAACCAGCACGTCTTTCAGAATGTGGGAGGAAACCAGAGCACCTGGAGGAAACCTACGCAGACATGGAGAGAACATGCAAACTCCACAAAGTGACCCAAGCCGGGAATCGACCCCGGGTCCCTGGCACTGTGAAGAAGCAATGCGAACCACTGTGCTGCCATGCGTGCAGGAAAACTCAGCAGTTCTGACAGCATCTGTGGAGAGAAAAACAGTCATATTGGACTTGAAACGTTAACTCTGTTTCTCTCCCCACAGATACTGTCAGACCTCATGCGTTTTTCCAGGTCTTTCTATCTTTAGTACATAACAACTGGAGCCTTGTAATACTTGAGATTGTTTGAAGGCAAAAATACTGAGGATGCTGGAATCTGAAACGAAAACAGAAAATGCTGGAGAAACTCAGCAGGTCTGATAGCATCTGTGGAGAGAGAATAGAGTCAACATTTCAAGTCTGGATAACCCTTCATCAGAGCTCAAATTAGATTGTTTGTTTGTTTGTTGTTTCTCTTCCCCACCTCACGGTGCACAAGGCAGACGTTCCCACAGCAAGGTTTTTCCTGGGAAAGGTTGCTCGCCTTTCACCAGTGGCTTATAATAAGAGAGGGCATCATTTCCCATCAAATATGGCTGACCAGGAGTCTCTTCTGCTCTTAGAGCCTGGCATCAACATGTGTTGGAAGGATCTTTGAAGATTGATATTCAACCTGTTGGCTATGATGTGAATGCAACTTCCTTGGCCATCAAGTCCTGGGATGGGACTCGAACCTGGAGCTTCTGGCTCAGAGACAGCGATGCTACCCACTGCACCACAAGAACTCCCAATACATTGGATAATAATTGAAAATTTCCAATATATTACAGAAGCCTACTCTTGCTCTGACAAAATACTGTGATGAGACCATAACCTGATCAGGTTCTGTCAAGTCCTCATCCTAGCACGGTAGCACAGTGGTTAGCACTGCTGCTTCACAGCTCCAGGGTCCCGGGTTCGATTCCCGGCTCGGGTCACTGTCTGTGTGGAGTTTGCACATTCTCCTCGTGTTTGCGTGGGTTTTCTCCGGGTGCTCCGGTTTCCTCCCACAGTCCAAAGATGTGCGGGTTAGGTTGATTGGCCAGGTTAAAAATTGTCCCTTAGAGTCCTGGGATGCGTGGATTAGCGGGTAAAATATGTGGGGGTAGGGCCTGGGTGGGATTGTGGTCGGTGCAGACTCAATGGGCCGAATGGCCTCCTTCTGCACTGTAGGGTTTCTATGTATTTTCCACCTGGTAGAATTTCCTTCGCTAGTACAAAATTCTGGAATTCCCATCCAACTGCAATGTGGGAGCACCTTCATAAAATGGACAGCAGCAGTTCAAGAAGAAAGCCCTCCATCACCTGCTTGGGGCAGTGAAGGATGGGAAATTAGTGTTGCTTTTCCGAGCAATATTTATACCCGAGGAATGATTTTCTTTTAACGTTGCACTTATGAGCTGTTGAGTGCTAAAGTGGTGAGCTCACTTTAACAGCAAAGATAAAAGAATGTAATGGCTAATAGAGCTTTATTAGATAGGTGTTCTTTGCTTGCAATCCAAGAAGGGAGAGAGAGAAAATCTCCCAAATGAGTCAGATGATGTCACCATGTTATCATGTGACATATTACACCGAGATGCATTGGTTTACAATACATAACATCCCTCCCCCTTTACTCCAATAATACAATAACTAACATTAGACTTTAACTCATTCTGAACAATAATTATTTTACCAAGCATCATTATATACAGTTTTATATATACAATCAGTATGAGAGTCTTTTAGGTGGACGTCATTTCCGCTTAGGCAGGTCCGTCATTCAGGAGTCTTTGCTTTCGTACTCTCGGTAGTCTGTTCACCACTTGGCGCAGGCACACCATCTGATAAAATTGGTTCTTCTTCAGCTTCTACAGACGTTGTTGGTTCAACTGGTGTGGAATCGGAATTCGACTCAATTGTGATCTTAGGATCAGGCATTTCCAAGCCTTGAATGTCAGATGTTGGCCTTTCAGATTCCGACTCTGCAAATTGTCTTTTTAAAGTGAGGATTTGATCTGTGAGCCCCCTCTGAACTCTCTCTTCATTGGTTTGCATTGTATAACAAATAGACCCCGTCTTTGTATTGTGGCAGGTACCCACTTCTCACTTGAAGAGTAGTTTCTCACTAAAACTCTTTCTCCTTGATCAATACTTCTTGGTTTCAATGTCTGTTCATGGAGAGTAACTGGGGCCGCTATTTTCCCAATAAATGACTAAGTGTCATAACAGCAAGAAAACTGGAGTGACTGACCGCCGCAGTCTGGACCGCAATCGTCCCACACTTAGTCATTTTTTAGGCGAGTGATGAGTCGCACCTTGGTTCTGTAAGGAGTGGGGCCTAAACATGCCAGTGACCCCGGCTGCAAAGTGGTCAGGCACCAGTTTGGAAGGGTGCCCCAATCTCACAGTGCACTTCACGGGAGATTGGGATCCTCCTCCCTCATTCTCCAGCCATTCACGCCCCGCCGCCGCTGCCATCGAGGATGGAGAATTTGGTGCTCAGAGAATCCCACTGGCATGAATGGCTGTAGAATCCTGCCCAATATTGTCAGGAGTTATGGGTTATCGCATGGGCTATGTTACTGTAAGAAAGTTGTTTACTCTTTTGGCTGACGGTCCTTTGTCTTTTGATGATTTAATGACATTCTTCAATGACTGTACCAACCTCTCATCCTTAGTGGAAGGATGATAAGGCGCAGTTCTTATATGCTGCATAAGTTTCTAAGATAGTCCAGTAATTCCCTTGATGTGAACTGAGTTCTGTTATTGGTAACTAATTGCTCCACATTGCTAATATAGAACATAGAACATAGAACATTACAGCGCAGTACAGGCCCTTCGGCCCTCGATGTTGTGCCGACCAGTGGTACCAATTGTGGTGAACCATTGTTGGTTCCCACCAGGAGTGCTGAGCCATGGTCTGGCCAGTACTATGAGTCTGTAGATATGTTACTGTTGGGGTTAGGGTTGGGCTGTTCTACCTGTTAATATAGTCCTTATGGTACACCCCAGTCGGCTCCGCCTCCTGGGAGAGGTACAAAGGTCACTGATCTGTCTGGTGACTCTTTAGTCTGGGATCGTATACTGTATATGGTAGCTCTGTTATTGTTGGCAATAAAAGCCTTTATTTCCCGAGTACATCCAGCCTCTCGTGTGTTATATCGCGCATCACCAATCTAAAGCCCCTCTAATCTACACTATTCCAATAACATCCATATGTTTATCCAATAACCACTTGAATGCTCTCAACGTTGACGAGTCCACCACTGCTGCAGGCAGGGCATTCCACGCCCTTACTACTCTCTGAGTAAAGAACCTACCTCTAACATCTTTCCTATATCTCTCACCCCTCAATTTAAAGCTATGTCCCCTCGTGCTAGCCAACACCATCCGAGGAAAAAGGCTCTCGCTATCCACCCTACCTAATCCTCTGATCATCTTGTATGCCTCTATCAATTGATGCGCTATCAATAAGGCGAAAGACTACCGATATGCCAATATAAGTGTAGGCTTTTATTCACAACAGAATCAGGAGCAGATCCCAACAATTAACCGACCTGGACTGAACAAGGGAGAGGAGACAGCCACCTTTATACTAGGTGCTGAGGGGAGGAACCAAACTGGAAGGGGATGTGTCCAGGTATGACAAACACACACAACGGTGTTCCATATAGGACAAAGGCACAACTGAGGTCCACCACATTCACCCCTTCCTTTTAAAAAAAACAACACGGGGGTGAAGCGGAAACAATATCACAAGTCCAGACGAACCGGTGGCTTGATCCGTCGTCGCGATCGTCGTAGTGCAGGTCGCAGAGTCGTCCGAGCAGGGAGCGATGTCGGCCCAGGCTCCGTACAGTGAGCGTCGAGAGAAGGCGCTGGATGGTGTGAAGCGGACCGATCCGTCGTCCCGTCCAGTCGTCGGGTACTGCGTGGCGACGGCTCCGGCGACTCAAGCGAGCTGTACATAGGGGCGAGAGGAATGAGCAGTGGCCCTGGTGGCGTATGGGAAACAGTGGGAACCGGAGCTGGGGGGTGGGGGGCTGCAACAGGCTCTGGGCACACTACATTGGGGACAGGGACTGAGGGAGGAAGAGGCGTAGCAGTCTCCGAATGGACGACACCAGGGACCGTGGGGCGGAAGGACGTGGTGACCTCCGGGGCACCCGCGGGTGCCAAGTCACGGACAGAAACCGTGTCCTCCCGCCCATCAGGGTACGCTACATAAGCATATTGAGGATTAGCATGGAGGGACTGTAGCTGGTCTAGTTGGGCACTGGCACATGATCCACGGGACAGGGCGTCTGGGGGCTCATTGAGCTTCCCGGGCCGGTACATGATGTCATATCTGTAGGTGGAGAGCTCAATCCTCCACCGCAAGATCTTGTCATTCTTAATCTTGCCCTTTTGCCTGGTGTTAAACAGGAAGGCAACTGACCGCTGGTCCGTAATTAAGGTGAATCGTTGGCCCGCGAGATAATGGCGCCAGTGCCGGACGGCTTCCACGATGGCCTGGGCCTCCTTCTCGACCGAGGAGTGTCGAATCTCAGGGCCTTGTAAGGTCCGGGAAAAGAAGGCCACCGGACGGCCCCTCTGGTTAAGGGTGGCAGCTAGGGCAAAGTCAGACGCATCACTTTCCACTTGGAATGGGATGGATTCGTCCACAGCGTGCATCGCGGCCTTCGCGATGTCCGCTTTGATGTCATCGAAGGCCCGACAGGCCTCCTCCGCCAGGGGAAAAGAGGTCGATTTTAGGAGCGGACGGGCTTTATCTGCGTAATGGGGAACCCACTGGGCATAATAGGAGAAGAAGCCCAGGCATCTCCTCAGTGCTTTGAGGGTAGTAGGGAGGGGAAGCTGCATAAGGGGACGCATACGGGCTGGGTCGGGGCCAAGGACACCATTTTCTATCACGTACCCAAGGATGGCGAGGCGGCGTGTCCGGAAAACACACTTCGCCTCATTGTATGTGAGGTTCAGGAGAGTGGCCGTACGAAGGAATTTTTGTAGGTTGGCATCATGGTCCTGCAGGTCATGGCCGCAGATGGTGACGTTATCCAGATACGGGAAAGTGGCCCGTAGTCCGTACTGGTCCACCATTTGATCCATGGCCCGTTGGAAGACTGAGACCCCATTGGTGACACCAAAGGGGACTCGGAGGAACTGGTAGAGGCGGCCATCCGCCTCAAAGGCAGTGTATGGGCGATCCTCCGAGCGGATAGGGAGCTGGTGGTAAGCCGATTTCAAATCGATCGTTGAAAAAACCCTATAGTGCGCGATGCGGTTGACTATGTCCGCGATACGGGGAAGAGGATATGCATCTAGTTGGGTATACCTGTTTATGGTCTGGCTGTAGTCAATCACCATGCGGTGTTTCTCCCCCGATTTAACTACGACCACTTGCGCCCTCCAGGGGCTGGTGCTGGCCTGGATAATCCCTTCCTGGAGCAAACGTTGTACCTCGGACCGAATGAAGGCCCGGTCATCCGCACTATAGCGCCTACTCTTGGTGGCTATAGGCCTACAATCCGGGGTGAGGTTATCAAATAACGGGGGGGGGGGGTGATCTTGAGGGTCGAGAGACTGCAGGTGGTGCGCGAGGGGCGCTGCCGTGACGGCGCCTTGCAGACGGAGAGCTGGGGGTAAGGGCCATCGTACTGCAGGATGACGCTTCTATGATGGCTGAGGAAATCTAACCCCAGCAGTACAGCTGCGCAGAGTCGCGGCAGCACGAGGAGCCGAAAACGCTCGTAGACTGTGCCCTGTACCGTCAGCGTCACCAAGCAGCACCCGAGGACCTCCACTGAGTGAGAATTCGAGGCCATGGAGATGGTCTGGCTCCAGGGTCGCACGGGAAGGGCATATTGACGCACTGTGCGAGGGTGTATAAAACTTTCCGTGCTCCCACAGTCAAACAGGCAGTTTTCTGCATAACCATTTACCTTGATCTCCATTATGGACTTGGAGAGTTGATGTGGCTGCGACTGGTCCAAGCAAATCGATGCCACTGTTGAATTAAAGAAGAATCCATCTTCGTCGCCGTCTGATGACGTCACGGATGAAGCTTCCTGCTCAGCTTGCCTTGATGCCAGTCTCAAAGATGGCGACTCCCGCACTTCCGGTGACCGCATCAAAGATGGCGATTCCCGCACTTCCGGTGACCGCATCCAAGATGGCGATTCACGCGCAGCCGCCGCCTGCATCAAAGATGGCCGCGCCCTCGGAGCACACATGGCTCCACGAGTCTTCAGAAGCGGCTTTGCTCGGCAGACTTTAACAAAGTGGCCTAGCTTACCGCATCCGGAGCAAATCGCGTCCTTTGCCGGGCAGTGACGCCGAGGGTGCTTAGGGAGGCCACAAAAGTAACATTTGGGCCCTGCTGGAGCAGCCGTCGCAGTGGAGCCGTCGGTGGAACGGGATCCAAGGTAAGACCCGAGATTATGGGAGGCTGCTTCTAACGTTTCAGCCATCGTGGCCGTTTTCCGGAGGTCTAGGTCATCTTGTTCCAGCAGACGCTGCTGGATGTATGTAGACTCAATGCCCGCAACGTAGGCGTCGCGGATCAGATCCTCCGTGTTCTGAGCTGCTGAAACAGCCTTACAGTCGCATGCTCGGGCGAGGACTCGCAGGGCGCGCAGAAATTGGGCGCACGATTCTCCTGGCTGCTGTTTGCGGGTAGTTAGGAGGTGTCTGGCGTAAACCACGTTAGGGCTCTTTCGGAACTGCCCTTTTAGGAGTTCGATAGCGTCCGCGTAAGTAGCAGCGTCCCGGAAGATTCCATAGACAGTTTCGCTTACCCGGGCGCGGAGCACGTGGAGTTTAGCAGCGTCGGTGTCGATGGCCGTAGCGGTGTCGACGAATGCTTCGAAGCAGTCCAACCAATGATCAAATTTATCAGAGGCTCCAACCTCTTGAGGGTCTAATGCTAACTTGTCGGGTTTTAGAAACTGCTCCATACTAGTAACTGTTGTGAATAAAATTGATGCGCTATCAATAAGGCGAAAGACTACCGATATGCCAATATAAGTGTAGGCTTTTATTCACAACAGAATCAGGAGCAGATCCCAACAATTAACCGACCTGGACTGAACAAGGGGGAGGAGACAGCCACCTTTATACTAGGTGCTGAGGGGAGGAACCAAACTGGAAGGGGATGTGTCCAGGTATGACAAACACACACAACGGTGGTCCATATAGGACAAAGGCACAACTGAGGTCCACCACACACCTCTTAACCTTCTTCTCTCTAACGAAAACAACCTCAAGCCCCTCAGCTTTTCCTCATACGATTTTCCCACCATATCAGGCAACATCCTGGTAAATCTCCTCTGCACCCTTTCCAACACTTCCACATCTTTCCTATAATACGGCGACCAGAACTGTACGCAATACTCCAAATGCGGCCGCACCAGAGTTTTGTACAGTTGCAGCATGACCTCCTGGCTCCGAAACTCAATCCCTCTACCAATAAAAGCTAACACACCGTACGCCTTCTTAACAACCCTATCAACCTGGGTGCCAACTTTCAGGGATCTTCAACCTGGGTGCCAACTTTCAGGGATCTAAATCATGCAAATACTTGTTCTATTCATTTGACTGTCTTTTCAGCAATCATTAACTTCAGCATCATGATTTTGGGCCATTTGGAATGTGTGTCCACTAGGATGAGAAAGATATGTCCCTCAATTGATCCAGCTAAGTTTCTTGTGAAGCCCATCCTTATCAATTACACGGCCTAGAAACTTATTGATGACTTGCAAAGATCACATTCTCCTTTTATAACACAAAGATGGTGCTTCCCTTGATGCTCCAGTGTTTCTTCTAAGTTTTGTAAGTTATCCTGTTCATTTATGCCTGTGATTAGAATGTCATCCGGATAGCATTGGACACCGTTGAGATTGCTTAGGATTTGATCCATGGATATTTGGAATAAGACTGGGGCCGATGTTATTCCGAACGGTAAGCATTTATACAGGAACAATCCTGTGAGTAACAATTGTTAACAGTGGTTGCAACTCAGTTGCCACCTTTGTTAGAAGGTATGCTTGGGACAAGTCTATCAAATTAATGGCACGGTGGCACAGTGGTTCGCACTGCTGCCTTACAGCGCCAGGGACCTGGGTTTGATTTCTGGCTTGGGTCACTGTCTGTGCGGAGTTTGCATGTTCTCCATGTGTCTGTGTGGGTTTCCTCCAGGGTGCTTCGGTTTCCTCCCACAGTCTGAAAGACGTACTTGGTTAGGTGCATTGGCCATGCTAAATTCTCCCTCAGTGTACCCGAACAGGCACCGGCATGTGGCAACTAGGGGATTTTCACAGTAATGTCATTGCAGTTTCAATGTAAGCCCAACTTGTTCATGCCACCCTTTTTTCTTACCACTAAGCTCACCCAATTGCCCGCGTTTAGCTCATATCCCTCTATACCCATCTTACCCATGTAATTGTCTAAATGCTTTTTAAAAGACAAAATCGCACCTGCCTCTACTACTATCTCTGGCAGCTTGTACCAGACATTCACCACCCTCTGTGTGAAAACAATTCCCCTCTGGACCCTTTTGTATCTCTCCCCTCTCACCTTAAACCTATGCCCTCTAGTTTTAGACACCCCGACCTTCGGGAAATGATATTGACTATCTAGCTGATCGATGTCCCTCATTATTTTATAGACCTCTATAAGATCACTCCTAAGCCACCTACGCTCCAGGGAAAAAAGTCTCAGTCTATCCAGCCTCTCCTTATAACTCAAACCATCAACTCCTGATAGCATCCTACTAAAGGTTTTCTGCGCTCTTTCTAGTTTAATACCCTTTCTATAATAGGGAAAAAAAACATGAAAGAAACATTTGCCTCTTTTTTGTAAACACCAGGAGATTTCAGCTTTAATTCTGCTTAATCTTGGTTACCATTGCATTTTGTTTTCTATTTTAAGCAGTTGCTTCTCCAAAAACAAGTTTTTCTTTCTTTCTCTCACTGAGTTCGAGGACCCCAAGCTGCAGCTTGCCACATGGGAAGGTGTGCAGCTGGAAAACACTCCCCAGTTTCGATAAGTAAACTTGTTTTTACACAACCTACTCCCTTATTTTCTTACTCTGCTCATTTTCTAGGAGAGTTTGAGCCCACCGATGGTATTAATCCAACGATATTACTGCCAACCCGATGGGCTAAAAAAATGTTTTCTTTTCCCGACTCCGACTTTCCAAGCACTCCTCATTTCACAGTCGTGTAAAGAAAATTAAGGAATGATCCGGAGTGCTTTCTATCAATTTTTAAATTAATATATACCCTTAGCAAAGGCTAAAAACCCATTTTCAATGGCCACATTTATCGCACTCAATCGAAGGTGGAATATTCTCCTGAAAATTGAACCGTGCACAATGGTTAGCACAGCAGCCTCACAGCGCCAGGGACCCGGGTTCAATTTTAGCCTCGGATCACTGTCTATGTGGATTTTGCATATTCTCCCGATGTCTGTGTGGGTTTCTTCCAGGTGCTCGGGTTTCCTCCCACAGTCCAAAGATGTGCGGGTTAGGTTGATTGGCCATGATAAATTGACCCTTAGTGTCAGGGGGATTAGCAGGGTAAATATGTGGGGTTTTAGGAATAGGGCCTGGGTGGGATTGTGGTCGATGCAGATTCGATAGGCCGAATGGCCTCCTCCTGCACTGTAGGGATTCTATGACTCGAGGTCCAGGTCTTTTGACTGTATTGGAAAACCATTTTCATCACCACTTTTGTCTTTTAGCATTTTATACTAAAGTGGTCAGCTCACTTTAACAGCGAAGGTAAAAGGATGAAAAGGTTGCCACACAGTGGGCTACTTAACCAGTTGGTGGATCTTTATTAGATAAGGTGTCCTCACAGTCCAAGATGGAAGAGAGGGAAAACCTCCCAAATGCCTCTAATGATGTCACCACATAATCATGTGACATACTACACAGCGATTCATTGGTTTACAATGCAGAACAAGAATGGACACACAACATGCATTTAAAATTGAAAAAGCTGGTTTCTCAAAACAGTTTTTAAAATCCTATTTAATTCATTCATGGGGCATGGGCGTCACTGGCTGGCCAGCATTTATTGCCCATCCCTAGTTGCACTTGAAACTGAGCGGCTTGCTAGGCCATTTCAGAGGGCAGTTGAAAGTCAACTACATTACTGTGGCTCTGGAGTCACATGTAGGCCAGACTGGGTAAGGATGGCAGATTTCTTTTCCTAAAGGACATTAGAGAACCAGATGGGTTTTTTTCCTGACAATTGGCAATGGCTTCATAATCATCATTAGATTCTTAATTCCAGATATTTTTTATTGAATGGGAGACTAATTAATTACTTTACAAAAACTACCATTTTGGGAAAACCAGATACGTTTTAACTTTCCGAAGTGGCACTAGCCACCCACCTTGCCATTGGAAGATGCCACAGTGGGCTTCCAATGTCACCTGGGGAAAGTGCCCTGGCTGTGCCATAAATAACATGTGCACCCACCTGAAATATGCAAATGCCCCCAAATAATAGATAAGCGCAAGTCTCACATGCCCAGGATTAATGACCATTATGGCACAGCGTACTTTACAACTCATCTTACTTTTTCTTTAAAAAGATATGTCAGAGTTAAAGTTTTTAAATTATCATAGAATCCCTACAGTGCTGAAGGAGGTTATTCGGCCCATCGAGCCTGCACTGACAACAATCCCACCCAGGCCCTATCCCCATATCCCCATGCATTTACCCTAGCTAGTCCCCTTGACACAAAGGGGCAATTTAGCATGGCCAATCAGTCTAACCCGCACATCTTTGGAGCGTGGAAGGAAACCGGAGCACCCAGAGGAAACCCACGCTGACAATGTGAGGGTGGAATTGAACCTGGGTCCCTGGTGCTATGAGGCAGCAGTGCTAACCACTGTGCCACCGTGCCGCCCAGATTATATGAGGAGGAATAATCCCATTGTACCTCCTCCCTGAAAACAAGTTCAAGACAAAGATCACAGGTAGACTAACTTTGATAACCTTCTGTCTACATCTTGAATGTAGAACTGAACAGATTGATGGTAACTGTCAGTGGTCTTAAATTGTGTTATTTTGCATAACTCCAAAATTATAATAAATGTCCAAACTACTGGCACGAAGGGCCTATTGTCGAACTGAAGTATTAAAAGCCATTTTTTATCACACAAAGTAACCAACATGATTTTTATACAACACAGTTATGATATTGTCATTTTTGAAGAATGTAGAATGTAAAATTGAATCCATTTTAATGTTTTCCTTCTTGCCAAGAGGTATTTTTTCAGTGGAGTATTATGAGCAAGTATAAAGATGTCCATCCAAAATATTAATTAATGGCAGGTGCAGAGCCATAGACTGTAGCAGCCGACTTCCACAGTAGGCTGACTGATACACCATAAATTACCTTTTCGTTCCCTTGCTCGACAAATACGCCTGAAACTTCCAGGCAGGTTGGTCTGGCCTCCTGTTATAACTTGGGCAGTAAACCTGGTGAATTGGTGTGAGTACAGGATTTCTGCCAAACTGAGGGCAGAAAGTCGGGAAAATTCCGCTTGAGATATTATTCCATAAATGTGATTCTGTCCTTCAAGTGGAGATACCGAATCGGCAGAAAGCAATTTGGTTTTGTGGCGCTGTGGGTAGCATCTGTACCTCTGAGCCAGAAGCTCCAGGTTTGAGTCCCACCTCAGAACTTGATGGCTAAAGAAGATGCATTCATTATGCAGTAAAGCTGATAGACTGAGCATGTCAACCTGAAAATCCTTCCAAACACGCCAATGGCTTGCGTTAAGAGCGGGAGAGACTCCTGGTCAGCCATGCTTGATGTGGAGTGGCGCACCTCAAGTTAAAAGCCCCTGGTGACAAACTAGCGATCTGTTCTGGGAATTACTAGCTATAGAAATCGGTGAAAGCCTACCTTTAGGTCTGGGAAGAGAATTGGAATGGAATTGGAGAAAGCAATTTAACATTATCCAATTTTGAAGTCTTGAGAACAAATCTGATCAATTGCTTTTTCAATAGCAAAGATAGTCGATTCCTAGGGCAGCACGGTGGCACATTGGTTAGCACTGCAACCTCACAGCGCCAAGGACCCAGTTTCAATTCCAACCTGGAATTCCGCTGTGTGGAATTTACACGTTCTCCCCGTATCTGTGTGAGTTTCCTCCAGGCGTTCCGGTTTCCTTTCACAGTCCAAAGATGTGCGGGTTAGGTTGATTGGCCATGCTAAATTGACTCTATTGTCAGGGGATTAGCAGGGTAAATATGTGGGGTTACAGGAATAGGGCCTGGGTGGGGTTGTGTTCGGTGCAAAGAACAAAGATCAAAGAACAATACAGCACAGGAACAGGCCCTTCGGCCCTCCAAGCCCGTGCCGCTCCCTGGTCCAAACTAGACCATTCTTTTGTATCCCTCCATTCCCACTCCGTTCATATGGCTATCTAGATAGGTCTTAAACGTTCCCAGTGTGTCCGCCTCCACCACCTTGCCTGGCAGCGCATTCCAGGCCCCCACCACCCTCTGTGTAAAATATGTCCTTCTGATATCTGTGTTAAACCTCCCCCCCTTCACCTTGAACCTATGACCCCTCGTGAACGTCACCATCGACCTGGGGAAAAGCTTCCCACCGTTCACCCTATCTATGCCTTTCATAATTTTATACACCTCTATTAAGTCTCCCCTCATCCTCCGTCTTTCCAGGGAGAACAACCCCAGTTTACCCAATCTCTCCTCATAACTAAGCCCCTCCATACCAGGCAACATCCTGGTAAACCTCCTCTGTACTCCAAAGCCTCCACGTCCATCTGGTAGTGTGGCGACCAGAACTGGACGCAGTATTCCAAATGCGGCCGAACCAACGTTCTATACATCTGCAACATCAGACCCCAACTTTTATACTCTATGCCCCGTCCTATAAAGGCAAGCATGCCATATGCCTTCTTCACCACCTTCTCCACCTGTGACGTCACCTTCAAGGATCTGTGGACTTGCACACCCAGGTCCCTCTGCGTATCTACACCCTTTATGGTTCTGCCATTTATCGAATAGCTCCTCCCTACATTATTTCTACCAAAATGCATCACTTCGCATTTATCAGGATTGAACTCCATCTGCCATTTCTTTGCCCAAATTTCCAGCCTATCTATATCCTTCTGTAGTCTCTGACAATGTTCCTCACTATCTGCAAGTCCTGCCAATTTTGTGTCGTCCGCAAACTTACTGATCACCCCAGTTACACCTTCTTCCAGATCGTTTATATAAATCACAAACAGCAGAGGTCCCAATACAGAGCCCTGCGGAAAACCACTATTCACAGGCCTCCAGCCGGAAAAAGACCCTTCCACTACCACCCTCTGTCTTCTGTGACCAAGCCAGTTCTCCACCCATCTCGCCACCTCCCCCTTTATCCCGTGAGATCCTTTTTCACCAGCCTACCATGAGGGACTTTGTCACGCTTTACTAAAGTCCATATAGACGACATCCACGGCCCTTCCCTTGTCAACCATTCTAGTCACTTCTTCAAAAAACTCCACCAGGTTAGTGAGGCATGACCTCCCTCTCACAAAAGCATGCTGACTATCGTTAATGAGTTTATTCCTTTCTAAATGCGCATACATCCTATCTCTAAGAATCTTCTCCAACAACTTCCCCACCACGGACGTCAAGCTCACCGGCCTGTAATTACCCAGGTTATCCTTCCTACCCTTCTTAAATAACGGGACCACATTAGCTATCCTCCAATCCTCTGGGACCTCACCTGTGTCCAGTGACGAGACAAAGATTTGCGTCAGAGGCCCAGCGATTTCATCTCTCGTCTCCCTGAGCAGCCTTGGATAGATTCCATCAGGCCCTGGGAATTTGTCAGTCTTTATATTCTCTAACAAACCTAACACTTCCTCCCTTGTAATGGAGATTTTCTCCAACGGTTCAACACTCCTCTCCGAGACACTCCCAGTCAACACATCCCTCTCCTTTGTGAATACCGACGCAAAGTATTCATTTAGGATCTCCCCTACTTGACTTGCAGACTTGATGGGTCAAATAGTCTCCTTTTGCATTGTAGGGATTCTATGATTCTAATAACTCCAGCTGTTTTGTGAGAAACATTCTGGAGATTTGGATGTGGGAATGACCACATCTACTATGCTGGAAGTATCACAGTAGCATAGTGGTTGGCTCTGCTGCCTCACAGCACCAGGGACCTGGGTTCGATTCCCAGCTTGGTTCACTGTCTGTGTGGAGTTTGCATGTTCTCCACGTGTCTGCGTGGGTTTCCTCTGGGTGCTCTAGTTTCCTCCCACAGTCCAAAAATGTGCAGGTTCGGAGCATTGGCCATGCTAAATTCTCCCTCAGTGTACCCAAACAGCACCGGAGTGCGGCGACTAGGGGATTTTCACAGTAACTTCATTGCAGTGTTAATGTAAGCCTACTTGTGACTAATAAGTAAACTTTACTTTTCTTATTCAGATCCTTCCATGACCTGATCATATTTTCTATGCCATTTCTATACTTTGTTTATTCAGTATTCCTTAAATATATTTGTATTTGGAAAACAAAAAGCTTTTTTACAGCATATTTCACGGTCACTGAACATCTCAGTTGCTTTGCAGCCAAATATGAACTTTTGGAGTGTAATCGCTGTCATAATGTAAGAAATGATGTGAAGGGCTTGGGGCTCCGAAAACTTGTGTGGCTTTTGCTACCAAATAAACCTGTTGGACTTTAACCTGGTGTTGTTAAACTTCTTACTTATAATGTAAGAAACGCAGGAGTGAATTTACACGCAACGAACTCCCACAAAGAACAACGTGATAACGAAGAGATAATCTATTTTCTAGACGTGGATTGAGGGACCAAATTGGCCAGTTCCCTGGGGTGGCACAGTGGCACAGTGGTTAGCACTGCTACCTCACAGCGCCAGGGATCCATATTCAATTCCGGCCTCGGATCACTGTCTGTGTGGAGTTTGCGCGTTCTCGCCGTGTCTGTGTGGGTTTCCTCCGGGTGCTCCAGTTTCTTCCCACAGTCCAAAGATGTGCGGGTTAGCTTGATTGGCCATGCTAAATTGACTCTTAGTATCAGGGGATTAGCAGGGTAAATATGTGAGGTTGCAGGAATATAGCCTGGCTGGGATTGTGGTCAGTGCAGACTCGATGGGCCAAATGGCCCCCTTCTGCACTGTAGGGATTCTAGGATAACTTTTCTCCTTTTCTTTGAGATTATGAATCTTTCACGTGAACTTGAGAGGACATACAGGGTGTCATTTAACACCTCATCAGAAAGTCAGCATCTCCAGCAGCACACTGCACTTTTAGTTCTGAGCGGAGTGTCAGCCTGGATCTTTATGCTTGCCGTAGATCACAACATATAAATTAACCTGGCGTATAGGATGACTCCGTTTTTCAGCCCAAAAATCATGGGATAAATTTTCCGGATCTGCCCACCGGAGGAATCATTGTGGGCAGGACAAAAAATTTGACGGACCATTTAAAGCTCCATCGACCTCAGGCGGGAATTTCTGGCCTTGGGGCAGGTACAACCAGAAAATCCCACCCCTCGTACTTGCATATACTCAGTGTATAAGTCAACCCTGCTTTTTAGCCACAAAATGCTAAACTCACACGAGCAGTCAGGTTCAATTTTTCACCCCACGGATAAATGTTTCAGCTAATGGTACCTCTTATTTGGGCACAAGTGGGAACGCATGGTGGCACAGTGGTTAGCGCTTCTGCCTCAGCGCCAGGGACCCAAGTTCAATTCCTGGCTTGGGTCACTGTCAGTGTGGCGTTTCTCCCTGTGTCTGTGTGGGTTTCCTCCGGGTGTTCCGGTTTCCTCCCACAGTCTGAAAGACGTGCTGGTTATGTGCATTGGCCGTGCTAAATTCTCCCTCAGTGCACCCGAACAGGCGCCGGAGTGTGGCGACTAGGGGATGTTCACCGTAACTTCATTGCAGTGTTAATATAAGCCTATTTGTGACACTAAAAAATAAACTTCATAAGGTATCAAGGTACCTTTAAGGTACCTTTAAGGTACCTTTATTCAGATAAAGATGCACAAGGAGGTTTAAGACTACCCCACACAAAGCAGACACTGTGGGGCAAATGACACAGATATTGATTACCCAATTAAGTTATGGAGTATGGCAGAGGGACATACTTAGTAACTTAAATGTCAGGTAAACAAAAATAATGGCAGATGAATTATCGACATACCAGCCCAACACAAGACTGTTTGCAACAGGGGCAGACGATTTATTTTTATAAATGAGTGATCCGCCTCAACAACAAAGCCAATTTCTCAGCTGGGTTTTATCAGCCTATTCAGGAAACTCAGAACCTCTCATCCAAAGCTAACATACACTATGTGTGCCCAGACCTGATACTTATCTACCCAGAACACAATAAGAAAACGTAGCCCCTGATCCTTCAGTTTTAAATGTTACCAGCAGATTGCCAATGATTCTTTCAATGCGGGCCTGTTTGTAGATCTGCCGCAGTCACTTCTCTCTTCACACGCTAGGATTCTCAGTTTGCATGCCATGTTCCCAGAAAGAAAAGAGATTATCAATCTACTGACGCATACCAGCCCACTGTCACGCATTTTCTCGGAGTCTCACATTCTTTCTTTTTCTTTTACTCGAATTCTTCCAGTCGTCTCAACACAATGAATCATTATTGCCGTTCACAATTGTGGCTTTGGGTTCTTTTTCAACCATGTTTCATTATTGTGTTCTAACAATTTATGGTTTGGCAATTGGAAATCTGCTTTTCCTGTGAAAGACGGACACAAAAGGTTGAATTAGCAGGGCTGTGAGAAGAGAAAGGTTGCCTAAAGCATGTTTGTTTATGCATTTTCTGTTCTGGAAATTTTAGCATCAAGACTAACATTGCCTAAGAATAGGAATGGAGCAGTGGAAATGGATTGGGTGATAATTCCTTGAAACCCATTTTCGGGCTTTCAGTGGGTGTCATGCTTGAAGTTGATGAAAAAGAATGTAAAATTGGCAACTCACTCACTGTTGCCCTTTATGCCCTTTTGCCAAGATAAATTTCGACCCCATTGTGAGTTAGGCTACAGAATTTCTAAACCTCAATGTTCTTCACCAGGGCGGCATGGTGGCACAGTGGTTAACACTGCTGCCTCACAGTTCCAGGTACCTGGGTTCGATTCCGACCTCAAGTGATTGTTTGTGCGGAGTCTGCACGTTCTCCCCGTCTCTGTGTGGGTTTTCTCCGGGTGCTCTGGTTTCCTCCCATAGTCTAAAGATGTGTGGGTTAGGTTGATTGGCCGTGCTAACTTGCCCCTTAGTGTCAAGCTGGGTAAATATGTGGGCTTTTGGGGACAGGGCCTGGGTGGGATTGTTGTCGGTGTAGACTTAATGGGCCGAATGGCCTCCTTCTGTACTGCAGGGATTCTATGATTCTATGAAACACATACAAGCCAGAGACCACGGATGGTCACAGGTGGAGAAATAGTCAGCATCAAATGCCTCAGGGCAGGGTGGGGCAGGGCAGGGCAGGAGTGGGGGGGGTAGTGGGTGAGGGGGGATGCATGAGGAGGAGGCTATGCAACTTCCTGGACAGATACCTTGGTCAGCCTGTGGAGAGTTTGGAGAACAGTCAGGTTCAGGGTTGGAGTGCCTGACGAACTATCCATGATTACAGGCTCTGGAGAATCTGATATCCAACCATTGTGCAGCTACACCTGCTGATTCAGGCAACATGCCCCAAAACAAATGCCTAGTTTAAAGTTTATTTAACTGTCACAGGTAGGCTTACATTAACACTGCAATGAAGTTACTGTGAAAATCCCTAGTCGCCACACTCTGGCGCCTGTTTGGGTACACTGAGGGAGAATTTAGCATGACCAATGCACCTAGCCAGCACGTCTTTCAGACTGTGGGAGGAAACCGGAGAACCTGGAGGAAACCCATGCAGACATGGGGAGAACATGCAGGCTCCACACAGACAGTGACCCAAGCCGGGAATCGAACCTGGGTCCCTGGCGCTGTGAGGCAGCAGTGCTAATCACTATGCCCCCCACTCTGTCCCCGCATAGATGCTGAACATTTACAGAAAGAAACAGACTGGCACCTTCAGAGAGAGAGAGAGACTTTCCATCCCAGATTCATCATGACATCTTATTTATTTTAGCACCAGTCACGCTATATCCAGACAGGGCGAGAACATTACCCAGATACAGGGTGCATTTCTGGGTGACAGAGAGGTGGCACGTAATGATGAGGAAACAGCTATCTTCCCTGGACAGAACAGATTTAAAGTCCCAGGGTCAGAGAAGGTTCACTCAACGGGTTCCCAGGATGCGGGGGGATGATCCTATGAAGAAAGATTGGACAGCTTCGACCTGTATCCATTGGAAATAAGAAGATTAAGAGGTGACCTGACTGAAATATATAAATCATGAGGGGATTTGACAGGATGGGTGCTGGGACAATGTTTCTCCTTCTTGGAGACTAGATATTGGGGGACACAGTTCAAAAATAAGGGATTTTCCACTTAAGACAGAGATGAGGAGAAATATATTTATCTCAGAGGGCCATGAGTCTGTGGATCACTCTCTCCCAGAGAGCAGTGAAGGGCAGGGTAATTGAATACTTTTAAGGCTGAGTTAGAGAGATTCTTGACCAACAAGGGAATCAAAGAGTATCGGGGGCAAGATACTGGGATTGAGGCAACAATCAGAGCAGCCATGATCTTAACTGAATAGCAAAGCAGGTGCACAGGGCCGAATGGTCTACTCCTGCTCCTAATTCTTTGGTTAGTGTTTCTGGTAGTACGGCATATGGCGGAGAAGATGCTGCATCTGAGGAGTTGCAAAGGGAAATCTGCGTGGTGAGGCCACATTACCTCAGGGACCCTGGTTTTGAATCATAGAATCCGGACAGTGCAGAAGGAGGCCACTCGGCTCATCGGGCCTTCACCGACAACAATCCCACCCAGGCCCTATCCTTGTAACCCCATATATTTACTCTGCTAATCCCTCTGACACGAATGAACGTTTTAACATGGCCAATCCGCCTCACACATCTTTGGACTGTGGGAGGAAATCGGAGCACCCGGAACAAACCTACGCTGACATGGGGAATCATGCAAACTTCACACAGACAGTGACCCAAGCCGGGAATCAAATCCAGGTCCCTGACACTGTGAGGCAGCAGCGCCACTGTGCCACCCAATGGCTTTTGAATATCTGGTTGGCCTTCAGCTAAGTGCAAAATGTTACCCTCACTTGGAGCTGGTTGCAGCTGATTGGCATCACCTTTAAACTGCGTGTCGTTACCGCATTTCACTTGGGTCCCCTCCTAATTTCCTCACTCCCCCTTCTGGACTAACTTGTTAGTCCTCAGCCGGAATAGCCAGCTCCACCCACGTAAAAGGTGAGCTCCCTCTGGAGATGCATATGGTACCTGGTAATGAACAACTCAGCCCCATGGACCAATTTCCCATGATTCTGTCACTAGCTTCCCTAGTCACATGCAGAGTCGACTGAAGCCTATTTGGATACAATCCAATTTCCAGGCCATAACCTGACTATAAAGGACATTTATGACCATTCATTCAGCTCACACAGCCCTAAAGATGATTTGTAGTTTGATTTGTCAAATTGTTAGCAGTCAATTGAACTGCTAACAATCTCACTCTACATAAAAAAAAGTTCTTTGTTCCCAAAATAAGAAGAGGATTCCAAACGGTCCCTTAAAGACACACAACACATTTGTGGATGTCCACTCCCACAGTTGGCCAGACTCTGCAGCTTTCCAATCTCAGTTGGTCACTAACTTTACAAAGCAAAATTGAGTAAACCTTTATTAATTGTTTGTGAGGGGACAAGGTCAAGCAATGTTCTGTACAAATAATCCCTACAGTGCAGCAGAGGCCATTTGTCCCATCGAGTGTGCACTGTTTTTCTGAGATTATTTTATCCAGGCCCTCTCCCATGGATAATCCATGGATTACATCTACACATCTTTGGATACTAAGGGGCAATTTAGCATTGCCAATTCACCTGCACATCATTGGACTGTGGGAGGAAACTGGAGCACCTGGAGGAAACCCACACAGGCACGGGGAGAATGTGCAAACTCCACACCGACACCAAGCCCAGAATTGAACCGGGGTCCCTGGCACTGTGAGGCAGCAGTGCTAGCCACTGTGCCACCATTCTAGCTCCAATAATTGCCGTTAATGTGTACCAACTTAAATTATTCTATGTATTTGCAAATTAAAACATCAACCAGGTTTCAATAAATATAATTCAACATAAGACAATACATACAAGGAACTAAAACAAGACTCCCAGCATATAACGCTGGAGCCAAATTTCAATTTTATCAGCTTTTATTATCATTACCTTTTGAATCAGTGCAAATTCGATTTTGTGATGTGTAGTGCAAACATGAAGTTTAAGAGGTGCAAGTTATTGATACACCCGATGAGAGTATACATTGTGATTCATTCCACACATAAGTTGCAATACATTCACCCATATCCCCACATATATGGTGAGCTGGTGAGGTGGTGTAGTGGTATTATCACTGGCTCAGTAATGCAAAAACCCAGGGGGCCTCAGGTTCAAATCCCCCCATAGTAGATGATGAGATTTGAATTGAATAAAAATCTGGAATGTCTAATGATGACATCATTAGCATAAAAAGACCACCTGGTTCACTGATGCCTTTTAGAAATCTGCCATTCTTACCCACTCTGGTTTACATGTGACTCCAGATTCACTGCAATGTGGTTGGTTCTGAAATGCCTGCTGAAATAGCCTAGCTGGTCACTCAGTTCAAGGGCAATTTGGGATGACAGTCATCCATATCCCACAAATTAACTTTTAAAAATTCCCACAGAGGTTACTGGCTAGGTATCAGGGAAGCGTGGGAAACAAGTTCTCTTAATGATTGTGAGCAGGGGTTTTGCTGTGGGTTCCTAGACCCCAGTGTCGGGACGATACACCTGTACATGCCTGTAGCGAGGCTGGCTCAGTGGTTTTTCCGGAGGCAGCCTCCGAATCGGCCACCTCCGAGTTCGCTGTTTGAGGTGGGATTTAGATGCTGCTGGGCTGACTGCAGGGCCAGTGGCTCTGGGGTGACTCGGCTGTCCCACCGGAAGGGGTGGATGCTGCTCTGGCAGGGCAGAGACTGCGAGGCTCCATTAAATGGGTAAAATTAAAAACAATAATTAGAGGAGGGAAGCCAGCTGGCCTTTGGGTGCAGGGGGAAAACCCCTCTGTGGTGTTAAAGCCTCCGGCTCCATTGTCTGCAACAGGAAGGCCACCTCCACTTACATTCTGATGAGCTGGTAATATCCTCCCTAACTTGGGCCTTATTGATCTCAATTAGCTGCCCATCTTCCTGGTGTGGGCAGCTGATCCATTTGGCATTCCAAATAATTCCCTCACCAGGGTTCTCCTGTAATTTCCTGGTTTCCCCTTCTGCATTCCCAGCTGGGGTTGGGAAAAGTCGTTCCTACTTCTCTGAGATTAGCTATCTCAACATAGACCTGGACTCCTCCTGTCCCTTGCGTGGTTCATAGTAATATAGAAACAGGAGTAGACCATTCAACCCCGTGAACCTTTTCCACCATTCCATTAGATTGTGCCTAATCTGTGATTCAATTCTGCTTACACACTCTTGATCCATCTCCTTTGATACTATCACCTAATGAAACTTGCTTGATTTGATTTGATTTGATTTATTATTGTCACATGTATTAGTATACAGTGAAAAGTATTATTTCTTGCACGCTATATAGACAAAACATACTGTTCATAGAGAAGGAAATGAGAGAATGCAGGATGTAGTGTTACAATCATAGCTCGGGTGTAGAGAAAGATCAACTTAATACAAGGTAGGTCCATTCAAACATCTGACAGCAGCAGGGAAGAAGCTGTTCTTGAGTCGGTTGGTACATGTCCTCAGACTTTTGTATCTTTTTCCCAAGGAAGAAGGTGGAAGAGAGAATGTCCGGGGTGCATGGGGTCCTTAATTATGCTGGCTGCTTTGCCAAGGCAGCAGAAAGTGTAGGCAGAGCCAATGGATGGGAAGCTGGTTTGTGTGATGGATTGGGCTACATTCACGACCTTTTGTAGCTCAATCTCAGTCTGGAAACTTTCAACTTTCGCAGAATCCACTACCTCTGGGGAGAAAATTCCAGAATTTCACTTCTCGATGAAAAAGTGGACCCTAATTTCACTCCTGAATGGCCTGAGCTGGAATTTTAAGATTGTGCTGTATATTGAGGATTCTCCAGCAGAGGAAATATCCTCTCTGTACTTACCCTATCAAATCCCTTTAACATTTTCAATTCCTCGATTACATCACCCTTCAACCCTTTACATTCAAGGGCATACAAGTCTACAACCTGCCCTGAACACTTCATGCACTGACATAATTTGGTTGCATCTGCACTGTATTCCTTCATTGGTCAATATACAACTTCCGAGGTGCAGTGCCTGTTACAATATAAGCAATGGTAACATGCTGTGAGGGTCAGCTGACCCAGTAGACAATGTAACAAATGGCAAAGTGGTGTGGTGGTCAGCTGACCAGGACCCATTGTAAATAGAAAGCAGATGGGGATTATGGAAAGCTTGTGTGGCCCATGGTGTGGCCTAAGTGTTGTTGTAATGAAGTTTCTTTACTCAGCCGTTTCTTTGATTTACTTTGTGAAGTTAATTCTTTTATTGCTTGCTACTGGAGTATCCTCACTGCCGGATGAACATTGCCTGCATTTGTATGTAGTCCAATCAAGGCACTGGACAACTAAAGCATAATTTCTTTCCCTTTGTGTTCCAATCCCCTTGACATAAAGGACCACATTCCATTACCGAGACTTTTAAAGTCCTTTTTATTCCAGTGCATAAGCTTTTAGTGATTTGTGTACCAGCATCGTTAAAGGTTAATGCTCTCACCACTTTAGTCATCAAGTGGTAGGACTACACTGCTTCATATGCAACTACAACCAAAATGGACATTTTGGGTCAGTTTTTGTGCCTGTATCTTGGAAACACAGTACCATCAAACGTAGTCTTCAGTGGAGAAAAATGGAGCTGGGAAGACAGAAGAGTTGTAGAATGGCCCATCATTTTCTTTGTAATAACGTCAATAGCAAAGAAGCATTCACACTTTTATGCAGTGAAACCAAAGACATTTTGACACATTGTAGTTTGTGGCAATCGGAGAAAAAAAATAACATGTTTTAGCAAAGATGTGCCTGTTTAACAGGATTCTGAAAATAAGGTAAATAAATGTCAAATGTTTTGTCTGTTCAGCTCCCGTTGTATTTGGAACACATCTATGAATGGCGAGATTGCTTCAATCAAAAATAAATCCAAGTGAATATTCTGAAACCTGTGTGACAAATAGAATGCCATCTATAATCTATGAGTACATGATCGCACTGCACACTGCCTCACTGAAATAAAAGCCCACACTATTTGCTTTTGTAGATTACTTTTCATACCTAATCAATAGCTGATAGTCATGTGTGCACTTGGACATGCAAATCCCTTTGATACTTCATAGTTCCTGCTCATTTTCCACAAAGGAAATATTCCAGTTTGTCGTCCTTCAATCCTGCACATTTTTGGACTGCGGGAGGAAACTGGAGCACCCGGAGGAAACCCACACAGACACGGGGAGAACATGCAAAGTCCACTCAGACAGTGACCCAAGGTCGGAATTGAACCTGGGTCCCTGACGCTATGAGGCAGCAGTGCTTGCCACTGTGCTGCCCTAAAGTCTTGCCAATCTTTTATGTGAAGTAAATAAGATTTTAACCCTTTGGCATCAATTGAGAATGGGTCTTGTGGGGTTACGATTGGGGGAAGCATCCATGCCTTCATATTTGCACCGTGCTCACGTCTGCCTCCATTTTAAATCTTGGGTTTCAGGAAGCGTTTCTGAAGCCTGTCAGATATGGGCCCCACAAATATATAAACAGATCATTCTAACTCAGAATCTCACAAGTCACGTTGAGTTCTGGACTCTAGAGCACAACTGAAACCTGTCAGCAAAAAGCAGCAAGGCCAGAAGGAGCTCGGAAAAGTTAATGGAATTAATTTGTTCTTGGTTTTCTTGTGGATGGGGAAAAGAAACCCTAGGGTGCCCTTGTCCCAGACTCGACCTGACCATGATTGCTCCTGCATTCCGCTATCACCATGAATGGTGGCTAGAGAATGCAGGTTCAATTCCGGCCTTGGGTCACAGTCTGTGTGGAGTTTGCGTGTTTCCCCTGTGTCTGCATGTGTTTCCTCCGGGTGCTCCGGTTTCCTCCCACACTCGAAATATGTGCAGGTTAGGTGGATTGGCATGATAAATTGTCCCTTAGTGTCAGGGCAGCTAGCAGGGTAAATACATGGGGTTATGGGTTAGGGCCTGGGTGGGATTGTTGTCGGTGCAGGTTCAATGGCAGAATGACCTTCTTCTGCACTGTAAGGATTCTATGATTCCATGAGTATAATGCTTTAGGTTTGCCTGCACAGCTGATTCAAGTAATTTGAGTATAATCAGGTGATTTATGAATTACCGGCTAGAGAGAATGGCATTAGTCTTGAATGTTTACTTGAAAGGGATTCAGACTCATCCAGATTTGAATTATGGCTAAGTAACACAGGAAAAGGCTTGTCATGCGCCGATGCGGATTCGATGGGCCGAAAGACCTCTTCTGCACTGTAGTATTCTGTGATTCTGAAAGTAGATGAGGACCAAGAATTAATCCTGGGTTATCTCCAAATGTAATGATGCAGGAGCAGGAGGACAAACCTTTGCTGAAGATTCTCCCATTACAACTAAATAAATAGGAATGGGACCAAGCTTGGCAAAGGGGGAGGATGGTGTGGTCAACTCTTGTTCTTTATAAAATTGCTTTATTTCACAGACCAGTGAGTAACAGGGGTATATTTTAACATGCCACAGGTGCAGGCAGGGGCTTATGATTGCTGGGGAGGGTTACCCTTGGGTTCACGATGAGTTTTCACCTCTCTCCATTATTTTAACTTGGCTGAAATCAGGCATGTGATGGAGCCACCTAATCCTAATTTAAATAGCCAAGTTACATACATTTAATACTATTACAGGCCTGGGGAGAGTCAATGGAGGAGGTTTCCCTTCATCAAATGCTCTTTCTCTGCTCTTTCGATCTCACCCAGCACACCTCTGCAAGACAAACGACAGATGCTGTTACCAACCATTCCAGTCTCTGCTCTACTTCAGACTGAAAGCTAATCATTGTCTCTCTCCTTCATTTCAGATGCTAAAAATGTGGATGTCTCTTTGGCAGCGGAGCAAGAAGAGGCCTACCTGAAATTTCATTCAGCAACATAATGGGGAGGAGATGGCCCAGTGGTATTATCGCTAGACTCTTAATCCAGAAACTCAGCTAACTTTCTGGGCACCAGGGTTCGAATCCTGACATGGCAGATGGTGGAATTTGAGTTCAATAAAAAAATCTGGAATTAAGGATATACTGATGACCACAAAACCATTGTCGATTGTCGGAAAAACCTATCTGGTTCACTAATACTCTTCAGGGAAGGAAATCTGCTGTCCTTACCTGGTCTGGCCTACATGTGACTCCAGAGACACAGCAATGTGGTTGACTCTGAGCTGCTCTCCAAGGGCAACTAGGGATGGGCAATAAATGCTGGCCAGCCAGTGACGCTCATGTCCCATGACTGAATAAAAAAAGAATTCTATGTGCATATGAGATGTTCCTTAAAATCTATCTATTTGACTAAGTGTTTCCTTGCCCTATTTCTCAGCTCCTTAGCCTGGTGTGCTTTTCTGCCCCATTACCTTCAGATAGGAACTTACTCCTGGATCTCACCATTGTACGAGTAAAATCCTCAAACACTCAGCAAACCCTCTTTTTGTATTTTTTATCAATAAAGAACATTTTTTGCAATGTCTATGTAAATTTTCAAGAAGGAACACATAATTGTGTGGTGATGATGCAGATTTGTGGCACTGGCTATTTTGCCGACAGGTTTGGCTGTGGCTTGTGAGAGGACAAATAAGAACAAAGAGGTGCAGATCTTGGAAATCTGAAACCAATGCAGGAAATGCTCAGCAGGTAAGGCAGCATCGGTGGAGAGAATAGATCAGCAAATGCTTCACACGTAGGGCGGCACAGTGGCACAGTGGTTAGCACTGCTGCCTCACAGCACCAGGAACCCAGGTTCAATTCCCGGCTTGGGTCACTGTCTGTGTGGAGTTTGCAGATTCTTGCCATGTGGTTGTCCTCCAGGTGCTCCAGTTTCCTCCCACAATCCAAAAGATGTACAGGTTAAGTGCACTGGCCACACTAAATTCTCCCTCAGTGCACCTAAACAGGCAGCAGAGCGTGGCAACTAGGGGATTTTCAGTTACCTCATTGCAGTGGCCTACTTGTGACTTCTACTACTTTCCAGAAAACATCTCATGGAGAAAACATCTCAGTGAGGTATGAAAAGGATCTCAACTGGAATGGCAATGTTTGGGATTTCTTAACTTGTCAGGCATGTGGATCTCACCTTTGATGTTTGTTCGAAATTAGAAATCATTGAGGCGTTTGGCATTCGCCTCTCCAGCAAGCTGTGGAGGTTGGGTCATTGAATCTACTCAAGGCTGAGTTGGACACATTTTTAATTGACAAGGGGGTCAAAAATTACCAGGGCAAGTAGGAAAGTGGAGTTAAGATCACTGCCGGATCAGCCATCCACTATGGGCTGAATGATCTACTCCTATTCCTATTTCTTATTAACTGTGTTTCGAGGTTATTTTAGTGCAGTGGAGTGCAATAGTGCAGAAGGAGGCCATTTGGTCCATTAAGTCTGCACTGACCACAATCCCACCCAGGCCCTATCCCCATAACCCTATACATTTACCCTAGCTAGTCCCTCGCACACTAAGAGGCAATTTATTATGGCCAATCCACCTAACCCGCACATCTTTGGACAGTGGGGGGAAACCAGAGCACCCGGAGGAAACCCACGCAGAACACGGAGAGAACGTGCAAGCTCAACACAGACAGTGACCCAAGCCAGGAATCAAACCCATGTCCCTGGCATTGTGAGGCAGCAGTGCTAACCACTGTGCCACCATGCCACCTGTATCAGTGACACTTTTCAATGAGAGATACAGTATAATCTATATACTGTGATGATGCCGTGTTATTTTGTTATGTTTTATGTTTAAAGGGGGACTGCTTTAAGATAGTGTTTTGTTACAGACAGTCGGTTTGTCTGGAGGGAATGCTGAGCAAGCAGGATAATTACTCATTTTAGCCATGGAGGTGTTTATTTAGCAGAAGGCTTAATATAAAGTTTTTGATTAAAGTAATAAGGTGAGTTAAGTATACAGGACAGAGTCATGTGACACTAGAAATGGGAGGAGCTAGGCTTGTAGCAGTAAAGCAGTTTCATTTTCATTTTCAGAAGGGCAGTTTCTGGCTGCAGCTGGTAGAAGGCAGAAGCCTGGGCTTTCTCTCTCTCTCTGAAAGCTTCAAAGCTGATAACCCAAGTCAAAGCAAATATGCCTGGATTTGCGAACTGTTTTTAAAGAGGGGTTTAAGTCTATAAGAGAAATATTGCTTTACTGGAACTGAATACTCATGAGTTGGAAGTTAAAAGTTTGTTTCTTTTCATGTTTAAAGATTGTTCAACGGTTAAGAGTTAAACTGTTTCATTTTGTTCGAGGTATATTTAAACTGTGTTATGAATAAAGACTGCTTTGATAAAAAGATCCCTAATTTGTCAGTGGAATCACTCCTGGAGTGACGCATCCTTTCTTCATATTTATGCCAAAAAGAAAGATTGCTGGGGTCTGGTCTGGCTTCACCATATACCTTGGGGTTTTTGATCTGCCGCCCAACAATATATACAAAGCTATATATATAAAGCACACAAACTCAATCACCACTAATCTCTTCTCTGCATCCACTTCGAGAGTGAGCTTTGATTGTGATTACCAGGGAATACATATGATTTGAAAAATAAACCAGTTTGTATCCATCCTTCTTCATTGAACAGCTGCATAATGATAACTGTACTTAGTGCTACCAAACTATGTGACTAGTTGCAACCTCTCCCAGCTACAGTATAATATCTAGCACATTTTCCCTCTCTTTAGTTCTGCTGAAGAGTCAAATGGATGCCAAACATTTGCTCTGTTTTCTCGTCCTACAGATGCTGCCAGATCTACTGAGTTTTTCCAGCATTCGCTGTTCTTGATTCAGATTCTGGCATCTGCAGAATTTTGTTGACTCAAATTTTGATGTTTTGAATTGTGAAGCAGTCATAGCATCGTAGAATGGTACAGTAGGAGGTCATGAATTTCAGACCATCATTGCCTGCGTCGGACCATGCCACACTGAGAGAATTCCCCTGCCTTTTCCCATTACCCTGCAAACTTTCCCCTGCAAGGATTTATCCACTTAGCTTTTGTAAGTTATTATTGACCTGATCCATTACCCTTCAGCATCATAGCAGCTTGCTGCATTAAAAAAAATTGTAAGAGTTTTAACAACACCAGGTTAAACTCCAACAGGTTTATTTGGTAGCAAATACCATTAATGGTATTTGCTACCAAATAAACCTGTTGGAGTTTAACCTGGTGTTGTTAAAACTCTTACTGTGTTCACCCCAGTCCAACACCGGCATCTCCACATCTTAAAAAAAATTCCCATTGACTCCACTATGTCACTCAGCCTTAGCTTGCAGCCCCTGCTTGCGAGTGGAAATGATTTCTCTTTGTTCATCAAGACTCATCATTTGAATCCCTCTATTAAATATGCTATTAGCAGTCTCTGCTCCAAAGAGAACAAATTCTCTAATCTCTTCATGTAACTGAAACCCCTAATCTCAGGTAATATTCCAGGAAATCTCTGCACCCTCTCTAATGCCGTGACATTCTTTCTAAAGTGCAATACCTAGGATTGAGCATAACATGCCAGCTGAGATCCATAGCCAGCGATTTACCAAGGTTCAGCAAAACGTCCTTGTTTTTGTGCTCTGCACCTTCACTTATAAAGCCAAGGGTTCCATATGTGTTTCCTTCTTAATTCTTTCTGGACTTTTTCTGCCACCTTCAAAGATTTGTATGTGTGTACATCCTCAGTTCTCTTTGTTCCTGTATCCAATTCAAAATTGTACCATTTTGTTTATGCTAAAACTTCTTGTTCTTCTTACCAAAGGGTATTGCTTTGCACTTCTGTGTGTTACACTGCATTTGCGACATGTTTTGTCCTTTACACAATCGTCATCCTGATTTTTTTCTACCATCCGCCTCACTAATTATCACATTATCCTAGTTTTGTGTCATCTGCAAACTTCAATATTTTTCTCTGTGTATGCAAGTCCAGGCCATTAATATGGGCGGCACGGTGGCACAATGGTTAGCACTGCTGCCTCATTGCGCCAGGAGCCCGGGTTCGCTTCCCAGGCTTGGGTCACTGTCTGTGTGGAGTCTGCACACCCTCCCCGTGTCTGCGTGGTTTCCTCCGTGTGCTCCAATTTTCTCCCACAGTTCGAAAGACGTGCTGGTTAGCTGCATTGGCCATGCTAAATTCTCCCTCAGTGTACCTGAACAGGCGTGGAGTGTGGCGACTAGGGGATTTTCACAGTAACTCCATTGCAATGTTAATGTAAGCCTACTTGTGATACTAATGAATAAAGTATATGTCTAAAAGCTTCTGTTTGTTCATGCCCTCTTTGTACTTCAGTTATGAGATATGTGTGAACTTAAAATATTGCCACTGCTGTAACAGTTTTGAACTGAATAAGTTATAGAGATCAACTCCAAGTTATTCCGATCTATATATTTCCCGATTCACTAGTTTTCACCTCAAGCCATATCTGTCTTTTGCCTTCTTGAAATGGTTGATTATCTTTGTTGGAGGTGTCAGCCGCCTAGAATATAGAACATATTTTCCTTTCAAAGCAACCTCAAGCAAATACTTGAGATCACAGATAACTTTGTTTTTGAAGTTTTATACAAGGACTTCAGCATTGCCTAAACTGCTTTCTGGTTTTCATCTGCAGGGCTGCAATTCTGTGTGGGCTTGTGTCTGACCTGGAAGTGGGTGAAACTATGCAGGAAGACATTGGATGTGTGTCCCAGTGTCATGGTGCATTTGTTCGATATTTCGGTGGGCCGGCACGTGCAAATGTCGGAAGGGTGTCCAACGCCAATCAAGAAGACAATTTAAATGATTTCAATACCAATTGATTGGAAATTTGCGTTGACTGCCTGACTTTGTGGTACTAGGTTGGCCGATTGGCAAGCTGGCCTTCACGTTTACTGATGAAAACCAGTAAATCGGGAAATACATAGGTCGGAATAACTTGGAGCTGGTCTCTATAATTTATTCAATTCAAAACTGTGACACCAGTGGCAATATTTTCTTGATTAATAAGGAGATCAGGGGTTATGGGGGAAAGGCAGGAGAATGGGGATGAGAAAAAAAAATCAGCCATGATTGAATGGTGGAGCAGACTCGATGGGCCGAGTGGCCTAATTCTGCTCCTATGTCTTATGGTCTTATGGTTTAAGCTGTAACCTCGATCCAGGACGGGATGAAAGGTTAAGGCTGAACTAAGATTGACAAGTGTGTCTGGGGACTGAGGTCTATCCATGGTTGTGCTATCCAGACCATTCAAGGCATAGCTTTTCCATTGATATTTATTTCTCACGGGTCAAAAGCATCTCCACAAGCTGTCCTCCTAGGGGAACACATTGGAAATGCCAGCCTGCACCCTCCCTTTTCTCTTCACCCGCTCTTTTCCCACACTCAGCCTTTTCCAGCGGGCTGGTTGGCCGCTAATCGTGTCCCGGTGATGATTGCGGCCGGAAGCATGTTTTGCACCCGTTTCCGTGCCTGCAGAGTGCACACGCCTGACAGGTGAAAAATTCAGGCCCAGGATTTTTATATCGATGGTACAATATTGTCCCATTGATCAACAATTTATACGCTCAGCAAATTATAGCAGATAGATGTGCGGGTTCGGTGGATTGGCCATGCAAAATTGCCCCTTAGTGTCAGGGGATTAGCAGAGTTAATATGGAGGTTATGGGGATAAGGCCTGGTGGGATTGTGGTTGGCACAGGCTCGATGGGCTGAATGGTCTCCTTCTGTACTGTAGGATTCTATGATTCTAGATCTTCAAATGCAGATTAATTTCTGCTAACATAACAGAGTGAGAAATCATTATGATCACAAAAACAAATCATAGAATCATAGAATCCCTACAGTGCAGAAGGAGGCCATTTGGCCCAACAAGCCTGCACTAACTCTGCGACAGAGCAACTTACCCAGGCCCACCCCCTGCCCTAACCTGGAACCTCATGCAATTATCCCGCTAATCCCCCTGAAACACCAGAATGATCTCCTTTATGTGAATAATTACGCAAACACACTTAACCCCACACTAGCAGCACGGTGGCATCGTGATTATCACGGCTGCCTCACAGTGCCGGGGACCCGGGGTCAATTCCTGGCTTGGGTCACTGTCTGTACGGAGTCCGCACGTTTTCCCATGTCTGCATGGGTTTCCTTCGGGGGCTCTGGTTTCCTCCCACAATCCAAAAGACGTGCTGGTTAGGTGCATTGGATGTGCTAAATTCTCCCTCAGTATACCCAAACAGGCGCCAGAGTGTGGTGACTAGGGGATTTTCACAGTAACTTCATTGCAGTGTTAATGTAAGCCTACTTGTGACCATAATAAATGAACTAAAAAAAAACTAAACTAAACTAAATGGGAACTACGATTCAAATCAATTAAGGAAAACACCAAGGCATTCTACAAGTATGTGAAGAGCAAGAGGATAAGACGTGAAAGAATAGGACCTATCAAGTGTGACGGTGGGAAAGTTTGTATGGAACCGGAAGAAATAGCAGAGGTGCTTAATGAATACTTTACTTCAGTATTCACTATGGAAAAGGATCTTGGTGGTTGTAGTGCAGACTTGCAGCGGACTGAAAAGCTTGAGCATGTAGATATTAAGAAAGAGGATGTGTTGGAGCTTTTGAAAAGCATCAAGTTAGATAAGTCGCCGGGACCGGATGCGATGTACCCCAGGCTACTGTGGGAGGTGAGGGGGGAGATTGCTGAGCCTCTGGCGATGATCTTTGCATCATCAATGGAGACGGGGGAGATTCTGGAGGATTGGAGGATTACAGATGTTGTTCCTTTATTCAAGAAAGGGAGTAGAGATAGCCCAGGAAATTATAGACCAGTGAGTCTAACCTCAGTGGTTGGTAAGTTGATGGAGAAGATCCTGAGAGGCAGGATTTATGAACATTTGAAGAGGTATAATATGATTAAGAATAGTCAGCATGGCTTTGTCAAAGGCAGATCATGCCTTACGAGCCTGATTGAATTTTTTGAGGATGTGACTAAACACATTGATGAAGGAAGAGCAGTAAATGTAGTTTATATGGACTTCAGCAAGGCATTTGATAAGGTGCCCCATGGAAGGCTTATTGAGAAAGTGAGGAGGCATGGGATCCAAGGGACATTGCTTTGTGGATCCAGAACTGGCTTGCCCACAGAAGGCAAAGTGTGGTAATAGATGGGTCATATTCTGCATGGAGGTCGTTCACCAGTGGAGTGCCCCAGGGATCTGTTCTGAGACCCTTACTCTTTGTGATTTTACTAAATGACCTGGATGAGGAAGTGGAGGGATGGGTTGATAAGTTTGCTGATGACACAAAAGTTGGAGGTGTTGTGGATTGTGTGGAGGGATGTCACAAGTTGCAGCGAGACATTGATAGGATGCAAGACTGGGCAGAGAAGTGGCAGATGGAGTTCAACCCAGATAAGTGTGAGGTGGTTCATTTTGGCAGGTCAAATAGGATGGCGGAATATAATATTAATGGTAGGACTCTTGGCAGAATGGAAGATCAGAAGGATCTTGGGGTCCGAGTTCATAGGACGCTCAAAGCAGCTGTGTAGGTTGAGGCTGTGGTTAGGAAGGCGTATGGCGTACTGGCCTTCATCAATCGAGGAATTGAGTTTAGGAGTCGTGAGATAATGTTGCAACTATATAAGACCCTGGTCAGACCGCACTTGGAGTACTGTGCTCAGTTCCGGTCGCCTCATTACAGGAAGGATGTGGAAGCCATAGAAAGGGTGCAGAGGAGATTTACAAGGATGTTGCCTGGGTTGGGGGGCATGCCTTATGAGGATAGGTTGAGTGAGCTCAGCCTTTTCTCCTTGGAGAGACGAAGGATGAGGGGTGACCTGATAGAGGTGTATAAGATGTTGAGAGGTATTGATCGAGTGGATAGTCAGAGGCTTTTTCCCAGGGCTGAAATGGTTGCCACAAGAGGACACAGGTTTAAGGTGCTGGGGAGTAGGTACAGAGGAGATGTCAGGGGTAAGTTTTTCACTCAGAGGGTGGTGGGTGCGTGGAATGGGCTGCGGGCAACAATGGTGGAGGCGGATTCGATAGGGTCTTTAAGAGACTTTTAGATAAGTACATGGAACTTAGTAAGATAGAGGGTTATAGGTAAGCCTAGTAATTGCTCGGGTAGGGACATATTCGGCACAACTTTGTGGGCTGAAGGGCCTGTATTGTGCTGTAGTTTTTCTATGTTTCTATGTGCTTTCACAGTTATCATAAGCAAGACCAGTTACAATAAACAGCTCTTAAACTGCCAGAGGGTCAAGAAAAATTCCAGCTGTCCTGGATCAACCATGTACAAAATTGTAGTGAACTTCCACTGAATTTAGAACTCATTTGGCAGATTCCCTCCCTCTGGCCCCTTGACCTCGGTAGAAATATTTTTCTTCGCATCCATGTTCTTCCAAAGATTAGCTGGTGGTGTCCGTAGGATCTCGTAATCTATAGTCCACCGCTGCATCATGCAGGTCACAGATGCCTCTGATTCTATTCATTTGACACAGATGAGACCAGTCGCATCCAGAGGTTGTTTACTGTGTTTCTCTCGTAGGATCTCCACAGGTCCAGGAGGTCAAAGGGTCATCCAGATTCGAAACGTTGGCTCTCCTCTCCCTCCACAGATGCTGTCAGACCGGCTGAGATTTTCCAGCATTTTCTGCTTCTATTCCAGCATCCACAGTATTCTGCCCTTATCTTTGAGTTAGGCAGATGTTTGCTAGATGAGGGAGTCAAGGGTTATGGGGGCAGACAGGAAAGTAGAGTTGAGTCCATAACCAGATCAGCCATGGTCTTATTGAATGGCGGAGCAAGCTCGAAGGGCTGAATGGCCTACACCATCCCCTTATTCCGTTATTCCTTTGGTCTATGTTTGGACTGAAGTCTTGGGATCACAATCTAGATATCTGATCATACGGTGGATCTTGGTCTCCACTCACTACAGTTGGGCCTCTTGCCTGGGTATATTAATTGCAGCAAATCGAATCTAACCAAATTCCCAAAAACAATCCTCATTCTCAGAAGAGTGGGTCAAAGAGAGGCAAAGGTTACGGATTAATCTCAACCCTTTGGCACAATTTGGGACTCTAATCATTTATCTTGCAATAGGATTGAGGCTGTATCCTGATTTTCCATCCTGGATTCATTGTGGTTTCAGGTTTTCATCTTAATTTTCCACCCCTCTTGCTCCTCAAAATTGCCCCTTAGTGTCAGGGGGACTAGCTAGGGTAAATGCATGAGGTTGTGGGGATAGGGCCTGGGTGGGATTGTGGGCAGTGCAGACTCGATGGGCCAAAAGGCCTCCTTCTGCTCTGTGGAGATTCTATGATTCAACCCCAGATATCAGCCAATTGCTGATTCACTTTAACATCAAATGGAAAGAAAGTGCCTGAAGATGAGCTATTTAGCCTGGAACTTCAGCAATCGCATTGCACCTGTTTGAGAGGAATTGCTCGTGGTTAGTTTTAAAGCTCGGATTTGAAATTACAGGCTACACATTAATGTTGACAATATTAGAGGAACATATGACTGCTTCATATGATGTTCCTCTGTTCACTATTTCAAAAGAATCATGAATAAATTCAAAGCAAATGGGTTAAGGAGCAGACACTGAACGTTAGTCAGAACAATGTGTTCAACATTTCTCACTGATTCTCAATTACCCTTTTCCATTTTGTTCTTATAGAGTCATGTGTGCATCATTTCTCTTTAACATGGTTAGCACTGCTGCCTCACAGCGCCAGGGACCCGGGTTCAATTCCGACCTTGGGTCACTGGAGTTTGCATGTTCTCCCCGTGTCTGCATGGGTTTCCTCTGTGTGCTCCGGTTTCCTCCCACAGTCCAAAGATGTGCAGGTTAGGTAGATTGGCCATCCAAAGTTGCCCCTTTGTGTCAGGGGGATTAGTAGAATAAATATGTGGGGTTACAGGGATAGGGCCTGGGTGAAATCGTTGTCGGTGCAGACTCAATGGGCTGAATGGCCTCCTTCTGCACTGTAGGGTTTCTATAATTCTATAATTCTATGATTCTATTCTATGATTCTATGAGTGTGAGTACAGCATGAAACAAGATATGTTTGCCCCACCTGCTCTATTCCCACTCAGATTCTGTCTGCCACCAGATTGACTGGAGTCTTCTGTTGAGCTGTTTGAGTGCTGGCCTTATGTGGTATGGCGTCAGTGTTTGTCTGTTGAGGTTTCAGTGGCGTGCATTGGGATGTTTTCCTACCTAAACACGCTAGGTAAATGTAGTTGTATTTGTTGTTGAAAGCACGTCAATGAAAAACAGTCGTACCAGATGGTGAAGTACAAATAGCCTCAAAAGGATCAGTGCAACAATCCACAGGTAAGTGGTCCAGTCGAATGGCAGGAGTTGGATGGTGGAGCTTTGGCGAAAATTGCGTAGGCCTCAGAGGACGAGATCAGAAGGAGCAGTGGGGTAGGGAAGATAGGGCCTCGGGGATGACATCGGAGAGCCGGACAGGTTGGATCTAGGATCAGGGTCAGAACCATTGGAGGGAAACCAGACAGTCCAGATCAGGTGTCACGATGGTCAGGAAATGGGAGTGATGTTTGGGGCCTTGGAAGAGTGCTGTGGGGAGGGAGGGATCCGGGATCTGGAAGTTCAGACCGGGGTGGGGGGGGGGGGGGGGGGAGGTGTAGTTAACATGGAAATTGGTGGTTGAAGCGAAAACCTGGAAATCAGGAGTTGGGAAACCCAGGATCAGAAGCATCCACAATCTTGGGGCTTGCATTCCAAATACAACTGGTATAAACCAAAGTTGCAAGAGGTATCAGAAGAAGCATTGAGCTCCATATTTAAAACTGGTTCAAGCATGAATAAAGGACCCCTCTTTGTCCTTTCCTAGAATCCCTACAGTGCAGAAGGAGGCCATTCGGCCCATCAAGTCTGCACCGACTCTCCAACAAAGCATCTTTGCCCAGGTCCTATCCCCGTGACACCACATTTTCACCCAGCTAATCCTCCTCACCTACACGACTTGGGACACTAAGAGACAATTTAGCCTGGCCAATCCACCTAAACTATACATCTTTGGACTATGGGAAGAAACTGGAGCACCTGAAGGAAACCCATTGGGAGAATGTGCAAACTCCACACAAACAGTCACCCAGGCCAGAATCGAACCTCGATTCCTGGCACTGTGAGGCAGCAGTGCTAACCAATGTGCCATCTTAATATGGTGACCAGCAGACTTCAGGAGAGAAGTGTGTGATTGCGTCTTTTCTGTGGAGATGCCAGCGTTAGACTGGCGCGGGCACAGTAAGAAGTCTCACAACACTAGGTTAAAGTCCAACAAGTTTATTTGGAATCACAAGCTTTCGTAGCGCTGCTCCTTCCTCAGGTGAGTGGCAGTGAGACTTCTTACTGCTTCTTTTCTGCCATTTTGACACCTGAGAAGGCTGTCTAGTGTCTAAAAATTGGAGGTTACGTAGCCTCAGTGCCTTTAGGGAGAAAACTTGAAGGAATCAAAAAACAATCGAAAACCTGGCTTCAGAAGCTCTCTTGTGCATTTAGACAAATTGTTGGACAAACATTGTGTATAATTTCAGATAAACAGACTGATTGCCAACACGCAAAGGGTTCACTATCAAATAGCAGATGTTTGCCATGGCAGCTAATGAAAAGAGTTAGACAAGTTTGCACATTCATTTCTTTATGGCGAGGGTTTATTTGTACTTTTTACTGTAATCAATTAAAGTTTCTTTTTTAAATTCTGCTAAAAGACAAGTGATTCTTAAACAAAAAAAAGTATCGGTTAATTCATCACCCATCTGGGAAATGATTTGTGTTGCGTGTGTATAATCTTAGAATTGTTTACTTTGTTCCTTTAATCCAACATGGCGATCTCAATCAAAAGCTGATATACACTTGTTTACTTTTATATACTTTGATTTAATTTATAAAAATCAGAGCGCAGAAGAAATTTGTTAACCCTACACTTCACCAAAGAAATTGTGAAGAGAAAGGTATATTCTGCTTGAAGGGCAGGACATTTGGATGCATAATAATGATGTCCTGAACTGTCTCCTTTTCTGATCGTTGAATGGCTAGATGCTTTAATCGTCCAGTGTAACCATAAGACATTGGGTGAGATTTTCCAGCCGCCCCAAAACCGGAAAATCCCGCCGGAGGTCAATGGACCTGTGTATGGTGTCCCCACCCTGCTATTATTCCCATCGTAACAAGAAAGGCTAAAGTATAATCTGGAGTTTTACACTGAGTTAATGCGTCCCATCTGTTATGGTTCAGTGCTTTCTAATTGGCCTCAGTGCCCTCGGCTAGGGAGTATTAAAATCAGTCAGGGTTTCTTCTCAGTGGTCTCCAATGAACCCTGTCCGCATGTGCTAATTTCGGTGATCGCAGGATTGTACATAGCAATGATGGAATCGCTGCAGTGCAGAAGGAGGCCATTCAGCCCATTGAGTCTTTCCCAACTCTCCAACAGAGCACCCTATCCAGGCCTAAGCCCAGCCCTATCCCCGTAACCCCACACATTTATCACACTAATCCCCCTCACCTACACATCTTTGGACACTAAGGGGCAATTTGGCATGGCCAATCCACCTAATCTGCACATCTTTGGTGTGTGGGAGGAAACCGGAGCACCCGGAGGAAACCCACGCAGACACGGAGAGAATGTGTGGAGTTTGCACAATCAGTCATCCAAGCCGAGAATTGAACCCGGATCCCTGGAACTGTGAGGCATCAATGCTAACCACTGTGCCACTGTGCCCCCCACCGATGTCACTTGTGGTCAAATGCTCTGTTGATACTTGCTGAATCAAAGTTCCTAAAGGTTCCTAGAAATGGTCGAGAGCTTCAAGCTTTCAGGTGTCCAGCTCACCAACAACCCGTCCTGGTCCCCCCATGCCAACACCATTGTTAAGAAAACCCACCAACGCCTCTACTTTCTCCGGAGATGAAGGAAATTTGGCATGTCCACTATGACACTCATCAACTTCTACAGATGCACCATAGAAAGCATTCTTTCTGATTGTATCACAGCTTGGTATGGCTCCTGCTCTGCTCAAGACCGCAAGGAACTACAAAGGCTCGTGAATGAAGCCCAGTCCATCACGCAAACCAGCCTCACATCCATTAATTCTGTCTACAGTTCCCACTACCTCAGAAAAGCAACCAACATAATTAAGGACCCCACGCAACTGGACATACTCTCTTCCACCTTCTTCCGTCGGGAAAAATATATAAAAGTCTGAGGTCACCTACCAAACGACTCAAGAATAGTTTCTCCCCTGCTGCCATCAGACTTTTGAATGGACCTACCTCGCACAAAGTTGATCGTTCTCTACACCCTAGCTGTGACTGTAACACTACATTCTGCACTCTCTCATTTCCTTCTCTATGTACGGTATGCTTTGTCTGTATAGCGTGCAAGAAACAATACTTTTCACTGTATGTTAGTACATGTGACAATAATAAATCAAATCAGAAGTTGGAATGGCTGCTTTGGCAAGATTTCCAGCCCTGCCTTTAAACTCCCATTGACTTTGGCGGGAATATCTCGGCAGCGTGAGGGACAGAATATCCTGCCCACAGTAAGGACCCATAGCAACCAAGAATGGACCAGTTCTTGGAGCTTGTTATGCCATTCAATTAGATCAAGGATGGTCTGTCTCTTTACTCCTATTATTCATCTTTGCTCCACACCCTTCGGTCCAATCTTTCTCAAAGCTCAAATTGACTCAGCATTTGTAGCCTTCACGCTCAGTGAATTCGAGATTTCTACCACCTTTTATGTGAATCAAGCTTCCCGATTTCCCTCCAGAGTGGCCTGCTTCTAATTTTAAGATTTTGTCCTCTTGTGCTTGATTCTCTATTCTCTGAACCTAGCCCATATAGTCCATTCACCATTTTAAACTGCTCGACCATGTCACCACTGAATCGTCCATCCTTAAGAGAATACAATACCTGTTTATCCAACCAGGCCCCCTAATTTAACCATCAAAACCGTGGTTTGGAGTTTTCAGAAGAGGATCAGAGGAAACATGGCACGGTGACACAATGGTTAACACTGCTGCTTCACAGCTCTGGGGACCTGGGTTCGATTCCCAGCTTGGGTCACTGTCTGTGGAATCTGCACGTTCTCCCCATGTCTGCATGGGTTTCCTCCCACAGTCCAAAAGATCATAGAATCATAGAAACCCTACAGTGCAGAAGGAGGCCATTCGGCCCATCGAGTCTGCACCGACCACAATCCCACCCAGGCCCTATCCCCACATATTTTACCCGCTAATCCCTCTAACCTACACATCTCAGGACTCGAAGGGGCAATTTTTTAACCTGGCCAATCAACCTAACCCGCACATCTTTGGACTGTGGGAGGAAACCGGAGCACCCGGAGGAAACCCACGCAGACACGAGGAGAATGTGCAAACTCCACACAGACAGTGACCCGAGCCGGGAATTGAACCCGGGACCCTGGAGCTGTGAAGCAGCAGTGCTAACCACTTTGATTGGCCATGCTAAATTGCCCCTTAGTGTCATGGGGATTAGCAGGGTAAATACATGGGGTTAAAGGAATCGGGTCTGAGAGGTATTATTGTCGGTGCAGGCTCGAATGGCCTCCTTCTGCATTGTAGGGATTCTATGAAAATGTTCTGCAGCTTGCGTGGTGAATGTGATATTCAAGTCAATGGAGGTATTGCTTTGCAGTCATGAATGACGGGCTTTAATTTGGAAATGAGGTTTCGCTGGATGCTACAGGCATGGTAACCATTCCAAACTACTACGCCTTGGCAATCAGCCATAGCTAGTTTTGGCAGAGTGAGGCTTTGGCACCAACAGTTGAGTTTTAATTAATGCAGGTAAACCCTTTCAGATGCCTGTATTTCATCAGATTCCTGTATTACGATGTAGAGGTTCTATTTGTGATCACTTAAATGCTACTGGCTTTCTTTTGCAAAGTCGCACGATAATTTTAATGTGGTATATCCACAAAGCCCCAAAGAAGATACAGTAGAGAAAGCCCACGTGAACTTATGCAGAAAATTTCTCGATCGTGACATGAAATTGGTTCTTAGACAATTCTGGTGTCTGCATCTTTGTTATAGAACATAGAACATAGAACAGTACAGCACAGAACAGGCCCTTCAGCCCACGATGTTGTGCCGAGCTTTATCTGAAACCAAGATCAAGCTATCCCACTCCCTATCATCCTGGTGTGCTCCATGTGCCTATCCAATAACCGCTTAAATGTTCCTAAAGTGTCTGACTCCACTATCACTGCAGGCAGTCCATTCCACACCCCAACCACTCTCTGCGTAAAGAACCTACCTCTGATATCCTTCCTGTATCTCCCACCACGAACCCTATAGTTATGCCCCCTTGTAATAGCTCCATCCACCCGAGGAAATAGTTTTTGAACGTTCACTCTATCTATCCCCTTCATCATTTTATAAACCTCTATTAAGTCTCCCCTCAGCCTCCTCCGCTCCAGAGAGAACAGCCCTAGCTCCCTCAACCTTTCCTCAGAAGACCTACCCTCCAAACCAGGCAGCATCCTGGTAAATCTCCTCTGCACTCTTTCCAGCGCTTCCACATCCTTCTTATAGTGAGGTGACCAGAACTGCACACAATATTCCAAATGTGGTCTCACCAAGGTCCTGTACAGTTGCAGCATAACCCCACGGCTCTTAAACTCCAACCCCCTGTTAATAAATGCTAACACACTATAGGCCTTCTTCACAGCTCTATCCACTTGAGTGGCAACCTTTAGAGATCTGTGGATATGAACCCCAAGATCTCTCTGTTCCTCCACAGTCTTCAGAACCCTACCTTTGACCCTGTAATCCACATTTAAATTAGTCCTACCAAAATGAATCACCTCACATTTATCAGGGTTAAACTCCATTTGCCATTTTTCAGCCCAGCTTTGCATCCTATCTATGTCTCTTTGCAGCCTACAACAGCCCTCCACCTCATCCACTACTCCACCAATCTTGGTGTCATCAGCAAATTTACTGATCCACCCTTCAGCCCCCTCCTCTAAGTCATTAATAAAAATCACAAAGAGCAGAGGACCAAGCACTGATCCCTGCGGCACTCCGCTAGCAACCTGCCTCCAATCCGAAAATTTTCCATCGACCACCACCCTCTGTCTTCGATCAGACAGCCAGTTACCTATCCAATCGGCCAACTTTCCCTCTATCCCACACCTCCTCACTTTCATCATAAGCCGACCATGGGGGACCTTATCAAACGCTTTACTAAAATCCATGTATATGACATCAACTGCCCTATCTTCATCAACACACTTAGTTATCTCCTCAAAAAATTCTATCAAATTTGTGAGGCACGACTTGCCCTTCACGAATCCGTGCTGACTATCCCGGATTAATCCGCATCTTTCTAAATGGTCGTAAATCCCATCTCTAAGGACCTTTTCCTTCAATTTACCAACCACCGAAGTAAGACTAACCGGTCTATAATTACCAGGGTCATTTCTATTCCCTTTCTTAAACAGAGGAACAACATTCGCCATTCTCCAGTCTTCTGGCACCATCCCCGTGGACAGCGAGGACCCAAAGATCAAAGCCAAAGGCTCTGCAATCTCATCCCTTGCCTCCCAAAGAATCCTAGGATACATTTCATCAGGCCCAGGGGACTTATCGACCTTCAGTTTATTCAAAACTGCCAGGACATCCTCCCTCCGAACATCTATTTCCTCCAGCCTATTAGCCTGTAACACATTCTCTTCCTCAAAAACATGGCCCCTCTCCTTGGTGAACACTGAAGAAAAGTATTCATTCATCACCTCGCCTATCTCTACTGACTCCATACACAAGTTCCCACTACTGTCCTTGACCGGCCCTAACCTCACCCTGGTCATTCTTTTATTCCTCACATAAGAGTAAAAAGCCTTGGGGTTTTCCTTGATCCGACCCGCCAAGGACTTCTCGTGTCCCCTCCTAGCTCTCCTAAGCCCCTTTTTCAGCTCATTCCTTGCTAACTTGCAACCCTCAATCGAGCTATCTGAACCTTGTTTCCTCATCCCTACATAAGCTTCCCTCTTCCTTTTCACAAGACATTCCACCTCTTTCATGAACCATGGTTCCCTCACTCGGCCGTTTCCTCCCTGCCTGACAGGGACATACCTATCAAGGACATCCAGTATTTGTTCCTTGAAAAAGTTCCACTTTTCATTAGTTCCTTTCTCTGACAGTTTCTGTTCCCAATTTATGCCCCCTAATTCTTGCCTAATCGCATCATAATTACCTCTCCCCCAATTGTAAACCTTGCCCTGCCGTACGGCCCTATCCCTCTCCATTGCAATAACAAAAGACACCGAATTGTGGTCACTATCTCCAAAGTGCTCTCCCACAATCAAATCTACCACTTGGCCCGGTTCATTTCCCAGTACCAAATCCTGTGTGGGTTAGGTGGATTGGCCATGCTAAGTTGCCCCTTAGTGTCAGGGGGACTAACTAAGGTAAATGCATTGGGGTTATGGGGATAGGGCCCGGCTGGGCTTGTGGTTGGTGCAGACTCGATGGGCCAAATGGCCTCCTTCTGCGCTTTAGGGATTCAATTATTCTATTTCTTGCGTTGATCATTCTTTCTGAGTTCATGGATGTGACAGGCAGGGAAGGGGCGTCTGATCCATTGAACCTGCCCCACAGTCGTGATGGTTGGAGCAGCATGACTAGGTTTCGGTTCCGCCCACTCACTCCCCCAGCACCACTGCCTGCAGTAACCAGGAATTGAACTCCCCTTCCTCATTCCCACAACATTACTGAGATTATAATGCTCAATCACTTCAGGGAAATGCCTGCAGTTTCTACAGTGAATTGGCTGCTACAGGTTTCCACATTTTTGATCAGCTTGTGATCCGATTCTGCCATCGATCATCTTTCCCCCGCTTCCCTTCTCCTTTTTCAGGGAATTGGTGGATTCTGGATTCCACCCCACCCCCTCTCACGTTCCCGCGTCGGAAAATGCATCAAACATTCCAAATAACTTTAATGAACGCACTAAATTATGTAGGGTTTGAACATGGGTGTGTTTGGAATGGTCCAGTTATGTTGCTATTACAGCAAAAGAACCCTTTGAAATTTCACTGACATGCAGTATTTTTGTCTTTGGAACTCTTTGCCGCAGAAAGCTGTGGAGGCTAGTTCATTGAGTGTCTTTAAGACAGAGAAAGATAAGTTCTTGATTAATATGCAGATCAGGGGTTATGGGGAAAAGGCAGGAGAATGGGAATGAGACAAAAATCAGCCATGATTGAATGGCGGAGCAGACTCGATGGGCCGAGTGGCCTAATTATGCTCCTATGTCTTATGATCTATGGTCTTGAATACAATAACATATAAAATTCTGCTGCTATTTTCAGAAAAGGCATAAATCCATTTTGGTTTAAAATCTCCAATAAGAGGAAAATTCATGATAAATTGCTTACAAATCGACTAACACACTCAGATGTTGGAAATAGAAATATAGGGCGGGATTTTTCCGGCCGCACTCACACCAATACTGGAAAATCCTGCTTGAGGTTAACGGACATTTGCATGGTCCGTGTCCTGCCTGCTATGATTGGATAAACTGGGATTGTTCTCCCTGGAAAGACAGAGGCTGAGGGGCTGACCTGAAAGAAGTTTATAAAATTATGAGAGGTATAGATTGGGTGAACAGTTGGAAGCTTTTTCCCAGGGCAGAAATGACAATTACAAGGGGGCACAAGTTCAAGATAAGGAGGAAAAGGTTCAGTGGAGATGTGCGGGGGAAGATTTTTACACAGAGGGTGATGGGGGCCTGGAACGCACTGCCAACTGAGGTGGTTGAGGCTGTTACGTTAGCCACATTTAAGACTTATCTTGATAGGCATATGAACAAACGGGGAAAGGAGGTATATAAGCGGTTGGTCTAGATAGGTAAACGTGATCGGCGCAGGCTTGGAGGGCCGAAGGGCCTGTTGCTGTCCTGTACTGTTCTTTGTTCTTTGATTCCCATGGTGGGCAGGATGGGAAAACTCCGCTCAAAATTTAGCAAAAGCAAAAGAAATACCTTGTTTATTTATACATAATAGAAATGGTTCAGAAGCAGCCAGACCACTGCTGGCTTGCTTTATAGGCTGTAGATATGAGATTTGTCTTGTATGCTGTGGGGAGAGATTGGGTGGAAAATTGGATTCTGCAGCACCACTGGCACTGGTGTGGTTGTGCCGTGTGTGCACTTAAAGCTCCCCCACTGGCAAGGTTAAGTCAACCTTACCGCACAATTTGTACCATGGAGCGACTCACCGAGGAACAGCTGGAGCTATAGCAAAGCAATGTGAACGCAATGGGTGTGAGACGGGCATCATTAGAATATGTGTGAGGGGAGGGTGGAATTTCTGGATGTTAGTCAACAGCATGAAGTGTAGTATAAAGGTCTGACACATAAAGGGTTAGAATAGAATGCCAACACTGCAGAAGGAGGCCATTTGGCCCATTGAGTCTGCACCAATTCTCTGACAGAGTATCTTACCCAGGCGCTCTTTCCCACCCTATCCCTGTAACCCCACACATTTACCATGGCTAATCCATCTAACCTTGGGACACTAAGGGGCAATTTAGCACAACAAATCCACTTAACCTGCACAACTTTGGACTTTGATTATTGTGAGACTGAGTGCAGTACTGTCCACACCATTATATAAGAGGACATATGACCCATATCTAGGAGTCACTGTAGAATTGGACAGAGTGGTGTGTGAAAGCAAGCATGGAGACAGCTCCTAGCTTGGTCCTTTACCCTGCCTATGTATATCGTTACTAGTAGTTAATAAAAATTTACTGTTGAACTGCCTGAGGCTACAAGTACCTTAATAATTCCCAATGAATTATGCCCCACAACATACAACACCAGGTGCTAGGGAGCGCTGCTGGGTGAGTCATGGTGATTTGGTTCATTGAGAGCGTTAAATTTGGTGGTGCATTGCGGTGTGAAGTCTTTTGAAAAGGCAATCACTGATCCTAACCACCAATGTGAGATCATTAAATTTCTTGTTGCATCCCAGCCAGGTCCTCAGACTCACATTCCTTGCATTGATCTTCCTGGATCATATACGCCTATCCTCTCCATCGTTTGACCTTTGAAGGCCTTCTGGTTCCCTATGAGAAAATTACCTCTCTCATTCTGTCGATCTCCCCCATGAAGGCCTCCACCACTCCATCAGTGAATCTTGGAACCCTCTCCCTTTCCTGGTGCCCCACATGTGGTTCTCATATACAGCCAGAGTCAATCCAGGCAGGCAGCAGCTTCCATTCCATTGGATGTAGCTCCCTTTAAGAGGGACAGGCTGCCTTTAGGAACAGCAGAGTGGCTGCACCATGCTATAATTGCATGTTGCCCAGCCTCCTGCTGAGCACTCAGGCAGCCAGCAGCACTGCCTTCCCCCCACCCCCCCCACCACCCCCACCACCCCCACCAAAAACACCCCCACTCCGACACCCCCCACCAAAAACACCCCCACTATGACACCCCCCACCAAAAACACCCCCACTCCGACATCCCCCAACCCCACATCAATACTACAATCAGGTAAATGAGGAGGCAGCAGTGGTTGCATGCTGATTGACTCAAGGGCAATGGGTATAGTCAGGTCATGAACCATGGATCCCATGCCTTGAAGTTGTCCATAATGAATTTAGATCCATTGAACCATAGAATCCCTACAGTGCAAAGGAGGCCATTCGTCCCATCGAGTCTTCACCGCGTTCCAAAATAGCATCCCACCCAGGCCCGCCCTTCCGCCCTATTCCTGTAACCCCGCACATTTATCATGGCTAATCCACCTAACCTATACACCTTTGGACACTCAGGGACAATTTAGCATTGTCAATCCACCTAACCTCTGCATTGTTTAGCCCTTTAGGTACATAACTCAAATAAAGCACTCTAATTAAACAAATCATGCAGTTAAACTGCATCTTCAATACCTGACGACCAAACCAATGAAAAATGTACTAAATAATAACACAAACTTCTTGGAAATCAATTATTTTGGTATTGGGAGTGAGGTTCTCTTGCACCACATCCACCATATAAGTGTAGCCAATGTGGAGAAACCTTTGAAAAAGGGCGGCACGGTGGCACAGTGGTTAGCACTGCTGGCTCACAGCGCCAGGGACCCGGGTTCGATTCCTGGTTTGTGTCTGATCGTTGTTGGTGCAGGCTCGATGCTGAATGGCCTCTTTCTGTACTGTATGGATTCTATGATTCCATGAAGGTTGTGAAAAGCATTGCCTATTATAAATCTCTCTATGCCCAAATATTTATATATATATACAGTTTAAGAAGCGCATGTTTTGCAAAGCACAACTTTCAAATTCCAAATTTCAGAAAAGGACACTATCCGAAATTTGCTTGACCCTTACCAGGCCTTGGAACTGTACACCAGTCATCTGTTCAAATTCATATGTGTGGACATTTGATTTTCCCAGCAAGAACACAGTGTAGCAATGGCTGCGTGCTCGCAATGCTCTCTGATATGCATTATAACCGGAGCAGTGTGCCATCTCAATCCTGGTCATGACAACATTGGCACGGTGGCACAGTGGTTAGCACTGCTGCCTCACAGCGCCAGGGACCCGGGTTCAATTCCGGCCTCGATGACTGTGTGGAGTTTGCACATTCTCCCCATGTCTGCATAGGTTTTCTGTGGGGGCTCTGGTTTCCTCCCACACACCAAAGATGTGTGGGTTAGGTTGATTGGCCATGCTAAATTGCCCCTTAGCGTCAGAGGGATTAGCAGGGTAAGTATGTGGGGTTGCGGAGATAGGGCCTGGTTGGGATGGTTGTCGGTGCTGGCTTGATGGGCTGAATAGAACACAGAACATAGAACAGTACATAGAACAGTACAGCACAGAACAGGCCCTTCGGCCCACCATGTTGTGCCGAGCTTTATCTGAAACCAAGATCAAGCTATCCCACTCCCTATCATCCTGGTGTGCTCCATGTGCCTATCCAATAACCGCTTAAATGTTCCTAAAGTGTCTGACTCCACTATCACTGCAGGCAGTCCATTCCACACCCCAACCACTCTCTGCGTAAAGAACCTACCTCTGATATCCTTCCTGTATCTCCCACCACGAACCCTATAGTTATGCCCCCTTGTAATAGCTCCATCCACCCGTGGAAATAGTCTTTGAACGTTCACTGTATCTATCCCCTTCATCATTTTATAAACCTCTATTAAGTCTCCCCTCAGCCTCCTCCGCTCCAGAGAGAACAGCCCTCGCTCCCTCAACCTTTCCTCATAAGACCTACCCTCCAAACCAGGCAGCATCCTGGTAAATCTCCTCTGCACTCTTTCCAGCGCTTCCACATCCTTCTTATAGTGAGGTGACCAGAACTGCACACAATATTCCAAATGTGGTCTCACCAAGGTCCTGTACAGTTGCAGCATAACCCCACGGCTCTTAAACTCCAACCCCCTGTTAATAAATGCTAACACACTATAGGCCTTCTTCACAGCTCTATCCACTTGAGTGGCAACCTTTAGAGATCTGTGGATATGAACCCCAAGATCTCTCTGTTCCTCCACAGTCTTCAGAACCCTACCTTTGACCCTGTAATCCACATTTAAATTAGTCCTACCAAAATGAATCACCTCACATTTATCAGGGTTAAACTCCATTTGCCATTTTTCAGCCCAGCTTTGCATCCTATCTATGTCTCTTTGCAGCCTACAACAGCCCTCCACCTCATCCACTACTCCACCAATCTTGGTGTCATCAGCAAATTTACTGATCCACCCTTCAGCCCCCTCCTCTAAGTCATTAATAAAAATCACAAAGAGCAGAGGACCAAGCACTGATCCCTGCGGCACTCCGCTAGCAACCTGCCTCCAATCCGAAAATTTTCCATCGACCACCACCCTCTGTCTTCGATCAGACAGCCAGTTACCTATCCAATCGGCCAACTTTCCCTCTATCCCACACCTCCTCACTTTCATCATAAGCCGACCATGGGGGACCTTATCAAACGCCTTACTAAAATCCATGTATATGACATCAACTGCCCTACCTTCATCAACACACTTAGTTACCTCCTCAAAAAATTCAATCAAATTTGTGAGGCACGACTTGCCCTTCACGAATCCGTGCTGACTATCCCGGATTAATCCGCATCTTTCTAAATGGTCTTCTTCTGCGCTGTAGGGATTTTGTGGACATTTCATTTTTGAATGCGCGATTGCCGGGCAGAAAGCAAGTGCGCAGAACAATTTCAGATCAAAATGTTAAACATTTATCCGCTACTGTCGTCAACCAGGGCGTTGGGTGTTTAAAAGCAGACGTCAGGAAGGACCTTTTTAAAATCACATCCTGTCACACAATACAACACCAAGCCCTGAGTGCCAATTTGTACTGTCAGGTTCTGTCACACTGTGTGGCATAATGTATACAGTTTGAATATATTCTCGGACCGGACGACAGATTAATTATAGTTAACTTTGAACAGCTATCTTTAACTAATGCGTCACTGAGGCATCACCTGCCGCAACGATATCCAGGTTGTTTGCTTGTCAAGATCCCCCGAGGCCTTTTCCGTGCAGACAGCGAGAAACATTTTGGCTATGTTGGAATCCCCTCAGGTGAGCTTCACCCAGATAATATCACAGTTACTACATAACCTGTTTGGGTTATTTTCAAACACATCATGGCAGAACCAACAAAGACTATGCGTGATAATACCAGTGACAACTCCCTACAAATTAACCGCTGGAAACTCTGCCTTTGCACGAATCGCCCACACACCACATTACTGTGTGGGTTTTCATGCATGAAGCTCACCCGTTTAACTTGACATGCATTTCAAAAAAAAATATTTCAATACAGGTTCTGCTGAACAGGGAAAAGGGAAGATTTGGAACCTAAGAAGATGAAAACACGAAAACAAATTGCAGACAAATAACTTTACATTCTGCACCCTCTCCTTTCCTTCTCCATGTACGATATGCTTTGTCCGTCGAGCACGCAAGAAACAATACTTTTCACTGTATACTAATACATGTGACAATAATAAATCAAATCAATGTAAATCTCACTTCTCGGTGGAACGCATTTTTAAGAATGTCGCTAAATGCTGTTTAGGCTTTTTTTTCAAAATAAGGTATGTGGTCAGAAATTTCTGGAAATACTCAGCAGGTCAGGCAACATCTGTAAAAAAGTGAGAAGCTGTTAATTTTTTTTATCGCTGTAAGGTGAAAGCTTGAGCAGGACTTCAGGACTATTCCCAGGCAATTGAATCATAGAATCGCTACAGTGCAGAAGGAGGCCATTCGACCCATCGAGTCTGCACTAGCAACACTCCTACCCAGACCCTATTCCGGTAACCCCACGTATTTATCCTGCTAATCTCCCTGACACTAAGGGACAATTTAGCGTGGCCAATCAACCTAACCAACACATCTTTGGAGTGTGGGAGGAAACCAGAGCACCCGGAGGAAACCCACGCAGACATGGGGAGAACATGCAAACTCCACACAGATAGTTACCCAAGGCCGTATTAATCGAACCCGGGTCCTTGGTGCTGAGAGACAGCAGTGCTAACCACTGTGCCACCATGCCACCCAATCCTGTGGGTGCCAATCCCACTCCGAACGGAAAGCACTCGCAGGCTCCGGTTTTCAACTATCCTTGTATAAAACAATTAAACTAAATCAAACGAACTGAGGGGCAAAGTAAAAGGGGCAGTCCCTTAAAAGGATACTGCCTTGAGCAAAAACAAATCACAAGTGAAACTTAGAAGGCTCTTGTTTCCACAGGGACAGGTTGTTAATTGGCTGTTAGTTGGACAGCCAATTAGCGTCCATGGGGGCGGCTGTGAAGGCAGAATTGAAAGAGAGCAAATGTGATTTAAATGGACCATTGCGGCCATTACTGTGGCTGTCACATCATAGGACATTTGCTGTGGTACTGTTACTGAAGGATTGGAGAGGCAGAGGCTTGGAAACCAGTGGAGGGCTGCCCCTTTCTTTGCAGATGCTGAGCGGAAGGTCCTGCCTGAGACAGTGAGGAACAGGAGGGTGGTCCCCTCACCAGAGAATGACAGGAGGAATCTACCCTCTCAGACCTGGATTCAGGCCTGGATAGAGGTGGCAGAATTCAAGAGCCAACGGAAAGTGAGGCACAGAAACCAGTCAATGAGGGCTGGATGGTGAACAATTCCATGCCTACTTCCCCAAGAGACTGGGGAATAGAATCATAGAATCCTACAGTGCAGAAGGAGGCCATTCAGCCCATCGAGTCTGCACCGACCACAACCCACCTAGGCCCTATCCCCATAACCCCGTGCATTTACCCAAGCTAGTCCCCCTGACACTAAGGGGCAATTTAACATGGCCAATCCACTTAACCCACACATCTTTGCACTGTGGGAGGAAACCGGAACACCCGGAGGAAACCCAAGCAGACACGGGGAGAGTGTGCAAACTCTGCACAGACAGTGACCCAAGCCAGGAATTGAACCTGCATCCCTGGCGCTGTGAAACAGCAGTGCTAACCACTGTGCCACCATGCAGGATCCTGTTACCCACCAGGGATTTCTGTCTGGTCCACCTCCACAGCACCACTGCCATGTACATCTGCCCAAAACAGAAACTAATCCTGCTGGAAATGGGCCCGAAACATTTACATTTGATTGATGGAAACCAATATACAAACACACATATACGCAAATTAAGAGCACGCGTGGACATTTGTCCCCTCGAACGTGCTCCACCATTCAATAAGATCATGGTTGGTTTGATTGCAACCTCAACACAACCCCCTATAATCTTTGACATCATCGTTAGTCAAGAATCTATCAACACCCACCTTAAAATTATTCATTGACTCTGCCTTCACCGCTCTCTGGAGAAGAAACCATTGGGAAAGTGAACAATTTCAAAATTTCATCCTCTCCAGGTGTAGTCAGCCTCCTTATACTAATTGCCAAGTTGATAACCCTTCCCCACCTGTGAGGGCTGTTGCTTCATAGAATCTGTACAGTGCAGAAGAGGCCATTCAGCCCATCGACACTACACCGACTCTCTCTGACAGAGTACGTTATCGAGGCCCTTTCCCCAACCCTATCCCATAACCCCATCCATTTCCCATGGCTAATCCCCCCAATCTATACAATTTTGGACATTAAGGGGCAATTTAGCATAGCCAATCCACCCAACCTGTACATCTTTGGACTGTGAGAGGAAACCGGAGCACCCGGAGGGAACCCATGCCGACACGGGGCAAACGTACAAACTCCACACAGATAGTCACCCGAGGCCGGAATTGAACCCGGGTCCCTGGCGCTATGAGGCAGCAGTGCTAACCACTGTGCCACCATGCCGCACTGCAGCAAATGACTTACATGCCCATGGATAAGATGTCGGGGGAGGTAGTGGAAGCAGATATGATAGTGACTTTTAAGGGGTATCTTGACAAATACATGAATAGGATGGGAATGGCAGGATATGGTCCCTAGAAGGGTAGGGGGGTTTTAGTTCAGTTGGGCAGCATGGTTGGTGCAGGCTTGGAGGGCCGAAGGGCCTGTTCCTGTGCTGTAATTTTCATTGTTCTCTGTTAATGTTCCTGCCCGCAGGCTTTGCAGTGGGAATGGAGTGTGTCCATGAGACAACTCTGCTGAAGATCTATTTCAAGGGATCAGGATGGGAATTTCAGAGCTAATTCCTCCAAACAAACTGTCACTGACAACTTTCTGAAAGAATTCTTCTTTCGCTTTACACAGAGTTCAACTGACATTTTTGAAGTCATGCCAGACTTCACTATTAGTAACTGAGAGTGTAAGATGCCATGAGCGCCTTGTCAAGATCTCTGCAAGATCAACTTGCTGTTCACCAGTCTCCCCATAGTACCTTAACATGAATACATGTTCAACTGTAACAATGTGTGAATTCCACCCACATTAAATATCATACAGCAGAAGTGAAGAAACAGTGGAGACGGCCCAATATTTCCTCAAGAGCCTGCAGTCTTGCTATGTTCCCAATGCTAAATCTTATGAAGGAAGCTCATGCTACCAAATAAACCTGGTGGACTATAACCTGGTGTTGTGAGACTACTTACTGTGCCTACCCTAGTCCAACCCAGCAACTCCACATCATGGATAATTGGAGATATGGATCCATATATCAATGCTCATTCCATAGCTTTGCCTCCGTTTAGTAATAAACCACACAGGCCAGGAAGGTCTCTGTTTTGATTTCCAGTCTTTGCTTAGTGACATGATCTGGGTTAGCAGCAGTTGTATTTGCTATGATCCCATAGTGACCAATAACTTAAAAAAAATGCATTTCCCAGTGACTAATGGGAAGAATCGCGTGGCATATTTTCATGTTTAAGACTTTCACTGTAATAAACAAATTAAAGTCAACATTGACTAACCATTACATAATACTAACTAATATACTAACCTATGGAAAAGGTATTTTCCCCATTAACCAATTAACAATATGGAAAACCCCATGCCAGTTTATATATTACAACACACTCCCAGAAGATATGTAACTTGTACGTTCAAGTTCAAACCCCTCCCAACCTTTCCAGCAGTCTCCCTTCGCCCTGCCATGAAAGGGCAAGTCTATCAGCATCCTTTTGAAAGTGGCTTCACTCAAGCACTTTAGCAGCAAGGCACCCTCTGGCATCTCCTTGGTTCTTCAGATTTAAGTTCCAACTCTTCGGGCAGAGAATCATTTCTCACCAGCACTCTGGTTAACAAAACAATGGTCTTTTATTCCTCTGCTTCTCACATCAGTATCTCTCGCTTCTTCTTTCCCTCTTTCTCTCTCTCTCCAGGATCGCTAAGTTTGAGAGTCTATGTCCAGAGGGACCTGCTGTCCCTCTTTTGTGTCAAGGTATGAAACTTATCAGTTGAGTTTCAATGGGTTGCCACACGGGCCTCTGTCCCCATGACAACCAAATCATACGGGCTTGTCTCTGGGCAGAGTTTAAGAATGATCACCATCCACTTATTCAGGATACTCTCTGCCTTACCTTAGAAACGTTTTAAAATGTAACCGCCTCAAACAGTTTCATATTCATAACATGTTACAGAATAACAGCAGAAAAGGCTGGAAATAGTCAGCTGGTAAGGCAACGTTTATGGATCGAGGAATGGCGATGAGGAACAAAACTTTGGAAGCCTACCAGCGGCAGGAATGGAAGCAGTCCAGCCTGGAAGGGTGGCATAGTGGCACAGTGGTGAGCACTGCTGAATCACAGTGCCAGGGACGTGGGTTCGATTCCGGCCTTGGGTGACTGTGTGGAGTTTGCATATGCTCCACGCGTCTGCGTGGGTTTCTACCGGGTGTTCTGGTTTCCTCCCACAGACCTAGGATGTGCAGGTTAGGTGAATTAGCCAGGCTAAATTGTCGCTTAGTATCCAAAGATGCGTAGGTTAGGTGGATTAGCCATGGCAAATGCACAGCGTTACAGGGATAGCGTGGAGGGGAGAGCCTGGGTAAGATGCTCTTTTGGAGAGTCAATGCAGACTCGATGGGCCAAATGGCCTCTATAGAATTTATTGCGGCTGGCTGGTGGGACAGCTTTTCAACACAGTCGTGCCTTGTGATCATTTTTAAGGTTGCTGGGTTAGGGGGGGCAAGATGGCTACCCATCCAAAATTAGCGGGTCGCCAACTAAGGCCATTAGGGAGCCTATTGAGGCCCCTTTCCCGTGCTGACTGCAATTTTCCATTTGGCAATCGGGCTCCATGCAGTGGTTGAAACATGGCCAGAGAAAGGAGACAGCCTCCCAATGGCAAACGCTCACTTACAGATGATGACAGGCCACCCTGTAGAGGAGTTTCCCCCTCCACAATGGTCCACTGGCAGCTGTGGCCATTTGTATTCTCGAAGATTGTGAAGGTGCTGGCCTCCTGAGTCAGCAGGCTCCCACTCTTTGAGTTGGCCCTGTAGCGTCTGCAAGTCCACTCACTGTCCCTAATTAGGCGGTCATTAATTGTTTGAGTTTCAGATTCCCAGCAGTATGGCAGTTGTATGGCCACTGGCTTCTGTTGCCACTGGACGAGGGAGAGTTGGCCAATTTCTCACTCAGCCCAATGTGTGTATGTCAGGCACAGGCATGTTCAGACTTGACTCCAATACCCTCACGGTCTCAGAATCTACCACACCCACTATGAAAAAGTATCGCCCCTTGTACAAGGTACAGGAAAACATCTGCGAATTGTAAACCAAGCAAATTCAGCACTTACAGGAGCAGAAGGGAGAAAATTAAAGAAAATATATAAACCACAAAGCATTCTCCTAATTATGGTGTTCTAAGAATAAACAACACAAATTATAACTTTGTTCCATTGCTAGTGCAATGGATCAAACAAAGATAAGAATTTGCATTTTCCTGACCTCAAAAAATGATTTTGTAAAAAAAACAGGTGCACACCTTAGCTACTTATGCTTGATACTTGACTCATGAAAGGTATGGTTTGCCATTTACCCTTAAGGGCATTTTTTGTTACCTCACCGATGAGTGTTTGTTTATGTTTTCTTGCCTTTGAGCATGACATCTTGTCTAAGAATCCAGTGGTTGACATTCTTACTGATGTATAGTAGGAACCGTCTTTGACACACTGCACAGTTGGATTGTGAAACTATGTAAATAACTAAGTGCTATTTTGTGAAAGACAAGCTGGTTCAAAGTAATAAACAACTTATCTTGAAAAAAATATATTGCATACTTAATGTGACAAATGATTAATCGAATCATAGAATCCCTACAGTGCAGATGGAGACCAGTCGGCCCATCAAGTCTGCACCAACCCTCTGACATTGTATCTTAAGAAAGGTCCTCTCCCCTGCCCTATCCCCATAACCAGGGAGGGTCGAGTGGTATTATTGCTCGACTGTAAATCCAGCGAATGTTCTGGGTTTAAATCCTGCCACAGCAGATGGTGGAATTTGAATTCAATAAAAAATACCCAGAATTAAGAATCTACTCTACTGATGACCATGAAAACCGTTGTTGATTGTCGGAAAAACCCATCCGGTTCACTAATGTCCTTTAGGGAAGGAAATCTGCCGTCCTTATCCGGTCTGGCCTGCATGTGACACGAGAGACACAGCAACGTCTGAACAAGGGCAACTAGGGATGGGCAATAAATGCTGGCCAGCCAGCGATGCCCATGTCCCACGAATGAATGAAAAAAAAACCTCACATGTTTATCATGGCTAATTATTCTAATCCACATATCTTGGGGTACTAAGGGGCAATTTACATGGCCAATTCACCTAACTCGCGCATCTTTGCACTTGTTCAATACTTTTGTTTTATTCTCATCATTTTCTCACTCTCCCCCACCCCCTTTAAATAGCTTTAAGTTCTGCCTTATGTTGGAAGACAAGGTACAATTCTCTGGGGAGCAGAACCTCCACAGTTGACGTCCAATGCATTTCCATGGTTGCTGGACACAGAATGGGCCTCTATAGAGGCGGGGGGAGGGAATCCGTGACTTCCTTTCTCCTCTCCCTCTGCTTCTAAGCTAGCTGCTGGAACATTCCACATTTGGGCTGTATCCAGTGCCGACTTTAAACAAACCAACCTTCTTCAAATGAGGGCAAAATTACTGGACTTGAAATCCAGAGGCCTGCACGATTAATTCAGCAAAGACAAGTACACCTGCAAGACAAAAAACTATCACATCAATGAAATGTGAATCCATCAGATTGTCTTAAAAGCCAAACTGGTGCACTCATGTTTTTTAGGCAACTAAACCTATCCTGTTTGGCCTGTATCATAGAATCCCTGCAGTGCAGAAGGAGGCCATTCGGCCCGGCAAGTCTACACCAACTCTCTGACAGAGCTTCTTACCCAGGCCCTTATGCGTAACCCCACATATTTACTCTGCTAATCTCCCTGACCTACACATCTTGGGACATTAAGGGACAATTTAGCTTGGCCAACCCACCTAGTCTGTAATTTTCTTTGTTCTTTGTAATTTTCTTTGTTTTCTTTCAATAGTGACTTTTAAGGGGCATCTTGACAGATACATGAATAGGATGGGAATAGAGGGATATGGTCCCCGGAAGGGTAAGAGGTTTTAGTTCAGTCAGGCAGCATGATTGGTGCAGGCTTGGAGGGCCAAAGGGCCTGTTCCTGTGCTGTAATTTTCTTTGTCCTTTGTTCTTAACCTTCACATCTTTGAACTGAGTGTCACTTCAGTTCCACACCAATGTAGGTGATTCTGAGCAAAAGTGTCCTGGAAAATCACACGGCTGCTAAGGACAGGAATAAATGCCAGTGACACTCATATCCTGAAGATTTAAAATAGAAATGTCAAAACTAATTTCGACTTAGCCTGATATTGCTCTGGTGATGAGGCCTGCGTTCCACTGTTGGAGCCATTGGTTTGTTCAATAAAATCATTGACCCCAAAATTCTGATGGCTTGGTCGAGCATTAAACCCATCAATCTATCAGGAGGGGGAAGCTTGGAATTTAGTAAGTAAACGCAGACTTTATGCATCATTTAAGTTCCATGCTAAATTCCACTGTAAGTGAGAAGCGGGTGTAAACTGTGATTATGCCAATGATGAGTTCAGGCCAAAACCCTTCATAGGCTAGATGTTTCATATATATTAATTCTTGCAGTGTGGGTACCAGTGGCTAGTTTGGTATTCCTTGTCCATCTCTAGTTGCCCTTGAGATGATTGCTTCCTGAATTGGTGCGGCCCAGGTCATGAAAGAATTTACAAAAATGCTCTACGGGTAAGCAATTACAGGATTACTAACTCAGGTAGAACCTCATAGTTGTAAGATGAGTAGTAGATTAAAACATCAAGCAAGTTAGGTGGCACTGAATGGAGAAATGCCTAATAGTCTTGGACAGGGTGATTGTAATTGCTGGCACATTTTGGAGAATTTGTTATTCTGTATAGTAAACATAACCTCTGCGTGTGGAGTTCAGAGTTCATTTTCACCTATGCTTTTTCCCACAGTCTATACTACCTGTTGTTCCTCTCTCTCTCTACAGAAGCATTATTTGAGTCTAATGCTACAATTGCATAGGATGTCACTGATCACTAATCAACATTTCAGATGTATCACTCTGAGCTTTGAGCCTAGCTGGCAAGTTGAAATCACCATGGCAACTTCCTGCATATCTGGCATTGATGCACAGAAAACGGTATTACACAGGAGCTAAACAGTTAAAGAATGAAAACTTTGATTTGATTTGATTTATTATTGTCACATATAGTGAAAAGTATTGTTCTTGCACACTATACAGACAAAATACTGTTCATAGAGTACACAAGGAGAGTAGGAAAGGAGAGGGTGCAGAATGAAGTGTTATAGTCATAGCTAGGATGTAGAGAAAGATCAACTTAACATAAGGTAGGTCCATTCAAAAGTCTGATGGCAGGAGGGAAGAAGCTGTTCTTGAGTCCATTGGTACGTGATCTCAGACCTTTGGAAGAGAGACTGTCCAGGGCACATGGGGTTCTTGATTATGTTGGCTGCTTTTCCGAGGCAGCAGGAAATGTAGGCGGAGTCAATGTATGGGAAGCTGGTTTGTGTGATGGACTGTTCCTCTACATACAATTGTGGAGATTGTCCAGAAGGACATTGTGCGTGATGAATTCCTTGCATCTGTATCAATTTCTCTCTCCAGGAAAAATATGAATTGTGTCGAACTCCTGAATAAATCATCAGTAACCTCCTTAGCACGTCGATGAGAAACAACTTGACTATTGTAGCAAAGGTCACTCGATACCACCTGGAACGATTCAGTCTCAAAGAACTTCAAGGCTGGTGCTTTGACTATTCCAGATGCTGCTATACAGCCAGTGGAAGTGGACCTGAAGTTTTGGGGTTTATTTTGAGGATAATTCACCTTCAGTTTTATTTGTGAAGCACACTTGAGACCATTTTACTTACTTTATTGCCCCAACTCTGTCTGATACTTGACAATTGTTTGGGGGAGAAAATCTAGACTCATTAGTCTTAAATCCTGCTCTTTCCACCTCAGGATCCACCAGTGTAAGTGATGGGATGTGGGTGATGTTCATAGAATGATACAGATAGAGGTCTGTCTGCTCACTGAGTCTCCGTCAACCCATTGAACAGGCTCCAGGATTCCCCTTCACACGAAGTGGAAAATACATGCACTTTTGTCAGTATGTGAAGATGTGTAACATTTCAGTCAGGCGAAAGAGAATGGCATGCACCAAAGAATTTCGTCAAGTTTGGGGGTGGCACAATGACACATGCTAGGGATCCAGGTTCGATTCCAACCTCAGGTGCCTGTGCACATTCTCCCCGTGTCTGCGTAGATTTCCTCTGGGTGCTCCGGTTTCCTCCCACCATCCAAATAAGTGCAGGTTAGGTGGATTGGTCATGGTAAGTGTGAGATGACAGGGCAGGGGAGATGGCCTAGGTAATATACTCTGTCAGAGAGTCAGTGCAGACTCAATGGCCTTTTCTGCAGTGTAAGGATTCTGTGAAATTTGGACTAAATATACAGCGATGCAGGAGATTAAATCGTTTGGAAGTCGCATTATTTAATTAGCAGAGCTAGATAATTTGTAGCATATAACCTAAGATAAAAGCCATCTACATTTCCCGCTGTCTCAGAAAAGCAACCAGCATAACGTAGGACCCCACGCATCCTGGACATACTCTCTTCTGCCTCCTTCCATCAGGAAAAGGTACAGAAGACTGAAAAGATGTACCAACTGACTCAAGAACAGCTTCTTCCCTTTTGCCATCAGACTTTTGAATGGTCGTACTTGTGGTGACCCACTGTAACAACGTATTATATGCCTGGACACACCCCTGCTGCGCCTGACCCGAGACTCCTCCCTTTCCACCTGATCGAGGTATAAAGGTAACGGTTCCTCCCCTCTGCCTCAGTCTGGACCAGGCTAGCTACAAGGGTGTGTTCCAGTTCTTTGTGATTAAAAGCCTGTTTTATTTCACACTCGCTATAGTCCTCGTGAATTGATCGTGCATCAGTACTACAATTAAACTGATCTTTCTTTGCACCCTATCTGTAACTGCAACAATATATTCTGCACCCTATCCTTTCCTTATCCCCTATGTACTCTATGAACGGGAGGTTTTCTCTGCAATAGGGTGCAAGAAGCAATTCTTTTCATTGCATCCCGATACATGTGACAATAATAAATCAATTCAATTCAAAGCCAGACAAAGCACTTAACATTTTGCATTTATTTCAGTTAATTCCATTTCATGTTTTATCATCGCCTTCAAATTATGTTTGCAATTTCCCAAGGATCAGACTGCTTTTACTGTGATAAAGATAGAAAGGAAAACACAATGTTAAAAACAGAAAATACCGGAATGGAGCAGCGCACTCAGCATCACATCCGAGCCTGATTATGCTCTTGCCAGCTTTGGCAAACACACACCTCCAGCAGGAGTTGCCATGCAGTTAACTGGGGCTGTTCAGCACCCCAAGTTGCAGGGTGCAATAGATGGCACTCAAGTAACGTTGAAATCTCCCGCAGTAAACACCCTAAATTTTCAGAATGGGAAGAGCTTCCACCCCTTGAACGCACACATCTTGCGTGACCAGATGTAAAGGATGCTGCATGCCAATGCCAGATTTGCAGGAAGTTGCCGTGACGCTTTTGTCCTGAGGAAGTCTGCCCTCCCTGGTCTCTTCAAGGGAAAAATCCGACGTAACCAGATTGCCTGCGGATGACAAAGCAGGCCCCCTGTTGCCGTGGATCATGATCCCCTCAGTGAGCTGTGAGGACAGCAGCTGAGGAATGCTCTAGTGAGGCACATGTTTCGACAAGAATTGTAATTAAGTCAACTACAGGGGTCAAAAGGGGGGAACTTTCACTCCCTGGATAGAGCTTTTTGAATAGGGTTCAATTCTGAATGTGCAAGTTTCTGAGAACAGTTGAGGGAGAAAAATAAATTGTCAGAAGAAGGAGAAAGGAACGTGTACAGAGAAAACAGTGCTGGACTGCTTGTGCATCCTATGTCTTCACTGGTTGAACATGCAAAACAGTTCATAAGATTAAATGGGCTATAGTCTGGCTTCACTGAAAACTGAGTCCCAAATTCAGGCTTCTCCGTGAGAAGTTTAAAGTTTTTAAAGTTTATTTATTAGTGTCGCAAGTAGGCTTACATTAACACTGCAATGAAGTTACTGTGAAAATCCCCTTGTCGCCACATTCTGGCACCTGTTTGGGTACACTGAGGGAGAATTTAGCATGGCCAATGCACCTAACCAGCACGTCTTTCAGACTGTGGGAGGAAACTGGAGCACCGGGAGGAAACTCGCGCAGACACAGGGAGAACTTGCAGACTCCGCACAGACAGTGACGCAAGCCAGGAATTGATCCCGAGTCTCTGGAGCTGTGAGGCTAACCACTGTGCTGCCACAACACTGATAAACAGGTGCAAAAATGTAAAATAGAATTCTGCAGGTAAGTATAATGATTATGCTGTGCGATGCGTAATTTTCATGTATTTATCGTGTTCAGGTGGAGCTGGAGCGGGGAGAGGGGTCTGGAGCTTGGTTTCCGCCCTACTTTGAAAACTCCAGATAGATGCTTCTTCTTTGGAACCTCCTCTATGTCAGGGCTCTCCTAGTGACTCAGCAGAGCGCTGCACCATACAATGGGTGATCGAGCATTCAGACCGAGATGAACTGAGCATAATCCTTGGGAGGCTTTGCTACATTGAAGGTTCCACGTCAATGCAAGTTGTCGTTGTTGTCTGTTTTTGGTTGACTGCAAAATGGAAAGATCAGTCCAGAGTTCTCACCCTCTGAGTGAACATTTCTCCTCATCTCAATTCATTCAGCGATCGAGAGCTCTGGACTGATTTTCCATCCTGTAATCAGTCCACTTAATAGCCCACATATCCTAAGACTCTGCGGCCTAGGGAGCTTCTCAGCCTTCCTGTACCCTGTTGAGCCTTCTCAGAATCTTATATGTTTCAGTGAGATCACCCCCCCATCCTTCTAAATTTTACAGATTGTCAGCCAATTTTCTCAGCCCTCGGTAGGCAACAGTCTTCTCACCTAGGAATCAATCTAGTCAAATTTCAGTACACACTCTCGAACACAAGGATATCCTTCCTTAGATATGGAGACTAAAACTTGTACACAGAACTTCAAGGCTTGTATTTTAAGCTCCCCAGCTTAGATGGGTTTTGAGGCTGGGATGGAGAGAGTGAAATTGCATGGGTGGGATTTCACCTGCTCACCCCGACGTGGTTGCCATATTACGCTAGGGCAGACAGGGCCTTGGATGGGAAACCCACCCTTTCTCCAATTAAGGCCCAGAAGTGGGCATTTAAGGGCCTTTTCTTGCCCCGCCTCAATATTTAGGCTGGCAGGCACTGGATAGAATAGAATAGAATAATTCTAAATACTAAATCTCAGGCCGGGAGGGGGAAGGGGTGGGGCAGGGGGCTTGGGGAGGGGAGCACCTCCATCAGAGGTCCCTTCTGACTGGAAGTCCCTTAAATGGACTGGACACCTCCGGACCTCCAACCTCTCCCCCCACCCACCCCAGCCTGTCCACCAATAACCCAATCGCCCCCAGCCCCGCCTCGCAACCCCCCCAGATGACTATTGTCCTCCCTTCCCCGGGACCCCTGTCACTTATGTGCACTTCATGTCCCGACACCTAGTCCCAGGAACGTTGTTGCAGTGCCTCTTCTGGCCACTGCAGCACTATACCGAGAAGACCTGGAGAGCTTTCGGCCAATCTGAAGTCCTGTCTGCTGCCAATCAACACTCATTAGAGCATAAAATGTTAGTGGCACTGTCGGAGTGGGGGTGGAACGTGTTCCCTGCCGACTCCCCAGGCAGTGGCTCCAAGCCCCCGCCATCCTAAAACTTCAGCCCTGGGTGTGGTGTTACAATTAAGACTCCCATGTACTCCAACCACCCCATCCTTACAATAAAGGCCAATTTTGTGTGTGAATATTTATCTTCCACTTCACCTCTTCCAAAAGATGCCCTATCCCAATCTGTTTTTATACTAACTTTCTTCCCTTCCACTTGGATCTTAGACCTTGTCACATTAAAGTCAATGTTCTCACATTCCATACTCACATTTAACATTCTTGGAACATGGGTGTCACTGGCTGGCCAGCATTTATTGCCCGTCCCTCGATGCCCTTGAACTGCGTGGTTTGCTAGGCCACTCAGAGAGCAGTTGAGAGTCAACCACCTTGCTGTGGATCTGGAGACACATGTAGGCCAGACCAGGTAAGGACGGCAAAGCTCCTTCCCCAAAGGACATTAGTGAACCCCCCAAATGGGTTTTTCCAACAATCAACAATGGTTTCATGGCCATCAGTAGATTCGTAACTCTTAGACATTTTTTATTGAATTCAAATTCCACCATCTGCCTGACAGGATTCCAACTCAGGTTCCCAGAACATTAGCTGAGTTTCTGGATTAATAGTCTAGTGTAATTACCACGAGGCTATTGCCTCCTGTTCCACTTGGCTGGATTTAGCAATGCTTACCCTCTTATAGGTATCCAGGCGTTCTGTTTGAGGAAGAAGCTTTGCACACATTTTTTGAAATTCTATTGCTTTTTCCCATTTACTCCTTTTCCGTCCTGAGCAATGAACCCAACCCCAGGACCCAAAGACATACAAAATTACTGGCTGGGTATTTCTAACCCAGGGACCTCCACTGGTCAACTGTGTGAATTGATTGACGCTCAACTATTTTAAAACTCATCACCCAGATTTACAAAGAATAATAGCCTTTGTAAGTAAGCAGTACTATGGGAGATGCATTACAAAGTTGATTAGTATCACAAGTAGGCTTACAGTAACACCGCAATGAAGTTACTGCGGAAATCCCCTAGTCACCGCACTCTGGTGCCTGTTCGGGTACACTGAGGGAGAAGTCAGCATGGCCAATGCACCTAACCAGCACGTCTTTCACCCAGAGCACCTGGGGGAAACCCACAGAGACACGGGGAGAACGTACAGACTCCGCACAGACAGTGACCCAAGCTGGGAATCGAACCCTGGTCCCTGGTGCTGTGAGGCAGCAGTGCTAACCACTGTGCCACAAATCTTGGGTCTTCACGTCTTATCAGCTACAACCTGCTATTTGAGAATTTTAACTAGGCCACAGCCAGTTCCTAGTTGGAGTGTGGCCACCCAAATCCAATTCCGCCCAGAAGCTGGGGCAGAAGGTGATCCAGCGTAGAGTTATTTCAATGCCCTTGATTCTTATCTCTCTACTGTACAGTTTAATGAGTGGCAGTAAAATGGAAATCAGCCTGCAGGCTTTTCTGTGGCAGTCTACACCATGATAAAAATATGGACCAATGTCATAATGCACCAGCGGGTATATAATTAACAATTATCAATCTAGTACTGTGCTTAATAATCTGCATAAATCAAATTACTGTACGTTATATAAGCTATGCCCCATAAAGTATGCTTGTGTCTTTTACTGACATAAAGGTTTTATTATTTGTTGCATAAGAAAGATGTACCAATTATTGTTAACTACTTTTAACCCGTAGCATTCTAGTTACCATTTTGCATGCATACTTACCTGGCATGTCTACAAACATTAGACAAGGGAGTGCCAGAGTGGGAGGATTAAAGGGAATAGGCACTATGTTCTCCTCTGTGCCGTTTGCACGTCTATGCAGGTGATGTACCTTCACAGCGATCCTTTAGCAGCAGCTGCACTACTAAGATCAACTGCCATTCATTGTGACAGGTCTGATTATGTGAAATAAAACCGAGGTAATTTACACAATATTGAATGAGTCACGCTATTATCTTTGTCGTAGTGCGATGAAGCAATGTTGATCCAAGGCACCCTATTAGAGCAGTACAATTTTTTTTAAGCATATCTTCACACCCACGCTGTTTTTCCTTTTTTGGGGAATAGTGGGGGCAAGATTCCTGAGCTGATTATCAGCCTGCTGAACTGCGTTGTAAACACTCCTTCCGTGGCCAACAAGTTGGACTCGAACCCAGAGCTTCTGGTCCAGAGGCAGGGCCGAGCACCACAAGACCTCCAACAACCGGAATGATTTGCTTGGTTACTTATTTACGCCAACTTATTTAATCTTCGAGATTTTAAACAAAGAAGTTACATAATTTACTTCAAAGATCATGCACTCATCACAGTGTTGACCATCTCATTATCACAAAGTCAGACCTGAATGTTTACCATAGGAACACCTGTAAACGGCAGCAATTCTGTTCCAAAGGTGTCATGTGGAGATGCCGGCGTTGGACTGGGGTGGGCATAGTACGAAGTCTCACAACACCAGGTTAAAGTCCAATAGGTTTATTTGGAATCACGAGCTTTCGGAGCGCTGCTCCTTCCTCACTCACCTGATGAAGGAGCAGCGCTCCGAAAGCTTGTGATTCCAAATAAACCTGTTGGACTTTAACCTGGTGTGGTGAGACTTCTTACTGTGTCAAAGGTAGCCATTGTAGGCAGGTTAGTCTGTGACTTTATTGGGTGAAACAAATTTGATTAATGCGACTTGAGGAAAAGAAAAACTGCTGTTTCTATGACAACCTTTGACCTAGTCATGAGAAAAGTAGGATGCAGCATCCTGATTATTTCCTGTTTAATCTGCGTTCTTCAAAGTAATACCATGGGATCTTTAACGTCCATCTGAGAGGTTTAATGATTCATCTGAAAGGCAGCGCCTCCAGCAGTGCAGCATTCCCTCAGTAGTGCACGAGAGTGTCAGCTGTGATTTAAGTCCTGCAGCTGGACTTGAACCCACGACCTTGAACAAGAGCGTCACCAACTGAGCCAATGCTAACGCGCAAAAGAACCCTCCCTAAACAAGCTCGCACAAATTTTAAACTGGGATGAATGTATTCAGAAATGGATGTATGAATGTATGTGTGTTCTGATGAAGGATCAGAAGGCTCGAAACATGTTCCCTGCTTTCTCTCCTCGTTGATGCTGGCAGACCTGCTAAAGTTTTCTGGCATCATCGAATCTCTGCAGTGCAGAAGGAGGCCATTCAGCCCATTGAGCCTGCACCAACAACAATCCCACCCAGGCCTTATACCTGTTACCCCAAGTAGAATCAGAGAATCCCTACACTACAGAAGGAGGCCATTTAGCCCTTCGAGCCTGCACCAGTAGCAATCCCACCCAGGCCCCACCCCCGTTACCACACATATTTACCCTGCTAATCCCCCGACACTAAGGGTCAATTTAGTACAGCCAATCAATCTAACCTGCATATCTTTGAACTGTGGGGGTAAACCGGAGCACCTGGGAAATACCCACGCAGACACAGGGAGAACGTGCGAACTCCATACAGACAGTGACTTGAGGCCGGAATTGAACCTGGGTCCCTGGCGCTGTGAGGCAGCAGTGCTAACCATTGTGCCATCAAGCTGCCCATGTTTACCATTCTAAGCCCCTTGACACTAAGGGGCAATTTATCATGGCCAGTCAATTATGGCCTGCACATCTTTGGAGTGTGGGAGGAAACCGGAGCACCCGGGGGAAACCCACGCAGACATGGGGAGAATGTGCAAACTCCACACAGACAATCACTCAAGACCAGAATTTAAACTGGGTCCCTGGTGCTGTGAGGCAGCAGCGCTAATCATTGTGCCAGTCCGAGATCTGCCGAGCTCTCCTCAAACCATGATCTTGTTTCTGCTGAATCTCTCTTTTCCAATGAACTCTCCATTCTCCCATGTTCATTGTTCCTGCATCCACCTTTCTCCATGATTTCTCTTTGCCAGGGTCCCTTATGTCTCCACTCTTCCCTAGGATCTATCTTCTCCATGATTTCTCTTCCCCCCACTTGCTCCATGATCTCTCTGACCCCCCGCATTCTCTGTTTTCCCCCATTCTTTCTCTGTGACTTATATTGCGACCTGTGACTTGTGTGGCTTTTGCTACCAAATAAACCTGTTGGACTTTAACCTGGTGTTGTTAAACTTCTTACTGTGTTTACCCCAGTCCAACGCCGGCATCTCCACATCATGACTTATATTCCTTGCCATCAGAACCCTCCCCTGAAATCTAACTCCATTCCCCGCATTCTCAGGCCTCCATTCTGCACTGACTGACTGTTGGTACCAGTACCTGGATGCACCTTCTAGTATAGGCTTCCCGACCTGACAGCCAGCCAGACTTCAGGACTCGGCCTAGGAAATGGGACATAAGAATTCTATCTCGATATTTCTGTAAAATCAGCAGGAACTGTGCATTCCCAGCCTTTCCAGGTTTCTTGGCTGTGGACTCACTCTTTCCCCTATTCCTCATAATATAAAGCTTATTTATTAGTGTCACAAGTAGGCTTACATTAACACTGCAATGAAATCACTGTGAAAATCCCCTAGTCACATTCTGGCGCCTGTTCGGGTACACTGAGGGAGACTTTAGCCTGGCCAATGCACCTAATCAGCACTTCTTTCAGACTGTGGAAGGGAACCAGAGCACCCGGAGGAAACCCACACAGACACGGGGAGAATGTGCAAACTCCGCACAGGCAGTGACCCAAGCCGGGAATTGAACTCGGATCCCTGGCGTTGTGAGGCAGCAGTGCTAGCCACTGTGCCATCGTACCGCCCCCATCATCTCAGGCTCATTGCTTCAAGAAAATTGGAAAGAAAATTTAATTGTGCATACGACAAAAAAAAGAATTGCCTTTTAGAAGGGAGTCCAATCAGTGGAGAGAGTTAAAATGTGTAACACCATATCAGGCTCCAGGTAATACGTATACTTATGGGAAATAGTACAAGTGGGCTACTAAAATGTTCGAATAAATTCATCAATCCTGTGCTCTAAGTGTGATCCACATTGGAAGGGATTATTGTTTGGCGATTAGGCTGTGACCAAATGTTTCTTTGAACATAAGATCAGTAACTTTATAATAATAATGTAGACTGAGTTGAGATCAATTGAAGATGGATGAATTTGATGAGCCTGGGGGTCTTTGAGAATTCTTGTCGCTGTTTCAACTGAATCTGGAAGTAAATCGGGGATGAGATTTGCCCTGTTTTCGGAAATTGGTTTCAGTTCATGGCACAGTGACACAGTGGTTAGCATTGCTGCCTCACAGTGCCAGGGACCCCAGATTCGATTCCCGGGTCACTGTCTGTGTGGAGTCTGCACACTCTCCCTGTGTCTGTGTGAGTTTCTTCCGGGTGCTCCGGTTTCCTCCCACAGTCTGAAAGATGTGCTGGTTCGGTGCATTGGCCGTGTTAAATTCTCCTTCAGTGTAGCCAAACAGGCGCCGGAGTGTGGCGACGAGGGGATTTTCACAGTAACTTCATCGCAGTGTTAATGTAGCCATGATGTGGAGATACCGGCATTGGACTGGGGTGGGCACAGTAAGAAGTAACACACCTAGTGTTGTGAGACGTCTTACCGTGTTAATGTAAGTCTAACTTGCGACACTAATAAATAAACTTTAAAACTTAAACTTTTCTGCATTGGCTAAATTTCAGGGACAGTATTACTGATTTCAGTTCTATAAACCCAAACTTCAGACATGAAAGTCAAAGTATGAGCCTCTCATCTTCCTAAGTCAGATAGTTGTATAACAACATTTAGTCCCTTAATGAAAGCATGTCCATTGAAAGATCAAAACAAGCAACAATTTGCCTTTAATAATACTGGAAGTATCACCTCATTCACCTTTCATGAAAATATTTTTTTGAAAATTATACTCAGATTTGCTACAATTCTTTGTTCTCTGGATAAATGAAAGGGTTTTTCATCCATACTATTTCCACCCTAAACTTAAACATGCAATTATGAAATGCTTTCCCTTGAAGATTGTAGTAAAACATAACAGGACATTCTCAGCATGCTTTCAGGTACTAAGAGTCGTATAGCCAGTATATCTTCTGTGAATCGCAGACAAAAAATGGGAGGCGTATTATATAAACGTACAAAACTTACTAAGTGAAATTTCTGGTTTTATGCAAGAAATTTTAGGATCAGAAATCACCTACAACCCGGGCTATTTTCATGAACCAACATGTCTCTTCAATATGCCATATCCTTTTCATCTCCAGGGAGCACTTCTAATTGTTTCCAGGACTCATTTGCTCCAAAGTGTTAACTCATTTAATAGTCCTTCAGTCTCAAGGAGCTGTCTTGTTTTTCATATTATTCTAAGCTTACCAATTTTAATGTAAAAGTCTGAAAAATGTTGGAAAACCTCAGCAGGAGATTTGACAAAAGGTCATCGATCTGAAACATGTTCCTCTCTCCTCAAATGCTGCCTGACCTGCTGTACATTTTGAGCATTTTAATAGTGAGAAATTGTGCTTATTAGCACCCCTCTTTTGAGTCATATGAGCACCCTTCGATCTCCAAAGTGGTGTTCACAGCATGTACAAGAACCATTCTTGCTCCACCATTTAATGTAATTGTGGCTGATTTTGGACAATTTAGCTTGGCCAATCCACCTAATCTGCACATCTTTGGACTGTGGCAGGAAACCAGAGCACCCAGAGGAAATCCACACAGACACGGGGAGAACATGCTGACTCCACACAGACTGTCACCCAAGGTTGAAATTGAATCCGGGTCCCTGGTGCTGCGAGGCAGCAGTGCTAACCACAATGCCACCATGCAGCCCTGGTGCATACTTGCGCAGCACGCTTCCAATGGAAGTCTTGTTGCTGCCGTCTGGACTGTCCTGCATTACTCAGCAGGAGTGGGTGTCATGGTTAGCGGTCATCAGCCACATGATGCACAACCTCGCCATCATGAGGTCATCATTAACATTGTTATTAGCCACACAGCAAGCGGCTGAGGAGCAGGAGCATGAGATGGAGAAATGGGGGAGGAAGCAGAGGAAAAGAAGTGGAAATAGCAACTTCAACAGCCCCTTTCCACATGGGCTGTCCGTGAAGATTTCACCCAAGTGCGATGTCAGTTACCGCAAACCCGATTCCTCATTCATCAACACTTTACCTTCCCTCTGTCACTCATCATTGCACAGTAAGAAGTCTCACAACACCAGATTAAAGTCCAACAGGTTTATTTGGTAGCACAAGCTTTCGGAGCATTGCTCCTTCTTCAGGTGAGTGAAGAGTTGTGTTCACAAACAGGACATACATAGACACAGACTCAATTTACAAGATAATAGTTGGAATGCGAGTCTTTACAGGTAATCAAGTCTTTTCAGATGCAGAAAATGTGAGTGGAGAGAGGGTTAAGCACAGGTTAAAGAGGTGTGAATTGTCTCCAGCCAGGACAGTTAGTAAGATTTTGCAAGCCCAGGCAAGTCATGGGGGTTACAGATAGTGTGATATGAAGCCAAGATCCCGGTTGAGGCAGTCCTCATGTGTGCGGAACTTGGCTATCAGTTTTTGCTCAGCGGTTCTGCATTGTCTTGTATCATGGAGGCCGCTTTGGAGAACGCTTACCCAAAGATCAGAGACTGAATGCCCGTGACTGCTGAAGTGTTCCCCAACAAGAAGAGAACACTCCTGCCTGGTGATTGTTGAGCGGTTGTCATTGTCATTGTCATTGCTGCATCGCTTAGCCATCACGCATAGAAACATAGAAACTGGAAGCAGGAGGAGGCTATTCAGCCCTTCAAGCCTGCTCTGCCATTCATTTTGATCATGGCTGATCATCAAATTCAATATTCTGATCTCCCCTTCCCCCCTTATCCCTTGATCCCTTTAGCCCCTAGAGCTACTTCTCATTTATTTTTGAAATCACACAACGTTTTGGCCTCAACTACATTCTATGGTAGTGAATTCCATACATTCACTACCCTCTGGGTGAAGAAATTTCTCCTCACCTCAGTTACAGAGTCATAGAGGTTTGCAGCATGGAAACAGGCCCATGGGCCCAACTTGTCCACGCCGCCCAGTTTTTACCACGAAGCTAGTCCCAATTGCCCGCATTTGGTCCATATCCCTCCATACGCATCTTACCCATGTAACTGTCTAAATGCTTTTCAAAAGACAAAATTGTATCTGCTTCTACCATTGTCTCTGGCAGCTCGTTCCAGACACTCACCACCCTCTGTTTGAAAAATATTGCCCCTCTGGACCCTTTTGTATCTCTCCCCTCTCACTTTAAACCTATGCCCTCTAGTTTTAGACTCCCCTACCTTTGGGAAAAGATGTTGACTATCTACCTGAATGTTCGAAAAGGTTATCCTCAAACTATGACCCCTAAAAGATAAAAAGATGCAAAGATAAAAGCCACCACAAAATAGGCTTGCCAAATCAAGTTGTTAAATTAAATTATAGCATTTGCATACTAAAGCCAACCAAACATTCTCGTGCCTATCCATATGTCTTTGCCTAACCTGCGCCCCTGTGCAGTGTGACATCAGTGATTGCTGTGCGGCTGGTGGAAGGCTGCAGATGGCCTTGCAGGATAACAGTGAGCCTCTCTGGGATAGAAAACTCAGTTATGGACTACATCAACTCAGCTTGGCCACAGGATGAATATTCTCAGCCTGAGAGTGGACAGCAGGTTCATTCTCCATGGAGTCACTGTCACTCCCCGGGAGGGTACCTCAGTAATTCTAGTAATCTATTGGAGAACAGTTTGAGAGACAGCTATAACATGGTGCAAACCCTGTCTCACACTCAGGTGCAGTCAGAATGGCAGCGGTTTGGGTTTGCATGGGATGTCATTCCGACATTGTGGAGCGGCTGTTTGTGCTGCAGTTACGATATCAGCCACCAGGTGATGGGTTATTGTTGGGCCCACAAGTGTGCAAATTGAGCTGGTCACCATTTGCACTCTGGGAAAGATGGTTCCAAGCTTGCACAAGGCCCTCTGCCAAGTTCCCCTCCCAAGAGAATGAGTGAAACCTGTGAGATGTGTTTGTGAACTTTACAGCAATGCTGAGTGTGTGAGGGAGCAGAAGGAGGAATCATATCTTTCCTGGTTAACTTTGCAATGATAGTGGCCAGAGGTTTTTAGGTTCGATTTGATTTACTTTTGTCATATGTATTAGGATACAGTGAAAAGTATTGTTTTTTGCACACTATACAGACAAAACATACCATTATAAAGCAGGTTGGCATTGCTGTAAGTATTGTTCCAAGGACCTGGCTGCAATACTGTAAATGGTTAATGACCAGAAAAGAGTGACGAATTTAAGATTTGTAACTCATTCCTCTCTTACACTCGGACTGAGCGGCACGGTAGCACAGTGGTTAGCACTGCTACTTCACAGCTCCAGGGACCTGGGTTCGATTCCCGGCTTGGGTCACTGTCTGTGTGGAGTTTGCACATTCTCCTCGTGTCTGCGTGGGTTTCCTCCGGGTGCTCCGGTTTCCTCCCACAGTCCAAAGATGTGCGAGTTAGGTTGATTGGCCATGCTAAAAAAAAAAATTTGCCCTTAGTGTCCTGAGATGCGTAGGTTAGAGGGATTAGTGGGTAAATCTGTAGAGATATGGTGGTAGGGCCTGGGTGGGATTGTGGTTGGTGCAGACTCGATGGGCCGAATGACCTCTTTCTGTACTGTAGAGTTTCTATGATTTCTATGATTTCTAAGCTGCAATTCCTGCAACCCTTCCAAGCCTGATTATCAATGCTCTCCTTCAATCACTGCAGCGCACTTTACTCTGCCTTTGCTTGCTGCTACTACATCACTCTGCACCTACTTCTCAATTCTTTCTCATTTCCCCTCAGCTCCTTACCCCTCTGCCATCTTTTCATGCACCAGAAACACTATTTTTCCCTTTCATGAGGTACATCTCCACATGATTGCTGTCATCGACACCACAAACCATTGGCTCAAAGTGGAGAGGATCTCCAAGAAGATCGTGCATAGCGACACAGACATCAAGTTTCTACAAAGATGCAGGAAAGCAGACAAGATCCCAAAAGGACTACAGCTCACGAACCCACTCTCCAACCATTCTTCACATTCCAATTTGTAATTATCTTGCAATTATGTCTTTGTCTATATATGCCGTGTTTGTGATCTAACCTCCATTCACCTGATGAAGGAACAGCACTCTGAAAGCTCGTGATTCCAAATAAATCTGTTGGACTTTAACCTGGTGTTGTGAGACTTCTTACTGTTTCCCTGTCATGCCAGTCCTCAAAACATCACATCAGACTAACAATGGAAGCTCAGCAACTTTCCTCATTACTGTAGTCCTTGCAGTGATACCTTAAAGAAGCACTAGACTAAGTTAGCGCCAACACAAGGCAGACACTAGGGCTTTGCACAAGTGTTATTTTTAGATCTATGCCAGTATAAGCAATTGCCAAATGAAGAGTGAGAAAGGTACGGTGAAATGAAGCATCTTGCCTTTCATTTTGTCTTGTTCTCCTTATGTGAGAGCAACACCCATGAAGGTAAATTGTATACGAGCAATCAGGCGATAGTTGTGTGGGCTGGGTTGGGTGAATGTAGGGCCCATTGGCTCCTTGGGGAGAGGAGGAGACATTCATGAGAATATTAAGTCTGTTGCTGTCTGTGAGTTCTGGGCTTGACTCTTCTTCTGCAGCGCAGATTCCTGATTTCCTTCTTCCCACCCTCAACCTCTTCCTCCTCTCACATCTCAACATCTGCACGTTTTCCAATGTGATGCCGTGCAGCATGTAACAGAGGATGGGAAATCCAGATGCTTGCACTGGTCTATATTGAAGCTTACCTCTACATCTGTTGACGGAGGAACCCAACGATCTGTTCAATGAGATCCCTGCCTTTGGTCTGGCTCTCATTGGAGGTATCTGTGCTAAGCTTCCCCAATAGGAGTCATGAGCCAGGTGTCTGGGGATAGCTCCTTGCCCTCAAGTGACCAGCCTGACACATGATTTGAGTGGAAGTGAGAAGGTATTGAGGATTGGCGCAAGATGTAGGATACCGCGCATAGACCTGCAGAGTAGATTGCTTATGCTAACAAACAATTTGTAGATTTAATAAAATAAGTACTTTTTATTGCAATAAAAGGAGGTCTTGTGATGCATTCTGAAGCATCCCTGCCTCTGAACCAGAAGTTCCGGGTTTGAGTCCCAACCCAGGACTTGATGGCCAAGGAACAGCGTTCATAACATGGTCAAACAGGTTGAATATCAACCTGCAAATCCTTCCAACCATGCCAATGGCTGGTGGTAAGCACATGATTCCTTATTCAGGGACAGGGACCAAATCTTGATACTTGAATTAATGCTGGTGACCAGATGGACATCTTTGTGGTGGAGTGGACATGGGGCTGCTGGCTCAGTCAGCACTGAGGTTACAAACCTTCTGGTTTAATCTGATACAGGGGCTGGAGAAGTGGGGGGAATTGTGGTGGAGTCTGTGGACCAAAGATATGTCCTTCCAACGTTCAGCAGATGAAATTGAGGTTCGTCCAAGACTGGATGTTAGACAAATAGCCTGACATAACAGACACAATTGTGAGATTGAGGGAGATGATGAACTAGTAAAGTTGGGTGTAGTCAGTATTCCACTGGGCTATTGATCTATCTCCATCCCACTCAAGCTTTGAATCTATTTTTCTGTTCTTTCATGGTATTTGAGCATCACTGACAAGGCCAGCATTTGTTGCCCATCCCTAATAGCCCTTGAGAAGATGGTGGTGAGCCACCTTCCTGAACTGCTACAGTCCATGTAGTGCAGGTACATCCACAGTGCTGTTAGGGAGAGTGTTCCAGGATTTTGATCCAGCGATGGTGAAGGAATGGCAATAGAGAACCAAATCAGGATGGTGTGCGACTTGAAGGGAAACTTGCAACTGGGTAGTGTTCTCATACATCTGCTACCCTTGCCCTTCTAGGTGGTAGACTTTGAAGGTTTGGAAGATGCTATGGAAGGAGCGTCGGTGAGATGCTGCATCACATCTTGTATATGATACACACTGCTGCCCAGTAGGTGTTGGTACTGGAGGGAGTGAATGTTTAGATTGATGGATTGGTGCCTGGATAGTGGTGAACTTCCTGAGTGTTGTTGGAGCTGCATGTATCCAGGTCACCGGAGAGTATTCCACCACACTTGTGACCTGTAGTGGTAGACTGGCTTTGGGGCAGAAGTGATTTCCTCACCTCAGAATTTCCAACCTCTGACATGATCTAATAACCACAGTATTGATGTGACTGATCCAGTTCAGTTTCTGGTCAATGATGGCCCCCAGGAATTTGATAGTGGGGTGATTCAGCAATAGTAATGCCATTAAACGTCAAGGGGAGATGGCTAGATTCTCTCTTGTTGGAGATGGTCATTGCCTGGCACTTGGCAATGTTGCTTGCACTTATCATATCCAGTCTGAATGTGGTCCAGATCTTGCTGTGTATGAATAGAGCCTGCTTCAGTATCTGAAGAGACATGAATGGCATTGAACATTGTGCAGTCATCAGCGAACATCCCCACTTCCGACCTTAAGATGGAGAGAAGGTCATTGATGGAGCAGCTGTAAAAGATTGGGCCTAGGTCTCTACCCTGAAGAATTCCTGCAGCAATGTCCTGGGATTGAGATGATTCATCTCCAACAATTATCTTCCTTTGTGTTAGGTATGACTCCAATCACTGGAGGGTTTACCCCCAATTTTCATTGAGTTCAATTTTTCCAAGGCTCCTCGATGCCAGACTTGGTCAAATGTTGACTCTATGTTAAGGTACGGGCAGTCACTCTCACCTCAGCTCTTGAGTTCAACTCATTTGTACATGTTTGGACCAAGGCTGCAGTGAGGTCAGGAGCTGAGTGGCTCTTGTGGCATCAGTGAGCAGGTTATTGTTGTGTAAGTGCGGCTCAATAGCACTGTCGACAACACTTTACTTCACTTGGTTGATGATTGAGAGTAAACTCATGGTTTGGCAATTGACTGAATTGGATTTGTCTTCCTTGTTGTGTACAGGACATACCTGGGCAGTTTTCCAGATTGTTGGGTAGATGACAGAGTTGTAACTATCCTGGAACAGTTAGTTCTGGAGCACAAGTTTTCAGTACTATTGGTAGGATGTTGTCAGGATCCATTGCTTTTGTAGCATCTGGTGCTTGTAGCCATTTATTGATGGCATATGGAGTGAATCGAACTGGCTGAAGATTAGTATCTGTGATCTGGGTCCTCAGCCGGAGGCTGGGGTGGGTCATCCACTACTGGCTGAATATTGTTGCAAATGCTCTAACCTTGCCTTGTCTTGTCCTGGGCTCCGCATCATTGAGGAGGGGATATTTGTGGAAACTGCCACTTCCTTTTTTTTTAGTTGCCACATTGAATGGATGTTATAGAACTGCAGAGCTTTAATCTGATCCATTGGCTGTGGGATTGCTTAGCTCTGTTTATCGCTTGCTGCTTCTGCTGTTAGACCTGTGTAGCTTCACCAGGTTGACAGCTCATTTTTAGGTATGCCTGTTGCTGCTACTGACATGTCCTCTGGCATTCTTCATTGAACCAGGGTTGATCCCTTGGATTGATGGTAATAATACCGTGAGAGATATGCCAGGCCATGAAGTTGCAGTTTGTGGTTGAATGCGTTTCCACAGATGCTGATGGCCTTGTGGGTGCCCAGTTTTGAGGTGCCAGACCTGTGTGGTTATACCTTGGGGCTATAGGATTGGTACATTTGCCCATTTGAACACCATTTAAATTTGGTGAAACCTGATTTCATGATTACCAATAGATGTAGGCAATATGGCACAAAGGCTGGACTGAAGAGAGAAGTACCCACCATCCCTGGTAGAGGCCTAGGTTCAACCTTCTTCAGTTGCTTCATCACCATCGGTGGCGCAGTGGTTAGCACTGCTGCCTCACAGCACCAGGGAACTGAGTTTGATTCCCACACTGTCTGTGTGGAGTTTGCACGTTCTCCCCGTGTCCGCGTGGGTTTCTTCTGGGTGCTCTGGTTTCCTCCCACAGTCTGAAAGACATGCTGGTAGGTGCATTGGTCATGTTAAATTGCCCCATAATGTCAGGGGGATTAGCAGGGTAAAAATGAGAGGTTACGGGGATAGGGCCTTGCATGGGATTCTTGTTGATGCAGGTTCGATGGGCCGAATGGCCTCCTTCTACACTACAGGGATGCTATGATTCTCAACAGCAACGAGAGATCACCAATAAATATTGGTCTAACCAGCGATGCCCGCATCCCAAGGATATAAAGAAATGCCTGACATGTCTAATGTTCCATCATCTGTTATAAGTGGCCCCTGAGAGAATCTTTTTGCTTGATTCCGCTAATTTTGCATTCAGGTCTCCAAGAAGTCCGAATGGAATCCCCAGGACCAGTGTAAGTATTTAACAGATAGGTGAGTTACACCCAAAACCACTTGTACTCGTGCATTCTGTAACTTTTCACACCTGTTTTGGGAGGCTATTATCATTGGAGAGGCATGCGACGTATGCTGCCCCTGCATAACGTTGCCTTTTTTGGGCAGGGATTGAATGGGGGGGCAGAGGAAATATGACATCACAGATGTCACCTAACGGTATCACGCACCTTTTAAAGGTGATGCACTTGCTGTGGGCAGCAAGGAAACATTTTCTAAGGAAGGAAATGGTTGAAAAATCTGCACAAAATTCTTTGGTGCAGGCAGGAGACAGGAAGAGGGAGATTCTGAACTCCCAAGGGCCCTCCTGACAAAACCTTCGGAGACATTTGGGTTGAAGAGCTGGATGCAAGGGGCTTAGTTCCCAGGACAGAACTGTAATGCCGACACAAAGTTTAATGACATCACCAGGTGTGTCAGGGTGAGAATTCTACCTCTCAGGTCAGCTACTTTCAACACACAACCACACCAAATGTAGCCTGAATAATTACAACATTCCCCTCTCTTTTGTTCCTTTTCATTCCTACAATCATTGCACCACACTTTACTCCAACTCTTTCTGTTCTTCCTCACTACACTCAGTTCCACTGTAACCCTCACTTCTCCATATTGGATATCTTGCACACAACAGCCACACTTTTTAAAAATTTGTTCATGGGATGTGGGCATAGCTGGCTGGGCCAGCATTTATTGCCCATCTCTCACTGCCCTCCATTTCAGAGGGCATTTGAGAGTCAGCCACATTGCTGAAGGCATGGCCACCAATAATTAAAATAGGGGATACCGAAGAGACCAGAATTGGAGACAATGCACGAGATGATATTACTGTATCATTCATGGGGAGGCGATGGCCTAGTGGTATCATCGCTAGACTATTCATCCAGAAATTCAGCTAATATGCTGGGGACCGGGTTCAAACCCTACCACAACAGATAGTGGAATTTGAATTCAATAAAAAAAATCTGAAATTAAGAATTTACTGATGACCATGAAACCATTATCGATTGCTGCAAAAACCCATCTGGTTCACTAATGCCCTTTAGGGAAGGAAATTTGCTGTCCTTACCTGGTCTGGCCTACATGTGACTCCAGAGCCACAGCAATGTGGTTGACTCTCAACTGTCCTCAGGCAACTAGGGATGGGCAATAAATGCTGGCCAGCCATCGACGTCCATGTCCCATGAATGAATAAAGAAAAAAATTCACGTGTGCATCCTGGGACCCGGTTCTCTGCAACTTATTGTAAAACAGCAAGGTTTTACCAACTCCAAAACCTCTTAAAGACCTGCTGCCTCAGAAATGTCAAAGATTTCCTAAGTAGGCAATATAAGTTTTGTTAGCCATGCAACTGAGACCGTATGCAGCTGCCATCAATTTTCCTCTCAATGAATATTGAATTAAATTGTTCACTGCATGGGAACTTACATTGCAGAATTAACGGGAGTCTCATATTGGTGAGGTTGGAGTTGGATCAACGGCTTCAAGAAATGCAACTTTTCATGCTCTGCAGCTTGAGTAAATATGAATACCAAGGTTTATCCTTTTATCTTGTGTATGTTTGGTGACTATTTAATGATCCATAGAGCTTAACTGTGCCTTGTTAATCACGCACTCATTTCTTCAGGTTTATTGATGCTGAAGATAAAAATAGATGTTTTAACAAATTGTCTCCGAATTTTATTTTCTTGTTGCTAAAAATAAAACTGAAATGACTTGTAGATTTTTGAATAAATTGCCAATAAGGAATGATTTTTAAAATAATATATGTGGTGTAAGTTCACTGGTTACTGGAATCTCGGGGATCCACACAGTGTTATGTTATATCGGAGATAAATTGACACTGAGGAGTGATTATAAGATAGTAATTTCATCGCGCAATTCAAGTAATGCAATACAGTGTGTAACTGAAGCTGGGATAGTTTAAAACTATGATTGCATCTATGCGTACATCTTATTGAAGTGGTATGATGTCTGTCGTGAGAAGATTAAAGATAACCAACAGTTAATAACTGGAAAAAAGTGGTCAATGACAGCAATCATGATTATTAACGGCCCGTAGTTTATGGGAAATAAACCAGAAAGCGAACTGAGTTGCAATGTCATGATGCGAAAGGTTTATTCTCTGTGGAAAACCAATCTCCTGTGACTGCTCTATTTTTACAAGTGTAATGACTTCAACGAGGCACGTGAGGTTGGCCTCTTGGAGTATGAGCTCCTTGATTGAGGTTCCAACCCAACTGTCTACCCCTCTATCGCGGCTATATTCACGGCCGGGTATTCCTGGAGAGGGAGCATGCAGTGTCTGAGGGCACAGTTGATGCCTTTTGTGCCTGCTGGGCACCGCAGGGACTGGGGTGCATTATTGACCCCTTTAATCACATTTTAATTTGATATCTTGAGTTTCCTTTCCGCTTTGTCTTTGGTTTCGGGTGGTTCCCCTACTTTTAGGGAGCTGCCCTTTTTGAGTTGTCCCTAAGTTAAGTTGATTTTGTTTATTTGGCTAAACAAATGGATATCCCTGATTGAGGTAATGATTGCCTGCCCAATCTGGGAGTCTCACCTCACAGGGAGCAACAAGGCTTGGACGTGAGCCGAAAGAAAAGTGACAGAGCACGAAGAAAAGGGGACATGTCCTCTCTCTGTCCGACCCCAAAAATCTATATATATATTGAGGGGTGTCAGTGCTACTGACACTCCAGATTCTGACTTTTTAAACCTGAAGCACTTTTAGGACTGGAGGTAAGTTTGTAAATAAATGGAATCTGGTGAAGGGTCTCTAAGGAGTTATTTCAAAAAGATAGTTGATCAATTTAACAAAATCAAGCTTAACCTGAGACTGTTACTGGGTCAGTGGAAATGCAGTGTTTCTCGATCAAGCAGTGTTTTAAGTTTTTAGCTCATACACTGGCACATATCTCAATATAACAACATTCTAGATCATCTGAATCTCTACTGTTCATAATCTATACCCCACAGAAGCCCTGTCCACTCACCAGACCTGTTTTCACTAACATTTAAAATTCTTGCACGTGTTTATAAATGTCTCTCTGGCCTCACCTCTTTTCAACACTTTAACCTGATGCACAACACCCAAGAAGCTTGACACCATCCAGGACAAAGCAGCCCGCTTGATTGGCACCACATCAACAAACATGCACTCCCTCCTCCACCGATGTTCAGTAGCAGCAGTGTGTACTGTCTACAAGATGCACTGCAACAATTCACCAAATATCCCTAGACAGCACCTTCCAAACCCATGACCACTTCCATCTAGAAGGACAAGGATTGCAGATACATGGGAACACCACCACCTGCAAGTTTCCATCCAAGCTACTCACCATCCTGACTTGGAAATATGTCGCTGTTCCTTCGCAGTCGCTGGGTCAAAATCTTGGAATTCCCTCCCTAACGGCATTGTGGGTCAACCCACAGCATGTGGTCTGCAGCGATTTAAGAAGGCAGCTCACCCCATCTCCTCAAGTGTAACTAGGGCTGGGCAATAAATGCTGGCCAGCCAGAGATGCCCATGTCCCACAAATGAATTTAAAAAAAATTATGCTCCCAACTTCTCCAGGTTCTACATTCCTCAGTAAATGATTGACAGCCACCCGTTCCATGCCTCTGGGTCCTGCATTCTGAAGTATCTCCACTCAAACACCTCCAGCTCCCTCTTCTCCTTCAACAACCTCATTAAAACACAACTCTTTGAACAAGCTCTTCATCACTGATCCCAGTTTCTCCTTCTGTGATTCTTTCATTTCCTCTCCTGGCTCTGTGAAGCCCTTTGAGATTTTATTTATTGTCAAAGACACAATATCAATGAAAGTTGTTGCTCTAATAAAGTTAGAATAAGTTGGGCGGCATGGTGGAACAGTGGTTAGCACTGCTGCTTCACAGCGCCAGGGACCCAGGTTCAATTCTGGCCTTGGGTGACTGTGTGGATATTATATCTCAATATAACAACACTCTAGTTCATCTGAATCTCTACTGTTCATAATCTATACCCCACAGAAGCCCTGTCCACTCACCCTGTTCACTCACTTTCCTCCGGGTGCTCCGGTTTCCTCCCAGTGTAAAGATGTGTGGGTTTGGTTGATTGCCCCTTAGTATCAGGGGGATTAGTTTGCGCATTTTCCCTGTGTCTTCTATTGTTCTATGGTTCTAAGGCACACAGGCCCTCACCCTCTACCCTAAATACTCCCCAAGTCACAGCCATATCAGCTCATGCTCCACCCACCCTCAGTGGTCCCTCATGCCCCCATGCCAAGGTATTTCCCCCAGCAATCCCTATGGCCCTTTAAGCCCATATGCTAAGGTACGTCCCCCCAAAACAATCCTTATAGACCCTCATGTCCCCCATGCCAAGGTATATACCCCCCCTCTTACCTCCATGCCAAGCTGTGGCACTTCCATACCCATTCACCCACTAGACAGTGTACAGAAACAATTAATTCTATTGTGCCAATAGAACGCATAAAGATATCCCTGATTGAGGTAATGATTGCCTGCCCAATCTGGGAGTCTCACCTCACAGGGAGCAACAAGGGTTGGGCATGAGCTGAAAGAAAAGTGGCAGAGCACAAAGAAAAGGGGACATGTCCTCTCTCTGTCCGACCCCAAAAATCGATATATATATTGAGGGGTGTCAGTGCTACTGACACTCCAGATTCTGACTTTTTAAACCTGAAGCACTTTTAGGACTGGAGGTAAGTTTGGTGAATCTGGTGAAGGGTCTAGATGGGGTGAGCTGCCTTCTTGAATCGCTGCAGACCACATGCTGTGGGTTGACCCACAATGCCATTAGGGAGGGAATTCCAGGATTTTGACCCAGCGACTGCGAAGGAACAGCGACATATTTCCAAGTCAGGATGGTGAGTGGCTTGGACGGAAACTCGCAGGTGGTGGTGTTCCCATGTATCTGCAATCCTTGTCCTTCTAGATGGAAGTGGTCGTGGGTTTGGAAGGTGCTGTCGAAGGATATTTGGTGAATTGTTGCAGTGCATCTTGTAGACAGTACACACTGCTGCTACTGAGCATCGGTGGTGGAGGGAGTGCATGTTTGTTGATGTGGTGCCAACCAAGCGGGCTGCTTTGTCCTTGATGGTGTCAAGCTTCTTGAGTGTTGTGCATCAGGTTAAAGTGTTAAAAAGAGGTGAGACATTTATAAACACGTGCAAGAGTTTTAAATGTTAGTGAAAAAGCAGTCATTCTTTCATAACATTCCACAATGTTAAAAAAATATATTTCTACAGACAACCAAGGTCCAAAATCCAGACCCTTTAAAGTTTCAATAGCTGAAACTGCAAGCATTGGAAACTTCTTAACTTTGTGTAAGTAAACATTATGCAACTGACAGCAGAGATCATATAGAGTCAGAGCTGTCAATCAAGCAATAGTTTCCATGGGACTCAGGTGTTTCAACAGATTAGTGGATGTTAGCCTGACCTCATTATGTATTCTTGGACAAGAGCCCAGTCATCCATTAGAGTAGTAAAACACTCGGAGCCAGCCAGTTCAGGAATTCTGGGTGTGGGTTTGTGACCCAAACCAGACCTTAAAAAGTACTCTCCAGGAATGAGTTTGGGAATCCAGGAATTGGCCCCGTTCACCATTTTTAAAGGTCTCTCAAGCCATCCAGACTCAGTGAAAAACCAGCCCTCTAGGTTTTGCACTCTGTAGCTGCTTTGAACTCTGCTATCATATGATCAGTCTTTTTCCGTGCAAGATGACCCACCCAAATGCAGCAGACAACTTCTCATAACCACAATTCACCAAAGATCCTTAGACAGCACCTTCCAAACCCACGATCACTTCCATCTCGAAGGACAAAAACAGCAGATACATGGGAACACCACCACCTGCAAATTCCCCTCCAAGCCGCTCACCATCCTGACTTGGAAATATATCGCCATTCCTTCGCAGTCACTGGGTCAAAATCTTGGAATCCCTCCTGAATGGCATTTTGGGTCAACCCACAGCACGTGGAGTGAAGTATTTCAAGAAGGCAGCTCACCACCACCTTCTCAAGGGCAACTAGGGGTGGGCAATAAATGCTGGCCAGCCAGCGACACCTATTTCCCATGAATGAAAAAAAACGCAAGAAAATAATTTTGCCTTTATGTAATTATAAAATGATTGATAGGCTGAACGATGGGTTTAGTCATCCTGATTCTATGAAAAGGCCTCATCTTCAGATGTTCAATTGCTTCCAAACATAGTGAAAATTTATTTTCCTCATGATTCCTCATGGTGATTTGCATATTAGCTTGGGATGCCATGGGAAAATACTCCTGCCATACACATGTTGGAGAGGTACTTTACCTGATATAGTTGGCAGATATTACTTTCCCTCAGTTCTTGATTTTCCAGAGATGTGGGAATCATATCACCAGTGACCTTTAGATCCAAATGACTGCTAACATCTGAAGCATGCTGCCTTATTAAGATAGTTCATTGAGCCACCTCTCAACAACCTGCTCTGGTTAAACCTAGAGTGCGCATATCAGCTTGGGGTCAGGTTCCTCATGTTTAACAGCCCTTCTACCGCCCATCCTAGGGAGGAACATTTGAGGACTCTGGGTCCGTATTCGATGGAGTTTAGAAGTATGAAGGGGGATCTCATTGGAACCTACAGAATACTGAAAGGCCTGGATAGAGTGGATGTGGGGGAGATGTTTCCATTAGTGGGTGAGACTACGGTCCGAAAGCACAACTTCAGAGTAAAGGGAGAACTGAGATGAGGAGGAATTTCTTCAACCAGAGGGTGGTGAATCTATGGAATTCATTGCCACAGAAGGCTGTGGAGGCCAGGTCATTGAGTGTATTTAAGACAGAGATAGATAGGTTCTTGATCGGTAAGGGGATCAAAGGTTACGGGGAAAAGGTGGGAGAATGGGGTTGAGAAACTTATCAGCCATGGTTGAATGGCGGAGCAGACTCAATGGACCGAATGGCCTAATTCTGCTCCTATATCTTATGGTCTTATGGTTGATTCCAATTCCTCTCAAGTGTCAGGCATTGCAGATACTGTGGTCATTATCTTGTTTCTCATCTAATATTATACAAGATGCAAGCTGAAAGTTTTAGCACTAAAAACACAAAGGTGTTGCAGAGGTCAATGGTAGAAAAGCAGTGTTGACTATCAACATAAATCGTAGAAAACTGGTCATTTCTTTCTTGCTGAACTCAAATCAGTTGAAAGGAGGGGTGAATTAATCACAAAGTTGACTGACTCCACCTTCTGCCCCTCCCTCCACCCCTCAGATTAACTTTCTTTGGGATGCTGCAGAAAGCTTTGTTAATTCATTTAATGCATTAATTCAATGCCAAAATGCCAAAACATTGAATGTAACCAAGAGGCAGCTGGATATAGCACTTGGGGCGAATAGGATCAAAGATTATGGGGAGAAAGCATAATTAGGCTACTGAGTTGGATGATCAGCTATGATCGTAATGAATGACAGAGCAGGCTCAAAGGGCCGAATGGCCTCCTCCTGCTCCTATCTTCTATATTTCTATGTAATAAGTTTTGTGTCTATGAACAGAGCACTTTTACCCTTGATTTTCTTTCCTCAGTTAAAGATCTTGACTCATGGTCAGGTTTATTTCCAGCCCAACCCTTTCTTCATATCCGAGCTTTGACAGCCCGTATCAGTAGACCACAGGAGCACTGGTGCTTAATCCTGCCCTCAGCTGAGACACACACACACTCACGCACACACACTTCTCAACGGGGGCCACCAGATAGTGACAGGATGGGCAAACCAGGGCTGAATTGATTTCCTTGCCAAGTCCATGAACAGAGGGTTCTCAGCCTAACTCAGCAACTTTCCTGTGTGACTGTTTCACTCTCTGTAATGCATTTAACCACAGATCCAAGAAGGATTATCTACCTTGAAGGGATTTAGGTTAATGCAATGTGGTGTTGGCAGGATTAATATAAACCACGCCAAATTATTTCACCCAAGTGCTGAACATGCCAGCAGGGAACTATATGTTCTGAGCCTGAAGTTCTCCAGCTCAGCATCAGAACATGTGGGCGGCACAATGGCACAGTGATTAGCATTGCTGCCTCACACTGCAAGGAACCCAGGCTCAATTCCAGCCTTGGGTGACTGTCTGTGTGGAGCTGGCATGTTCTCTGTGTCTGTGTGGGTTTTCTCCGGGTACTCCGATTTCCTCCCACACTCCAAAGACGTGCAGGTTGGGTGGATTGGCCATGCTAAATTGCCCTTTAGTGTGTCATGGGGATTAGCAGGGTAAATACATGGGGATACAGCCTGAATGGGGATTGTTGTCGGTGCAGGCTCGATGGGCCGAATGACCTCCTTCTGCACTGTAGTGATTCTATAATTTCCACCTGGTTATTTTTATTTGCAAAATATGTGTGAATATATTTTTTACAATGGTGAAACAGAAAATTGCTGCTCTCATGAATTGCATCGCTTTCGATAAATTTAAACCAGAAATTCATTTACGAGCCAAAAAATGTGATTCAAAGTTGATGTGACCAAACTGGCTGGATTAAACTTGGCAGAGATTTGCAGTTGGTTGTCAGACTGCCCTCACTGTTGACACTGACTCCAATCCAGAAAGCAAAGATAGAAATACAATTACTTTAATACGCAAACTATAAAAAAGAGGATTTTACAGATCCCAGCTTTATTGCTACCTTTACCACCCTAATTTTCCAATGTATTTTCTTGATCAGGTGAATTTTCACTCAGTTAAAAAATATACAGGTGCCAGCAGCCCTGATCTGAGCAATTATTCTTCATGTGCAAGTCTTGACACCAATCTGCTGGAGGACTTTCAACTATGGTGGGCGTCACACTTTGCGTAACAAGACTCGTGCAAGCTATACACAGTCTCAGACACACACACCCACACATGTACACTAACATACATCAACACAGCATCAGCCCACACGCACGTCATTGAATCGTAGAATCTCCACTGTGCAGAAGAGGCCGTTCGACCCATCGAGTCTGCACCACCTTTCCGACATAGAATCTCACCAGGAACCACCACACCGCCCACCCCCCCCAACCTATCCCTATAACTCCACACATTTACCATGGCTAATCCATCTAACCTACACATCATTGGGACACTAAAGGGCAATTTAACACGGCCAATCCACCTAACCTGCACATCTTTGGACTGTGGGAGAAAACCGGAGCACCCGGAGGAAACCCACGCAGACATGGGGAGAACGTGCAAACTCCACACAGACAGTGACCCGAGGCTGGAATTGAACCCGGGTCCCTGGCACTATGAGGCAGCAGTGCTAACCACTGTGCCACCATGCTGTCTGTATAATCACAAGTTTACACACATACACACATACAAATACACACACATATGCACTGACACACAGACACATATGCATTAGCACACACAGGCATACACACATATACACACATGCACTAGAACACATGTACATATGCACTAACACATGCATACGTTCACTAACACACTGACACACACATATATGCACTGACCAGTACAAGCTCCTATACACAAACGCACACATATATTCACTAGCACACAATCTCACACACACACACATATGCACTAGTACATACTTATATGCAGTAGCACACATAAAAATACACACACAAACCACACATGCCTACCTATGTACACTATCCACATGCACACTTTCCAATGCAGGTCATTGGTTACCAGTCAGGAGTGGAAATTCTGGACAACCTCTATAGCTCAGTTTCTGTCACCCTGTCTGAGACAACACAGACCAAACATCAAGAATGAGACCTTCCATCTTGGTGTGATTCAGCACCAAGCAAACATTCACCCAATTTTAACTCATTCAAAACCCATTCACTTACACAGATTTAAAATCAGATCCTGAAATATTTTGCATGCTGGCCCATCAGGCATTAGCTTTGTTTAAGAGTAAAATTCAATGCATTCCAACTTAAGAAAGCAGTTCAGTGAGTGTCAGAGGAAGGATTGTTTTAAAAGCAGCTTTTACAGAGTCAGGGTGCACTCCACAACAATTCAAGTTCATTTTCTTTAGTTTAGTTACACTAACTGCTTGCCAATGTGGCAGTTTGCTAAAAAGGCTCATTGTTTAGGTCTGGCGGTTGATATTTTTGCAAGACAGCCGTGGGTGTTATTGCAAAGTGATGTTAGTCACCAGGGCACCACTGACGATTCTAATGACCCTCTGTGCTGTCTGGCAATTAACCACCGATAAATTCAAATCACTGCATTAACCCTTCAAATACTGAATTTCCTCTAAAGCTTTTAAAATATTCAGATCATTTCCAGGTGCTTCATAACTGTAAAAAAAAAGCTTGGCATCCTTTAATTACTCAGTAAGTAAAATAGGTGCCAGAAAGCAATCATAGAATCCCTGCAGTGCAGAAGGAGGCCATTCGGCCCATCACGTCTCCACCGACCACAATCCCACCCAGGTCCTATCCCCGTAACCCCATATATTTACCCTGAAAACCCCCCTGACTCTCATGGTCAATTTAGCATGGCCAATCAACCTAACCTGCACCGAGGTGTTCTAACCTATTCCAGGGTACAGATGCTATAGGAAAGATAGAACAGGAGGTAAGAGAGGAGGGGGAGTTGCACTTTTGATTAGGGAAAGCATCACGGCCGTACTGAGAGGGGATACATCCGAGGGTTCCGCCACTGAATCTATATGGGTAGAACTAAGAAATAAGAAGGGGGAAATCACTTTGATAGGGTTGTACTATAGGCCCCCAAATAGTCTGCGGGAAATTGAGGAGCAAATATGTAAGGAGATTAGACATAGCTCCAAGAAAAATAGGGCGGTAATAGTCGGAGATTTTAACTTTCCCAACATTGACTGGGACAGCCATAGTATTAGAGGTTGGATGGAGAGAAATTTGTTGAGTGTATTCAGGAGGAATTTCTCATTCAGTATGTGGATGGCCCGACTAGAGAGGGGGCAAAACATGACCTCCTCTTGGGAAATAAGGAAGGGCAGCTGACAGAAGTGTTAGTGAGGGATCACTTTGGGACCAGTGACCATAATCCTACTGGTTTTAAGATAGCTATGGAGAATGATAGGTCTGTCCCAAAAGTTAAAATTCTAAATTGGGGCAAGGCCAATTTTGATGGTATCAGGCAGGAACTTTCAAACGTTAATTGGAGGAGCCTGTGAGAAGGCAAAGGGATGTCTGGTAAGTGGCACGCTTTCAAAAGTGTGTTAACCAGGGTTCAGGGTAAACACATTCCTCTTAGAGTGAAGGGCAAGGCTGGCAGAAGTAGGGGGCCAGGGCCTGGGTGGGATTGTGATCTGTGCAGACTCGATAGGCCTCCTTCTGCACTGTAGGATTCTATGGTTCTAGGAGTGGAAAAAAAATGGATGAAAAAGAATAAACAAATTTCTAGCCCACAATATTTCGATTCAGCAATGAGATTAATTTGTTGATTCCACCCCCACCCCCCCCCCCCCCCCCTTTCACCCCACTCCAGCAATTTGCCTCTTGCTGGGATTCCCATTGTGAGCCTGTGTCACCTCACTCTCACCACCAGCATGGAGGGCAGGGCTTTGGCTGGTGTGTCCTACAATGGTTCCTTAATTGTCACACTCGGTAAAAGGAGCTCCATGATTGGACTATAACCCTGTTTGTTTTGAAGTTTATTTATTAGTGTCACAAGTTGGCTTACATTAACACTGCAATGAAGTTACTGTGAAAATCCCCTAGTCGCCACACTGTTCGGGTACACTGAGGGAGAATTTAGCATGACCAATGCACCTAACCAGCAAGTCTTTCGGACTGTGGGAGGAAATGTGAGGCAAGCCCATTTTTGACTTTTATTGACATTCTCCAATTCCTTTCCCCTACACAAGGTGGAATGATTGCATTGAGGTATCCATTAAGTTGTCCAGTCAAGACTTATTGAGCCTTGCGCATCGAACCTCATGCATTTACCCAGCTTGTCCCCCTAACACTAAGGGGCGATTTAGCATGGCCAATCCACCTAACCTGCACATCTTTGGACTGTGGGAGGAAACCGGACCACCCGGAGGAAACCCACGCAGACACAGGGGGAACGTGCAAATTCCACACAGACAGTGACCCAAGCCGGGAATCGAACCCAGATCCCTGGTGCTGTGAGGTATTTGCTACCAAATAAACCTGTTGGACTTTAACCTGGTGTTGTGAGACTTCTTGCTGTGAGGCAGCAGTGCTAACCACCGCTCCTCTCATCTGCTGGGCATGCTGATGTGCAATGGCCCTAGTCTGAATGGTTCTCCAATACCGTGTTGGTTCATCACGAGTGGCCCAAGACACAGATTGTTAGTGGAATATTCAGTTATGCAACTGTGGTGAACCATCGTTGGTTCCCACTGGATAGTACTGAGCCAGGGGCTGGCCAGTACTACAAGGATGTACATATGTTACTGTTGGGTTGTGCTATTGTTGCTGTTGGGGTTAGGGTGGGGTTGTTACACCTTTGTACTGTAGTGTTGTGGCACATCCCAGTCGGGCTCCGCCTCCTGGGAGAGGTATAAGAGTCCCTGCTCTGGCCGGGACCCCTTCAGTCTGGGATAGTGTGTATAAGTTCTGGTAGCTTCATTACAGTAAATAAAAGCCTTTCATTTACCGAGCTTCAGGCCTCGTGTTTGAGTAGCGCATCAGCAACACTGGGGGTAAGTGTGACCACTGGGTCACTCTGCGGCTGCTAAATTAGAGAACCATATTGAGGAATATATTTTCCATTTGCATTTGCAGCAACTTTTTGGGAGGCGACAAATCGTGAAATATTCATGTAAAGAAAAATACTGAGGATGTTGGAAAGCTGGAATTAAAATAGAAAATACCAGAAAGAGTGGCACGGTGGTACAGTGGTTAGCATTGCTGCCTCGGGTCACTGTCACAGGGACTAAATTGTCCCTCAGTGTCAGGAGGATTAGTAGGGTAAATACATGGGGTCACATGGACACGGCCTGGATGGGATTGTTATCAGTGCAGGCTCGATGGGCCAAATGGCCTCCTTCTGCACAGTAGAGATTCTATGGTTCTAGGATTCTATTCCATGAAATACTCAGTGGATCTGCACAGATGGCAGCATCTGTGGAGAGAGAAATATAATTAATGTTTCAGAAACTTTTCACAAGAACTTGGAAATGTTTTAAAGTTTCTTTATTAATGTCACAAGTAAGCTTACATTAACACTGCAATGAAGTTACTGAGAAAATCCCTCAGTCGCCACACTCCGGCCCCTGTTCAGGTACACTGAGGGATAATTTAGCATGGCCAATGCACCTAACCAGCATGTCTTTTGGACTGTGGGAGGAAACCGGAGCACCCGGAGGAAACCCACACAGACATGGGGGAACATGCAGACTCCACACAGACAGTGACCCAAGCCAGGAATCAAACCCAGGTCCCTGGTGCTATGCGGCAGCAGTGCTAACCACTGTGCCACCCGTGCCACCCAAAGACTGGCCGGGAATTGAACACGGGCCTCCTGCATGGCAGGCGAGAATTCTACCACTGAACCACCAATGCTGCTGTTAGGCTTTGAGCAAGTGGAAGGGGTGAAAGTGGAGAAAGAACAGAAGTGAAGATCTGTGGAGGGCAGCAAAGATTAAATGACCAAAGGGAGTGGCAACTGGACAACTAAAGAAACAATAGATGTGTCTAGAGGAGGTCTGAATGGCAAAATCTGACGAAGGAGCTGTGCTCCGAAAGCTTATGGTATTTGCTACCAAATAAACCTGTTGGACTTTAACCTGGTGTTGTGAGACTTCTTACTGGGCAAAATCTTGGACAGCCATTGTCTGAACACAAAGTAAACAAGAGAGGGACAAAAAAAAACATACCGCAAAGAAACACAACAGAAAAGGGGGGAAAAGGTTCTGAATTAAAATTGTTGAGCTCAGTGTTAAGTCCAGAGGCTGTAAGGTGCCCCGACGAAAGATGAGGTGTTGTTTGTTGTGTTGAAGTTCATTAGAAAGCTGCATGAGGCTGAGGATGGAAAGGCTAGAGTGGGAGCGAGGTCAAGGATTAAACTGACAGTCCACTGAAACACTGGGCGGAATTTAATGCCCTCCTGGTGGCACGTGTGGAGGCATGGGGGGACAATAAATCGGGCAGAGGATGTGGGGTGAGTGTCCCGCTGCATTCCCACTTCCACCTGGTTAAGTCTGAGGCAGAAAGGCTCTTCCAACCTGGATGCCAGTTGAGGCCCCTTAAGTGGGCAATGAATCGTCATTTAATGGTAGGGTGTTGGGGAGCGTTACAGAACAAAGAGATCTAAGGGTACATGTTCATAGCTCCTATGGATCACAGGTGGACAGAGTGGTGAAGAAGGCATTCAGCATGCTTGGTTTCATTGGTCAGAATATTGAATACAGGAGTTGGGATGTCTTGTTGAAGTTGTACAAGAGATTGATAAGACCACACTTGGAATACTGTGTACAGTTCTGGTCACCCTATTATAGAAAGGATATTATTAAACTAGAAAGAGTGCAGAAAAGATTTACTAAGATGCTACCGGAACTTGATGGTTTAAGTTATAAGGAGACGCTGGATAGACTGGGACTTTTTTCTGTGGAGCGTAGAAGGCTGAAGGGTGATCTTATAGAGGTCGATAAAATAATGAGGGGCATAGACAAGATAGATAGTCAATATCTTTTCCTAAAGGTAGGGGAGTCCAAAACTAGAGGGCATAGGTTTAAGGTGAGAGGGGAGAGATACAAAAGTGTCCAGAGGGGCAATTTTTTCACAGAGGGTGGTGAGTGACTGGAACAAGCTGCCAGAGGTAGTAGTAGAGGCGGGTACAATTTTGTCTTTTAAAAAGCATTTAGACAGTTATTTGGGTAAGATGGGTATAGAGGGATATGGGCCAAATGCAGGCAATTGGGACTAGCTTAGGAGTTTAAAAAACAGGGTGGCATGGACAAGTTGGGCCGAAGGGCCTGTTTCCATGCTGTAAACCTCTATGACTCTATGAGTCTATTTAAGGGTCTCAACGTGCCTCTGTTGGTATCCAACCAGAGGGGATGGGGGAGTCGCCACACAGAGAGCCCAAGCTTAGGGTTTCCATTGGGGGATGGGTAGGAGAGGGATTCCCTCATATGAAGGCACTCAGTGGCTAATTAAGGGACCCAGAAACAGGTTGGTGGGTTGGGCGGGGGAGGGTTGTCTACTGAGAGCCATCCATTCTCTTTCTTCAATGCCCCTCCCACCCAACTTTTAACTCACACCCTCATCCTACCCTCATTCACCTGTGGATTGCGTCCCTTTATGGCCCTGGGCCCCTGATAGGTGCATTACCAGCATCGGCCACCACCCCCCGAAAGGCGCTGACAGGCGATGGAGAGCTGCCAGCCTTTGATTAACCAGCAGCCCTTGAGGAGTGGGAGTTCCACCCTTCCCAGAAATCTCAGAGAAGGTCCCTACATTGGCCAATTGAATGCCTGCTGAGCACTTAATTAAGATGGGTCTTCCCCAGCGAAAGCAATGTGGGCCAGTTCTCCAGGTGACAGGTGAGATGCCAACAGTAAATTCTACCTGCTAACTCTATTCCTCTTTCTGCACATGTTGTCAGACCCTGCTGCTTTTGCTCTATCCTGTGTATATTGTATCTGAAATATTTAATATCATAGTGCCATTATATTCTTAGTGCAAACAATGCTGCTGTGCCAGAGACTGCAAAGGGTTATTGCTTAAAGCAATGGTAAACTGAATCGAGAAGACCAGCCCAGGTTTATTGCGTGACTTGCATCTCAGCTAATCTTGTTGTGATTATGTCACTGCCGTCTCCTGTATAAGGGATACATTGGCACAAAGTGCTTGTAGGTGCGTGAGAACTTTTCGTACTTGACTTGGTGATTCATACTCTCAATATCAGATAAGGAAATTCTGACTGTGGTTTTCGTTGTATTTAAATAAACTTTCATGATACACTGTAGGTTGAATAATTTAAAGGTAAGGCCCCGATAGCCTCAGGGACATTGACTAGTAGGAACGTACCGGTCATATTACCACAAGAATCACTCCATGTTTCAGCAGCAGTTTGAGCAGACAAGCTGAATTTTTATTTGATTGGCAGGTGTTTGTAAACCACTGCCAACTTTGGCGGTTCCCAATAAGAGCGTAAATAACCTTCAAGTGTCATTCAAAAAACTATAACTCCACAAACACTGGCATTTGCATGAAGTGTAGACTGTAATATTCAGCTCTGTAAATGGTTGAGTATATTTTAGATACTTAACTCCCCCTCCCCTTATTATATATTTTGATCGAGATGTATAAATACAAAGTTTTTATTAGATTGTGTTTTTGGACTGTAAAATGGAGGAACGAAGGGGGCGGCGATAAAGGCAAATTACTGCGGATGCTGGAATCTGAAACCAAAAGAGAAAATGCTGGAAAATCTCAGCAGGTCTGGCAGCATCTGTAAGGAGAGATGACCCTTTGTCAAAGCAACTTGTCCTGGCAGTCAATCTGGGTGGCTTGATTGTTAAAGATTAAAGGGGAGCTCAGGTTGTTTTGACAAGAAGAAGATACAAGGACCCAGGATTTTACGCCCCCTGCTCCTCCCGCCCCACCCCCTGTGGAATATTTTCCAGTGGTTGAGGTAACTTGCCAGTGGCTGCCAGCTGACTCTTCCGGTCATGCTGAAGTCTATGGTGTTTTATGTGGCTTGCCTATCCTGCTGCCGCGGCACCCATTGCGGGGGTCGCCTTTAATGGGACCAGAAGTTCCAGCTGACGGGAAGGGTCAGATAACACGCCCTCGGTCTTCACACTTGTAGACAATGGCAGAAGCATCTGTGCTGACAGTGAATAGACTGCTAGTATCCAAAGTCCCAGGAAGGTGTTAAGAATGTCAGATTTTATCAACAGTTATATTTAACTGTCTTATATTTAAGATTGGATGGAACTGGGATTCTAAAGGATAGCACATTTCTGCCTGGATACAAGGCTTATGTGATTCACATTATCATGGAACTCGGCTTTGAGTGGGAAGTGTCCATATGGAGGCATTTACAGGATCAAGTTAGAAGCTTTTCAAAAGACATCTATGAACATCACAGATAAGTCAGGGTCTAAGAGGGAAAGAGAGAGAACACAGGTAGATGCAACCAGTTTCTCTGGTTCCTCACACAGGAATGAAGAGAGTGGCTCACACTCAGATTGAAAAGATCAAATTTGTGCTGAATTCAAATGAAACTCAAAGATTGAGTTTGAGCTCAAAGGAAAAAACTCAACAAAAAACCCTTACCATGGAAAACAGTTCTGGGGTTAAATATTGCTGGCTGGTAAAGAAACAGATTGGAAGTAAACATTCAAGAGCTAAGATGGTTCCAGCAGAATGGCATATTTGCTTAATGGACAGTGCAAAGTATAGCCGTGGAGCAGAATTTTGGTTTGTGTTAAAAGTAAAACAGGAAAGTTCAGTTCTGCAGTTTAAAGTATAAGTTGCCTACTGAAATAGTGTTTAGTCAATATTATGTTGAGTTTGTTTGTTACAATAAACGTCTCAAAGCACAAAATATAAGTTATAGAACTACATGGATTAAAATAATTAATAATTAATGAGTGAACATTGGTGCAAAAGGACAGAAGATTGACATAAAAAGACCATATTTATTTTTACATAAATTTTCATAAAGGACTTCCATTTGAGTAAAATTTTTGTAGTAATTATGGCCTCTTCCTTGTCATGAATCAGTGGCCCCTGGTACGAGCCTCCCCAGGCAGGGGAAGCATCAGCCCAGTGTCTATACTACCAAGCCCTTTAAGGGCCTTATGTTCAGTATTTTAGAGGGCCCCGGGGACTTTGCTGAGAGGTGGAAGGGATGTAAAATTGTGTGGGTTGATTTGATTTGATTTACTATTGTCACATGTATTGGGATACAGTGAAAAGTATTGTTTCTTGCACACTGTACAGACAAAGCATACCATTCATAGAGTACATAGGGGAGAAGGAAGTGTTACTGTCATTGCTAGGGTATAGAGAAAGATCAGCTTAATATATGGTAAGTCCATTCAAAAGTCTGATGGCAGCAGGGAAGAAACTGTTTTTGAGTTGGTTGGTACGTGATCCCAGACTTTTGTATCTTTTTCCTGACGGAAGAAGTTGGAAGAGAGTATGCCTGGGGCATGTGGGGTCCTTGATTATGCTGGCTGCTTTTTCAAGGCAGCGGGAAGTGTGGACAGAGTCAAAGGATGGGAGGTTGGTTTGCGTGATGGACTGGGCTACGTTCATAACCCTTTATAGTTTATGCGGTCTTAGTCAGAGCAGGAGCCATACCAAGCTGTGATACATCCGGAAAGGATGCTTTCTATACTGCATCTGTAGCACAAAATGTGCCATGCCATCACATCTGGCTTTTTACCAGTGGCAGGGTAGGTAGGAGATATTCTACCCAACTTTAAGCCAAACAAGAGCCAGAGCTGGCCGTTTAGGAAACTTCTTACTGCGTTTAGGGAGCCACTTAATGGCCTCTTTACCACTGTCTCTAGAATGCTGCAGATGGGCACATCACTGTGTGGACAAGGTAACTGAATGAGCCCCCACTCTCCACAACACCCCCCCCCCCCCCCCCCCCCCCCCGACCAGCTCCCTTGTTGTGGCTTGCCTCACTAGCCCCAGTTACCTGGGCTCTGGACCTTCTCCCTTGTTTCTGCTCTGGGCCACCTCTCTCCTAGTGGCGCTGATGGACTGAATAGCTATTGGCCCTCAGCTCCTGGGGCTGGGTCATCCTCTATTGGAGTGATGTAAGCCACAACTGCAGTCAATTAATTGTCTGATCAAACTTTAAATTTTTTGTTGGGACGGAGGAGCGACGTTCCGGCCACTGCCGCCCTGTAAAATCCCAGCCTTTTTCTCAATGAGATCACCTTTCATTCTCCCTGTGACTGGGTGGGTTTCCTCCCACAGTCCGAAAGCTGTGCTGATTAGGTTCATCGATCATGCTAAATTCTCCCTCAGTGTACCCGAACAGGCGCCAGAGTGTGGTGACTAGGGGATTTTCACAGTAACTTCATTGCAGTGTTCATGTAAGCCTACTTTTGACAACTAATAAAATAAACTTAAACTTAAATAAACTACGAAATAAAGATACAAATTGTTGTTGTCATTGCTGATTACAGGCTTAGCCAACCCAACCAGTATAATAAGTGATATACAGAGCTGGCAAGAGACTGGAACTGTTCATGGCTTTGGCTTGCCGCAATGGTTACATGTTCCACCAACAGGACGCATTGTTGACATTGTGATGCATATTGCTAGTTATAAACCTTTAATATTTACTATTGGGTCAATGTGAGTACAGGAGTGATTTAAAATCTTGTAACATGAGGTTGCTATGCCCCCGTTTTAGTCAAACAATAAACTACTGTTGGCATTAAGTAATGCGGCATATCATAAAGCTTCAATAACTTACTATTAGGCCATCTGTAGCAGGAGTGATTGAAAATCGTGTAGCAACAGGTTACTCTGCCCTAGGCCACAGGCAAATTAAAATAATGGAACTCCCTAGGAGAAGCGACAAGAAAGTGGCCAACTGGACAATTAATAGATTAAACTATCCGACCTCTCCCTCAATTCACATCAATGTGCACATTCAGTTGAAACTAATTTACCTCGAGTGTGGGTGTTGCGTATCCACTTTCAATTGCGATCTATCATAAAAGAGTGAGGAATGTGCAAGGTAAACTTGCTTCTGGCATTTACAAAAGCAATTATGCCCTAAACTTTACACATGGCATTTCGTTCAGCAGTAATAACATTGACAAAAGCAATTCGAGCACAATGCCGCAAAATGAAAACAAACTCAGTGACCTGGAGCACAGGTGAGAACCAGGAAATAAACATTTGTATGTATTCCTCGTCTACTTTTCCGATGATACTACCAAACTGCCCGGCAACGTCGCTGAACAAACTATCCCAAATAAACAACGGAATACTTTAATCTGCTATTTTATTCTCTTGCATTGTACCCAACAGGAACTGAAATGAAACCTGATCCAATCCATTTTATTCGGACTGACAACAGCGCTCAGAGAGAACTGTGCGCTGAACATGTCTGCTGTGTGTTCATACCCAGGCTGCAAAACATAGGAGAGGTTTTCCTACGCGTGACTCCATCCAAGGATTTAACAAAATGGGAATGAGAAAAGGGCCCATACAGCTTAACCGGCCTTCAGAACTTCACAAGCCATTACCATCTCCTTTCTTGGCCCCAATCTATTGGACCAGAAATCTGTCCATTTAGTCATTAAATTCTTCATCTTAGAGTTCGTTAATGGGGATTGCCATTGGAGCTGCAGTGATGGTATCCAAGCATCCAATCACATTAGAGAATCCTTATAGGCATCAAGCCAGCAAATCATAGAATCCCTACAGTGCAGAAGGAGATCATTCAGCCCATCAAAACTGCACCTATGCTCTGATGGAGTGTCTTACCCAGGCCCTCTCCCCCACCATGACTAATCACCATGACTAATCCATTCACATTCACCATGACTAATCCATCTAACCTACATCTCATCTCTTGGTCATTGTACTGGGGGACAGTGTATTCTAACAGCTTTGACTACAAAGAAAGCTAGGTAAAGTTCATTTATTAATTCCTTTCTTACTCCATCCTGTCACAAAGGTGACAACTCAAGCTGTACATCGACTCAAAGATGAGAAAACTAGTTAATATAAAAGCACATGAAAGGTTAGGGGCACTGGGCCATAAAGAATAGAATCCTACAGTGCAGAAGGAGGCCATTCAGCCCATTGAGACTGCACTGACCACAATCCCACCCAGGCCCTATCCCCACAACCCCATGTCTTTACAGTAGCTAGTCCCCCTGACACTAAGGGGCAATTTAGCATAGCCAATCCACCTAACCTGCACATCTTTGGACTGTGGGAGGAAACCAGGGCACCCAGAGGAAACCCACGCAGACACGGGGAGAACGGGGAGACTCCACACAGACAGTGACCTAAGCTGGGAATCGAACCCGGGTCCCTGGTGCTGTGAGGCATCAGTGCTAACCACTGTGCCACCATGCCACCAATTATGCATTCTTGCTGGTTGTATCACAGCATGGTATGGCTCCTGCTCTGTCCAAGACAGCAAGAAACTACAAAGGGTTGTGAATGAAGCCCAGTCCATGACTCAAACCAGCCTCCCATCCATTCTACACTTCCTGCTGCCTCGGAAAAGCCGCCAGCATAACCGAGGACCCCATGCACCCCGGACATTCTCTCTTCCACCTTCTTCCGTCGGGAAAAAGATACAAAAGTCCGAGATCATGAAACAACCAACTCATGAACAGCCTCTTCCCTGCTGCCATTAGACTTTTGAATGGACCTACCTCGTATTAAGTTGACCTTTCTCTACATCCTAGATTTGACTGTAACATTCTGTACTCTCTCCTTTCCTGCTCTATGTATGGTATACTTTGTCTGTATAGCTTGCAAGAAACAATACTTTTCACTGTATACTAATACATGTTGCAACAATAAATCAAATCAAATCAAGTGCATGAAAGATAAGCAAGCTCTATGGCTAAGCACCAACTTGTTGGATGGATTTTAAGGGGTTAATTTCTCACTGTCATTGCCCCTGTGAAACCAACTGGAATGTCAGGATTTAGGATGTGGGCAGGAAAAGTGAAGCTGTAGGTCTGTTACTCACTGCTCCACCTCAGACTGCATAGTGCACCCTGATAGCCATCACACCACCCCCACACCCACTTACTCCCCCCCACACCCCCACAACTACCATAGCCAGCAGCCATTGAACTCAATTGTAGAGACTTTTCTTCTCTTGTACGTGGTTAGCACCCCCATAAAAAGTTATGCCTTGCTGAGCCAGGTGTAACTAGGATTTTAACAGTGATCTAAGGATTAAATACTGCTGTAGAACTGATCTGACCCTGAAAACATAATTTTCTATTTGTTGAGTGTTGTAATAAGATTAACTACTGGATATTTCAAACAATGGTTAATAATAATTTCATGTCAGCTTCGATTTTTATTTTGCTCCATGTCAATTTTTTTAAAAAGTGCTTTGACTTTAGTGCTTCCATATCCTGCTTTCATAAGGGTGGCACAGTGGCACAGCGGTTAGCACTGCTGCCTCACGGCACCAGGGACCCGGATGTGATTCCAGCCTTGGGTCACTGTCTGTGTGGAGTTTGTACGTTCTCCCCGTGTCCGCGTGGGTTTCCTCCAGATGCTCCGGTTTCTCCCACGGCCCAATGATGTGCAGGTTAGGTGGATTGAAGAAGTTTTATTTATTTATTATTGTCACAAGTTAGCTTACGTTAACACTGAAATGAAGTTACTGTGAAAATCCCCGAGTTGCCACACTTGGGCGCCGGTTCGGGCACACCGAGGGAGAATTTAGCATGGCCAATGCACCTAACCAGCATGTCTTTTGGACTGTGGGAGGAAACCAGAGCACCCGCAGGAAACCCATGCAGACACGAGGAGAACATGCAAACTTCACGCAGACAGTGACCCAAGCCGGGAATCAAACCCGGGTCCCTGGTGCTGTAAGGCAGCAGTGCTAGCCACTGTGCTACCATGTCACCCCTTAGCCATGCTGAATTGGCCATGCTAAGTTACCCCTTAATATCCAAAGATGGTTAGGTGGCTTAGTGGGGTAAATGTGTTGGTTTACAGGGATAGGGCGTGGGGTGGGCCTAAGTATGATGCTCTTTCAGAGAGTCAATGCAGACTCAATGGGCCAAATGGCTTCCTTCTGCATTGTAGGGATTCTATGTTTCTGTGATGCAGCCCCTCAAACCCACTCCGCTATTCAATGAGATCACGGCCGACCTGCTTCAAAACCTTTTTCCTGCACTATCCCTATCTCCCTTGGTGTTTTTAATATGTAGAAATCTATCGATCTCCATCTTGAACATACTTAGTGACTGAGCCCCCACAGCCCCTTGGGGCAGTGGTTTCCAAAGATTCTCCAACCTCTAAGTGAAGAAATTCCTCCTTAACTGAGTCCTAAATGGCCTGCCCCTTATTCTGAGTCTGTACCCCTTGGCTCTAGATCCTCCAGCCAAGGGAAACATCCTTCTTGCTTCTACCCTGTCAAGTCCTGTATGTTTGAATAAATTCACCTCTCATTCTTCTAAGCTCCAGATAATCAAGATCCTGTCTATTTGATCTTTCCTCATGGGACAATTCCACCATCTTAGGAATTAATTTAATGATCCTTCATTGCATTCCCTCTATGGCAAGCATATATTTCCTTAGGTAAGGGGACCAAAACTGCACACAATACATCAAGTGTGGTCTCACCAAGGCTCCACATAATTGTAGAAAGACATCTTCACTCACCTTTATCTCAAATTCTCTTGTAATAAAGATGAACTTACCATTTTCTTTCTTCATTAATTGCTGAATTTGTATGTTAGCTTTCAGTGACTCATGAACAAAGACACCCAAATCCCTTTGAAGTTCACTTCCCAGTCTCTCACTATTCAAGGGCTCCACTGTATTTCTGTTTTTCCAAACAAAGTGAATACCCTCACATTTCTCGATATTGTATTTCATCTGCCAAATATTTTGCTCGCTTACTTAGCCTGTCCAACTTTTAAAGAATCTTTGCATCCTCCTCACAACTCACACTTCCATTGAGTTATGTGTAGTCCGCAAACTTGTAAACATTATAATCCCCACATCCAAATCATTGATATAGATTGTAAGTAGCCAGACCCAAGCACTGATCTTTGCAGTACCCCACTGGTCATAGCCTGCCAACATGAAAATTACCCATTTATTCCTACTCTCTGTTTTCTGTCCATAAACCAGTCCTCAATCCATGCCAGTATATTATCTCTGTAATGACTTCAGGCCACTGAGGTTGGCTTATTGAAGTATGAACTCCCTGATTAAGGAGTCGATTGAGGGGCTAATCAGGGAGTCTTTGCCTTGTATTTAACCGGGAGTGTCAGTTCCTTTGGGACTCCCGAAGGTGGACTGCTAACTGATAGCACTCTGTGTACTGCTGTTGGAATTGTAAATAAAGGGATTTTGGTGAAGAGACTTCTGCCTCCAAAGGCTTATTACAACCTCCAATCCCAGTGCTCCAACTTTGCTTACTAAGGTGTGGGACCTTGTCATAAGCTCTCTGAGAATCTAAATAAACCACATCCTCCACTTCTCCCTTATCCATTCTGCCAGTTATATCCCCAAAAAACTCCAACAGGTTTGTTAAACATGAAGACCCTAGAGACCACATTGAATTTCAAAAGAAAGGGTCTGAGGGTGACCTTCATGTTAATGGTTTGTTGATAATGTTGTTTTAGATACATAGGTAATAGGCATTATTTGATTAAGGACTGGAGGCCATCTAAAGAGAGCCAATTGGTCACTAGGGCAGTAACTAAGAGGCAGAAATCCGGAAGGCTGCGTCCTCTGAAGAATTACAAGACTAATTCCTCAAATGGGTGGGTTGCCTTAGGAAGAAATGTTAATTTATTAGTGTCACAAGTAGGCTTACACTGCAATGAAGTTACTGTGAAAATCCCCTGGTCTCCATGTACCTATTCAGGTACACTGAGGGAGAATTTAGCATAGCCAATGCGTCTTTCGAACTGTGGGAAGAAACCGGAGCACATGGAGGAAACCCACACAGACATGGGGAGAATGTGCAGACTCCGCACAGACAGTGACCCAAACTGGGAATTGAACCTGAGCCCCTGTGAGGCAGCAGTGCTAACCACTGTGCCACTGAGCTGCCCTGGTTGAATCGGCTACGCTTGTTTCCACTGAGGATACCATCACAGCCTATTGTAAGACTCCCATCAGCATGAGACTTTAATGAAATGGTAGCGACAGACTTAAAGGTGTGGGACAAGAATAGAGGCATTTACAATTTACATATAGGCATGGCAACAAGACTCAGCCTGTATACTGTAATACATGGTAAAGACAAAAGAGTGACTGTGGATAAAATCATAGAAAAATCAATTGGGACAGGGACGGGAGTGGGGCACTCCTTACTGACAATGGGAGGGCGAGGCAGAATTTGTCAATGATGAATTTGAAGATATGTGAAAATATAAACATTGTAGTCAGTATGGGGTGAGTGCCGCAATATGGGAAGGTCAGTGCTGAGGGAGTGCCGCACTGTAAGAAGTTTAACAACACCAGGTTAAAGTCCAACAGGTTTATTTGGTAGCAAAAGCCACACAAGCTTTCGGAGCTCTAAGCCCCTTCTTCAGGTGAGTGGGACAATTGCACTTCCCACTCACCTGAAGAAGGGGCTTAGAGCTCCGAAAGCTTGTGTGGCTTTTGCTACCAAATAAACCTGTTGGACTTTAACCTGGTGTTGTTAAACTTCTTACTGTGTTTACCCCAGTCCAACGCCGGCATCTCCACATCATGAGTGCCGCACTGCCAGAGGGTCAGTACTGAGGGAGCACCGCACTGTCGGAGGGTCAGTGCTGAGGGAGCGCTGCACTGTCGGAGGGTCAGTGCTGAGGAAACGCCGCACTGTCGGAGGATCAGTGCTGAGGGAGCGCCGCACTGTTGGAGGGTCAGTGCTGAGGGAATGCTGCACTGTCAGAGGGTCAGTGATGAACACTGCAGCTGGAAATCCCTTCAGCAGTATGAGTTCTCATTGTGGTTCTAGAAGTGCATGTGCTCTTAGAGGAGAAGATCACTTACTGGCAACAAAACCTCCGGCTGTGAGAGGGAGGGGTCATGTTGCAATTGTCCAGAATGAAATAGAAGGACAAGCAGAGGCTGCATTTTGACTAGAAAAACAAACTGGTCACATCACTAGAAGTAGAAGTCCTCATAACCGGAAAGTTCAAATCGTAAGATAAGTGGATGAGGTGTGAAACAAAAAGAGCTGGATATTCGGAAAGAATGTGGTGCATGCTCTGAAGTGCCAGATAGGGGACAGACAGCCTGATCACACAGGTAGACACATAAGGGAAAAGGTACTTCCTGATGGGACAAATAAGGCTAAAGCAAGACCAGTGGCTCGGGGTTTTCAAAGAGAGACGTTGTGGCCAAGATGTTAGGGTGGACTCCCACACTGCAGGAAAAGTTATTGTCAAGATTTTCTTAGCTCTCTTAGCCACTAATTTATGGGAATGTGGGTCGAATGATATAAAAGCAAAATTTCAAAGACAAATGCTTTTGAAACCACCTAAAGGATGTAGAAGGAAAACAATGGAAGTTAAAAAAAGTTTATTTTGGGATTAAATGATACACCGAAGGTATTTTTGGGTTAGGTCTGTCTTGTTGAAGCTGAAAGCAGGCTAGCAATGTTCTCCCAGCATTGCAAAGAGAAACTCTCAGGCATCTTTATGATGCACGTTGATGATTTTCTATGGGGTCATTCTGCAGATTCTGAGCAGTCTGTTACAGATAAAATAGGGCGGCACGGTAGCACAGTGGTTAGCACTGCTGCTTCACAGCTCCAGGGACCTGGGTTCGATTCCCGGCTTGGGTCACTGTCTGTGTGGAGTTTGCACATTCTCCTCGTGTCTGCGTGGGTTTTCTCCGGGTGCTCCGGTTTCCTCCCACAGTCCAAAGATGCGCGGGTTAGGTTGATTGGCCATGCTAAAATTGCCCTTAGTGTCCTGGGATGCGTAGGTTAGAGGGATTACTGGGCAAATATGTAGGGATATGGGGGTAGGGCCTGGGTGGGGTTGTGGTCGGTGCAGACTTGATGGGCCAAATGGCCTTTCTGTGCTGTAGGGTTTCTAAGTTTTTTTCTAAAATAAGAGGGGAATTTAAGATTGCAAATTAGGCTTTGGGGAACCTAGAGTTAGACATCAAACAGACATCATCGGGGGTAATCTTGATTCATAAGAACATAAGAACAAGGAGCAAGAGTCGGCCATCTGACCCCCTCGAGCCTGCTCCACCATTCAATAAGATCATGGCTGATGTTTTTGTGGACTCGGCTCCACTTACCCGCCCGCTCACCATAACCCTTAATTCCTTTACTGTTCAAAAATTTATCTATCCTTGCCTTAAAAACATTCAATGAGGTAGTCTCAACTGCTTCACTGGACAGGGAATTCCACAGATTCACAACCCTTTGAGTGAAGAGGTTCCTCCTCAACTCAATCCTAAATCTACTCCCCCTTATTTTTGAGGCCATGCCCCCTAGTTCTAGTTTCACCTGTCAGTGGAAACAACTTCCCTGCTTCTATCTTATCTATTCCCTTCATAATCTTATATGTTTCTATAAGATCTCCCCTCAGGTTACAATTAACACTAAAGTGTTAATTGTTACCTGGTAAATCACCCAGGTCCTGACAGAAAGTTGTTCCTGCATCCAAAGAAGAAACAGACCAGTTAACAAGTTTGATTGGACAATTAAACTGTGCACTCAGCCAAGAGCAGATAGCAGTTATGACATATTAAAATTGAGTGCTCCAATAAAACACATTACATTGACGCGCTGATGGCAAATAAAATCGGTAAAAGATTAAATTCTGAGAAATGTGCACTCACTTGGGTGACATGAAAGATATTGTCTGTCCTATTTAGTGATGCTTCCCATGCCAATTTTCTGGGTGGATATTTGATACAGCTGGGTGGGGGAAAATGGAAAGCGTTGTCCCTTGGCTGGGAAGCCAAGAAAATAAAAGGCGTGGTTAAAAGCACCTTAGCTGCAAAAACACTGGGGATGTTCGTGGATGGGAGGAGTAGTCAGGGGGTCCAGCTAGAGGTGGAGGTTGGGTGGTTTGGGGGGTGGGATGGGATGTCAGTAACTTAGTTACCCAGGAGTTTTTTAAAAATTCATTTATAGGATGTGGGCGTCACTGGCTGGGCCAGCATTTATTACCCATCCCTAACTGCCCTCCATTTCAGAGGACATTTGAGAGTCAACCACATTGCTGTGGCTCTGGAGTCACATGTAGGCCAGACCAGGTAAGGATGGCAGATTTTCTTCCCTAAAGGACATTAGCGAACCAGATGGGTTTTTACAACAATCGACAGTAGTTTTATGGTCATCGTTAGAATTTTAATTCCAAATTTTTATTGAATTCAAATTTCATCATCTGCGATGGTGGGATTCGAATTCGGGTCCCCAGAGCATTGCCCTGCGTCTCTGGATTACTAGTTAGAAGTGGTTGTAATCCATCTATCCTTTCCTGGGTAATTATTTTGCTAAGAGAGCTGGAACCATATGAAGTCTCTGATTTAAATTGAGTTTCAGATTGCTCCAGGTTTGCCTATCCGAAGTCTAAACTTCCAGAGCAATTGTATGGGGATTCCGCAGAATTCCCACCCCCCCTCTGCATATGTTCTGGGGTAACACCAGTGTATCACCACATCCAACCACCCCAGTACTGGATTGCTTTAGATTTTTATAACTTGGGCTGTCAGAGACCGATTAAATAAGATACTGTGAAAGTGTTTCTGCTAAGATAACATGAGGGAGTGTACATTTGGCCAAAGGTGGTGATGACGCCCATGTTCTGATTAAACCTTTTATTTTAATTAAGTAGATTAACCGGACTGCATTGTGATATTTGAACTGAGGTTGAAGCTGGGAGTTGCTGAAAGAGCTGAATGAATCAGAGTGAGTCACCGGGTGAGAAGGTTGTAAACCTCCCATTTTGAGTGGGAGTCTCCCAGAATGGGTAATTAATTTCCCAAGTGCTGCTGGGGGGGCTCAGGAGAAATTGGCCTTTCATGAATGATACAATCTGACGCAAGTATGATGGCTGTCATGTATTGCAGGCAACTGGAGCCTTGCTTTCCAATCTGTTATTCAGGACATGGTGGCACAGTGGTTAGCACTGCTGCCTCACAGCTCCAGGGATCTGGGTTCATTTCCTGACTTGGGTCACTGTCTACATGGAGTTTGCACGTTCTCCCCGTGTCCATGTTTGTTTCCTCCGGGTGCTCCGGTTTCCCCCTACATTTTGAATGATGTGCTGGTCAGGTGCATTGACCCGAAGAGGCGCCGGATTGTGGTGACTCGGGGGATTTCACAATAACTTCATTGCCGTGTTAATGTTAGCCTTACTTGTGACTAATAAATAAACTTTACCTTACTTTTATTTTTCCCTCCCACATCCAAAGATGTGTGAGTTAGTTGCATTGGCCATGTTAAATTGCCCCTTAGTGTCCGGAGATGCGTAAATTAGAGGGATTAATGGGTTAAATATGTGGGGTTACGGGAATAGGGCCTAAATGGGATTGTTGTCGGTGTGGACTCGATGGGTCGAATGGCCTCCTTCTGCACTATAGGGTTTCTATGATTCTATGACACATTCCATTACTCCATTACTACTGGATAGTGGCTTTGGGGTCAACGGGAATGGTTTGGAAATGCCATGAGTTCTGAACATGGACACAGAATGGCCAAAGATGTGCAGGTTAGGTGAATTGGCCATGCTAAATTGTCCCTTAGTGTCAGGCGGACTAGCAAGGTAGATATGTGGGGTTACAGGGATAGGGCCTGGATGGGATTGTTGCCTGTTCTGGCTCGATGGGCTGGATGGCCTCCTTCTGCACTGTAGAGATTCTATGAGAATGAACCACAAATTTGGACATGGAGAGAGAGAGAGAGAGGCAGATTTTGGAGGAAGTAGGGAATTAATGTCGGCTGTGCATTCTTGTACAACATGTTTTCTTCCTGGAACCAGGGAACTCTGATAACCGGTCCCTGCAGTCTGAACCTCATCTCCCTGAAACTGGGCTTAACTGGCTGGGTGGGGATTCAGTGAATTAAATTAAATCTGATTTTATTTACCATTTTTATAAATTACTGTATGTTGTATAAAGTCGTAAAATTGCACAAAATCTTGAGCTGGGAGATATTTTTAGCAATGATGATTTTGTTGAATCAGTAGATTAGTGTTTCTCCACAACAACAAATCATTTTTCTATCATCGTGTGCCTGACGTAATTCAACACCCCAAGGTGCTTCTTAAGAGCATTACAAAATGAAATTTGAAGCCACGACACATAAGGTAAAATTCGGGAGTTTGCTACGGGAGCTTGAGTGTCTTAAAGGAGGAATGAGGGATGGAGAGGTTTAGGGAGGAAATTCCAGAGTTTAACATCTAGGCGGCTGAGAACAACTTCTAAACTGAGAACCATGGTGGAGTCATTAAAATATCGAGGGTGCTCAAGAGGTCAGGGTTAGATGATTGCAGATATCTTGAAGGGTTGTGGGACTGCAGGAGGCTACAGAGATAGGGAGGGACAAGGCAGTTGAAAGATTTGAAAGCAAGGATGAGAGTTTTAACATTGAGACAAATTGGGCAGTACGGTGGCACAGTGGTTAGCACTGCCGCCTCACAGTTCCAGGGACCCGGATTCGATTCCCGGCTTGGGTCACTGTCTGAGCAGAGTTTGCACGTTCTCCCTGTGTTTGCGTGGATTTCCTCTGGGTGCTCCTGTTTCCTCCCACAGTCTGAAAGACGTGCTAGTTAGGTGCATTGGCCATGCTAAATTCTCTCTCAGTGTACTCAAACAGGCATCGGAGAGTGGTGACTCGGGGATTTTCACTGTAACTTCATTGCAGTGTTAACATAAGCCTACTTGTGACACTAATAAATAAACTAAACTAAACTAAACTTCCTTCACCAGCAGCCAATGCAGGTCAGCAAGTAAAGCGACAATAGGTGAACAGGATTTGGTGCAAGTAAGTACCAGAGATTTTAATGACCTGAGGGCCAGTTCACTTCCCACTGCCACTGCCAGCGAGGATGGCGAATTTGGCGCTCAGCCAAAGCTCCATTCACTGCAGCGGGATGGGAGAATCCGAGTGAGGTTGGAGAATCCAACCCGAGGTTTAGAGTAGAATGTGTTGGAATAGTGAAGCTGAGTGGTGACAACGGCATGAGATTCAGCAAGAGTTGAGCTGAGGCAGTGGTGAAGCCGGAATATATTAAAGAGGTGGAGATAATCATGAACCAAAATTGTCACCACAAAAGCAAAGGGAATTGCAGTGACTGCAGCAATTACAAAGGCATCTCCTTGTTAAGTATTGTGAGGAAGGTCTTTGCTCGCATTGCTCTGACCAGCTTACAGACCCTGGCATCACACATCCACCCTGATTCTCAATTAAGCTTCAGAACTGGCTGATCGACTGGTGACATGATTTTCTGAGACAAATCTAAATTGCTTTCATAGACCTCACCGAGGCCTTTGACCTTGACAGCAAAGGCGGACTCTTTAAACGACTGTGCAATAGAGGCTGCCTGCCGGGACACCTGGGCGCCATTTCTTCTTTCTATGAGAACATGCATGGTTTTGTCAGTTGGAATGGAGCATCATTGAAGGTTTACAAGATCAGCAGAGGGGGTAAAGCAGGGCTGCATCCTTGCACCAACTCCCCTTGGCAGATTTGTATTTAAATGCTGCTTTTGCATGCTTTCAGGGACTCAAGTGAGGCTGTCTACCTGCATTGGAGAGCTGACAGCAAGTCATCCAGACTGTGCGCCAAGACTATAGTGGGTAACTGTTGAAGTAGGCCATTTTCTAAAGCCATATTTTTATTGTCTCATCAATATTCACCTCATTAAACATATTCATTTATTGGACTGATTGGCACCATTCATAACGTGCCCACAATGCAGAGGGGAACACCCGAATGGACATTCGTTTAAATCCCCCTCTGCACAGCTGAGAGACCTTTAATTCAAGTTTGATGGAAGATTCTTATTCTGCCTAGCAACAGCACGAAGCTGCATTTTAAAACGGCCCTTGGCCAGAAGATCGGGATATCTGCGAGTCAAGACCTGGGAGTGGGATATATGGCACAATTGTACTGTAAATAAAATATTGTAGAAACATAGAAACCCTACAGTGCAGAAGGAGGCCATTCGGCCCATCGAGTCTGCACCGACCACAATCCCACCCAGGCCCTACCCCCACATATTTACCCGCTAATCCCTCCAACCTACGCATCTCAGGACTCTAAGGGGCAATTTTTAACCTGGCCAATCAACCTAACCCGCACATCTTTGGACTGTGGGAGGAAACCGGAGCACCCGGAGGAAACCCACGCAGACACGAGGAGAATGTGCAAACTCCACACAGACAGTGACCCGAGCCGGGAATCGAACCCGGGACCCTGGAGCTGTGAAGCAGCAGTGCTAACCACTGTGCTACCGTGCCGCCCATGGGCCATGTTATGGGAATAAAATGGCCAAGGCAGGCAAAGAAACTTGATAAACCAGGATAAAAAGAATAAAAGATTAGATTAAATCCCCCTACACACAGCAGGACAAAATGACATTAACACCTAATCTCGCAAGCATAGAATACAGACACAAACATCGGAGGTCGATATTTAGATAAGGGGACACATCGAGAGGATAACGGGAAACACATTAAAACACCGGGGCAAGAACAGACAGTCCCATTAACACGGACACACACCATACAGATGCAAATTGACAAAGTCTACCAGGGAACTTCCTGACCAGATAGGCCACTTTTTAGGTATTGTAAAAATGGAATTATTTGGAATCACGAGCTTTCGGAGCGCTGCTCCTTCCTCAGATGAATGATTCACCGCTCCTCATCTCTCAAAGACTCTCCTATATGTCTGCGCACGATACGATAAGATGATGGATTCAGGTTCATCTCTAATTACATATCTCATTCAATGGTTATGGACCAGTTTCCCCATTCATGGCAAGAGAGCAGAAGGTTCAAGGCATACGCATGGCCTGTACACTTGCCCCATATGGATGCAGACATGTCACGATCATAAAAGGTGAAGGTGCATGATTCAGGACGAGGAGGAAAATGTTCTTCACTCAGAGGGTTGTGAATCTTTGGAAATGACTATTCTCGATGCTTCTTCAGTGAATATACTTAAGAGAAATGTGGTCTCCCAGGGAATTAAAGGATATGGAAAGGGGGAGACAGGGCAGTGGGTCAGCTATGATTGTATTGAATGATGGAACAGGGGTCGAGAGGTTGTAAGGTCTACTCCTACTTCTATTTCTTCGTTTCTGAAGTTCCTTTGGCCTTATGACCCTTTGAAGTCCTTTCACAGACTATGTGAGTTAGAAGGGAGATATATTGTTCAGATGTTGCTCGTGTGTTTGATTGTTTTCCCTCTGCGTTGATGAATTTACCTGACATCCAGGTGCTGAGAGGGAAAGCGAATTATAGTAAGCAAGTGAGTGAAGGCATTATGAATGGTGAAAGCTTTGTAATGGATACTGTGCCGAGACCTACCCTATCCACTCTTATGAGCTCACTGAATTGAGGTATTGGTAGACAGGGAGCCAACGTTGGCCAGCAAACATGCTGGTGAGTGGTCAATAAGCCATGGGCCGACTTAGGTTACAAGCAGCTGCAGAGGTTTGGATAACCTTTGGGTGCAATCTTACTGGCCGTTCACGCCTTGCTGCCGCTGCAAGTGAGGGTGGAGAATTTGGCGCTTAGCCAAATCTCCATTCCCTGCAGCAGGACCAAAGAATCCTGCCATTGTGAACGGCTGGAAAATTCCCCTCTTTATGTTTGATAATGCTCCTATAAAGTGTTAGGATTGTTTACAACAATCTGAGGTCCCTATCTGCCTCAAGCAGATGACCATCATCCCAGTACCTAAGAAAAACCAAGCAGCCTGCCTTAATGACTATCGGCCGGTGGCTCTGACATCCATCATTGTGAAATGCATCGAAAGGTTAGTCATGGCACGAATCAATTCCAAGCTCCCGGACTACCTGGATCCACTACAGTTTGCCTACTGCTGCAACAGGTCCACAGCAGACGCCATCTTCTTGGCCCTGCACTCAACCTTGGAACACCTAGATAACAAGGACACCTCTGTCAGACTCCTATTTATAGACTATAGCTCAGCCTTCAAACTATTATTTCCATGAAACTCATCTCCAAACTCTGTGGCCTGGGCCCCAGCACCTTCCTCTGTGACTGGATCCTGAACTTTCTAACTCATAGACCACAGTCAGTAAGAATAGGCAACAACACCTCCTCCATGATCATCCTCAACACCGGTGCCCCACAAGGCTGTGTTCTCAGCCCCCTACTATACTCCTTATACACCTATGACTGTGTGGCCAAATTCCCCTCCAATGCGATTTTCAAGTATGCTGACGACACGACCGTAATGGGTCGGATCTCAAACAATGATGAGACAGAGTACAGGAATGAGATAGAGATCTGGTGAACTGAACCGACGACAATAATCTCTCCCTCAATGTCAACAAAATGAAGGAGATTGTCATCGACTTCAGGAAGCGTAAACAGAACATGCCCCTGCTTACATTAATGGGGACGAAGTAGAAAGGGTTGAGAGCTTCAAGTTTTTACATGTCCAGATCACTAACAACCTGTCCTGGTCCCCGCCCCATGCCGATACTATAGTTAAGAAAGCCCACCAACGCCTCTTCTTTCTCAGAAGACTAAGGAAATTTGGCATGTCAGCTACGACTCTCACCAACTTTTACAGATGCACCATAGAAAGCATCCTTTCTGGTTGTATCACAGCTTGGTACGTCTCCTGCTCTGCCCAAGATCGCAAGGAACTCCAAAAGGTCATGAATGTTGCCCAATTCATCACGCAAACCAGCCTCCCATCCCTTGACTCTGTCTACACTTCCTGCTGCCTCGGCAAAGCAGCCAGCATAATTAAGGACCCCACTCACCCCGGACATTCTCTCTCCCACCTTCTTCTGTCGGGAAAAAGATACAAAAGTCTGAGGTCACATACCAACCGACGCAAGAACAAGTTGATCTTTCTCTACACCCTAGCTATGACTGTAACATTACATTCTGCACTCTCTCATTTCCTTCTCTATGAACAGTATGCTTTGTCTGTATAACGCGCAAGAAACAATACTTTTCGCTGTTCACTGTACTTTTCACTGTATACTAATTCATGTGACAATAATAAATCAAATCAAATCAAAAACCGACAATCTACTGACAATGTTTTCTTAACTGCACCTCACAGAAACCAGGGTGAACTTCTCCCACATTAATTATTGATAAGGAAGTCTGGCTACCAGAAAAGACTTGCATCTCACCAGTCTAGGCGGAATTAAAAGGGGCAAAAGGACAAAAGCACAATCAGCAAACAGTTTCCAAGTTTGAAGACTTCCATTCAACTGCTCTAATTGTAAGTCATTGTCCTGTTAATTGTTAGGAATGTAAAGCATTGAACTGATGGCAATCATACAGTGACTTGGACTGAAACACAATGCTCAGGATGTCAGCCCTATGCGCGTGATAAGAAGATTAAAGGTGTTGCTCTCCACACTCCATCAGTTAGTACAATACATAGAGATAATCACTGCCCTTCAAATATCTGCTAAGTGTCCACATAGCACACTTCACTCAGACTCCATTGTCTAAACACATTTCTGAAATAACTAGATGCGTCACATCAGTGTGGCTTCGTTTATTGCCGATATCTTCATAACCACTGGAAATATTGTAGGGTGAAGTAAAGTTTATTTATTAGTCACAAGTCGGCTTACATTAATACTACAATGAAGTTACTGTGAAAATCCCCTAGTCGCCACACTCCAGCGCCTGTTCGGGTACACTGAGGGAGAATTTAGCATGGCCAATGCACCTAACCAGCATGTCTTTCAGACTGTGGAAGGAAACCGGAGCACCCGGAGGAAATCCACGCAGTCACGGGGAGAATGTGCAAACTCCACACAGATAGTGACCCAAGCTGGGAATTGAACCCGGGTCCCTGGTGCTGTGAGGCAGCAGTGCTAACCACTGTGCCACCGTGCCGCCCTAAGACAGGGTAAGACAGTTGCCCACTTGTGTACCTTTGCTCTGACCCTGTCATCCCTTCCGGGTGACTCTGAACCATCAGCATGGGCTCCATTGACAATGACCTAGAGCTCAGTTTCTGAATGAATGCACACGGAATGGTCACCAGTGTATTGAAACTCTATGACTGGGGTAACACAGTAACTTCACTGCACCGTTATTGTAAGCCTACTTGTGACAAATAAATAAACTTTTGGGAGTAGTTCTGATTTGGGATTGTGGGTTCAACATTTTCCTGTCAGTGTCTCCACGCCTGTTAAAGTTTATTTATTAGTGTCACAAGTAGGCTTACATTAACACCGCAAGGAAGTTAGTGTGAAAATCTTATAGTCACCACACTCCGGCACCTGTTGGAGTACACTGAGGGAGAATTTAGCGTGGCCAATGTACTTAACACGTCTGTTGGAGGAAACCGGAGCACCCATAGGAATCCCACGCTGACAGGGGGACAACATGCAAACTCCACACAGTGACCCAAGGCCAGATTTGAACCCGGGTCCCAGGCGTTGTCAGGCAGCAATACTAACTACTGTGCCACCATGCTGTCCCAATTTGCTGGAGGTAAGAGTTTATAGAATGGCACTCTTGTTTGACCCCAGTTGTTGCTGAGGCTGGGTTATTGGTGGTACCATCGGTGAGGATTGTGGCTTGCATCTTCTTGTGGAGGAGACGGAGGATGGTGACAAATTTCTGAGGGTAGCCCAATTTGAGGAGGATACTCCAGAAGCCTTTGTGGTTGACAGAGTTAAAGGTTTTGGTGAGTTTTGATTTGATTTGATTTGATTTATTATTGTCACATGTATTAGCATACAGTGAAAAGTATTGTTTCTTGCACGCTATACAGGCAAAGCATACTGTTCATAGAGAAAGAAAGGAGAGAGTGCAGAATGTAGTGTCACAGTCACAGCTAAGGTGTAGAGAAAGATCAACTTAATGTGAGGTAGGTCCATTCAAAAGCCTGATGGCAGAAAGATGGCCTGGGGTGTGTGAGGTCCTTGATTATGCTGCCTACTTTCCCAAGGCAGCAGGAAGTGTGGACGGAGTCAATGGATTTGATTTGATTTATTATTGTCACATGTATTGGTATACAATGAAAAGTATTATTTCTTGCACGCTATACAGACAAAGCATACCGTTCATGGAGCAGGAAATGAGAGAGTGCAGAATGTAGAGTTACAGTCATAGCTAGGGTGTAGAAAAAGGTCAACTTAATGCTAGGTAGGTCCATTCAAAAATCTAACAGCAGCAGGTAAGCAGCTGTTCTTGAGTTGGTTGGTACGTGACCTCAGGCTTTTGTATCTTTTTCCCGACAGAAGAAGGTGGGAGAGAGAATGTCCGGGGTGAGTGGGGTCCTTAATTATGCTGGCTGCTTTGCCGAAGCAGAGGGAAGTGTAGACAGAGTCAATGGATGGGACGCTGGTTTGGGTGAAGGATTGGGCTACATTCACGACCTTTTGTAGTTCCTTGCGGTGTTGGGCAGAGCAGGAGCTGTGATCCAACCAGAAAGAATGCTTTCTATGGTGCATCTGTAAAAGTTGGTGAGAGTCGTAGCTGACATGCCAAATTTCCTTCATCTTCTGAGAAAGTAGAGGCGTTGGTGGGCTTTCTTAACTATAGTGTCGGCATGGGGGGACCAGGACAGGTTGTTGGTGATCTGGACACCTAAAAACGTGAAGCTCTCGACTCTTTCTACTTAGGCCATGTACAGCAGTCAGTGCTGCTCTTTGCATTTTTTGTGAACTTGCCATGCAATGAAGATCATGTCCGTGGTGGCTCTCGATGGGTGAAAGCTGCCCCAGATGTTGGGAGGAATGCCTCAGCTACTGGGAGGAGGTGATTCAGGAGGGTGCTTGCAATGATCTTCCCTGCGGCAGGGAGCAGGGAAACTCCTCTGCAATCAGACCTGTTTCTGCTCTTGAATATAGTCATGATCACTGTGTCCTTGAGATCCCTCACCATGTGGCATGGTGGTACAGTGATTAACACTGCTGCCTCACAGTGCCAGGGACCCGGGTTTGATTCCAGCCTTGGGTGATTGCCTGTGTGGAGTTTGCACATTCTCCCCGTGTCTGCGTGGGTTTCCTCCAGATGCTGTGGTTTCCTCCCACATTCCAAAGACTTGCAGGTTAAGTGGATTGGCCATGCTAAATTGTCCCTTAGTGTCCAAAGATATGGAGTTTAGGCGGATTAACGGGTAAATATACGGGGGCTACAGGAATAGGGTTGGTGGTGGCCCAAGGGTAAGATGCTCGGTAAGAGAGTCAGTGCAGACTCGATGGGCCAAATGGCCTTCTTCTGCACTGTCGAGATTCTATGTGCTCTTTTTCCCAGAAGATGTCTAGGAACTTGTGCAGGAGCGTATTCCTGCCGCATAGGCAAAACAACTAGCCTAGCATCGAGGCACTAATCACACAAAACCAACTCCACTGGGTGGGACTCACATTCCCGAAGCAACTGCTTTACTGGCCTCTGTTCAAGAGGACAGTGGAAACACTTCAAGGGTGTCTTCAAACAATTCTGGGAAGCCCTTGCTTGTGACCGCCCAAAATGCAGAAAGTTTTTTCGGGAAGCACCAAACACATCGAGAGACTTTGTCGGAAATATGCAGAGTTTAACTCAAGGTTTCAGAGAGAGCACAAAAACCTCCAAACAACTCAACAGCCCAACCCTTCAAGCACCAGCTACCCTACATGTGGCACGGTCTGCCGATCACTCAATTGACTAAATAGCCATCTCAGAAGACATCAAACCAGAGTGGAAGCAAGACATCCTTGATCCTGAGGAACTGCCTAAGAAGATGATTGAACTTTGGGTTGGGCGAGCGGGGGGAGGCATTGAAATTTGCATTTTTATCTGGCTACAGCTGCTTAAAAGGAGGAACCTCTCTCTTCCAACAAAGAGCAATGACACATCATCTAGCCTTGATGGCATTTTTTTTATGGTTGAAATTTTTGACCAGTATAGAATTAATATGTTGCAGTTTGATTTGATTTGATTTATTGTCACATATATTAGTATACAGTGAAAATTATTGTTTCTTGTGTGCTATACCGACAAAGCATACCGTTCATAGAGAAAGAAAGGAGAGGGTGAGGAATGTAGTGTTACAGTCATAGCTAGGGTGTAGAGAAAGATCAACTTAATATACGGTAAGTCCATTCAAAAGTCTGATGGCAGCAGGGAAGAAGCTGTTCTTGAGTCGGCTGGTACATGAACTCAGACTTTCGTATCTCTTTCCCAACAGAAGAAGGTGGAAGAGAGAATGCCCGGGGGTGAATGGGGTCCTTGATTGTGCTGGCTACCACGGACATGATCTTCATTGCATGGCAAGTTCACAAAAAATGCAAAGAGCAGCACTGACTGCTGTACATGGCCTAAGTAGAAAGAGTCGAGAGCTTCACGTTTTTAGGTGTCCAGATCACCAACAACCTGTCCTGGTCCCCCCATGCCGACACTATAGTTAAGAAAGCCCACCAACGCCTCTACTTTCTCAGAAGATGAAGGAAATTTGGCATGTCAGCTACGACTCTCACCAACTTTTACAGATGCACCATAGAAAGCATTCTTTCTGGTTGGATCACAGCTCCTGCTCTGCCCAACACCGCAAGGAACTACAAAAGGTCGTGAATGTAGCCCAATCCTTCACCCAAACCAGCGTCCCATCCATTGACTCTGTCTACACTTCCCTCTGCTTCGGCAAAGCAGCCAGCATAATTAAGGACCCCACTCACCCCGGACATTCTCTCTCCCACCTTCTTCTGTCGGGAAAAAGATACAAAAGCCTGAGGTCACGTACCAACCAACTCAAGAACAGCTCACCTTTCTGACCTTCCATAATGCAGGAGTGGTCTGTTTATCTAAAGTGAGGAAGTAAGGTGCTTACCTGTGTGTGTTTCAAGCATGAGGGCTCGCGCTGAATGGCTGCAGAAATCTGTTTTGGCCGTATTCTTTAAAGAAAATCTGTGTTAATTCAATCTTCCTTTGTAAATAATAGTCCCCATAGAGAGACTATTAAAACATGATCTATATCACAAACACTCCCTTCCTGTGACATCTAATGTAAACTCACTCAAAAACATTTCACACTGTTTAAGATTCAACACAAATAGTTTGGACTTTTTCACTGATCAACATGTTTGTTCTTTATTTTACTTCTCTAAGGTAAACAAGTCCCTTTCTTCTCATTGAGTACAACAACAGCAGAGGTGATTACTCAGGAACAGTCCAACAAAGGAGGATGATGTGTTTCTGAGCTGAGACTGAATGCTTTTGATTTTAACTAGGTGCCACAGATTGTTGACGAACAAACCAGTCTCCCATCCATTGACTCTGTCTACACTTTCCGCTGCCTGGGAAAAGTAGCCAGGATGTGGAGATGCCGGCTACTTGTGGAACCGCACCGACCTCCTCAGAAGACAAACACGGGACACAGTGGACAGAGTACCCTTCGTTGTCCAGTACTTCCCCGGAGCGGAGAAGCTACGGCATCTCCTCCGGAGCCTTCAACATGTCATTGATGAAGACGAACATCTCGCCAAGGCCATCCCCACACCCCCACTTCTTGCCTTCAAACAACCGCACAACCTCAAACAGACCATTGTCCGCAGCAAACTACCCAGCCTTCAGGAGAACAGTGACCAAGACACCACACAACCCTGCCACAGCAACCTCTGCAAGACGTGCCGGATCATCGACACAGATGCCATCATCTCACGTGAGAACACCATCCACCAGGTACACGGTACATACTCTTGCAACTCGGCCAACGTTGTCTACCTGATACGCTGCAAGAAAGGATGTCCCGAGGCATGGTACATTGGGGAAACTATGCAGACGCTGCGACAACGGATGAATGAACACCGCTCGACAATCACCAGGCAAGACTGTTCTCTTCCTGTTGGGGAGCACTTCAGCGGTCACGGGCATTCGGCCTCTGATATTCGGGTAAGCGTTCTCCAAGGCGGCCTTCGCGACACACGACAGCGCAGAGTCGCGGAGCAGAAACTGATAGCCAGGTTCCGCACACACAAGGACGGCCTCAACCGGGATATTGGGTTTATGTCACACTATTTCACATAAATATTTCTGCTTTTTTCCTCCTGAGTCTTTATCATGCGATCCTAGAATCAGAATTTATGTCACACTATTTGTAACTCCCACAGTTGCGTGGACCTGCAGAGTTTCACTGGCTGTCTTGTCTGGAGACAATACACATCTTTTTAGCCTGTCTTGATGCTCTCTCCACTCCCATTGTTTTGTTTCTTAAAGACTGGATTAGTTGTAAGTATTCGCATTCCAACCATTATTCATGTAAATTGAGTCTGTGTCTTATAAGTTCTGTTTGTGAACAGAATTCCCACTCACCTGAAGAAGGGGCTCAGAGCCTCGAAAGCTTGTGTGGCTTTTGCTACCAAATAAACCTGTTGGACTTTAACCTGGTGTTGTTAAACTTCTTACTGTGTTTACCCCAGTCCAACGCCGGCATCTCCACATCCTGGCTACTTTTCCCAGGCAGCGGAAAGTGTAGACAGAGTCAATGGATGGGAGACTGGTTTGTTCGTCAACAATCTGTGGCACCTAGTTAAAATCAAAAGCATTCAGTCTCAGCTCAGAAACACATCATCCTCCTTTGTTGGACTGTTCCTGAGTAATCACCTCTGCTGTTGTTGTACTCAATGAGAAGAAAGGGACTTGTTTACCTTAGAGAAGTAAAATAAAGAACAAACATGTTGATCAGTGAAAAAGTCCAAACTATTTGTGTTGAATCTTAAACAGTGTGAAATGTTTTTGAGTGAGTTTACATTAGATGTCACAGGAAGGGAGTGTTTGTGATATAGATCATGTTTTAATAGTCTCTCTATGGGGACTATTATTTACAAAGGAAGATTGAATTAACACAGATTTTCTTTAAAGAATACGGCCAAAACAGATTTCTGCAGCCATTCAGCGCGAGCCCTCATGCTTGAAACACACACAGGTAAGCACCTTACTTCCTCACTTTAGATAAACAGACCACTCCTGCATTATGGAAGGTCAGAAAGGTGAGCTGTCCCTTCAGGGTATCTTCCAATGGGCTTTTTTTTCAAGCCCAGACAACCTTAATATAAACAGACTTCAACAAGCTCACTAGTACCTTAGACATTAGTAATACAATACATTAAATGAATGACCCGGTAAGGAGCTAAGAGGTTCTTACTCGGCAGAGATATTGGTGCATATGTCATAGAATCATAGAATCCCGAAAGCGCAGAAGGAGACCATTTAGCCCATCATGTCTGCACTGACAACATTCCCACCTATGTCCTATCCCCGTAAACACACATTACGTGTACCATGTTAATCTGTTAATATACCCTGCTCATCCCCCTGACACTAAGATACAATTTAGCATGGCCAATCAACCTAACCCACACATCTTTGGAGTATGGGAGGAAATCGGAGCTCCCGGAGGAAACCCACGCAGACATGGGGAGAACGTGCAGATTCCACACCGACAGTCGCACGAGGCCGGAATTGAACCCCGATTCCTGGCGCTGTGAGGCAGCAGTAACCACTGTGCCACTGTGCTGCCCTAATGTATGTATATGTAGGCTGTTTTTCCTGTCTCTTATAGTGAGGGAATGCTTATTCCCCAGGTGCAACACGCATGAAAAGGAGGAGATGTGTGATGTTGTGTGTCCAGCCATTAATATTGTCCTTGGATTTCCAATGCTTCATCTAAAGAGTGTTTAACAGTTTCAGGCAAAGTGCAATCCTCACACACTCTATTGTCCTTCAGCATACTGGTACATTTCTCATTTCAGAAGAAGGAGCAGAAACTGTGAGCCTTAGACCCTGTTCTCAGCAATTCTGCAATCAAAAAGGAGCCCTCAGCAGACATAAAGACCTTAAAGTTAAGATCATGGAATCCTACAGTGCAGAAGGAGACCATTCTGCCCATCGAGTCTGCACCAGCCACAATCCCACCCACGCCCTGTCCCCATAACTCCATGCATTTACCCTAGCTAGCCCCCTCACACTAAGGGGCTATTTAGCATGGCCAATCCACCTAACCCGCATATCTTTGGACTGTGGGAGGAAACTGGAGCACTCGGAGGAAACCCATGCAGACACAGGGAGAATGTGCAAACTCCACACAGACAGTCACCCAAGCCGGGAATCGAACCCTGGCACTGTGAGGCAGCAGTGCTAACCACTGTGCCACCGTGCCGCCCCTTTGCTTTGTTTTGTAAAAGGATCAGTGTTGAAATGCACGCTGGTTTCTGTTTCTGGTCGTCAGCTGGAAGTACATCATCATGACAACCGTTGCTACCGCTCTAGGCTTGAGAGGCCTGTGGCAATGGCGGACTTCTGTCGCCCCACTTTCGGACACTGTCCAGGGGTTTATCTGGGCCTTTTAAATGGGTTGTTGGACCTCGCATCTAGTCAAACCAGGTATACTTTGGCTACACTGAATTCAATTAGCGTCCAGGCACGGTTGGTGGGTGAAAGGTTGGAGTTGCGGGGAGGGGGTTAGATGGGGGTTGCTATCTCCAGGTGTCCAACAGTCCTTCCAAAAATAAATTGACATTCCTCGTACAAGCATCTTTTCTTTTATACAGGGAAATTCTACTGAAGTACTTCAGTGAAGTACAACAGGAATATTTCACAAGCACTGTCACCACTGTGCTCCCATCTACAAGTGTCAACAAATAGCAAGAAGATTCTCCTTTCTAAAAATTCTTAATTAAAAAGAACAGATCATTTTAAGCAATAAAGTCAGAGGCATGAAGTGTCTTGTTACCTTGATCGCTGCTTCACACCACCTACACATTTCCTGTAATGCCCCAAGAGATGAGTAGAATCATAGAATCTTACAGTGCAGAAGGAGGCCATTCTGCCCACCGAGTTTGCACCAACCACAATCCTACCCAGGCCCTATCCCCATAACCCCCATGCATTTACCCTAGCTAGTCCCCCCTGACACTAAGGGGCAATTTAGCATGGCCAATCCACCTAACCAGTACATCTTTGGACTGTGGGGAGAACACAGTAAGAAGTTTAACAACACCAGGTTAAAGTCCAACAGGTTTATTTGGTTTAGGGAGGGATGGACTGTTGGACTTTAACCTGGTGTTGTTAAACTTCTTACTGTGTTTACCCCAGTCCAACGCCGGCATCTCCACATCATGACTACTGTGGGGAGAAACCAGAGCACCCGGAGGAAGCCCACGCAGTCATGGGGAGAATGTGCAAACTCCACACAGACAGTGTCCCGAGGCCGGAATTGAACCCGGGTCCCTGGCGCTGTGAGGCAGGAGTGCTAACCACTGTGCCACTGTGCTGCCCCAATTGAGGACAATTCAGTAAATTGAGGACAGAAGAGAAATGAGAGAAGGTAACTCTTGTATTCCAAAAAAATATGGCTTTGGATTTGTTGAGTTTGAGCGAAAGGCAATGTCCACTTTTCCAGGACTTGTTGTGGGCCAGCACTGGGAGAAAGGAATGGGGCAGCTTGTGGCATCTGATTGAAGATTAGTGGTGTGCACCATAGTGGGTATATTGGTAACAGGTGTGAAGACATCATCAACTTCTTAATCACTAAGATTGAATCCACCCATTCAACCCTCCCCCGCCATTTCTCACTCACAAATCACTCCATGACTTTGCTCCTCTCCATCTCTGTAGCCTCCTCCACCCTCCATCCCTCCCATACCTCTGCATTCCTCCAATTCTTCCCTAGGCAACTCTATCAGCTGCCTCGACCCTAAGCTCTGGAATTCCCTCCCTAAACCTTTCCTCCTTTCCATCTTTCTCACCACTCCTTTAAGAGACTCCTTAAGACCTACAAGCTGCAATAATATCTTTCACATTTTATCAAGGTGTTGAGGACCTAGACCCCACAGAAGTCTTTCATCCAATTTCTGTCACACTCTCTTTGCTTAGTCTGCCTCAAGGTTATGTTATTGAGTTTTTTAAAATTCATTTATGGGATGGGGACATCACTGGCCAGACCATCAGTTATTGCCCATCCCTAGTTGCCCTTGAGAAGGTGGTGATGAGCTGCTGTCTTGAATTGCTGCAGCCCCTGAGGTTTGGGTACACCCACAGTGCTGTTAGGCTTGGCGTTCCAGGATTTTGACCCAGGAAGAGTGAAGGAACGGCAATATATCTAAGTCAGGAAAGTGAGTGATTTGGAAGGGAACCTTCAGGTGATGGTATTCCCAGGTTTGTGCGGTCTTGTCCTTTTGGATGGTAGTGGTTGTGGATATGGAAGGTGCTGCCTAAGGAGTCTTGTAGATGGTACACACGGCTGCCACATGTGGAGGGATTGAATGTTTGTGGATGGGGTGCCAATCAAGCGGGCTGCTTTGTCCTGGATGGTGTCAAGCTTCTTGAGTGTTGTTAGAGCTGCACTCGTCCAGACAAGTGAGGAATATTCCATTACATTTCTGACTTGCATCTTGTAGATGGTGGACAGGCTTTGGGGACTCAGAAGGTGAGTTACTTGCTACAAGATTCCTGGCCTCTGACCAACTCTGACAGCAACAGTATTTATATGGCTAATCCAGTTCAGTTTCTGGTCAATGGTAACCCCCAGGATGTTGATAGTGGGGGATTCAGTGATGTTAATGCCATTGAATGTCAAGGGACTGTACAGAGAGCTTCTTAGAAGTTGTGCAAAGCATTTGTTGTGGGTACTTGCAAAGCAATTTCTGATATTGTCCACACCTTTTGTCCACTGGTAGAGGGCTCAGACCTGTGCCTTATTGAAAAACCATTAATGACATATATTTCCTGTGACTGACAGACGAGGGGGTACTTGCCTTTCCCTAACCCCTATGTAGAACGGCAGGCAGGTACTGGTACAATCATGCACTATCTCTCCTGGACCTTGCCTCATAACTTTATTTCATGTCACATCTGTGTTCTGGAACATTCACTATAGCACAAATTTCATTAAAAAATAAACACAAAATGTTTGGCTTCGAAAGACCGTGTCATGTAACAAGGGTGGAGCATATTAAATAACCTGCTCACAATAACTTGTTGCATTGTGAGTGAATACTATAAACCATTTTCTTTCAGGTGGGGAGGCGGTGGAATTTTCTGGAATAAAATTGTGAGGCAGAAGTTTGACCTTCCCACAAATCTTACCAAATAAAGGTTACTGACAATTTTTTTTTACACACAGCTGCCTGCCTCAGTGGGAATTACTTATGACAAAAAAAAACCTGTGACAGGTATGAAAACATTGACCAATCTACAGCACATTATCGAGCTTTCAATTTGTAAGCAAGGCACATGAAAGAATGCATCAACAAATCAAAGTTATACACACTGGCAGTTTATAAAAACATAAGCATTCAGGGAGCAAATGGCTTGGTCTCACGCACAGGGCACGTGCGTGACTTGACAAGTCTTTGTAACTGAGATGCATGTCATGTCATACAGCAAGTTCTCATTGATCATGTTTCATTGTGCAGCATCAAGCTGCAGTGGTTTATAATACATAATGCCGTGATTGTCCACAGTGCTGCATTTTCTATGGTCAGTCTTATTTGAATATAAGAAGGGAAAACTCCACTGATAAAAACGCCAGGCAAATATTATGTTGCTACAAGGTTTACATAAGAACATAAGAAATAGGAACAGGAGTAGGCCATCTAGCCCCTCGAGCCTGCCCCGCCATTCAATAAGATCATGGCTGATCCGAAGTGGATCAGTTCCACTTACCCGCCTGATCCCCATAACGCCAAGCTTCCAGTGGACAAAAGGTACAGACAATATCAGAAATTGTTTTGCAAGTGTCCACAACAAACAACCACTTCACTCAACATGGCGGCACGGTGGCACAGTGGTTAGCACTGCTGCCTCACAGTGCTTAGGGACCCGGGTTCGATTCTAACTTTGGGACACTGTCTGTGCAGAGTCGGCACATTCTCCCCACGTCTGCATGGGTTTCCTCCGGGTGCTCCGGTTTCCTCCCACAGTCTAAAGATGTATGGGTTAGGTTGATTGGCCATGCTAAATTGTCCCTTCGTGTCAGGAGGATTAGCAGGGTAATTAGGTGATATTATGAGGATGGGGTCTGAGTGGGATTGTGGTCGGTGCAGACTCAAAGAGCCGAATGGCCACATTCTGTACTGTAGGATTCGAACTTCTAAAATGTTCTCTGTACACAGATACTTGTGATTTTCTTATCTCAGTGTGCGGATAGAAGGAGGTTAGTGATGGAACAGAGAAACATGGGTGGGGAGGTGGGTGGGGGGGGGGGGGTAGTGATTCTCCCAAAAACATTCAAAGTGTCGAATTCATGTGAAAACTGGAGTAAATCACGCTGTTTTTTTCAGTGGGAGTTTCAAAACGAATTTCCCACACTGTGTACTGCAGAGTGCACGAGCATGAATCATGCGAAAAATCCAGGGGCAGAGCCTATTCCTGCTGGAGAGGCCGGCAGCATAGCGCTGAGCGGGCCACAGCGCATGCGCCGATCTGCCAGTGTCAAGATCAGCGCATGCATAGTGGCCCCTGTCTGCCGGCTTCCCGATTGCTGGCCAGCCCCACAACGCCCACAACGCCGGCCCTCCGCCCTCCCAATGGTCCAATCGCTGGCCCCCCAAGCATTTCCAGGCCCAGAGGGTGCTGAATCTCTGGAATTCTCTGCCCAAAGGGTAGTTGAGGCTGGATCACTAGAAGTATTCAAAGTGAAGGTGGATAAATATTTGATAGATCAAGGAATAGAGGGCGATGGGGACATGACACAGAGAAGGAGCTGAGGTCGGCATAGATCAGCCAGGATCATATTGAATGGTGGGACAGGCTTGAAGAGCCTGGTGGCCTACTCCTGCTTCTATTTCTTATGTTCTATCCTCTTCCCGCTCCTCTATCTCTTCCATTCCACTCTTATCCTCTCTCTCCCTTCCTGTCTTGAAAATGACCATGGTCTTCAGACCCCATGAGTAAAATTGACCAGTATGAAGATAAAATAGGCAACATGGGCTCTCTGTATATTATCTTGCAATTGGTAAAATGAAATTCTTTGGAGTATTTAAAGTTTATTATTGTCACAAGTCGGCTTACATTAACATTGCGATGCAGTTATTGTGAAAATCCCCCAGTTGCCATACTCCGGTGCCTGTTTGGATACACTGAGGGAAAATTTAGTGCCTAACCAGCATATCTTTTGACTGTGGGAGGAAACCAGAACACCCGGAGGAAACCCACGCAGACACGGGGAGAACGTGCAAACTCCACACAGACAGTGACCTAAGCTGGGAATCGAAGCTGGGTCCCTGGCGCTGTCCGGCTGCAGTGCTAACCACTGTGCCACCGTGCTGCCTTTATGTTAGATCTGTCCAATTAATGAAGAGCAACAATTAACAAAGCTAATAGGATATTAAACAATAGAAACAAAGAGCAAAATGTAAGTCTGAAGACAGAATGATGAACCATTATCATGTTGAAACCTGGCTGCACCTATGTCCAGTTCTCATCACCGAGAACCAAGGGAGCAATAGCCATGAAGCTAAAACCCATTGTTAGGGCTCTGAGCTACAGGGAAATATTGGAGCTACCTGGACTTTTCAGCTTAGAAAGTGGTTGATAGGTGATCTTCTCAACGTTATAATGATTGTAAAAAGTGTAGTGAACATTGATCACCTATTGCTTTAAAATAAATTATTGGAATAGAAATAGGGATGCAGGTTTAAAGTAGAAAGGGTTACTTCAGGACAGATATCAGGAAATTATTCTTCACTAAGAGTGGCCTCTGACAGAACGAACATTGAGATTGAAAGTGGAGGTGAAAAACCTTGGAATCATTTGAATGTTATGATGGATGGCATCTCTCTGGATGGGCGAATCTGGATGGATTAATTGCTCTTCCTCATTTGCAATGATCCTGTGATCTCATGAACACAATAAACTAACCTCAGGACTGAGATTCCACTTACGTACTCACTCTCGCAATGTTTTAAATACCATTGCACTTCTTGGAAAAAGTTAATTGTTGGAACTCATTCTCAGATACCCGAGCAACCTTGATTACCTTCTGCTCTGGGAAGCGTGGTAAATATAAGCTATAGTTCGAGTACTTTAGAGGGGTCAGTTTTTGTCCAATGTGTGCAGGAGGGTTTCCTGACACAGCATGTCAATAGGCCAACAAGAGGCGAGGCCACATTGGATTTGGTACTGGGTAATGAACCAGACCAGGTGTTAGATTTGGAGGTAGGTGAGCACTTTGGTGATAGTGACCACAATTCGGTTACGTTTACTTTAGTGATGGAAAGGGATAGGTATATACCGAAGGACAAGAGTGAGAGCTGGGGGAAAGGAAATTATGATGCGATTAGGCGAGATTTAGCTGGCATAGGTTGGGGAAGGAAACTGCAGGGGATGGGCACAATTGAAATGTGGCGGGGGGGAGCTTGTTCAAGGAACAGCTACTGCGTGTCCTTGATAAGTATGTACCTGTCAGGCAGGGAGGAAGTGGTCGAGCGAGGGAACCATGGTTTACTAAAGAAGTTGAATCTCTTGTGAAGAGGAAGAAGGAGACTTATGTAAAGATGAGATGTGAAGGCTTAGTTAGGGTGCTTGAGAGTCACAAGTTAGCCAGGAAGGACTTAAAGAAAGAGTTAAGAAGAGCCAGGAGGGGACATGAGAAGTCTTTGGCAGGTAGGATCAAGGAAAACCCTAAAGCTTTCTATAGGTATGTCAGGAATAAAAGAATGACTAGGGTAAGATTAGGGCCAGTCAAGGACAGTAGTGGGAAGTTGTGCATGGAGTCTGAAGAGATAGGAGAGGCGCTAAATGAATATTTTTCGACAGTGTTCACGCAGGAAAAAGACAATGTTGTCGAGGAGAATACTGAGATACAGGCTATTAGACTAGACAGGAAGGAGGTTAATAAGGAGGAGGTGTTAGCAATTCTGGAAAGTGTGAAAATAGATAAGTCCCCTGTGCCGGATGGGATTTATCCTAGGATTCTCTGGGAGGCTAGGGAGGAGATTGCAGAGCCTTTGGCTTTGATCTTTATGTCGTCATTGTCTACAGGAATAGTGCCAGAAGACTGGAGGATAGCAAATGTTGTCCCCTTGTTCAAGAAGGGGCGTAGAGACAACACTGGCAATTATAGACCAGTGAGCCTTACTTCTGTTGTGGGCAAAGTTTTGAAAAGGATTATAAGTGATAGGATTTATAATCATCTAGAAAGGAATAATTTGATTAGGGATAGTCAACACGGTTTTGTGAAGGGTAGGTCGTGCCTCACCAACCTTATTGAGTTCTTTGAGAAGGTGACCAAAGAGGTGGATGAGGGTAAAGTGGTTGATGTGGTGTATATGGATTTCAGTAAAGCGTTTGATAAGGTTCCCCACGGTAAGCTATTGCAGAAAATACGGAGGCATGGGATTGAGGGTGATCTAGTAGTTTGGATCAGGAATTGGCTAGCTGTGAGAAGACAGAGGGTGGTGGTTGAAGGGAAATGTTCATCCTGGAGTTCAGTCACTAGTGGTGTAACGCAAGGATCTGTTTTGGTGCCACTGCTGTTTGTCATTTTATAAATGACCTGGATGAGGGCGTGGAAGGATGGGTTAGTAAATTTGCAGATGACACTAAAGTCGGTGGAGTTGTGGGACATAGATAAGCTGCAGAGCTGGGCTGAGAGGTGGCAAATGGAGTTCAATGCGGAAAAGTGTGAGGTGATTCACTTTGGAAGGAGTAACAGGATTACAGAGTACTGGGCTAATGGTAAGATACTTGGTAGTGTGGATGAACAGAGAGATCTCGGTGTCCATGTGCATAGATCCCTGAAAGTTGGCACCCAGGTTGATAGGGCTGTTAAGAAGACGTATGGAGTATTAGCTTTTATTGGTAGAGGGATTGAGTTTCGGAGCCAGGAGGTCATATTGCAGCTGTACAAAACTCTTGGTGCGGCCGCACTTGGAGTATTGCGTACAGTTCTGGTCGCCGCATTATAGGAAGGATGTGGAAGCATTGGAAAGGGTGCAGAGGAGATTTACTAGGATGTTGCCTGGTATGGGGGGAGGGGAGCTAGAAGAGTTGACTAGGATCAAGGAACTAATTGATGGGGTGGAGGATGCAGGGGTAAGGGGAATTACAACATTAATGGTAGAGGAGAGGGTGCAAGTGAATGAAGGCGGTAATTTAGATAAGGGAGTAGAGGGAGAGGGTGTTCGCGACTCATCAAAGCGGGTCCAGATAAAAGCTGGAATAAGGACACTTTGCCTGAATGCACGAAGCATTCGGAACAAGGTATATGAGTTGATGGTGCAAATCAGCACGAGTGGGTACGATCTAGTGGCCATTACAGAAACGTGGCTGAAAGGTGACCAGGACTGGGAGATGAATATCCAGGGGTATCAGGCGTTTAGGAAGAATAGACAGGAAGGAAAAGGTGGTGGGGTCGCGCTATTAATAAGAGATAATATCAGGGTAGTACTGAGGGATGACATAGGCTCTGAGGAACAAAACGTGGAATCGTTATGGGTAGAGATGAGGAATAGTAGAGGGAGAAAGACACTAGTAGGTGTGGTATATAGGCCCCCAAATAATAATGTTGAGGTGGGGAGGGCTATAAACAAGCAGATAAGGGATGCGTGTAAAAACGGAACGGCAATAATCATGGGGGACTTCAACATGCACATTGACTGGCAGACTCAAGTCGGTAAGGGTGGAATGGAGGAAGAGTTCTTAGAATGCTGTCGGGATAGTTTCCTTGAACAGCATGTTACGGAACCGACGAGGGAACGAGCTATTTTGGATCTGGTATTGTGTAACGAGGTAGGTAGAATTAAGGATCTTATTGTGAAGGACCCTCTTGGGTCTAGTGACCACAATATGGTCGAATTTCTGATTCAGATGGAAGAGGAGAAAGTTTGGTCCCAAACCAGTGTCCTCTGTTTGAACAGAGGGAAATATGATAGGATGAGGGATGAATTGGCTAAGGTAGACTGGGAGAGCAGGCTGGCAGGTAGGATAGCTGAGGAACAGTGGAGGATTTTTAAGGAGATCCTTTTCAGTTCTCAGCAAAAATATATTCCAGCAAAAAACAAGGATTGTAAGAAAAGGGAGAACCAGCCGTGGATAACGAAGGAAATAAAGGAGAGTATTAAAATAAAAACAGCTGCGTACAGAGTGGCCAAAAATAGTGGAGAAACAAGTGATTGGGAAAAATTTAAGAAACAACAAAGAGAGACTAAGAAAGCGATAAAGAAAGGAAGGATAGACTATGAAGCTAGGCTAGCAATTAATATAAAAAATGATAGTAAAAGTTTTTATAAATATATAAAAAGGAATAGAGTGGCTAGAGTGAATGTTGGACCCTTGGAGGACGAGAGGGGGGAGTTAATAGTGGGAAATGAGGATATGGCTGAGTCTTTAAATAAGTTTTTTGTGTCGGTCTTCACGGTGGAGGACACAAATAGTTTGCCAAATATTAACGATAGAGGGTTGGCAGCAGGAGAAATACTTAATACAATTAATGTTACCAGAGAGGCAGTGCTGGGTAGACTAATGGGACTGAAGGTGGACAAGTCCCCGGGTCCGGATGGAATGCATCCCAGGGTATTGAAAGAAATGTCAGAGGTAATAGTGGATGCGTTAGTGATTATTTATCAAAACTCGTTGCATTCTGGGGTAGTGCCGGTTGATTGGAAAACGGCTAATGTTACGCCGCTGTTTAAAAAAGGAAGGAGACAAAAGGCGGGTAACTATAGGCCGGTCAGCTTAACGTCTGTAGTAGGGAAAATGCTGGAATCCATTATTAAAGAGGAGATAGCAGGGCATCTGGATAGAAATGGTTCGATCAATCAGACGCAGCATGGATTCATGAGGGGAAAGTCGTGCTTGACGAACATGTTGGATTTTTATGAAGATGTGACTAGGGCGGTTGATGGAGGAGAACCGGTGGATGCGGTGTTTTTGGATTTCCAAAAGGCGTTTGATAAGGTGCCCCATAAAAGGCTACTGAAGAAGATTAGGGCACACGGAGTTGGGGGTAGTGTGTTAAAGTGGATTGGGGACTGGCTATCCGACAGGAAGCAAAGAGTCGGAATAAATGGGTGTTTTTCCGGTTGGAGGAAGGTAACTAGTGGCGTGCCGCAGGGATCGGTACTCGGGCCGCAACTATTTACCATTTATATAGATGATCTGGAGGAGGGGACGGAGTGTAGGGTAACGAAGTTTGCAGACGACACAAAGATAAGTGGAAAAGTGAATCGTGTGGAGGACGGAGAAGATCTGCAGAGAGATTTGGACAGGCTGAGTGAGTGGGCGAGGATATGGCAAATGGAGTATAACGTTGAGAAATGCGAGGTTATACACTTTGGAGGAAATAATAACAAATGGGATTACTATCTCAATGGAAACAAATTAAAACATGCTACCGTGCAAAGGGACCTGGGGGTCCTTGTGCATGAGACGCAAAAGCCCAGTCTGCAGGTACAACAGGTGATCAAGAAGGCAAATGGGATGTTGGCCTATATTGCGAAGGGGATAGAATATAAAAGCAGGGATGTCTTGATGCACCTGTACAGGGCATTGGTGAGGCCGCAGCTGGAATACTGTGTGCAGTATTGGTCCCCTTATATGAGGAAGGATATATTGGCATTGGAGGGAGTGCAGAGAAGGTTCACCAGGTTGATACCGGAGATGAGGGGTTTGGATTATGAGGAGAGGCTGAGGAGATTGGGTTTGTACTCGTTGGAGTTTAGAAGGATGAGGGGGGATCTTATGGAGACTTATAAGATAATGCGGGGGCTGGATAGGGTGGAGGCGGAGAGATTCTTTCCACTTAGTAAGGAAGTTAAAACTAGAGGACACAGCCTCAAAATAAAGGGGGGTCGGTTTAAGACAGAGTTGAGGAGGAACTTCTTCTCCCAGAGGGTGGTGAATCTCTGGAATTCTCTGCCCACTGAGGTGGTGGAGGCTACCTCGCTGAATATGTTTAAAGCGCGGATGGATGGATTCCTGATCGGTAAGGGAATTAAGGGTTATGGGGATCAGGCGGGTAAGTGGTACTGATCCACGTCAGATCAGCCATGATCTTATTGAATGGCGGGGCAGGCTCGAGGGGCTAGATGGCCTACTCCTGCTCCTATTTCTTATGTTCTTATGTTCTTATGGTGGGAAGGTCTTATGAGGAAAGGCTGAGAGACTTGAGGTTGTTTTCGTTAGAGAGAAGAAGGTGAAGAGGTGACTTAATAGAGGCATACAAGATGATCAGAGGATTAGATAGGGTGCATAGTGAGAGCCTTTTTCCTCGGATGGTGATAGCCAGCATGAGGGGACATAGCTTTAAATTGAGGGGTGATAGATATAGGACAGATGTCAAAGGTAGGTTTTTCACTCAGAGAGTAGTAAGGGTGTGGAATGCCCTGCCTGCAGCAGTAGTGGACTCGCCAACATTAAGGGCATTTAAATGGTTATTGGATAAACATATGGATGATATTGGAATACTGTAGGTTAGATGGGCTTTAGATTGGTTTCACTGGTCAGCGCAACATCGAGGGCCGAAGGGCCTGTACTGCGCTGTAATGTTCTATCTTCTATGTTCTAAATATTGGAGCGGTTGCCACACTTGCTCTGACAGTGCGTTCTTAAGTCTTTAATTAAATCATCTAATCTATACGTGTCAATTAAAATTCATGTGCTTTAAGTCCTATTCCAGGGCTTGAGTACAAAAATCAAATCTCCTACTTTAGTGCAGTAGTGAGGGAGTGCTACACTGCCAGAGATGCGGAGCGGGATTTTCCTCTTTTGGGGTGACCTTTGCATGGTCCGCCCCCTGCCCGCTGTGATTCAGATGACATGTTAAACTAAGGCCCCAGCTGTTTGTTTAGGTTGATGTACAAGATTCTGCAGCATTATTTTGAAGAACAGGGTGGGAGGATCCCTGGTGTCCTGGCCAACATTTACCACTCAATCCACATCACAAAAGCAGATTAACTGGTCGTTCTCACATTGCTGTTGGTGGGACCTTGCTGTGTGCAAATTGGCTGCCAAGTTTCCTACATTGCAAGAGTGATTATATTTCTAAAGTACTTCATTGGATGCAAAGTGCTTGGAGATGCCCGTGATGGTGCTATATGAAAACAGGATTTTCTTGTTTGTTAAAAAATGAGATGATGTGACCCAAATTTAAAACATTAAGTTCTTCCAATCAAAAACAGCAAATGCTGGAAAATCTCAGCAGGTCTGACAGCATCTGTGGAGAGAGAATAGACCCAATGTTTCGAGTCTGGATGACCCTTCGTCAGAGCTGAAGACAAAGAAGGTAGGGCAAGATATATCTGTTGCTGTGATAGCTACTGAGATTTTCCAGCATTTCCTGCATTTTTTTCAGATTCCAGCATTTGCAATATTTTGCTTTTAAGTTCTTCCAATTTCCCGATCAGAAGTTAAACACCATAGCTGCAGATACATCGTATTTTTCCAAATATTGTTATTCAGAAATGATCCATGATTATGTTATGGTGTGTAATGTTACCAATGAACTATGCCATGAGTATGAGTCATTTGAGACATGGGGCAGGATTTTAAGTCCTTGCTCGACCCGAAACTGGAAAATCCCGCCCGAGGTACCTGACCTTCCCATTGTCTACCCCTTGCCTGCTTCGATTCCCATGGCGGGCGATAGAATCCCGGCGATGGTATGTGCTCAGTATAGCACATCTGGGAGGAACAGGGTGACTTCGAATCTATAGTTCCCAAAGCACTTCACCACTGGGGTTTTTCTTTTGTCTGGATTTGTTGTAGACTCATTAAAATAGATTAAATGCCATGCTTAATCCAATCATTTGCCCTGGACTATCAATGGCATTATGATTACTGAATCCCTCATTATCACCATCCTGGGGACTTACCATTTATAATGTCCTCACTGTGTTGGGGGTTGCCAGTTTTACACAGAAAGGAAAAGACGTGGGGTCTGCACTAGATTCAAACGAAAAACAACAGATTTATTCTCGGACCTCTTGTCGGTACAGAGTGCAAACTGTACCTAAAACAGCAACCTGTGCAACACCCTAATGACATCACCATCAAATCATGTGATCAACTCTTAAAGCAACCATGCAGCCATTTAAATATATTACACCATTGGCCAGAAACTGAACATGACCAGTCAGATAAATACTGTGGCTACAAGAGCACGCCAGCGACTGGGCAGTCTGTGGCAAGTAACTCCCCTCCTGACTCCCCAAAGCCTCTCCACCATATACAAGGCACAAGTCAGGAGTGTGATGGAATAGTTTCCACTTGCCTAGATAAGTACAGCTCCAACAACATTTAAGAAGATCATCATCATCCAGGACAGAGATGTATAATCTATCAAATATACTGCAGGAACTCACCAAGTCTGCTTTGACAGCACCATCCAAATCCGCGACCTCTACCACATAGAAGAACAAGAGCAGCAGATACATGGGAACGCCATTACTTGCAAGTTCCCCTCCAAGCCACATGCCATCCTGACTTTGAACTTTATCGCCGTTCCTTTACTGTCATTGGATCAAAATCCTGAAACTCCCTCCCTAACAGCATGGTGGGTCTATCTATATCATATAAACTGCAATGGTTCAAGAAAACAGCTCACCATCACCGTCTCAAGGACAATTAGGGACGGGCAACAAATGTTGGTCTAGCCAGTAATGCCCACTCCATGAAAGAATAAAACAAATCTTGTTATTCATTATAAGATGCAAGCACCAGGATGATAGAAGGTGAATTACGTGGACCTTGGCCTTTTGTCACCCAGCAATTCCTATGCTTCTTCGCACTAATTTGATCTCCATCCACAAACTGAGAGCACAGCCATTCATTAAACTTGACACAGAGTGATGTGAGGTTCTTTCTTATTGTACAACTCTAGTAAGTATTGACGCTGCACCAAATATGCAGGGGACACTTCCAGACAGCCAGAGAAGGTCAAGATTTAGATGTCAAGGCTCGAATATCGATTTTAGGCCAATTTCCCTAAATCCTCAAATTTCTTTGACCAAAATGAACTAAATCTTAAGTTTTCTCCATAAGTTAAACTTTTCAATGATAAAAACATCATTGCACCATGCTAAACTTTCTGGGACATCACAGAATGCCATAGATAATGCCCCCTCAACAGGGCGAAGTTCTTCATTGATCACATACTCGATAACTATGATCTATAAGGCTTTGGTGGTATAAACATGATATTGAATGGGGTCTCTTATGAAAGGCAGGCTTGTATTTCATCACTGGTGACCTAAATGACTGACTCTTGACCTGTGTTGGCCGTGAATTCAGAGGTCACTGACATTGTCAAGTTATAACGTTTTTGCTGTAAACAATATCCTCTGTACCTGTTTCAGATAGAAAGCCTCATTCACAGGGCAGTACGATGGCACAGTGATTAGCACTGCTGCCTCACAGCACCAGGGACCCCGGGTTCGATTCCCGGCTTGGGTGACTGTCTGTGTGGAGTTTGCACATTCTCTCCGTGTCTTTGTGGGTTTCCTCCCACAGTCCTAAAGATGTGCGGGTTAGATGGATTGGCCATGCTAAATTGACCCTAGTGTCAGGAAGATTAGCAGGGTGGATGTGTGGGGTAACAGGGATAAGGCCTGGGTGGAACTTTGGTCTGTGCAGACTCGATGGGTCAAATGGCCTCCTTCTGTACTGTAGGAAGTCAATGATTCTATGAAAGCTGTATGTAACACAATGATTTAAATATTCTGGAATGCAAACATTTCCAACAAAAGCCTTGCTCTGTTACGAACGGTAATGAACAAACTAAAACATCCCGGTAGTAATAAGAAGCTTTTGAATCAGCGCACTTTTCATACACTTTAATAAGTAACATGGAACAAATGATATTCGTTAAAACCGAGTGGCAAGCTTCACTGCGTCTGACAGGTGCTTGCTCAAAAGGTCAAACAATATCTTCCAGCTTCAACCTTGCTTGACAAGAAGGAGCAAATTGTTTTGCTAAAATAAATCACAGCCTCTCGCTGTGCCCATGGGAACACCACTTAGAGATGTAACTGTCAGGTTAAAGCAGCGCTTAGTAAACCATTAGTACCACGCAGAGGTGATTTTTGTTTCTGGAGAGGCACTCCGACAAGACTCTCAGGATTTCATTCATTGGGGTTGAAACTAGGCGGCAGGAAGCAGATAATGTTACACTCTGATGTCTTGGTACGAGGAGTCTCATCTGAAAATACTTGTAAGCCCAAAGAAGATGAAACGAAACTTCAAGTGATCTTGTTTATTTGCCAACAATGGACCTCAAACAAGAGGATTCAGTAGGTTAACTGTTTGAAACAGGGAAGTTGAACTGCACACATGCTGTACCTTTTGAAAGCTGGCAATAGGACAGGATGTGAGGATGTTTTCTTTTCTTTGTGTTTGTCAGACAGGGAACATAGATTATTTTTATCCATGAGAGTAAGACAGAGTTGGTGGAAGGGACCCTGCTGGCCAAAGACCTGTTGCACTGAATCGCGTCAGCAATAGGAAATCAACCTAAGTGAAGGAAGGAAGCTTTGACTTGATGATTCTTGATCAGATAATTCAACGCTCCTAAGCTTACAAAGGCATCAATCAAGCAACAGGAACTATACCACTGTCATTTTATTGAACTTATCTTCAAAACAGTTCCTTGATGCAAGTGATTGATAAACCCCCGAAAATACAACATTGTTTTCTTTTTCACATAAGTTGATGGAGACAATTGCTTAAAATATAGTTAACGTCATGAAGATCTCAAGCAGCTGAAATCCGACATCTGTTCAATGTTTGTCACGGTTTGGCTAAATGGCCTGGAGTCAGGATTTGTTTTACCTGAGAGGGCTAATGAGCTTTTCCAATAACATGAGCCAAGGCAACATCCCTGAGCAATTCGATACTGAAACACAGATTACCATATCTAAATCATTAGCTAAATCCCCACAGTGAATGTGATCTACACTGCACTAGAAACGGCCTTGATTTTCCCACAAAAAGCTCATCCACAGTGGAGGATAATACCAATGAACCAAATGACTAATCCCTCACATTTAATTAACATTTCATCTTTGCTGTGCTACTGTTTCATTAATTCCATATAAGAAAGTGCCCAGAAGAGACCAGCGTTCAAAAATTAAAATGCATTGCAGATTGGGTAGGCTAAACTGGCACAAACATCCAGACATTTGTATCTGAGTTGATTAAGTTGTGCTAAAATGCTTCTTGTGTGGAACTCTTAGATGACCACTACATTTTGCTTGAACCACGAGACGCACCTCTATAAACAGCAATCTTCTGCCCATAGCTCAAAATGCATTCTCCACAGGAAAAGATAAGTCCAGTTTGGAAGAATATGATCAAAACTAATGCTTCTTCCATTTTGAGGTGATTTTGACTTTTGTCGATAAAAGTTGTTTATACTGGATCAGCCGCCCATTAAATACTTCCCCTGATATTTATTTCAGTGAATTCTGTACCTCCGTGAGCAGCACAGTGGTTAGTACTGTTGCCTCACAGCGCCAGGGACCCAGGTTCGATTCCCAACTTGGGTGACTATCTGTGTGGAGTTCTCCCCGTGTCTGCGTGGGTTTCCTCTGGATGCTCTGGTTTACTCCCACAGTCCAAAGATGTGCTGGTTAGATGGATTGACCATGCTAAATTGCCCCTTAGTGTCAGGGAGACTAGCTAGGGTAAATGCATGGGGTTATGGGGATAGGGCCTGGGTGGGATTGTGGTTGGTGCAGACTCGATGGGCCGAATGGCCTCCTTCTGCACTGTAGGATTCTTTGAATTCCATTTCTCTCCTGATTCCAATGAACATGAGTGACAGCCAAAATGGATATTCAAAGAATGCAGGATTTGCTATTTGTAATCTTTGCCTCCTTTTTCTCCTGTCCAACAATCGAGTGTATAAAAATCTCAAAAAACAAATTTTTGACATTTGCTGAGGTGAATTGTATAAACATCTGTATGAAATGGATTGTCTATTAATGCATTTTGTGTTTTATTAAAGCAGGCGCACGTTTCCTCACTATTCCCACTTCAAGGGGGGGAACTTTCCCAACCTGGATCGTGGCGGGGTTGGGGGGGGGGGGGTTTGGGGGGGGGGCGGGGGGGGGGGGGGTTTGGGGGGGGGGTGGTTGGGGGGGGGTGGGGTTGTGGGGGGGTGTTGGGGGGGAACCATGCAAATGTCCGCTGACCTCGGGTGGGATTTTTACACTTTGGTGTGAGCACGACCGGAAAATGCTGCCCCTAATCTGTATGAATGGATGTGCATGTGTTTTACCATTTTCTTGTGTTTCATAGTAAATAAACTCATTCTTTAACTCAAGATAGTCTGGTTAAATTGGCTCTTTTGAAAACAACAACATTGGGACTGGGAAATGGTATCTGTGAAGGGAAGGGTGTTTTTTAGCTTTCTTGTTGTGGGAGGGAGTTGAATAAAGAAAGGGAGCCAGTTCACCCCTCCTCACCTGGGGGCATGACAATTTGGTGGGGGATATCCCAGACAGATGGTAACAACTTGAGGGACCTTGCCTGGGTTAACAAAGTTGGGGAAGCTCACCTGGGGACCAGTTGTAACATATTGCAGCAGAAGCATTCTGTGACCTCAGAGGAAAAATGCTGAAAACTCTACTCAGCACCTCACTCCTTTACACAGATTGTGAATTGAAAGGACAGAGTTGAACTTTTGCTCAATCTTGTTCTCTTGCTCTGAACCAGTGTCACTCAGCTTCACTGCTATGGTGCATTAAAAGCAGAAAATGCAGCCTTTGCATTGCCAGTCATTTTTACCCTCCCTGTTTGTTAACTGCTCTCTACAGGGTGGCACGGTAGCAAAGTGGTTAGCACTACTGCTTCACAGCACCAGGGACCCGGGTTCAATTCTGGCATCAAGTCACTGTCGGTGTCGAGTTTGCACGTTCCCCCCGTGTCTGCGTGGGCTTCCTCCGGGTGCTCCGGTTTCCTCCACAGTCGAAAGATGTGCGAGTTAAGTTGATTGGCCATGCTAAATTGACCCTTAGTGTCAGGGAGACTAGCTAGGGTAAATACATGGGGATAGGGTCTGGGTGGGATTGTGGTTGGTGCAGATTCAATGGGCCAAATGGCTTCCATCTGCACGGTATTATTCTATGTCTCTATGATAATGAGAGATTAACAAATTTCTTTATGGTTTTAAAACTAACACAAATGCCATGTAGTGCGTACACGGGGTGCTGCCTCATGATGCGGTATCTGTACTGATGGATACTAGATTGGATCAGAACACTGGTCTTAATGTGGGTTAAACTCCATCCTGTTGCACAACATCTCAGCACAAATTTTCATGTAAAGGAGGCTCCAGTTGTTCAGTATATGCTGGGCAGTGAGGTTGCAATCTGAATCAGTGCAGCCAAGGGAGCTGGTCAGTGTGAGAAATGAAGAATGGTGTTGTAAATGTGGAGGTGACTTGTTGTGGCTCCAACAAGAAAAGGCTCATTCAACTAATGTATATACAAGGTAAAGGTCTGACGGAATATATGCAGTACAAAGAAGAGGAATTTCTAGAGCTCATACGGGATGGTTTTCTGGAGCAATATGATGAGGGAACGGGCCATATTGGACTCGGTGTTGTGCAATGAGAAAGGATTAGTTGGCAATCTAGTTGTGAGAGAACCCTTGGGGATGAGTGGCCATAATATGATAGAATTCTTTGTCAAGATGGATAGTGACATTGTTGATTCTGAGACAATGGTCCTGAATCTCAGTTAAGGTAACTATGATGATATGAGCCATGAATTGGCCATGATAGAGTGAGAAAGGAAAGACAGTGGACAGGCAATGGCAGACATTTAAAGAATGAATAGGTGCACTCCAGAAGTTGCTTATTCCTGTTTGGCGCAAGAGTGGTAATGGAATTGTGGCCAAACCATGGCATACAAGGGGAATTAGAGATAGCATCAGATTCAAGAAAGAAGCATACAAATTGGCAAGAAAAAGCAACAGGCCTGAGGATTGGGAGCAGTTCAAAATTCAGGATAGGTGGATCAAGGGATCAATTAAGAAGGGAAAAAGACTGTGACAGTAAATAGTGGGGAACATAAAAACTGACTGTAAAAGTTTCTATCGATATGTAAAGAGAAAAAGATTGATAGGACTGTCAGAAATAGGAGAATTCATAATGGGGAATAAATAAATGGCTCTGGAATTAAATTTGTACTTTTCTTCAGTCTTCCCAAAGGAAAACATGAATAATGTGCCATAAGTGCTGAGAGAAACATGTTTTAGTGAGGAGCTGAAGGAAATCAGCATTAGTAGAGAAATAGTTTTGGCAAATTGAACTGGCCAGAACTGGCTTGCCCAAAGGAGGCAGAGAGTGTGTATAGATGGGTCATTTTCTAAATGGTGGTCGGTCACCAGTGGTGTGCCCCAGGGATCTGTTCTGGGACCCTTGCTGTTTGTCATTTTCATAAATGACCTGGATGAGGAAGTGGAGGGATGGGTTGGTAAGTTTGCTGACGACACGAAGGTTGGTGGGGTTGTGGATAGTCTGGAGGGATGTCAGAAGTTACAGAGGGACATAGATAGGATGCAAGACTGGGCGGAGAAGTGGCAGATGGACTTCAACCCAGATAAATGCGTAGTGGTCCATTTTGGCAGGTCAAATGGGATGAAGGAGTACAATATAAAGGGAAAGACTCTTAGTACTGTAGCGGATCAGAAGGACCTTGGGGTCCGGATCCATAGGACTCTAAAATCGGCCCCGCAGGTGGAGGAGGTGATTAAGAAGGCGTATGGTGTGCTGGCCTTTATCAATTGAGGAGTCCGGGGTTAATGATGCAGCTATATAAGATCCTCGTCAGACCCCACTTGGAGTACTGTGCTCAGTTCTGGTCGCCTCATTACAGGAAGGATGTGGAAAAGATTGAAAGGGTGCAGAGGCAATTTACAAGGATGTTGCCTGGATTGAGTGGCATGCCTTATGAGGATAGGCTGAGGAAGCTCGGTCTTTTCTCCTTGGAGAGACGTAGGATGAGAGGAGACCTAATAGAGGTATATAAGATGTTGAGAGGCATAGATCGGGTGAACTCTCAGAGGCTGTTTCCCAGGGTGGAAATGGCTGCTACGAGAGGACACAGGTTTAAGGTGCTGGGGTGTAGGTACAGGGGAAATGTGAAGGGGAAGTTTTTCACACAGAGGGTGGTGGGCGAGTGGAATCAGCTGCTGTCAGTGGTGGTGGAGGCAAACTCAATAGGGTCTTTTAAGAGACTCCTGGATGAGTACATGGGACTTAATAGGATGGAGGGTTATAGGTAGGCCTAAAAGATAGGGATATGTTGGGCACAACTTGTGGGGCCGAAGGGCCTGTTTTGTGCTGTAGTTTTCTATGTTTCTATGTTTCTAAATTGATGAGATTGAAGGTGGATAAATCTCCAGGCCCTGATAATCTTCATCCCAGAGTACTTAAGGAAGTGGCCTTGGAAATAGTAGGTCCATTGGTGGTTATTTTCCAAAATTCTTTGGACTCTGGCTTAGTTCCTACAGATTGGAGGGTAGCTAATGTAAGCCCGCTATTCAAAAAGGGAGGTGGAGCGAAAACAGGGAACCATAGACCAGTGAGCCTAACGTCAGTACAGGGGAAGTTGCTAGAGTCTATCATCAAGGATTTCATAACTCAGCATTTGGAAGGCAGTGGTATAATTAGACAAAGTCAGCACGGATTTACAAAAGGGGAATCTTGATGAATCTATTGGAATTTTTTGAGAATGTAACTGATAGAGTTGACCAAGGAGAACCAGTGGATGTGGTTTATTCAGACTTTCAGAAGGCTTTTGACAAGATCTCACATACAGACTATTATGTAAAGTTAAAGCACATGGGATTGCAGGTAATGTCTTGAGATGGATAGAAAGCTGATTACCAGATAGGAAGCAAAGAGTTGTCATAAATAGGTCTTTTTCTGATTGGTAGTCAGTGACTAGAGGGGTTCCACAGAGATGTGTGCTAGGACCCCAACTGTTCACATTATATATTAATGATTTGGAAGAGGGAACTAAATTGTCAGGTGATACAAAGTTGGGTGGGAGAGTGAGCTGTGAGGAGGATGCAGAGATGCTCCAGCGTGATTTGGACAGGCTGAGTGTGTGGGCATCTGCATGGCAGATGCAGGATAATGTGAGTAAATGTGAGGTTATCCACTTTGGTAGCAATAATAGGAAGACAGATTATTATTCAAATGGGTGTAAATTAAGAGAGGTGGATACTCAACGAGACCTTGGAGTCCTCATGCATCAGTAACTGAAAGTAAGCGCGCAGGTACAGCAGGCAGTAAAGAAGGCAAATAGTGTGTTGGCCTTCACAGCAAGAGGATTTAAGTATAGGGATAGGGCTGTTTTGCTGCAATTGTATAGGGCATTGGTGAGGCCACACCTGGAGTATTGTGTGCAGTTTTGATGTCCTTATCTGAGGAAGGATAGCCTTGCTATAGAGAGAGTACAATGAATGTTTACCAGGCTGATTCCTGGGATGGCAGGCCTGTCGAATGAGGAGAGACTAAGTCAGTTATGATTATATTCACTGGAGTTTAGAAGAGTGAGAGGGGATCTCATAGAAACTTAGAAAATTCTATCAGGGTTAGACTGGATAGATTCAGAAAGAATGTTCCCAATGGTGGGGGAGTCCAGAACTAGGAGTCATAGTTTGAGGATAAGGGGTAAACCTTTTAGAACTGAGGTGAGGAGGAATTTCTTCACCCAGACGGTGGTGAATGTGTGTAATTCACTACCACAGAAAGTAGTTGAGGCCAAAACGTTGCATGATTTCAAGAAGAAATTAGAGATAACTCTTGGGGCTGAAGCGATCAAGGGGTATGGGGGGGAAGGGGGATCAGAATATTGAATTTGATGATCAGCCATGATCAAAATGAATGGCAGAGTAGGCTCGATGGGCTGAATGGCCTACTCTTGCTTCTAGTTTCTATGTTTCTAAGCACAGGTCTACTCTCTTTTCCTCCCTGGCTCCGATTGAGGGTCCTCCTCGTCCCAAGATGCCCTTGCTCTCGATTTGCTCAGCTTCCCGCACGGCCGTTCCATAGGGACCGGTCCGATCACGTGGCTTTCGAAGGATCTCCCCGCTTATAGGGGCCATGTTACCACGGATATTCATTGGAGATTGGAGTTAAGAGACAGCACTTAACCTAACTAAGAAAACAAAGAGGAAAAAAACACCCCTCCGAAAAACGTATCTAAGTAGAGAGAGCTTTGTTCTGCAACTGACTGTCCAAAAGTGAAGAACTGTCAGTTCCCTACTTAATGCACAGAAAGATATATCACTTAAAGAAATAGGTCACCAGCTTTCCATTGTTTGCAATGTCACAGCTGGTTACTTAGCACCTCCAAACAAACTGGTCAGAAGGGGATGGGTTCAATTGCCCACTGCCTGAGATGTGTAGTATTTTGTAAACCTTGATTGAAATGAATGTTTGAGACCCACCTTTCACTCATTTCCACGATTAATCTAAAGGTAGTAAATCTTCTGAATTCTCACGTGGGTCGGTAACATTATTCATGTCTGATCCTGAGCAGTCAATGTTGGAGAGAGCTTGACAATAGGGGTGAATTTTCCTTGTTTGCCAATTTAATGAAGCCATTATTCTGTTAATTTTAATCAAGCATTAATTTTTTGGGGCCATATCTTGTTGGAGTGGGACACCTTCTGCCATTGGTTTCATTCAGCATGAAAATATTTTGCACTGTCATTTGTCAGAAATTGCAAAATGATAACCATGTCGTGACGGTTTCTGGGTTCTTAGTGAGTGGCGGGACAAACAGTCTATTTCCTTAATCTGTAAGATTTAAGGACATGGCAAGAAACAGACAAACAACAGAGATTGAATTGGAGTCAAGTTTTAGTTATTAGTGTCACAAGTAGGCTTACATTAACAGTGCAATGAGATTACTGTAAAAAATCCCCTGGTTGCCACACTCCGCACTTGTTCGGGTGCACTGAGGGAGAACTTAGCACTGCCAATGCACCTAACCAGCTCATCTTTTGGACTGTGGGAGGAAACCAGAGCACCTGGAAGAAACCCATGCAGACATAGGGAGAATGTACAAACTCTGCACAGACAGTGACCCAAGCCAAGAATTGAACATGGGTCCCTGGTGCTGTGAGACAGCAGTGCTAACCACTGTGCCATCATGCCACCCCAATCCTTAATCTGTAAGATATAAGGAGAGTGAAAGAAACAGGAGAACAACTGAGAAGGTGCATTGGAGTCAAATCAGATATGGCAAAGAGATGTAAAGAGAGGACATGAATAATTGGATTAAGAAGGTAAAAAAAGACAAAGAAGAAAGCAAAATTCAGAATTGATTTTTTCAAATCTCTCAAGACAATTTACTCCATGTAGGAATGAGTCTTGATGGGCAGGATTTACCATGTAGCCCGCTACGTGTTTCATGGGGCAGAGGTGGCCCACTATTGGCTGGTGGCAGAATCTTCTGGTTCCACTGTTGTCAAAAGGTTTTCCCATTGAATGTACCCGTTACTGCTGGGTAACTTGTCGTGAGGGATGCGCCATCGGCAGATCAGAAGGTTCCGCCAGCATGAACAGCTATAAAGTTAAATTTAAATTGTTCCCTTTCTGTCCAAGGAACGTTAATTGGCACTATAATAATAGTAATCACATTGTTAAAAGGGTACCAACACTATTAATTATTTTGATTTGATTTATTATTGCCACATGTATTAACATACAGTGAAAAGTATTGTTTCTTGCATAAGCATACCATTCATAGAGAAGGAAACGAGAGAGTGCAGAATGTATTGTTACAGTCAAAGCTAGGGTGTAGAGAAAGCTCAACTTAATGCAAGTTAAGTCCATTCAAAAGTCTAACAGCAGCAGGGAAGAAGCTGTTCTTGAGTTGGTTGGTATGTGCCCTCAGACTTTTGTATCTTTTTCCCGATGGAAGAAGGTGGAAGAGAGAATGTCTGGGGTGTGTGGGGTCCTTAATTATGCTGGCTGCTTTGCCGAGGCAGCAGGAAGTGTAGACAGAGTCAGTGGATGGGAGGCTGGTTTGCGTGATGGATTGGGCTACATTCACGACCTTTTGTAGTTCTTTGCAGTCTTGGGCAGAGCAGAAGCCATACCAAGCTGTGATACAACCAGAAAGAATGCTTTCTCTGGTGCATCTGTAAAAGTTGGTGAGAGTCGTAGCTGACATGTCAAATTTATTTAGTCTTCTGAGAAAGAAGAGGCGTTGGTGGGCTTTCTTAACTATAGTGTCGGCATGGGGGGACCAGGACGGGTTGTTGGTGATCTGGACACCTAAAAACCTGAAGCTCTTGACCCTTTCTACTTTGTCCCTGTTGATGTAGACAGGGGCATGTTCCCCTTTACGCTTCCTGAAGTTGATGACAATCTCAATTGTTTTGTTGACATTGAGAGAGAGATTATTATTGCCGCACCAGTTCACCAGATTCTTTATCAGCCCTAACCTTCTGCAATGAGTTTATTGGACCATTTTTGTGCAAATACAGCAAGTTCTTAAAAATAATGGGGAACCTAGGGTTAGATTTTGGCAACAATTAGCTCACTGGGGGAGTTTGTCAGTCATTTGTCTGTTACGGCCAAGAGGGGGGTTTAATTTAGCAGCCCTGATTTCTCCTCTAACCACCTGTCCATAAACACAAAGGTGTTTTGATTTTGATTTCCCTCTCTATAAGTCGCGTTGTATTTACCACCCCTCAGTTTTGTTTATGATCCAATTTTCTATTAAGAACCCCAGAGCAAACTCGATATGGAGTAAACTGAAGAGGGTTCATTTATTTTTCACACACTCAAATGAGGGAGAAGGGTTACGTCCTTTTCAAACATTCAGTAAAAGATGGGGATAGAGAAAGAAAGATTTACAGTGCAAAGACCACAGAGAGAAAAACAATTATTGCATCGTGTGAATCCAGAGTCCAGAATCAAAGTCCAATGGTGTATTCCTTCGCAGAGGCTGGCAGGCTGAAAACTGATGCTGGATAATTCACTTTACCAGTAGCGGTGACTTCCACAATGAGATAGGTATGCGGAGATTAATTAGTCTCATAGGCAATGGTATAGAAGTTCAGAAGTGTGTCGGGCGGCATGGTGGCACAGTGGTCAGCACCGCTGCCTCACAGCGCCAGGGACCCGGGTTCAATTCCAGCCTTGGATGACTGTCTGTGTGGAGTTTGCACGTTCTCCCTGTGTCTGCGTGGGTTTCCTCCGGGTGCTCCGGTTTCTTTCCACAGTCCAAAGATGTGAGGGTTAGGTGGATTGGCCATGCTAAATTGCCCCTTAGTATCAGGATGACTAGCTATTGGGGATAGGACGTGGGTGGGATTGTGGTCAATGCAGACTTGCTGGGCCGAAGTATTGTAGTAATTCTAGGATTCTAAGTTCCAGTCGAAACAGTCTGGATGCAGGCCAGGCATTGCAATCGAGACAGAGCTCTTTTATTATGCTGCTGTTATAAATGGAAGGTGACAGACCGACTTGCATTACAGCTAGACGATGTTATGTCACGTTACTTCCATCTCTCCACTTTGGCTTTGACAAAGTGTGTACACTCGTGCATATGAGGTCCTGAGATTGTTAAAATTCTAACCATTAAGAATTTGAAAGGAGGTTGGAAGGTCCTTTGTCCTAGCAGGTTCGTAAACACTAGTAGCCAGGCCTGGCTTGTGAAAAAGAGATGATCTTTATATAATGTCCCTTTGAATTTGGTCTCTGCCACTCACAGGGTTCATTTATGTAATTATGATAATGAGGCACGCATTTCTTCGATACTGTCAGATTAGTTCCTATTGTTCAAAAGTCACAGCCAGACATGGCTTCAGTCATTTTAAAAGGTTATTGACCAGTTTAAAATTTATTTTTTAGAATTGCCATGATGATGTAAATGAATATATATATAATTTTTAAAAGTGAGAGGTCTTAGACCCATTCCATGCCCAATAGTACTGATGGAAGGGACAATTATTCTCAGAGCATGGCCTCGTTAACACAGCCCTGGCAGACCATGGATTGAAAATTGGCACCCTGTTGCTGTCTGTAGCCATGATGTGGAGATGCCGGCGTTGGACTGGGGTAAACACACTAAGAAGTCTAACAACACCAGGTTAAAGTCCAACAGGTTTATTTGGTAGCAAAAGCCACATTTTGGTTTGAACCTGGTGTTGTTAGACTTCTTGCTGTCTGTAGCTCCAGACCAATGCAACATCTACCATCTCAGAGTCCACCCTGGAAGTGGGTGTTTGGTCGCAGAGAGAAAGGGGACCCACTGTATTTCTGCTCCTCTTGGCTACACAATATTAACCACTCGATCAATGTTAAACGTGTAGTGTGAATAAAGCACTCTACCTGGAAAAATGGACACAGTATGAGAGGCGCATGCCCTTATTAATGCATAACACTGCAGCAGGTTCAGGAAATGAGAACGTGTCTCCAAGTTGTTCTACGGATGGACTGCCAGCTGAAACTCTTTGGAGAATTTATCAAGTACACTTCACCCAGTTATAAAATCATAGAATCCCTACAGTGCAGAAGGAGGCCACTCAGCCCATTGAATTTGCACCGACCACAATCCCACCCAGGCCCTATCCCCGTAACCCCATGCAGTTACCCTAGCTAGTCTCCCTCACACTAAAGGGCAATTTAGCATGGCCAATCCACCAAACCAGCACATCTTTGGACTGTGGGAGGAAACCCACACAGACACAGGGAGGATGTGCAAACTCCACACAAACAGTGATCCAAACTGTGAATCGAACCCGGATCCCTGGCGCCGTGAGGCAGCAGTGCTAACCACTGTGCCACCGTGCCACCTTCACTTCAATCTTAAAGTGGCAATCCGGGTTCTACGAATATTACAGGAACCTCATTTGCATATTTAAAGGGTCTATGGCCTAAGGCAGGTGAAAACTGCCAACCACCCAAGAGGCAGGCCCCCTTGAAAGGTGACAATCGCTGGAGACACGTGCCCTCATGTCAGGTCGCCACAATCCTGTTTACACCAGGAAGCCTACGTCAAAGTTAAAATCAGTGGTGTTCGTGCTCCCTGAAAAAGTTTAAAATAAATCACAAGGTAAATGATTTTACCAAAAGAGGAAAGGGAAGAAATAGTTCGGGGAGGAATTTCCCCTTTCAATGCTCACTTTCGGTAGAAATCATCAGATAGTAGTTAGCAGTGAGAACCATGGCTGATACTTTATCCCTCTCTAACCTGAGGAAACTGAGGTCAAAATCATCATTGCCACTCTATTTGGGACTGGGAGCTCTTTTTCCCAGAATGAATACATCCAGCATCTTCCTGCTTTGTCCGGGGAGGCACTGCAATACTGGACGCTGTTAACTACTGTGCCACCTGGGGAGCCGTTTTTGATTTTTTTTTAACCTGATATTTTACAATTGCTGTAGTGCCATTTTGATTTTGTTTTCTTTTCAAGCCATTGTTCCAGGATCAGCAAATAAACCAACTGGAAGAAGTCAATCTAGCAAAAAGGGACCTGGTACTATGAGTGCTTCCACTGCTACGGGATAAGGTGTTCTGGTAAACAAGAAAAACCTATCAGTCGAAAAGCAAAGAATTACATAATCGCTTTGTACTGCAGCTGCAGATAGTAACTTAGGAAACATGTTGCTGTTTGATTGCACCAGATATTAAAAACAAATTAAATTAAAATGGACTTTCAACGGAAATTAAAACACTGTCTTTTACTCTGAGCTTTTCTCTTCCAAATGTTTTGAAACTGATAAGGCACTAATTTACCTTAATGGGATATAAAGGTCAGGGATTACCTCTGGAAGGGAAATGGCATCATTAATAATATTGGACAACTTAGTGTATCAAGGACACTAAGTAGCTGTCTAACATTACTGCTTGCCTGAACTCACAAGGACCTTGTCAAAATAGCCTGAAAACTGCTGGGTCTGAATTAGAAAAAGGTAACATTTTGGGTATGACTTTAGGGGCGGGATTTTATGGCCTCACCCGTCCTGAAACCGTAAAATCCTGCCCGAGGTCAACGGACCTTCCCATTGTCCACACTCCCCGCCCGCTCTGATTCCCGTGGTGGGCGGGGCGGTAGAATTCAGGTCCGGAAATCTAACTCTGCCTGGTATATCACAACCTTAGATATAATGGTGTATATAAACCTTTCTCCCACTCATGCAGCGTGTCAGGGTGCCACCCCATTTCTGCTTGATTCCCCCTTCCCTTGTTGCCATGTTTCTTTTTTAGGTGGCTGATGTCTGCCTGCCTCAGGTACCGACGAGAGTGTGATCAAAACTACAGTAGAACAGGCCGATAATAGAGAAAAAATACTGAAATAGCCTTGTCTGGGACAAACAGTGCGGCAGTTATTACCGCTGCCTCACAGTTAGCACTGCTGCCTCACAGCGCCAGGGACCCGGATTCCACTCCGGCCTCGGGTGACCGTCTGTGTGGAGTTTGCACATTCTCTCCTTGTCGGTATGGGTTTCCTCCGGGTGTTCCGGTTTCCTCCCACAGTCCAAAGATGTGCGGGTTAGGTTGCTTGGCCGTGGTAAATTGCCCCTTAGTGTCAGGGGGGTTAGCAGGGCAAATGCATGGTGTTACAAGGATAGGACCTGGTTGGGATGGCTGTCGGTGCAGCTTTGATGGGCAGAATGGCCTCCTTCTGCACTGTCGGGATTCTATGATTCTATGATTCAAATTGGGAATGGTTCTACCTGTGTTTGACCAGGTTTCACAAATGGACCAAAATGCAACCAGTTTCCTAAACCTGTTATTGCTGTTTTATACTTAGAGTTAAGAAGAGGGAACTTGCATGTAAGTAGCCCCATGTCACACAATAAGGGCAACGTAAAATTTGTTTCACACTTAGTGAACAAACTATAAAGTCCCTTTTTGTTTTGTGGGGAAACACAGCAGTTATTTTGGGGGGACAGATTTATTTCCCCCCAAAAGTATACCCTACTCCTGAAATTTGTAGGTACAATGACATAAGATGTTCAAATTTGACAATGCAGAAAGTGCAATAGAGATCAGTTTCTGTCGGCACAGTACATGAGGTACCTCACTCCACTTACCCTGAAAGGTTGGCTTTTATATTTCTGTCAATCCCTCTGGAGGATACAGCCAGAAAGGTTTTTACACAGGTTCAAAATCCTCAGGGAAGGCTTTAGGTAGTGACGAAATCCTCAGTCTACTATTGTGGGAAGACTTTAGGTAGTGACTTTTCCCCAAGGAGCCTTTGTGGTGAATACCCCAAGCTTTAATTCATCCCTCAGCACATGGATCTTGGAATGTGTTAGATGAACACTTGTGCTGGTATTTCACCGGCACACCCGCCCCGGAATCAGGGAGGGCGAGGCTTGAAGAACGGCATTCTCCATTGGCCTCGGACAGGATCTTATGAGCCTCGGGCGGGCAAGGCGGTATAATTCCAGTAATGGTGTCGACAGCTCTTTTCATTGGAAGGCAAAATGTTCCAGGCAGACCAATAGCACATTTCGCTGAGTTGATGGTCTTCCGGCAGTCATTAATGTTCATCTCATTGTGTGTCCTAGTGTGGCACTGAATCCTGCCTTACGGAGCTGATCAGGATGAACTTCGACAACCACCATTGCATTTCTTTCCAGACCTGCTTTGCAAAGGGTCACTCCAGAAGGAGGTGTTCTCCCCACTGTTGCAGGCTTAAAGGTTGAGATTCAGGGCATGCAAGAAGGATGTGATGGGTAGCGCCTCTCTCGCCACCAGCCAAGTTATGTCTTGGTGCTGATTTGAAAGTTCTGGCCATCAGGTATTCTGCCAAATTAATTTGCAGCCTGCACAAGGAACCATCCAACAGGATCCACCATCTCTTTTACCCTAGAGTCTTGATGATATTCTGTGAGGACCACTGTCTGATGGACTTGTAGTCAAAGGTGTCTTTCTGCATAAACTTCTCCACAAGGGATGATTGATACAGTGCAGTTCAACTAAATGATCTATTCCTCGGAAATATGGCCAGACCCAACCTTCACAACGCCAGAGACATGCAGAGCCTCAACACTTAGTGACACTTGGTGTTTGCATATTGAGGGTCGATGCACAACTTGATGCAGCTGCACACTAAAATGACCATCAAGTTGAGGGTGGCATTGAGTTCATTTACCCTCCCTTTATTTAGAGATTTGTACATTCCAGAAGGCACGGTGCCGCATCAGAGGTCATTGCGGAAGATAAAAGCTCATAGTGTATGGGGTAACATATTGACATGGATAACAGATTGACTAGTTAACAGGAAACAGAGAGCAGGCATAAATGGATCTTTCTCTGGTTGGCAGGATGTAGTGAGTGGGGGTGTGCCACAGGGGTCAGTGCTGGGACCTTAACTTTTTACAATTTATACAAATGACTTGGATGAAGGGACTGAAGAGACGGTTGCTAAATTTGCTGATGACACAAAGACGGGTAGGAAAGAAAATTGTGAAGAGTACATAAGCAGGCTGACAAAGATAGGCTACATGAGTGATCGAAGACCTGGCAAAATGAGTGTAAAGTGGGAAAACAACCTGTCCTGGTTCCCCCATGCCGAAACTATAGTTAAAAAAGCCCACCATTGCCTCTACTTTCTCAGAAGACTAAAGAAATTTGGCATTTCAACTACGACTCTCACCAACATTTACAGATGCATCATAGAAAGCATTCTTTCTGGTTGTATCACAGCTTGGTATGGCTCCTGCTCTGCCCAAGGTCGCAAGAAACTGCAAAACGTTGTGAATGTAGCCGAATCCATCACGCAAACCAGCCTCCCATCCATTGAATCTGTCTACACTTCCCGCTGCCTCGGCAAAGCAGCTGGCATAATTAAGGACCCCATGCACCCCGGACATTCTCTCTTCCACCTTCTTCTGTCGGGATAAAGATACAGAAGTTTGAGGTCACGTATCAACTGACTCAAGAACAGCTTCTTCCCTGCTGCTGTCAGACTTTTGAATGGACCTACCTGGCATTAAGTTGATCTTTCCCTACACCCTAACTATGACTGTAACACTACATTCTGCGCTCTCTCTTTTCCTTCTCTATGAATGGTATGCTTTGTCTGTATAGCACGCAAGAAACAATACTTTTCACTGTATGTTGATACATGTGACAATAATAAATCAAATCAAATCAAAATGTGAAATTATCCATTTTGGCAGGATGAATGAAAAAGAAACCTAGGTCGGAACTCTACCATCTCACCCACCACGGAAGCGGTGTGGGTGCGGGTCTGACTCCGAAAATCTCCATTGATCCCAGACAGGAATTTTCAGTCCTGCCCGAGCGGGGCTGTTAAATCCCACCCATAATATCTAAATGGTGAGATCGCAGATCTCTAAGATTCAGAGGGATTTGGGTTTCCTGATTCATGAATCACAAAAGGCTAGTATGCATATATAGCAAGTAATTAAAACAGCTAATAGAATGTTATCATTTGTTGCAAGAAGGATTACATTTAAAAGGAGAGACGTTATTCATAGAATCCCACAGTGCAGAAGGAGGCCACTTGGCCCATCGAGTCTGCATCGACCACAATCCCACCCAGGCCCTATCCTCACATGCATTTACCCTAGCAAGGCCCCCTGACACTTAAGGGGCAATTTAGCATGGCCAATCCGCCTAACCCGCACATCTTTGGACTGTGGGTAGAAACCGGAACATCCGGAGAAAACGCACGCAGACACGGGGAGAACGTGCAAACTCCGCACAGACAGTGACCCAAGCCAGGAATCGAACCCGGGACACTGACGGTGTGAGGCAGCAGTGCTAACCACTGTGCCGCCCCTATTCTTCAGTTGTACAGGACACTGGTAAGACCACATCTGAAGTACTATGGACTGTATTGGTCTCCTTATTTAAGGAAGGATGTAAACACATTACAAGCAGTTCAAAGAAGGTTTAATAAGTCAATACCAGGAATGGGCAGATTGTCTTCTGAGGAAAGGTATATCAGGTTAGGCTTGTATCCAGTGGAATTTAGAAGAGTAAGAGGCAACTTGATTGTAACCTTTAAGTCCTGACGGGTATTGACAGGGTGGATGTAGAGAGGATGCCTCCTCTTGTGGGAGAATCTAAAACTAGGAGTCACTGCATAAAAATAAGGGGTCGCCCATTTAAGATGAGAATTTGTTTCTCTCGGACGGTTGTGAATCTTTGGAACTCCTTTCCGCAAAGGCAGTGGACACAGAGTCTTTGAATATTTTTTTATGGCAGAGGTAGATAGATTCTTGACAAGCAAGGGGGTGAAAGGTCATTGGGGCTAAGTGGGTGGTTACAATCAGATCAGCCTTTTTTATTGAATGGCGGAGCAAGCTTGAGAGGCCGAATGGCCTACTCCTGCTCCTAATTTGTAAGTTCATGTTCCTGCAGACCCAATCCATTTTCCATCATCAGATAAAACAGAAGGTGGCGTGGGTGACCACCATGGCACAGGAGCAGAGTATGTTGCCAGACCTGTGACACATTGAGTAACAGCTGATGCCCAAGTTCTTGTCCACAATGGAGAGAGTGCATTGCTTCCCATGCCCAGTTTCTCTTGCACTATGAGTATTCGCTCCTTCCCGCTTTTAGCACATGTCCTGGAACCTCAGAGCCTTTACCCCCTCCAGGTATTCTGACCTGACAGTGAAGGGAGCAAAAGCTCAGACAGCCCAGTTCCTTAAGAGCGTGGCCTCACTCTTGCTGCAATTTACTTTGGGTCCTGAGGTCAGTTTGAACTGGTTACAGATACTGATCAGTCTATGCACCAACAATTGAGCCAGACAATTGGGTCCAATTGCAGGTTTCCCACCCAAGCCCCATTTAGTACAACACCTCCATTACATCGTTCAACATTCTGTCAAAGGTCTTCTCCCTGTCCAAATCAATCAGGCAGATGTCCAACACATAGGTGATCACATTACTGTCTAGCATGAGGCTTTCTGAGATCTTCTGGCTGGGTACAGTGAAGATCTGATCAGGATGGATCACCAAATCCAGAGCAGAATAAACCCGATTGGCAATGAGCTTGGACAGGTTAGTCCATGTTAACCAATGAAGTAGGTGGCTAATTTCTGAGTTCCTCCCTTTTCTGCTTCCACTGGGAATGAAGGTGATGATGCTTTTCCTCATGAAGTCAATCAGAAGCTCCTCTTATACGCTTTCAGCAGTTCTGGGTCAAATTGGTCCCTTAAAGCCTAATACAATTTGGCAGGTAAACCATTGTTTCCTAGTAGCCTTTGTCTACTCATCCATAGTTAGTAGTTTTTCCCAACTCTTCCACATACTATAATCTAAAATCTCCGCGATGGAGGACAAGAAGACTGGCAGTTTCTGCTATCTGTGGATATTATGTCGTACAGCCTGTCAAAAAACAATTTACTATGGCTGGCTGGGATGATGTTACTGAGCCATTTTCTTCCCTCAGGCTGTCGATCGGAAAAAAAGAAACGAGAACAGTCTGATCCTGGCCCACGGAGCGGATTCTGAACCAGAAGATGATCTTGAAAGACTTGCGGCAAAGAACGAGGCCTACATCTCTTCACCTCTTGGACACCCTCCTTGACATCGATCTCAGTCAAGTGCGGTAGGAAGAGAATTTTGGAGGCATAAACTCCCACAAACAACAATTGCAATGAACTTGTTTGTGATGGTGTTGTTTGAGGGATGAAGGATAGCCAGGACACCAGCAAAGCTTCCTGTTCTTCTAATGGTTCTCTGAGACCTTAGATATTCACTGAACCTATCGACCAAGCATCTAGTTTAATTTATTTATTAGTGTCACAAATAGGCTTACATTAACACTGCAATGAAGCTACTGTGAAAATCCCCCAGTCGCCACACTCCGGCGCCTGTTCAGGTACACTGAGGGAGAATTTAGCATGGCCAATGCATCTAACCAGCATGTCTTTCAGACTGTGGGAGGAAATCAGAGCACCCGGAGGAAACCCACGCAGACATGGGGAGAACGTGCAGACTCCCACCGACAGTGACCCAAGCCAGAAATCGAACGTTGGCACTGTGAAACAGCACTGCTAACCACTGTGCCGCCCCTCGTGCCTTTTTTTCTCATATTTCACCAAAACAACACCATCTGCAGCATTGCAGTTCTCCCTCGGTGCTGCGCTGGATTGACAGTCAGTGCCTAACCTTGGAGGGTTTGAACGCACAACCTTCTCGCTCAGAGGCAGGAATGGTCCCCTGACACTGGGCTCAGTTCATAACATCAGACCCAAAATAAATCAAAAGGAAGTAAAAATTATTATTCTACTCATTAGCGCCTGAATTCAGATCCTGCTTTGAAACAATGTCGACGGACAGAAAGTGTTTTAACTGCCAGGCCAGCCAGTACAGCAATCAGTAACTGTGGCATTCAGTAAGCATTCTGCCCGCTGGCTTGACAGTTTTTTATACAGGCAGATAGTGCATGCATTAGGTGCACTGCAATGCTACCAGACATGGAACTGCTGTGTGAACATCTGTAATGATGAAGGTTGTGCAGATGTTCCGTGGTTATTTTAAAATTATGTCTGATATAGTCCATCACGCAAACCAGCCTCCCATCCACTGACTCCGTCTACACTTCCCGCTGCCTCCGGAATGCAGCCAGCATAATCAAGGACCCTACGCAGCCCAGACATACTCTTTTTGACCTTCTTCCATCAGGAAAAGGATACAGAAGTCTGAGAACACGTACCAACTGACTCAAGAACAGCTTCTTCCCTGCTGCCATCAGACTTTTGAATGATCCTATCACATCACTCTACTAGGCACATATTTTGTGCCTAGTAGATTTACTAGGATGCTACCGGGACTTGATGGTTTGAGCTACAAGGAGAGGCTGGATAGACTGGGACATTTTTCCCTGGAGCGTAGGAGACTTAGGGGTGATCTTATAGAGGTCAATAAAATAATGAGGGGCATAGATCAGCTCGATAGTCAACATCTTTTCCCAAAGGTAGGGGAGTCTAAAATTAGAGGGCATAGGTTTAAGGTGAGAGGGTAGAGATACAAAATGGTCCAGAGGGGCAATTTTTTCACAGAGGGTGGTGAATGTCTGGAACAAGCTGGCAGAGGTAGTAGTAGAGGCGGGTACAATTTTGTCTTTTAAAAAGCATTTAGACAGTTACATAGGTAAGATGGGTATAGAAAGATATGGGCCAAATGCGGACAATTGGGACTAGCTTAGTGGGTAAAAGAAAAGGGTGGCATGGACAAGTTGGACCGGAGGGCCTGTTTCCATGCTGTAAACCTCTATGACTCTATATTAAGCTGATCTTTCTCTTCACCCTATTGGTAACTGCAACACTACATTCTGCTCCCTCTCCTTTCTTTCTCCCCTATGTACTCTATGAATGGTATACTTTGTTTGTATCGCGCACAAGAAACAATACTTCTCACTCTATCCCAATGCATGTGACAATAATAAATCAATTCAATTCAATCAATTCTCTGACTCACTGGCCTCTAAGGGATAAATCAGACAAGCATTTATACTGGACAATGCACAGTTAGAAACTGTCAGTCAAAAGAAAAATAAACTCACACTAGTATTCAATGAGGTTTCTGCAAAGCTGCAAATCATGCAGTTTTTCTCTCTTTTCATTCAATTGGTTGGGGTAGATGTTGCACTAGAGTGGCTTGCCTCCCAGGAGAGCCTCACACACGATGGGACTACAGGATTGGAAGGCTCAGTGCTCACGTCCTGAATTTTTGCTGTCTGCTAAGTTTTGTGCCTTGTCCTGATTAAGGCCCCGTGAACCACTTACAGGATGTTTTACAGGATTTATTCAGAGATCCTTGCATCAAAAGAGTAGAAAGAAAATCTTCATGCACGGTGGCACAGTGGTTAGCACTGCTGCCTCACAGCACCAGGGGCCCGAGTTCAATTCCCGGCTCAGGTCACTGTCCGTGCGGAGTCTGCACATTCCCCCCATTGTCTGCGTGCATTTCTTCCGGGTGCTCCGGTTTCCTCCCACAGTCCAAAAGATGTGCTGATTAGGTACTTTGGCCATGCTAAATTCTCCCTCGGTGTACCCGAACAGGTCCTGGTGTGTGGCGACTCAGGGATTTTCACAGTAACTTCATTGCAGTGTTAATGTAAGCCTCCTTGTGACACTAATAAATAAAGTCCTTGAACTAATTCAGACATTAATACTTTATTGTTTTTTTTTACAAGGATCAAGTTCCCAGATTTTGTCTCCGAGACTGTGTTCAATTAGTTGATCTCAGCGGGAGCACATCCAGCCCAATTGCAGTCCAAACCCAATGTATGCCTTAATGTTGAAGCGGGCTTCAGCCGTGATGCCCTTCCTGGTTGAATCCCCCACCTCGGCTGCCTAGATGAGAGGTTTGGGCGGCACGGTAGCACAGTGGTTAGCACTGCTGCTTCACAGCTCCAGGGACCTGGGTTCGATTCCCGGCTTGGGTCACTGTCTGTGTGGAGTTTGCACATTCTCCTCGTGTCTGCGTGGGTTTCCTCCGGGTGCTCCGGTTTCCTCCCACAGTCCAAAGATGTGCGGGTTAGGTTGATTGGCCATGCTAAAAAATTGCCCTTAGTGTCTTGGGATGCGTAGGTTAGAGGGATTAGTGGGTAAATATCTAGGGATATCAGAGTAGGGCCTGGGTGGGATTGTGGTCGGTGCAGACTCGATGGGCCGAATGGCCTCTTTCTGTGCTGTAGGGTTTCTAAGGTTTCTAAGATTCTTTCTAAGATTCACTTATGGTGAATTTCCACATGGTTAACTACTGGAAATCTTTCAGCCCATTGAAACCAACCATCTCAACACCAGGATTCAGGAGGAGAATTAACACAAAATGATGTATGAACCACCAATTTATCTGAATGGTATAAATATCAAACTGCACGTTCACTAGCTAAAGAACTCTAACATATTCTCTGACAGAATTCAGTAGAGTGGGATGGATAATTGAATCTTAAGTAAACTTTGTTTTTTTAATTGTGTTTAAATAATTCAGTAGAAATGAACAGGAAGTGGAATGTGGAGGATTTAAGCAATTGCATACACCTTCAACAGAACAAAAGGAACATTATGTTCTATGCATTTCCCCAAAGACAAACCAAAAAAAGGGCCACACCTAAGACAGGATTTCATAACTGCGTTTATGGTGGGAGCAATGGGTTCAAAGGGAGATTGCCCTGTCCCTTGAGTGCATTGCAGGTGTAAAGGCTTCCTGGTTAGATCATACAGTCAGCTAACATTGGAACCTCGCTCCGTCCATTCCCATGCTGGGCGTGGATTCACATTTATCATGGAATCTTCTTTTAATATCATTCATACATCAGAGGTCGGAGGTGGAGTCACTGTAATGCCACGACATGCAGAGAGCTGGAGTTCATCCAACCTCCCACTCAGACTGTATCCAGACGACTCACTGGGAGCCCACCAAATGCTGGAAGGGAAAGGGTTCATGGATTTAACTTTCACACAAGTCAGGGCCATCTGCAGCGCTCACTTTCATCTGTCCATGAGATTTTGGTGCTGTAAGGGTCCAATATGAGAATGTATTAGCTTCAGAGTAAAGAAAAACTGGACAAGATATCCTTATCTTCTTTAAGGTTGAGCAAGAACACAGACATTCAACTTAAGAATTGCAATGCTATAACGTGATGTTGTTACATTGCATTGTTCCACGTGTCTGAAGGGTCCTTGTTGAGGGGAGGATTCAGAAACTTAACAATCCTGTTCATAAGCAAAAGTCTGATATTATAGCAGGAATTTTAACTGTGTCGTGCTGGTTCCAAGGGCGGAACGGAAAGTGGGCGTCTCTTCCGGTCACTGCGGTTTTGTGGCTGGAGGGACAGGTGAGCCGGCAACCAATCTGACTGGTTGACAGCTCTCCACGGCAGAACTTGTTCCCGAGAGAGAGCACAAGTCCTACCTCATGCCAATCAACATTCATTCGAGAGTAATATGGCATCGTGGCTTCTGGAGCCAGCACGGATGAGTTCTGCACCAACTTTACAGATGGCGGGAGCTCTCAGCCATTACTGTCCTAAAAATTCAGGCCTTAGATGTCTAGTGATGCTTGAGGCAACAAAGCATTTGCTTATTTCTTTTTTCGTAGCTATTTTTTCCTGGAACAGGTCGCTAGCCTCTCACCAGAGGATATAGCTTGACGTACACCGCTCTATGTCAAGCATGGCTGACCAAGAGTCTCTCCTGGTCTAATGGTATATCACTGGTGTACTGGAAGGATTTGCATGTTGATAGTCAACCTGTTTGGTCACATTATGAATGCATCTTCTGTGGCCATCAAGTTCTGAACTGGGATTCAAACCTAGAGCTTCTGGCTCAGAGGCAGGGGCGTAACCTACTGTGCCACAAGCCCTCCAGTTATTGCCCAAGAGGAGCCCATGAAAATAATGCAACAGTTTTCTTTTTAGGGCCTCTTTTCCATCACCCATGGACCCAGTTCTCTGCACTCCCCAAATTCAGCTTATTGTGCATTCTGATTTTCATCCCTCATGGTGGCCATGTCTTCAGCTGCAGAGGCCCCAAGCTCTGGAATTCCCTCCCTGGTGCTCTCTGCTTCTCTCAATCTTGTCTTTTTAAGTTGCTCCTTTAAACGTCCAGCTTTGACCAAGCTTTAGCTCATCTGTCGTGATGTATTTCTCTGTGATCCATTGTCAAACCTAGTCTGAATACCGTCCTGTGAAGCACCTTGAGACGATCTGAGTACTTTAAAAATGTTAATAAACGTGAGTCATTGTGGTTGTAAAATGGCAGCCTGAGTCCTAGTTACATCACTGAATTCCAATTTCCATACTAGAAGGTGCCTGTCATTTAAAACAGGCAGGAGCTTTGGACACCCGATAGTAGGCCTCTTAAAATGGACCGGCAACCGGTAAGGCAACTCAAAGGGCAGAATATTTCAGTCCCGGCCACCACAGGAATCAGCGGATGGGACGCGGACCATGCAAAGGTCCATTGACGTCGGGTGGGGTTTTCCAGCCTTGGGGTGAATGTGGCCGTAAAACCCCGCCCATAGGATTTGATTCTTTGCTTTGATTTATTATTGTCACGTGTATTGGAATACAGTAAAAAGTATTGTTTCTTGCACACTCTGCAGCCAAAGCATACTGCTCATAGAGTACAGAGGAGAGAAGGAAAGGAGAGGGCGCAGAATGTAGTGTCACAGTCAGTGCTAGGGTGTAGAGAAAGGTCAACTTAATTTAAGGTAGGTCCATTCAAAAGTCTGATGGCAGCAGGGAAGAAGCTGTTGTTGAGTCGCTTGGTACATGATCTCAGACTTTTGTATATTTTTCCTGATGGAAGAGGGTAAAAGAGAGAATGTCCGGGGTGCTTGGGGTCCTTGATTATGCTGGCTGCTTTTCCGAGGCAGCAGGAAGTAAAGATGGAGTCAATGGATGGGAGGCTGGTTTGCGTGTTTGGACTGGGCTACGTTCACAACCCTTTATAGTTTGGTACGGTCTTGGACAGAGCAGCCAATTTGGACGCTATTAATACCAGGTGAAGGCACTGAAAAATTGACCCAAATGGCATAATAATAGATACAGTGTGAAACTCCTTCTACAGCTGACTTCCAACTTTAGAAGTGCAGCTCCTACTGCACGAGTGTGGCATTGCCAGTTCTAACAGAACTCATCCACTGGCCTCTCTGAGTTTTTTGCGACTGTCGCGTCAGTCTGTGTTAAATTAGGGACAGTTTTGCAGTCTGCGATTTAACCACTAGGGACTTTGCTGAGACTCCCCCAGATTCATTCGACACAACCTCACAGACAGCGGTGAAAGGAAACTTTCACCCATCAGTTTGGAGTAGATTTGAATCAATGGCAGTGAGGACTCGAAGCAGATGGGCGAACAGTCTGTCACATACACTGCTTGATTTCCTTTCTCAGCGATTTCTATGTCTGTTTTACATCACCACCTAAATTGAATGTTACCCCCAGAATTCAGAGATGAAAGCACGACACCACTACAGCTCACAGTTCCCATTTTATTTATAACTAATTATAAACAGAATGTTGGTCCATTTAATTTCTTTTTGATGGTTTTTAAAGCTGGCAATTACACAATGATTGTTCCAGCCACTTATTGATCCACACCTATGAATCATTCATGTTTACCTGACCATTTACAAGTGCAAAGTCCAGATTTTCATAGGAGCATCGGGTGGCACAGTGGTGAGCACTGCTGCCTAGCAGTGCCAGGGACCCGGGTTCAATTCTGGTATTGGGTGACTGTGTGGAGTTTGCACCTTCTCCCGTGTCTGCGTGGGTTTCCTCCGGGTGCTCTGGTTTCCTCCCACAATCCAAAGATGTGCAGGTTAGGTGGATTACATAGAAACATAGAAAACTACAGCACAAAACAGGCCCTTCGGCCCCACAAGTTGTGCCGAACATATCCCTACCTTTTAGGCCTACCTATAACCCTCCATCCTATTAAGTCCCATGTACTCATCCAGGAGTCTCTTAAAAGACCCTATTGAGTTTGCCTCCACCAGCACTGATGGCAGCCGATTCCACTCGCCCACCACCCTCTGTGTGAAAAATTTCCCCCTAACATTTCCCCTGTACCTACCCCCCAGCACCTAAAACCTGTGTCCTTTCGTAGCAGCCATTTCCACCCTGGGAAAAAGCCTCTGAGAGTCCACCCGATCTATGCCTCTCAACATCTTATACACCTCTATTAGGTCTCCTCTCATCCTACGTCTCTCCAAGGAGAAAAGACCGAGCTCCCTCAGTCTATCCTCATAAGGCATGCCACTCAATCCAGGCAACATCCTTGTAAATCTCCTCTGCACCTTTCAATCTTTTCCACATCCTTCCTGTAATGAGGCGACCAGAACTGAGCACAGTACTCCAAGTGGGGTCTGACGAGGGTCTTATATAGCTGCATCATTATCCCCGGACTCCTAAACTCAATCCCTTGATTGATAAAGGCCAGCACACCATACGCCTTCTTAACCACCTCCTTCATCTGTGGGGCCGATTTTAGAGTCCTATGGACCCGGACCCCAAGGTCCTTCTGATCCGCTACAGTACTAAGAGTCTTTCCCTTAATATTGTACTCCTTCATCCCATTTGACCTACCAAAATGGATCACTACGCATTTATCTGGGTTGAAGTCCATCTGCCACTTCTCCGCCCAGGATTGGCCTTGCTAAATTACCCCTTACTGTCAGGGGAATTAGCGGGATAAATACGTGGGGTTATGGGGATAGGGCCTGGGTGGGATTGTTGTCGGCGCACACTCGATGGGCCGAATGGCCTCCTTCTTCACTACATCAATTGTGGCAGAGAGTTCCAAACTTCTGCTACCCCTTGTATGTAGAATGTTGCCTATTTTCACCTGTGAAATGTCTGGCTCTAATTTTCATATTTTGCCCCTTTTAGCTATTCTCCCTAATTAGAAGAAATAGTTTTTCTCAATCTACTGTATCAGTTCTCCTTGAAAACTTTGATTGAATCACACCTTAACAATCTAAATTCCAGGGAGTAGAATACATAATCTCTCTTCATAATTAAACCTTCTGAGTCAGTTATCATTCTGGTCAATCTAAACTGCACTCCGTCCAAAGCCGATATATCTTTCCTTAGGGGTGGTGTCCAGAACTGCTCATCATAATCCAGATGTGATTTAACTAGAGTTCTGTAAAGCTGAAGCATGACATTGACACCCTTGTATTCTATCCCACACCTCACGACAATCGTCAGGCAGGAAAGTGAACAGTCAGGGAATACTTCAGCAGTCAGGAGCATTCAGCCTCCGATCTTTGGGTTGCGTTCTCCAAGGTAGCTTTCATGACGATGCAAAATAGTGAGCAGAAACTGATGGCCAAGTTCCGCACGCAAGAGGATGGCCTCAACCGGGATCCTGGGTTCATGTCACACTACATGTAATCCCCATCATTTGGCCTGGGCTTGCAAAATCCTATTAACTGTTCTGGCTTGAGACAGTTCACACCCCTTTAACCTGTGAATATCCCTCTCTCCTCTCGCACTGTCTGTATCTGTAAAGACTTGATTACCTGAAAAGACTCGCATTCCAACCATTATCTTGCAATTGTGTCTTTGTCTATATATGCTGTGTTTGTGAAACCTACCTCTCCACTCACCTGATGGAGGAGCAGCGCTCCTAAAGCTCGTGATTCCAAATAAACCTGTTGGATTTTAACCTGGTGAGATTTCTTACTGTGCCCACCCCAGCCCAATGCCAGCATTTCCACACCATTATATAAAGGCCTGCATTCCACTGAACGTTTTTGATTTTCTTCCCACACATTTCAGGATATTTTTACATTCTGTGTACCTAATTTCTCAAGTCTCTATCAGAGTTCTTTGAAAAGAAAATTGGGATTGTCGGCCCACCCCACTTCAAACTCAACTGGTCTCACCTCCCTGTAAATAATTTGAAGAGGTAGATTTGATAGTGACGATCACAATTGTTCCACCAGTAACTTGTGAAATGAAGGGCAGGATGCAGGTCAGTGGGAAAATGCACCAACTCTTCATCCACATCTCACTGCAAGTGGTTCAATATCTTTATGTTTTTGGTTGAAATTTTACTGTCCTGCTCGCTACGGGAATAGGAGCCGGCAAGGGGTGGACCATGGAAAGGCCCGTTGACCTTGGGTGGGATTTTAGTTTCGGGATGTGCGAGACTGTAAAATCCCGCACTTTGTCTCTGCAATACACCCTACCTCTCTACACTATTTTCTGTCTTTGCTCTTCATCTGTCTTCTCCTCTCATCGAGGCATCTTCGCTTGTTCCTAGTCTCTGTATTCATAGAATCCCTGATGTGGGGATGCCGGCATTGGACTGGGGTAAACACAGTAAGAAATCTCACAACACCAGGTTAAAGTCCAACAGGTTTATTTGGTAGCAAATGCCACCAGCTTTCGGAGCGCTGCTCCTTCATCAGTAACATTCACCTGATGAAGGAGCAGCGCTCCGAAAGCAAGTGGCTTTTGCTACCAAATAAACCTGTTGGACTTTAACCTGGTGTTGTGAGACTTCTTACTTCATAGAATCCCTACAGTGCAGAAGAGGCCATTTGGCCAACGAGTCTATCCGAACTCTCTGACAGAGTATCTTACTCAGGCCCTCTCCCCCACCCTATGCCCGTAACCCCATGCATTTAGCATAGCTAATCCACCTAACATACACATCTTGGGACAATTTACCTGGTCAATCCACCTAATCTGTACATATTTGGACTGTGGGAGGAAGCCGGAGCACCTGGAGGAAACCCACGCAGACACGGGGAGAATGTGCAAACTCCACACAGACAGTGACCCAAGGCCGGAATCGAACCTGGGTCCCTGGCATTTTGAGGCAGCAGTGCTAACCACTGTGCCACCATGCCGTCCACATTCTCCCTTCGTTTTTTTTTTCCATCTCTCCCTCTCGATTCCATCAATCAGCAGCTACTTAATGCATCAATCCCCCAGCACACAGAAAGCTCAGGAAGGTAAAAATTAATATCCAGAATAGATGTGATTGCAATGCATTCATAAAATAGTTGGGTGGGACTATGGTCACTTTGTTCCGATGAATTCTGGCAGTATAGAGGAATCGTAGGGCCAGATCAAACTTATCTATCTGTTCATCTCAATAGAATGAATATTTGTCAGGAAACAGCACTCCCTATGCAGAGATCTGAGCGTACACACTTGGAGCTCTGTGTATGGAAAGTGAAGGGAACAGGCTCTGCAACTATGGCTAGTGAGTGATTAATAATTCAGGCTAAAAGGACAAAAAGCTACAAGATCACCTCAGGACATTGTACATTGCAGAATTGTGTTTATAACTGCAACAGCTTTACCCTGAATGGTGACATGGTGCCAAAGAATTGAATGAAAAGGGAAATAATTAATTGTTATTTTTACATTATTGTCAATAATTTGTTATTTAGAGAGGTTGTTTACTCTGCAAGTGCTTCGGAGGAGTAGCCTACATGTTGAAGCATACTCATTGTGATCTTTAATGACAAATGACTGTAATCTCATTTGAATGAATCACTATAGGTTTTTAAAGTTGAACAGTTTTGTCACCATGCAAAGATAAACAAGTCTAAAGTTTATTTATTAGTGTCACGAGTAGGCTTACATTAACACTGCAATGGAGTTACTGTGAAAATACCCTAGACGCCACATTCCAGTGCCTGTTTGGATACACTGAGGGTGAATTTAGCATGGCCAATGCACCTAACCAGCACATCTTTCAGGCTGTGGGAGGAAACTGGAGCGCCCGGAGGAAACTCATGCAGGCACGGAGAGAACGCGCAAACTCCACACAGACAGTGACCCAAGCTGGGAATCGAATCCGGGTTCCTGGCGCTGTGAGACAGCAGTGTTAACCACTGTGCCACCGTGCCGCCTTGGAGTGTCAGGGCTACTGGCACTTCGGATTCTGACTTTATACCTGAAGCACTCTTAGGAATGAAATTGAGTTTGTAAATAAAGGGAATCTGGTGAAGGGACACTGGTCTCTGAGGAGTTATTTCACTTGCTCTAGAAGAGATTTCATCGGAAACAATGGTCTTTTGTTGAAAACATGTTTATTAACAATATAAACTACTTTGCAAAGGTTAAGAAAAACAGCTGAAGCAACTCTCAAAGATGCCTCTCAGCCATCTTCTCTCAGTGAGGGACATCACAATGACATAACTCCTTACACAAATGCTCAGTAGCTATCATTAGATTTAACCCTTTACGGTTAAGAGCTAACCACATTATTGTGGGCCTGGGGTAACAGGTAGGGCTAAATGGGTAAGGAAATTAGACTTCATTTCATCAAGGATATTACCAATCCAAATAGGTTTTTATGACAATTTAATTGTTTGTAGGACAGAACACAGCTCATCATGGTGTTGATCTCATTGGAAAATTCCTCCCTGATTCTGGCTTTGGAAACCAGTAAAACATAAACAGATTCAGGCACTGTGCACCACATAAAGTGTTTCAACTTTATCAACAAGGTGACGTCGAAGATTTGGTTTTAATATTGTCAAGGGCAATTTTAAGGGCCGCAATTCTCCCGAGGAAAACGTGAGTGCGGATCCCAGTGGGAAAACCGGAGAAATTCCCAGTGATGCTGGCAGCACTTGTCAGGTGTTATTCTATCATCCTTTGCGGGGAAAATTATCCCCAGGTGGAAACATACCGGCCAGCCAGGGCTCAGAGAGACCAGGGCACCATCTTTAAAAGGTGTCCCAGATTAACGTCTGAGTGACAGACCCCTACCCCATCACTCTGGCAGTCCCATCCCCATAGATACGGCAACCCACCCACCGCCCACACTCCCCCACTGAGAAGGGTGACACTCCCAGCCCCTCACCAGTGATGCTCTACCTGCCCCCTACAACACCTAAATGATTCAATCCCCCTGCCATGTCACTCAGGCACCTCTCCCACCCCAGTCAGTGGCCTCACCCCACCCCCAAGAGAGAGACTGCGATATGGAGTCACCAAAGGCCCTGCCACCCTTCAGGCCCTACCTCTTGGCAGTGCCACCCTGACAATGCCCTTGGCATCCTGGCATTGACACCCTGGCACTGACCCCCAATTGCCACCTCCATGCCCCCTCCCCCCGAGTCCAAGGTGCCAGGTCCACGCTTGTCAGAACTTGCACCAAATCATGCCTGCTGGACTTCCCGCTTGGGGGGTGGGGGTGGTGCAAGAGCATAACAGGAGGACAGAGCAGCCAGCCTCAAACCCGTTCATTACAGTCTAATGATATTGAAACAGTATTCATCAGATTCCCACCCACTCTGGATGGGAACCTGATTGGGGCTGGTGCAACAGGCAAGGAGATAAGCTATGGGTTTGATACCCAGTGAGAATCCCATTTTGGCCCTCATTCCCGACTCAACAGGACAGTGGCGATCCTGGCTGCAGCGAGCGGCAGTGCAGGCATATGGGTGGCACGGTGGCACAGTGGTTAGCGCTGCTGCCTCATAGTGCCAGGGACCTGGGTTCAATTCCCAGCTTGGGTCACTATCTATGTGGAGTTTGTATATTCTCCCCATGTCTGCGTGAGTTTCCTCTGGGTGCTCCTGTTTCCTCCCATAGTCTGAAAGACTTGCTGGTTAGGTGCATTGACCCGAACAGGCGCCAGAGTGTGGCGACTAGGGGAATTTCACAGTAACTTCATCGCAGCATTAATATAAGCCTGCTTGTGACTAATAAATAAATTTTAAAAATACAGAATTTCCCCTAAGGTGTTACCTCTTAGCGTCCACGGTCCTTTACATTTGTATGTTAATGTTTGCGTTTTCTTACCCTTGGAGTGAATGAGTCATTATAAATAACCCAGCAGCAAACCTTTTACATTTTCTAAGTGAAAAGATTAATTCATTTTTCAAATCCTTGCCCTGGAGGATACACTAGAAATTGTGCAGTACTCACACACACGCCCTCACCCACACTGACACACATGCCGATACGAGGTGCAAATGAAGATAAAAGCAAAACTTATAAAAATGGGATAGATCTCAATCTCTGCTTTAATGCAGACCTGTTATTTTGTAGCTGTATTGTTACGTTGTCTGAATAGAAGGCTTTGAAATTGCAGAGAGGTCTCAGCAGTTGCGACGGCTCCCATAGTTGATCTGTAGGTAGTTGATTTTCCTCAGGTAAGCTTGAACTTGGAACCAGGTAGGGAAGAGAGAGGCGGTTCATCGAATCCCTACAATGCAGAGGAGGCTATTCGGCCCATCGAGCCTGCACCAACTCTTACCCAGTTTTAACCTGTAAGCCCACATATTTACCCCGCTAACCTATATTTTGGGCACTAAGGGGCAATTTAGCATGGCTAACCTGCACAGCTTTGGACTGTGGGAGGAAACCTGAGCACACGGAGGAAAGTACGCAGACACGGGAGAACATGCAAACCCCGCATGGTGAGTGAACCAAGGCTGGAATTGAACCCGGGTCCCTGGCGCTGTGAGACAGCAGTGCTAACCACCGTGCCGCCCAGGTTCTTTATTTCTCAGTCCTGGAGTTGCAGTGTGGTCCTTCTTTAGCTAGGTTGATTACAGCAGTTCAATATGTGATGAAGTTCTGTCAAAAGTAAAGTATATTCATTAGCCACAAGTAAAGTTTACATTAACACTGCAATGAAGTTACTGTGAAATTCTCTTAGTTGCCACAGTCCAGTGCCTGTTCAGGTCAATGCTCCTAACCAGCACGTCTTTCAGACTGTGGGAGGAAACCGGAGCACCCGGAGGAAACCCACGCAGACACGGGGAGAATGTGCACGTTCCACACAGACAGTGACCCAAGCTGGGATTCAAACCCGGGTCCCTGGCGCTGTGAGGCAGCAGTGCGAACCACTGTGCCACCCCATGAGTTCTCTCTTTGAGTTCTGTCTGCTCGTAGCAGTTTTCTATATTTTTAACAGCGAATAAAGGTGGACTCTGTCGCAAATACCAAATCATCTTCCAAATAAGACAATGTGGAAATCCCATTGGGCAGTTCGATTCTTTCTCCCACATGCAGCTTCTGTACACCAAAACCTTCCATTCCTTGAAAAGGCTCATCTGTTTCTTTTACGACGATGCTGTCTGTGGAGCTTTGTTTAATTCCTGGTCCAATAAACATTGAATCAGTATTAGAAAGAATTTTTATCCTCTTGAAAGATAAACACAGTCTGATTGACAGATTCGGCTGGCACAGAGTTCTCTGAGCCATGTTGATGTTGTTTTGTGTTGCAAAATATAACCTTTTTAAAGTGTCACAATATCGTCATGCCAATATGGCCGTGAATATACAGTTCTCTAATTCTGAAGTATACACTGAGACCTTTCGACAACAACACTGGGAAAACGGTCTGTCACGTGATGCTAGAATTTCATGATTAGAAAGTGGAAATTGGGGAAATCTTAGTTGCATCGTCAGCCTTTCATACTTATTTGAAAATGATCTAATGTAACGCACCATGGTTAGCACTGTTGCCTCAAAGCGCCAGGGTCCCGGGTTCAATCCCCCGCCTTGGGTGACTGTGTGGAGTTTCCAAGTTAAAGTTAAAGTTTATTTATTAATCACAAGTAAGGCTTACATTAACAGTGCAATGAAGTTACTGTGAAATTCCCCTGGTCGCCACACACCGTGCCTGTTCGGGTCAATACACCTTTCAGACTGTGGGAGGAAACTGGAGCACCTGGAGGAAACCCACGCAGACACCGGGAGGAACCAGCAAACTCCACACAGTGACTCAAGCCAGGAGTCGAACCCGGGTCCCTGGCGCTGTGAAGCAGCAATACTAACCACTATGCTACCATGCCGCCCTGTTCTACCCCTGTCTGCATGGGTATCCTCCGGGTGCTCCGATCTCCTCCCACACTCCAAAGATGTGCAGATGAGGTGGATTGACTATGTTAAAGTCCCCCAAAATACGTGGGGTTACAGGGATAGGGCCTGGGTGGGATGCTCTGTCAGTGGGTCGGTGCTGACATGATGGGCTGAATGGCCTCCTTCCGGACTGGAGGTTTTCCAAGATTCTATGACATTTCCAACACGTTTTGACACCGTTGTTCTTTTATCGTGTTTCCTTGTTTCTTCTCTGAGGGAGAACGAATTCCAGCTACCCATGATGAGGCTGGGTTTGGTGAGTCTGTAAGTCCTACCTGTATGAAGCACAAGTCCCAGAGGTAGCACCGACGCGGAAATCACATTGCATTTTGAATGAAGAGAAAGGTAAGAGAACTATGGCTTGGATCCAGACTCTCCCGGTGAAAGTTGCAATGCTGTTTCATATACATATAACCAGAGATTTGATCCAACACTAAATGTATATTGTAGCATGTGGAGAGTTCTAATGTCTATACTGAAGAAATAGGCTGCAAAGTTACAAAGCATAATATGCCTTGACTTTAGTTCTGTGCCAACAGCTTTTTCTTACTTAATTTTTATGTCATAATTCTAGAACTCTCTATGGGTTTTCACATGTGCATCATTCCATTTGAGAGCATGAATAAGTGCTTACCAGATTGTGTTTATTTTATTGTTTGTTCTTCCTAAATCATTGAAATCAACAGGGTAACAATGCTTCACTAATGTCCTTTAGGGAAGGAAATCTGCCGTCCTTACCTGGTCTGGCCTACATGTGACTCCAGGGCCACAGCAATGTGGTTGACTCTCAACTGCCCTCTGAAATGGCCGTGCAAACCGTTCAGTTTCAAGTGCAACTAGGGATGGGCAATAAATGCCAGCCAGCCAGTGACGCCCATGTCCCACGAATGAATAAAAGAAACACAATCAAGCGGATTCTACAAGAAACAGACAATCGATCCTGTCAGATCCCTCACCCAACTAACTGTCCTGGCTTGAAACAATTCACAGCTCTTTAACATGTGATTATCCCTTTCTCCACTCACATTGTCTGTACCTGTAAAGACTCGCATTCCAACCATTATCTTGCAATTGTGTCTGTCTGTATATGCCGTGTTTGTGAACCCAGTTCTCCACTCACCTGCCGAAGGAGCAGCGCTCCAAAAGCTCGTGATTCCAAATAAACATGTTGGACTTGAACCTGGTGTTGTGAGACTTCTTACTGTGCCCACGCCAATCCAATGCCGGCATCTCCACATCATGAATCCCTCACCCAGGCAGCGAAGTTGAAAATTACCCCATATTTTTAATACGCTGATAAGAGTTCGATTCTGCTAACCCCGCAAGCCCACCCACTTATTTAAAATAGGGTCCTTTTATTGCTTGCCTCTGAATTTTAGTTACATCACCCATTTTTATACGAAACAATTAGATTGTACCCTATGGGGCCAGGTTTGCCGAGATCAACTTTAATGTTGTCTTGGCAACAAAGCTGATCCCATTGGCATTGATTTGTAATTTTATGTGTTTTTTACTTCGTTTTTGTCTAAACTAGACATCCAGCCATTCAATTTTAGTCAAGCCATCACTTTAGGGAGAATGTCCTGGCAAGATTGGCTTTTGTTCAATCCCAGAGTGCCACTGACCAATTTCAAGAAGATTGTCTCTGAGAATAACTAGTTTCCCCTAATTTCCCTCCATAGTCTTGAAGTCTTCCAAAGTTCTGGTGTTCATGTCCTAACCTGTATCAAGTCCTGTTCTACCTGACTACCCTAGGCTCATTAACCCACATTGTCTCCAGGTTAAGCAACATAGAATCATAGAATCCCTACAGTGCAGAAGGAGGCCATTTGGCCCATCGAGTCTGCACCAACCACAATCCCATCCAGGCCCTAGCCCCGTAACCCACATATTTATCCTGCTAATCCCCCTGACACTAGGGTCAATTTAGCATGGCCAATCAACCTAGCCTGCGCATCTTTGGACTGTGGGAGGAAACCGGCGCACCCGGGGTAAACCCATGCAGAGACGGGGAGAACGTGCAAACTCCACACAGTGACCCGAGACTGGAATTGAACCCGGGTCCCTGATGCTGTGAGGCAGCAGTGCTAACCACTGTGCCACCGCGCCGCCCCTGTACCACTGTGCCGCCCCACCTCAACATCTCAATTTTAAACCCCTCACACCCAACTAGAACTGTCCGGTGGATTCATCTGTGGAGTTATCAGAAAGGTTTGCCTATGAATGTTCTGAAGTAGATCATTCTACATTGGCATCTCATATCACTCTGCCTGCCCACTGTGTTCTTGCCTCCTGTGAGGAGAAGAGTTGTAAACATAGCAGGGATCCCGTGTACATCTGGAAAACTGCCATTACCCTCGAAAAATCCCAATAAATTGCTGCCATCATGACCTCAATTCCCATTGCTCCTTGGCAGATTGCTGTCCATGCACACACCCTATTCCCAGAAAAAATGCGCTGGAGATGGAGAGCCAGCGTGGCATATTTTTAAATACTTTTCCTGATTCCTCTGTAATTCTTCATCAGGTGCTTTATTTGATGAGCTGGCCAATTGTGGGGCATGCGCGCTGTCCATTTAAGGATGGCGGTTAGTCTTCTGAGTTTGGAGGACCAACAGTAGGCCCTTCAGAATTTACAGATCAGCAGCCACAACAGTCAAGAGGTTAGAGCTGTGGGAATGAGCGGGCACCTCAAGATGGAGGCACCCTGTGAATAGGTTTGAATACAGTTAGATTAAGACTGGCCACAGCTGCCAAGCCATGAACTACCATGGAGGGAAGGTTCCAGTCAGTCCCAAAACATTGGCTTTAATTGGCCCTTGAATTGCATTAGTCGGCTATCGGCTGCTTAGAGTCATAGATGTGGAGAACCAGATCCTAGACTAGATCCTATACTAGAGTCATAGAGTCATAGAGGCCCAACTTGTCAATGCCGCCCCTTTTCTTAACCCCTAAGCTGGTTCCAATTGTCCGCGTTTGGCCCATATCCCTCCATACCCATCTTACCCATGTAACTGTCAATGCTTTTTAGCAGACAGAATTGTAGCCGCCTCTACTACTACCTCTGGCAGCTTGTTCCAGAGACTTACCAAATTCTGTGTGAAAAACTTGCTCCTCTGGACCCTTTTGTATCTCTCCCCTCTCACCTTAAACCTATGCCCTCTAGTTTTAGACTCCCCTACCATTGGGAGAAGATGTTGACTATCCAGCTGATCTATGCCCCTCATTATTTTATAGACCTCTATAAGATCACCCATCAACCTACTATGCTCAAGAGAAAAAAGTTCCAGTCTATCCAGCCTCTCCTTGTAGCTCAGACCATCAAGTCCCGGTAGCATCCTAGTAAATCTTTTCTGCACTCTTTCTAGTTTAATAATATCCTTTCTATCAGAGAAGGTAGTGGGAGGGTAGCTGCAGTCAGGGGATGAGGCTAGCCCACTGCACTTGGGGTCTGCTGATGTCTGTGATTGTGGTAGTCAATGAGATTAAACCGAGGCTTTACCTGATGTAACTTTTCAAAGACATCTCCGCCTTTTGGCTAAGCTAAAACATTAGATCAAGCCCAGGAGGGGGTGTAATGCCTCATCCTGTTGGCTTGGACCTTGTTTGATTGAGCCTAAGATCAGATGCAAAGTCTTGTCTTGTCAGCTTAGATCTGGGTTGTCCCTCATGTGGGGACCATGATTGGACCTAATTGGGTTTTTGATTAGAAATAAGTTTGTCTAGGGGAGGCAATGGCCTAGTCGTATTATCGCTGGACTATTAATCCAGAAACTCCGCTAATGTTCTGGGGACCCGGGTTTGAATCACGCACATGGCAAATGGTGGAATTTGAATTCAATTTAAAAATATCTGGCATTAAGAATCTACTGATGACCAAGAAACCATTGATTGTCAGAAGAATCCATTTGGTTCACTAATGTCCTTGAGGGAAGGAAATCTGCCATCCTTACTTGGTCTGGCCTACATGTGACTCCAGAGCCACAGCAATGTGGTTGACTCTCAACTGCCCTCCAAGGGCAACTAGGGATGAGCAATAAATGTTGGTCAGCCAGCGACACCCATATTCCATGAATAAAAAAAAGGAGGCCTTCTGGTGCAATAGTAGCACCCCCTACTGCTACACCAGGAATTCTGGGTTTGAGTCCAACCGCAAGACTTGATGGCCTTGGAAGGAGCGTTCAATGTGGTTCAATCGGCTGATAATCAACTCGGAAATCCTTCCCCCACTATCCCCCGAAGGGTAGAATAAAACAATATATGACTGTGAAGATATGCGCAACAACATCCGTGTTTGTGTTTTGGTTCTCCCCATTTTACTGATTTGGTTTTGTTTTTCCCGCTACCTTTTCTTGGTTTGTTTAGTTCCCTGAAATTCGAGTGACGTTAATTCTTTAAGAGGTGCACTTGTTGAATTTTACTAGGGTAGTCCTTCTCCCAGTTCAACACTCCCATTGGCCTAACAGACTTGGTGCACGGTTTATTATTCATCCGCATTCACAATGTCCTGTCATTTCCTGGCCTATTAATTTGTAACGAATATACAAAGTCAAAATGACACTAAAATTCTCAATCTCACAGCCTGTCCCTTCTGTCGCCTGCTTTCTCACTCCCATGCACTGGTTCAGATACGTTCACCTCAGGCAATCAGATCGTTTCCATGGGGATGTAGCATCAGGTGATTCACAAAGCACGGGGGAGCTGGAAGATTGGGAGTGGGTCACCATATGTCACCTTCCCAGCAGAGACTAATAAGAAGGTTACAGAGTCATGGGATGCGTATCTCATGGGTCCTTAACCTGAAATATCATCTGACGGTAATCATCATCTTACAAATAGTGGCCATCGTGTACAACCGAATTTGATGCGAGCTCTGATAGGGAGACAAGAGGGTCGCAAACCAAGCTTTCGTACTTAGGTAAGACAAATCTCTAAGGGATAAGAAATAAACTGATCACAGTAAATTGCCAGTTGGTAAACCTACAAAGAGTGGGAAATATTTGGGGTGGCATGGTGGCACAGTGGTTAGCACTGCTGTCTCACAGCTCCAGGGACCTGGGTTCGATTCTGGCCTTGGGTCACTGTCTGTGTGGAGTTTGTACATTCTCTCTGTGTCTACCTGGGTTTCCTCCGGGTGCTCCAATTTCCTCCCACAGTCCAAAGATGTGCAGGTTAGGAGGATTGGCCATGCTAAATTGTAAAGTAAAGTTTACTTATTAGTCACAAGTAGGCTTACTTACACTGCAATAAAAAGTTACTGTGAAAATCCCCTAGTCGCCACATTCCGGCACCTGTTCAGGTACACTGAGGGAGAATTTAGCATGACCAATTCACTTAACCTGCACATCTTTGGACTGTGGGAGGAAACCGGAGCACCCGGAGGAAACCCACGCAGACACAGGGAGAATGTGCAAACTCCACACAGATAGTAATCTAAGCTGGGAATCGAACCTGGGTTCCTGGCGCTGTGAGGCAGCAGTGTGAACCACTGTTCCATCCAATTTAATTGAAGGGCAAATTGCCCCTTAGTGTCCCAAGATGTGTAGCTTTGGGGGGATTCGTGGGCTAAATACGTGGAGTCGTGAGGATAGGGTGTAGGTAAGATGCACTGTAGGAGAGTTGGTGCAGACTCGATGGGCCAAATGGTCTCTTTCTGTATAGTAGGCATTCCATGATTCTATTAAAATAAATAACCGGTTAAGGGTAGGATCCAAATAGTGGTTTAGAAGGAAGAATCTGACTGGAAGCATTATTCTTTGATAAGGTGTGAACATGACAGGCAAGGCCCACATTTATTGCACATCCCTAATTGCCATTAAACTCAATGTCTTACTCGGACACTTCAGAAGGCAATTAAGAGTTAACCACATTGATGTGGGTCTGGAGTCACGTATAGGCCAGACTAGGTAAGGACGGCAGCTGTAATAAACCAGGTGGGTTTTTACAATTGGCAGTAGTTTCCTGGCTACAATTACTGAGACTAGCTTTATTTTCCAGATTTAGTTTGAATTCAAATTCCAGCAGCTGCCTGCCTGTCATAGTGGAATTTGAACCCATATCGCCAGAGGACTTCTGGATTACTCGTCCCCGGACATTGCCACTGTACCAGCACTGACCCATAAATTGGGGCGGCACTGCTGCCTCACAGCCCAAGGGACCCGGATTCGATTCACGGCTTGGGTCACTGTCTGTGTGGAGTTTGTACATTCTCCCCGTGTCTGCGTGGGTTTCCTCCGGGTGCTTCGGTCTCCTCCCACAGTCCAAAGATGTGCAGGTTAGGTGGATTGGCCATACTAAATTGCCCCTTAGCGTCAGGGGGATTAGCTAAGGTAAATGCATGGGGCTATGGGGATAGGGCCTGGGTGGGATTGTGGTCTGTGCAGACTCGATGGGCCAAATGGCCTGCTTCTGTACTGTAGGGATTCCATGAAATGACAAGAACACCAAGTGATGCTCTCTCGGGATCTATTCTGGGGCCTCAGCTTTTCACTATGTATCTTAAAGACTCGGATGATGGAATGTTCATCTCCTTTTACAGGTGATTCTATGTTAGGAGGCACTGGAAGTGGTGTAGATGGGAGCAGAGAGTTACAAAGTGACATGGACACAGTAAGTGAGTGGCTAATGGTAATGAGATTCCAGTGGCATGGGAAGATGTTGACGTGAGGCCCCAGACTAAAATGTCAGTGCAGCAGAAATGGGTCCCGCTCCCAGAATGGGTAGAAAAGACACACTGCAGTAACTGCAATAATTGGTGACCTCCAGTTGGCGACACATGACAATACGTTTATTACTATTTAATATTATAGGGTGTTACAATCGATGTTGTCATTTGCAGCTCAAGGCTGCAAAAGCTCATGCTTTGCCCCGAGATCCCCATTGGGCGATCGGGTCACATGACCCTTCCAATGCCTGCCCCTTAAAGATGTGCTGGTTAGGTGCATTGGCCATGCTAAATTCTCCCTCAGTGTACCTGAACAGGCGCCGGAGTGTGGGGATTTTCACAGCACGGTGGCACAGTGGTTAGCACTGCTGCCTTACAGCGCCAGGGACCAGGGTTCGATTCCCGGCTTGGGTCACTGTCTGCAGTGGAGTCTGCATGTTCTCCCTGTGTCTCCTCCAGGTGCTCCAGTTTCCTCCCACCGTCCACAGATGCGCGGGTTACGTTCATTGGCAATGCTAAATTGCCCCTTAGTGTCAGGGGGACTAGCTAGGGTAAATACATGGGGTTATGGGGATAGGGCCTGGGTGGGATTGTGGTCGATGCAGATGGGCTGAATAGCCTCCTTCTGCATTGTAGGGGTTCTATGATTCTATGAACTTCATTACAGTGTTGATGTAAGCCTACTTGTGACAATAATAAATAAACTTTAAAGGGGCCAATTACTACACCCACACATACTCAAATTGCACCTGGCACTCATTGCTAAAAGCATGTAAATCTGGGCCAAGTGTTTCAGGCTACTTACCAATTCTGATGGATTGCTGAAGATGAAACCTCGTTTTATCGCATGTCCTAGTATCCTGCTTCACATCTTGCGAAGAGGCTATAACTGATTACCTTGTGGTTTCACGATGTGCTGCTGCCTGTCTCTCCTCTGTTTACTTTAGTTCTGGGATATTGAAATCCCTATTGTGATTCACTATCGGTGTAATGTGTTGGTAATACTATTTTGAGCCAAGTAAACATTGATGCAAAGCCTACAAGGCAATACATTTAAATAATCTCTTGAAGACATACTCCCAAAAACATTTGCTTAAACTGTGCAACTATTTTGGAATTTTTTTTGGCTTTAGTACTTTCAGTACATCATATAGCTGAGCTGCAATAGAGCATATTGGATCCCGCTGCCAACACCTTTATGTCTGGCTGTCTGTTTGCAGCTAACTGATGGGATTGACTGACACTGCCGCAGGCAGAATTACACAGGGAGGCAGACAACGAGAGAGCAAAGGCTTACTAATTGGTTGGCTTGCCCAGATGCTTATCATTGTATCCACATAGCAAAACAACCCTACTTACCTGATTAAACTCATTGAGTGATTTGAGCATATTATATCGGTGGGCAAAGATGTCAGGATGCCAGCTGGTGACCCAGCTGGTGACCCTGACCCACACTTTCCCCTCCGTTGCTCAAGTGAGTCTTCCAGCTTGCTTGAACAAGTAACAACATTGAAGGGGTCATAGAATCGTAAACATGTACAGCACAGAAGGAGGCCAAATTTGCCACGAACACAAAGGAACCTGCGTGGAAGTTCCTATTACTTTTTTTTCTCGGTTTCCTTGCAGGAGTAGAAGTGCTCAGCAAGTCTTCTTGCAAATGCGTCCATTGAAGAGTTGAAGAATCATCACGAAGTGAACACTCCGCAAGGTCTATAATGTGAAATTATGTCCAAAATTAACATTTATTACAACAGATTTGGTCTATTTATGGAGGTATATATTTGCATTGGAAGCAAATAAGTTTCATTAACCAGGTTGATTCCTGGGATGAAGGGGTTGTCTTAAAAAGGCTGAGGTTGGGCCGATACTCATTGGAGTTAAGAAGGGCATGAGGTGATTTGATCGAAACATTTAAGATTCTGAGGGGACTTTACAGGGTAGATGCTGAGAGGATGTTTCCCCTTCAATGGGAATCTGGAACTAAAGTTTAAAGTTTATTTATTTTAGTGTCACAAGTAGTCTTGCTTACGTTAATACTGCAATGAATTTACTGTGAAAATCCCCTAGTCTCCACACTCTGGTGCCTGTTCGGGTACACTGAGGGAGAATTTAGCGTGGCCAATGCATCCTAACCAGCACGTCTTTCAGACTGGGGGAGGAAACCAGAGCACCCGAAGTAAACCCACGCAGTCAGAGAGAGAACATGCAGACTCTGCACAGGCAGTGAGCCAAGCTCAGGTTCCTGGTGCTGTGAGGCAGCAGTGCTAACCACTGTGCCGCCCACCATTTCAAAATAAACCGAGGTTGAGGGGGGGGAGGGGGGGGGGGGAGAGGAGGGGGAGGAGAGGAGGTGGAGGAGGGAGAGGATTTTCAGGGTCTGTTCACTGCAGGTGTAAATCACGTTATGACTGGAAACTTTGGTGAGAGGGCCACAATGCAATTTGTGGTGGGGAGATCTCAGTTTGAGATCTTCACCGCACTCCACCCCACCAGCAACGTAATCAGGTTCATGCCCAGGAAGGGTGTGACCCTGTTTACCATGAAATTGACTACCCTTTAATATAATTACATGGCTTCATGGCATTTCATCTGGCACCACAGAATGTTCCCCGTCCCTGGCACGACGCCATGCTGGCGGGAATCACTACTGTTCTCCAGCAGTCAAGCTGACCACACCATGGGTGCAGAGGTCAATGTAGCCCCCGGCTCATCACCGACAGAGCAGGGCCCCTGCCTTTGGCCTGCCTCAGGACCTACCCCTTGGAAGTGCCAACCTGGCACTTCTCCCTGCCACTGCCCCTTGCCACCCTTGCAGTGTCAAACTGGCAGTACCAAGCACACATTGCCAGGTTGGCACTGCCAAGGAAAGGGCTTGAGGCAGGCTGGAGGCAGGGGCCTCTAGGGAACCCAACTGGGGGTGATCCCATTATGTGGGGGGGGGGGGGGGTGAGGCAATGATGTGGGGAGCCCTGATGCCTTGATGCCAGTGATTAAGTGGGCTGGAAATGATGCCAGTGAGGATGGATGGGGCGGGGAGGACCCAATGCCCCAAAGGCCAGATGCCGGTGAGGATGGTGGGGTTGATGGGGTAAGGTCACCCTGATGCTAGCATGGTGTTTTCAGAAGAGGCGGTGGGCTGGAGAGGGGGGGCAAGGATTCCCCTCTGTGATTAAGTGTTGGGGGTGTTCCTCTTGTCTGTGGGAGGTTGCGATGTCCATGGTGGAAGGTGGGCCTGTCCTGGCCTTGCAGGCTCCAAGCGGCACCATCCCTGCCAGAATAATAGTGCAAAAAACATGCCCGGCTGCTTTTCTTTTGACAAAATGTCAGAAGATTTGGAGTGAAAGCCCTACTCTGTTTCTGGAGAGAAAGACGTTAGTTTGGAAAATTCCACCCAAGGGATCTCCCATTTAAGACCACCAGTGATTTGTGATAGGGATGGTGGGTAAAAGCCCCTCGGTTCCAATGACACAACAGCATGATCAGAATTCCAGAATTTAAGCTACTAATTAAAGTGCTCCCCTAGTCCGGAAAGGTTATTGTGAAGTTTATAGGGAAGAACTGCGTCAATCTTTCTTTTGGAATGCACTGTTAAATGAATGGCCTTTTACTATTTCGGTGAGTTTGTGTGGTCAACTTATTTTTACAGCAGTGTCCGTCAAAATATTTGACTGTGGCCTGAATATCCCCTGGATTTTGCAGTTTGTTTTGCCTCTGTCTGCAGACCTTTTCACAGCCTGCTCAAGTATGTATCCCTTTGATTATTTTGCTATTCTTAGACTCAGATCACATTCTTTAACTGTTTGCAGACTGGAGGATATAAGATAACAAAACACTACTCCTGGAATTTGTTTGGATAATCTTACAACTTTATGTGTATTTTCTAACTGGACTTTATTCACATTCACCAGTAGGAATCTCTGAAGCTCATTACTTGTCAGGACATATACCTACAGGGCCGTTTAAATTTTTAAAAAAGATTTGTGGTGGCACAGTGGTTAGCACTGCTGCCTCACAGTTTGAGGGACCTGGGTTCGATTCCAGGCTCGGGTGACATTTTGCGTGGAGTTTGTACGTTCTCCCCGTGTCTGCATGGGTTTCCTCCGGGTGCTCCGGTTTCCTCCCACAGTCCAAAGATGTGCGGGTTAGGTGCATTGGCCATGCTAAATTGCCCCTTAGTGTCCTGAGATGCGTAGGTTAGAGGGATTAGTGGGGTAAATGTGTAGGGTTATAGGGATCGGGCCTGGGTGGGATTGTGGTCGGTGCAGACTCGATAGGCCGAATGGCCTCCTTCTGCACTGTAGGGTTTCTGTGATTTCACAGTTTGGGGAGGAACATTTTGCAAGCATGTTGTTATGATTTTTCTGCTGGTTGCTCTTTTAGATTCTTCCGGCAATTTCTGTTCAGTGCAGCGGAGGGCTATCAATGTTATGAAATGGAACAATTTCCCGTGCTTTTTAAGCAATGTCCAATATCATATAGTCCTAGATCAGGCAACTCCAACAGCACTCAAGAAACCCGACACCATCCAGGATAAAGCTACCCACTTGATTGGCACCACTGTCACTAACACTTACTCCTTCTATCACTGACGGACAATGGCAGCAGTGTGTACCATCTACAAGATATAATTACTTACCAAGGCTCCTTTGGCAGCATCTTCCCAACCATGACTATTACCACCCAGAAGGAAAAAGGAAGCAGACTCATGGGAACATCGCCAACTGCAAGTTCCCCTCCAAGGAACTCAGCATCCTGGAAATATACCGCGGTTCCTTCACTGGGTCAAAATGCTGGAACTGCCTTCCTTAACAGCACTGTGTGTGAACCTGCACCACATGGACTGTGGCAGTTCAAGAAGGCGGCTCACCACTGCCTTCTCAAGGGTAATTGGGGATGGCTTAGCCAGTGATGCCCACATCCCATAAATGAAATCTTAAAAAAGGAGAGTCAAACAATTGATTTCTGTTTCTTTCAGTAGCTTTTGAATATTTCCAGCATTTTTTCTTTTTGCTTTCAGGTATATCAATGGAGGGTGGCACGGTGGCACAGTGGTTAGCACTGCTGCCTCACAGTGCCAGGGACATGGGTTCGATTCCCGGCTTGGGTCACTGTCTGTGTGGAGTTTGCACATTCTCCCCATGTCTGCGTAGGTTTCCTCCAGGTGCTCTGGTTTCCTCCCACAGCCCAAAGATATACGGGTTAGATGGAATGGCCATGCTAACTTGCCCCTTTGTGTCATGGGGATTAGCTCGGGTAAATGCATGGGGTTATGAGGATAAGGCCTGGGTGGGGTTGTGGCTGGTGCAGATTTGATGGGCCAAATGACCTCCTTCTGCACTGGAGGATTCTATGATTCAATGAGGTGCAGAATAAAGCACTCTTCACGCGGTCACAGCAACAAATCTTCGGTCCAAACCTAGAGATACAACCACCGATTGAATCAACGTGAATTCTCCATTACTACATTTGACATCCTCACGGAAAGATTGTCACCATTCACTCTTTGGTAGCAAAGTCTTCAACAATAGGATTGTTTGTGAAATAAGAACAAAAGGCGCTGGAAAAATTCAGCAGGTCTGGCAGCATCTGTGGAGAGAGGAACTGTGTTAACATTTTGAGCCCAATATGACCTTTTCAGAACTCCAAAGAAGTTGTCTCGGAAAAAGGTGAAGTCATTAAAGCAGAGAGGGTGGGATTTTCTGGCCATGCTTGCCCCCAAAACCGGAAAGTCCCGCCCGAGGTCAATGGCCCCGGTCCACCCTCACCTCCGATTCTCATGGTGGTCTGCTCACAAAACTCTGAAGAGTGGAAACTTAATAGGACTGTTGCCAATTATCTCAATTTGTTACCATTTCATCAATAAACCTAAGGGATATGGTCGGTGGGATATGTCACATCAATAATTACATTTTGCTGCATCCATTAAAGTCTGTGGTTAACGTGTCGATTATCCTTTCGCACTTACAGCCGTAGCTTTTTAAATAAAACGTCTCAATGGTTTTCCTGTTTTCTAGACGTCGTCTTATTTTGAAATGGATTCAACAGCAAAATGTTTTTATGCACACAGGGGAAAAGTAATGAGTTGGATTGTGACATAATGACAATACTTGTCAAACGCTGAAGTTACAGCTGGTCTTCACAGCGGGAAATCCGAGACTCAGGCAGAGTTCGCTGACCAGGCAAGCTGCAGTACAGCTTTTACAGTCGCAACCTAAACGGGATTTACTGTACATTAAAAAATACACCTCTCTCCTAATTCTTACCTTGTCCTTTCAGTAAGTGCACGTAACTTGAATTGTGTCAGGCAATGCGAAACTTTTCCTCCACATCAAAAATCCTCCTGCTGGCTATGTCATTACACTAGCTTTCGGAGCGCTGCTCCTTCATCAGGTAAGTGGGCGTTCTGTTCACAAACAGGGCATATAAAGACACAAACTCAATTTACAAAATAATGGTTGGAATGCGAGTCTTTACAGGTAATCAAGTCTTAAATGTACAGACAATGTGAGTGGAGAGAGGGTTAAGCACAGGTTAAAGAGATGTGTATTGTCTCCAGCCAGGACAGTTAGTGAGATTTTGCAAGCCCAGGCAAGTCGTATGGGTTACAGATACTGTGACATGAACCCAAGATCCCGGTTGAGGCGGTCCTCATGTGTGCTAGAGGATTGTGCTACCAAATAAACCTGTTGGACTTTAACCTGGTGTTGTGAGACTTCTTACTGTGTTTACCCCAGTCCAACGCATCTCCACATGATGGCTATGTCATCGTCGGAGTGGTCCTCATTATCATACCGCCATCTACAGAACATCACACTTTTTTAACAGCATCACGGAACATCCTGCCGAATGAAAAAATGCTGGAAAATTTCAGCAGGTCTGGCAGCATCTGTAAGGAGAGAAAAGAGCTGACGTTTCGAGTTCAGGTGACCCTTTGTCAAAGCTAAAAGGCATAGAAATTGGGAGATATTTATACTGTGGGGTGAGGGAATGAAAGATGAGTCACAGCCACAAAAACAAGGGGAAAGGCTGCTGATGGCAACCCACAGAGAGAATGGAAGGTGTGAATGGCCAAACGGCAGAGAAGCTGAAATCAGAGGGTAAACTGTGACAGATGAAGATGTGGGGGGAGGGGGGGAATGGGTGAGAGAGAGAGATAAAATCGGAGAGACCAAACATAGACTGGGTGGTTGCTTTGCTGAGCACCTTCGGTCTGTGCGCAATCAGGACCCTGACCTTCCGGTTGCTGCCATTTTAACACACGATCCTGCTCCCATGCCCACATGTCTGTCCTTGGCCTGCTGCAAAGTTCCAGTGAAGCTCAACGCAAACTGGGGGAACAGCATCTCATCTTCCGGCTCGGCACTTTACAACCTTCCGGTCTCAACATCGAATTCAACAACTTCAGATGATTAGCTCTACCCCACCTCCACCCCTTTGTTTTCATTCTATTTCATTTTTAACTGTTCTTTACTTTTTATTACTTCATTGTCTTTCTTTATTTTTCTTACCCCCCCCCCCACTCTTTCCCCCTATTTTATTCCCCTTTTCCTTACCTTTTCTCCCCCTTTGCTTCCCCTTTCCTCCTCTTTCTCAATTTTACCTCTCTCCCAACCATCTCCCCCATTCCCCCCACATCTTCATCTGTCACAGTTTACCCTCTGATTTCAGCTTCTCTGCCGTTTGGCCATTCACAGATTCTATTCTCTCTATGGACTGCCATTAGCAGCCTTTCCCCTGGTTTCTGTGGCTATGACTCATCTTTCATTCCCTCCCCCTGCAGTTTAAATATCTCCCACTTTCTATGCCTTTTAGCTTTGACAAAGGGCCATCTGGACTTGAAACGTCAGCTCTTTTCTCTCCTTACAGATGCTGCCAGACCTGCTGAGATTTTCCAGCATTTTCACTTTTGGTTTCAGATTCCAGCACCCGCAGTAATTTGCTTTTATACGGAACATCCCACATTTTTTTTAACAGGATCACAGAACATTCTGTGTTTTTTTAACAGGATCACAGAAAATCCCGTGTTTTTTTTAATAGGATCACAGAACATCCCGCTTTTTTTAAAGAGGATCAGTTTTTAAGAGAGCAAGAATTTACCTTGTCATCCATTTCATGACCCACACTTTGAAAGAAACCTACTCTAGAGAAATGCGAGAAGCATTTTGGAGAACCTCTGTGGAAATTCTACCTCAATATAATCAACTGGCGCGACAGGGAGGAAGTGACCAGCTCACTAAAGATGCCTTTGGAGAGTGTCTGATCACCACTATAAGATTCCAGAAGTGGCTGCAATTGCTGGACATCCACCTGCTCCAAATTCTTTCATCACACCATGTTGGTATTGCACCTACGGCACAAAGCAAAGCAATTTCTAGAGGAGCCTGGCCATTCCTTGAGAATATTGCAGAGACATATCTCAATGCAACTTGTTCCCCGGGGCAGACCTGTGTACAATCCAATGCAGATGCACTCAGCAATGATACTCAAGATTTGTTTTATTTATTCATGGGACATGGGCATCGTTGGTTGGCCAACGTTTATTTCTCGTTCCTAGTTGCCCAAGGGCAGTTGGGAGTCAACCACATTGCTCTGGCTCTGGAGTCACAAGTAGGCCGGACCAGGTAAGGACGGCAGATTTCCTTCCCTAAAAGGCATTAGTGAATCAGATGGGTTTTTCTGACAATCGACAATAGTTTCATGATCCTCAGTAGATTCTTAATTCCGGGTATTTTTTTTATTGAATTCAAATTCCACCATCTGCCATTGTCAGAGATACTTGGCTAGCAGCAACCTTAGGCACACTTCGTCAACTCTTAATACAAACTGCGCTGGATACCATACATCCAATGCAAGGTTTTTAATTACTTGTGCACAAGGGGAACTCCACCACCTCCCCCCCCCCCCAACCCCATCGAAATGACTGGAGTGGATCTGCCGTTATAGAAAAACAATTCAGCAGTTATAGACAATTACAGCAAATCAGGAACAAGCAATTTTTCACATCTTTCATTGATATACATAATTGCCAATTAAATCCTGGCATTTCTCCCTTTTTCATTTGATGAAAAATTGACTTCTGCTAATCCTTCATTTGCATAGCATATCCCCATATCTCACCTTTGGTATTTGTTATGGAAAATTCTGGTCTTGTTCACCCTTCGGTGAAGGTCAAAAATCAGAATGTCATGAAGCCTACGCAAGAGAAGATTCATCTAAAGCACACAGGCTCCCTTGAAGGTCTGCAACTAATAACATCCTCGCAAGCTGTTACAGAGAAGACATGATTTTTTAAAATCTGACCATTTTAACTTCCACACTGTGGCAGGCTTCGAACCCGGGTCCCCAGGACATTAGCTGAGTTTCTGGATTAATAGTCTAGCGATAATACCACTCGGCCACCGCCTCCTCATTTGACACGCTCTCGGTTTGTGAACACAGAAATGTGCTCGTTTCGTTTTTTTATTTCCCCTGTCCGCCCACCCCCAGGAGAAAGAGTTTTCATTCTTATAGCACTTTTATAAGTACATCGGGCTATCTTAAAATGCTTCACAGCTGATCGCTTACTTTTTAGGATTAGTCCCTGTTGCTAAGTCAGCAAATGGCAGCCATCAATCTGCACGCAACAAGTTCCCACAAGCAGCAACAAGAATACAATCTGTTTTGGAAGTGTTGAATGAAATATTTGCCAGGACACTCGAACTCCCCCTGCTCTTCTCTGAATAGACATCACTCGGCAGCTTGCAAATCAGTGGAAAATATTCAATGGAACAAGTGTTTTCTTGTTCATCCAGAGCACAGCAAGCGTTCAACTCAGTGGGAGCCTGGTCAAGGGTAGATGTCACAGGCAGGTCAAGAAAATCACCATTTGCATTGGGGTCGAGATTTGAATATCCCACATGCAGAATAACTGACATGAGTTTACCATCCATAAAAGCATCAACCCTGTTGCTCTTGCAAATCCGTGTTTGAGAAAATGTACTACAAGCGCTGAAATAGAGCCCATAGTTTGATGGCCAGGAAATTCATAGAATCCCTACAATGCAGAAGGAGGCCATTTGGCCACTGACCACAATTACACCCAGGCCCTATCCCCGTAACCCCATGTATTTACCCTGCCAATCCCCCTGACACGAAGGGACAATTTAGCATGGCCAATCGACCTATCCCGTACATTTTTGGACTGTGGGAGGAAACCGGAGCACCCGAAGGAAACTCACGCAGACCCAGGGAGAACCTGCAGATACGTCTCAAATTCTCTGAAATATAGATGTGGTTGTGCGTTCTGAACCACTTCGTGTCTCAGTCTTGGATTTGCGTACCATGTGCAGTTTTGATCTCCATATCAAAGGACGAATGTGCTTGCTTTGGAGGCAGAACAGAATAGTTCACTCTGGTTAGCTCCTGGGATGAGAGGGTTGTGCTATGGTGAAAGGATGTGCACATTGTCCCTAAACTCTCCGGCTTTAGAGGAATGAGAGGTGATCTCAGTGAAACATACAAGAGTCTGAAGAGACATACAGGGTAGAGACTGAGAGGTCGTTTCTGCTGGTCAGGGGATCTAAAACATGGGGGTACAGTCTCAGGATAAGGTGTTGGTTTTTTAGGACTGAGAGCAGGAGCAATTTCTTCACTCACAGGGTTGTGAATCTTTAGAATTCTCTCCCCCGGGGGTTGTGGACGCTCCATTGTTGTAAACATTTAAGACTGGCACAGACAGATTTTTGGTATCTCAGGGAATTAAGGGATATGGGGAGCGGATGGTTTAAAGACTATTTATTAGTGCTATAAGTAGGCTTACATTAACACTGCAAAGAAGTTACTGTGAAAATTCCCTAGTCGCCACACTCCAGCGATTGTTCAGGTACACGGAGGGAGAATTTAGCATGGCCAACGCACCTAACCAGCACGTCTTTGGACTGTGGGCGAAAACCAGAGCACCTGGAGGAAACCCACGCAGACACTGGGAGAATATGTAGACTCCGCGCAGACAGTGACCCAAGCCGGGAATTGAACCCGGGTCCCTGGAGTTGTGAGGCAGCAGTGCTAGCCACTGTGCTACGATGGGAATGTGGAGCTAAAACCGAAGATCAAGCATGATCGTATTGCATGGACCGTATGGTTTACTCCTGCTCCTATTCTTATTTTCTTATCTTCCTCGGTAAACTGGCCAACATTACAACAACTTTAAACTATCCCAACTCCCCATATCCCTTAATTCCCTGATTCAAGAGTACAAACTCCAGGTTTAGGAATATTTTGGCCACGCCTTGTCTGTATGGGACAGACAGAAGTTTCACCCTTTACAGAGACCTGAAAAAATGTCTTGAAATGTGTCAGAATCAATTCTCTGCCATTTCTAAATGGTGTTCTGCCATGGTTATGATGATGGAGAACCCATGACAAATTTCACTCCGAGCATTTTATTTCCAGTGCCTTAACTTTCAGATCCCTAAATCTCTTCTTACAGCTTGGTAAACTCTTCACCTGAGCCCAGGTTCCTGTCTGCAGTATAATTCACAATTGTGCTTTCATTAGAGAGCAAGATTTTTCTAACTTAGCCATTTTTTTTCATTTATTCATGGGACATGGGCATCGCTGGCTGGGCCAGCATTTATTGCCAATCCCTCGTTGACCTTGAACTGAGTGCCTTGTTAGGTCATTTCAGAGGGCAGTTGAGCGTCAATCACATTGCTGTGATTCTGGAGTCATATATAGACCAGACCGGGTAAGGATGGCAGATTTCCTTCCCTAAAGAACATCAGTGAACCAGATGGGTTTTTCTGACAATTGACAACGGTTTCGTGGTCATCAGCAGAATCTTAATTCCAGATTTTTTTATTGAATTCAAATTCCACCATCTGCCGCAGCAGGATTCGAACACGGGTCCCCAGAACATTAGCTGAGTTTCGGATTAATAGTCCAGCGATAATACCACTAGGCCATCACTTACCCATTTATTCTGGGGAGAGGTTGAGCAAACAGATAATGGGGTGGGGGAGGGGTTGTCCCCATCTACATTCCTCAAGAGCGATGTGGTGGCACTGTGGTTAGCACTGCTGTCTCAGAGTGCCAGGGACTCAGGTTCGATTCCGGCCTTGGTCACTGTCTGTGTGGAGTTTGCACTTTCTCCCCGTGTCTGCGTGGGTTTGCTCCAGGTGTTCCAGTTTCTTCTCACGGTCCAAAGATGTGCAGGTTAGGTTGATTGGCCATGCTAAAATTGAACCTATTGTCAGGGGAATTAGCAGGGTAAATGTGTGGGGCTACGGGAATAGAATTTGGGTGGGATTGTGGTCGGTGCAGGCTTGATGGGCCGGATGGCCCCCTTCTGTATTGTGGGGATTCTATGATTCTATGAAGGTTGCCTTCAGGTGGATTCATTATGCATATTGACTATCAAACATTTGCAGCTTTGCTATGACGCATAGTGAAGCATTTTTTGGTGCAGCCAACAAAGCCTAAGAGGATTCAAGTTTGATCCTCCAATCCAGTGGATTCCTGATCTCAGCCATTGGTCAGCTGAGAGGGCCAGGACCTCCCACAAAGAGAGGGAGGAAAGGTCAGAGTAAGCTCTTACTCGGTACTGAACCATAGAATCCTTACAGTGCAGATGGAGACCATTTGGCCCATTGAGTCTGCACCGATTCAGGCTTACCACTTATTTACTCCTCTAATCCTCCTAACCTACATGTCTTGGGGCACTCAGGGGCAATTTAGTATGGCCAATCAACCTAACCTACACATCTTTGGTCTGTGGGAGGAAACCGGAGCAACCGGAGCAGGCATAGGGAGAATGTGCAAACTCCACACAGACGGGCACCCAAGGCTGGAATTGAACCCGAGTCCCTGGCGCTGTGAGGCAGCAGTGCTAATCACTGTGCCACTGTGCCTTCTTCAGCAAGGCAAGTGTCAAATAGAAATATTATCCATTACTTAAGTACAAAACAGTCAATTCAATTTCAGAAACCAGTCCCATATTTTTAGAAATTGCTTCATCATCCTGGGGTTCTTCCAAATGACACCAGCAATGTTATTTTAACTGTTCATTGGCATCCGTTAATAATATAGAAGTTCTGAACCAATGTCACAAAAAAAATGATTGAAAACAATATAAATTCTTGCAATCAGATCTCAGTAAAAATTTTAATAGCTGCAGTCAATTTCAAGTAATATTTAAAACACATGCACTATGCTGATAATCATAGGATTAATATCTTGAATAATGACTTCAGGATTCTTGAAGATTGGCTTCAAATAAAGTGTGGACTGATGCCCAGTTACATTCCTGTCAGACACAAGCATCTACATACTCTATCAATTCAGTTCTGAATCAGTGACCCCCAACTTCAGTAGACTTAGTGCGTACTTGCTAAAGGTGGCATCTCTTCTATTTATAACATTTATAATTCATTTCACATCATAGATGATGTCCATAATTAATGATATTGGAGAAATATGTGGTTATTCATCTGAATTTACAATTTTGACGAGTCAGGCTGTTGGTTCAAGGCCAGAACAAATTCCCGTCTGTTTTCCTAGGCCATTCCTTTCTATAATTTTAGAAGAACATCTTATTTTCTTCACTGAATTTTTTTGTTGTTGTTACCACTGTAACCACAGGACAATCAGCTGATGAAATCTAGATAAAATGACAGGAACTAGGCCATTTTTTAAACATGTGATTTTGATGCGTTGTCCTGCCAAATATTTCCTGGTCTGCGCCTGATTTATAAGTGTGAAGAATTGGCTGGAGTACAACGTGTAGAGAGGTGGAATGGAGAGGAAATGTGGGGAATATTTTCTTTATTTTGCAATCCTTCTGCCAAAAACCACTCACAAAATGAACCTTTGCAACTCTTCTTTGTAGAATATTGACCCCGAAATGTAATTGCTAGCTTGTTGTGAGTCAACTCCAGGTCTTTTTCCTTCCCTGGAACATCACCCTGCCTCAGCTTATCGGCAGCTTAAATCCTCATTCCTGCCCTCACTGTCTCTAGAATTGATGACTCTAATGCACTCCTGGCTGGTCTCCCACATTCTACTCTCTGTAAACTTGAGGTTTGTTATGATCCAGGCCAGAAACTCCAAGGTGTTTTATGAAGTCAGCCTAGACCATAGGTTTTGCATTTTGAATTTGGACTGGGTAAGCATAAGGTGTTTCACTCTAGGTATGATTCAAGTGATCCACTAGGAAGCTTTTATCAAACAAAGTTTGTATAAGAACGCGGTTAACATATAATAAGAAAAGTAGCATAGCTTTAACCAATTGCAATAAAAGAACAACCATGATATTGTCTAAACCTTAACAGTTAAGCTCGGCACAACATCGTGGGCCGAAGGGCCTGTTCTGTGCTGTACTGTTCTATGTTCTATGTTCTAAATATACTATTCCAAATCAAACAACTCACACAAACATACATTCCATTCTAAGCTCAGTACAGAACACAAGTACGCTTACGTGATGCTGGAATTTGCAGCTTTTTAACACCTGCTGTGAATTGGTTCTTTGGAACGTAGGATTAAAACAATGAGGCTTTCCAATCCCGGGACTTTCAGCACACCTCTCCACAGCTTCTACCTAGCAATTCACAGACAGCAACATTTTCACTTCAGAGAGAATGACAAAGAAACACTGCTTTCAGTCTGCAGCTCAAACAACTTCTGACCAACATGAAACTGATACCAAAATAACTGTCCAAAGCCAGCACCTGACCTGTCAATCGTGCTCATCCCAACAATTCCAAAAGGGTCATTAAACTCCAGGACACTGCATTAGCCCAGATTAAAAATAAACAAGATGCCCATTATATTGGCTCCAGCAACAACTAGAGGTCACAGACAGTTCAGTGCCAAAACAAATGACCAGGCCTGTTTGAAAAAAATTCAGAGTAACATGATGAAAATACATGTGGAAGTGGAAATGAATAGGGTTGGGAAGCATTTTCTGATCAGGGCCAGTGTGATCTCCTGGACTCGTTTCGATCGCCTCAGGGGGTCGGAGAGGAATTTCCCAGATTTTTTTTCCCCATATTGGCCCTGGGGTTTTCACTCTGGGTTTTCGCCTCTCCCTGGAGATCACATGGTCTGGAATGGGGGGGTGGGGGTGAGTTAATAGGTTGTGATGAACAAAGCATCGTAGCTGCGAGGGACAGCTCGGTGGATAGGATATTAGGATGTAGATAGGCTGGAAAATTGGGCGGGGATCCTGGATTCAGGATTCAATCCTGGACCGGGGAGCGGCGCGGGCTTGGAGGGCCGAAGGGCCTGTTCCTGTGCTGTATTGTTCTTTGTTCTTTGTTCTACATCTCTTAAAGACACAGTATCATCACAGGTTATCCAAAACTCTGCCGTCTGTGTCTTACCTCACTCTAAGTTCCTATCACCCCTGTGCTCACTGACCTCCACTGGTTCCTGGTCAAGCAACATCTTGATTTTAAAATTCTCATCTTTGTTTTCAGATCCCATTATTACTTCAGCCCTCAGTGCTCCGTAATCTCCTGCAGCCTTCCAACCCTCCAAGTTATCTACACTCCTCTAAACCTGAATCCCCGATTTTATTCAATCCACCACTGGTGACCAGGCCTTCAGTTGCCTAGGTCCTCACCTTTGGAGTACCCTCCCGACACCTCTCCACCTCTCTACTTCATTTCAATCCTTTAAGGCACTCCTTAAAGCCTACCTCTTTGACAATGCTTTAGGTCATCTGACCGAATATGTCCTTATGTGGCTCAGTGTCATGTTTTGTTTTCCAATGCTCCTGTGACTCCTCTTGGGACATGGCAACATAAGAAATAGGAGCAGGAGTGGACCCTGCTGTCCATCAAGCTTGCTCTGCCGTTCAATGCGATCATAGTGGGGCGGCATGTTGGCACAGTGGTTAGCACTGCTACTTCACAGCTCCAGAGACCCCGGTTCAAGAACCGGCTTGGGTCACTGTCTGTGCGGAGTCTGCACATTCTCACCGTGTCTGTGTGGGTTTCCTCCGGGTGCTCCGTTTTCCTCCCACAGTCCAAAACACGTGCAGGTTAGGTGCATTGGCCATGCTAAATTCTCCCTCAGTGTACACAAACAGATGCCGGAATGTGGCGACTAGGGAATTTTCACAGTAACTTCATTGCAGTGTTAATGTAAGCCAACTTGTGACACTAATAAATAAACTTTAAAACTTTGGCTTCAACTTCACTTTCCCACCCAATTCCCATATCTCCTGACCCCGAAAAACCAAAAGTATGTCGATCCTAGCCTGAAATAAATTCAATAATGGAACATTAACGGGGTCGACAATTTCAATTCGGAATCCTTTGAGTGAAGGAATTTCTCCCCATCTCAGTCAGTAGCCCCTTACACTGAGACTGTGCCCACATGTCCTAGATTCCCTAGATTGGGGAAACAACCTCTCAGTGTCGACACTTCAGAATCTTGTACGTTCCACTCGGGTCACCTCTCAGTCCTCAACAACAGATGCTATCGGCCCAATGTACTCTGCCTCTCATTGCTCAGACTACCACTTTATCGCAGGGACCAAACGAGTGAACCGTTACTGGACCAGTTCCAATGCAAGTATACCATTCTTTTAATATGGAAACCAAAACTGCACACAGGCATAATCTCACCAAATCCCTGTACAACTCTTGCAAGACTTATTTATTCTTGTTCTCCAAACCCCTTGCAATGAAAATCAAAACGCATTGTTTGCTGTTCCTGAACTCCTTTTTTTGTGGTCCTTGCAAAAGTACACTCAAATTCCAATCACAGAATTCAATTCCTTATAAGCTTGACACCTTTTAACAAATAGTCTGCTTTTCTATTTTTAGGACAAAATTGAATAGATATATTGGGTGGGATTTTGTGGCCTCACTCGTCCCGAAACTGTAAAATCATGTCCGTGGTCAACAGACCTTCCCATTGTCCACCCCTTGCCTGCTCCGATTCCCGTGACGGGCGGGGTGGGAAAATTCTGGCCATCATACTCCATCTGCCACTTTGTTATCTACTCACTTAACCTGTCAGCAACTCTTTGCAGCTTCCTTGCGTCTTCCTCACATGATATTATGTTCAAAATGCAATATGTGTAAGTTGTTTACATTACTGTTGAAGTTAGGAAATAATAAGCTCTCTGGATGTTTATTGTGGTTCCAGATACAGTAGGTGCTGAAAATTTGAATTAACCGTGGACCGATTATAAAATGAAATTGGCCAGAATCAACCCAATATCAAATGATTTGGGCCCCGCAGGACAGAAGTTCAATGAGTTGGCAATCTCAGGCAGAAATGTTGCACAACTGCTGGTGTAGGGAATAGAAACACTTGTATTTGGGTCGGTCTACTTGAGTCTGGTGTAGAGAATAGAAACAATCGTATTTGGGTAGGTCTACTTGAGTCTGGAGTGAGTACATTTGTTTGGCAAGTGTTCGGCTGTGACTCAGTCAGTAGCACTCTTGCCTCTGAGTCAAAAGGTGAGGTCTCTGCTTATTCCTGTCAGACATCTCAACCAACTCTGAAAACTGGTTAAAATGAAGGTTAGCAGGAACATGTCAGGAATGCAGCACTAAGTGCTCAACCATTATTTTAATCACATGTTCACCTCTTTCTTGTCAGCTGGGTCAGATTCAAAACAGCCCTTGACAGTCTCAGTCAATGACTGCACATGAGTTTATTCCAATACAGAGGGCACAGATAACTTGATAATGGTTTTAGTTGAGACATCATTGGCCTAGTCCGCTGGTGAGAGTCAAAATTGCTTTGTCTTCTTAAATAGAAGAAACAATATTTGAAGAATCTCTCTAGAGTATGAAACATCATCATTAAACTTTTGTTTAATGTACCCAACCAGCACGTGCGTGCAAAACTCAAAACATTGTCCAACATTAGTTGTGATTCTGTGATTGGACAACTCTTGCTAAACAAACCTGATTGTGCTAAGAATTACCCTGAAAGCCAATTTAAGATTATCAGTCCAGTTCACCATGTGGCTCACTTACACATGCTAGAAGTGACCTATATTCATACGCAGGGCCCTGTCTTTTGCAGACAGAAAGAACATGTCCATGCAAAATACCTTTTCCAACTAAACAAAAGCTTGGGGGACTAGCTATTTCCCTGTTCATTTCCCATGGCAATGCTTTGACCAAAGTTGACTTGCCTAGTTTGAATTTGAAACAGTAAAACGTTCTCTGCTGCATTCTTCATGGCAATGCCTCTATCAATCAGAGTCCACTTGCCAACCAATCAGCACTCTCTTCTCCAGCAGTGTACATTGTTGTTTCCCTTTACTATTGGTTTATCTTGTATAGCTGCCCTGATGACTGCAAGACCAAAAGCTTTGATATCATGTCTTCTTTTCAATGCTCATGTACTGTACTATCAAATTACTACTTTACAAAAAAAACCGTCCTTTACGATTCAACTATATAAATGGACAGGCTGCTAGTGATTAGAATACAGTCAAATTGCAAGAGTTACTTTTCTGTCATGTTTTAACACATTCAGGGCAATAGTAACTAGGGTTTAATAAAGTAGACTCATAATCAGCATATTCCTCTGGTCATCATCAAGATTATAGTTTATCGCACGGAATGGAAGCAACTTGAGGGCATGCAACCCAGCCAGGCAATTATAAAGACAAGAACCAACTAGCAATGATAAATGTCCCAACCTCATTGTGAAATCGGCACCTCCTGTGAAGTACTAAACTGGAGTGGCTGTCAGACAAAAAGGCTCAGACAATTTACACAGCACTTTCAAAGTGAGCTTAAATGCTCATTTATTGCACATTAGAGCATCAAAATATATCCTCTTGACTAAAATTTACTGTGCAAAGTTGGCTTTGGGAACAAATGTACTGCTGTGTAAGCCAAGGGCAAATTGTATAACATTTTCATTTCACTTCAGGGCTTAAAGGGCAAACAAGTCTCAATTTACTGTTGTAATGTTCATTTCAGAGACCTCATTATATCTTCAGTTTTAATAAGAATGAAGGAAATCAAATCTATATCAAACGTACAACCTTAAATAAACTTCCTTCTCAACATTTGTGTTGCCTCAGGCAGAATTACAATATCAGAACAGACATAGCTCATTAAGGTAGTCATTTGAACGCAGTCAACATCATGGACGGCATGGTGGCACAGTGGTTTGCACTGCTGCCTCACAGCGTCGTGGAACCTGGGTTCAATTCCGGCCTCGGATGACTGTGTGGAGATTGCACGCTCTCCCTGTGTCTGCGTGGGTTTCCTCCGGATGCTCTAGTTTCCTACCGCACTCCAAAGATGGGTGGCTTAGGTGGATCAGCCATGCTAAATTGCCCCTTAGTGTCAGGGGGAACGAGCAGGGTAAATACGGGGATAGGGCCTGGGTGGGATTGTTGTTGGTGCAGGCTTGATGGGCCAAATGGCCTCCTTCTGCATTGTAGGGATTCTATGTTACACTCTGGGAGACACTTTGAATGTCTGGAATATGATAAATCTAATAGTTTCAAAAAGTTTTAAAACTTCCGATTCTGCAGGTTGTGAACACGTTGAGAGGGACAGGAGACAAGAAGGAAGCAGGATGGGGGAGAGTTGAATGGAAAGGGGATGGCTGGACCGTAAAGTAAGGAAAGAAGCCTTGAGAGAAGACATTGGCCCTGAAATATCATGGGAGTTCTCCTATCACCGACTGCAATTGTAGACTGACACAAGGAGATCCATCCCCCATTCCTCACCCCTTCCAAGGCACCACTAACTCTGTGAAGTAGTGTAAATTACCATTCTACTGAATTGCTACCAAAGTTATGCCAGGGAGCCAAACAAGGAGACTCTGCAGAATTCCAGGACTGTCTTGCACTTAGTATTTATTGACATGATTCAAGTTACTACTCTTGGCAGGTAAGTAGATCCATTATCTATTATCTGAATCTCAAGCTTCAGAGATACAGCCAGAAAATAGGTTAGCATGGCCCAAGAATATTTCAAGTCGGGAAGGCAGGTTAGACTGCAGGTGAGGGTCAAGGTTAACTCTTTGGATGTGTACCTCTGTGAGTTTATCTGTGGAATTTCTTGCCCACTGAAGCAATTAAGGCCACTTCATTGAATGTTTTTAAGGCAAGGATAGTTCAATTTTTGAACAGTAAAGGAATTAAGGGTTATGATGAGCGGGCGGGTAAGTGGAGTTGAGTCCACAAAAAGATCAGCCATGATGTTATTGAATGGCAGAGCTGGCACGAGGAGTCGGATGGCCTACTCCCGCTCCTAGTCCTTATGTTCTTATATAGGACAAAGTGTTTTGCATCCGCATCACAGAGGGCATCACATCTTATGGGAATTGCTGCTAGATATTTGAGAAAGCAGGTAATACAGAAACAGTATGAACTGTAACAGCAAAACTCGGACTTTCAGAATAGTTAATCACATACAACTGAGTGTGAAGGTTATAATACATGGGACAGGTACCCATGAATAAATCTAGTAGACAGGCCCAATATATAGCCTCCCCTTGCATTTAAACACATAACCATTTTCCATTAGAGCAGTTTGCAGGATCTGGCAATTGTTTCCCAACCATAAAACCCATTTTCCACCCAGCATTTGTAAAAAGCTAATGTGAAAAATAATAGCAGTTAATTGACAAGCTAAGTAAACACATGCAAACGTTGAACTGTGGGGTTAATAAGCAATAGAGATTGTACAGATTTCATTTTATAAACAACATTAATCATTGATAACAATTACTCTGTCGACAGGTCATTTGTGTAATCTATCTGATAGTTGCAATAGTCAGGGTTGTAAGAGATTATTAAGTAATTAATCTGAACTGTAAAATATGAAAGAAAGCCAAGCTTTTCCGTGATGCACAAATATTCTCTGAGTTACATTCGCTGCACTGTACATGCAATGTTTGCGGAATGACTCAGTAACCACAAGACACACAGAAACTAAGAGCTGTGTGTTTTAGAGGAGGTTACTGTTTTAGTTTGAACAATTGATCAGCGATATGCATGTTAAAAAGGTGGCTTGTAAATCATACTTGCTTAATGGCGGCTTTATTTTCTAATTGGGGGCTGATTTACCAGGACGCTGGGATGTTGCCAAGCCACCTAGCAACTTGCAAATGTGGACACAAATCTGAAAAATCTGCTGTCTCAGAGTTAGACATCATCATTTTTAGAATTTGTTCTTTTAGGTTAAATCGCGCTCAGGCCTTCCTCCTGTTCCATTCACTGAACGGCCAAGGCATCCATGTTAATATTTTGTCAGAATACAATACATTCTTCAGAAAGAACGTTCCCAATGGTGGGGGAGTCCAGAACTAGGGGTCATATTTGAAGATAGATCATGGACCATATAATCATACAGTGCAGAAGGAGGCCATTTGGCCCATCGAGTCTGCAACGACCACAATCCCACCCAGGCCCTATTCCCATAACCCCATGCATTTATCCTAGCTAGTCCCCCTGACACTAAGGGGCAATTTAATTTGGCCAATCTACCTAACCCGCACATCTTTGGACAGTGGGAGGAAACCGGAAGACCTGGAGGAAACCCACGCAGACATGGAGAGAATGTGCAAACTCCACACAGACAGTGGCCCAAGCGAGGAATCGAACCTGGGTCTCTGACGCTGTGAGGCAGCAGTGCTAACCACTGCGCCACCGTGCCGCCCCTAATAAGGGTAAAAGGTAAACCTTTTAGAACTGAGGTGAGGAGAAATTTCTTCACCCAGCGAGTGGTGAATGTGTGGAATTCACTACCACAGAATGTAGTTGAGGCCAAAATATTGTCTGATTTCAAGAAGAAATTAGATATAGCTCTTGGGGCTAAAGGGGTCAAAGGGTATGGAGGGAAGCCGAAATCAGGATATTGAATTTGATGATCAGCCATGATCATAATGAGTAGCAGAGCAGGCTCGAAGGGCCGAATGGCCTACACCTGCTTCTCATTCCTATGGACAAAGAAAAACTATAACTCCATCAAAAAGAATGAACATGCTAAAAAGTGCAACTCTGTTGCCAAGCAACAGATTTTAAATGTTGGAAAGTTTGATACGCATTTCACCCTCATGACAATCAAACTGGCGAGAAGTACTCAGATTATTAGAATGTTCTACAATTAACATGTGAAGTGTCCAATTATTAGTGAGTGACATTATGGGTGACAGGGGTAGGGGGGAAACTCCCTGTTGTCTGTTCCTTGCATGGAAAATGGGCAAGAGGCACAGGTAGATGCTTTGGGCAGCCGACTGACTTGACACAGCTATTTCCCATTTTAAATGAGTGCTGAGCTCTCCTGTCCTGGACAGGCAGAAGGGTATTTAAATAGGACTTTGATTGCATTGTTCCTGGATGGAAAGATGCAAAGTGTATGCCTAGTCCCTGCTTTCTTCTGGAAGTTGACTGGCCTAATTAATAACCTTAATGGAAGCTCCGAAAGGCTGCTGAGATTAGACAAATGTTTGCTTTTTTTCCCAATAAAGACAATTACAGTTCCCAATGGCAGCAATAAATTCGTGCATCCTACTGCTGCCCTGCTCCCATCCACCCCTGGTGTGACCCCCTCCCTCTCCCAAAACAACCCTCAATTAGAAGGCCCCATCTGCTGGCCATTTCCACCGTCAATCCACAACAGAGTTCCTGTTTGCCTCCCCTCACTCACCACTAAAACCTAAATGAGATTCCAACATGAGTAGTTTGGGACTCCCAACCATGGTCTTGGATGAATCCCAGGGGTCTGCCGCCAGTATTGCACTTGTTTTTTGGGGAGTAACTTAAAAGTCCCCTACCATATGTCCCGGTCATTCATCCTCTTCTGACCATGTGGGTGCATGCTCTCTGAAGAGGCAGCATTAAGGGAGAGATCTTCCTAGAGGCAAGCTCTCTGCTGCAGAACCAGCTGACTGCATGGCTGGAATCTTGTGAGTGGCACATGCCCCCAAGCTTCGTGAGTGTTGTTGGAGTTACAGTCATCCAGGCATGGAGAATATTCCATCACACTCCTGACTTGGGCTTTGTAGATTGTGGACATGCCTTGGGGAGTGAGGAGGTGAGCTACTCACCACAGACTTCCGAGACTTTAACCTGCTCTGGTAACCACAGTGTTTGTAAGGCTGGTCCAGTTCATTTTCTGGTCACTGGTAACCCTCAGAACATTGATACTGGGGGATTCAGTGATGGTATGTCATTGAATGTCAAGGGGAAATGGTAGATTCTCACTGGTTGGAGATGATAATTTCCTGGCATTTGTGTGGCGTGAATATCAATTGATATTGTCCAGGTCTTGCTGCATTTGGACATGGACTGCTTCAGTATCTGAGGAGTCGCGAATGGCTCTGAACTTCCTCCTTTATTGTAGCATGTACCTTCCCCTGAGTTGAGAGTGTAGACAGGTGACTTCCCACAAAGCCTCTGGCCATCCGATTCTTCCTCCCCTTCCCCTCCTCTGACCAAACACACTGTGGAGACGCATCTGATCTTTTCTCTGATCCTCCTTATAACGGTATCGACAAAATAGGCAACTGAACTACCAGTTCAAGGCAGAACAATTGGAGCACCCAGCAAAGTCATTTGAGAATTCCAGGTGAAAAGAGAAGGGGAAGGTTGAGGCCTCCTTGTTAACCATGTGAGAACACACATTTGTAATTAAAATGCTGCGAAAATGCCAAATAAAGCCATTCCACCATATCGCACCTAAGCATTGGAATCTCGTCACTAGTGAAGGCCTTGAGTAGTGAAGGCCTCCACTTTGATAATTTCATCTAGAATTGGGGCAGGTTGATAAGAATGTTGTGCAGGAGAACACTGAATTCCTTACTTCTTGACTAACTTGCCACTTCATCGGGCGTGATCTTACCGCCCGGTCACACCACACTCCCGCTGTAGTGAAGACGGAGAATTTTGCGGCCAGCCAAATCTCCAATCACTGCAGCGGGATGGGAAAATCCCGCTGGCCTGAGCGGTGGGAAAATTCAGGCCAATTATGTATTGCTCATGCCATTAGTATTAAGGCGTTCTCTGATTCTCCCCGCTCTTCCCTCAAGACAGCAGTTCTTTCCCAATCAGATGGGAGCAGAATTAAGAGACGATGCAAAGACGAAATTACCTTTGCTTGTCTTGACCAATTCCAAAATGGCTTCGCTGCTCACTTCACTCTTAATGCAGCAGCAACACGGAGTGGAGTTCGGAAAGAGTACAGTCCAAGCAACTATCGTCCTCAGTAATGGGATATCATGGCGAATGGGACTGGAGAGACAACTGGGAAAAGTTTATAGTGACGCCATTTTCTGCTTAATTTTCAAATCTGAAATATGAAGATGTTATCTTAGAATTGTTCTGATCTTAATGTGCATTTAGACCATTCAAAGTGAACAAAAGCAGTTCCAAGGGCGGGATCTTCTGGCTGAATGTGCGTCAAGACCAGAAATTCCTCCCCCCCTCAAGGTCAACGGATATTTAAATGGTCCACCAAATTTTTTATCCTGCCCACTATGATTCCCACGGCGGGCAGGACCAGAAAATCTTGCCCATAGTTCCATGTGCTAAAATAGCACTACCACATATTCTAGCCACGGAATACTTCATATTGACATTGAGCTACGTACATAACCCAAGGACCAATACCTTTGGCACATTATGAACAAATTTGCTTTTTATGTTCTTTATATCACAGGTCGACATGTAAGGAAATCAAATGCGAAGCCATTAATGCACAGTAAGAAGTCTCACAACACCAGGTTAAAGCCCAACAGGTTTACCTGGTATCACAAGCTTTCGGAGCACTGCTCCTTCATCAGGTGAGTCGCTCACCTGATGAAGGAGCCAGCTCTCCGGAAGCTCGTGATACCAAATAATCCTGTTGCCATCAATGCAGACATGAGTTGGTCTGATCCATGCACAATGTTCTGAGGAAGCAAACATGAGCAATGTTTAATGTTTAACTCAGTAGCTTTCAATTTTTTCACTTGAGGTGGGAGCTCCAGCAAATTACCAGCAGCTGTCTTTCCTGTCCTCTGAAGGACAATGTCAGAAACCAAAGTATTAAAGTCAACAAATGCAAGAAAACGTAGAAACTTTGAATGAAAAGATCAGAAACTCAATAACTTTGAAGATCCTCTGAATCCTCTTGGAGACTCTTTAGGTTCTGAGGACCTCTCTTTGGAAACCTAAGTAAGTGACCATGTTCATTTATAGAGTGTTGTTGAGGAAGCACCTCTTTCTTTAAGACTATCATGAATCTGCCAGATTACCACTTGGAAGAGGTTGGGTCAGATTCTCCCATCCTGCGTGCAGCAGGATGGTGGGGGTGGGGGGGTTGGGGAAGGGTGGTGCGGGTGGATTGCTCCAGTCACCATTTAAATGTGCCTGAAGATAGTGGTAATTTGACTATTTGGAGTCAGCTCTTGTGGTATAGATACCCATTCCACAGGTGACTATGGGGCAGCAACACCAATACCAGTACATCATCCTTTAATATTATCTGCTATATCATGCCATTCATTTGAAAAAAATCAAGCGACTATTATTAAGAGAAATATAATTACATCGTGAGAGCAATAATTGGCACAATTGGCAGACTAAAGAACCATCCCAGAAGCTCCACAAAAATATTATTCTAGTTTTTCTCTCTCACTCATCCTCTTAAGAAACTGACTGTTATCATAATATCCTTAATGACTGCACAGTGGTTAGCACCGCTGCCTCACAGCACCAGGGACCCGAGTTCGATTCCTGGCTTGGGTCACTGTCTGTGTGGAGTTTGCACGTTCTCCCCATGACTGCGTGGGTTTCCTCCGGGTGCTCCGGTTTCCTCCCACAGTCTGAAAGACATGCAGGTTAGTTGCACTGACCCGAACAGGGGCCGGAGTGTGGCGACTTGGAGAATTTCACAGCAACTTCATTGCAGTGTTAATGTAAGCCTTACTTGTGGACTAATAAATAAACTTTACTTTAATTTTAAGAAGAAAAAAATGGTATTCCATTGGAGAGACAAAAAAGGTAACTGCAGTTGCATTTCTTTGAAGCAAAGGAAGGTGGTTGGAATTATCAGAGGACTTTGCATATCAGGGTGGATATTCTATAAAGTAGAGGTACTAATGGATCAAAGCTATTGGTTTATTATTACATAGGATTGTGTGGAATATTGTGTGCAGAGACAGGCTGTTCGGCCCAATCAGCCCACACTGGTGTTGACTCTCAATTTGAGCCTCTTCCCATCTTCCCTCATTTAATCTACCATCGTAATCCTCTATTCCCTTCTCTCCCATGTGCAGGCCTAGTTTCCCCTTAATTACATCCATACAATGGTATTCATTTCAACACCTCCTTGTGGTAGCAAGTTCCACATTCTCACCTCTCTTCAGTCAAAAATATTTTTTCTGGATTCCCTATTGGATTTCATAGAATCATCACAGAAACCCTCGAGTATCGAAGGGGGCCATTTGGCCCTTCAAGTCTGTACCAACTCTCCGAAAGAGCACCTTACCCTGACCTACCTCCCCATCTCTGTAATCCCACACAATTAACATGGCTAATCCACACAATTTACACATCTTTGGACACGAAGGGGCAATTTAGCATGACTAATCCACCCAACCTATACATCTTTGGACACTAAGGGGCAATTAACCATGGTCAATCCACCTAACCTGCACGTCATTGGACTGTGGGAGGAAACCAGAGCACCCGGAGGAAACCCACATAGACATGGGAGAACGCACAAACTCCACACAGACAGACACCCAAGCCCAGAATCGAACCCGGGTCGCTGACACTGGGAGGCAGCAGTGCTACTCATTTCTTGGTGACTATCTCATTATGTTTCACCCAAGTGAAGAAGATACTTTTCTGTCAAAAACTATCATCATCTTAAAAATATGTATTAAGTCTGCCTTCCTTTATCAAGAGGAGCAAGACCTAACTTGTCAATTCTTTCCTGATATTTGATTTGATTTATTATTGTCACATGTATTGGTATACAGTGAAAAGTATTGTTTCTTGCGCGCTATACAGACAAAGCATACTGTACATAGAGAAGGAAAGGAGAGAGTGCAGGATGTAGTGTTACAGTCATAGTTAGGGTGTAGAGAAAGATCAACTTAATAGAAGGTAGGTCCATTCAAAAGTCTGACAACAGCAGAGAAGAAGCTGCTCTTGTGTTGGTTGGAACGTGATCTCAGACTTTTGTATCTTTTTACCTGAGAGAAGAGGGTGGAAGAGAGTATGCCCGGGGTGCGTAGGGTCCTTAATTATGCAGGCTGCTTTTCCAAGGCAGCGGGAAGTATAGACAGAGTCAGTGGATGGGAGGCTGGTTTGCGTGATAGACTGGGCTTCGTTCACAACGCTTTGTAGTTTCTTGCGGTCTTAGACAGAGCCGGAGCTGCACCAAGCTGTGATACGACCAGAAATGATGCTTTTAATGATGCATCTGTAAAGGTTGGTGAGAGTCGCAGCGGACATGCCAAACTTCCTTAGTCTCCTGAGCAAGTAATGGCATTGGTGGGCTTTCTTAACTATAGCGTCGGCATGGAGGGACCAGGACAGATTATTGGTGATCTGGACACCTAGAAATCTGAAGCTCTAGACCATTTCCATTTTGTCCCTGTTGATGTAGATAGGGGCATGTCCTCCACTATGCTTCATGAAGTCAATGACCATCTCCTTCGTTTTACTGACATTGAGGGAGAACAAAAAAAAGAACAAAGAACAGTACAGCACAGGGGCAGGCTCTTCAGCCCATCAAGCCTACGCTGGTCACGTTGTCCTATCAAGACCAACCACCTCTTCCCCGCCTCTTCATGTGTCTATTCAGTTAGTCTTAAATGTCGCTAACGAGTCTACCTCAACCTCCTCACTTGGCAGTGCATTCCAAGCCCCCACCACCCTCTGTGTAAAAAACATCCCCTGAACATCTCTACTGAACCTTTCCCCGCTTACCTTGAACCTGTGCCCCCTTGTAATTGTCATTTCTGCCCTGTCTATGCCCCTCATAATTTTATAAACTTCTATCAGGTCGCCCCCTCAGCCTCCTCCTTTCAAGGGAGAACAATCCAGTTTATTCAATCTCTCCTCATGGCTAATACCCTCGATACCAGGCAACATCCTGGTAAAGCTTTTCTGTACTCCCTCCATAGCCTCCACTCCTTCTGATAGTATGACAACCAGAATTGGATACAGTAGTCCAAACGTGGCCGAACCAACGTGTTAAAAAACTGTAACATAATTTGCTAACTTTTATACTCAATGCCTCAGCCGATGAAGGCAAGCATTCCATATATTTTCTTTACCATCTTTTCCACCTGTGCTGCCACTTTTAAGGATCTGTGACCTGTACTTTCAGATTTCTCTGTATGTCTATGCTCCTGATGGATCTGCCATTTATTTTATAGCTCCCACCTGAATTGGATCGACCAAAATGCATCATCTCGCATTTGTCCGGATTAAATTCCATCTGCTCTTTCTCTGCCCAATTTTCCAGCCTATCTATACCCTGCTGTATTCTCTGACAATCTTCATCACTATCCGCAACTCCAACAATCTTAGTATCATCCGCAAACTTGCTAATCAGACCAGCTATGTTTTTCTTTCCAAGTCATTTATATATATTACAAACAACAGAGGTCCCAGTACTGATCCTTGTGGAACACCATTAGTTACAGACCTCCATTCAGAAAAACACCCTTCATTCAGAGAAAGCCCTTGTTGTCGTTGCACCAGTTTATCAGATTCTCTATCTCTTTCCTTTATTCCATCCCATCATTGTTTGAGAGCTGACCCACTATGGTGGTGTCATCAGCAAACTTGAAAATCGAGTTGGAGGGAATTTGGCCACACAGTCATAGGTTTATAAGGAGTATAATAAGGAGCTGAGGACACAGCCTTGTGGGGCACCGGTGTTGAGGATGATCGTGGAGGAAGTGTTGTTGCCTATCCTTACTGATTGTGGTTTGTAGGTTAGGAAGTTCAGGATCCAGTCTCAGAGGGAGGAGCTGAGCCCCAGGCCACGGAGTTTGGAGATGAGTTTGGTGGGAATAATGGTGTTGAAGGCTGAGCTGTAGTCGATAAATGGGAGTCTGACATAGGCGTCTTTGTTATCTAAGTATTTCAGGGTTGAGAGGGCCAGGGAGATGGCGTCTGCTGTGGACCTGTTGCAGTGGATCCAGGCAATTTGGGAGGCCGGAATTGCCCGTGCCATGACTAACCTTTCGAAGCACTTCATAATGATGGATGTCAGAGCCACCGGACGATGGTCATTAAGTCACGCTGCCTGGCTTTTCTTTGGTTCTGGGATGATGGTCATCTTCTTGAAGCAGATTGGGACCTCAGATTGGTGTAAAGAGAGGTTGACGATGTCTGCGAATATCCCTGCCAGCTGATCCCCACAGAATCTGAGTGCTCATCCGAGCACCCCATTTGGGTCAGTCGCTTTCTATGGGTTGACTTTTGAGAAAGTTGGTCTGACGTCTGCAATGGTGACGTCCAAGGCGTAAAAAGGTTTTTGAAGTTTATTTAAAGGTTTTTGGAGGGTTTAAAAAGGGTTTCAGCCTCATTGTTCCACAGGAGCAGGCTGAGGGTAAGGGAGTGTGTTTCTGCATTTGATTGATTTATTTATTTTTCAGTTAAATTTGTGTTAAAAATTGGAGGGTTTTTTTCCAAAACAGGAAGTAGGCCCAGGAGAAGCCTGGGAAGGTTTTTGGAGGGTTTAAAAGCAGGCTGCACTTTTGAGCGGGCAGCGTCGGGAGCGGGCAGTGGAGTGAGCAGGGAGTAGAGTGAGAGCTGACGGGCTTTGGCTCATCGGGCTTCGGCGTAAACAGGCAGAGGTGGGGTAGGTTTAGACAGTTTTTCCTGTGTCATTGGAAGAAAGGGGGAATTATGAGTGTGAGGCCAGTTTGTTGTTCTCAGTGTCGGATGTGGGAGGTCCTGGAGTCAGCTAGCCTCCCGGACGTCCATATCTGTGCCAGGTGCGTCGAGCTGCAGCTCCTAAGGGACCACGTTGGGGAACTGGAACTGCAGCTCAATGACCTTCGTCTGGTTAGGGAGAATGAGGAGATGATAGATACGAGTTACAGGCAGGTGGTCACACCGGGGCCACGGGAGACAGACAAGTGGGTCACGGTTAGGAAGGGGAAGGGGAAAGGTCAGGTACCAGAGAGTACCCCAGTAGCTGTGCCCCTTAAAAATAAGTACTCCTGTTTAAGTACTGTTGGGGGGAGCAGCCTACCTGGGGGAAGCAACAGTGGCCGTGCCTCCGGCGCAGAGTCCGGCCCGGCAGCTCAGAAGGGGAGGGAAAGGGAGGATGAGCAAACTGACCACAGCACCAAGGTACAGGGAGCCATCCAAGTGGGAGGAGAAACAAAAAATGTAGTAGAAATTGGGGATAGTACACTTTTGGATGCTGTTGGGGGGGGGGACTTAGCAGGGGTAAGCCATGGTGTACAGGTCACTGGCTCAGAGTCTGTCCTTGTGGCTCAGAAGGAAAGGGGGGAGAGGAGTAGAGGATTAGTCATTGGGGACTCCATAGTTAAAGGGACGGATAGGAGATTCTGCGGGAACGAGAGAGACTCGCGGTTGGTGTGTTGCCTCCCAGGAGCCAGAGTCCATGATGTCTCGGATCGTGTTTTCGAAATCCTTAAGGGGGAGGGGGACCAGCCCCAAGTTGTGGTTCACATAGGCACCAAAGACATAGGTAGGAAAAGGGATGGGGATGTAAGGCAGAAATTCAGGGAGTTAGGGTGGAAGCTTAGGGCTAGAACAAACAAAGTTGTTATCTCTGGTTTGTTACCTGTGCCACGTGATAGTGAGGAGAGGAATAGGGAGAGAGAGCAGTTGAACACGTGGTTACAGGGATGGTGCAGGAGGGAGGGATTCAGATACCTGGACAATTGGGGCTCTTTCTGGGGTAGGTGGGACCTCTACAAACAGGATGGTCTGCACTTGAACCAGAGGGGTACCAATATCTTGGGGGGGAAATTTGCTAATGCTCTTCGGGAGGGTTTAAACTAATTCAGCAGAGGGGTGGGTACCTGAATTGTAGCTCCGGAGGTTGAGAGTAGTGAGGTCGTGGATGAGGTTTCAGAGTCGCAAGAGTGTACTGGCAAGCAGGAAGGCGGTTTGAAGTGTGTATACTTCAATGCCAGGAGCATCCGGAATAAGGTGGGTGAGCTTGCAGCATGGGCTGGTACCTGGGATTTCGATGTTGTGGCCATCTTGGAGACATGGATAGAGCAGGGCCAGGAATGGTTGTTGCAGGTTCCGGGGTTTAGATGTTTCAGTAAGTGCAGGGAAGGTGGTAAAAGAGGGGAAGGTGTGGCATTGTTAGTCAAGGACAGTATTACGGTGGCAGAAAGGGCATTTGATGAGGACTCGTCTACTGAGGTAGTTTGGGCTGAGGTTAGAAACAGGAAAGGAGAGGTCACCCTGTTGGGAGTTTATTATAGACCTCCGAAAAGTTCCAGAGATGTAGAGGAAAAGATTGCAAAGATGATTCTGGATAGGAGCAAAAGTAACAGGGTAGTTGTACTGGGGGACTTTAACTTTACAAATATTGACTGGAAAAGCTATAGTTCGAGTACTTTAGAGGGGTCGGTTTTTGTCCAATGTGTGCAGGAAGGCTTCCTGACGCAGTATGTAGATAGACCAACAAGAGGCGAGGCCACATTGGATTTGGTACTGGGTAATGAACAAGGCCAGGTGTTAGATTTGGAGGTAGGTGAGCACTTTGGTGACAGTGACCACAATTCGATTACGTTTACCTTAGCTATGGAAAAGGACAGGTATATACCAAAGGGCAAGAGTAATAGCTGGGGGAAAGGAAATTATGATGTGATTAGGCGAGATTTAACTGGTTGGGGAAGGAAATTGCAGGGGATGGGCACAATTGTAATGTGGAACTTGTTTAAGGAACAGCTACTACGCGTCCTTGATAAATATGTACCTGTCAGGCAGGGAGGAAGCAGACGTGTGAGGGAACCGTGGTTTACTAAGGAGGTTGAATCTCTTGTGAAGAGGAAGAAGGAGACTTATGTTAAGATGAGACGTGAAGGCTCAGTTAGGGCACTTGAGAGTTAAGAGTTAGCCAGGAAGGACCTAAAGAAAGAGTTAAGAAGAGCCAGGAGGGGACATGAGAAGTCTTTGGCAGGTAGGATCAAGGAAAACCCTAAAGCTTTCTATAGGTATGTCAGGAGTAAAAGAATGACTAGGGTAAGATTAGGGCCAGTTAAGGACAGTAGTGGAAAGTTGTGCGTGGAGTCTGAAGAGGTAGGAGAGGCACTAAATGAATAGTTTTCATCGGTATTCTCACTGGAGAGGGACAGTGTTGTTGAGGGGAGTACTGAGATGCAGACTGTTGGACTGGATGGGATTGATGTTCATAAGGAGGAAGTGTTAGCAATTCTGGAAAGGGTAAAAATAGATAAGTCCCCTGGGCCGGATGGGATTTATCCTAGGATTCTCTGGGAGGCTAGAGAGGAGATTGCAGAGCCTTTGGCTTTGATCTTTGTGTCGTCATTGTCTGCAGGAACAGTGCCAGAAGACTGGAGGATAGCAAATGTTGTCCCCTTGTTCAAGAAGGGGAGTAGGGACAACCCTGGTAATTATAGACCGGTGAGCCCTACTTCTATTGTGGGCAAAGTATTGGAAAGGATTATAAGAGATAGGATTTATAATCACCTAGAAATAAATAATTTGATTAGGGATAGTCAGCACGGTTTTGTGAAGGGTAGGTCGTGCCTCACAAACCTCATTGAGTTCTTTGAGAAGGTGACCAAAGAAGTGGATGACGGTAAAGCGGTTGATGTGGTGTATATGGATTTCAGCAAAGCATTTGATAAGGTTCCCCATGGTAAGCTATTGCAGAAAATACGGACACATGGGATTGAGGGTGATTTAGTGGTTTGGATCAGGAATTGGCTAGCTGTAAGAAAACAGAGGGTGGTGGTTGATGGGAAATAGTCATCCTGGAGTTCAGTTACTAGTGGCGTACCGCAAGGATCTGTTTTGGGGCCACTGCTGTTTGTCATTTTTATTAATGACCTGGATGAGGGCGTGGAAGGATGGGTTAGTAAATTTGCGGATGACACTAAAGTCGGTGGAGTTGTAGACCAGTGCGGAGGGAAGTGGCAGGTTACAGAGGGCCATAGATAAGCTGCAGAGCTGGGCTGAGAGGTGGCAAATGGAGTTTAATGTGGAAAAGTGTGAGGTGATTCACTTTGGAAGGAGTAACAGGAATACAGGGTATTGGGCTAATGGTAAGATACTTGGTAGTGTGGATGAACAGAGGGATCTGGGTGTCCATGTGTATAGATCCCTGAAAGTTGGCACCCAGGTTGATAGGGTTGTTAAGAAGGTGTACGGTGTGTTAGCTTTTATTGGTAGAGGGATTGAGTTTCGGAGCCAAGAGGTCATGCTGCAACTGTACAAAACTTTGGTGCGGCCGCATTTGGAATATTGCGTACAGTTCTGGTCGCCGCATTATAGGAAAGATGTGGAAGTGTTGGAAAGGGTGCAGAGGAGATTTACCAGGATGTTGCCTGGCATGGTGGGAAAATCGTATGAGGAAAGGCTGAGGGACTTGAGGTTGTTTTCGTTAGAGAGAAAAGGTTAAGAGGTGACTTTATAGAGGCATACAAGATGATCAGAGGATTAGGTAGGGTGGATAGTGAGAGCCTTTTTCCTCGGATGGTGATGGCTAGCACGAGGGGACATAGCTTTAAATTGAGGGGTGAGAGATATAGGACAGATGTTAGAGGTAGGTTCTTTACTCAGAGAGTAGTAAGGGCGTGGAATGCCCTGCCTGCAGCAGTAGTGGATTCGTCAACATTAAGAGCATTCAAATGGTTATTGGATAAACATATGGATGATATTGGAATAGTGTAGATTAGAGGGGCTTTAGATTGGTTCCACTGGTCGGCGCAACATCGAGGGCCGAAGGGCCTGTACTGCGCTGTAATGTTCTATGTTCTATGTTCTATTTATTAGTCACAATTAAGGCTTACATTAACATTGCAATGAAGGTGCTGTGAAATTCCCCTAGTCGCCACAGTCTGGCGCCTGTTCGGGTCAATGCACCTATCCAGCACGTCTTTCAGACTGTGGGAGGAAACCGGAGCACCCAGAGGAAACCCACGCAGACACGGGGAGAATGTGCAAACTCCACACAGACAGTGACCCAAGCCGGGAATTGAACCCGGGTCCCTGGCGCTGTGAAACTACCACCGTGCTACCGTGCCGCCCCGGGGTGGAGGGCGTCCTCTCATTGGCCTCTTGCTCAAAATGGGCATAGAATGCATTGAGTTAATCGGGGAGGAGTGCATTGGAGCCGACAATTTTACATGTCTTTGTCTTGTAGCCTGTAATGTCTTGCAGACCTTGACAGAGTATACTATACATATGTACATATGTACTGTATGTATGTATACTGTAGTAGCATGGCCCTTTAAGAGGGGGTATTTTCCTGGAGTCACATGATCATTGAGGACCCTATGGATCATCCTGGTGGAAGCTGAGCCAATCGGCAGGAGGGCGTGTACCACGGGTCAAGGGGGGATTCACAGTTGGAGCCAGGGAGTCGAACAGAGCATTTGGAATGTAGTCTGACCTTGCTGTATAAAAATATATTTCTTCTGTTGGCAATAAAGCCTTTTATTGTTAAAGACATATTGGGGGAAGTTTCCCATTCCACCCGCCATGGGAATCATAGCGGCGGGACATGGATCATGCAAAGGTCTGTTGACCTTGGGTGGGATTTTCTGGTCTTGTGGTGAGCGCGGCTGGAAAATCCCTTCCCCCCCCCCCCATTGAGTCATCCTCGATCTAATACACATACTCACTTGTTTCTGGTATCATGAAAAATGAACAAAATACCAAAATAAGGTACAAAAGAAGTTAATCACAAATGTTGAGCTCATCCTAGTTAATCATAGAAACCCTACAGTGCAGAAGGAGGCCATTCGGCCCATCAAGTCTGCACCAACCAGAATCCCACCCAGGCCCTACCCCCATATCCCGACATATTTACCCGCTAATTCCTCTAACCTACACAAGTCATGACACTAAGGGGCAATTTTAGCATGGCCAATCAACCTAACCCGCACATCTTTAGACTGTGGGAGGAAACCGGAGCACCCGGAGGAAACCCACACAGACACGAAGAGAATGTGCAAACTCCACACAGACAGTGACCCAAGCCAGGAATCAAACCCAGGTTCCTGGAGCTATGAAGCAGCAGTGCTAACCACTGTGCTACCGTGCCGCCCAAAAGTTAAGGAGAGTTTAACGTAGTTTAAAGAAATCTGCCGCCATGACAAGGAATGCATGGAATTGAATTTATCTTGAACTTATTCAACTCTTTAGAGTACATGTCCTCACAATCAGAGCTTTCATTTTATGTGTCGTAATATTTATCAATGTCACTTCTGAAAAGAGTTCAAACAATACTTCAACAGGTCAATCGCAGCCTGTAAAACCTCTCTGTCGAACTTTAGGAGTTCTGTTTCGTTACAATTTTCCCTCAGCTCTTTCAACGTTGCACTATTGCACAAACACTTCAAAGTGCCTGAAATAACCTAACATGTTATTATTGTTCCTTTCCCCTTCACATTATGCAGAACTGGACACACACAATAGTTCACCTTTATTGTTAACTGGGAAAAATAACCGCCTCCCACTCTTCAGTCTGTGAATTCCCTGCTCTTAATAAATTGCAGGTAATGTTCGCTCTCCCCCAATCATTTTCACTTCTACCAATTTGTACATTTACTAAGTGGTTAAACTCAGAAACCAAACCATGTCAATCAGTTACCTTTCAGCTCCCAGTTTACTGCATCCCTCTCTCCTACTTCCCACAGGGGATATTTCATTGCAGATTGTTGACTGTTTACACAGCTGTGAACACCAGGCAAGTAAGAGTACTTTCCACACCTTCAGACAGCTGTTTTCTCCTGTCACGCCATGGCTCAAAGTTAATGATCGCTCAATGAATGTAGAAATACTGTAAGTTGGGTTTTGCACCTGTCTGGTGGTTTACACAAGGTGGTGTCCAACACTGAAAGACTTTTCAATCACTGTATCAATCAACAAGCCCCCAGGTAGAAATAATCTTCTTTACAATTGTGCTACAGCATTTGGGCAGATAATTCAAGCGAGCTAACCTTTGCATGCAAGGTTTCTGGTCTTTGAAGTGTAATGGGAGAAAATGTGTCCAACAATATTCAAGCATCAACAAGATAATGGGGCAGCACACATGAAATGCTGGCAAAGGCCTAATGTTGTGACTCATTGTGGTTCTCGTTAGCTAACGTGAACTCAGTGGTTGTCTGATATTGCATAAGCTATCAAGTAAAATCTCACATGGCAATAACTTTTGCAGAAACTGTCATAATATCTTGGCTTTGTATCTCATTCAATACGCATCATCAAATTTATTGTAGGCTTAGCAGGAACTGATTGGGTGGAATTCTATCTAGCCTGCTGTTATCACAATTCAATGTCTCAATCACAGCTGTTGTCATTTCCAGTAATTACTGTGATTTCTGTATGTAATGTGTACAGAGGAATATCACTTTTCTGTTGAGTAATCAGTTATCTTGTTTTTACCAATATGTAAACTTGTTCCAATTAATGTCATGATTATTAGCAATTGGCTATCAATTAAGTTGGATCCTTCTTCTAATTTTTCACAACTTGCCCAGGCTCCTATGGCAGCACTTTCCAAGCCTACAACCCACTGCCATCTCGAAGGACAAGGGCAGCAGAGATGTGGGACCACCCACCATCCAGACTAGGAACTATGGGCAGAATTCTCTGGCTGTGCTGGTCTAAAAGCTGGAAATTCCCACCCAACTGTCAATGGGATTTCACATTGTCCGTAACCCGCCTGCTAAAATTCCAGTGGCAGGTGGGATGGGAGAATTCCTATCTCTATAATTGCCCTTGGAGAGGGTCCAGAGGAGGTTGATGAGAATGATCCCAGGAATGAAAAGCTTGACGTATGGTGAGCGTTTGAGGACTCTGGGCCTGTACTCAATGGAGTTTAGAAGGATGAGGGGGGATCTCGTTGAAAATTACAGATACATATAAGGCCTGGATAGAGTGGATGTAAGGAAGATGTTTCCATTAGTTGGAGAGACTAAGATCTGAGCCACAGCCTCAGAGTAAAGGTACAACCCTTTAAAACTGAGATGAGGAGGAATTTCTTCTGCCAGAGGGTGGTGAATCTATGGAATTCATTGCCACAGAAGGCTGTGTAGACCAGGTCATTCTGTGTATTTAAGACAGAGACAGATAGGTTCTTAATAAAAGCAAATTACTGCGGATACTGGAATCTGAAACCAAAAGAGAAAATGCTGGAAAATCTCAGCAGATCTGACAGCATCTGTATGGAGAGAAAAGAGCTGTGGGTATACCTATACTACATAGAATCATGGAAACCCATAGTGCAGAAGGAGGCCATTCGGCCCATCAAGTCTGCACCGACTCTCTGACAGATGTCTTACCCAGGCCCTCTACCCTGCCCTATCTCCATAATGTGGAGATGCCGGCGTTGGACTGGGGTGAACACAGTAAGAAGTCTCACAACACCAGGTTAAAGTCCAACAGGTTTATTTGGTAGCAAATACCATAACCTGGTGTTGTGAGACTTCTTACTGTGTTCACCCCAGTCCAACGCCGGCATCTCCACATCATGGCTACCATCGACACCGCAAACTGCCGGCTCCAAGTGGAGAGGATCTCCAAGGAGCACATTTCCACTCCATCTGACGAAGGAGCAGCGCTCCGAAAGCTTATGGTATTTGCTACCAAATAAACCTGTTGGACTTTAACCTGGTGTTGTGAGACTTCTTACTGTATCTCCATAAAGCCACACATTTACCATGGCTAATCCACCTAACATGAGCTGAAATAGCGTAAGAAGGTGGATTCTCAAGGGCAAGAACAAATAAGAAAATGTCATGCACTAGATGTTTAAACCATAATACTGTTCAACGTTCAGTCCTAATTTTGCCTGGTATGGGAAGCATAATCAGCAATCCTTCAAGAGTTAGCATCTCTCAAAAGATACCCTTTTTCTGATAAGATTATTGTGGGACCAGAAAGAGAAGGACTTTCTGATCCATTCTCACCAGCCCCGACACCCCACCTCCATCCATCGACCCCACCAACATTACCTTTCCCCCTCCAAACAACAGACTATGTCGATAGTCAATCAATGAACCCAATTAGCATCTGCCTCTTGCCAAGAAAATATTAATGCAGCTCTTGACTATAAAGTGTGATTCCATGAGTATGACTGTCAGGCTCAACTAGTCTGTGGGACAAAACATACCATTCATAGAGTACATAGGGGAGAAGGAGAGCAGAGAGTACAGAATATAGTGTTGCAGTTACACAAATAGGGCGCAGAGAAAAATCAGCTTAATACATTGTAGGTCCATTCAAAAGTCTAATGGCAACTGGGAAGAAGCTGTTCTTGAGTTGGCTGGTACATGTTCACAGACTTTTGTATCTTTCTCCAAATGGAAGAAGGTGAAAGAGAGTATGTCTGGGGTGCATGAGATTCTTTATTATGCTGCCTATTTTCCCGAGGCAGCAGGAAGTGTGGACGGAGTCAATGGATTTGATTTGATTTGATTTGATTTATTATTGTCACATGTATTAATATACAATGAAAAGTATTGTTTCTTGCATGCTATACAGACAAAGCATACCGTTCGTGGAGAAGGAAATGAGAGAGTGCTGAATGTAGTATTACATTCATAGCTAGGGTGTAGAGAAAGATCAACTTAATGCAAGGTAGGTCCATTCAAAAGTCTGACAGCAGCAGGGAAGAAGCTGTTCTTGAGTTGGTTGGTATGTGACCTCAGACTTTTGTATCTTTTTCCCGATGGAAGAAGGTGGAAGAGAGAATGTCCGGCGTGAGTGGGGTCCTTAATTATGCTGACTGCTTTGCCGAGACAGAGGGAAGTGTAGGCCGAGTCAATGGATGGAAGGCTGATTTGCGTGATGGATTGGGCTACAGATATGACCTTTTGTAGTTTCTTGTGGTCTTGGGCAGAGCAGGAGCTGTGATACAACCAGAAAAAATGCTTTCTATGGTGCATCTGTAAAAGTTGGCGAGAGTCGTAGCTGACATGCCAAATTTCCTTAGTCTTCTGAGAAAGTAGAGGCGTTGGCGGGCTTTCTTAACTATAGTTACAGCTTGGGGGGGACCAGGACAGGTTGTTAGTGATCTGGCCACCTAAAAAGCTTTCAAGGCTTTTAATGGCATGTATTATTGTATTGCATTCTTGTAGAAGAACACATAAGAAAGCTGGTTGAATTTGAAGAATACTCGTAATGCAATAGGTTGATTTCCTGTTGTATTGTGTATCGCTGGCCGAAAATCTTGAGCAATGTTTCCTCTGAGCGTCTGGCTGCACAGCAATCTGGAATGTAACACACAGGGTACAAACAGGCCGCTCACAAGCAACCCTTCCTTTAAGGTGCAAGCTGGCGTGGAGTCACGACTGTCTTAAAGGGACTGCGCAGGGTAAAATAAAAGGCTGCACAGGGCAAAGGGAAATCAGAGGGAACAGTGAACTGGAGTAATGTTTTCTCAGCTGTGACTGCTTGCTATCATTTTATGGACATGGTTCACGTACTCTCTGTGGAAATCCAAGTAATTATAACAGCTATAAATTTCAAGCATTAGTTAGAGGACAGGCATTTTACATTTCTCAGGCTCCAGTTCATTGATAGATTTTCTTTAATAAAGTGTTTTTTGCATCGATTACAAAGTATGACCCCTACTATTTGATGTCTGGCTGAGGATGAATGTTACATTGATGTTTGATCTGGAGTGTAACTGATGCACACTAGGTACTGTATTGTAATACACATTGTAATATATATATATAAACAATCTGTTCTGGCATTGCCCATGGTTGGTGGGATGCTGTGCACTTTTATCTAAATCTAATCTACAGCATGTAATGCAGAACGCATTAATCTGCGTCTAAATCTAGTCCATGTAATGCAGAATGTATCACTTCGCTGCTAAAGTTCATATGTGTGCTTTCAGGCCACTGACTCTATTTAGTCATGAATAAACACTCAATGAAAGGGATTCTCATTGCTTCGAACTGCAGGTCATAAGCAAGATCTTCTTCCATTTCTTAATAAAAGTTTGATGGTGGGATCAATCAAGGAAACATGGGGAGCAGTTTGAAGCTAATCTATCCGTTCGTAAATTGAAAGGATGAGGTGAGTGACAATGCGCGTGAGGTAAGTCAATGAGATGTCGGGTGGGACTTTATGGCCTCGCTCGTCTCGAGACCATAAAACCCCGCGCGAGGTCAATGGACCTTTCCATTCACCGCCCCTCACCCACTCTGATTCCCATGGTGGGCATGGCGGTAAAATTCTGGAATTCCGGCCGTCACGTTTAAACTTCAGGGGCAAGTATGAAATAATCAATAATATTCTTAAAATTAAAACTCACAAAAAGGCTTGCTGACAACATTATTTAAAGTGGGGGTAAAAACACACATCCCTCACATATGAAACACTTTGATCAAGGACAATCAAAAAGTACAAATTCTGCCACTGGATACGGTGAGAAAATAAAAGATGACTCCTTACATGTGAGAGACTTTAAAGTTACAATTTATTTATTAGTGTCACAAGTACGTTTACATTAACGCTGTAATGAAGTTATTGTGAAAATCCCCTGTTCGGGTACACTGAGGGAGAATTTACCATGGCCAGTGCACCTAACAGCATGTCTTTCGGACTGTGAGAGGAAACCGGAGCACCCGGAGGAAACCCACAAAGACATGGGGAGAACGTGCAAACTCCGCACAGACAGTGACCCAAGCCGGGAATCAAACCTATGTCCCTGGTGTTGTGAGGCAGCAGTGCTAACCACTGTGCCACCGTGCCACCTAACATTTGCGAGCAATCAACATTAAGTATTTTGAAATCAAGAAGAAGAAATATAACGATTCCCAATTTGTAATGAGAATGCACTCCATCACAGTACAGAATAAGGACAACCATGGAAATGACAGAAACTTTCAAACCACTTTCTGTGACAGTGAAAAAAGAGGTGAGAATCCTGGAATGATACATCACACCAATTTTGACATACGCAATTGAGTGTTGAATGATCAATGAAACAGTGCAAAAAAGAATTGAGGCTATAGTTTCTGAGGAGGACAATGAAGGCCTCTTCATCAGTCTAATTACCAATGGAGAGGTGCCGGTAAAATCTGAGCCTCTTGAGCAGGATCCTGAAGATTTCCAGGGCACATAATAAGAAATCATGGTTTAGAAAGTTTAATAATGAAGGGAAAAGTCAACGGTAAGAGAGATCAAGGTAGGCAAAGAATGATCCATTTTGATGAGGCTCGCAAACTGGGTGAATGTACCACCAATGAAGACGATCCATGGCTCTAGAGCAAGATTAACTCCAAGGTCCATGGTCACCAGTGCCTCATAGTGCATGATACCAGAAGAGAGAGAGAGAGAGAGAGCCTACAGCTTGAGATGCATGAATGGAAAGTATGTTTAGAGTACAGTGCACATCAAACAATGGTGCATATTGCAAAACATGCCAAAATACAACTCGCAAATGGAAAATGCATCAAGGCTCATTAGTGCAAGGTTTAGTCCTATTCATTTTAATGACAGCACCTTATTCTACAACCACCTTTCCAATGCTAAAAATAACACCAGTGTAACCACTGGTTGGTCCATGGTACATAATATTGACTCAAGAAATAAAAAAAAACATCACCATACCTAACACTTATTGCTCTGTACAATGATTCCATGGGGACTATTATTGCAGGAAGTGTAGACGCTTGTTTTTCCTCACCAATAAGTTATGCGGCAGATGTGGCACGGTTGTTTTCCTTTTTTTTGCTTTGATTAGAAAGGTGATTTTCAATTCGGCAAGACCATGATTTTATCATTAAAATCCAAGTTGCTTGTTTTGATAATGGGGCAAAGAGATGCGTTCAGCCTGTAGATTCAGAGGAATTAAAATTAACAGCCTAATGTAAGCATTAGGAAGGCAACTGTTTTCATGGTTTCAAGCTCGCCTGTAAATATCCGTCATTAGTATCTTAATACAGGTGAAATATAAACAGAACATAATGCAAATACTCAGCAGGTCAGGCAGGCTCTGTGGAGAGAGAGGAACAGTTACCTTCACCAGAACAGTTCTCCATCGCCAGAAATTTACACTCGGACATCTGTCGGTTCCCACCCACCCTGACCATGCAGTGATTTTACACTGGGATGGGAAGGCCTCTGACAAGAAGCCTGCCCTTGCTCCAGTTGAGGCCTTTAAGTGACTACTTAAGAGCTGTTTACCACGCAGCCTCAGTTTTTAGGTTGGCAGGAGGATTGAACTTGTTGGGGGAAAGGAGTTAGAACTTGGACAGGTCCATCGGAAGTTAAACTGAAAATGGTGGAAAAGTTCAACGGGTCTGACAGCATCTGTGGAGCGATAGGTCATCCTGACTCAAAACATTGGCTCAATTCTCTGTCCACAGGTGCTGTCAGACCTGCTGAGTTTTTCCAGCATTTTGTTTCAGATTCCGGCATCTGCAGTATTTTGCCTCACCCAGAAGCTTCCTGTTGAAGTCAGGCACCCCCTGGGACCCCTTGACCATACATTGATCTCTGGTGTCCAAACTGTGTCCAGATTCTTCCCATTCTTTCCCTTCAGTCCTTGTCACTTCAGATTGGCCAGCAGTTCTCTAAGGCAGGACTTCTCTCTGTTGTCGACTGTTGTTTCGAAACTCAAGATAATTTGACAAGGTTGAGATAAGGCAGTGGAGACAAGCAACTGCCAATCTCTGGTGCTATCTATAATCACATTTGATCTGAAACATAAAGGCTGGAATTTCATTTGGAAACAATGTGGAATAAGTCTGAGCAGTGGACAGTTGCTGAGGAAATGGGATTTTGTAGATAGCTGGTCAAACGCCAGAAGGGAAACAGAAACAATGAAGCTGAACGAGCTAAAGAAGTTGATTTTTTAATTTGATTATTTTTATTTTTGATTTGATTTATTATTGTCACATGTATTAGTATACAGTGAAAAGTATTGTTTCTTGCGCGCTATACAGACAAAGCATACCGTTCATAGAGAGGAAAAGGAGAGGGCGCAGAATGTAGTGTTACAGTCACAGCTAGGGTGTAGGGAAAGATCAACTTAATGCGAGGTAGGTCCATTCAAAAGTCTGATGGCAGCAGGGAAGAAACTGTTCTTGAGTTAGTCGTTTCGTGACCTCAAACTATCTTTTTCCTGATGGAAGAAGGTGGAAGAGAGAATGTCCGGGATGCATCGGGTCCTTGATTATGCTGGCTGCTTTGCCGAGGCAGCGGGAAGTGTAGACAGAGTCAGAGGATGGGAGGCTGGTTTGTGTGATGGATTGGGCTACATTCACGACCTTTTGTAGTTTCTTGCGGTCTTGGGCAGAGTAGGAGCCCATACCAAGCTGTGATACAACCAGAAAGAATGCATCTGTAAAAGTTGCTGAGAGTTGTAGCTGACATACTAAATTTCCTTAGTCTTCTGAGAAAGTAGAGGTGGGCTTTCTTGACTAAAGTGCCAGCAAGTTGAGTGGAAATCCCGCTGGGGAGATGATCTGATGAAAGGTGATTGACCTGAATTGTTAACTTCCTCCACAGATGCTGCCTGGTCTGCTGAGTATTTCCAGCATTTTCTCTTTTTGACTTCAGTATTCACAAAATTTCCCTTTTGTGTAACTAGCATTCTATTCCTTAACATATGCGATTCTGTTTTATTTACGTTCACGGGATATGGGCGTGGCTGGCTAGATCAGCATTTGTTGCCCATCTCTAATTGCCCTTGAAAAGGTGGTGGTGAGCTGCCTTCTTGAACTGCTGCAGCCCAGGTGGTGTTGGCACAGCGACAGTGCTGTTGGTGGGGGGAGGGAGTTCCAGGGATTTGACCCAGCGACGGTGAAGGGAGAGCAATATATTTCTCAACCAGGATGGTGCATGGCTTGCTCTATCAAGCAAGGTGGTAGACAGGTTGGATTGTTTCCCTATTTTTGCTAGCACTTGTATATTTAAGGACAAGATAGTGGCCTAGTGGTGAAGTCACTGTAATCTGGAGGCTCTGGCTAATGCTCTGGGGGTCATAGAATCCTACAGCACAGAAGGAGGCCATTCGGCCTACTGAGTCTGCACCGACCACAATCAAACCTCATGCATTTACTCAAGGCAGTCCCCCTGACACTAAGGGGCAATTTAGCATGGCCAATCCATCTAACCCGCACATCTTTTGGAGTGTGAGAGGAAACCCAAGCAGACACGGGGAGAACGTGCAAACTCCACACAGACAGTGACCCGAGGCTGGAATCGAACCCAAGTCCCTAGAGCTATGAGGCAGCAGTGCTAATCATTGTGCCACCACTTTGTACTTATACTTTGTCCATTATCAACATTTCTCTTTTGATTACTCAACATTTATGTATATTTACTGATCTACTCCCTTCTGTCTCCAAGAAGGCATGGATCTCAGACTTCTAGTGTACTGTTCAATATGTTCTGGAACCAGAAGACCCAAGTTTAGCTATAGGTCCCATGTCACACTTTGTTGATGGAGAGCCTGACCTTGCTGGAAGCTATCTTACTGAGTTTCTAACACCGCTAGCTATTAACAGAAGGAGCAGACCAGTGGTCTTCTCCTAACATTAAAAATAACTTGTCACTAAGTTAGGCTTCGCACATTGCCATGTTTGTACAACTGGCTGGGATGCAGCGTATGAAGAACATTCAACACTGTCCTCACCCCTCCAAGTCGACCCTATAGTCAGGAAAGCCCACCAACGCCTCTACATTCTCAAGACGAACTTCAGTATGTCTACTACGAATCTCACCAACTTGTCCAGGTGCATCATAGAAAGCATCCTTTCTGGTTGTATCACAGCTTGGTATGTCTCAGCTATGACCAAGACCGCAAGGAACTATAAAGGGTCGTGAATGAAGCCCAATCCATCGCGCAAACTATCCACTGACTCCGTCTACACTTCCCGTTGCCTCGGGATAAAAAAGCAGCCAGCATAATCAAGGACCCCACACACCCCAGACATATGCTTTTCCACCTTCTTCCATTGAGAAAAAGATACAAAAGCCTGAGGACATATACCAACTGACTCAAGAACAGCTTCTTACCTGCTGCTGTCAGACTTTTGAATGGACCTATCGTATATTAAGCTGATCTTAATCTTCACCCTACCTGTTACTGCAACACTATATTCTGCACCCTCTCCTTTCCTTCTGCCCTATGTACTCTATGAAAGGTATGCTTTGTCTGTATAGCGCAAGAAACAATGCTTTTCACTCTATCCCAATACATGTGACAATAATAAATCAAATCAAATCAAGGTGATGGTTCTCCTTTAGAGTACTCTGTAATCAGATCATTAACCTGACTCCCAAGTTATGCTACCAATTTGGTATCAACTCTAATCAAAAAAGGCTCAACAGCAATTTGGGCAGCACGGTGGCAGAGTGGTTAGCGCTGCTGCCTCACAGCACCAGGGACCCGGGTTCAATTCTGGTCTCGGGTCACTGTCTGTGTGCAGTTTGCACTTTCTCCCCGTGTCTGCGTGGGTTTCCTCCGCATGCTCTAGTTTCCTCCCACAGTCTCAAGATGTGCGGGTTAGGTTGATTGGCCGTGCTAAACTGACCCTAGTGTCAGGGGGATTAGCAGGGTAAATATGTGGGGTTACGGGAATAGGGCCTGGGTGGGATTGTGCTCAGTGCAGACTCGATGGGCTGAATGGCCTCTTTCTGCACTGTAGGGATTCTATGATTCTAATTGATAAGCAGTGATGTAACTGTCTCATACATTTCTTATTGCTGAATCTACATTCTTTGTGATAAAAATGCCATTTCCATTCACTTTCCTGCTTGGCCGCAAGGCCAGCTCACTGTTTCTTTTTAACAAATAAACAATCTTCGATACAGAATCAGTCACGTGCAGTGATATTAATGACAATCTGGGATGACTCTGTAGTTTTCTGGGGTGTTGGTAATCAGTAAACTTGTGTTGAACTGGCTGAGGGTTTCCACCCATAAGTTTCCTAATACTTGTTATTCCTGAAGGAACAAGGGTGGAATCAAATAGTCCCCATAGGGAGAGCGGAAAATAAGGGGAGTAGCCAGTCCAGCCAGTTGTGCAAATCTGCCCATGACAGGCTGAGAACGATAATTTTTAACTAGTTTAAGCTTGACTTTTATTGGAATTGAGATCCACATAAAACTACAAGTTGCAATACCTGTATGAAAAGTGGGAGCTGAGATGACACATTATCACAGTAAATATTACTTTCTTTTTACCTTGCGTCTTAACTGCAATGCTCTGTGTCTTAACGAGCCTTTTCTCACAGGCAACTCGAACTCTAACCACTCAATCTGCAGATACAATTTTTAAAGTTTATTTATTAGTGTCACAAGTTGGCTTCCATAAGCACTGCAATGAAGTTACTGCAAAAATCCCCTCCGGTGCCTGTTCGGGTACACTGAAGGAGAATTCAGCATGGCCAATGCACCTAACCAGCATGTCTTTCAGACTGTGGAAGGAAACTGGAGCACCCGGAGGAAACCCATGCAGACACGGGGAGAATGTGCAGACTCCGCATAGTCAGTGACCCGAGGCCGGGAATCGAACCCGGGTCCCTGGTCCTGTGAGACTCTCCAAAGGATTTATCCCTTCTTTTTATCAAATCAACCAGTGTAACTATATCAAAAAACACACACATGGAGCAGCCAAAAATAGTTGAATAGAGGACTTTGTCTTATTTTTTCTAACAATGCATTACAAGATTAATCAACGTATTAAAACATTACCAACGTACCAAGTACCAAATTAAATAATTAACATTATATTGGGACAGATATTGAGGGATTGAGAGATTCTGAAAACAAGCAGCTGTGAGAGTTTCATCTCTCAGTAAAAACATCTGTCTGCTACTGTTCATGAAGGATGATACCAGTTACAAAGGACAGGCTTTTCCCTGTGGGCTTTTGAACTCTGTCTTCAGGCTAAGATGTCTGTACTGTGTGGGAAACAGTTGCTCAATGTGATTTTCCCCAGACAGACCAATTAATGGCCAGAGGACAGGCTCACAAGGCCTTTGGAATTGGACACCATAAAACATAGGATCAGAAGATGGCCCTTCAGCCCATCGAGTGGCGGCACGGTGGCACAGTGGTTAGCGCTGCTGCCTCACAGTGCCAGGGACCCGGGTTCAATTCCGGCCTTGGGTCAGTGTCAGTGTGGAGTTTGCACGTTCTCCTCATGTCTGCATGGGTTTTCTTTGGGTGCTCTGGTTTCCTCCCACAGTCCAAAGATGTGTGGGTTAGGTTGATTGGTCATGGCAAATTGCCCCATAGCATCAGGGGGAATAGCAGGGTAAATACATGGGGTTAAGGGATAGGACCTGGGTGGGATTGTGGTTGGTGCAGACTTGATGGGCCAAATGGCCTCCTTCTGTACTGTAGGATTCTATGAGTCTGCTCTGCCAAACAAAGAGATCATGATTGATCTGATATGACAATCTTCAACTCCACTTTCCTGCCTTATTCCCATGACCCTCGATTCTCCTTCTGGTTAAGAATCTGTCTGCCTCAACCTTGACCATACTTAATGACCCAGGCCTCAATCTTATCACTGTTCACGCCAGCAGGATTTTCCCATCCAACTGCAGTGAAGGGGGATTATCTGGCCACCAAATTCTCTAACCTCACTGTAGCAGGAGCATGGAGTGAACAGCCGGTAAGATCGCACCCCCATTCTCTACATCCCTCTGAGGTAAAGAATTCCACAGACTCACTATCGTCTGAGACAAGAAATTCCTCTTCATCTCTGTCTTAAATGGGTGGCTCCTTACTCTGAGATTATGCCCTCTGGTCCTGGACTCTCCCACAAGGGGAAACAACCTCTCAGCTTCAATCCTGTCAAGTCCCCTGAGACTCCTATATGTCTCAATACGTTTGCAACTCATTCTTCTAAACTCCAGTGAATAGAGGCCCAACCTAGTCAACCTCTCCTCATAAGAAAATACTCCAAAGCTGGTATATATTTCCTTAGATAAGGGAACCAAAACTACTCAGAGGCCTTCTCGCATGAAAGCATGCCAGCGCAGATAGTGACAGAAAGGGGCATTTCAAAATAAAGGCACTCACTCTCTACAACTTTATTTTTATTCATTCGTGGGACATGGGCGTCACTGGCTGGCCAGCATTTATTGCCCATCCCTAGTTGCCTGAGGGCATTTGAGAGTCAACCACATTGCTGTGGCCCTGGAGTCACATGTAGGCCAGACCAGGTAAGGGCGGCAGATTTCCTTCCTTAAAGGACATTAATGAACCAGATGGATTTTTCCGACAATCAACAATGGTTTCATGGTCATCATTAGATTCTTAACTCCAGATGTTTTTCCTATTGAATTCAAATTCCACCATCTGCATTGGCAGGATTCGAACACGGGTCCCCAGAACATTAGCTGAGTTTCTGGATTAATAGTCTCGCTATTATACCACTAGGCCATCGCCACCCCAGTACTTTTAATACTTCAAATTAAAAATGGCCTCTGCGGCCAGCATGCCACCTTTGGCACCCCGGGAAAAATCCCGATTGGCCTCTGTTGACATGCCTTATTTAACGGATCTTTAATTGGGTCAGTTGGCTAGCCTTGATGCCCCACCCCAATCCCACCTCAGGGGGAATTGCCCAGAGGGAGGGGTGGATTAGGGAGTTAGGGAACACAGGCCAGAGGCAGAATCCGTGCCCACCCAGCTCTGTTCCTCCCAGCAGAGGTTAAAATTCAGTTCCGGGACATCATAATGAATTTGAAAGGTTGCCAAGGCTGCTTTGCTCCATACCACTCAGTCCCAGTATACTTTGTGCCGCATTAAGTCCCACTTCAGGCCTGACAAAACTATAGGTTGGCCCATGGCTGTGTCCGGCAGCTTACAAATAACCAAAGTATGGTGGGATTTGTTGTTTGGAAAGATGTCACTTTTCTTTAAGAAAATGTATTCAGAATAATAAACAGTCAAAGGGCTGAAGCGTACAATCCTCGGAGGATAACATCTCCCAGCGAGCTCAAGGAACAGATGGGGGGGGGGGGGACTCAGTCCCTCCTTTACCCCCTGCACTTGTTAGTGAGATCAGTAAGCTTTCTGAGCAAAATAATGAGGTAATGTCACAATTCTATCATTCAGCATTGAATGTTTGAGAAGTACCACCCTGTTTTAAGGCGAAGAGTATTTGCTGCCTTTAGTGTGCCTTAATTCCCCCAGCATCAATGTTAAAAATGGTTTTCTATTTTGAGTTTCAGGAGGCCTCTCAAGGATTGATTTAGGAGGTTTTTGTACTGGCAAGCATCACCTTATTAAAGCCCTCAAGACTTTCTTACCCAAGGGTTATCAAATTGCGTATGCTCCTGGGGTGAATCTTGTAAAACTTAAACAAATAAATTAGTAATGTGTCTTCAGTACTATTTGGAAGATAACAAAACTGATTTTATTCAACGTTTTGGTAGAAATCCTGCTCTAGCACCTGTGTCCACAGCCAGAGGGCACTTACCACATTCATAAAACAAAAACATGTCATCTGAACCATTAATAGACAGGCATAGTGCAACAAATGTATATCCACCAACCTAACCCAAGTTTCAAGTCATCTTGTTGAAATGAGAACAAAACGACAACCATTAGTACTTTGCTAGAAGGAATCTCCGTTCATCAACAAAGGACTGAATGAAAACACTTTCCAAATTTGGACTGACATCATTTTTTAGTCCCATTACAGATACTTAATCCTGGAACTCCCTCCCTAAAACACCGTGTATGTTTCTAAAATACAAGGACTGGAACAGTTAAAGAAGGTTTTTATTAAAATGTTTCATATTAAAAACAGTTCAAGAAGGCAGTGCACTATCACCTTTGCAAGGGCATTGAAGCATGGGCAATAAATGCTGCCCCTAGTTAGTAACATACTTACCCTCTAATTTCATCTTTTATGACCGCTCTGCGCTTCTAGAATTGAATTCTAAGAGTGGGATTTTCTGGCCGTGCTTGCCCCAAAACCAGAAAATCCCACCTCAGGTCGACAGAGCTTTGCATGGTCCGCCTCTCACCCGCTATGATTCCCGTGGCTGGTGGGACGGGAAAATTCCCCCCTAAGTCTTTTCTTCACGCTACCTGTAACTGCAAAACTATATTCCCTATCCTTTTCCTTCTCCCCTATGGACTTTACGTACGGTATATTTTGTCTGTGCAACGCACAAGAAACAATACTTTTCACTGTATCCCAGTACATGTGACAATAATAAATCAAATCAAATCAAATCACACACTCCATGAAGGGAGGAAAAAAAGTTAAATCAATACAGAATGATATTTCACCATCTGTAAAAATATGTGCTGGTGTTGGTAAGATGATTGACATGTAGAACCCATACATGGACCAGTTGTTAGTCTCTTTGCATTTTCATATGAAGGCCTATTGGCTGTTAGAAGCCACCTCTGCAATATTGGGATAAAATCAGGTGGCCCAAAGTGAAAACAAGGTCTACATGTTTGCTGAACAGGCCATCCTTAAATATGGAGCCAAAAGGAGCATCAGGCATGACCTTTTCATATCCTTATTAAAGCCACGGTGGCCACAGCCAGACTTCATTAATTTGATTTAATTTGACTTATTATTGTCATATGTATTAGTGTACAGTGAAAAGTATTGTTTCTTGCGTGCATACAGACAAAGCATACCGTACATAGAGAAGGAAAGGAGAGAGTGCAGAATGTAGTGTTACAGTCATAGCTAGGGTGTAGAGAAAGATCAACTTAATGCGATATAGGTCCATTCAAAAGTCTGATGGCAGCAGGGAAGAAGCCCATTGCTATCCCCAAACCAGGCCTTTTCCCTCCTCCTGACCAACCCCACAACACTCCTCATATTCCCCAGCTGGAGCCAAGGGACTAGCGCTAAGATACAGTGAACACAAGGCAAAATATTGCAGCTGCTGGAAACCTGAAATAAAACCAAAAAATGATATAAATGTTCAGCATCTGGGGAAAGAGAAACAGAGTTAACGGCCGGAACTCTACCACCTTGCCCGCCGCGGAATCGGCACGGACGAGGGTCCGACGATGGAAATCTCCATTGACCTCGGGTGGCAGTTTCTGGTCTTGCCTGAGCGAGGCCGTAAACTCCCGTCCAATATTTCAGCTCAATAATCTGTCATCACAACGGTTCTGAAGAAAGGTCATAGACCTGAAAAGTTAATTCTGATTCCCTCTTCACAGATCGACATTAACCACTAAAGCAGGTATCATTTCCAGCATGTGTACGATTCAATTGAAAGCCCAATGTGTTTGAAAGGATAATGTGGCAAAACATTACAATAACTTCATAAAAGATATGCTAAGTGTCACCACCTACCAGCAAAGTGACAGAAGTCCAGTTTCTAGTCCCTATCCCCTTTCTGTCCATTGACCTGCATTTCTTTTTTTTCATTGATGGGACATGGGCGTCACTGGCTGGCCAGCATTTATTGCCCATCCCTAGTTGCCCTTGTTCAGGACCATTTGAGAGTCAACCACATTGCTGTGGCTCTGGAGTCGCATGTAGGCCAGACCAAGTAAGGATGGCAGATTTCCTTTCCTAAAGGACATCAGTGAACCAGATGGGTTTTTCCGACAATCGGCAATGGTTCCATGGTCATCAGTAGATTCTTAATTCCAGATAGTTTTTATTGAATTCACGTTCCACCATCTGCCGTGCCGGATTCGAATTGAGGAGGAAAATCAAGTTTGGTTTGCAAGCGATGGCTGATCCATTGCATGATGTGGAGATGCCAGCGTTGGACTGGGGTAAACACAGTAAAAAGTCTCACAACACCAGGTTAAAGTCCAACAGGTTTATTTTGCTACCAAATAAACATGTTGGACTTCAACCTGGTGTTGTGAGACTTCTTACTGTGATCCATTGCAGCCAGCTACTGACCTGCGTCTTCATCCGAAGTTTAAAATATATGAGTGGTTCATTACTGGGAGCTAAAAATATTTTCTATAAAAGCTTGAGAAACAGTTGATCCTAATTAGAGCAGCCTGTGACATTGCTGCCGTGATCCCTCACATCCAGCCCAAGCCCCCATGCTGTTGCCTTTTTCCAAGTCAAAGTGACCCGCTGCTCTTCCCAGATGATTACAAATAGGATCAGAAAAAAAATCTCAGAAAAATTCAGCAACATCTGCTGCAGGGGCTGCTTGTGAAACGCCAGCTATGATACGTGGATTTTCTTCCGAATGTCTCTACCCAAATGTTATTAATCTCAAAGTCTGTCACAAACACTTGTCAGCCAAAAGTAGTGTTGGGAGAAGAGGATCCATGCCGGTTGGAGAAGTCAAATTGAAGATACATTGGGCGGGATTCTCCGGTCTCGTCCGTTCCCGTCCCGCGGCAAGTGAAAATGGAGAATTTAACGCTCGATGTAGTGGAACTGGAGAACCCCAGCCACGGGACAAGGTCGGAGGTTTCCAGTGATTGTCTATTTACTCACATACACAGCTTGGTACAGCTCCTGCTCTGCCGCAAGAAGCTACAAAGGGTCATGATGACGCCTAGCCCATCATGCAAACCAGCCTCCCATCCATTGACTCTGTGACAGCATACACCCAGTATCCTGGCTATCCCCTATTTATATGTGTTCATGTAGCCTTCACTCATTTCCCTTAACAATGTAATTGATGTTAACAAACTTAAACAATGTCATTGATAAGACATTGGCACTCAGATCTTCATTTCTTGAAAAGGTTGTGCAGTATTATAATTCACAGGGCAGAAAATGTCACAGCAAAACAATATCTGACCACAATATGTTGACTATTAGAGCTTAATCCAAATGTTTCATAGGATTACATGGGATGTATGGTACAGATTTGATATAATTCGATTTATTATTGTCTCATGTATTAGTATACAGTGAAAAGTATTGTTTCTTGCATGCTATACAGACAAGGCATACCATTCATAGAGAAGGAAAGGAGAGAGTGCAGAATATAGTGTTACAGTCAAAGCTAGGGTGTAGAGAAAGATCAACTTAGTGCAAGGTAGGTCCATTCAAAAGTCCGATGGCAGCAGGGAAGAAGCTATACTTAAGTCGGTTGATACGTGACCTCAGACTTTTGTATTTTTTCCTGACGGAAGAAGGTGGAAGAGAGTATGTCCAGGGTGTGTGGTGTCCTTATTTATGCTGATTGCTTTTCTGAAGTAGTGGGAAGTGTAGACAAAGTCAATAGATGGGAGGTTTGCATGATGGACTGGGCTTCATTCACGACCCTTTGTAGTTTCCTGCGATCAAGGACAGAGCAGGAGCCATACCAAGCTGTGATACAACCAGAAAGAATGCTTTCTATGGTGCATCTGTAAAAGTTGGCGCGAGTCATAGCGGACATGCCAAATTTCCTTAGTCTTTTGAGAATAATCAGGCCATTCAAACCACACACTCCATGCTGGTATTTATGCTTTACATGAGCCTCCTCCCACCTCATTCAAGACTATCATTGTAACCATCTATTCCCTTCTGCCTCATATATTAGTCTGGCTTCTCTTTATTTGTACTATTTGCTCCAATATTCCCTGTGTTAGCGAGTTTATTCTCACCACTCTTTGGATGAGGAAGTTTCTTCTAAGTAACCTATTGGATTTCGTGGTGATGATCTTAGTTTGATGAACTCAAATAATGCTGTTCCCCACAAGAGGAAAAAAAATGGACTGGATCGTCACGAGTTGGGGAAACTCTGTGGTGTTGTGAAAATGGTGGGTGCGACCTGATTCTGGAATTCCGGATCCCACTCCTGGCACCCCCAATTTTCACCAGTGCAGGTTTAGGGTGCGGGCTGGTGCAGGTGGAAAGACTTGCACTCCCGAACTGGCTGCCTCCATTGTGGGGATTGGTACCTGTGCCAAGTTTCACTATGCATTCTTGACTGAGAGCCAAGGCATCCACTAGACTGTTGAAACAGCTGGGCCACAGAAAAAGCGTTGCTTGATTGACAGCTACAGCTCTCTGATCTATTCCATCAGCTGCACAGTGTTTATTTACAAATGATGAAGAGATTTCACCTGATTGCAGTTTTGGCTATTGATATTATAAATGATTTGGATGATTAACACTTTTATTGGGCTGTAATGAGAGGGGCTTTTTTTAAGAAAGTGGAAAGTTATGAATGACTGCCTTTTTAAAGATTTTCTAACACATCCTAATTGGATAATCCAGTGACTAGAGCATTAATTGGTTCTGTAAAGAGGGTGTAGTGGTTGAATGGGCATGGATGTTTATTGTGGGGGGATATGAAGAGCCATGAGGGGTGGATGGGAGGCATGAAGTAACATGTGTGGGGTGAGGGTATGAGAGCGGTGAGGGATAGAGGACTGTTCTTTGTTTTGCTGTCAGTATTATGAAGTCCCAGAGCACTGAGGTGGGTCTTTTAATCAATCCACCTTGGCACCTAGCAGTCCCTGTGGCTGCCTCTGTATTCCTTTTGGGAGCGCTGAGCCCGACTCCTACTAGTCAACGCGGGGGTACAGTGGGGGAGTGCAGCACAGTGACATAGTGGTTAGCACTGCTCTCTCACAGCTGCAGGGATCCGGGTTAAATTCCAGCTTTGGGTGACTGTGTAGAGTTTGCATGTTCTCACGTATCCATGTGGGTTTCCTCCGAGTGCTTCAGTTTCCTCCCACAGTCCAAAGATGTGCAGGTTAGGTGGATTGACCATGCTAAATTGCCCCTTAGTGTCCAAAGATGTGTAGGTTAGATGGATTAGCCATGGAAAATGTGTAGGGATATGGGATTAGGGTGGGGGAGAGGGCCTGTGTAAGATGCTCTGACAGAGAGTCGATGCAGACTCGATGGGCCAAAGTGGCCTCTTCTGCACTGTAGGGATTCTAAGACTCTATGATTCTAGTATCCACCTCCCGCCCACAGGACAAAATCCCTGCCTTGTTGGGACTTTCTACCGAGACGGATACATTGAGCCGGGAGTTACCTGAAATCTGCTACCTGAAGGTGAAAACACAGCCCAATCTCTTTGTATCCACTCCGTCAAAATATATTTTTTTTGTTAAGGTTTCTCAAATGTTACCTCATTAACGTGTTTTTGAGGAGGAAAGAAACACAGGCTGGAATTCTCCGGCCGTTCACGCCCTACCGTCGCTGCCAGCAAGAATGGAGAATGTGGCGCTCAGCCAAATCTCTGTTCACTGCAGCAGGACTGGAGAATCCCAGTCGCAGGCGAGGCCGGAGAATCTGGCCCACGGCTTTTTCTACTGGGTTAGGAGCCTATGAGAGCCAATCAGATTAGCTGTGACTGGAGATAATGAAACCAATCAGGTCAATCAAAGAATTTAAAAACAGAAGCAAATAAGATGATTGGATGGTTTCTAAAAGTAACAGTTACCCTGCTTGCTTTTACAGTGGTTGAACTAACAAGTAATTTAACAAATAACGTGCTGGAAAGAAAAGCTTTTGAAAGTCTTTCATTTTCCCAAAAGACCCTCCTAAGGCATAGAATGCAGGAAATTGACGGAGGGCGGAATTTCCCGTCTCACTCGCCATAGGAACCGTAGCGCACGGGGGCGGACTATGCAAAAGCCCGTTGACCTTAGGCGGGAATTTCCGGCCTTGGGGCGAGCGCAGCTGGAAAATCCTACCCAGAGAATCCGTTGAAATGATGTGAAGACGATAATTTCTCCCACAATGTCAGTAAAATGAAGGAGATAGTTATCAACTTCAGGAAACGTAGTGGAGAACATGCCCCTGTCTACACCAAAAGTGATGAAGTGGAGATGGTCAAGGGCTTCAGGTTTATAGGCGTCCAGATCACCAACAACCTGTCCTGGTCCCCCCATGCCGACACTATAGTTAAGAAAGCCCATCAACGCCTCTACTTTCTCATCCATTGACGCCATCTACTCTTTCTGCTGCCTCAGAAAAGCAGCCAGCATAATCAAGGACCCCACGCACCCCAGACCTACTTTCTTCAGCCTTTTTCCATTGGGAAAAAGATACAAAAGTCTGAGATCACGTACCAACCGACTCAAGGACAGCTTCTTCCCTGCTGCCATTAGACTTTTGAATGGTACCTACCTTATATTAAGTTGATCTTTCTCTACACCCTAGCGATGACTGTAACACTACATTCTGCACCCTCTCCTTTCCTTCTCCCCTATGTACTCTATGAACAGTATGCTTTGACTGTGTAGTGCTCAAGAAACAATACTTTACACTACATCCCAATACATGTGACAATAATAAATCAAATCAGATCAAAGTACCCAGGTGTTGTTTTATATGGAAGTTTATTTTCTCCAAGTTTATTTGCAGGGCCCAGTTTGCAATGACCAGTATCCTCCCTACTGTGATGGTTAAGTTTTCCCTGAACATTCTTGGGTGTTTACTTGTAAGATGATTAGGATTTGGAAATAAAAAAGTAAGTGATGGAATACAAAATGATTTTCACGATTTTTAAAAAATAGTACACTGAAATGCCCCTGTTTAAAATTGCAGTTTGTTTACATGTTCATGCTGGAGATCCTTCTATTAATTTGCAATAAGTAAGAGTGAGCGTGCGTCCTACACAAACTAGAGAACCACAGGGAAATGCGGGCAGTAACATCAAGGGGCGGTACAGTGGCACAACGGTTAGCACTGCTGCCTCAGAGCACCAGAGACCCGGGTTCGATTCCTGCCTTGGGTGACTGCTTGTGTGGAATTTGCACGTTCTCCTTGTGTCTGCGTGGGTTTCCTCCAGATGCTCCGATTTCCTCCCACAGTCCAATGATGTGCTGGTTAGGTGCATTGGCCATGCTGAATTCTCCCTCAGTGCACCCGAACAAGTGCCAGAGTGTGGCGACGAGGGGATTTTCACAGTAACTTCACTGCAGTGTTAACTGTCTGCTTATGACTAATAAATAAACTTGAAAGAAATTTAATTTTAAGGTTAGAGGAATTAGCGGGGTAAATGCATAGGGTTACAGAGATGGGTTCTGCCTGGTTAAGATGTCAGAGAGTTGCTGCAGACTCGAATGGCCTCCTTCTGCACTGTAGGGATTCTATGATTAACTTTAAAAATCAAAAGAAGTATCATATGTTACAAATGGTATTCTGGAGACAGTCAGCCTAGTCGACATGAGAGCGTATAATTCTGCTCCTCAGGCCAGTTACTGCAACATTGGTTTTTGTGCAACTTACTGGTTAATTATTGATTACATTGGGTTATGATTATGCATTTCCATATTTAATCAACAGGTGGGAAAGCACAAAGGCGTGCTAGACATAATTGCCCAGATTCCTCATGTGCACCGCCATCATGTGCAGCTCTGGGCTGGAAGTGCTAATTTGGAAAATTCCTCCGTCCACTACTTTAATGAGGTGCTAACCCAGGAATTTTGAAATTGCAGGCACAGGAATGTGTTGAAAAAGGTGTTAAGCAGCTTGCCATTACTATCACAAACAATCATTTCCAGCCTCACATACTTTACGGTTTTACAAACAAGAAGTGGAGGGAATTTAACCCTTCCTTTCACACAGTAGAAACTGGCACAGCGATTAGCACTGCTGCCTCACAGCGGCAGGGACCCAGGTTTGATTCCTGGCTTGGGTCACTGTCCGTGCGGAGTCTGCATCTTCTCCCTGTGTCTGCGTGGGTTTCCTCCAGGTTTCCTCCCACAATTCAAAAGACGTGCTGGTTGGCCGTGCTAAATTCTCCCTCAGTGTACCCGAACAGGTGCCGGAGTGTGGTGACTAGGGGATTTTCACAGTAACTTCATTGCTGTATTAATGTAGACTTACTTGAGACTGATAAATAAACTTACTTACTTGATACAAGGTGAGCGGGCAGCTATAATATGCCATGAGACATAATCGCAACCACTTCAATTGTTATCTACCAGGTTTCAATGTGAAGCTACTCTTTTAAGAAGGAGAATCCCCAGAAGGTATGAGGCACCAGATTCAGAGATGCAGGTTATAGTCTGGTGACATTATTTGGGTCTGACTGTAATCTTAACCCCAGGCTGTTAGGGATGCCCACAGAAATTTTTAGCCAAGCAATAACAGCGTGGAGGACAGCCTGTGACCATGAAGGTGCATTTCTTTAAATTGTTTTCTTTCCTTTCCAACCAGAAGAAGCAGGAGCACCTGTCTGGTCCCCACCTGCTCAACATAAACATTCACACCCAGCACTTTCCTATCCTATTCACATCTGCCCCAATTAGAGGAAAATTCTGCCGAAGTGTCTTATCATAGAATCCCTACAGTGCAGAAGTTCAGCCCATCGAGTCTGCACCGACCACAATCCCACCCAGGCCCTATCCCCATAACCCCATGCATTTGCCTTAGCTAGACCCCCTAACATTAAGTGGCAATTTAGCATGGCCAATGCACCTAACCCGCACATCTTTGGAGTGGTATAGAGGCAGAAAAAATATCATTTTGAAATGCAATTGGAAAAGTATTTGAAAAGTAAGAATATGAAGGGATATTGTCATGCAAGTCCCAAGGAACCTTAGCAAGACTCGAGTCAGTGGGAATCAGGAGTAAACTTTCTACTGCTTGGGGTCATATCTAGAACCAATGAAGATGGTTGTGGTTGTTGGAGTTCAATCATCTCAGCTCCAGGACAGTTCCTCAGTGTATTGTCCTAGGCCCAACCACCTTCAGCTGCTTCATCATTAGGGCAGAGGTGATCATTAGTTCCTGATGACTGCACATGATCAGCACCATTGTGATTCCTCAGATACTGAAACAGTTGGTACCCATATGCAGCAAGACCTAAATAATAGCCAGGTATGGGCTCACAAGTTGCAAGAAGCATTTTCACCACACAATGACCATCTTCAACAAGAGATAATCTAACCATCGCCCCTTGACGGTCATGGCATTATCATCCCCCATTCTCAAAATCCTGGAGGTTATCATTGACCAGAAACTAAACTGGACTATCCGTACAAATACTGAGACTCTAAAAGCAGGTCAGAGGCTAGGAAACCTGTGGTGAATAGCTCACCTCCTGGCTCCCCAGAGCCTGTCAATCGCCTACAAGGCACAAGTCAGGAGTGTGATGGGATACTCTGTACTTGCCTGAATGTCCAAAGATGTGCGGGTTAGGTTGATTGGCCAGGTTACAAATTGTCCCTTAGAGTCCTGGGATGCGTAGGTTAGAGGGATTAGCGGGTAAAATGTGTGGGGGTAGGGCCTGGGTGGGATTGTGGTCGGTGCAGACTCGATGGGCCGAATAGCCTCCTTCTGCACTGTAGGGTTTCTATGTTTCTATGTTTCTATGAATGGTTGCAGCTCCAACCACACTCAAGAAGCTTGACACCATTCGGAACAAAACAGCCCACTTGATTGGCACCCAATCCACAAGCACACTGCTTCCACTATTGACGAACAGTAGCAGCAATGTGTACCAGCTACAAGATGCACTGCAGGAACTCACCAAGGTTTCTTTGAAGGCATATTCCAAACCCATGATCACTACCATCTAGAAGGATTTGGCAGTGGTCAACTGGGAACATCACCATCTGGATGGACATCACCTCCAAACCACTCACCATCCTGACTTAGAAATATATTACAGTTCCTTCACTGTCACTGGGTCAAAATCCTGGAATTCCCTTCCCAACATCACTCTGAGTGTACCTACACCACATGAACTGCAGCGGTTCAAGAATGTAGCTCACTATCTCCTTTTCAAGGACAATTAGGGATGGACGATAAATGTTATCCTAGCCAGTGATGCTCACATGAATTTATCAAAGTGCAGGAAAATGGGATTAAAGGAGATAGCTCCTGTTAGGAAGCGAACACTGGTACAGGCTCAATTGGTTAAATCATTTCATTCAATAATTCCATGAATTGTTGCAAAGATGTCATCCAAAGATGAGAAATGGAAGGGAAAGTGTGAAGGCTGTTGAGCATTGCAATATTAAATTCTACACATGCGCTAGACACATGCAAAAAGTGCTAGGAGCACTAATGACAAGTATATTCCCCAATCTGAACCAGAGCCATAGATGATGGAGACTGCTTGTTAATGCCTCTTGCTATGATTTTATCCTACCTTGCTGGAAAAGGAGTATGATTCATTGACCTTCAAGTCATACCCTTGAAATCATTTCCTCCATCCCAACTTCATTCAATCTAATCACAATTGTAACTTCTCACACTGATAGAGATCAGCCTCCAAGGCTTCTAAGTCTCGGCCCTACTAACACCCATGGAGCTGTTTTCTTACAAATTTTGTGAAAACCTCTTTAACGTTATCTCTTATCAGTTATTTTGAAATGCATGCTTTACTTTCACATAGTTTGGATGCAGTGAATTCTGTCTCAACAAGTGGCTTAGACGAAGATACTTTGCTGTACAATTATTATTAATAATAATGAAACATTTCCACTGTAAAAAATACTGTAGAAATCAGTGATAGCAGGCCTCCAGATTTTTTTATGCAACTAGAAACCTGGGGTAGTAATATGTATTTTTACTTTGAGATTACTTATCCTGCTGTAGGAACTGACCTTAACCAAACAATTATATCAGAAGATTTGCCTCTGGGAAAGCAACTGTAATTCTAAAAGAAAATAATTGCCAAGGTTTTATATCATCATATACTTAAAATAACAATGGAGTCCAAATATTTAATCCATAGCAACGATGAGATTAGGTTACACGTTTCTTCAGAAATTGTGGAACAATTTAGCAATTGCTCCCAGGCTTTTAAAGCCTTTAAAGAAGGAGGGAGAGAAAGCCACGTCAGGTTCATGAAAGCTTCCAGGGTTTGATATTTTAAATTTATCTTTTATTATCTTATTTTTAACTGCTTCCAATCACAGCCTTTCCGCTGGCAGCTCCTTCAGCTGGCAGGGTGGGACTATCCATTGCTTCACGGTTATCTAAGTTTAAAGTTTATTTATTAGTGTCACAAGTAGGCTTACATTAACACTGCAATGAAGTTACTGTGAAAATCCTCTAGTCGCCACACTCCGAATATATTTGCCTGTTGGGGTACACTGAGGGAGAATTTACCATGGCCAATGCACCTAACCAACATGTCTTTTGGACTGTGGGAAGAAACCAGGGCACCTGGCAGAAACCCACGCAGACACAGGGAGAACGTGCAAACTCCACACAGACGGTCACTCAATGCCGGTATTGAACCAAGGTCCCTGGCGCTGTGAGGCAGCAGTGCTAACCACTGTACCATTGTGCCATCTCTGCCACAGATCGTTGCTCTGTATGTGTTGACTTCCACATTTCCCATCTACCTACAATAACCTTTGATTTCCTTGCCAAACAAGAATCTTAATTACCTCCGTCTTAAAAATATCGATCGACCTCCTATGTTTACTTTGGCTTGAAAAAGGAACAGAATAGAACAAATCAGAATAATCAGAATCCAAACAGGAAGAAAAATTAGCTGGAAACACCTAGCATCTGCGGAGTGAACAGAGCCTGGTGTGAATCCTTGATCAGAATAAAGGTTTGGGTGAAGGATCTACACATGAAGGCTCCATTATCTCTGCAGCCTGTTATCAGATTTGGGTGAGAATTCCTTAAGTCCCTACCTGTAAATTAATAAATGAAATTAGCCAATCCAGTAAATTCGTAAACATGTTTTTTCAGTACAAAAATAGAGAAAACCTCAGCAACCATATTTGTAACATGCCACACCTAGCAACGGAGGAATCTTACCCCATTGTTATTTATAATTCAGACAAACTCAAATCCAGCACTGTCTTTGTGTAACGCTGACTAAAGAATGATTTTACAAACTGATTTTTTTCCTATTTGCATTGCGGAGGAGGACAAATATATTTGTCTTTCGATTAATTAAGGATGTTCTTAAATTATTCCAAATCCCAACAAAGATTGCTTGTTTTTAAGAGTTCTGTTTCTTTCTGTTTTGTATCAAAGGAAGTGATTTTTGATGAGAAAAGAGCGCTGCTCCAAGATTTCACATCTGTTAATGTATTTATTGTATTAATGTATTAAAGGGCAGCACGGTGGCATAGTGGTTAGCACTGCTGCCTCACAGCACCAGGGACCCGGGTTCGATTCTGGCCTCGGGTGACATAGATTTGCCTACTTGTTCCATACTATTTGAACAACAGCACAATGGCACAGTAGTTAGCACTGCTGCCTCACAACTCCAGGGACCCGGGTTCAATTCCTGGCTCGGGTCACTGTCTGTGTGGAGTCTGCACATTCTCCCCGTGTCTGCATGGGTTTCCCCCAGTTGCTCTATTTCCTCCCACAGTCAAAAGCTGTGCAGGTTAGGTGGATTGGCCATGATAAATTGCCCCTTTGTGTCCAAAGATATGTAGGTTAGGATGTTATTAGGCATGGTAAGTGTGTGGGGTCACAGGGATAGGGCAGAGGGGAATGTGAGCCTGGGTATTATGGTCTTTCAGAGAGTCGGTGCAGACTTGATGAGTCAAATGGCCTCTTTTTGCACTGTGGGAATTCTTTGGAAATCTGCAAGTGCAGCTGACACATATGCAAATTGTGGAATGATGCAAAGATTCACTTGTGTACAAACCTGCAAATGCTTCTGAAACATTGAAAATTAGATTCAGTATTGACTGACAAAGAAAAAAGATGGAGGCAACTCAAGAAACAAGGTGGTAGTGTTTGAAGTTTCTGGGCTCAAGTTATCCTCATATTTCCCATTCTTAATAATGGATATATTTGTATATTTGATATTTACAAAATATTTCTGGCTTGGGCAAACGTATTCAGTGCACTTGGAAAGATATCCACAGGATAAAGTGTATCAACTTTGAGACGAAACTCAGTTTGCACCTTTAAAATGGCAAATTTGATTCAAGGTTTGACATTGCCTTGTTATGACTGATTTGAAGTACAGAGTTAATTTTAAAAATTGCACATATCAATAGATATAGCCTTCATATCTGACAGGAGTCTACAATCTTCACCTTATCTATACAAATGTTTATTCTCCAGTTTATCACTTTGTACACCTGTGTGTGAGAAATATAGTAATAGTGCTGGGTTTATTTCTCGGCTATCACACTTTTCCATATCAGCAACTTTGTAAATGTTTCAAATACGTTATCAGTTATTAAAAAGCAAAAACTTTATTAATTCAAATAGATTACATCAGTTTTTGTTGGCTTACTTAGGCGGTGGCTCAGTTTGAGCAAAAAATAAACACTTCTGTATCCTTCAACATTCATTTTTAACTGAATTATGTCTTTGCCTCCAAGGGACAACCTATGTTGAGTATGGTGCACAATTCTGAGTTAGGCACCTGGCAAATACAATGATGTGTCCTAAGAGGGACATCCAAGACAAATGCTAGTGGTAACATATGAAAGTAGAAGGAAAAATGTGACCAGACCCATACAAAATTACAAGTTTAAGTTTATTTATTAGTGTCACAAGTAGACTTACATTAAAACTGCATTGAAGTTATTGTGAAAATCACCTACTCGCCACACTCCGATGCCTGTTCGGGTACACTGATGGAGAATTTAACATGGCCAGTGCACCTAACCAGCAAATCTTTTGGACTGTGGGAGGAAACCGGAGCACCCAGAGGAAACCCACACAGGCACAGGGAGAACATGCAGACTCTGCACAGTGACCCAACCTGGGAACCGAACCCGGATCCCTGACGCTGTGAGGTAGTGGCGTGAACCACCGATTATATAAAAGAAGCCCATCCAAAGGCGGCACGTGTTGGCACTGTTGTTAGCACTGCTGCCTCACAGTGCCAGGGATCTGGGTTTGATTCCATCCTTGGTGACTGTCTTTGTGGAGTTTGCATGTTCTCCCCGTGTCTGCATGGGTTTCCTCCGGGTGCTCCGCTTTCCTCCCACAGTTCAAAGATGTGCGGGTTAGGTTGGTTGACCATGCTAAATTGTCCCTTAGAATCAGGGGGATTAGCAGGGTAAATATGTGGGGTTATGGGGATAGAGCCTGGGAGGGGTTGTTGTTGGTGCAGGCTCGATGGGCTGAATGGCCTCATTCTGCACTGTAGGGATTCTATGAATCTATTAAAGAGGAACTCCAAAAATTTTCACCAGTGGACTCTGGTAATGAGTTTCTCTCCGATGGTATCACAAGTCACTTATATATTGAAGGTATGGCACTGATTGTGTTAAAGTTACGCCTGGCACCAATGTATTAACTTATTTTGGTGATTTTATTGTAAAACGCTGTGTTTTGCATCACAATCTATTTTCTGCCTCTCATGCTGCATGGTCTGTGCTTTGCTTTGAGCAGAGTTTTCCCTTCTGCATTCCATAATGAGAGGAGGCAAATGGTGCAAAATGTGCTTCACATGCAGATTTCCCCTAAATAGAACAGAGGAAATTCCCAGAGCAATTAAAACTACCTTCCATCTGCTCTTCGCAAGGAGAAAACATTGCGGAATCTGGCAAGTTAAGACATTGTTCGCATTACAAAAATAATGACCAAGAGTTGCCTAGAAACATAGCAAATAGGAGCAGGAGAAGGCCATTCGGCCCTTCAAGCCTGTTCCGCCGCTACTCATTATGATCATGGCTGATCATCCAACTCAATAGCCTGATCCCGCCTTCGCCCCATATCCTTTGATCCCCTTCACCCCCGGAGCTATACGTAACTGCTCCTTGAAAACATTCAATGTTTTGGCCTCAGCTGCTTTCTGTGGTCGCAAATTTCCCAGGCTGACCACTCTCAGGGTGGTCATTTCTGGAAATTTCTCTTCATCTCTGTCCTACACAGTCTATCCTGTATTCTCAAAATGTGATCCCTGGTTCTGGACAACTCAACCATCTTTCTTGCATCTAACTTGTTTTTGAAAAATTATTTATTAGTATCACAAGTAAGAGAGCATTAACACTGCAATGAAGTTACTATGAAAATCACCCAGGTGCCGCACTCCATTGTCTTTTCGGGTACACTGAGGGAGAATTTAGCATAGCCGATGCACCTAACCAGCACGTCTTTCTGACTCTGGGAGGAAAATGGATCACTGGGAGGAAACCCACGCAGACATGGGGAGAACTTGCAGACTCCGCTTTTTAGTCCTTTTAGAACTGTTAGCGCTCAATGGCTCTATTTTGTCTTTTAAAAAGCATTTGGACAGTTGCATGGTTAAGATGGGTATGGAGGGATATGGGCCAAATGCGGGCAATTGGAACTTGCTTCGGGGTTTAAAAAAAAGGCGGCATGGACAAGATAGGCCGAAGGGCCTGTTTCCGTGCTGTAAACTTCTATGACTCTATGACTTTAACTGTATAGGATTTTACGAGATCCCGCTTCATTCTCAGGTTATCAACATGGTTATGTTATACCTTGAGGCATTCTTCACTGTGTGTCACCTATCTTTAGTATAGTTTACTGCTCTGTCTGAAAATAAATGCTGAAGGTCTTTCAGACTCAACAAATAAGCTACGTAAGCATTAAGCTGCAGATTTAGAAAGTCGTGTGTCTATAGTCAGTTCTCTTTTTAGATCTTCCATTGGTGTTATGACAGCCACCAGCTCCTCTGAGCTCTCTATTTCTATTAGTTCAGGCAGTGGCTGTTACATGCAACTCAGAAGTGGGTGAGATCACGGGCGGGATTTTACCACCTCACTCATCCCGAAACCGTAAAATCCCACCCGAGGTCAACGGACCTTTCCATGATCCGCCCCCTCACCCGCTCCAATTCCCGTGGCAAGCAGGGCAGTAAAATTCTAACCGAAAAGTGCTTCACAGGAGCGCAAATTCAATACATCCATCGATACACGGCAACAACATTAACACATCAGTAGATATTTGGTAACATAATGTAATTGTCTAATGGGTAAAAATTTCTGGATACCATGTGAAATGATTGTGAAATTAAAAGACAGTCACAATTAGGACATCCAGAATCACAGAATACTACAGTGCAGAAGAGGCCCTTCGGCCCAACGAATCTGCACCGATGCATGAAAGGCCCTGACCCGCCCACCTAATCCCACTTGCCAGCACTTGGCCCATAGCCTTGAATGTTATAGCGTGCCAATTACTCATCCAGGTACATTATATAAAGCAAAATAATTTCTCAGGAAAACCAGCTCTATGTCCTCAATCTGCCAACGATCATACATTTGAGATAGTTAGGTACATGTTTACCTAATGACACTCCTACATCTCACAGTTTGTGTGGTATTAACACACCTCATTGCCTTTGCAACACAATGTTCTATTTATATACGACAATCAGAGAGTAGCTAATTTGCAAATGAAAGGTTTCTCATGTGATTTTCTTTCCATTAAAGGTTTTATAACCTTGTGTCTATACAACAGATATTCCTGCCATTGCGTGGTGATAGAGTACATGCACCTTATTTTCCTCTTTATTCTTTCATGGCATTGCTTATATTGCCCATCCCTAATTGCCCTTGAACTGATGGCTTGCTAGGTCACATCAGCTCTGACAAAGGGTCATCCTGACTCAAAACTTTGGCTCTATTCCCTCTCCACAGATGCTGTCATACTTGCTGAGATTTTCCAACATTCTCTGGTCTTGATTCAGATTTCAGCATCTGCAGTATTTTGCTTTTTATCAGATAGAAGTTAAGAGCCAACCACGTTGTTGTGGGTCTGGGGTCGCATGTAGGCCAGACTAGGTAAGGATGGCAGATTTCCCTCTCTGAAGGAACCAAATGGGTTTTTACAACAATCGACAATGTTTGATTTAATTTGATTTGATAGTTGGCATTATCAACATTTCTGAGACTGGCTTTTAATTTCAAATTTATTAATTTAATTTAAATTTCATCAGCTGCATCATGGGATTTGAACCATTTTCCCCAGAACATTAGCCTGGGCCTCAGGATTACTAGCCAACTATCTCCACCATCTCTCCCTGTTGACAACATACTATTGTGATTGATAATCATGAACTTGACTCCAAACATAGGTGCTTCTCTTCTATGTATGCTGGATTCTTTTAAATTGGCAAATACACGAGGACTAGCAGCAGCACTAGGCCAGACGAGCCCGCAATGTGTCATTCAGTCGGTATTTTATGTGTCATTAAAGGTCGATATTTTACGACCTTGTAAAATCCCGCCTGAGGCCAACGGAGAATTCTGTTCTGCAAGCCACGCCAGCCCCGATTCTTAGGTGGGCAAGGCGGTAAAATTCCAGCCAAAATCTTTCCAGGCACTCAGTTTAGTTACAAAACCAAAGGACAAGAGTCGACTCAGATTCACTTATCAAACTTCCATTTATTTAACATTTTAGGTACCAAACTCAAAAGTACAACAGTTGCAACGCCTCAACTCTTTTGCTGAACATTAACTCTTAACTTTAACTCTTTAACTGAAAGTCTAACTCTTACATTGAACTTTACTCTTTAATTGAAATTAATACTACCTGGTTCAGAACGAAGTGGCCAAGTCTATTCCCAACGTAGATTTTCCATGTGGTTCTTTGTCTACTCTGAGGATGTTCTCTCAGGGCACTCTTACGATGGTTGATCTCTGAGTTACCGCTGAAGACAAAGGGCTGGAACACATGCCTTTATCCTAAACTCCTCAGATTCTTCGAGAAAGTTCTCTGGCACCCAGCCAATGGTGCAACCAGAAACTAATCACATTGTTTGACCAGCCCAATGGAGTTACTCACAGACAAACTCCATAATGCTTAGTTTAAATGGCATGTAGGTCCAAACAACAATCCTTATTTGGTCAACACAGGAAGTGTCAGGTCACAGTCCACAGGGCAGGTCACTCCTTGCAGTAACTTTACGACCTGTTTTCGTTGATAACTTGACCAAAAATCCCAGCATGTTTGACTCTCATTGTCACAATTCCCTCACAGCTAATATTGCCATTATTGTTACAGAATCATGGAATCATAGAATCCTACAGTGCAGAAAGAGGCCGATCAGCCCATCGAGTCTGCACCGACCACAATACCACCCAGGCCCTATCCCCACAACCCCATGCATTTACCCTAGCTAATCCCTCTGACACTAAGGGGCAATTTAGCACGGCCAATCCACTTATCTTGCGCATCCTTGGACTGCGGGAGGAAACCAGAGCACCCGGAGGAAACCCATGCAGACAGGGGGAGAACATGCAAACTCCACACAGACAGTGACCCAAGCTGGTAATTGAACCAGGGTCTCTGGCACTGTGAGGCAGCAGTGCTAACCACTGTGCCACCGTGCCACCCTATGTTGCTGAAATCGTTGTTGTAGTCGGCTCTCTGACCTCAAACTCATTTAGCTCATAGCTGATTTTCTATATCAACCATACTTTCCTATCCTATTCCCCTTGATTCCTTTAGTGCACACAAGTCCATCAATGTCAGTCTTGGATCAGTTCAGTGGCTAAGCATCCATAGCCTTCAGTGGTACAGAATTCTGGAGATTTCCAACCCTCTGGGTGAAGAAATTTCCCTTCATCTTAACCCTTATTTTGAGTCTATGATGCATGGGGTAAGGGTAACGGGCAATCGGCACTCGCCATCCCAAGAGTCGGTGTGTAACGCGCAACGGCCAACTCTCGAACTCCCACTGCCACTTCACACTCACTAGAGCATTGATTGGCAGTGCACGGGACTTCCGTCCACTGTTGGAAGGAAGACCCACCAGTGAAAGCTGTCAGCCAATCAGTTGAATAGCTGAAAAAGATGTTAGTCGATGGTCCTAAATTTTGCGTGAATGTTACATCTACCAGGGTACCATTGCATTTCATTGCTCTTCTAATTCTTGCCTCTTGAACATCTCCAATTTGAATCACTCCATCATTGGTGATCGTACCTTCAGCTGTCAAGGCCTTAAGCTCCCTGAGGAATTCCTTTCCTAAAAATTTCTGTCTCGTTACCTCAATTTTTAAAGATAATTCTTATAATCTATCTCTTTATCAAAACTTTTAATCATCTGCCCTAATATCACATTCGGCGACAAGGTGGCATATTTTGCTTTATAATGCTCCAGTAAAGCACCTTGGGACATTTTATCATGCTGTCGGCACTCTATAAATACAAGTTGTTGTTGTTGCTGCATATCAGAATGAAAAGACCTAGAACTACAAAATGGCACCAGTTTTCACTTTGCCTGAAGAATGATCACTTTGCTCAAGTTCACCCCCAGAAGTTAAAGCTCCAAGCCCTCTTCACCAGAATGGGAACTCCAGGAGCTTCTACACTCATCTGACGCATCAATGACCCTGCCAAAAAAACAGTTTGCTGCCTCCCTTTAATGTGCCCTTTTTAACTTGCTTAACTCCTGACGCCACAACCTCAAACTGAAATGTTAGGTTAGGCAAATCATCTAATTGACAATGAAATCTGGGTGATTCTGTGACTTAGTAGTCGTAAACTGATGATATTGGGTTAAAATCCCAGCAGAGCCTTGTTTGCAGGCTCAAAGGGCCAAATTGCCTCTTCCCATCTTCTATGTTTCTGTGAAATCTGGAGCTCCGATGCTTGGGTCACAAGGGTGCCAATTTTAGCCTTGATCTGGAATCAAATCTTTAGTTCCATCTTTTAATGGAATGTTTGACCAAGTATTTTGTTAACCATTCATTTACTGAAAGACCAGTTTAACAATACGACTAGCTGAGCTAGATAAACAGGACAATCTCACAGCTGACTTCCTGGTCTATCTCACAGCTGACTTCCTGGTCTGTGCTGTGTTAGCTCATTTTATGATGTGGAGATGCCGGCGTTGGACTGGGGTAAGCACAGTAAGAAGTCTCACAACACCAGGTTAAAAGTCCAACAGGTTTATTTGGTAGCAAATACCATAAGCTTTCGGAGCAATGCTCCTTCGTCAGATGGAGTGGTCTCTGTTCTCAAACAGGGCACAGACACAGAAATCAAATTACAGAATACTGATTAGAATGCAAATCTCTACAGCCAGCCAGGTCTTAAATGCACAGACAATGTGGGTGGAGGGAGCATTCAACACAGGTTAAAGAGATGTGTATTGTCTCCAGACAGTACAGCTTGTGAAATTGTGCAAGTCCAGGAGTCAAGCTGTGGCGTGCCGGATCATCAACACGGATGCCATCATCTCACGTGAGAACACCATCTACCAGGTACATGGTACCTACTCTTGCAACTCGGCCAACGTTGTCTACCTGATACGCTGCAAGAAAGGATGTCCCGAGGCATGGTACATTGGGGAAACCATGCAGACGCTACGACAACGGATGAATGAACACCGCTCGACAATCACCAGGCAAGACTGTTCTCTTCCTGTGGGGGAGCACTTCAGCAGTCACGGGCATTCAGCCTTGGATCTTCAGGTAAGCGTTCTCCAAGGCGGCCTTCACGACACACGACAGCGCAGAGTCACTGAGTAGAAACTGATAGCCAAGTTTCGCACACATGAGGACGGTCTAAACCGGGATGTTGGATTTATGTCACATTATCAGTAACCCCCACAGCTTGACTCCTGGACTTGCACGATTTCACAAGCTGTACTGTCTGGAGACAATACACATCTCTTTAACCTGTGTTGAATGCTCCCTCCACCCACATTGTCTGTGTATTTAAGACCTGGCTGGCTGTAGAGATTTGCATTCTAATCAGTATTCTGTAATTTGATTTCTGTGTCTGTGCCCTGTTTGAGAACAGAGACCACTCCATCTGACGAAGGAGCATTGCTCCGAAAGCTTATGGTATTTGCTACCAAATAAACCTGTTGGACTTTAACCTGGTGTTGTGAGACTTCTTACTTAGCTCATTTTAGCCAGTTGGCTGCAAGGTTGTGCAGTTGGCACTAGTGCCCTTGAGATAAACCACCCAGGATACCTTCTTCCCCCGGATACTCAGCGACCCCTGCAGTAAGAAAAGTGTTCATGTGAACATCAGGTGAGGATGCGAATCTATGATAATTTCTCCAGTAGAATGGTCAAAGCAACACAAAATCAAAGAAAAAAAGTTGCAATTCTGTAACCATTTTCACAATATCCCGAAGTGCTTTACTGACAATGAAGTACTTTTAAATGTAGTCACAATTCTAGTGTGTGGGACTTGTTCATTCCTTAGAATAGATGTAGGCAGCACTTAATACAATTCTTAAACATGATTTTCTTTATTGAATAAAACTTAAAATTAAAACCGAAATGAAAAAAAAAATTACTGGAGAGAGAGAGAGAAAGAGACCAGCAAAACCAGTCCTGACACAGACTTGAACTCAAACCTCACACTGGGCTGAACTAACTAAACGGATAACTGTTACTACAATATATGAATTCTTATCTGTGTTATTGAAATTGCTGGTACAGACTGTGGGCCTGATTTTACCAAATCCAGATTACTCTTCCCTGCAGGTGCGAGAGAGCGGGAGAGATGGCTGTGGCTGGTAGTGTACCAGTGATGGTGCCAGGAGGGATCGGCCGCTGACAGGCAGCGGAACCCCCCCCGACCAGAGGATGAGACGTCACACCCCCTCTCCTCCCCCTGCCCCCACCCCCAGGGGATGATCGGTCACACCCCCTCTCCTCCCCCCGCCCCCCCAGGGAATGTTCGGTCACACCCCCTCTCCTCCCCCCCCACCCCAGGGGATGATCGGTCACACCCCCACCCCCCCCCCCCCCGCCCCCTGACCAGAGGATGAGACGTCAGAGAGCCGCTCTCTCCGCTTTCTGCTTTTTCTTTCACGCCTGGGCGCGCTGTCAGATTTTTTTCGAACTGCGCATGCACAGTTCAGAGCTCCGATCGGTCCACCAGCGCTAAGCCCCGCCCACAGCACGGATCGGGTCGGAGCCGGCAAAATGCGTATGGGCGCGCTGGAAAGAGGATTCCAGGCGTGGATCTATTTGACACCCAGATCCAGCACTTAGACTCCAAATGGTAAAATTCCCCCCTGTGTCTCCAGCTTTCATAAATAATGTGGCCGTGAAAGCTTCTGTTTTGGCTTCTGGGAAAAGCTTACTTGCAAGATTACTTTCAAAAAATGCAGTCAACTTTCGGAGCCCATCCCAGCATTCCCAGCTGAGTTTTAAAATGTGGTTAAGTTAGCTTTAAAGCTCAGCATAGTTAGTTACATAGGCAGAAATATGTTGAAATTAAATCTTTTAACTGAAGCAAACCATACAAAGGATCCCATGTAGTGTAAGAAATATGGCAGCCAATCTTGCATAATGTAAGGTCCCATAAACAGCAGTGAGATGCATGACCAGATGGCCTGTTTTAGTGATGTAGGCCAATGGACGAAGGTGGGACAGGATACTGGGAGAACTCCCCATCTTTTCTTTCAATATACCATGGGTTCCTTTACACCCACCTGAAAGTGGTGTGCCTCATCCGGAAGACAGTGCCTCTGCGAGCAGCAGCCCCTCAGTACTGCATTAAAGAGTCAGCCACGTCAAGACCAATGGATTCATAGCCCAGCAAGGGTACAACACAAAAAGAGAGGAGGATAACAAGGAAAACTTGGTGGTGAAAGTGAAACAAACGGAATATTATTTTTCTCTAAACTTATGGCCTTGCTATTTTGCACAAAACTGATGTTAACATTGTTCGCAGAATTGTGATCATGGGACATGCATTTGTTCATTTTATTGTGAAGGCCAAATGGAGGTTACTTGATTTGTAATGCCATCTTAAAGGGAGTTGCATAGAAACATAGAAAATAGAAACAGGAGGAGGCCATTCAGCCCTTCAAGCTTGCTACACCATTCATTTTGATCATGGCTGATCATCAAATTCAATATCCTGATCCCCCCCTCCCCCCCCCCCCCGCACCAGTTCCTTGATCCCTTGCGTCCCAAGAGCTATATCTAATTTCTTCCCGAAATCACACAATGTTTTGGCCTCAACGAGTTTCTGTGGCAGTGAATTCCACACATTCACCACTCTCTGGGTGAAGAAATATCTCCTCATCTCAGTCCTAAAAGGTTTACTCCTTATCCTCAAAGTATGAACCCTAGGTTCTGGACTCCCCCACCATTGGGAACATTCTTTCTCAATCTATCCTAATCTTGTTAGAATTTTATAAGTTTCTATGAGATACCCTCTCTCTTCTGAACTCCAATGAATATAATCCTTTAGTCTCTCCTCTTATGACGAACACTGCACCTGAAGTACTGCCTTAGGCTGATTCCACAGCTTTACTCAGCAGCTGAATTTTAGTTACTGGGACTTCAAATGTTGAAGATTCCTATTAACGTTCTATAGCAATTGTTAAATAGATCCCAAAGCAGATGATGAAGTCTGGTATATGGTGGAGTATGGTAATGATATAGACACAAATTCTTTTCTCGATAACGCAGTATTTACATAATGCAACATTACACATCTCTGCCTCTTACTACCAACCAACCGAGTGTCCTAGTTTTATCCTCGATTAAGTATACCAAATCGGCTAATAATCAAATCAACTCATCCACAGCTCCTTAAAGGAGCACATTAGGAGGTCTTGTAACGTAGTGGGTAGCATCCCTGCCCCTGAGCCAGAAACTCTGGGTTTGAGTCCCATTCCAGGACTTGACGGTCAAGGAAAGTGCATTCGCAATGCAGTCAAACAAGTTGAGAGTCAACCTGCAAATCCTTCCAAACACACCAATGGCTGGTGGTAAGAATGGGAGAGACTCCAGGTCAGCCATGCTGACACCCCCACTTCTTGCCTTCAAACAACCACATAACCTCAAACAGACCATTGTCCACAGCAAACTACCCAGCCTTCAGGAGAACAGTGACCACGACACCACACAACCCTGCCACAGCAACCTCTGCAAGACATGCCGGATCATCAACACGGATGCCATCATCTCAACGTGAGAACACCATCCACCAGGTACACGGTACATACTCTTGCGACTCGGCCAACGTTGTCTACCTGATACGCTGCAGGAAAGGATGTCCTGAGGCATGGTACGTTGGGGAAACCATGCAGACGCTACGACAACAGATGAATGAACACCACTCGACAATCACCAGGCAAGAGTGTTCTCTTCCTGTTGGGGAGCACTTCAGCGGTCACGGGCATTCGGCCTCTGATCTTCGGGTAAGCATTCTCCAAGGCGGCCTTCACAACACACGACAACGCAGAGTTGCTGAGCAGAGACTGATAGCCAAGCTCCGCACACATGAGGACGGCCTCAACCGGGATCTTGGGTTCATGTCACACTATCTGTATCCCCCACGACATGCCTGGGCTTGCAAAATCTCACTAACTATCCTGGCTGGAGACAATACACATCTCTTTAACCTGTGCTTAACCCTCTCTCCACTCACAATGTCTGTACCTTTAAGACTTGATTACCTGTAAAGACTCGCATTCCAACCATTATTTTGTAAATTGAGTTTGTGTCTTTGTATGCCCTGTTTGTGAACAGAACTCCCACTTACAAAGAACAAAGAACAAAGAACTATACAGCACAGGAACAGGCCCTTCGGCCCTCCAAGCCTGCGCCGCTCCCTGGTCCAAACTAGACCATTCTTTTGTATCCCTCCATTCCCACTCCGTTCATATGGCTGTCTAGATAAGTCTTAAACATTCCCAGTGTGTCCGCCTCCACCACCTTGCCTGGCAGTGCATTCCAGGCCCCCACCACCCTCTGTGTAAAATATGTCCTTCTGATATCTGTGTTAAACCTCCCCCCCTTCACCTTGAACCTATGATCCCTCGTGAACGTCACCACCGACCTGGGGAAAAGCTTCCCACCGTTCACCCTATCTATGCCTTTCATAATTTTATACACCTCTATTAAGTCTCCCCTCATCCTCCGTCTTTCCAGGGAGAACAACCCCAGTTTCCCCAATCTCTCCTCATAACTAAGCCCCTCCATACCAGGCAACATCCTGGTAAACTTCCTCTGTACTCTCTCCAAAGCCTCCACGTCCTTCTGGTAGTGTGGCGACCAGAACTGGACGCAGTATTCCAAATGCGGCCGAACCAACGTTCTATACATCTGCAACATCAGACCCCAACTTTTATACCTGACGAAGGAGCAGCGCTCTGAAAGCCAGTGGCTTTTGCTACCAAATAAACCTGTTGGACTTTAACCTGGTGTTGTGAGACTTCTTACTGTGTTTACCCCAGTCCAACACCGACATCTCCACATCATGAACACAGCCACAGAGGGGGGGAGGGGGCATAACATCCCATCCAAAATCTCCAACAACACGGTATTTCCTCAGTACTGCACAGGGAGGAATGGGGGCTGGGGGGCGGGGGGGGGGGGGGGGGGGGGGTGGAGGAGTGAAGGGGGGGGTGGAGTTGTGGGAGGGCTGAGGGTAATGAACCTAGATAATGTGCTCAAGAACTGAGCTCAGACCCCCAACCTTCAGAATGAAAGGCGCAGCTCACACCTCCGTATAGCAAAGAAAATAAATAAGCTAATAAGCAAATGAATTAATTAACAGTCCCTTAAAGAGGCACTGTAACAAAAATGCCTTTCAAAGGAAACTTAACAAAGTAAAGTAAATTAATGTTCTGTGTGCTAGTCCCTTTCTCCATGCCCTTTTAAGTATGACCAATAAAAATAATAAAATAAGCAAATTTAACAAGGTGATAACCCCTGATGGGCAGAGTAACTAAAACTAAACTCAAAGGAAACTTACAAATATTTAATAAAAATACAATTTCCAGGCATGATGATGAATTCATGCCCCCATATTGTTTTAAAGTGTATTTATTAGTGTCACAGGTAGGCTTACATTAACATTGCAATGAAGATACTATGAAAATCCCCCAGTCGCCACACTCCAGTGCCTGTTCAGGTACACTGAGGGAGAATTTAGCATGGCCAATGCACCTAACCAGCACATCTTTTTAGACTGTGGGAGGAAACCAGAGCACCCGGAGGAAACCCATGCAGACACAGGGAGAACATACAGACTCCACACAGACAGTGACCCAAGTCAGGAATCAAACCCGGGTCCCTGGTGCTGTGAGGCAGCAGTGCTAACCATTGTAACACTATGCTGCCCATAAGTCATGGAAGGCTGCAAGTGTACTAATAGAAACTGCGTGCTTCCACTCCAGGGCCACCGAGCTGTGAACATAGCCACAATAGAAGGGCAGACAATCAAGTTGAACGACCCCCTCGACCGCCCACTATCAGTCCCTTTTTATATGTACTCAAGATACTTCATCAGTCAATACCCGCCACCTGATAATCCTTAACAAAAGCAATTAAAATAACATTAACAGCAATTGCCTGAACGTTGCTAAAACAAATCTCTCCTTTTTAAACAGACTTTGCCACAAAAACAGTCTTATCTCTTGTTGCTACTGTTACATAGCTCACCACCACTTTTAAGCAGCTGGTTTCTGTAAAAGTCAAAATAGAGTCCCATGGATGTCCTATAAACACTGGCTCAAAAGCTTTACTGTTAATCTTCTCCAATTGCATCCAGCTCTCGTTCGTCAATTGTGATAATGATAGTTTTATATTGACATCGATGCAGTACAGGGACACAATCTATAAGGCACTGCTCACTGTTCAGGCCCTGCTACATGATGAGTGCCTGGTCTTTACCGAAATGCCAGGGGGTAACACCAAACTCAGTGGGATGGGAAGTTGCATTTTAATCTTTACTGCTGGGTGAAAAACCTGACAGCAAACTCGTTTGTTTAACCCCCTTGCTCAACTCCCACTTTGATTGAATTTGGGTAAAATTACCTCTCTTGTGCATCTCCTCATGGACAGTTCATGAACTTCAGCAACACGTAAAGAGCAATAAATCAAAAATCTATGCATTCCTGCTGTAAGGCTGGAAGGGCAAGAAATACGGCCACAATCCAGATATCCAGATCTTGGCCTCATGTCAAGGATTTCTTGAGGGCTGCAAGGAACAAGGAGTCACATTGCTCGCGATGTAAAAACATAAAGGCCTGTCAGGGTTTGGAACTCAAAATATTGGGAGTTCTTGCATCTCTGGTTGCCAGAAAAGGTCTCTGCCTTTCAGTTTATTAATTAGTGTCACAAGTAGGCTTACATTAATTATGCAATGAAGTTACTGTGAAAATTGCCCAGTCACCACACTCCAGCACCTGTTCGGGTACACTGCGGGAGAATTCAGCACGGCCAATGCACCAAACCAGCACATCTTTCAGACTGTGGGAGGAAACCCACGCAGACACAGGGAGAACACGGAGACTCCACACAGATAGTGAACCAAGCCAGGAATTGAACCTGGGTCCCTAGCACTGTGAAGCAGCAGTGCTAACCACTGTGCCACCGTGCCACCTCCTGTACTGGAAGCTGGAGCCATGCCCCCACAGAGAAAGTACGACTTGTGGCAAGAACTTAAATGCGGACCCATCACAAAGGGGGACGCATCAATGTTCCAGGAACCCTGTGCTGGAGTTGATAAGTTACATTGTAAATTGCCTCCTGTGGGGAACAGGTAGCTCCCCTGAGTTCACTTCCCATGATGCAGATAGCCACCTTTTAGATGCAAATGAAAGAATGCCCTTTTCACTTCACAAACTTTGGTGGGTCAACAGCGGAGGTCACAGGGAGGTAGATAATCGCACTGATGGTGGGATTTTCACATGGGTTGTCATCCCACATTTTTTGGAGTTACAAAGGAATGGGGAATGAAATTAGACATGATGTGGAGATGCCAGCGTTGGACTGGGGTAAACACAGTAAGAAGTTTAACAACACCAGGTTAAAGTCCAACAGGTTTATTTGGTAGCAAAAGCCACACAAACAGGGCATATAAAGACACAAACTCAATTTACATGAATAATGGTTGGAATGCGAATACTTCCAGCTAATCAAGTCTTTAAGTAACAAACAATGTGAGTGGAGAGAGCATCAAGACAGGCTAAAGAGATGTGTATTGTCTCCAGACAGGACAGCCAGTGAGACTCTGCAGGTCCAGGCAAGCTGTGGGGATTACAAATAGTGTGACATGAACCCAATATCCCGGTTGAGGCCGTCCTCATGTGTGCGGAACTTGGCTATCAGTTTCTGCTCAGCGACTCCGCGCCGTCGTGTGTCGTGAAGGCCGCCTTGGAGAAGGCTTACCCGAATATCAGAGGCCGAATGTCAAATGCCGCAGTGTATCCAAAGCGGTCACGGGCATTCGGCCTTTGATATTCGGGTAAGCGTTCTCCAAGGCGGCCTTCACAACACACGACGGCGCGGAGTCGCTGAGCAGAAACTGATAGCCAAGTTCCGCACACATGAGGACGGCCTCAACCGGGATATTGGGTTCATGTCACACTATTTGTAATCCCCACAGCTTGCCTGGACCTGCAGAATCTCACTGGCTGTCCTCTCTGGAGACAATACACATCTTTTTAGCCTGTCTTGATGCTCTCTCCACTCACATTGTTTGTATCTTTAAGACTTGATTAGCTGGAAGTATTTGCATTCCAACCATTATTCATGTAAATTGAGTTTGTGTCTTTATATGCCCTGTTTGTGTGGCTTTTGCTACCAAATAAACCTGTTGGACTTTAACCTGGTGTTGTTAAACTTCTTACTGAATGAAATTAGATACAGATGTCCAGTAAATTCTATGTCTGGCTTGGACCAGGAAAAATATTAAGCTTTTGATAGAAAATTGGGCATTGCTGTTCAAATTTTAGCCAGTTTACAAGTCAAGCAGAATGTTCTTCCTTGGGCAGTCAGAATGTCTACTGAATGAATGAAGAATCAATGTAGTTCAACTATGAATCCATCATTTCACGATGTGTGAAATTCAGTCCGCGTGTGGTAAGTGTCAAACAGCAAAAAGAATTTGAAACTGAGTCCTTGCCATTCATAGAATTATAGAATCCCTACAGTGCAGAAGAGGCCATTCGGCCCACCGGGTTTTCACCAATTCTCTGACTGAGTATCTTACCAAGGCCTTCTCTCCTGCCCTAATCCTGTAACCCCACAATCTTATCATGGCTAATCCATCATCTAACCTATACATCTTGGGACACTAAAGGGACAAGATAGTATGGCCAATCAACCTAACATGCACATGTTTGTGATTGTTTGGAACGGGTTATAAGAAAAACGGATAACTACTGATAGAACTCTTTGACCTTGGAAAAGCCCCTAAAAGAGTTGTTCCAGTCATAGATAAACCGAGATTTTACTGATTAATCAAAATAGCTTAACATTTCTTTGTGAATCGCTGATTTGCTCCAAAATTCCAAACCTCTTATCGTATTCCTATTTGCAAACCACTCATCAGCAGTAGAACACAGAACTCTGAAATCCCAGTTCCAGAAGGCTGACATGCCAGAATGTTATGCCCACCTCGCACCTCCCCCCCGCCCCCCACACCCCCCCATACCCCCCCGGGTCCACTGGCAGGTTTTTTGGTGGTGGGGAAGGGCAGGGGGAGATGCGTGGATAGTGTGAAATTGAAGGGACTCATTTCCCCCCGGGTTTGCATTTTCACCCCCCCCAGCCACACAAAGATTTTATGCTGGGGTGGGCAAGGCCTTAGTCACAAGGCCTGTCCTTGTCCCAATTGAGGCCACTTAAAGCCCGCCTCCCACCCAGCTTCAATTTTTATACGAGTTTGAGAATGGAACACACATGAGGAAAAGTCAAAATTAAAGAGAGTTAGATCCTAGGTGGGATTGGGGAAGGGTTCGTCTTCATCAGAAGCCCTCTTCTGAAGTTGGGCACCCTCCCCCCTTAAGGTCCGGGGCCCTCCAAATCCCACCCCTTCCCCTGATCATTCCCTTCACTCCCCACCCCACACTTCCCCCCACCAGGGCCTTTCCTACTCTCCCTGCCCTGGGACCACTTGAACCAGCCTGGGCCTCTGGTGCCTGAACCTAGTCTCAGGTGTTCTCCTGCGTTTCTTCTCCTGTCCACTGCAGCGCTGTCGCAGATTGGAAAGCAGCTTTCCAAGGCAGGACCTCCTCCTGAGGGAGGGGCAGAAGTCCCGCCTGCAACCACCTCAAGCTCACTAGAGCGTGAAAGGGCTGGGGGATACTCAGAGTCGACAGGCACTCTTTGGATAGCGAGACCCCCACCATCCAAAAAGGTAAGACCAAGCACTTGCCTTTTTGTAGCGATGTTCACATCTTCAAGATGTTCCAAAGCATGCATAGTCAATGAGTAACTTTAAAAGTGCAATGTATTTATAGCTTTGAAGTTGTTTCGCTGGTAAGCATAGCAGCCAATTTGCATACAATAAAAGCCCACAAACAGCAAATGGCATAAATGATATGTTAATCTCTTTAGTAAAGCTGGTTTGAAGGCAAATATTGGACAGGACAGCAGGAAGACTCTGTCCAAAAAGTACCAGAGGATCTCGATTGCAACCTGAACAGTCACATGGTGCCTCATTCCGAAGGTAAGGGTCTAGAAAGTTGATTGTGCACAAATACGGGTGCAGCACTGAAACCACGGGCCTCATTCCTATGTCATTGGTTTGGTGTGGGACCAGACACAGCCCCAGAGCCAGTACAGCAGCCTTAGGATGTAAACAAACTCTTAGAAACATAGAAACCCTACAGTGCAGAAGGAGGCCATTCGGCCCATCGAGTCTGCACCGACCACAATCCCACCCAGGCCCTACCCCCACATATTTTACCCGCTAATCCCTCTAACCTACGCATCTCAGGACCCTAAGGGACAATTTTTAACATGGCCAATCAACCTAACCCGCACATCTTTGGACTGTGGGAGGAAACCGGAGCACCCGGAGGAAACCCACGCAGACACGAGGAGAATGTGCAAACTCCACACAGACAGTGACCCGAGCCGGGAATCGAACCCGGGACCCTGGAGCTGTGAAGCAGCAGTGCTTGGGCCAGAATTGTACCATCCCACCCGCCACGCGAATCAGAGCGGGCAACGGGTGAACCATGGAAAGGTCTGTTGACCACTAGCGGGATTTTACAGTTTCAGGACAAGTGAGGCCATAAAATCCCACCCTCTGACTCTGTTGCCAACTGAGGGCCTACAGTAAGTCAGGTAGTCATTGCCCGTTCCTCGAAACAAAGATGATGCTGGCCGGGCTTCATGTGGCCTCAGGTGACTCAGCAGGCCAATTCCGTCTCTTGACAGAGAAGGCAAGTGTTGCCCTGAGGGAGGGATGTTCTCAAGCTAGGGTTCTGCATCTAGTATTAGGGGTTGTAAGAGTTAATGGGGCAGCATGGTGGCACAGTGGTTATCATTGCTATCTCACAGCGCCAGGGACCTGGGTTCGGTTTCCGGCTTGGGTCACTGTCTGTGTGGCGTTTGCACGTTCTCCTCATGTTTGTGTGGGTTTCCTCGGGGTGCTCTGGTTTCCTCCCACAGTCCCAAAGACGTGCTGGTTCGGTGCACTGGCCATGCTAAATTCTCCCTGAATGTACCTGAACCGGTGCCGGAATGTGGCGACTAGGAGATTTTCACAGTAACTTCACTGCAGTGTTAATGTGGTCCTACTTGTGACACTAATAAATAAACTTTTAAAAAACTTAAATGAGAGGGACTATGTAAGTAGCACCTCCCATGATGATGATGCAGGAAAATACATGACTAAGAAAGGAGGGAGAATGTTCATGGCTCCAGCAGGATAACACATAGTCATGAGGAACTGTACACAGTTGTTATATGTAATAAACCATTTATTGTTTGGACATACCAGCATGTCAGTAAGCATTCCGCAGCCAGGCTAACCAACACGCAACATGGTGGCTGTAGCAGGGATGGGCCCCAAAACATTGAAAATTCAACTTTAAAGAAGTTTAAGTTTCAAACCTAAAGTAGTGTCAAAACAGAAATACTCTGTAAGGCACAATTAAAGGATTCCAGGTTGCTCCATAAACAAAGTGGAGGTAGGAAGAGTTGGAAAATCAACTTTGAAAGTCACGTAATGGTCCATGAAGGAGATCCCAGTCCAGCAATTGTCGGCTTCAAGTTGGAGAACCAAAAAAACCCTTTAAAAAAATCAATTCTAACGGCGCACTGGGCAGGCACACTGGGAAATTCAGATCCCTAGCAAAGCTAGGTTTCAATAAATGCTCGCAGTCCAGGATTGAGATCTACGCCACTACACTTGATGGACGCAAGGCAGCACAAATGAAAAATAAAGCGGCTGCAAATACTCGATGCTCCAGAGGATGGGAGTGAAGAGATTATTGAAATAACTTCAAGGAAAGCAGTTTTTAAACAGATTTGCAACCTTTACAAAACAAATACCAAATCTCATTGAGAGATCCCCCCCGTCACCATAGTGAGTATCGGTGAGAGGCTGAACAGCTGGAAAAGCTTGAAAAACTGGAGGGAAGATTTAAAACTTTGGGTAAATCACCTACAAGCTTAGAAGAGCCGCATATCCTAAATACCTGAGAGGTTCGGAAACCAGGAAGGACCAAATCTAACTCCAAACTGGGCACTTTGGAAAAACATTCTGTTTCAGGTGAGGACCACAAATCTGCAGCTGAACAGGTCAACACTTTATTCCATAGGACAGTAGCAGATGATATTATTGCAAGACAGAATATCAGTGAGACTTCTGATAACTTTGAAGAAGTCTTCAACAACTATTTCAAGAGCCAAAAAGATTTTGGAAAGAGCTGAATTCAACAGCAAATGTCCAGATACCAGGTGATCCAGTAAATGCTTTTATTAAGGCCTTTACAGGCTGGTTGAAGGATGTGAGTATGGAGACCTAAAAACAGAATTAATTTGAGACCACATTGCAATGAGTGTTACCATTGAATCTTGCAGGCTTATCGCAATCTAAGGGAGACCTAACCTTAGCAAAAGCAATAGAGCTGGTAAGACAAGCAGAGGTCCATAAACAGAACAGGGCAATACTGAAAGGTGAAAACAAACCTTGGCACACTAAACCTACAGTGGTAATAAAGCCCAGGAATGTACAAGAGGGATCACAAAAGAAGGCACAATATGGAGGGAAAGTACAAGACACCATAAAAACTCTGCCAGTGGCCTGTTAACCCATTATGCTGATTTACATTGTTTCCCAGTCTGGTAATGTCTTGATTTGAAAATTCTCATCCTTGTTTTCAAATTCCATCACAGTCTTGCCCTCTCTAGCTCTGTCATCTCTACATTCCTCCAATTCTACCCTCTTGTGCATCCCCAATTTTAATTGCACTATGATGTGCCCTATGTTCTCAGCCATCCCACCTCTTTAACTCTCTTTTTTCCTTTAAGGTCCTTGAAAGCCCACCTGGAAGGGTAGGGAGTTTTAGTTCAGACTGACAGCATGGTCAGTGCAGGCTTGGAGGGCCAAAGAGCCTGTTCCTGTGCTGTAATTTTCTTTGTTCTTTAAATAAGATTTTGGTCACAATTCTTAAATTATTCTGACCAGGAGCTGAGACTAGCCATAGAAATACTGTGGCTACAAGAGCAACTCAGAGGCTCGGAGTTCTCCAGTGAAACCCACCTCTTGATTCTCCAAAGCTTGTCTACCATGTCATGTCAGAGTATGATGGAATACTCTCCATTTGCCTGGATGACTGAAGTTCCGGCGACACGCAAGAAGCTATACACCATCTAGGACAAAGCAGCTCACTTGATTGACACCCCATCCGCCATCTTAAATATTCACTGTCTCCACCACTGATGCATGGTGGCAGCAGTGTGTACCATCTAAGATGCTTTGCAGTAACTTACCTGGGGTCTTTTGATAGCATCTTCTAAACCCAAGGCTTCTACCACCTGGAAGGACAAGACCAACAGTTGCATGGGAACACCAACACCTGAAAATTTCCCTTTAAGCCGCTCACTACCCTGACTTCAAAATATATCACTGTTCCTTCATTGTCACAGGGTCAAAATCCTGGAACTCCCTCCTTAACAGCACTGTGGGTGCACTTACACTGTATGGACTGCAGCGCTTCAAGAAGGCAATTCGCCACCACCTTCTCAAGGGCAATTAAGGATGGGCAATAAATGCTGGTCTCATCAGCCATGTCCACATCGTGTGAAAGAATAAAAACAAAACTCCTCTCATGGATCAGTGTATTACTGTATTGAAAGCATTGTACAAATGCAAGTTGTAGCATTTGAACACGGTGGCACAGTGGTTAGCATTGCTGCCTCACAGCGCCCAGGGACCCGTGTTCAATTCCCGGCTTGGGTCACTGTCTGTGTGAAGTTTGCACGTTCTCCCTGCATCTGCTTGGGTTTCCTCCGGGTGCTCTGGTTTCCTCCCACACTCCAAAGATGTGCGGGTTAGGTGGATTGGCCGTGCTAAATTGCCTAAGTATCGGGGGACTAGCTAGGGTAAATTCATGGGATTATGGGGATAGGACCTGGGTGCAAATGTGGTCGGTGCGGACTCAATGGGCCGAATGGCCTCCTTCTGCACTGTAGGGATTCTATGAACACAGGATCTTTTGTTTCAGAGGTGAAAGCATTAAAACTGAGCACCTTTGTGTTATATTAAATGCATAGAAAAAGTGAAGATGCAGCTCGTTGGACCATGAAAATTATACAAGAGGACTTAAGCAAAAACTGGCACTAGACAAGTTCAGGACTGATGCCAAGTAGTTCTTTAGGCAAAAAATGATTAATATCTGGAATACTCATCCAGGTCAGACAGTGGAGAAAAAGATTCTAGAGTCATTCACAGGACAGGTGCTATGATGACGGACTATTGGTTTCTATGGAAGCTGGTTGACTAGCTACAGAATCTATGATTCTCTGACTAGCCTCCCTTACTCGAATGTAAATGAGTGGTGTTTGTTTTTGTTGCTCCCAAAGAGTCCTGGCGTAAGTTTTCTCGTATTTTCCCTCCATGTACTTAGGTTCCCACTCAAATGTTGCCATTTAAATCATAGATTTTCCACCCTGTTTTGGAGTTGAAATCTCTGAGTGTTTTTTATATAGGTCATTTCCTGTTCTTTGTATTCACCAAGAATGGTTTATTGTGCATTCATCTGCCTTAGCTTTCTGCCAACAAAACATTTGATCCATTGGTGGAATTTTTTTAGTGGAATTGTGGTTGTTGACATGGGTCACAGCAGTGGCAGAGCCCTTTTTTATTTCCTCAATGTTAGTAACTTATCATCACTCCCAGAAGTACTTCAAAGTGTTCAATACACAGTGAATTGCATTGGCCACCAAGTGAATATTTGTATATAGGAGAATCCCTAGATCCTCAGGGAATCTATAGAATGATTAAAGGGGGGTCGGGGGAGGGGGGCAGTGACAGGGAGTCATCAATACCATAAGATTTCTACCAATCGATACATTTTTGGGTTATATTTGTTGAGTTTCTGGCAAATATTTTTTGCAGCTAAAGACTAATAAATATAATCAAGGAAAAATTTACTCAGCCATTTTACTGGACTCCAGTTATAACCCAGTTAGTTACAAGTCAAGGGAAGTGTTCAGAAGTTGGCCAGACCTGACACTTTAGCTACCTATCAGGTTTCTGATTTCCTGTTCGGTCAGCTCCTTACGAGGCCATTGACTTTTTAAAATTCATTTGAGGGACATGGGCATCACTGGCTGGCCAGCATTTATTGCCCATCCCTAGTTGCCCTTGTTCAGAGGGCAGTTGAGAGTTAACCACATTTCATAGAACATAGAAAAGCTACAGCACAAACAGGCCCTTCGGCCCACAAGTTGCGCCGAACATGTCCCTACCTATTAGGCTTACCTATAACCCTCTATCTTACTAACTTCCATGAACTTATCCAAAAGTCTCTTAAAAGACCCTATCGAATCCGCCTCCACCACCACTACCGGCAGCCGATTCCACGCACCCACCACCCTCTGAGTGAAAAACTTACCCCTAACATCTCCTCTGTACCTACTCCTCAGCACCCTAAACCTGTGACCTCTTGTGCCAACCATTTCAGCCCTGGCTCTGGGCTCACGTGTAGGCCAGACCGGGTAAGGATAGCAGATTTCCTTTCCTGAAGGACATCAGTGAACCAGATGGATTTTTCCGACAATCAACAATGGTTTCATGATCATCGGTAGATTCTTAATTCCAGATTTTTAAAAATTGAATTCAAGTTCCCCCGTCTGCTGTGATGGGATTTGAAACCAGGTCCCCAGAACATTGATTGAATTTCTGGATTAATAGTCTGGCGATAATGCCACTAGACCATCGCCTCCCCATTCTGCAGCTTTGTTCTGCCATTTACACATGCCGATCTCTTAATGGACGCTCTTAACACCATTCCTAGCCTTGATTGTCACCATTTACATTCCATTTGTTTCTCTGTCTGTGTCATTCCTATCAATTACAGCATCCTCCCCCTCAACCTCACAGTATAAATTTTGTCCGATTTTCCTTGTCTTCAGCTCTGACGAAGGGTCATCCAGACGCGAAATGTTGGCTCTATTCCCTCTCCACAGACACTGTCAGACCTGCTAAGATTTTCCAGCATTTTCTGCTTTTGTTTCATTTGCAGCATCCGCAGTATTTTGCTTTTATTTTAGAAACAAGAATATTTATTCGACTGAATTCACAGTCCTCAGGCCCTCCATTACCTCACTGCTCTGTATCTTTGCGCTGCTTCCTCAGCGTGCAAGCAAATACACACCTGCCAGTCTTCTGACTTATCTAACTTATCTAACTGGCTATTCCCACTCCCCAATCTTCCACTTACTTCATTCCAATATGGATGACAGATCTTTCAGCTGTCCTGTCCCCAGGCTCTGAAACTCATTGCTTTACTCCTCTCACTCCAGATTGAAAAGACTCCTCAAATCATGGATCTTTGACCAAGTCTTGGATCAGACTTCTGGTTATTTGATGGGTGCCCATTTTACGTCTGCGCGGTATAACGGGATGTTTTTACTATGTTGGAGATGCTGCAAGTTGTCGTCCTCACCATTAGACTGGCTTTATTTCAGATTTGTAGTGTTGGGTGTGAAACCACCTGGTCTTTAATGAAGAATGATCTTTTTGAATGCTTTTGGAACATATAATTCAAAATTCTACCAGCATTTGGATATTTCTATATGAATGTGCTTGTCCACCGTGGATATAGAGGGACATGCAGGCAATTGGGACTAGCTCAGGGGTTTAAAAAAAAGGTGGCATGGACAAGGTAGGCCGAAAGGCCTGTTTCCATGCTGTAAACCTCTATGACGCTATGACATCATCTACAAGGCACAAGTCAGGAGAGTGATGGAATAGGCTCCACTTGCCTGGATGGGTGTAACTCCAACAACGTTCAAGAGTCTTGATACCATTCAGGACAAAGCAGCCCACTTGGCTGGTATCCCTTCCACCAACTTCAACATTCACTCCCTCCACCACTGATGCACAGTAGCAGCAGCGTGAACCATTTACAAGGCACACTGTGGCAACTCACCATGGTTCCTTAGGCAGCACCTTCCAAACTCACAATCTCTTACCACATAGCAGGACAAGGGCAGCAGATACCTGGGTACACCACCATCTGCAAGTTCCCCTCCAGGCCATTCACCATCCTGACTTGGAAATATAAAGCCATTCCTTCACAGTTGCTGCGTCAAAACCAAGAATTCTCTCCTAACAGCACTGTGGATGTACCTACACCTCATGGACTGCGGCAGTTTAAGAAGACAACTCACCACCACCTTCTCAAAGGCAATTAGGGATGGGCAATAAATGTTGGCCTAGCTAGTGACTCCCACATCTCATGAAAAAATAAAAATAAATTGTTTTATCCAGGATTAGAGGGCAGAACTGTCTGCCCAAACGTTGCCAACTGCTTTTAAAGTGCATTTGCGCAAATGGTGCAAATGCATGGAGGCACTTAACATGAAGTCCCACAGCGCCAGGGACCTGAGTTCAATTCCGGCCTCGGGTGACTGTCTGTGTGGAGTTTACACGTTCTCCCCGTGTCTGCGTGGGTTTCCTCCGGGTGCTCCGGTTTCCTCCCACACTCCAAAGATGTGTGGGTTAGGTTGACTGGTCATGCTAAATTGCTCCTTAGTGTCAGGGGGATTAGGAGGGTAAATCGATGGGGTTATAGGGATAGGACCTGGATGGGATTGTTGTCGGTGCATGCTCGATGGGCGAAATGGCCTCCTTCTGCACTGTAGATTCTATGATCTTGTTCTACTCAGCTGCCATGAATCAATATTCGTACCTTTCTGTTTCAGCAAGTGAATCTCGCTGTTGAAATGCAGATATAAAGTTCAGCTTCTGGAAGGATGCGGATTTTAGCCCAACTCAGTACCAACTGCCTGGTAATGATGATGCCATTGGCTGGTGATAAGCCCACTCAAGTCTGTTTTTTCCAGGAACAGGAAATGAGGAACTATGATGGACGGAACAGTGGCAACTCATGCAGTATGGAGACGGACTTTCTGTCAAAAGTCCCATCTTCCACATTGCCACATGTGGAAGTGACAGTGGGATACCAGCGAGGATTTTCTTTTCAATGATATGGGCCTATCTCTATTTTGTCCAGGGGGACGAAATAATAAAATCTAAAACACTTCCTCTGTTAAATAATCATTGCCTCTTGGAGAGAAATAACTATCAGATGAGGGCGGCACAGTGGTTAGCACTGCTGCCTCACAGTGACAGGGACCCGGGTTCGATTCCGGCCTCGGGTCACTGTCTGTGTAGAGTTTGCACATTCTCCTCGTGTCTGCATGGGTTTCCTCTGGGTGCTCTGGCTTCCTCCCACAGTCCAAACATGTGTGGGTTAGGTGGATTGCCAACGCCGGCATCTCCACATCATTAGGTGGATTGACCATACTAAATTGCCCCTTAGTGTCAGGGGGATTAATGGAGTAACTATGTGGGGTTAAGGGGATAGGGCCTGGGGTGGAATCGTTGTTGGTGCAGGCTCGATGGGGCAAATGGCCTCCTTCTGCACTGTGGGGATCCTATTCTATTCTATTCTATGAGATTTAGCTACCTAATTAAAGATGTTATTACTCTCAAGTCAGTTAGATTCACTCTATAACTCAATGTTGCCTTTGGTGTTGATGATCCTAATGAAGGATTCGATTGTTTCCTCTCAGAATTGTAAAAGTATTAACCACAACTCTCCTGTTATTACTTGCTTGACTTCTAAGGAAAAACAGAGCTGTAAGTTTGGTTTTGTTCCCCTCCCTATCTCATGTGTGTGGGTGTGAGACATTTAGCCCAAAGCTGTATCATTTAAGGATTTAACAGTGCTCCTACGTACCACCTGGCAAATTAGTTTGAGGAGAGAGCCTGATACTTAGCCTTAATGTTTTCAAGAGGCAGTTAGATATAGCACTTTGAGGTGAAGGTGGGGTCAAAGGATATGGGGGGAAGCCGGAATCAGGCTATTGAGTTGGATGATGAGCCATGATCGTAATGAATGGCGGAGCAGGTTGACGGTTTGAATGACCTGGAGTATTGTGTGCAATTTTGGTACCCTTATCTGAAGAAAGATGTATTTGCTATAGAGGAGGTATAGCAAAGGTTTACCAGGCTGATTCCTGGGATGGCAGGTCTGTCATATGAGGAGAGATTAAGTCGGTTAGGAATGTATTCCTTGGAGGTTAGAAGAGTGAGAGGGGATCTCATAGAAACTTATGGAATTCTAACGGGGTTAGACGGGGTAGATTCAGAAAGAATGTTCCCCATGGCGGGGGAGTCTAGAACTAGGGGTCATTGTTTGAGGATAAGGGGTAAAACTTTTAGAACTGAGGTGAGGAGAAATTTCTTCACCCAGAGAGTGGTGAATGTGTGGAATTCATTACCACAGAAAGTAGTTGAGGCCAAAACGTTGTCTGATTTCAAGATTAAATTAGATATAGCTCTTGGGGCTAAAGGAATCAAAGGATATGGGGGGAAGGGGGGATCAGTATACTGAATTTGATGATCAGCCATGGTCAAAATGAATGGCGGAGCAGGCTCGAAGGGTCTACTCCTGCTTCTAATTTCTGTGTTTCCATGCTTCCTGGTGAATGGTCAGCTGCAAACACCAGGCAGTTTAATGAGAAGAGTACGTGTGCCTGAGGAAGATCAGGGGAACAGTATATTGTTCATGAGCCAATAACAGCGGGAGATGGTGCAGCCTTACAATGCAGATAAAAGCTGAAAACCTCTGAAAGCACAGGCGTTTTCTGCTGATGATTCATTCTGGAACTGGCAGGGGGAATGGGGAGAGAGAGCAGAGAGTTTGGTAACCCTCTTTGCCATGGTGATGCCAGCCAAAACATGGTCATGTAAATTTGAGCAAAATGCATCACAATTACTTTTGATATTTTTGTGGCAAAGTGACAGGCATGTGCTTCTGTCCCCTCAAAACTGAAGTCAATTTGCCAAATATCTATCTCACAAAACATTGTCCTTTATCCGAAAAGAAAAATCATCCTGGGATGTTTTTCGATGTTAGATAAATGCATGTTGCTGTTATATTTCACTTTATATAAGGTTGGGTGGGGAAAAGTCAAAATGCAAAAGTGTTAAAATTTGCTGAATGGTTTCATTCAATTGCCAAACAGGGGCTTGCATTTGTATAGCGCCTTTCATGACCACCAAACATTTCAACAATTTACTATCAACGTTGTAATATAGGAATCACAGCAGCCAATTACAGCACGGCCAACTCGCACACATAGAAATGTGGTCATGACCAGATAAGCTGTTTGTGATGTTGATTGAGGGATAAACATTGGCTGAGACACCAGAGATAACACACATACACGCACACGCACACATACACGCACACATACACACACACAGAACCTTTTATTTTCACTCACGCAGGCAGATGGGGCCCCGCTTTAACAACCCATCTTGAAAGACAGACCCTCCGACAGTGCAGCATCTCCGCAGTTCCTCACTGGAACATCAACCTTGATTTCGTGCTCAAGCCCTGGATTGGGATTCGAACCGAGAGCCTTGGAACTTAGGGGAGAGAGTGTTACCAACTGAGCCATGGCTGACATCAAAGATGCAACATCAAAAAAACTGAGCATTGGGTAGCAAAATGGCGGCAAGCCTGACTTTCCAATTACCCTTCATTTTCTGCCACCGTCCTGCCCTATTTGAGTTAGAAAGGAAGAAAAACCTAGATTGTCGGGGGCGAATTTTCCCGTCTTGCCCGTCATGGGAATCGGAGCAAGCGAGGGGTGGACCATGGAAATGTCCGTTGACCTCGGGCAGATTTTCCGGTTTCGGGGTTAGCGCGGCCGGAAAATCCCGCCCGCAGAGTTCAATTTTACTAGAAACACTTCCATAAAGGAACTTATAATGTCGCTGCTGCACAATGTTCATTCGCATGAAGTAATGTTTCAATAATAATTGAATCAATAATATCACAGCATTTTAAAATGGGAGAAATTCCATTGGGCAGCCACGCTTGAAGTGAGCGCAGCTTGAAGGATCATCACCTATGAAGATCATTCATTTATGTGTGTGGGGACCAGGAAAGAAGGGAGAATAGGAGCTGGAGTAGACCATCCGCCGATATCCTCTGGGATTTTCCGGTGAAATTGAATGGAGTTTTGGCTGGAATACTAAATTTTCCATTCTCACTCGCAATGTGTCCTGCCACAAGACGAGACAGGAGAATCCTGCCCATTGAGTCCATTTAGTTTGTTCCACCATTCAGTGAGATCATGGCTGATCCGTGAGCTAACTCTATATAGCTGCCTTTGTCCCATTTCCCTCATACCTTTAGTTAACAACATTTTGTTTTTTTAATTCATTTGTGGGACATGGGCGTCGCTGGCTGGCCAGCATTTATTGCCCATCCCTAGTTGCCATTGGAGGGCAGTTGAGATTCAACCACATTGCTGTGGCTCTGGAATTACATGTAGGCCAGACCAGGTAAGGACGGCAGATTTGCCGATGTCCCGATAGGACATTAGTGAACCAGATGGGTATTTTCAACAACCGACAATGGTTTCATGGTCATCAGTAGATTGCTAATTCCACATTTTTTTATATTGAATTCAAATTCCACCATCTGCCTTGGTGGGATTTGAACCCGGGTCCCCAGAACATTAGCTGATTTTCTAGATTAATAGTCCAGTGATAATACCACTTGACCATTGCCTTCCCCTATCAATCTGAGATCGAAAATAAACAATTAGCCTCGTACCAATTGCCATTTGCAGAAGAAGTATCAAAACTCCACCGTCCATTATGTGTAGAAGTGTTTCTTAACTTCATTCCTGAAAGGCCTGGCTGTAATTTTCTGACAATGTCTCCTAGTCTTAGACTCCTGAACCAACAGAAATAGTTTCTCTTTACCTATCCTATCTGTTCCCCTTAATACCTCAAAAACTTTAATTAAATCACCCCTTAAACTTCTCCGGGAAATGCAGCTTGTTGAATCTCTCCTTGTAGCTTAACCTTCAAAGTTCAGTTTTCAATCACCCTACATTCCCTTCAAGTCCAATATATCTTGAGGTGTGGTGGACTCAGAACTCTTCACAGTATTCCGGGTGCTCGTAGTACTACATCACTGAAACATGACATCGACCACCTTAGCTTAGGATGTTTGAAGAATGCTGTTGAGATAAAACAAAAAACTCAAGCCACTGATTTGCAGTTTACATGGGATATGGACAGCGTCAATCCTTAAAAATGCAGTTATTAATGCCCTGATCATGGTGCTTAGATCTTGTGCTTCGGCCCCTTATCATAGAATCCCTACAGAGCAGAAGGAGGCCATTTGGCCCATCAAGTCTGCACCGACCACAATCCCACCCTGGTCCTATCCCCATAATCCCATGCATTTACCCTAGCCAGTCCCCCTGACACATTGGGGTAACTTAGCATGGCCAATGTACCTAATCTGCATACCTTTGGACTGCGGGAGGAAAGCGGAGCACCCAGTGGAAGCCCATGCAGACATGGGGAGAATGTGCAAACTCCACACAGACAATGACCCAAGCCAGGAATCGAACCTAGGTCCCTGGTGCTGTGAGGCAGCAGTGCGAACCACTGTGCCACCACGCTGCCTGGAATGCCTGCATGTGGCAGCCCCACACTTGGCAACGTAACACCGCCATGGCGTTCATTATTGGCGGAAAAGTCAAAGAGGATTTCAAGTTACGGCTCGCTAAGCTTCCTTCGTTGGCAAAGCATGATATAAATTGCGATAAACGCAAAATACTGCGGATGCTGGAATTTGGAACAAAAACAGAAAATGCTGGAAAATCTCAGCAGGTCTGACAGCATCTGTGGAGAGAGAATAGAGCCAACGTTTCGAGTCTAGATGACCCTTCGTCAGAGCTCTACTCTCTCTGTACAGATGCTGTCAGACCAGCATTTTTCTGTTTTTGTATTATATAAATTGCCATTGTTAACACCTCTCTCGACCCATGGCCGAGCTTGGTATTCAGTTACCTATGTGAAGCAGCAATGCAGTTTTGGCACCACTGGACTCTGCCTTTCCCTAGGCATGAGAACACTCATTAGTCAGAAAATGAAAGACACCAATAATTACAACTTTTATTCAGACACATGTGCAATCTTGCCCACTTGTCCCCCGCATTGCCTTTCGTGCTGGGATATATGTCCCACGATGTGAAAGAAACAGGTTTTAACACATTGCGGAGTTGCTACTTCTCTAAGCAAATGAATCTGTTGTATTCATTGCTTATTAGACCCCGCACTGATATAAATAGTGTTGGGAAAATATTGCGCAATATTTAACTCTTGTTATCAAGCAGTAGGATCATGTGAAAACTTGCAGAAATATTGCTAGGTTCGGGACTTTTGTGAAAATATTTCTGCATCTTGCTTAGATCTGTTAATTGCACACTTTGAAAAAGTCCAACTGCTCATGTTAACTTGTGTCCAGCTAATTAAGTAAACACTGCAGCGTTTAGCTTCAAATAACAAAATCATGCAAACCAGCCTCCCATCCATTGACTCTGTCTACACTTCCCGCTGCCTCAGCAAAGCAGCCAACATAATTAAGGACCCCATACCCCCTGGACATTCTCTCTTCCACATTCATAGAAACCCTACAGTGCAGAAAGAGGCCATTCGGCCCATTGAGTCTGCACCGACCACAATCCCACCCAGGCCCTACCCCCATATCGCTACATATTTTACCCGCTAATCCTCTAACCTACGCATCTCAGGACACTAAGGGGCAATTTTAGCATGGCCCTAACCCACACATCTTTGGACTGTGGGAGGAAATCGGAGCACCCGGAGGAAACCCACACAGACACGAGGAGAATGTGCAAACTCCACACAGACAGTGACCCGAGCTGGGAATCGAACCCAGGTCCCTGGAGCTGTGAAGCAGCAGTGCTAACCACTGTGCTACCGTGCCGCCTTCTTTCTTTGGGAAAAAGATACAAAGTCTGAGGTCACGTACCAACCGACTCAGGAACAGCTTCTTCCCTGCTGCCATCAGACTTTTGAATGGTACCTACCTTGCATTAAGTTGATCTTTCTCTACACCCTAGCTATGACTGTAACACTACATTCTGCACTCTCTCCTTTCCTTCTCTATGAACGGTATGCTTTGTCTGTATAGCACGCAAGAAACAATACTTTTCACTGTATGTTAATACATGTGACAATAATAAATCAAATCAAATCAAAAATAGAAAATCATGTCCAAAAATCATTGGCTCTTTTCAGTTTCATTTCCTTATGCAGAGGTTAGTTTTCAAAGATCTGTTTTGAGAAAAGAAGCACTTCACGAGGTATATAACAATTAATATTCATGAGTTTATCTTGCTCCTTGGCTTCAGGCAAACCGGAACTGACACACTGGCTGCAATTTGATCCTCTTGAGTGTTGTTTATTCACTTGGATTGACTCCCTGTAAGAATCACGCAAGCTCATGCCCTGTAGGCGCTGCAGAGAAAATCGCCGGTCTGATCATTATCATTTATTACAAAATTACCTCCAAGCGGCAGGACAGAGTGTCAAAACACTGATGTCCTCTCGCGCTGTAAATATAACTGCATTTGAAGTCCGAATCACAAAGGGCCAGTTGCACTGACTGGAACACATCACACAAATTCCTGGTTATTAAAATTACCAAGCTTAACTTCTATGCAATCCGCAGTCTTGCAATAGTAACCCCAACACCTGGGGAGAGACGCAGCTACTTACAGACAACACGGAGCAGCACGGTGACAGAGTGGTTTGCACTGCTGCCTGACAGCACCAGGGACCAGGTTTGAGTGCCAGCTTGGATCACTGTCTGTGTGGAGTCTGCACGTTCTCCCTGTGTCTGCCGTGGGTTTCCTCCGGGTGTTCCGGTTTCCTCCCACAGTCCGAAAGACGGCACGATAGTACAGTGGTTAGCACTGCTGCTTCACAGCTCCAGGGTCCCGGGTTCGATTCCCGGCTCGGGTCACTGTCTGTGTGGAGTTTGCACATTCTCCTCGTGTCTGCGTGGGTTTCCTCCGGGTGCTCCGGTTTCCTCCCACAGTCCAAAGATGTGCGGGTTAGGTTGATTGGCCAGGTTAAAAATTGCCCCTTAGAGTCCTGAGATGCGTAGGTTAGAGGGATTAGTGGGTAAATATGTGGGGGTAGGGCCTGGGTGGGATTGTGGTCGGTGCAGACTCGATGGGCCGAATGGCCTCCTTCTGCACTGTAGGGTTTCTATGATTCTATGATGTGCTGGTTAGGTGCATTGGCTATGCTAAATTCTCCCTCAGTGTACCCGAACACCCGCTGGAGTCTGGCGACTAGGGGATTTTCACAGTAACTTCATTTCAGTGTTAATGTAAGCCGACTTGTGACACTAATACTTAAACTAAACTAAACAAAAACAACTTGCATTTATATAGCTCCTTTAACATAGTAAAACATCAGAAACAAAATTTAACACAGCTGGCCCACTCCATTATACATTAAGAAGATCAGATGAAGAAAAGGTTGGTAGGTTTTAAGGAGTTTGTTAAATGATGAAAGTGAGGTCGAGAGGCAGACATGTTTGGGATAGGAATTCCAGAGCTTGGGACCTCAGCAGTTGAAGGCACAGCCATCAATGGTGGATCAATTAAAATTAGGGATAGACAAGAGGGCAGAATTGGGTAACTAAACATGATCTCAGACAGCTGTAGGGAGGAGATAGGTTGAGGCCAGGCCATGCAGGAATTTGAAAACAAGGATGAGACCCTTTTAAATTGAGGCTTTGTCCAATTGAGATCCAAGTTAGGTCAGCGAGCACAAGGATGATCATAGCATCCGTACAGTACAGAAGGAGGCCATTCAGCCCATTGAGTCTGCACCGACTCTCTGACAGGCCCACTCTCCCACCTTATGTCTGTAACATCATGTATTTACTCCGCTAATCTCCTAAAACTACACATTTGGGAAATTTAGCATGGCCAAACCACCTAACCTTCACATCATAGGGGCGGCACGGTAGCACAGTGGTTAGCACTGCTGCTTCACAGCTCCAGGGTCCCGGGTTCAATTCCCGGCTCGGGTCACTGTCTGTGTGGAGTTTGCACATTCTCTTCGTGTCTGCGTGGGTTTCCTTCGGGTGCTCCGGTTTCCTCCCACAGTCCAAAGATGTGCGGGTTAGGTTGATTGGCCAGGTTAAAAATTGCCCCTTAGTGTCCTGAGATGCGTAGGTTAGAGGGATTAGTGGGTAAATATGTGGGGGTAGGGTCTGGGTGGGATTGTGGTCGGTGCAGACTCGATGGGCCGAATGGCCTCCTTCTACGCTGTAGGGGTTCTATGATGAGTTCTATGATGATCAGTTGTACAAGACATTGGTAAGGCCACACTTGGTTCTGGTCACCCTATTATAGAAAGGATATTATTAAATTAGAAAGAGTGCAGAAGAGATTTACTAGGATGCTACCGGGACTTGATGGTTTGAGTTATAAGGAGACGCTGGATAGACTGGGACTTCTTTCTCTGGAGCATAGAAGGCTGAGGGGTGATCTTATAGAGGTCTATAAAATAATGAGGGGCATAGATCAGCCAGATAGCCACTATCTTTTCCCAAAGGTAGGGGAGTCTAAAACTAGAGGGCATAGGTTTAAGGTGAGAGGGGAGAGATACAAAACAGTTCAGAGGGGAAATTTTTTCACACAGAGGGTGGTGAGTGTCTGGAACAAGCTGCCAGAGGTAGTAGTAGAGGCGGGTACAATTTTGTCTTTTAAAAAGCGTTTAGACAGTTACATGGGTAAGATGGGTATAGAGGGATATGTGCCAAATGCGGGCAATTGAGACTAGCTTAGGGGTTTAAAAATAAAAGCGGCATGGACAAGTTGGTCCAAAGGGCTTGTTTCCATGCTGTAAACCTCTATGACTCTATGATTCTCTGACTATCTTTGGACTGTGGGAGGAAACCGGAGCACCCAGAGGAAACCCACGCAGACACGGGGAGAATGTGCAAACTCCACACAGACAATGACCTGAGGCTGGAATTGAACCAGGTCCCTAGTGCTGTGAGGCAGCAGTGCGAACCACTGTGCCACCATGCTGGTGATATTAGGAAATAAGCAGCAGGGTTTTAGATGAGTATGATGGCAGCATGCCTGCTGGGACAGGTTTGAATAAATTTAAGGTTTCATCTCTGGCTACTAAGCACACGCCACACATGCTAACTCACCTACCAGCCTTCCAATGTGATATGTATGGCTGTACCTGAGTGTCAAGGATTAGCTACCTCGCCTGTTGGTGCACCCACAACAACTGAGATCAATCAGTTCATTTGATAGATGACATAATCGTCATCAGGAATTGATTGGATATCTGTCATTAGGGTGGCATGGTGGCACAGTGATTAGCACTGCTGCCTCACAGCGCCAGGGACCCAAGTTTGATTCCAGCCTCGGATGACTGTGTGGAGTTTGCACATTCTCGTCGTGTCTGCATGGGTTTCCCCCAGGTGCTCTGGTTTCCTCCCACAAAGATGTGCAGTTTAGGTGGATTGGCCATGCAAAATTGGCCCTTAGTATCCAAAGATGTGTAGGTTAGGGGGATTAGCGGTGTGGATGCGGGGGATTATGGGGAGAGGACCCCGATAATATGCTCTGTTCAAGACACAGTGCAGACCCGATGGGCTGAATGGCTTTCTTCTGCACTGTAGGGATTCTATGATTTTACATCTCTACACTTCTAAGATAGGAAAAAGTCTGACAGTTGAGGAAAAGGTCAGAGAAAAAAATCTGGCAGTCAAGAATGCGATAACATTGACTCCAATTTTAACCGCCCTAAACTGGTGGAAACTGGACAAGCAGAGTCACTTAAAGTAGTGATAATTATTTACCCCCATTGACCTCACTTACGTCTGACCTGTCCTCACGTTAACCTGCTCTGTTTAATTGTGAAGTTTTGTGTGGGTGTGCTTATGCCTGGATGCATCTTTTTAGATATAAATCTACATGGGTTTGCACGCAAAGTTTTTTTCTCCTTGCACCTGTGTTCGACCATTTCCACTTTCTGTTCTGTTGATGCCTCACTTGCTGGATTTTCTTGAGTTTTCATTGCTCTCCAGTGCTTCATTCAGGAACCTTTTTTTGTCACATGTAAGCTTTAATGGTTAGTCTTGATGGCATCATTTTTACCATTGATGTTTTAGGCCTCAAATCAGACTAAACTTACTCCCTCAAAAGCTTCTCAATTGCTTAGTTCTGTGAATTGATTTGTGGCGAATGAAAAAAAATCTAGAAGTGGACGAGTTATAAAAATATTACAATGCCCCAAAATGTATATTGAGTGCAGCAACTTAGCTGGAATGTATGCTCATTCTGGTGGTTCAGTGGTAGAATTGACGCATGCCACGTGGAAGGCCCAGGTTCGATTCCTAGCCAATGCAAAGCCCCTTCTTTTCAGTGGCATGGTGGCACAGTGGTTAGCACTGCTGCCTCACAGCACCAGGGACCAGGGTTCGATTCCCGGCTTGGGTCATTGTCTGTGTGGAGTTTGCACGTTCTCCCCGTGTCTGCGTGGGTTTCCTCCGGGTGCTCCGGTTTCCTCCCACAATCCAAAGATGTGCAAGTTAGGTGAATTAGTCATGCTAAATTCTCCCTCAGTGTACCCGAACAGGCGCCGGAGTGTGGCGACTAGGGGATTTTCACAGTAACTTCATTACAGCATTAATGTAAGCCTTACTTGTGACTAATAAATAAACTTTAACTAGGTGCTTAACATCACACTGAGAATGCCTTTTGTTATATTCTATCTGATTAATTCTCTCAGCTATCACCAGGGAGAAAATCTTCAAGAGAGATATCCATGTTGAGACAGGAGTTCTGTGCCCCAGCATAGAATTATTACATAAACAAATCATTAAATAAAAACACACCACTTACAGAAGTATAAAAACAAATGATGTTAATGCTGTCATGCATAGGCAGCAAGTAGAATAGTATCATATTTAAATCTCTGGCAGTAATGAGTGGGATATACTGTTAAAAGGTGAGTTACGATGGAAAGATATGGAAAGAATTTTGGAATGTATTTTCCACTGAAGCAACATGACACGATAAACGCATTGTAAAAATTCAATATTTTTAAATATTGAAGGGCATTTGGCCTGTCATGAGTACAGCTTGGAAACATGAGAGTGCTACCCGATCTGTTCTTAAATCAGAAAATATACCCTATAGGTATATACTGTTGGCTGCTTTAGAATGCAATGCGACGCTTACACTCCAGGCTATTAGATCCAGCAATTTGTCTCCAAATTCTGAAAATAACCCTGAGTTGTCTGAGCTTTCCTACATACGTACATTCTCACCAACTTTTACAGATGCACCATAGAAAGCATCCTTTCTGGTTGTAATACTGCTTGGTATGGCTCCTGCTCTGCCCAAGACCGCAACAAACTACAAAAGGTCGTGAATGTAGCCCAATCCATCACACAAACCAGCCTCCCATCCATTGACTCTGTCTACACTTTCTGCTGCCTTGACAAAGCAGCCAGCACAATTAAGGACCCCACACACCCCGGACATACTCTCTTTTACCTTCTTCTGTCGGGAAAAAGATACAAAAGTCTGAGGACATGTACCAACCGACTCAAGAATGGCTTCTTCCCTACTGCCATCAGACTTTTGAATGGACCTATGTCACACTAAGTTGATCTTTCTCTGCACCCTAGCTATGACTGTAACACTATACTCTGCACTCTCTCCTCTCCTTCTCTATGAACGGTATGCTTTGTCTGTATAACATGCAAGAAACAATACTTTTCACTGTATACAAATATATGTGACAATAATAAATCACATGAAATCAAATCAAACGTACAAAATAAGAGCAGGAGTAGACCATTCAGCCCCTCGAGCTTGTTCCGTCATTTGATAATATCATGGTTGATCTGATTGTGGTCTCAACTCTCCTGTCGACCCTCTATAACCTTTGACTCACAAATCTAACTCAACTTTCAAAACATTCAGACATATTCAATGCCTCTACTGCTCGCTGTGGAAAGAGAATTCCTGACACTAATGACGCTCTGACAGAAAGAAAATTCTCCGCATCTCCGTCTGAAATGAGAGACCCCTTATTTTTAAACCATGTCCCCTGATTTTAGTCTCCCCTACAAGGGGAAACATCCTTTCAGCATTCATCCTGTCAAGTCCATTCAGGATCTTCTATGTTTAAATAAGATCACCTCTCATTCTTCTAAACTCCAATGGATGCAGACCCAATCTTTTCTCATAACATAAACCCTTCATCCCAGGAATCAGTCAAGTAAACCTTTCTCTGAACTGCTTCCAATGCAATTATATCCTTTCCTAAGGAAGGAGACCAAAAGCATACACAGTACTTCAGATGTTGCCTCACCAACACCCTGTACAACTGTAACAAAACTTCCCGACCTATACACTTGATTCCCTTTTCAATACACCAACATTCCATTGCATTCCTAACTATTTGCTGTACCTCCATTTTACCACAAAAAAACTCTAACATTAAAACTTAAAATTAATTATCGATGCCTATGTAATAAATAAGTATTTTTCAGATGAAAAATGCAGATAAAACACATAGGAAATAGGAGTAGGCCATAATGGCAGGGAAATAATTGAAGACTTACATTTATCCAACACTTATCACAACCATCAGACACTTCAAAATGCTTTACAGTTAACGAAACACTTTTGAGGTGTTGTCACTGCTGTAATTTAGGAAACATGGCAGCTAATTTGTACACAGCAAGATCCCACAAGCAACAAGGTGGCAATGACAATGATATTGATCGAGGGATAAATATTGGGCAGGACTATGGGTAGAACTCCCTTGCTCTTCTTCGAAATAATGAAGTGAGTTTTGTTTACATCCACCCAAGCAGGCAGATGAGGATTCGGTCTAATGTCTCATCAGAAAGACAGCGCCTCTGACAGTCCAGCATTCCCTTGGAATCAGTCTAGAAATTTATGTTTAAGAGCGAATACAGAACCTTGGTGATTTAAAAGCAAGAGTGCTACCAACTGAACCATAGCTGGCCCTTGAGTTCACTCTACCTTTCAATAAAACCATGGCTGATCCTTTGTCCTCAGTTCCACTCTCCTGTCTGAGTCCCATATCCCTTAGAGTCCCAGAGATCTATTTGAACTCAGCTTGAATATGTTCAATGAGTGAACACTGGCAGCTCTCTGGAAGAGAGAATTCTGATTCACAATCCTTTGAACGAAGAAATTTCTCCTCATCTCAGCCCCAAATTGTTGACCCCTTTTCCTGAGACTATGTTCGAGACTCTGCAGCTGGTGGTGACAACTTCACAGCATCTACTCTGTCAAGCACTCTTTGAATCTTACATGCTTTAGTGAGTTCACACCATTCTTCGAGACTCCAGGATGTCCGAAGATGTGCAGGTTAGGTGGATTGGCCATGCTAATTTGACTCTTGTCCCAAGATATGTGGGGCAAATGGTGTGTTAACTCTCATTTCAAGGGTGTAGGAGCAAAGACATCTTGCTGAAATTATATAGGGCGTTGGTATGCTGTGTCGAATTTTGACGCTGTATCTAAGAAAGGACAGAAACAATTTAGTTTTAAAGTTTAGTTTATTAGTATCACAAGTACACTTATATTAACACTGCAATGAAGTTACTGTTAAAATCCCTAGTCGTCACATTCCGGCATCTGTTCGGGTACACTGAGGGAGAATTGAGCATGGCCAATGCACATCTTTCGGACTGTGGGAAGAAACCGGAGCACCTGGAGGAATTATGGATATTATGGATATATGGGGCGGCACAGTAGCACACTGGTTAGCACTGCTGTCTCACAGCACCAGAGGCCCGGGTTCGATTCTCAGCTTGGGTCGCTGTCTGTGTGGAGTCTGTACGATCTCCCCGTGTCTGTGTGGGTTTTCTCCGGATACTCCAGTTTCCTCCCACATTCTGAAAGATGTGTTGGTTAGGTGCATTGACCCGAATAGGCGCCGGACTGTGGCGACTAGGGGAATTTCACAGTAACTTCATTGCAGTGTTAATGTAAGCCTTATTTGTGACTAATAAATAAAGTTTATATGTAGGTTAGGGGGTTTAGTGGGGTGAGTACGTGGCGTTACGGGGATAGGGCCTTGGTAAGATACTCTGAAGGAGACTCAGTGCAGGCCGATGAGCCAAATGGCCTCCATCTGCATGGTAGGGATTCCATGTATAGGCCCATTCTACTCAGTCTTGCCTCACAGGATATCCCTCTAATCCTAGGAATCAATCAATTTTTAATTGCATCCCTTCTAAATCAGTGGCACAGTGGTTAACACTGCTGCCTCACAATGCAAGGGACCCAGGTTTGATTCCTGGGCTTGGGTCACTGTCTGTGCAGAGTTTGCACATTCTCCCCGCGTCTGTGTGGGTTTCCTCCAGGTGCTCCGGTTTCCTCCCACAATCTAAGAGACATGCATTGGCCATGCTCAATTCTCCCTCAGTGTATCCGAACAGGTGTCGGAGTGTGGCAACCAGGGGATTTTCACAGTAACTTCACTGCAGTGTTAATGTAAGCCTACTTGTGATACTAATAAGATAAACTTTAAAACTAAATTGTTTATTTCCTTCCTTAGATACAGCATCAAAACTCTACGCACCAAAGCCCTATATAATTTCAGCAAGACATCTTTGCTCTTATACCCTTGAAATGACGATCGACATACCATTTGTCGTGGTGATTGCTGGCTGTATGAGGTGTTGTTCTTTTGTTCCTGTTGATCTCCCTCCTGTGTATGCAACACTTCCCTGACCCATCAATCAATAAATTTGTACTTAGTCCACCCACAAATTGTTCGAATGAACAAGTTAAGTACATTCAAATTCTAAGTTAACCAGCTGTTGCGTTGTGAATGTAGTGTGTTTCAACCTGAACGTAGAACCTCGTGCAATGCTGTAAAATGAAGCTGCTCCAGTTGTAGTTTAAGGGCAGTCTAAGAAGTATCATGGGTCACTGGTAATTAAGACAATTGCGTTTGGAATTGGAGAGCCTTTTTCATGTGCAATTTAACAACTGTTCTTTAGTGACCCCTACTGGTATTACTTCTCACATGTTACTGGAACAGGTCCCAAAATTATTATACAAACATACCCCAAATCCTCCTTGTAGGAAGCAATTAAATATTATTATAACAAAATTGCCTCCAAATAATCCAGATATTTTATTTTAAATATTTTTTGAAAATATAATGTGACCATTTGTTTATTAAGGCTAAATAAATACTTTAACGATAGCTGTTGAACCATCATGAACAGTGGCATTCCGGGGAAGATGAAAAACATTATTCTGTGCAATGTGGTTCTACTTTATGGTTGAAAGTGTTTGCCCTGAAGTTAAAAAAAAAATAGTTTTGGAAAAATGTGATTAATTAAGAGCAAAGAACAAAGAACAGTACAGCATAGGAAGAGGCCTTTCAGCCCCTCCAAGCCTGCACCGATTGTGATGCCTGCCTAAGCTAAAACCATATGCACTTACGGAGTCCCTATCCTTCCATTCCCATCCTATTCATTATTCATCCAATTGCCCCTTAAATGCTGCTATTGTGCCTGCTCCCGCCACTTCACTGGGCAGTGCCTTCCAGACATTCACCACCCTCCGTGTAAAAAACTTGCCTCACACATCTCCTCTAAACTTTTCCCCATGCATCTTAAACCTATGTCCCCTAATATTTGACTCTTCTACCCTAGGGAAGAGCATCTGACTATCCACTCTGTCCATGCCTCTCATAATCTTGTAAACCTCTATCAGGTCACCCCTTAACCTCCATCATTCCAGTGAGAACAAATCAAGTTTGTCCAGCCTCTCCCCATAAGAAGTTGCACTTTGTTCCAACTCTTGTTTTATATTAATTTTTCTGAAAATAATTTTAGCTGAAGGCATTGGTTAAGATCGTTAAAATGGCATAACGGCTATTGAAAGGATGGCACGGTGGCACAGTGGTTAGCATTGCTGCCTCACTGCACCAGGGACCTAGGTTCGATTCCGGCCTCGGGTGACTGTCTATGTCGAGTTTGCACCTTCTCCCTGAGTCTGCGTGGGTTTCCTCCGGGCGCTCCGGTTTCCTCCCACACTCCAAAGATGTGCAGGTTAGGTTGATTGGCCATGCTAAATTGCCCCTTAGCGTCAGGGGGATTGGCAGGGTAAATGCATGAGGTTACGGGATACTTGTCAGTGCAGGCTTGATGGTTTGAATGGCCCCTTTTTACATTGTAGGGATTCTATGATCCTATGAAAGGATTCAAACTTTACTAGGCAGCACAATGGGGCGGCACAGTGGCACAATAGTTAGCACTGCTGCCTCACAGCGTCAGGGTCCCAGATTAAATTCCAGCCTCGGGTCACTGTCTGTGTGGAGTTTGCACATTCTCCGTGTGTCTGCATGGGTTTCCTCCGGGTGCTCCGGTTTCCTCCCACAGTCCAAAGATGTGCGGGTTAGATGGATTGGCCATGCTAAATTGACCCTAGTGTCAGGGGGATGAGCGGGGTAAATGTGTGGGGTTATGGGAATAAGGCCTGGGTGGGATTGTGGTTGGTGCAGACTTGATGGGCCGAATGGCCTCCTTCTATAATTCTATGATCTGTCTGCTTGAATGGAAAGATCCCATGGCACTATTTTGAAGGAGGGCGGGGGAATTTATCCCCAGTGTCCTGATCAATATTTATCCCTCAATCAATATCACAGAGCAAAAACAGATTATCTGCTCAGTATTATGTAGCTGTTTGGGGCAGTTTGCTGCGCACATATTAGGGTCTATTTTCATGCATTATAACAGTGGCTACACTTTGAAAAGTGTGTCACGTGCTTTGAGACAACCGGTTGTCATGAAAGGGGCTATATAAATGTATGTCTTTCTTTTTATGTCACAGCTGTTCGCTGGTTCCCTGCTCCTTCAAAATCATAGATACCTATCATAGAATTCCTACAGTGCAGAATAGGCCATTCAGCCCAACAGGTGTCAGATTGAATATCTCACCCAGGCCCTCTCCCACGCCCTGTCCCCATAACCCCATGAATTTACCATAGCTAATCCATCTAACCTGCACATCTTGGGACACTAAGGGGCAATTTAACATGGCCAACCCACCTAACCTGCACATCTTTGGACTATGGGTGGAAATCGAAGCACACGGAGTGATGCGCGATTAATTCACTCGGGAGGCTAGGATGTACCCGGGAATAAAGGCTTTTATTCACACCAAGAATAGAGCATACTGCTTAACAATACTATCCCAGACTAAGGGCTACTAGGAAGTAGCAGTGACCTTTATACTCCTGTAAGAAGGCGGAGCCAAACGGAGTGTACCACAGAACAATGCTAACAGGTGGAACACCCCAACCCTAACCCCAACAGTCACAAGAGTAACATATGTACAAGTACCCATAGTGGTAACCATCTATGGTTCACCACACGGAGGAAACCCACAGAGACACGGGAGAACTCCACACAGTCACCCAAGGCTGGAATTGAAAGTTAAAGTAAAGTTTTTTTATTAGTCACAAGTAAGGCTCACATTAACACTGCAATGGAGCGACTGTAAAATTCCCCTAGTCACCACACTCCGGCCCTTGTTCGGGTCAATGCACCTAACCAGCACGTACTTCAGACTGTGGGAGGAAACGGGAGCACCTGGAGGAAACCCACACAGACACAGAGAGAATGTGCAGACTCCACACAGACAGTGACCCAAGCCGGGAATCGAATCCAGGTCCCTGGAGCTGTAAAGGAGCAGTGCTAACCACTGTGCCACCGTGTGCCACCGTATGCCACCGTGCTGCCCTCAGCCTCAACTTCAAACCTCTATCTTCATCTCACCCTACCTCTGTGATCTACTCCTGCCCTGCCACTCTGTTTACTGTGGATCAAATCCTCCATCCCTCTGTTCCAACCATCAGTAGCGAAGGTTTCAGCAGGCACACTCTTCCATTTTATAATGAAATTCCACTGCCTTGCTTTCTTTCTCTCTCTCTCTGACTCTCTCTCTCTCTCTCTCTCTCTCTCGCTCTCCCCCCCACCCCCGCATCTTCAGAAATCTTCTTAAAACCTTCCTCACTGACTGTGCATTTGACTTTCTGTCTGGATCAGCTACTATTTCCTCTTTGTTCTAAATGTAAACCATCTTATTCTCTCAAAGTCGAGCAACTAAATACGATAAAAGTTCTGGGAATACAGATACATGAATTGCAAAAGTTTAGCATGATAAATCGATAAGGTCATAAAGGATGCAAACAAAGCACAGGAGAGCCATTTCTACAGGAACAGAATACAGAAGATGAGTGGTCATTTTAATTCTCCGTAGAACCTCATTTAGAACACACTTTGAACACACTCAATGTCAACAAAACGAAGGAGATATTCATCGACTTCAGGAAGCGTAGTGAACAGCATGCCCCTGTCTACATCAATCTGGACAAAGTAGAAATGGTCAAGAGCTTCAAGTTTTTAGGTGTCCAGATCGCTAACAATCTGTCCTGGTCCCTCCATATGGAGGCCATAGTTAAGTAAGCACACCAATGCCTCTATTTCCTCAGGAAACTAAGGAAATTTGGCATGTTCATTACAACTCCCACCAGCCTCTACAGGTGCACCATAGAAAGCATTCTTTCTGGTTGTATCACAGTTTGGTATGGCCCCTGCTCTGTCCAAGGCCGCAAGAAACTACAAAGGGTCATGAATGAAGCCCAGTCCATCACTCAAACCAACCTCCCATCCATTGACACTGTCTACACTTCCCGCTGCCTTGGCAAAGCAGCCAGCTTAATTAAGGACCCCACGCACCCCAGACATTCCCTCTTCCACCTTCTTACGTCGGGAAAAAGATACAAAAGTCTGAGGTCACGTACCGACTGACTCAAAAACAGCTTCTTCGCTGCTGCCATCAGACGTTTGAATGGACTTACCTCGCATTAAGTTGATTTTTCTCTACACCCTAGCTATAAATGTAACACTACATTCTGCGCCCTCTCCTTTCCTTCTCTATGAATGGTATGCTTTGTCTGTATAGCGCGCAGGAAACAATACTTTTCACTGTATACTAATACATGTGACCACAATAAATCAAATCAAATCAGAGTGTTGTGTGCAGTTCTGATCTCCATTCTGCAAAAAGTATATTGAAGCACTGAGAAATTGCAGAGAAGATTTACACAAAGAAAGGTGAGCATGTGAAACTCACTGAAGCGGATAGCACCGATGCTTTTCAAGAATGACTTGACATATACTTGAGGAAGAAGGGAATAGAGAGATATAGAGGGCAGAATGGGAAGACGCAATTAACAATGGCTATATGGAGTTTCACCACTGGCACAATTCATTCTGCCCTATGGATTCTACATTATGCTGTGTAATTATTTAACTGTATTGGTGAAAGGCTGGAGCACTGGGCTGAAGCAAATTGAGCAATAGAATCTTACAGCCTCGAGTGCCAGTACTGTTAAAATGTCAGCTATTGCCCTCATGTGTCATTTCCCTTCCATTGTTTTGTCCAGCTGTTAGAAATGGAGCAAATGATGAAAGCGATGTTTCAAACACGAGTCTCTCCCTCCAATAAGCAATTCTTCCATCGGCAAATTCATTTTATTTTCACAGTCGGATAATTTGTAATCCCTGCACGGTTTTTTACTCTTCATTTCATCTTTTCACTGGTAGATTTCCTGTGTAACTTTGTAGCCTCAGATCAAGAAAGTGGCAATCAGGGCCCTGAAAATGCCAGCCTCTAAAAATGCCACTTCACTGTTGTTCCTTAGGAGATTTGGGTTAACATTGCAGAATGGGCGGCACGGTGGCACAGTTGTTAGCACTGCTGCCTCACAGCGCCAGGGACCCGGGGTCAATTCCGACCTGTGTGGAGTTTGCACATTCTCCAGTTTGGTATGGCTTTCCTCCAGATGCTCTGGTTTCCTCCCACATTCCAAAGATGTGCGGGTTAGGTTGATTGGCCATGTAAGATTGCCCCTGAGTGCCAGGGGGATTAGCAGGGTAAATAAATGGGGTTACATGGGGATAGGGCCTGGGTGTGATTGTTGTTGGTGCAGACCCGATGGGCCTCTTTTTGCATATGTCGGGATTCTATGGGCAATATTTAACAGCCTCGCTCGTCCCGAAACTGTAAAATCCTGCCTGAGGTCAACGGACCTTTCCATGGTCTGCCCCTCGCCCACTTCGATTCCCGTGGCGGGCGGGACGGTAAAACTCCGGTCTATGATTCTAATGACTGTCTGTGTAATTCGCTCCAGTACTGGGGCAATTGCTTTGCAATGTGAAAAATCTTTAAAACTTTTTAAAAATCTGAAACTTCATCCTGTCTCTCCCTCCCCTGTGTCAGGAGGGAAAGATATCACACACCCACATACACATGCAACCTGTACCATTGTTTAATGATTGAAGTTATTGCTAGATGATTACTTTTCATCAGGTGAAAGCAGTTATTACAGCTGATCCAAACTTTTCTGTATAAGTAATTTGTGTATCTTGAATCACAAAGTTAAATCATCAGGTCGATGTTATGCAATCCTTCAGGCTTTGGATTGGGTGTCGGTAGTATTACTCAGATCTGGTGCGTAACCCGCTTTGCAAAAGTGTTTAAGTGATCTGTGAGCAATCCAGAAACATTATCAAAATAAGCAGAATTAATTTCATGTCCCAAGTTTGTGGGCACTCTGACCTATAATTGTCAAATTAACATTAAAATGCATGGAGTCATGTAAGATCACCAACAACCTGTCCTGATCCTCCCATGACAACACTATAGTTAAGAAAGCCCACCAACCCCTCTACTTTCTCAGAAGACTAAGGAAATTTGGCATGTCAGCTATGACTCTCACTAGCTTTTACAAATGCACCATAGAAAGCATTCTTTCTGGTTGTATCACAGCTTGGTGTGGCTCCTGCTCTGCCCAAGACCGCAAGAAACTGCAAAAGGTCGTGAATGTAGCCCAATCCATCACGCAAACCAGCCTCCCATCCATTGGCTCTGTCTACACTTCCCACTGCCTCGGCAAAGCAGCCAGCGTAATTAATGACACCATGCATCCCGGACATTCTCTCTTCCATCTTCTTCCTTCGGGAAAAAGATACAAAAGTCTGAGGTCACGTCCCTACTGATTCAAGAACAGCTTCTTCCCTGCTGCCATCAGACTTTTGAATGGACCTACCTCACATTAAGCTGATCTTTCTCTACACCCCAGCTATGACTGCATAAAGTCTGTGAAACTATTTTGTAAAAATCCCGAGAGCATTAGGCAGAAGATGGGATATTGATCAATGTGCGTTTTGGGGTCTTGTGATTGCAGCAAATTTACCATCAGGTAAATCTGCACCTAGCCAAGCTTGCTTCAGTCGAGTTGTAATGTTTAAAAGCACAACAAACTGGTGTCGGGTCACAACCCAGATGAGAAAAATGTTATTCTATCTAATATTTCAGTGGAATCTTGCCAGATTGAGTACAATGTCTCATTTATTAGCAGGCAACTTCAAAAAAATTCTAATTTTAATCCCTGTGGTGATCTGCTGTTGCTGTGTAACATAGTCTCTGGCTGCGAGGATGACCAGGATGACTTAGCATCTCTCCACTGCTTCCACTCATTCCACAACATATTTGGAAAGGATGGGTGCTAGAATGAGCTTCATTCCTTCTTCATGTCACTTCAGCACCTCATTTCAGCTGCACGCAAACCCAGTAACCCTGCTGGTGTGAAAAACCAGACATGCACATTGTAATCAGTCCTCAGAGGAGGAACTCCCTTCACCAAAATTCCTTTATTTACAAGCTCCAACAACACTATACAGAGTGCTCTCAGTATGTAGTCTACATCTGGAGTGCCAGAGGAACTGACACTGCTGTTTAATTACAGAGAATGGGGCCCCTGATTGGACTATCAATTTGGCCCTTAATCAAGGAGTTCATATTCAACCAGGCCAACCTCAATTGCCTGATTAAAATCATTACACACATTTAACGTTAGGATAACTGCCTTAGCTTGTTGTAGGAAGCCTGCACCTAGTTTTGTCATCTAAGAAAAGGACATTGGCACAAACGTCCAACGTAGGACTACACAGCCAGTGTGGAAAAGGTCAACACTACCCACACTTGATACATACCCTATTCATTCCTGGTGAGTGCAACCTATAAAGATCAAAATGATGATTCATATATCATTCAGTATGGCCAACACATTTATTCCCTTTCTTATTGAATACCATGACATATTGCAGTGCATACCACAAAATTGGCATTTTTATTCATGTCTGTCATGTGTACAGATGAAACTCTTGGAAGGTATAAAATAAAGAATAATAATATAAACTGGGAACCTGGTTAGCTCAGTTGATTAGACAGTTTGATTGACAAGCCATCTTGTGTCGGTTAGAAACAACTATTATCATCTGTTACTGCAGTTTTTTTATTAACATTTCCCTTGGGCTATTATTACAGCTGAGATAATTATGAATGCTTGGGTGAGTTTCAAAAGCTATAAAAGCACTTATCTCAGCAGGACGTTGCATTCCCATTTTGATCAACCTTTGAAGGATTAGATATTTTTGATTTGGTTATCAAATAGTAGTTTGTTTGGTTTTATAGAAAGTTGAACACTTTAGGGGATTTAAAGGGAGGGATTTTCTAGCTGCACATGTCCCGAAACTGGAAAATCCCACCCAAGGTCAACAGACCTTTCCGTGGTCTGCCCTTCACCTGCTATGATTCCCCTGACAGGCAGAACCGGAAAATTAGCTCCAAAATCTTTGAATGGGTTGAATGAAAGAGTTTTTTTTTCAGTATCACATGTGTGAGTGAGAGCTCTACTAAATTGTTATAAATTTTCTTTCATCTCCATGTGGATCCTGAGATCTGCTCATAGTAGATACAAAATGTGAGTGCTAGGAAGTGGTATGTGGGTATGATGTGGCATGGAGGGTAAGTGGGGAAGCATGATTTGACCTGGAGGGGTGTTGGAGTGAAATCAAAGTAAAGGACACAAAATGGTTACCTGGCACACAAAATGGACTCTGGGAAAGGACATTAAGAGGCACTGACTTTGAGCACAGACATTACACAAAGAGTTAAAACCTGTAGTGTTTAAATTACGATGTGGAGATGCCGGCGTTGGACTGGGGTAAACACAGTAAGAAGTTTAACAACACCAGGTTAAAGTCCAACAGGTTTATTTGGTAGCAAAAGCCACACAAGCTTTCGAGGCTCTGAGCCCCTTCTTCAGGTGAGTGGGAATTCTGTTCACAAACAGAACTTATAAGACACAGACTCAACATGAGTCTGTGTCTTATAAGTTCTGTTTGTGAACAGAATTCCCACTCACCTGAAGAAGGGGCTCAGAGCCTCGAAAGCTTGTGTGGCTTTTGCTACCAAATAAACCTGTTGGACTTTAACCTGGTGTTGTTAAACTTCTTACTGTGTTTAAATTACTGCAGGAAACAGGTCAGACCTTGAGGCACCTTAAAACTTGAGATAAGAGCAGACCCAGAACAATGAGTTTGATAACGAGATCAGCCACTGATGGGGACATAAATGCAAAAATGTATAGAATAAGATCAGCCATTGATAGAGGACATAACTGCATAAATGTATCTACTCTATGTACAATGGATGTGATAACTGTCAATGTCCGTACTTGTCTATGTATAACGATGTGTTAACTGTCGATGTCCGTATCTGTCTACTCAACTTGTAACGATGTGCTAATGGCTAATGTCCGTACTGTCTATTATCTAAAAAGTATAAAAGATGCTCAACTACCATTGTGTAGCTGAGAAGGTGACTGCCTGTACTGTGGAGTGCCAGCACTTCTCCCAAAGCTTTGTCCGAATAAAGTCCAAGTCCAAGTCTGACTCCGAAGTGGTGAATTTCCCACAACAAGGGGGCAATCCCAGAGAACTGAGGTGGGCCTTCTAACCAGCCTGGCTCGGCACTTGCCCCCTTGGCCGCCTACAATTTATTTCTGTGATCAGTGACTCAAATTCTATCCTGCTCATGCCTCCTGGAGGCGATGGCCTAGTGGTATTATCGCTACTCTATTAATCCAGAAAATCAACGAATGTTCTAGGGATATGGGTTCAAATCCCACAACAGCAGTGGTGGAATTTGAATTCAGTAAAAAAATGTCTGGAATTAAGAATCTACTGATGCCCATGAAATCATTGTCGATTGTCAGAAAAACCCATCTGGTTCACTGATGGTCCTTTCGGGAAGGAAATCTGCCATCCTTACTTGGTCTGGCCTACATGTAATTCCAGAGCGACAGCAATGTAGTTGACTCGCAATTGCCCTCGGGAAACTGGGATGGGCAATAAATGCTGACCAGCCAGCGAAGCCCATGTCCCACGAATGAATAAAAAGAAAACATTGGCTACAATGGTGCACTTTAAATCAAAGCAGGTCAACTAAATCAGGAAATTTCCCAACCCAAGCTACCCACCTCAGTAGCAAAAATCCAGCCCTTATTATCCAAACAGAACAGAATCTCTGTATTCTTCTAACAAAATGCACCATTTCATACTTACCTATATTAAAACTAATTTGCCGATGGTGTGCCCATTTACCAAGCTAATTAATATATTTTTGTATCATTTTTCATTATTCCTCTTTATTAACCATACCCCCAATATGTTTTTGTTGTAAAAATTTTGAAATCGTACTTACAATTCCCAAAATGTAAACTGCAAGCAGCAATTGTTCCAGCTCTAAGATAGAGGCAGAATTCTGCGGATGCTGGAATCTGAACTAAAAACAGAAAAATGCTTTGCACAGCATACCTGGAACTCCAGCTCTGACCAAGGGTCATCCAGACTCGAAACGTTGGGTGGAATTTACCGGCACGTCCACCCGGGTTCATACGATCCTGCCCGAGGCCATCGGAAAATATCGTTCTCTGAATCTCGCTCGTCCCCGGAATCGGGGCGGTGGTGCCGATAAAACCCTGGCCGTTGACACTATTCTCTCTCCACAGATGCTGTCAGATCTGCTGAGGTTTTCCAGCATTTTTCTCTTATTGTTCCAGCACAGCCCCCTGTGGATCAGCACTTCCCACCTTTTGTCAGTCTAGGTGGCCACCCTCACTCTCTCTTTTCTATTTTGTAGCCAGCTTGCTACCCATTCTTCTCCTTATACCCGGATGCCACAAGATCTGAATTCTGAGTCTCCAATATGGTGCTTCATCAAAAGATGTTTTGAATATCTCAATATCTTACATTCTCCTTGTCTTTTTTTTTCAATTGCTTCTTCAAAGAATTCAATCAGGTTGGTCAGGCATGAAATCCCCTCTGAAATGTGTGTTGACTAATTTTTAGTATATTTTGATGCAAAATAGATTGGCTTAGCATCAATCCTACAGTTAAGGTGTGAGTGTAGCCTTAAACCGGGACCAGAATGTAACCTGATTCCAGAACAAAGCAAGATGAGACCTCCTGATCGAGGTAATCCCATTCCTTTAGCTTCAGAGTTAGCTCGGGATTTTATATAGAGCAAAGAGAACAAAGAACATGGGATCAGGCCCTTCAGCCCACCAAACCTGCGCTGATTCCTAATCCTTAGTTAGACCCACTACTTATTGCCCATACACGGTTTCTACCCTTCTGTTCTCCTCCCGTTCATGTGTCTATCAAGATATGATGTGGAGATGCCGGCGTTGGACTGGGGTAAACACAGTAAGAAGTTTAACAACACCAGGTTAAAGTCCAACAGGTTTATTTGGTAGCAAAAGCCACACAAGCTTTCGAGGCTCTAAGCCCCTTCTTCAGGTGAGTGGGAATTCTGTTCACAAACAGAACTTATAAAGACACAGACTCAATTTACATGAATAATGGTTGGAATGCGAATACTTACAACTAATCCAGTCTTTAAGAAACAAAACAATGGGAGTGGAGAGAGCATCAAGACAGGCTAAAAAGATGTGTATTGTCTCCAGACAAGACAGCCAGTGAAACTCTGCAGGTCCACGCAACTGTGGGAGTTACAAATAGTGTGACATGAACCCAATATCCCGGTTGAGGCCGTCCTTGTGTGTGCGGAACTTGGCTATCAGTTTCTGCTCAGCGACTCTGCGCTGTCGTGTGTCGCGAAGGCCGCCTTGGAGAACGCTTACCCGAATATCAGAGGCCGAATGCCCGTGACCGGTCATGGGCATTCGGCCTCTGATATTCGGGTAAGCGTTCTCCAAGGCGGCCTTCGCGACACACGACAGCGCAGAGTCGCTGAGCAGAAACTGATAGCCAAGTTCCGCACACACAAGGACGGCCTCAACCGGGATATTGGGTTCATGTCACACTATTTGTAACTCCCACAGTTGCGTGGACCTGCAGAGTTTCACTGGCTGTCTTGTCTGGAGACAATACACATCTTTTTAGCCTGTCTTGATGCTCTCTCCGCTCCCATTGTTTTGTTTCTTAAAGACTGGATTAGTTGTAAGTATTCGCATTCCAACCATTATTCATGTAAATTGAGTCTGTGTCTTTATAAGTTCTGTTTGTGAACAGAATTCCCACTCACCTGAAGAAGGGGCTTAGAGCCTCAAAAGCTTGTGTGGCTTTTGCTACCAAATAAACCTGTTGGACTTTAACCTGGTGTTGTTAAACTTCTTACTCTATCAAGATACACCTTGAATGTTGCTAACGCGTCTGCTTCCACCACCTCCACTGGTAGTCCGTTCCAAGCACCCACCACCCTCTGTGTGAAAAACTTTCCCTGCATGTCTGCCTTAAACTTTCCCCCTTTTACCATGAGCCTGTGCCCTCTTGTAGTTGACCTTTCCAATCTGGGAAAAAGTCTCTGACTAACCACCCTATCTATGTATCTCATAATTTTGTTGACCACTGTCAGGTTGTCCCTCAGCCTCCGTCTCTCCAGTGAAAACAGTCTGTTTATCCAACCTCTCCTCATACCTAAAACTCTCCAGACCAGGCAACATCCCGGTTATAAAACATTTATAAAACATATATGATTTAATCGCCATAGTTTCAGCATTTTACAAAGTGGAACACTTTGCATTAGTAACAAGTTTAATAAGATGCTTCTGTTCTTTAATTTTGAGCAGCAACTTTTGTAGGGTTGCATGTATCAGATTCAAAGTTCAAACTACACGGGGAGTTTTTATGTATTATTAGAATTGGCTTACCGCATTGAATCCATAGAGGTCAGCTCCCCACTCCAATTCAAGCATGTGGTGACAGATGCAGCAACCCCAAAGGCCATTGTCCCGGAATCATGCAATTGAGTCCCCTTGTTTTGATTTATCATTCTGGCCCAGTCCAAAACTGGATATTTATCCTTCTTTTGAAAAGAGTTCATTAGTTCACTATAGCTGGAAATTTAATGGGGATATCTCAAAATAGAAGTTAATATTTATTTTATTTGTATTTGTGACTTACCTTTTGCAGCAATTCCCACTTTCTAAGTTATTTTTTTCCCTCTTTCTGAAGGCACACAGGTTTTGGCCAAAGCTCATTCTGAACCAACAACTGAAGGTGAGTGAAAGGGAACAAGATTAACCACCTCTTAGTTTTCCCACTTTCTGAAGGGAAGCTCCCTGGGACAGCACGGTGGCGCAGTGGTTAGCACTGCTGCCTCACAGTGCCAGGGACCCGAGTTCAATTCCGGTCTCGGGTCACTGTCTGCGTGGAGTTTGCACACTCTCCCCATGACTGCGTGGGTTTCCTCTGGGTGCCCTGGTTTCCTCCCACAGTCCAAAGATGTGCGGGTTAGGTTGGTTGGCCATGCTAAATTGACCCTAGTGTCAGGGGGATTAGCAGGATAAATGAGGGTTACCTCATAGGACCTGTGTGGGATTGTGGCCGGTACAGGCTTGATGGGCAGAATGGCCTCCTCCTGCACTGTAGGAATCCTATGGATTCTATTCTATTCTATGGTTTCCACTCCAGATAAGACGAGAAACTGGTTTATTTCCTTTCAACCGAGTGTTTACACAGGCTTTAAGATGTGGGTATAGTATCAGCAAGCAATCTTCTTTGATAATTGCTCACTAACGAGTATGATTGTCCACCTCAGAAACTCTGTGTCACGGGTCATGGGTTCAGTGGGCCCTTGCGTGGCTGATTAGCCCGATCCTAGAGCTGTAGCTTCGACCGCACACTTGGCAGGTGTTTCCGGGAGTTGGGTTTGGTCTTTGGACTCTATGTTGCTGGTATTCCTTTCTCAAGCTCCTTTTCCGGGCCTCCTCTTGCAGTTGGATGTCAGCAAAGAATTGTGTCCCATCAATCCAAGAAGGTTCCTCCAAGCTGGTCTCTTCAAAGCAAGCGTCTCCCAGGTGGCACGGTAGCACAGTGGTAGGGCGGCACGGTAGCACAGTGGTTAGCACTGCTGCTTCACAGCTCCAGGGTCCCAGGTTCGACTCCCGGCTCGGGTCACTGTCTGTGTGGAGTTTGCACATTCTCCTCGTGTCTGCGTGGGTTTCCTCCGGGTGCTCCGGTTTCCTCCCACAGTCCAAAGATGTACGGGTTAGGTTGATTGGCCAGGTTAAAAATTGCCCCTTAGAATTCTGAGATGCGTAGGTTAGAGGGATTAGCGGGTAAATATGTGGGGTAAGGGCTGGGTAGGATTGTGGTCGGTGCAGACTCGATGGGCCGAATGGCCTGTTTCTGCACTGTAGGGTTTCTATGTTTCTAAACTGATATAGTGGCAACGTGCGTAGTTTGATAACTGAAGCATTTCAAACTATGTTGCATTGCTTGAGGTAAGCCTTCCGGGTGTGATTGATCACTGTGCTGTGATTTCCATAGAGACCAATAACTTTTAGAGAGATTCAAACTTCCAGTTATTAGCTGAAAGGTTTCCATGACAAGATTTAATGTTTTAATTTTTTTACTGTAACAAATGACTAAAAAAACCACCATTTCTTTTTTGTAGGCAACTTATTCTTTAAACTACAGAAATTAATGTTCTTTTTTTATGTTTATCACACATCACATTCTCCAAGGAATTATAGTTCCTGTAGTAAACAGTTCACTGTTGCTGTCAGCTTCCAATGGGTTCCCCATTTTGCTGAGCAGTAACTTTATGTGACCACCTTCAGGTGCTTTCCTCAGTTTTCAGAGATTTCCTTAAATCCAGCAATAAAGCGTGTTCCAATGATTTTTCTTCGCCTAGTCATGTCTGGGTGAATTTCCTGGAAATCTTAGATGGCTGCAGGATGTGTATCTTTGACTAGATACTTCCTCCCTCCTGCATCTGGCTATAATAGCTCACAAAACCAAGCAGCCTCTCCTCTCTCTGCTGACCAGACAGAACTCCTGCCTGTCTATGTTATTCATTGATTTGTAGGGAAGCTTGTAACCTGATCTCAAAATCTGCCCTCTTCTCCCCACATGTGAAACACATTAACCTTGCAAACAGGTAGAAATGCTGGTTAGCTATTCTTGACCCCAACTCTCTTTCGCCTTAGAAGCAAATGGATAGATTACAAACCGATATTTGCACCACCTTTCTGAGACTTTGGGAGACTCAGGGCGGAATTTTCCCATCCCGCCTGCCACGGGAATCAGACCATGCAATGTTCCGTCGACCTCGGGTGGGAATTTCCAGCCTTGGGGAAAATACAGCCAGAAAATCCCACCCTCAGAGTTTACTCATTGTAAACTCAGAGACTGCTGCTATCGTCTGCAAGCATAAATACCTCACAGCTTCTTGTCATTAAATCAATCTAAGCCTTTCTTTTGTATCTAACAATCAAACCAGTGTCAGGCAGACTCCAGAACTTGTCGCATTCCCCTGCACCCTCCCCCCTTTCATTTACCATGAATTTAAAGCTACTTTCCCAAAATATAATAATCCTATAAACCCGTATAAACCTCATAATTGTACCAAACAATATTATACATTTATGAAATTATCATGCAATGGCAAATGTACTGTTGATCAGTCTGCTGGCTAGTTTTCATGTCTCATGTAACCAATTCTTTAAACTGCACAATATGATAGCAGAGAGTGATTTAAGAGTTATTTATTCTGGATCTGGGGAACCGACTGCCATTTGTTGACAAATTCTGAAAAAAATGTACTCTAAGTTGGTGAATAAAAACTTGCCAACAAAAACTGACTGCTTCTGGTTATGTGACATTGACCAATTATGGAAATTAGTTATTAAATTGTCAGATTTCAGACATGGCAGGGACTAGTCATAGGGCATTCTGGATTCATGTAGACACCAGATGTCAGGAAACTCCAAATTTGGTCGATATTCTAAGATTTGTCAACAAATCTTTAGACGCCATGATTGCACAAAACATGAAGTGCATATATAGGGACTGGAACATCCATCATTCTGATTTATGACTAGGTTCATCTGGTCAACAAAGTAACCAGATTGAGCGCCTCAGTGCAAATAGGGTCAATGGAACTTCTTGCCCACTGATGTCAGTTAGCTGGTAGCAAGGAGCACTATGTCTGACATGTGGTGGCTATACAGGCAAATCACATTAGTTCTTTGGTGCATGGCAAAATAAACAAAAATATCAACTATTAAATTAAACCACTGGGGACTCCGTATTGAACAGGCTACACTGTGCAGTTAAGAGCTGCTTCCCTTGACACAAGCAATGAACAAGTTCATTGTTCCCAGCATAGAAGCACGTCCTATGAACCAGATGTGTCTCATTCCGAAACATTTGCCAAGCACTGGGTCAAAGCATGCAGTGAGTTTAACCACATGACTGCCAGAAATTAAAACTTTGTCTAATTTCTTATTTTCAGTTTGAAATCTCACTAACGAAAGGTGCGCCACATTTCCCATGCCCACCAGGTGTGGGACGAGGGGGAGGCAATGGCCAAGTGGTATTATCGCTCGACTATTCATCCAGAAACTCAGCTAATGTTCTGGGGACCCGGGTTCAAATCCCACCATGGCAGTTGGTGGAAATTGAATTCAATAAAAAAAAATCTGGAATTAAGAATCTACTGATGACCATGAGACCATTGTCGATTGTTGGAAAAACCCATCTGGTTCACTAATATCCTTTAGGGAAGGAAATCTGCTGTCCTTACCTGGTCTGGCCTACATGTGACGCCAGAGCCGCAGCAATGTTGACTCTCAACTGCTCTCGGGCAACTAGGGATGGGGCAATAAATGCTGGCCAGCCAGCGACACCTATGTCGCACGAATGAATTTAAAGAAAGGTATCACTGTGCTGAATCCCACCGGGGCACTAACACATTGGGGCGAATTTTCCCGTTCCGCCCACCACAGCAGGTGAGGGGTGGACAATGGAAAGGTCCGTTGACACCAGGCGGGATTTTCCGGTTTCAGGGTGAGTGCAGACAGAACATCCCGCCCGCTATGTTGATCCCCTTGTTGCTTCCTTTATACTTGCACTGTCCTTGTGCAAATGACACCAGTAAATCACAGTCAAAATTTTGGATCTCCGATCCGGCCACCAGGACAGAGGAGTAAATAATGTAAATGATGAGAAGCTGCTCATGGAAGCTGATTTCCTGCAATCTAAACAGCTCTAAATAGAAGTGATTTGTGATTCCCCATATAGTAAACCCTTTATCTTAACCAGGCCGAATGGAGGGATTTGCCTAAGTGGAAAGCAGGAAAATGACACTGGAATGCACCGCCTGAGAGGGTGGCGGGATGCCTCCAAAAAGATCCTCTAAAAAGTACCTGAATGAATACTTGGCACGCCAACATTCAAGGCTATGGGCCAAGTGCTGGCAAAAGGGATTAGGTGGGCAGGTCAGGACCTTTCATGAGTTGGTGCAGACTCGATGGGCCAAAGGGCCTCTTCTGCACTATAGTATTCTGTGATTCTATGAAGTGAAGATGCTTCTCCAAAAGTGGGGAGTGAAATTCAGATATTGATTAAACCTACACTTTCTAATAACCAGGTTAAGAATTGAAAGTAAAACAACAACAACAAATGATATTTATGTAGCGCCTTGATGCGCGATTAAATCACTCGGGAGGCTGGATCGTACCCGGGAAATAAAGGCTTTTATTAGTAACAAGAATGGAGCATACTATATAACAATACAATCCCAGACTAAAGGGTCACCAGGCAGTGCAGTGACCTTTATACTCCTCCAGGTAGGCGGAGCCAACCGGAGTGTACCACAGAACAATACCAACAGGTAGAACACCCCAACCCTAACCCCAACAGTGACAACAATAACATATGTACAAACACCCATAGTGCTGACCATCTATGGTTCAGTATCCATAGTGGTAACCATCTATGGTTCAGTACCCATAGTGGTAACCATCTATGGTTTACCACACGCCTTTAAAGCAATTAAATGTTCCAAGGTCCTTCATTAGGGACACTGTAAAACAAAATATAATGGCCGTAATTCTCCGGCCATTCACACCAGTGGGATTCTCTGGTCCGCAGCAGTGAATAGAGATTTGGCTGAGGGCCAATTTCTCCATCTTGGCTTGCAGTAGCAGCGGGATGTGAACGGCTGGAGAATTCCAGGCAATGTAAAAATACTTAAGGAGACATTGGAGCGGAAGCTTGGTCAAAGAGGGGAGATTTTAAGGAATGTCTTAAAGGAAGAAAGTGGGGTAGAGAGGTACAGCGATTGAATTCCAGAGCTTAGGGCCTAGGCAGCTGATGGCGCGGCTATCAGTGATGGAGCGACTCAAGTCGGGCTTGCCGCGGAGGCCAGAATTAGAGGAGTGCAGGTAAACTGGAAAGGCTGGAGAAGATAACAGAATTATCTCTCACTCACACTACATTCTCTTCCATAACTGACTGAAAGTGGGTAGTGTGTTGGCACTGATGTAATAAACTAGCATAATTGAGCCCTGGTTGTTGAGATCTCTTTTTAGGGTCTTGGTGTATTGTCCTGAATCAGGATATCGATGATGGCACATGGGGAGAATTGAAGTGCTGGATGAAATTAAAATGGGAAGAAAAAAATCTTTCACAGATTGCATGTTCTTGACACTCATTTTTAAAAATTTTAATGTGTCCAGTCTAACCGATGAGTGGAGTGTCTTCTCAATCATCAGAGAAAGGTCACGTCAACTCTCCATCATCAGCGTAATGTTCAGGTGGGCATAACCCACTCACGCTGAGTTGAAACATATTTTCCAGCATTGCTGATCCATATTTAAATCTGTGGTCAATCCACAATGAGACAGGAAATGACCTCTTCAATCTTCCTGTACCCTGAGGAACTATTTCCTCATGGGAGCTGACTTGTAATTTGGCCATGCTGATGACTAAAATAGCACATTTGTTTGCCACAATGCACAAAAATGGACAATGTGTTGGCACAGTGCTCAAAAAAAAAGCAATTGAACCCTTGGTGTTTACATTTCTTTTCAGGAACTTGGTGTTAATGGTTGAATCAAGGTACAATGCAATCATGTTATAATAACGTTCCATTTACAATCAAAAATTTTAAAAGTTCCTACGTAATTTCAAACTGTGTCTGTGTGTGATACAGCAAAATTCTTCTTCGAGCAAATAACGTGTTAGAAAAAAGCCTCCACTATGATGAAAGAGAGGATAAAACAAAGTGTTTTTAAAATATACTTTGGTAAATCATGCGAAATTATAGTAAGTAGTCTCACAACACCAGGTTAAAGTCCAACAGGATTATTTGGTACCACGAGCTTTCGGAGTGCTACTCTTTCATCAGGTGAGTGCCTCTGATGAAGGAGCAGTGCTCCGAAAGCTCGTGCTACCAAATAAATCTGTTGGACTTCAATCTGGGGTTGTGAGACTACTTACTGTGCCTACCCCAGTCCAATGCCGGCAACTCCACATCTGCCAAATTATGTCATTAAATCCAGATAATAGACAAATGAATTTACATGAATAATTGTTGACCATCCATGTCAGTGGATATGCAAAATTCTCAGGCCTAAAAAGCGAGTCTTCAAATCAGATAGAAAATATTTGCAATGCCTAATCAGGTAATTAGTGCATTTTTAAAATGAACAATTAGAAATAGAGGTGATCCATAACAATCTATGAAAGGCATTTAATAAATTTTAACTCCACCCCTGATATTGGAATATTATACTTACTCTCTCATCACAATATCTCCAACCCACACCAAAATGGAAATTTGGTGTCGTTTAAGAGAAATGGCAGGTGCTCCAGAAATGTATTAACCAAGCAGTTACTAAAAACAACACTTTATCTATTGATCATAGAATCATAAAATCCTACAGTGCAGAAGGAGGCCATTTGGCCCATCGAGTCTGCACCAATCACAATCCCACCCAGACCCTATTCCCATAACCCCACATATTTACCCTGCTAATCCCCCTGACACGAAGGGTCAATTTATCATGGACAATCAACCTAACTTGCACATCTTTGGACTGTGGGAGGAATGATGTGGATCCCCGGAGCGGAGAAGCTACGGCATCTCCTCCGGAGCCTTCAACATGTCATTGATGAAGACGAACATCTCGCCAAGGCCATCCCCACACCCACCACTTCTTGCCTTCAAACAACCGCACAACCTCAAACAGACCATTGTCCGCAGCAAACTACCCAGCCTTCAGGAGAACAGTGACCACGACACCACACAACCCTGCCACAGCAACCTCTGCAAGACGTGCCGGATCATCGACATGGATGCCATCATCTCACGTGAGAACACCATCTACCAGGTACACGGTACCTACTCTTGCAACTCGGCCAATGTTGTCTACCTGATACGCTGCAGGAAAGGATGCCCCGAGGCATGGTACATTGGGGAAACCATGCAGACGCTACGACAACGGATGAATGAACACCGCTCGACAATAACCAGGCAAGACTGTTCTCTTCCTGTGGGGGAGCACTTCAGCGGTCACGGGCATTCAGCCTCTGATCTTCGGGTAAGTGTTCTCCAAGGCGGCCTTCACGACACACGACAGCGCAGAGTCGCTGAGCAGAAACTGATAGCCAAGTTCCGCACACATGAGGACGGCCTAAACCCGGATGTTGGCTTTATGTCACACTATCAGTAACCCCCACAGCTTGCCTCCTGGACTTGCTGGCTGTCCTGTCTGGAGACAATACACATCTCTTTAACCTGTGCTTAATGCTCCCTCCACTCACATTGTCTGTATTTTTAAGAACTGGTTGGTTGTAGGGATTCGCATTCTAATCAGTATTCTGTAACTTGATTTTGTGTCTCTGTGCCCTGTTTGAGAGCAGATTTCCACTCCATCTGATGAAGGAACAGCGCTCCGAAAGCTAATGGTATTTGCTACCAAATAAACCTGTTGGACTTTAACCTGGTGTTGTTAAAACTGTTACTGTGGGAGGAAGCCAGAGCACCCGGAGGAAACCCACGCAGATGCGGGGAGAACGTGCAAATTCCACACAGTGACCCGAGGCCGGAATTGAACCCAAGTCCCTGGTATTGTGAGGCAGCAGTGCTAACCACTATGTTATCATGCCATCCCTCCATTCTCATACATAAAGGGCAGTATCTAATAGAGGCAAAAGGAAAGGGGGGTCTCACCCAGTAGTTGGAGAGCCAGCAATAGATGTTATCTGTTTCTTTTCACTTTGGCCCGCCCAATGAGGCACTTAATTGGGCAACAGCCGGCTTTCCCCAGGATCAAGGACCCCGGAGGAAGAAATGCTTCCCACCAATGCCTCCGCTCCTGTTCCCACCCCAAGTGATGCTGGCCAATCAGTGTCCAACAGATGTCATTGCGGACAGCGCCAAGGCCAAAGCAGTAGCTGCTGTCAGCAATGTACCCACCTGGGGTCCAGGATCTCTGAGGGACCTAGGCCATGGGTGAATGATGGCAGGATGGGTGTTGTGAGGTGGAGGTTGTGGATGGGGGTGAGGGATTGGCAACAGTGGCAATAAATGCTCCCCGCTGCCACCATACTCTCTTCGGACAGAAGGCACTAAATTCCCCCCCACTCAATTTCATCCAACTAAATATGGGGAAGACCATGGATCTGTGCCCCACAACAAACTATAGTGTCTACACATCAACTCCATTCCTCTCCCTGGCAACTCTCTGAGGCTGGACCAGACTGTTTGCAAATTTGGTGTTGAGCAATGAAATGAGCCACAAATTCACACCATCATTAAGAACACTTATTTCCACTTCCATAACATAACCCAACTCTGTCCCTGCCTCAGCTCCTCTGCTGCTGAAGTCCTCAGTTATTCTAGACTTGACTACCCTAAACATTTTTGGCAAAAGATCTCACCTTCCATCCTCAGTAAGTTTAAGTTCATCCAAAACTTCTGCTGGCCCCATTCTAATACAAGTGTTCACTCATTCAGCCACCGCCTCTGTGATGGCTAACTTACATTGGCTTCTGGTTAAGCATAGAATCATAGAATCCCTACAGTGCAGAAGGAGGCCATATGGCCCATCGAGTCTGCACTGACCACAGTCCCACCAAGTCCCTATCCCTGTAACCCCATATATTTACCCTGCTCGTTCCCCTGACACTAAGGGGCAATTTACCATGGCCAGTCAACCTAACCCATACATCTTTGGACTGTGGGGGGAAACCGGAGCACCCGGAGGAAACCCACGCAGACACAAGGAGAATGTGCAAACTTCACACAGACAGTGACCCAAACCGGGAATCAACCCTGGGTCCCTGGCACTGTGAGACAATGCCTCAATTTGAAAATTCTCATCTTCCTTTTCAAATTCTGCCATGGCCTTGCTCCCTCCTCATCTCAGTAACCTTCTCCAACCCTAAAACTCTTTGATATATCAGTGCTTCATCAATTCTGGTCTCTTGCACATCCTCGATTTTCAGTGCTCTGCTGTTGGTGGCCATGCCTTCAGCTGCTGTGGCCCTAAGTTCCGCAATTTCCACCCCAAACCTCATGGTCTCTTCACCTCTCGGCGGCCGTTGGAGGTTAAGTGTAAAGAAGTCTTGGTGCAATTATATATATAGGACTTTGGTGCGGCCACGCTTGGAGTACTGCATATACAGTTTTGATTTCTTACCCAAGGAAGGATGTATTTGCCTTCATGGGAGTGCAAGGAATGTTCATTAGATTGAACCGCAGGATGAGAGGATTATCGTATAAGGAGGAAATAGGTTGGGATTCGCCGCTAAGGAATGAATGAAGGTTTCAGCAGCAAATGAGCTGAAGCGAGACATGAAGGTGGGTGATGTTACAGAGGTGCAGTCTTAGCGACAGCACGGATATGAAATTGAAAGCTCATCTCAGGGTCAGATATGACACTAGGTTGTGAACAGTTTGGTTCAGCCTCAGATAGTTGTCAGGCAGAGGGGTGGAGTCAGTGGTGAGGGACCAAAGCTTGTGGTGGGAACCAAGTTCAATGGGCTGGATGGAACTCGCCTCTGCTGTTGCATTTGAAGCCCGGTGTTTGGGGGTGGTGGAGGGGGGCATGTTAGATCCAGAGATAACAGTGCAGTGTGGGCCGAGAAGCCATTGATGGCAATTCTATGGCTAAGATTAGATAGATAAAAATGAAACTGGATGAGAGTAGCCCTACCCAGTTGGATGGCAGTGGCGAGGTATGGAGAAGGATGGTGTGATCATCAGTGTCAAAGATCGCAGACAGATCAAGGGAGACGAGGATTGATGGTTTACCATTGTCATAGTCACATAGGATATCACCTGTAACTGTTTTGGAACTATGGCAGGGACATAAATCAGATTAAGGAGAGATCAAGCATGGTGTTCTGGGATAGATGGGTATGATATGCAGCCCAGAGTGCTGTAGATGCTCAGCCATCGAGTACATTCAAGACCAAGATCAATAGATTTTTCAACACTACAGGAATCGAGTGATAGGAGGATAGGTCAGGAAAGTGCAATTTATGTAAATAGCAACCTTACTGAATGGTAGAGCAGGCTCGAGGGGTCATATGAAATATGCTTGCTCCTACTTCTTATGTTCTTAGAAACACAAATCAAGGCATTTCACTGCTTTAATGAATTATTCATGTTCAGCTATCTTGAATCATATTTCACAGAAATAGCAATGAATCACAAAACAAATGTTAAATATTTGAAGTTTCAAGCATGGGGAAGGTCAGGCGAAGCTGCAGATTGTCATGAGAGGTCTGTTTTCGTTGTGTAGAAGCTTACTGTTTTTTTACAAAGCTTACAGAACTGAAAAAGTCACAATAAAGTGGCACAATTCCAACTTGAGCTATCAAGACCCCATCTAATGATTGCAAGTATATTGTACGATACCTCACAGAGAATAAGTAATTAATGTTTATGCGATGTGGTGGAATCCTGAACTAACGTTTCACTTCACGTAACGTGTTTAGCAATGGAAATGAAAAAAAATTCAGTTTGAAAATGAGTCCTACAGAAGTCCAAGGGCAGGATTTTCCAGCCGCACTCGCCCCAAGGCCGGAAAATCCCTCCCGAGGTCAACAGGTCCGTGTCCCGCCTGCTAAGATTCCTGTGGCGGGTGGGACAGGAAAATTCCACCTCTAAAGTATCTACAAATGCGAGTAATTATTGATATGTAACATAAGGTTGCATACACAATTTGTTCATTATACTAACATTTACTTTATTTAGAATTATAGAATCCCTACAGTACAGAAGAGGCCATTCGGCCCATCAAGTCTGCACCAACCCTCTGAAAGAGTAACCTTCCTGTGTCCAATTCCCTGCCCTAACCCCATAACCCCACCATGGTCAATCCACCTAATCTATACACCTTGGGACACTCAGGGGCAATTTAGCATGGTTTTATTTATTAATTGTTTTACTTATGAAGTTAGATACCACTGCTGCAGAATTTTACAGAACCCAATAGCTTCTTCCCATCAGGAACATGTGGCAATGGAAAAGAGAAACTTCCAAAATACAACATTATAAGTCAAATTACTTTGCTAACCGTTTGTGTATTTTTAGAGAGAAGATCATGTTGTGCAGTATTAAAATGTACCATTTTAAAAATAAAATTGAGTCCACCTTTAAAGGCTTTAGTGGTACAAAGCCAATTGGATCTACTCTAAAGCTTTGCAATAGGAAGGAAATGTATCAACCAGAGTTCATGCGGCCACTTTGGAATTTCTAAAGAGCGAACAGGATTTGAACACATTATTTATAAGATTGACATCCTCATGTTGACTGCAAGTCCATGAGAAAAAAAAATCTAACAATCTGCCAAAAAGGAAAAGAGAACCTGGAACAGTAATGGCTCGAAGTCCTGCTGTGCAATGTTAGTCATGGATACATTATTATGAAATTTCCCTGCCTCCTATTTTTAAAGGCATGCGGGTTATTTATAATAGGAATGTGTCAATACACTTGTTACTCTAATCACACAGTGAAATTTAAATACAATCTGCCCCATCCCCTACACAAAAGATCTGAAACAGATATGGCCCTTTTCGATAATAATGCATCATGATGTTTCTCATCTCTTCAGGCAAAATTGCTTTTGATTCTTTCTAGTAGGGCAATATAAACTGAAAGATACAATTTTAAATGTGGTGCAAGAACAGGGAGACCCTGGCGGTCACATACACAAGTCTTTGGAAGTATCAGGACAAGTTGAGAATGCTGTTAAAGCATTGGGGATCTTTGGCATAAATAGAGACAGAGTATAGAATTTTAAAAAAAATGCTAAATTGTTATAAATCACTTGGTAGACCTTAACTCGTGTCCAATGTGCAATTCTGGTCATTTCACTTCAGGAAGAACGTTAAGGATCTTTACATTTCTATCATCCAAATAAAATCCAGGGAAAAATTGAGAATTTTGTTTTTTACATAGCAAGTTGTTATGATGCAGAATGCACTGCCCGAAAAACTGAGGGAAGCAGCTTCAACAGCAACTTTCTAAAGGAAATTGTATACATATTTGTATTTGCACTTGTACACTTACATACAAAAATGACATTTTCAGAGCTGTTTGGTCAGAGCAGGGGAGTGGAATTAATTGGACGGCTCCTTCTAACAGGGAGTGCAGACTTGACGGACACAATTTCTTACACCTGGGGTGACAAGCAGTGGATGGCACAGTGGCAAACTGCTTCACAGTGACAAGGACCCAGGTTCAATTCCAGCCTCGGGTGACTGTCTGTGTGGAGTTTGCACATTCTCTCGTGTCTGCGTGGGTTTCCTCCGGATTCTCCGTCTCCTCCCAAAGTCCAAAGATGTGCAGGTTAGGTTAATTGGCCATTCTAAACTGTCCCTTAGTGTCCAAAGATGTATAGGTTAGGAGAGCTAGCAGGGCAAATATGTGGGGTTATGGAGTTAAGGCTTAGAAACCATAGAAACCCGACAGTGCAGAAAGAGGCCATTTGGCCCATCGATTATGCACCGACACAATCCCACGCAGGCCCTACCCCCATATCCCTACATATTTACCCGCTAATCCCTCTAACCTACGCATCTCAGGACACTAAGGGGCAATTTTAGCATGGCCAATCAACCTAACTCGCACATCTTTGGACTGTGGGAGGAAACCGGAGCACCCGGAGGAAACCCACGCAGACACGAGGAGAATGTGCAAACTCCATAAGAACATAAGAACATAAGAAATAGGAGCAGGAGTAGGCCATCTAGCCCCTCGAGCCTGCCCCGCCATTCAATAAGATCATGGCTGATCTGACGTGGATCAGTACCACTTACCCGCCTGATCCCCATAACCCTTAATTCCCTTACCGATCAGGAATCCATCCATCCGCGCTTTAAACATATTCAGCGAGGTAGCCTCCACCACCTCAGTGGGCAGAGAATTCCAGAGATTCACCACCCTCTGGGAGAAGAAGTTCCTCCTCAACTCTGTCTTAAACCGACCCCCCTTTATTTTGAGGCTGTGTCCTCTAGTTTTAACTTCCTTACTAAGTGGAAAGAATCTCTCCGCCTCCACCCTATCCAGCCCCCGCATTATCTTATAAGTCTCCATAAGATCCCCCCTCATCCTTCTAAACTCCAACGAGTACAAACCCAATCTCCTCAGCCTCTCCTCATAATCCAAACCCCTCATCTCCGGTATCAACCTGGTGAACCTTCTCTGCACTCCCTCCAATGCCAATATATCCTTCCTCATATAAGGGGACCAATACTGCACACAGTATTCCAGCTGCGGCCTCACCAATGCCCTGTACAGGTGCATCAAGACATCCCTGCTTTTATATTCTATCCCCTTCGCAATATAGGCCAACATCCCATTTGCCTTCTTGATCACCTGTTGTACCTGCAGACTGGGCTTTTGCGTCTCATGCACAAGGACCCCCAGGTCCCTTTGCACGGTAGCATGTTTTAATTTGTTTCCATTGAGATAGTAATCCCATTTGTTATTATTTCCTCCAAAGTGTATAACCTCGCATTTCTCAACGTTATACTCCATTTGCCATATCCTCGCCCACTCACTCAGCCTGTCCAAATCTCTCTGCAGATCTTCTCCGTCCTCCACACGATTCACTTTTCCACTTATCTTTGTGTCGTCTGCAAACTTCGTTACCCTACACTCCGTCCCCTCCTCCAGATCATCTATATAAATGGTAAATAGTTGCGGCCCGAGTACCGATCCCTGCGGCACGCCACTAGTTACCTTCCTCCAACCGGAAAAACACCCATTTATTCCGACTCTTTGCTTCCTGTCGGATAGCCAGTCCCCAATCCACTTTAACACACTACCCCCAACTCCGTGTGCCCTAATCTTCTTCAGTAGCCTTTTATGGGGCACCTTATCAAACGCCTTTTGGAAATCCAAAAACACCGCATCCACCGGTTCTCCTCCATCAACCGCCCTAGTCACATCTTCATAAAAATCCAACATGTTCGTCAAGCACGACTTTCCCCTCATGAATCCATGCTGCGTCTGATTGATCGAACCATTTCTATCCAGATGCCCTGCTATCTCCTCTTTAATAATGGATTCCAGCATCTTCCCTACTACAGACGTTAAGCTGACCGGCCTATAGTTACCCGCCTTTTGTCTCCTTCCTTTTTTAAACAGCGGCGTAACATTAGCCGTTTTCCAATCAACCGGCACTACCCCAGAATGCAACGAGTTTTGATAAATAATCACTAACGCATCCACTATTACCTCTGACATTTCTTTCAATACCCTGGGATGCATTCCATCCGGACCCGGGGACTTATCCACCTTCAGTCCCATTAGTCTACCCAGCACTGCCTCTCTGGTAACATTAATTGTATTAAGTATTTCTCCTGCTGCCAACCCTCTATCGTTAATATTTGGCAAACTATTTGTGTCCTCCACCGTGAAGACCGACACAAAAAACTTATTTAAAGACTCAGCCATATCCTCATTTCCCACTATTAACTCCCCCCTCTCGTCCTCCAAGGGTCCAACATTCACTCTAGCCACTCTATTCCTTTTTATATATTTATAAAAACTTTTACTATCATTTTTTATATTAATTGCTAGCCTAGCTTCATAGTCTATCCTTCCTTTCTTTATCGCTTTCTTAGTCTCTCTTTGTTGTTTCTTAAATTTTTCCCAATCACTTGTTTCTCCACTATTTTTGGCCACTCTGTACGCAGCTGTTTTTATTTTAATACTCTCCTTTATTTCCTTCGTTATCCACGGCTGGTTCTCCCTTTTCTTACAATCCTTGTTTTTTGCTGGAATATATTTTTGCTGAGAACTGAAAAGGATCTCCTTAAAAATCCTCCACTGTTCCTCAGCTATCCTACCTGCCAGCCTGCTCTCCCAGTCTACCTTAGCCAATTCATCCCTCATCCTATCATATTTCCCTCTGTTCAAACAGAGGACACTGGTTTGGGACCAAACTTTCTCCTCTTCCATCTGAATCAGAAATTCGACCATATTGTGGTCACTAGACCCAGGAGAATGTGCAAACTCCACACAGACAGTGACCCAAGCCGGGAATCAAACCCAGGTCCCTGGAGCTGTGAAGCAGCAGTGCTAACCGCTGTGCTACCATGCCGGCTTGGGTAAGATGCTCTGTTGGAGAGTCGGTGCAGACTTGATGGGCCAAATGGCTTTCAAAAATAAAGAAGTCAAACATGTCCATGCTGCTGGTGAAGGTTCCCAGGGCTGGCCGGGCTGCCAGGTGGAGACTGTGGTTGTCGATGTCAGGCAGGCAATTAAACTTTTTAAGAAGCCATTAACGGAGGTTTTGGAAGTTTTTGGAGTTTCCCAGCGGGAAGGAACGGGAGGAACTGAGCTTCAGGCTCTCATCAGCATTGGGTGAGAGTTGGCTGCAGTGATGCAGCCTTTGCGAATGGGAGCATTGTCACACAGTGAGGGTGAGAGTGAATTAAGCATGCGGGCAACACACTGGAGGCTCGGCAAAACTTGTCAAACACACTGGAGGCACAAAGATTGACGGTTCTCTCCAAATTGCATCCAACGTGTGCAGAGTAAGGGGAGTGAGGGGCTTCAAGAGATGAACACAGCAAGTTAAAGGGCCTCATGTATTCTAGCAACTGCCATTGTGCTGCTGCATCCATTTGTGACCTTCCTTTTGGTCTCCTCTGCTTGCACAGACTTACAACATGCTGCTGCCCATGACTGGCTGGCACCCATTGCATTAACTGTTGAGAGCTCTGTCCACCCTCCTGACTTCATTATAATCCCAGCCTCACTTGCTCTTGGGCCAGCTGGTGAGGAAGAGTGCAATACAACTCTGTAGTACCAAAAATAGAGACAGCCTTAAAGGTCACCCAAGGATTTGCAGCCCTGATTTGACTGCAGATCTTAGAGCAGAGATCTAAGTCAGGCCTTTTTCTGGTCAGCCACGTCAAGGAAGACTGCTACAGTAAGTAAGGAACTCAGCAACATGCTGGGCCCTAATGTCATCCCAACATTTACACATGGCAGGCAGCAAAGGGGTAACTGTTAAATCTCTGAGTACCTCCTCAAGAACTATTCGACAGCCAGGCATCAGGGAACAGAGATCTGTTATTCAGTCTACTCGTTCCACACTCCAAACATTGACTGCCAACTCAGGGCAGATCCCAATAGCTCACTGCCCACCCCAGGTCACCTGACTCATTTCCTTAAAGGGGCTATGCCCCAACATACATAACAGTAACCAATGGCCATTCTGGCTGGGGTGGGAAAATAACAGGTCACGGCGGTGTTATGGCAGTAGGCCTCACCTCCTGATTTCCTCTGGTTTCCACGACTCTCCCACCCAACTTGAGGCAGGATTGCAGAGAGAAGCACAGCCCCTTCTGACAGTGCATCTCACCCATGTCCCTGTATGGAACCAGTGTGTGCAATATGCTGTCCCTGTGGAAACTGGTACCGGGGTCAGACTTGTGAGCAAGCATTGGTTATCATACACATACCAAAAATAAAATTCACACATCTTTCTCTGAGCACATTAGCTGCATATAAATGTAACTAAAGGATTTAAATGTATTTGTTTAGATGGATATGAGTAGAGGTGAATGCTGTGTTAGGTCAGCACATGGGTTTAGGCAGATACTTCATATCTCTGGCTTAAAACTATTTAAGTGAAATGAGTATCAAAACGTGCTTGCGAGTGGATGCAGATCACGAACACAAAAGCTGTCCATGGTTTAGTTGATTGGTATTAAACTGCAACAGTACTTATGCTTGGGACTTTCTGAGTTATGTGGGAAACTACACAAGAAACTACAAAGGGTTGTGAACATAGCCCAGTCCATCACGCAAACCAGCCTCCCATCCATTGATTCCATCTCCACTTCCCACTGCCTTGGAAAAGCAACCAGCATAATCAAGGACCCCATGCACCCAGACATTCTCTCTTTCACCTTCTTTCAGGGAAAAGATACAAAAGTCTAAGATCACGTACCAACCAACTCAAGAACAGCTTCTTCCCTGCTGCCATTGAACTTTTGAATAGACCTACCTTATATGAAGTTGATCTTTCTCTACACCCTAGCTATGACTGTAACTCTACATTCTGCACCCTCTCCTTTCCTTCTCCCCTATGTACTCCATGAACGGTATGCATTGTCTGTATAGCGTGCAAGAAACAATACTTTTCACTATATACCAATACAGATGACAATAATAAATCAAATCAAATCAAAAATGGAAACTGTTGCACCACAGCATAGAGGGGAGCTCTGGCGAAGCTGGGTTTAAGCTTTGTTTTTGGGATGGCATTTAAGAGTCAATAGCCAGTGCTGCTGACCTGGACCTGATGCTAACCAAAACAAAATAGAAGCTCTATTTCCATCAGTGCCCTGGATGAGTACTAATATTCACTACTTCCTGATTTAAAAAATAAAAATGCACAAATTACAAGCCACCTACACTGACCATGGAACCTAAATTGTGTAACAAACTGTGACAAATCAGAATGTTACATTATATTGACCACTGAGATTCTGTAAGGACCTTGATCTCAGTCGTTTGCACTGATTAAGATCATATAAAGATCAACTTTGTGATCCTGGCCACATTTCAAACATAGGCTTTGAAGGTCTTTAGGACATGTACTAGATGTGAAAGGTGATGAATAAGTGTAAGCTGTTTCTTTAAAAGGCAGGTTTAATTAAAATTGACACCCTTTCCAGTAAAAACAATATTTCCATCATGTCTCTTATTTAGACAACTGACCTCCACTCTTCAGGAACTGGGGTATTGTATACACAAACTTGTGCAATGTCAATGTAAGCCAATGTATTAGACTTCAGTAAGGACTAAAAAAGGACTACCATGTGTATTTTTCAAGCAGGACAAGGGAATGTGACTTTGTTGATGGCATTTAAAAGTAACTAGAGATTGTTAAGCGACTGTGTTGAGAGAAGGCAGTTTATAGAGCCCTGAACAATTACGTTTTTTTTTATAAGTTGCAAAAAAAGCTGAAGTGTTTTATTTGGATTACTTGTCACGGTGTACTATTTTTCTGTCCTGGTTCTTAGCACATCGATCAGCTCTCACCTCCTGCTGGGAACTCCACTGGTTTCAGGCACAATAAGCAGTTTGGAACCTGGATACTAAAGTGGCCTCTTTGTAAAGTTCACTGACAAGTATTTATGTTTGAAATAGAATAATACAGGGTTAATAACAGTGCGGGACTGAAGCAATGATGGATTTTAGCATTACATTTTTCTTTAACTAATTTCTGATAAAACTTCTGTTCACCTTAGTTGTAATGTTTAGGACCAACTTCAGTTTATTATTTTAATAGAGGCATTTTATATACTACTGTATAAATTCATTATTTACAAAATTTTGCACATTTGGGGTTAATTCACCCAGGCAGCTTGTAATTGATTCAATTAAGCCTTTCTGAGTGATGAGGTACTATTTCAAGGAACTGTTGCAACATTTCTGAAATTCTGCAACAGGGGAGAAAACAAATAGCTTTCACATTAAAATGTACAGCTATGCAAACTGACTGAGGACCACCATGCCAAATGGAGAGACTGGCATTTTTAATTCCACACGAATGAAAATAACTAATGGTAAAAAGTTTGGGTGAAGTAAAAATTTGCAAGAGTGTTGAAATATTTAACTTGAGTTACAGATTCCCCAAGTTAACATGTTGGTGTGTAGTAGTTCAGGAAACATTCTGAAATGTTGCCCTAACCATATCCAGCCACTGTAATTGTTGAAATCACAACGGTTTTGGTCTGCAATACACATATCTGTTGATTGATCCTTCACCGTGATAACTCGCAATGAGGTTCTCAAAGGATTGTATGATTACTGTCCAAGCATTTAGGCAATAACAAACTCTCTCTAGAGTAATTAGGATAAGTTATATGTTTACATTCACAAATAGCCCCAATAGTATTCTGATTAACTACAATCATCTGTGGAGCTTGAATGGTGCGATAGAAAGATTGCCAATTGCATTATCAGCTTTTGATCAGACAGTTATCCTATTAACGAGTCGTATTTGGAAAATACCAGTCCTCGAGAGGTTACATTATCTATTAAAAGGTAAATGGACAGATTTGCACAATTAAGTAGGTATATTTCTATGTGTCCATTTGTTATGCTTCTGGGTGGTCTTCACCAACGTCACTGTAATGGCATTGTGCAGTTTCCCAAAACAGTTTCAGATCTTTGAAGCCATGAAAAGGAAGTCTCTGTGGAAAGATAAAACTGCAAGCAAAGTAAAAATATTTATACTGAATAACATTAAAACCTTTTATTTCACATCAAAAAAGAATGAAGCTTCGTACTGATGAAAGGCTATTTACTTAAAAGCATTGCTGCAATTTAAAATGTCTGTTCGGTGCCACAATAAAGTGAAATTGGTTTCAATTGATCATTCAAATGACTGACTTCAAGTTATTTCTTTAAAACAGGTGGATGCTGAATCGGAATTCAGTCATAAAAATTGCAATTTTGTTTGATTTTTTGCACTTACAAAACATTATTTCTGGTCCTGGGTGGCACCCCCGTGGCACAGTGGTTAGCACTGCTGCCTCACAGCGCCAGGGACCCAGGTTCGAATCCTGGCTTGGGTCACTGTCTGTGTGGAGTTTGCACATTCTCTTCATGTCTGTGTGGGTTTCCTCCAGGTGCTCCGGTTTCCTCCTGCATTCTGAAAGATGTGCTGGTTAGGTGCATTGACCCGAACTGGCACTGGACTGTGGCGACTAGGGGAATTTCACAGTAACTTCATTGCAGTGTTAATGTAAGCCTTACTTGTGACTAATGAATAAACTTTACCTTTAATTATTTCAGTAAATATTCGAGATGATTTATTGTATGGTTTCTAAAATGATCTTCAGTTTTGCTTGAAGGTATAAAGTTTCAACTTTTTGTTTCTCAGAATTAGGAAAAAACATATCTCAAAGCAGCTAATATTCTTTTGAACAAAGTCAAACTTGTCGTCATTACCCACATGCTTTTTAGTCGTATGCTTTGAGCTTGGATTGATTGATCATCTGGACAAATATGAGCTGATCAGAGAGGATCAGCCAAGATTTGTAAAGGGTAAGTCACATCTAACAAACTTAGTTCAATTTTATGAAGAGGTAATTAAGAGATAAGGCAGTGTCTATCAATCTTATTTACATGGACTTCCAGAAGGCATTCAATGGGGTTCCAAGTTGTTACTGATAACAAAAATGAAAGCATATGGAATTGGAGGAAACGTATTGGTTTGGATAGGGTTATTGGTTAGGAGATAGGAGAGAGAAAATACGAATATGGGTATGTACTCAAATTCCCTCTACTTTTCATTATACTTATAAATGACTTGCATGAAAAGAATAGACAGCCGTGTATCTAAGTTTGCTTAAGTAGAACAGTAAATAGTGGCAATGGGAATTTTAAATCTATTCTTTCATGGCATGTGGACATTGCTTGCAAAGCCAGCATTTATTGCTCATCCCTAATTGCCTTTGAACTGAGTGGCTTGCTGGGCCATTTCAGAGGGCAGTTAAGAGTCAACTGTGAGTCTGGAGTTCAGACCGGGGCAGGGGGCACAGCGGGGTTGAGGTTTGGTTCTCAGCAGAGTCCTGCCTTCCTGATGTCAACTCATTGAGTGGCTTTGATCAAAGGATTTACCCTCCCTGGAGTTGACAAGCAGGTTGCCTATTTTTTGATGTGGAGATGCCGGCGTTGGACTGGGGTAAACACAGTAAGAAGTCTCACAACACCAGGTTAAAGTCCAACAAGTTTATTTGGTAGCAAAAGCCACTAGATTTTGGAGCGCTCGCTGCTCCTTCGTCAGGTGAGTGGGATTCTTCTTGGAGATCCTCTCCACTTGGAGCCGCGGCTGTGAGACTTCTTACTGTTCCTGTTTTTTTAGCAGCATGCATGCTGCTTGCCAACAGGCTCGCTAGAAGCTGGCTTGAAAACAGAAGCCGAGGTATGTGGCCCTTAAATGGTCAATAATTGGCCAACTAATGACCACTTAAGGGCCTCAGTAGGAGGGAAGGTCAACCATGGGGAGACTTTCTTCCCCAAAGAACATTAGAGAACCAGATGGATTTTTATGACAATTGGTCCAAAGATCCAAGTGTTAGGTGGATTGGCCATGCTAAATTGCCTCTTAATGTCAGGGGGACTAGCATGGGTAAATGAATGTAGTTATGGGGATAGGGCCTGGGTGGGATCGTGGTCGGTGCAGACTCAATGGGCCAAATGGCCTCCTTCTGCACTGTAGGGATTCTATGGTTTTCAATTCCGATGTTATTAAATTAATTTAGATTCCACCAGGTGCCATAGTGGGATTTGAGCATGCATCCACAGGGCATTAGCCTGGGCCTTTGGATTACTAGTCCAGTGACATTACCACTATGCCACCATCTCCCAGCTAAATAGAAAGTTACAAAAGGGCTTTGATAGGTTAAGTGAGCGAGCAAAATCGGGGCAGATGGGGTTCAAAATTTGAAGGTATTCTTTGGCATTGAGAAAGATGGCTGCATTTATTGACACTGCAACACAAGGGGGAGCACTTCCCACACATCCTATTATGTTGCCCCCTCTTGGAAGCAAACACTACCAGCAAAGCACAAAGGTGTTATATTTCCCTGCAATAAGGCAGGAGCACATTGCAGGCAGGTAGATCCTTCTTCTGATTCCAGAGTTCACCTCCAGAGCTCTCACCCAGAAAGATGTATACATGGTATCTGGGGTATGGTCCGGTAGCAAGGGCAATTTTGAAAATTTGAAGAATTTCTCAACTAATTTGTTCTTTCATAAAATCCATTATTGAACAGAAATTGAAGGAACAAATTTCCTTTCTACATAAGTGAGATCATGTAAGGGTTTCCTCCAGGTGCTCCGATCTCCTCCCATAGTCCAAAGATGTGCAGGTTATGTGGATTAGCCACACTGCATTGCCCCTTAGTTTCCCAAGATATGTAGGTTAGGGAGATTAGTGGGATAAATGTGCGGGGATGGGTGGGGGGCTGGGTAAGATACTCTGTGGGAGAGTCAGTGCAGACTCGATGGGCCAAATGGCTTCCTTCTGCACTGTACGGATTCTATGATTCTACACGGGTGGGGGAATTTAAAATCATCAAGTTGACTCTCCCCAACTGCTGCCTGACCCGGTGAATATTTCCAGTGTTTCAAGGTTTTATTTCAACCTCCTCTTTCCAGAGGGTTAAGTTACGAGAAAGGAAAATGTTTCCTAAGAATTCAAAAGTTTTGAACGAGACAGCTCAAACTGTAGAATATGTTAGGGGAGGTAATGCTCATAATTTATAGAATTCCATTCAGACTGTCCCTCAAATGTTGCATCCAGTTCCAGTCACCAAGAGGCAGCAGAGACATTCTGGCACGAGAGGCACCGCAGGCTCATCCTCAGTGACAAATGTATCAACCAGAAGAAGATGAAGTGAACATGACTCTGTTGACTGCTGTTTAGCATTTGTTATTCACGTTCAGACAATGAAGACACCTGTGGGTCACTTTAAGTTTCATCCTTAGTGTCTCAACATCATTTTTTGCAGTAAGTGTGCCACGCATTGGCTGGAATTTTACCCCTCTGCCCGCTACGGGAATCGGAGCGGGAGAGGGCGGAACATGGAAAGGTCCGTTGACCTCGAGCGGGATTTTACGGTTTCGGGACGAGCGAGGCTGTGAAATCCCACCATTTGTTTCTTCCAATGTGTGGAATTTTACACTCAAATTCTACCAGCTTACACAACTTTTCCAACTCGTTCTGTAATCATCTTATTCCAGTACCTCTCCTAAATTGATATTGTCTGCAAATCACCTTGCCTCAAGTTTCTGAGTATAGGCCATTTCTGTAAATTAAAAACCGTACTTGGCCCAGGACAAAGCCCTGAGGAATCCCATAGTGTTTTCCTGCCTCCCCTTCCCTTCACTCCTAACATAAGTCCTGTAATAAGCATGCTGTCACTTCCTACACTTCAAACAGCTTCTTTTTGATTCCCACAGTTTAACGTGAATCCCCACAAGACTATAATTAGTTACTAGCCTTTCATATTTGACTTTGGAGGGCATCAAAACCAAGGCCAGTCTTAATCTCAGCCGTGTTCCCCTATGTAAACTTTCCAATCAGGAGGAAGGAACCTAGCTATTCTTCCCTCCCTCCACCCATAACCCATTGGCTCTGACAGAAGCATTGAACAAGTATGTGCTAACAAGCTGTGATAATATTGTTTAAGAATAACAAGCAAGAAAGAAAAGAATGAAATTGGAGCTTGCATTTACATAGCACCTTTCTCATCCTCATGGAATCCAAAAGTGCCAATGAATGACTTTAGAAATGTTGTCACTGGTGTAACAGGAAACATAGCAACCAAATTGCACACAGGCTCCCGGAAAAAGAAACAAAATAAAAAGCACATAATCCACTTTAGTTGAGCTCTTGATAGTGAGCAGGAAAACATTTCTGCTTGTCTTTGAATAGTGTCATGGAAGGTTTGACAGCACATTAGAATATAGATGAAGCTGTGGTTTGATGCCTCATCTAAAAGACAGCACATTCTTTTGTGCAGGATTCAATTCATAAAAGTAAAGTTTATTTATTAGTCACAAGTAGGCTTACATTAACACTGCAATGAAGTTACTGTGAAAATCCCCTAGCCGCCACACTCCGGCGCCTGTTCAGATACACTGAGGGAGAATTTAGCATGGCCAATGCACCTAACCTGCATGTCTTTCAGAGTGTGGAAGGAAACTGGAGCACCTGGAGGAAACCCACACAGACACGGGGAGAACGTGCAGACTCCACACAGACAGTGACCCAAGCTGGGAATCGAAACAAGGTCCCTGGCGCTGTGAGGCAGCAGTGCTAACCACTATGCCACCATGCTGCCCTAGTGTAGTAGTACTACACTAAAGTGGGGATATATGCTTAAAACTTTGAACCTATGATCTGTTGACTCAGAGTAAAGAGTATTAGCACAAAGTGAAGGCTAATGCATAAGTTATAATAGCAAGATGTTTTTAAAAATTCTTTCATGGGATATGGCTGTTGCTGGCTAGGCCAGCATTTATTGTACATTTCTGTTTGCTATTGAGAAGGTGGTGGTGAGCTGCCTTTTTGAACTGTTGCAGTCCATGTGGTGTAGGTACACCTGATATCCACTCCATCTGACGAAGGAGCAGCGCTCAGAAAGCTAATGGCATTTGCTACCAAATAAACTTGTTGGACTTTAACCTGGTGTTGTTAAAACTCTTACTGTGTAGGCACACCCACAGTGCTGTTAGGGAGGTGGTTCCAGCTTTTGACCCAGCGACAATGAAGGAACGGTGATACAGTTTCAAGCCAGGGTGTTGTATGGCTTCGAGGGGGACTTGCAGGTGGTGGTGTACCCATATATCTGCTGCCCTTGCCCTACTAGGCAGTAGAAGTTTTGGGTTTGGAAAGTGCCGTTGAAGGGGTGTTGGTGAGTTCCTGCAGTGCATCTTGTAGATGTACATGCTGCTGCCACTGTACATCGGTGATGGGGGGAGTGAACGTTGAAGGTGGTGGATGGTGTGCCAATCAAGTGAGCTGCTTTGTCCTGGATGGTGTCAAACTTCTTGAGTGTTGTTGGAACCGCACACATCCAGGCAAGTGGATCACAGTCCTGACCTGTGCCTTGTAGACAGTAAACAGACTTTGGGAGTCGGGAGCTGAGTTTCTCTCAGCAGAGTTCCCAGGCTCTAACCTACTGTTGTAGCCACAATATTTATATGGCTGGTTGAGTTCAGTTTCAATGGTAACCCCCAGGATGTTGATAGTGGGGGATTCAGCATTGGTAAAGCCATTAAATATCAATGTGGTTGATTTCTCGCTTGTTGAAGATGGTCATTGTTGGCACTTGTGTGGTATGAATGTTACTTGCCATTTATCAGCCCAAGCCAGAACATTGTGCAGGTCTTGTTGCATTTGGACATGGACTGATTGCTTCAGTGTCTAAGGAAACACGATTGAGCTGAACATTGTGCAAACAGCACACATCCCCACTTCTGACCTTATCATGGAGGGAATGTCATGGCTGAACCAGCTAAAATGGTTGGGCCTAGAACACTACCCTGAGGAACTCCTGCAGTGATGTCCATGGACTGAGATGATTGACCTTGAATAACCACAACCACCTTCCTTTGTGCCAGATGTAACTCCAATCAGCAGTGAGTTTTCCCCTGATTCCCATTGACTCCAGTTTTGCTAGGGCTCCTTGATGCCATACTTGGTCAAATGCTGCCTTGATATCAATTGGTCACTTTCAACTGATCTCTGGAGTTCAGCTCTTTTGTCCATGTTTGGACTAAGGCTGTATTGAGGTCAGGAATTGTGTGGTCTGGCAGAACCCAAACAGAGTGTCAGTGAGCTGGTCAAGGCTGAGTAAGTTCCGCATGATAGCATTGTCGATGACACTTTCCATAATATTGCTGATGATTGAGAGTGGAGTGATGGATCAGTAATTGGGCAATTTGAATTTGTCATGTTCTTTGTGGACAGGACATAGCTGGGCAGTTTTCTATGTTACCGGGTAGATGTTAGTGTTGTAGCTGAACTGGCACAGTTTGGTTTAGGATGTAACTAGTTTTGCAGCATAAGTCTTCAGTACTATTGCTGGAATGTTGTCAGGGCTCATGTCCTTTGTAATATTCAGTGCCTTCAGCCATTTCTTGATGTCACATGGAGTGAATCAAATTGGCTGAAGACTGACATCTGTGATGTTGGGGACCTCAGGAGCAGTCTGAGATAAATCATCCATTTGGTATTTCTGGTTGAAGATTATCAGCCTTATCTTTGCACTGATGTGGCCTAACCATATTGGAGAAGCAACTCTCATAGCTAAGTACTAAAATAATTTACTTAAATCACTTTGCTCAATATTATGGAAACATAGAAGATAGGAGCAGGAGGAGGCCATTCAGCCCTTCGAGCCTGCTCTGCCATTCATCACGATCATGGCTGACCGTCCATCTTAATAGCCTAATCCTGCTTTCTCCCCATAACCTTTGATCCCATTTGCCCCAAGTGCTGTATCCAGCCGCCTCTTGAATACATTCAATGTTTTGGCATCAACTACTTCCTGTGGTAATGGGTTCCACAGGCTCACCACTCTTTGGGTGAAGAAATATCTCTTCACCTCTGTCCTAAATGGTCTACCACGAATCCTTAGACTGTGACCCTGATTCTGGACTCCCCCACCATTATGATTTTTTAGTTATAAAGTAATCAAATTCCTCTAGAATTCAAAAATCCCATCTCCTCCTGTCCTGATGAAACTCAGATGGTGAGAATTGAGTGCAAACAAGCGAGCAGCAAATAGAGGAAATAATATTTTAAAGAAATATACAATGTAAAAGGTCATGGTGCAGAATTCAGTACTGAAGAAACCAACCTGTAGAAATGGAATAGAGTAGATGTTGGCTCCTGGTATCATACAATAGAATCCCTACTGTACAGAAAGAGGCCATTTGGCCCATCAAGCCTGCACTGACAACAATCCCACCCTATCCCTGTAACTCCACATATTTACTTTGCTAATTCCCCCCAAAACTAGGGTCAATTTGTCATAGCCAATCAACCTAACTCGCACATCTTTGGACTGTGGGAGGAAACCGGAGCACCCGGAGGAAACCCACGCAGACGCGGGGAAAATGTGCAAACTCCACACAGACAGTGACCCAAGCCGGGAATCGAACCCGGGTCCCTGGCGCTGTGAGGCAGCAGTGCTAACCACTGTGCCGCTCCCATCCCTAATATAACTGCAGAGCTGTTGTGGAACATAATGTGAAAAGGTTACAAAGGGTATTCAACAAAATTTGTGAATGGGAGGCAGTGCCTAAAGACTGGAGAAAGGTGATAATGGTGTCAATCTTCGAAAAAAGAGACAGGACCAAAATACAGAGGAATCAACTCACTGGGAATACCAGGTATTTACTAAGATTTTGTAAAGAAGAATAAAGTGGTCTACTACCAAAAACATGCTGCTTTTAGACTGGGACACAATCCAATAGATGCACTGTCTTTGAAAAGATAGATTTTTGAGAAATTTATAGACCACAACAATCACTGTTAAAACAAATTCATTGATTTTAAGCAGGTGACAAAGAATATAGCATGATTTGAGGCTACATGATATTCATGAAAAACCTGTCAGAGCAATAGAAATATATCTACAAGAAGTCCCAGAAAGCTGTCAAAGTGGATAGGAAACTGGTGAAATCATTCAGATCAGCAGTTGGTGTGAGACATGCATGCATGTCTCTGATTTATTTAATCTTGTGCTGGAAGCAGCAATGAATCTTGCACGAAAAGATGAAATTGGAGGAGTTTGTTTATGTGGCACGATTTCAAACAATCTCTCATTTGCTGATGACATTGACCTTATAACAACATCAAAATAGTTTGTAAAGATTGGCTGATAAGATGCGCACGGAGAGTAGAAAATGTGGATCACAGATTACGAAAACAGGTGATGTCCTTTAGGAAGCATTAGGATTATGTACATCTTGCAGTTCAGCAGGTTGAAATGATTGCCTTTCTTGATGGATTGATGACAGACAATATCAACGGTGAAGAAGATATCAAAAGATTTAGACTTGTTTCTGAAATAAAAACAGAAAATGCTGGAAATGTTTAGAAGCAGGGCTGGGGAGAAAAATTGCCCTGTGATCTAATTGTGGTTCCCAGATGTTGTTCATCACCACATTTTTAAGCTTGGAAAGATCAGAAATTCCTCGGGCAGGATTCTCTGGCTGTTCACGCCAACCGAATTCTCCTGTCCCGCTGCAGTGAACAGATAAAAGCAAATTACTGCGGATGCTGGAATCTGAAACCAAAAGAGGAAAAGTGCTGGAAAACCTCAGCAGGTCTGGCAGTATCCGTAAGGAGAGAAAAGAGCTGATGTTTTGAGTCGAAATGTCAGCTCTTTTCTCTCCTTACCGGAGCTGCCAGACCTGCTGAGATTTTCCAGCATTTTCGCTTCAGAGAACAGAGATTTGGCTGAGTGCCAAATTCTCCGTCCATCTGGCAGCGGCAGCAGGGCACAGATGGCCGGAGAACTCCAGCCATTATGTTTAATCTTGCCATGTTGTCTGGTACAAAGAAGGACTGATTGAAGTAGTTCCACTTCACAAGTTTCTTGTGCATCTGTGAAATGTGGCCCCCAGACTACTTGCACATGATACATTAGCAGCTATCTAAGCAGTTCCTAGCTGTTTACAAATATTTACAAATAAAACAACAATATGAAATAATGCTCTTTATAATGTAACTATTCCAGTCTTTAACTTTTATGAACTAAAAAAGATTAGCAATTGACTTTTGGAAATTAACTGAACCCCTTCTTTGAAACTTTTATCAAGTGTGTTCTTTTCTAAAATATTAATCATGGTACTACTTAGGTGGTATAATGTGCCTTTATCTTGTAGATTTGATATTTGTCCTGCTTAATGGTGAGGTGGCATACTGCACAAGCGATGTTGTGTATGTTGTCCCGGGTGTTGTAGGAATCGTGTTGCAAATGTTGTTTCATCTGGTGGTGATGTTAATGCTGTCTCCCTGGATATTGATGCTTCTAGTGTTGGAATGGGATAGTGGTCCCTCTTAATGGCTTAAGATCTTTGGGAGCTAGGCAACTTCTTGGCCATCCATTTGGCTTCTCACTCACCGTGACGGAATTTATCCAATCTATAGGATCTGTGACTCTGGTGATCACCTTATTTTCCTCCATCTCATTCTCTCTTCCACCTTCTTCCTTCGGGAAAAAGATACAAAAGTCTGAGGTCACATACTAAGCGACTCAAGAACAGCTTCTTTCCTGCTGCTGTCAGACTTTTGAATGGACTTACCTTGCATTAAGTTGATCTTTCTCTACACCCTAGCTATGACTGTAACACTACATTCTGCACTCTCTCGTTTCCTTCTCTATGAATGGTATGTTTTGTCTGTATAGCGCGCAAGAAACAATACTTTCACTGTATGTTAATACATGTGACAATAAGAAATTAAATCAAAATTTAAAAAGCTATCCTGTTAGTTCTATTGGTACCTTAAGTGGGGGGTGGGCGGGGGGTGGGGTGGATCAGTGGTTTAATTGGTGGGTCAATAGTGAGGTGATATTCATAATCTTCAATGCATCCATCTCATTGAAACACTTTGGGGGTGGGATTTTCCAGCCACACTCACCCCAAGACCGGAAATTCCCACCTGAGGTCAACGGACCTTTGCTTGGTCCTGAAAAGTTTTCTGTCCTGCCCGCTACGATTCCCATGGGGTGGGTAGGTTGTCCATGAGTCTTCCAGTCACAGACTTAATCAGAGCAACCACCACCCTCCCATCTGGTTAAATGCTGCCAAACTTGCCATGGGGGAGGAAACTAAATACCACCCGCTGTTTCAAGTCAATGACATTTCATCAATTTTGATGAAACTCCAAGTTGCCTCTTTGCTAACAGCTGGAAAATGTGGATGAATCATGTTATCTAACGGGAAAAGAATGATTGTTAGACATTCTAAAGTGGATTTGAAAAATAACATTGAAATAAATGTTCTTACATGTCTCAGTTCTGCCCAGTCCCAAGAAACTGGAAACTGCTGCAACTAAAGTGACCGTACTATTTTAAATGTTTATAATGGAATGAGGTTATCGTCTGTATTTGGAGAAACATTTACAGTTTTCTTTGATTCTTGACTCATATTCCCGAACCTGGTTAAATTATTCGAACCAATGCTTTCTGCTGCAGCCACCACAAATGGCATTAATGTCAGATCCATTGCTGCTCCTCATGAGAACAAATAAACTGTCTACTATCTCTCCTGTTAGCTTTGATGGTCTTAGTGGTAAAGATACAGTCCAAGGAATAAGTCCTGGCATTCTGACAAAAACAACTCCATTTTTTAAAAAAACGCTTACACGTAATGTCAAATGGAATTTAGCATTATTATTAGCCATACAAAGCATATTCCCTCCTGCTATACATCTATCTATTGTTCATCAAAGCCTGGCGTTTTCTCCACATTTCCACATGGAGGCATGTAAAAATGAGGCATAAACCAATGATGTGGCCTTAAAGATTGTCACATTTTGGGTATGGGTTACTTATGCATTGATAATTTGCCCAAGACTTGCCAATCTTTTGCAGCTGTCCATCAAGCCATCTGCCTGAACATATCTCTTCCCACAAAACTATCCTCACTCCCAGCTCTCAAATGCAAGTACCTACCATTGCATTTCAGATTGTGACAAGATTTATTGATGAGGCAGGAAATAGCCATTCTACCGAGGTTTTGTTGTAGAATCCCTACAGTGCAGCCCATTGAGTCTGCATCAACTCAGCATCTTACTCAGGCCCATCCCGTCGCCCCACCCCCATAACCCTGCGCATTTACCATGGTCAATCCATCTCATCTATACATCTTTGGACACGAATGGGCGATGTAGCATGGCCAATGCACCTAACCCACACATCTTTGTGCAAGGAAATCAGAGCACCCGGAGGATGTGCAAACTCCACACAGGCACCCAAGGCTGGAATCGAACTCGGGTCCCTGGCACTGTGAGGCAGCAGTGCTAACCATTCTGCCACCATGCTGCCCTGAGGATAGGCAAAAATGGAATGAAGCAAATGTCATCTCACATAGCTTGATGACAGAGGAGAAATGTTGGAGGAAAATGGTGTGGCCAACCATACATAAGTCATATTAAAAATTCAAAACTTGATGCGCATGAAATATGGTTAAATAAGTTCAAGTTACATTTTCAGACTTGCAGAAGAAACAAATGTTGTGGGTTTGACACATTTGATGGGATTTTCCAGCCGCGCTCACCCCAAGACCGGAAAACCCTGCCCGAGATCAATGGACCTTTGCATGGTCCGTGTCCTGCCTGCTATGATTCCCGTGGTGGGTGGGATGGGAAAATTCCACCCATTATTAGGGGTTCCTTTCTGCTGATTTCTATTCACTTTATGTTCAGACACATTCTCATGAGGTGCAGTCTAACATTGGCAAAGTGTTCTTGATGTTCGGTGCATTTTCGGATCTAACTTCTGGAGGAAGCTCCAGGTCCAGATTTGGAACATTTGACTTACTTTAACTTGAGTTTATTTAGTGCCCTTAACATTGTGAAATGCCCTCAAGTACTTCGCAAGTGCATTATCAAACACGTTTTGATACCAAGCCACATACGGAGATATTAGGACAGCTTCAGGAGCTTTTCGAAGGAGTATCGTTCAGGAGAAAAGATAGGCAGTGTCGCAGGGAGATTTATGAATGGAATTCCAGAGCTTAGGACTGAGGTAGTTGAAGGCATGGCTGCCAAAGGTGAAATGATTAAAATTGCGGGGGAGGTGAGAATTAGAGAGGATGAGGAGATCTCAAGTTTCCCGGAGGAAAACCACACAGATATGTGGAGAACGTGCAAACTCCACAAACGCAGTCACCCAGGGTGGAATTGAACCCAGGTCCCTCGTGCTGTGAAGCAGCAGTGCTAACCACTGTGCCACCGCCAGTAATTTTAAGGTTAAGGTCATAGAGACAAGTGATACACTTTAAAACTGAGTTGCTGCCAAACTAGGACCCAATGCAGGTCAGATGTCACTTGACATCTCAGAATTTCAGGGTGTGTCTTATTACGATTGAAAATCTAAAGTAATGAGCACCTAAGCATATTTTTGAAGCTAAATTATCTTGCCCTTGGTCCATTACGGAATTGTCATGCAGGTTTCCCTCTTCATTTTATTTACTTCTATTCTCTTTGTGTTACATCCAATTAGTGATGTTGCCCGCTGCTTCCCACTCTTCAGAAAATGTCAGCCCTTTTGAAAATCCTGGAATCCATCTGATTTTGTTTCTGATGCAACAGGAAGCCTAGGTCCTCAGACTGCCCTATCAAAGAGCCATGTTGCTGCGAGTGACATTCATATTTGACCAAAAGGCGAGTCGCAGACATCGAAGAGAAACTGTGAGGGTGAGACTTTTCGTATCAAAATGGCCACTAACAAGCACCCAAGAACCTTAGCAAGTCGGTTGGTTTTGTGCAACACTGTTTTTTACAAGAGTGAGGCATCAGTAACAGTTCTTATGTTCTAACAATTTTAGCTGTTAGATTTACTCTTGACTGAAATATGTCATCGGGTTATAGACCAATTAGGAACATAAAGGGCACTTTAAAACATCTTTCCTCCTGAGACTTTATCCTAGAAGTAATCAGTACCACTGAGGGATCCTGAAGTGTGAGCAAGGGTACTGCTGGAGTTAATCAACTAAAACTGTGCAGCTAACTTGAATCAGAAACATGACAAGGTACATTTATAAATGATCCTACTTGGTGCAGAAGTGCAGGAATTTGGGTGTGGAGCTATGAGTAGTACTGCTATTAAAATTCATTCCCAGTAGGCATTCTTGACAAAGTTTTACAATGAGAGTGTGAATTTGTAGAATTTACCCGTATATGCTTTGCACGGCCAGTCCTGACTTGCGTGAAACTGTTACTTGGCGACTACATGCTACAGACAGGAGATTTTGACCTTGCTGTGAAATAATGAGGATTCAAAGATGTTGCAAATCAACCTCATGCCAAACAACAGGCAGCAGAAGCTGCTGTTTAAAATGCTATTTATTTTATTCATTTATTAGTGTCACAAGTGGGCTTACATTAACACTACAATGAAGTTACTGTGAAAATCCCCCAGTCGCCACACTCAGGCGCCTATTCGGGTACACTGAGGGAGAATTTAGCACGGTCAATGCACCTAACCAGCACGTCTTTCAGACTGTGGGAGGAAACCGGCGCCTCCAGGGAAAACCCATCCATTTTCTAAAGTCTGTGGTTGCACTGAATCTGGCACAGCTCAGGGAGGGTGGCGTTGTACACTGAGAACTGCTCCTTTATGCCATCCACATTATCGCTGTTTTTGGCCAACCAAATAGACTAAATCAAATTAACTAAAGGACAGATTAAAAGGGGCAGCTCCCAAAAGGAGGGGAACCGCCCGAAACAAAGGATAAAGTGGAAAGAAAACTTAAAACACCAAATCAAAATGTGATTAAAGGGATTGATATTGAACCCAAGTCCCTGCGGTGCCCAGCGGGCATGGAAGACGTTAACAGTGCCCTCGGACACCACATGTCCGTCTCCAAGTACACCTGGCTGCGAATATAGCCGTGGTAGAGGGGCAGACAGTTGGGTTGGACAGCTCTCTCGGTTGCCCACTGCCCGGACCTGTTTATGGCAAATTTTTCCAGACCCAGGAGCAGGTTCATGAGGAGGTCCTCCGCCTTCCCCGCCCCTCTCCGCTCTGGGTGTTCGTAGATCAGGAGCTTGGGACTGAAGTGCAAATAAAACATCAACAAAAGGTTTTTGAGGAAACAAAAGAGGTTTTGCAGTCTATAACATGAAACGTAGACATGGTCCATGGACTCCACAAGATTGCAAAAAGTCACTTGGGAGCCCATGAACCGGTGCAACCTGCGATTGCACGGTACTGCTGCATGCATCAACCTCCACCCGCCATCCACATTACCAAAGCAGCCATCTGTGACAGGCTCAGTAATCAGGTATCCAAATTAAATAGGTCTGCAGGATGCCAGAATGCCATCAATAATTGGCTGGCAAATCTGATTTACCAATGCAAAGAGAGAGGTCTGCCATTGGAAACAGTGATTCTTCCCACTTCATTCCAGTTTAATGCTGAAAACCAATCTTTCAATGAATGGGTTGAAGAAACAGCAGGGAGTGTACAGTCAGCTGCACAATTTTAGTTGGTTAAACATTTGCATAGACTTAAGCCATGGATTTGCCAACTTGTTCCATACTATTTGAACTTGAATAAATGGGGTCGATGGGAAGAGAATGAGCATTCCATATGATGCAAAGAGAAATTCTACGGGTATAGATTTCGGAGTAGATTGAAGACTTTTAAGCAGAGCTCTGGCAAACATGGAGATAGGCTTCTGTGCATGTCAAACCAAATACAGTATCAATGTGAACAACAACAAAGAACAAAGAATGGTACAGTGTAGGAACAGGCCTTTCGGCTCTTCCTGCGCCGATCATGATGCCTGCCTAAACTAAAACTGTATGCATTTACGGAGTCCGTATCCTTCCATTCCCATCCTATTCATGTATTCGTCTAGATGCCCCTTAAATGCTGCTTTCGTACCTGTTCCCACCACCTCCCCGGGCAATGCGTTCCAGACATTCACCACCGTCTGTGTAAAAAAACTTGCCTCGCACATGTCCTCTAAACTTTTCCCCACACTTTTTCACTTCTTACATCAGCCATCCTTGTAACCTTGTTGAAGTGTGGAAGGTTTTCCAATGAGGAAGTTTACTAATTACATTGCTGGGTAGAGGCAGAAGAGGCTTTAGCGCGATTAGTTTGAATGAATTCCAACACTGCTCCCTGAGTGAAAGAACAATCAGCAAACCAATGGTATCGCCCAGTCTCCTGCAGAGTGGCACATTGAAAACTCATCAGAGGCAGGAAGGACTGGATATTCTGGACATGAAAATCTGCGCTTTAATGTTTTTCCAAAAAGGTATTTGTGCCTCCAGAATCACTTTATTTATTTACCTTGAGTTACAAAGATCTCCAATCCCTAACAAGTGTATTAGAGTAGAAGGAACAGGTTCTGTTTGTAAACCAGATTTAATATTCCGAAACATTTTGCCAGATTTCAAAGGACACCGTACATTAAAATGTGACTGGTTAGAAGATTAACTGTGGAAATTAATTGGCTCAGCGCCTGCGGAGAATTCACTGATATGCTGTCTCTTGAGAATATTATCCATAAGGATGGAATCATCTTATAAGCAGACTGAAAAAACAACATGGTTTACTGCCACTGCTCATCTGCTACTGAAACCCTCTTCAATGCCCTTTTCTCTCCGGACTTGACTATTCAAATGCTCTTCCACCCCTCACAGAACAGCACTCTCCGTTGACCATGGGCGGGCGAGACGGTAAAATTCTGGCAACTGTGAAAATTCTCTAGTCGCCACACACTGGCACGTATTTGGGTACACTGAGGGAGAATTTAGCATGTCTAATGCACCAAACCAGCATGTCTTTCAGACTGTGGAAGGAAACTAGAGCACCCGGAGGAAACACACGCAGACACAGGGAGAACGTGCAGACTCGACAAAGACAATGACCTAGGCCAGCGTCTCTGGCGCTGTGAGGCAGCAATGCTAACCACTTTGCCACCATGGTGATGTTGGTTGTGGGATAAATATTGGCCAGGACATGGAGAATAACTCTTCTTTGCAAGAAAGAGGGTGGGATCCTTCACCTCCAACTGAGGGGGAGGATTTCAACTGTCCCTCTGACAGTGCAGCACTCCCTCAATGCTGCCCCTCTGACAGTGCAGCACTCCCTCTGTGCTGCCCCTGACACTGCAGCACTCCCTCAGCGCTACCCTTCTGACTGCAGCATTCCCTCAGTGCTGACCCTCAAACACTGCAACACTCCCTCAGTGCTGACCCTTTATCAGTCAGAAAGTTGAACCCAGACCCCCCATTACCTCCCCCTTACCCCCCACCCATTCCCCCCCTTACTCCCCCACACATTCCCCCCCTTACCCCCCACCCATTCTCCCCCTTACCCCCCCACCCATTCCCCCCCTTACCCCCCACCCATTCCCCCCCTTACCCCCCACCCATTCTCCCCCTTACCCCCCCACCCATTCCCCCCCATACCCCCCCACCCATTCCCCCCTTACCCCCCACCCATTCCCCCCTTACCCCCCACCCATTCCCCCCTTACCCCCCACCCATTCCCCCTTACCCCCCACCCATTCCCCCCCTTACCCCCCACCCATTCCCCCCCTTACCCCCAACCCATTACCCCCCCACCCCACCCAAAACCCCTCCACCCCACCCATTATTCCCCACCCATTACCCCCCTTACCCCACCCCTCCACCCATTACCCCACCCCTCCACCCACCCACCCATTACCCCACCCCTCCACCCACCCACCCACTACCCCACCCCTCCACCCACCCACCCATTACCCCACCCCTCCACCCACTACCCCACCCCTCCACCCACCCACCCATTACCCCACCCCTCCACCCACCCACCCATTACCCCACCCCTCCACCCACCCACCCATTACCCCACCCCTCCACCCACCCACCCATTACCCCACCCCTCCACCCACCCACCCACTACCCCACCCCTCCACCCACCCACCCACCCCTCCACCCACCCACCCACCCATTACCCCACCCCTCCACCCACCCACCCACTACCCCACCCCTCCACCCACCCACTACCCCACCCCTCCACCCACCCACCCACTACCCCACCCCTCCACCCACCCACCCACTACCCCACCCCTCCACCCACCCACCCACTACCCCACCCCTCCACCCACCCACCCACTACCCCACCCCTCCACCCACCCACCCACTACCCCACCCCTCCACCCACCCACCCACTACCCCACCCCTCCACCCACCCACCCACCCACTACCCCACCCCTCCACACACCCACCCATTACCCCACCCCTCCACCCATTACCCCACCCCTCCAGCCACCCACCCATTACCCCACCCCTCCACCCACCCACCCACCCACCCATTACCCCACCCCTCCACCCACCCACCCATTACCCCACCCCTCCACCCCTCAGGGTGACACTGGTGCTGCATTTCTCAGTGAGCCTGATGATCATGTGACTCCCCGGTGACCCGGAGGTAGTTGGCAGTCTGAACCGGATGTTGTTTTCCTCCCGGGGGCCCGGCGGTGGAGCAGAGCGGCTGAGAGTGAGTGGGGAAAGGCTGGGCTCTGTGACCTGTTAGACAGCCGTGTTTACACCGGAGTGTGCCGCTGGCAGGGTGGCGCTCCCGCTGTGTGTGTCTGCCCTCCCCGCCGGCAGGGCTCCTTCCAAATGGAAGCGAAAGGGACAGAGGGAGACCCCGGCCCGGCTCTGCCTGTCACTCAGGCTGAAGCTCAGGCTGTGGTTGTGGCTCTGCTTCTGTCTGTGGCTGAAGCTCAAGCTCCCTCCTCCACACCGCACACCTAATTTAAGCAATTAAACCCCCCCCATTCACCACAGACCATTTAACTTGATTGAAGGTTCTTTCTTTGCCCAGTGCTGCCTCAACAAAGTGTCAGGACGCTTTGTTTGGCCTATCTTTGTATATCCCACCCTTCTTGTATCTGCAGGTACAGTGCGAGTGGCAATGCACTGACAGGTTCATCACTGCCTAATGATTTGTTTTAAAGCAGATTGCCACAATCAATAGTGTTGAGTGGAGGAGTCTTACAGGGGTGGGACGGCAGCACAGTGGTTAGCACTGCTGCCTCACAGCGCCAGGGACCTGGGTTCAATTCTGGCCTCAGGTCACTGTCCGTGTGGAGTTTGTACGTTCTCCCCGTGTCTGTGTGCGTTTCCTCCGGGTGCTCTGGTTTCCTCCCCTAGTCCAAAAATGTGCAGGATAGGGGGATTGGCCAAGTTAAATTGACTCTCGTGTCAGGGGATTAGCAGGGTAAATATGTGGGATTACGGGAATAGGGCCTGGGTGGGATTGTGATTGATGCAGACTCGATGGGCCAAATGGCCTCCTTCTGCTCTGTGGCGATTTTAAGACGCAGTGTAATCACCTGAATCCAGGTTATATATTATTTCCACATAAATTTGATTTGGTTTATTATTTACACATGTCTTGCGATACAGTGAAAAGTATTGTTTCTTGCATGCTATACAGGCAAAACATACCGTTCATAGAGTACATGAGGAGAAGGAAAGGAGAGGGTGCAGAATATAGTGTTGCAGTTGCAAGTCGGGTGTCGAGAAAGATCAGCTTCAAATTGGAGCCATCTAAGACTTCATAAAGTTAGAAGGTGTAATGATTTGAATTAGGTGATGAAATCCAGATAATTAATGCAATCTTGACAGTGAAGCATGTTAATATTTGGGGAGGAGTGTACTTTGAGTTGTACATTTTTTAATTTTTTGGACTGATGGTAACTTTGCTGGTTTACTAAGTTTTCGGCTTGCCACTCAGAGGCTATAGACTGATAAAATAAAGGTGATTATTTCTTGCTGAATTATTCTTAATGTTTAGCTTAGGGGTATCGACAAGAATCTGTCTTGTCATTGAGTTCTCCTGATCATTTCATCCTGGAGAAATAACTGTCTAGCTTGGGGACAGACACGAGCAAACGGTGTGTTGCATATGTATGTGTAGTTTGTTGACAGATACATGAAATTATGATATAAAAAGTCTATCCACAATGTACAAAAGGAACAACTTCTCCCAGTGATGATTTTAATGCTACTTAACCTGTCTGCATTCTTTGAAATGGTTGACCACACTGTCCTCCTTCATTGTCTCATCACCTCTAGTTGAGTGAGTCTGCACTCACCAGGTTCTTGTTCCCATACTGTTACCTCTGGCTACCAAGGACCTACTCTAAACCCCCTCTTTATTTCTCATTGACATGCTGCTCCTCTGCAACATCATGTGAAAACAATCTCTGGTTCCATCTGTATGTTGATGACACCCAGCTCTACTACACCGTCACCCCTCTCGACCCTCTTCTCTCTCTAAGTTGGCTCTGGTTGTTGAGCAGCCAGTATTGGCTGAACAGAAATTTCCTCCAACCAGTATTGGAAAGATTGTAACTAAGCTCAGCCGCAAACTCCGTTCTCTAGCCATTGATTCAATTCCTCTCCTTGGCAACCCTCTAAAGCTGAACCAGATGGTTTGCAACATTGGTCTCGTTTCACTCTGAGCTTCCAATCATATATCTGCACTGTTTCCAAGACCATCTATTTTCAGCTCCATGACCTTGCATGACTCATGTCCTTTCCTCAGCTCATCTGCTGCTGAAACCATCATCTATACTTTTGCTACCTCTAGACTTGACTATTGCAGTGCACACCTAGCTGACCTCCCATCTTCCACCCTCCATAAGCTTGAGCTCATCCAAAAATCTGCTGCCTGTGTCCAAACGCCCACCAAGTCCTCTTCACCATTTTCTGCGATGCTCGTTGATCTACATTGGCTCCTGGTTAATGCTTTGATTTTTGAAATTCTTATCCTTGTTTTAAAATCTGTCTATGACATTGCCCCTCCCTATCTTTGTGACCTCCAGCTGTATAAAGCTTAGACATAGTTCTGCTTCTCCAACTTTGGCCTCTTCCATGTTCCCAATTTTCGTTGCTTCAGATGCCAAGGCCATAAGTTCTGGAATTACCTTGCTACCTCTTGTGAAGGTGCTCCTTAAAATCTACCTCTGACCATGTTTTTGATCTTCTGCCTTAATATCATCTTGTGTTTTGGTGTCACATTTTGTTTGGTAACATCCCTGTGAATTACCTTGGGATGTTGTACTACATTAAAGGTGCAATGTCAATACAACTTCTTGTAATAACTGTTCAGTCGGTTTACTAAACTGTATTAAAGGTTTTGGAAACATGCAATCTATTTAACCTGCCCACACAATGAAAGATTAGTCATAGAGAAATCTTGATATACAGTCCATTTTGCTGTTGGAAATAAGTCTTTTAATAACCGTACAATTGATGGTTGTCAAACTGTTAAGAAGTGTGTCTGGTAGATGCATTCAGACAACTAAGAAATTAACATTGTTTAGAACAAGGATAGTAGGCCCATTGGGATTTCCTGAAATTGTAGGTTACTTAGAAACTTGGACTGATAATAGCTATCTTTAAAATGTTACATTATTGAAAATGGTGTATTAAACCTGTTTATTATTGTGCTTGTGAGTCTGTTTATAAACTAACACACCGTTAATATATAAACAAACTGCCTTTAATGAGCGCATCTGCTGTTGAAGGGACAGATTGCACATGGATTGGAAATCTTGAAAGGGAGTTTGTTTTGAGGGGTGATTTTGGGACAACTTTTTTTTTCTTTGTTAACAAACAAGTAAACAGATCCACTGTTGGTTCATATGGCCACCAGTGTGTAGAAAGATCTTCCATCTTCCATTCAGTTTGCCAAACACATTGTCATGATGATAGGTCTCTTTTAATAGGTTTGAATCAAAGGTTTGGCTTATGAAAGGAGATTGTTTAGGCCTAAACTCCCTGAAGTTTAGAAGGATGAGAGGAGATCTAATTAAGGTATATAAGGTGATAAGGGGGATTGACAAAGTAGACATGGAGAGGATGTTTCCTCTTGGAGGACAATCTAGAATAAGAGGTCATGGTTTTAGGATAAGGGGTGGGAGATTTGAAACAGATGAGGAGAAATTACTTCTCTCAAAGGGTCGTGAGTCTGTGAAATTCACTACCCCAGAGCGAGGTGGATGCTGCACAATTGAGTAAATTTAAGGAAGAGATGGACAGTTTTTAATTAGTAAGGGTTTGAAGGGCTACGTTGAACAGGCAGGAAAGTGGAGTTGAGGCCAAGATTAGATCAACCATGATAATAAATCACTCACCTGATGAAGGAGCAAACTCCGAAAGCTCGTGCTACCAAATAATCCTATTGGACTTTAACCTGGTGTTGAGACTTCTTACTATGATAATAAATGAGAGAGCAGCCTCCGGGGCTAAATTGCCAACTCCTGCTCCTCATTCTTATGATTATAGTTCTTATAAAATTTTGATTTGTTATTTTCTAAGTGCTTTAACTTGAAATATTTTTGATATGTGCTGGAACAAAATTTTCCTTGAATCTATATGAACGATGAATTCATTTGAAGATTTCTAAGAGCATAAATAGATTTGCAGATTGCATTCCGGAACCTATTGCTGAATAAAATTGTACTTCAATTTGTGTACTTTGTGCTAATGTGATTGGCTTGTTTGACAATTTCAAAATCTCTTAATTATACTATCATGTGATGTTATCAAATGACGGAAGTTGAACCATATACGTTGCTTTAGTTTGTGATTTCTGTCTTGTGTATATAAAACCTAAAATCTAGGCTTCAAAATGTTTCTAAATGCGATAATTTTCTGCACCCACTCACCCTCCAAAAAAGCCATGCCTCGAGCTTAACCTCAAAATGTGGGACAGGATGTTCGACGTTTTAAACTTAAATTTGTATAGCCAAATTATTGCTTTTAGTGGCCATACAAGTTGTAAACTATAAATCCTAAATTTTAAAATTGTCATAGCATTTTATGCTGTCCAAACTGTAGTTAGTAAAAGCAGCCTGTGATCTGGTGTTTACGACAACTTGCACCTTTATAACGCTTTTCAGAAAGGAATGTAAAGATCTCTGCAAAGAAGGACATACTGAGAAGGGTGACCACCAACTTCGTCAGAGAGTTAGGTTTTATGGAACTATTGAAGACAGAGGAGCTGGAGCGCCAGAGGAACTTACAAGGGAATTCTGGGGAGTAGGAATCAGGCAACGGAAGGCATTGTGACACAGGTGGAGATAAAGAGGGGCATGGACAAAAGTTGGGGCAAAGGAGCTCTGAGCTTGGAAAGTTCTAGGATTGGGAGGATGTTAAAGACATAGAATTTAAATGCAACAGTGAGAATTTTGAGGCACAGGGAGACTGGATGTCATCATCGCAGGAGCAATGAGCATGTGGGACATGTTGCAGGATAGCATGCACAGAACTGAATCTGCATGAGGTGAAGTCTATGAAGGATAGATGTTTTGCCAGGAGAACATTTGAATTTGAAGGTAAAGATTTGGATGAGGCTTTCTTTGGCAAATGGGCTAAGGTAAGGTTAGGGTTGGGTCATGTTGGGGTTGGAAGTGAAGTTATTTGCGATGAAGGGAATGTGATCAGAAATTCAGCTTGGTTAACCAATGTTGTGTAACCAATAAGGGCATTCCCATTACAATTAGTGAACAATATGAATTCGCAAAGGGAAGGAAGAACAAACTTGAACAACCTTATTTTTGGAAAAAGTAACATACAGGATTGTGGAAAGCTTTATTCTGTGGTGCTCCTTGATGTCCAAAAAGCATTTGGTTTTTCATGAAAAGCTGTTAGGTCAATTTTTTTGATATTCTTACTCAACAAAAACTTACCTATCTCGGTCTTGAAAACTCCAATTGACCCGGCACCCACAGTCTTGTGTAGGAGGAATTTTTAGACTTGCAGTATCCTTTTGCATGAAAAAAAAATGGATCCCTATTTCTTTCCTAAAATGGTCTGGCTCTAATTTCAAAATTTTGTCCCCTATTCTGGAATCCCCACAAGAGGAGATAGTTTATTTATGCATTCTGTTTAATCCCTTAATTATTTCAAGTACTTCAGTTCGATCACTCTTGTACCTGCTAAATATGAGGAAATACAGGCCAAGTTTCTGCAACTTTCCTTCATAATTTAGCCCCTGATGTTCTGGTGAATCTATGCTGTATGTCTTCTATATCTTTCCTGAGGCCCAAAACTGAATGCAGTATTTCAGACGAGGTGCGATCAAGGCTCTGTACTATTGTTTCCTTTCTCTTGAATTCCAACCTGCTTGGAAAAAAGGCCAACATTCAACCAGCTTTTTGAATTTTTCTTGAACTTGTGCACCAGGCTGTTAGTGATGTATGTACCTGGACAGCTAATTCTATGCTTCACCACAGCTCCTTGTTTCTCATGAACATGGAACATTCTGATTTGCCTCCAGTCCAAAGTGGATAAGCTCACGTTTCCCCACATTCTATCTGCTGTGGTCTTACCCACTCACTTGGCGTGCTTAGCTCTTTGTAACTTCCTGCTGCCATCCACACAAATTACTGTACTTTGTGAATTAACGCCATCTGCAAACGTGGATATCCACTCTCTGTTCAAGTCATTCATATATTTGGTGAAATTATGAGGTATTATGAGTACTGATTCCTGGGAAATACCAGTTGTCACATAGAGAATGAATCCTTTATTTTTGTCTCTTAGCTTCCAAACAATTACCAACATAGCAGGGATGTGGAGGAGCAGATTGGGAAGCAGATCCTGGAGAGATGTGATAATAACAGAGTGGTCATGATGGGAGATTTTAATTTCCCAAATATCGATTGGAATATCCCTAGGGTAAGGGGTTTAGATGGGGAGGAGTTTGTTAGGTGTGTTCAGGAAGGCTTCCTGACACAGTATGTGGATAAGCCTACAAGAGGAGAGGCTGTACTTGATTTGGTATTAGGGAATGAACCTGGGCAGGTGTCAGATCTCTGTGGGAGAACATTTTGGGGAAAGTGATCATAACTCTATCTCCTTTACATTAGCATTGGAGAGAGATAGGATCAGTCAAGCTAGGAAAGTGTTTATTTGGAGTAAGGGCAATTATGAGGCTATTAGGCAGGAAATTAGAGGCATAAATTGGAAGGAGGTTTTCTCAGGGAAATGTACAGAAGAAATGTGGCAAATTTTCAAGGAAAATTTGTCTGGAGCTCTGCACAGCAACGTTCCAATGAGACAGGGGAGTTATGGTAGGTTACAGGAACTATGGTGCACGAAAGCTGTAACGAACTTAGTCAAGAAGAAAAGAAAAGCTTACAAAAGGTTCAGGGAGCTAGGTAATGTTAGAAATCTAGAAGAGTATACGACTGGTAGGAAGGAACTTAAGAGAAGAGCAAGAAGGGGTCATGAGAAGGCCTTGGCAGACAGGATAAAAGGAAAACCCCAAGGCATTCTACAAATATGTTAAGAGCAAGAAGATAAGATGCGAAGGAGTAGGACCTATCAAATGTGATGGTGGGAAAGTCTGTATAGAACCGGTAGAAATAGCAGAGGCACTCATTGAATACTTTACTTCAGTATTCACAGTGGAAAGGGATCTTGGTAGTTGCAGTACAGACTTGCAGTGGACTGAGAAGATTGAGCATGTGGACATTAGGAAAGAGGATGTGTTGGAGCTTTTGAAAAGCATCAAGTGAGATAAATCGCTGGGACCAGATGGGATGTACCCCAGGTTACTGTGGGAGGTGAGGGAAGAGATTGCTGAGCCTCTGGCAATGATCTTTGCATCATCAATGGAGATGGGAGAGGTTCCGGAGGATTGTGGATGTGGTTCCGTTATTCAAGAAAGGGAGCAGAGATAGCCTGGGAAATTATAGACCAGTGAGTCTAACCTCAGTGGTTGGTAAGTTGATGGAGAAGATCCTGAGAGGCAGGATTTATGAACATCTGGAGAGGAATAGTATGATCAGAAATAGCCAGCACGGCTTTGTCCAAGGCAGATCATGCCTTACGAGCCTAATTGAATTTTTTGAAGATGTAACTAGACACAGATGAGGGAAGAGCGGTAGATGTAGTTTATATGGATTTCAGCAAGGCGTTTGATAAGGTGCCCCATGCAAGGCTTATTGATAAAGTGAAGGGACATTGCTTTGTGGATTCAGAACTGGCTTGCCCACAGAAGGCAAAGAGTGGTTGGAGATGGGTCTTTTTCAGCATGGAGGTCGGTCACCAGTGGAGTGCCCCAGGGATCTGTTCTGGGACCCTTGCTCTTTGTGATTTTTATAAATGACCTGGATGAAGAAGTGGAAGGATGGGTTGGCAAGTTTGCTGATGACACAAAGGTTGGTGGTGTTGTGGATAGTGTAGAGGGATGTCAGCAGTTGCAACGAGACATAGATAAGATGCAAGACTGGGCGGAGAAGTAGCAGATGGACTTCAACCCAGATAAGTGTGTGGTGGTTCATTTTGGCAGGTTGAATAGGATGAAAAAATATAATATTAAGAGTAAGACGCTTAGCAGTGTGGAAGATCAGAAGGATCTTGAAGTCCGGGTTCATAGGACGCTCAAAGCAGTGTCGCAGGTAGAGGCTGTGTGGTTAAGAAGGCTTATGGAATGCTGGCTTTCATCAATAGAGGAATTGAGTTTAGAAATCGGGAGATAATGCTGCAGCTGTATAGGACCCTGGTCAGATCCCACCTGGAGTACTGTGCCCAGTTCTGGTCGCCTCACTACAGAAAGGATGTGGAAGCCATAGAAAGGGTGCAGAGGAGATTTACAAGGATGTTGCCTGGATTAGGTGGCATGCCTTATGAGGATAGGTTGAGAGAGCTAGGTCTTTTCTCCTTGGAGAGGCGAAGGATGAGAGGTGACCGGATAGAGGTGTATAAGATGTTGAGAGCTATTGATAGAGTGGATTTTCAGAGGCTTTTACCCAGGGCTGAAATGGTTGCCACAAGAGGTCACAGGTTTAGGGTGCTGGGGAGTAGGTACAGAGGAGATGTTAGGGGTAAGCTTTTCACTTAGAGGGTGGTGGGTGCATGGAATCGGCTGCCAGTAATGGTGGTGGAGGCGGATTCGATAGGGTCTTTTAAGAGACTTTTGGATAAGTTCATGGAAGTTAGTAAGATAGAGGGTTATAGGTAAGCCTAGTAGGTAGGGACATGTTCGGCACAACTTGTGGACCGAAGGGCCTGTTTGTGCTGTAGCTTTTCTATGTTCTATATTTCATAAGTTTGCCTCCAATTCTGTGCACTTTAGAGTTATTGAGGTATACAGCTCTGAAAAAGGCCATCGCATCAAAGCCAAACCACCTAACTATTCTAATCTCATTTTCCAGCACTTGGCCCATAGCTTCGTAGAATCATGGCACCTCTACAGTGCAGAAAGAGGCCATTCAGCCTATCGAGTCTGCACCGACTCTCTGAAAGAGCATCCCACACAGGCCCTCTCCTCTGCCCCATCCCTGTAAACATGACTTATTCATAGGTTTCCTTGTACTACTGACATTTTGTCCTCTTCTACCCCATTGTAAAATAGATAAAATATATTCAATTAATAGGTCTTCCTTTTTCTTATTATCCATTATTGTTTTTCCTGTAACTCTCTAAAGCCTGCACTGACCATGCTGCCCAACTGAATTAAAACCCCCTACCCTTCCGGGGACCATATCGCTCTATTCCCATCCTATTCATCTATTTGTCAAGATGCCCCTTAAAAGTCACTATCGTATTTGCTTCCACTGCCTCCCCTGGCAGCGAGTTCCAGGCACCCACCACTCCTCTGTGTAAACAACTTGCCTTGTATATCTCCTTTAAACCTTGCCCCTCACATCTTAAACCTATGCCTCCTGGTAATTGACTCTTCCACCCTGGGAAAAAGCTTCTGACCATCCACTCTGTCCATGTCCCTCATAATCTTGTAGACTTCTATTAGGTCGCCCCTCAACCTCCGTCGTTCCAGTGAGAACAAACCAAGTTTCCCCAACCTCTCCTCATAGCTAATGCCCTCCATACTAGGAAACATCCTGGTAAATCTTTTCTGTATCCTCTCCAAAGCCTCCACATCCTTCTGGTAGTGTGGCGATCAGGATTGAACACTATATTCCAAGTGCAGCCTAACTAAGGTTCTATAAAGCTGCAACATGACTTGCCAATTTTTAAAAGTGGTCCCCATTCCCCTCTCCCACTTTCATAATATGGTTATAACAAATTTTGATTTTAGCTTTGATATCCCGTGCAAGTTTAAAAAATCACATTCATGTTTAACACCCTTATTAATTTCATAGTGTATCCCTTTGCTTTTTCTAGCTGACCCTGTCTGTTGGATTTTCTGTTCATTTTCATTTGTGTCAGTGTATTCTCTTGGCTTGATACTGTCTCCTAACCTCATTTGTTGACCTTGATTCCTTAACTGCATAAGTGGAGTCTTTGCCTTTTTTAAGGTGGCTTCTGGTTTTGTGTCACGTCAGATACTTATTTGAATATTTTCCACTGTTTGCCAGCTCATCCATTAACATTTCAGCCCAGTTTAATGTGGTCAGTTTATTTCTCATCTCTGACGTTTGCCTTGATTGTTTAAAGCTTGCACAAAAGTAGAAAAATGCTGGAAAATCTCAGCAGGTCTGACAGCATCTGTGGAGAGAGAGTAAAGCCAACATTTCGAGTCTAGATGACCCTTCGCCTGAGCTCGAAATGTTGACTCAATTCTCTCGCCACAGATATTGTCAGACCCGCTGAGATTTTCCAGCATTTTTCTGTTTTTGTTTCAGATTCCAGCATCCGCAGTATTTTGCTTTTATCTTTGTTGAAAGTTTGGCTTGAGAGTCTCCTTTGTCCCTATCCGACCTAATATTTGCTGGCTGTAAGATGTTTCCTTAACGTCCGATTGTTGCCTAAGGTCTGGTTTGTTACTCATCACTAATTGAGATATGACCCTTGTTTGTTCCAAATTGTTTTAGAAAACTGACCATGTACATTCTAGAAATTCATTGTGTTGACAGCTAGAGTTGTTCTGCCTCTCCTAGTCAATGATGAAAATGAAAATCTACCACTATAAACACTTTGTTTTTTGTTAAATGTTTCCTTGATCTCGTATGTATACATTGCTTGCGCATCCCCCCCACCCCCCCTCAAAACATTGGCTCCACTCTCTCTCCACAGATGCTGTCAGACATGTTGAGATTTTCTAGCATTTTGTGTTTGTGTTACTGGAGCCTGGCATCATTTACTATTTTTTCATTCTGTTCAGTGTATTCCCACTGCCTAATCACCCCTACTGAAAGACCTGCTTTCTGCTGCGGTAATTGTCATTTATCAATATTCATAGAAATCATAGAAATCATAGAAACCCTACAGTGCAGAAGGAGGCCATTCGGCCCATCGAGTCTGCACCGACCACAATCCCACCCAGGCCCTACCCCCACATATTTACCCACTAACCCTCTAACCTACACATCCCAGGACTCTAAGGGGCAATTTTTAACCTGGCCAATCAACCTAACCCGCACATCTTTGGACTGTGGGAGGAAATTGGAGCACCCGGAGGAAACCCACGCAGACACGAGGAGAATGTGCAAACTCCACACAGACAGAACTGCCCAATATTGTTGCTCCCTTCCCAATTTCTCTTCTTTTCAAAAGATAATTTAGTCTGGAATGTATACCTCCCATTCATGCTTGGGTTGTAGTCGGCTCTCTGCATTGCCTAATATATATTTAAGCTGAATTTGTGCTTCTATCTCAACCATCTGTCATTTTTGCAATGGTAAGTGTGACTGTCTGGTTTAACTGAAGGCTGTCCTGCCACTATAACCTCCCCTGGCTTGAACTGTAGTCCGAGACATCTGGAACTCTCCATTTTACATCTTTTCTGCACCCACAAGTTAGCAATTGTGATATTTCTCTCTCTGGTGTTGGAAATAATTATAGAATCATACAGTACAGAAGGAAGGACATTCAGCCCATTGTGCCATTCGCCCTCTGAAAGATTTGTTCCAGTCCCTGGCTTTCTCTTCAGATCTGGAAAATGTTTCCTATTTAAATATTTAACCAGTTCCCCTTTGAAAGTCATTATTGAATCTGCTTCCACCTCCCTTTAAGGTAGTGCATTCACTTGCTGCTGAAAATAAACTCACTTCATCTTCCCTCTGATACTTCTGCCAGTTTCCTTTAAATCAGATCTTAATAGTTTGTCCCTATCAAAGCCCATCAACATTTTGATTAGCTCTATTAAATCTCCCTTCCTCCAAGGAGAGTAATGCTAGCTTCTCTAATTTCTCCACGTTGCTAGAATGGCTGAGAAACTTCAGCAGATCTTACCTGTATCCTCTCAGAGACTTTTGCATTCTCCCTAAGGTCCTGGAGAGGTTGCAGAGGGAATCCATCCAGAAGTTGTTATCGTATCAGGGAATAGCCACAAGTCCAGTGGACTAAGTTAGAGAAAATAATGGGAAAAAAACTGCTTTTCAGTTTTGCAAGGAGGCAACAAAAAATGATAGAAAACACAGAAACTAGAAGCAGGAGGAGGTCATTTGGCCCTGCGAGCCTGCTTTGCCATTCATTTTGATCATGGCTGATCATCAGATTCAATATCCTGATTCCAAACTAGCGAAAGATACGGGATTAATATTGGGCAGTTCTTCAAACAAAGAATGATCTTTATGAGGAATGAACTTTTGGATCAAGTAGTGGAGGCAAAGCTCCTGGAATGATTCAGGAAATGATTGGCCCATAATGTGTGAATTTTAAATGAGTGACCTGCCTTGTCTGTATCTGCCCTGTGATATGCCATTGTATTTGTGCACATTTCCAAGAAATCGGCCAGGTTAGCCGATCAGATAGATGCTAGATGTGCCTTCAGCATTGACTTTACATCCTGTTAAGTTCATGGCTACGGGTCAAATATTTGCAAGGAAGCGTTCTGCTGATTATCTCCTACAGCTGATGAAGCAGTACTTCTTCATCACTGTTATCCTATACAATCAGTGTTTGTAGGACTGGATTATGACTGTTACACAGTTTCTTTAACAGGATAAAACCAAAATACTGTGGATGCCTCAAAGCTGAAATAAAAACAGAAAATGTTGGATAAACTCAGCAGGTCTGGCAGCATCTGTGGAGAGAGAAACAGGATTAACGTTTTAACTCCATAAGACCCTTCCACAGAAGTTCTGCAAAAGGATCAAATGGACTTGAAATCTGTTTCTCTCTCCACACATGCTGCCAGACCTGCTGAGTTTATCCACCATTTTCTGCTTTTCTTTCTTTAATTGGATAACCTATACCAGTTTTTTTTCTGACAGTTTGTCATGAAAAACTGAATATTCTGCATGTTAGCCAGAAAAGAAAACTTGTATTTATATAGCACTTTTCATAACCTCAGGATGTCTCAAAGCACTTTAGTCAGTGAAGTTCCCTGTATGTTTGAAGTGTAGTTGCTGTTATAATGTCGGAAAGTTTTAGTGTATAATTTGTGCCCATGACTTATGATGTGTCAATTTTAGTGCATTGCTCATAAACCAGAATATCTGACCTTTTGCAGTGTCCCTTTTATTCCCGCCTTTTTCTCATTGTCGTGATGCTAACCTTTAGTAGGGCACTGAGCAGTGGGTGGATGCAGTGATCTGGACAGTATCAGTTCCATTCTGGAATTGACTAACAAGAGCTGAACCTCTTGAGTCTATATTTTGAGCCTCTGATGGACTGGGCACCTTCCTCATAATACTCCCAACTCGTTGACTGAGCAATAACTTCCAAAGCCTTGGCCGGTAAGGCTGTGTGGTTGAGGAAAGGATGCCATCTGGTGATGTGAATGGAGCCCACCAGGAATACCTGACAATCTAGTTACCACAAAACCTTCAATGTGGTTGAAGGATGAGCATCATTTCGAACTTCAGGTTAAGAAAATGCCTGCTGTTTCTTTTTATGTTTTATAGTCGCTGTGAGAATTCTTTGTTGAGCTTTTGGTTTCCAGGTCTGTGACCTCTGCTTACAATTTTAAAAACATTCTTAATAATAATCAGGACCATCTGGTCTATTTAGAAACATGATTAGCACAGATGTTAGCTTTTAGCCCGATGTGGAACTGTACTGAACTTGTCATATTGAACCCGCGACATATTTATATTTAGAATGATCAGATTATCTTTTGCTGTTTTTGTAACCTTTGGGAAATATTAGATTGTCAAGTGTATGAACACTCCACTTACGGTTGCTGGAGTTTCTCAGAAGGTGACTGATTTGTAAGCTAGTCAGATTCAATTTTGGGTCGTCAAGTTAAATACCTTGTATGCGTCACTTACACAACTTGTGTGGTCTTCTAACACCATGAAGTCAGTTCGTTATTCTTATGGCTGTATCATTGAAGTTAGACCTGTTTTTACACCTCTCCCGTCTCCATAGCAATTTTAATTCCATAATAAACTTTCTCTTGTTTTTTTAAAATAGATTATTGATGACTCAAAATGTAATTGTGCGGGGTTACCCATGAACTAATCAAGAGTTTTACAACTTGATTTGATTCGAAAATAAATTTACTTAATGGGAACAAAATATTACTAATGCTGCAGCTTGCTAAGTCTGCAATTTACTCGGGTATTGAGTCTAAAGCTTATTTCCTTCAGTCAAATTTTATAGTTTTTATTTACAATTCACAACAAAGTATCTGCAAGCTTTGGGATGTAACAGCTGAAAATGTTTAACTTTAATTTTAAGTGTTTTGGGAAGTGGAGGGAAGGCCTCTGTTTAGAGATAAAAGATTTTTCTTTAATCAGAGTATATTATAGTACCATATGTGGTGGTGACAGATCCTGCTAAATTGAATGAAAAAAGCTTGCGAACGTTTTTCACGATTTCAAGATCTATGATATAAAATCGGAATTTTCATAACCCCATGATATGCAAGTTCAGTGCAGGTGAAATAAGAATTATACATTCTCTCGCAGTGCATGGCGACATTTTCGATCATTTTTAACCTAAAAGATTGTGGCGTTCAGCTTGCTTTTGCTCAATACAAAACTTTTTTTAACTTTATTTGTCATTTTTACCTTTGAATGTGGGATTCTTTTGAAAGTGCTTTCACTACCTGTAAATGATACTGAGAGATGTAGGAATGTTGAATGCAGATAGGGCCAATGCTTAACAGTAAGGGTATGCGACCCTGCCGGCAGGTGGCATTTTTCCTTGATTTCTGCTGGGAGAATCATGCATCCTTTCTAATCTGTCATTTATTATTGATGTTTGTCTCTCTGCTGACGTTGAGGGAAGGATTGGACTTGGCTTAGTGGTGGTGCTCTTAGCTCAGGTGTGGATAGATGTTGAGTGTACCTTCAACATTGACTTTGGATCCCATTAGGTTTGTGGCTTCAGGTCAAATATTTGCAAGGAAGCCTTCTGCTGATTGCCACCTCCTGCTGTTAATGAATCAGTATTTCTGCATTTTAACACCACTTAGTGCAGGCTTTTTCCAAAGTGGTGGTAGTGGGCTGGTATAAACAGAGTCGTGGTGTTCCCCAAAAATTGCCTGACTTTGGTGCAGAGAACTGCAGGCTATTCTAAATGTTGTCAAGTCTCACTGCCTGAATCTTTTATTCCTTTGGAAATTATGTTTATGAGCCATACAGGGAATTGAATAGAGTGAAGCACCCAGATCACTGGGTATGCATCTCACGCAGGAGAGGAAGAGATTTTGTAACGTTTTCTGGAGAAACCAACTTCTGTGCAGCTAGAGTTGAAATAAACATCATAATAGCAGTCTCTGGCCATAAGAGGCAGCAGTAAGCAGGTGAGCGTGCCCTGCATGTAGGCTTGGTGCCAAGCACCCTGTACACAAGTGCTTTTGGCATGAATACACTTGTGAGCAAGACAAAAGGACTGTGGACATGGATCGTTTTGTTACAAGAAAGGGCCAGAGACACTAACAGGCAGTGTACCTACTGGCCAGGATTTCACATTGGAATCGCTGGAGAGAATCATAGTCATAGAGGTTTACAGCATGGAAACAGGACCTTCAGCCCAACTTGTCCATGCCATCCTTTTTTTAATCACTAAGCTAGTCCAAATTGCCCGCATATGGCCCCTATCCCTCTATGCCCATCTTACCCATGTAACTGTCCAAATGCTTTTTAAAAGTCAAAATTGTATCCGCCTCTATGACTACCTCTGGCAGCTTGTTCCAGACACTCACCACCCTCTGTGTGAAAAAAATGCCCCTCTGGACCCTTTTGTTTCTCTCCCCTCTCACCTTAAACCTATGGCCTCTCGTTTAAGACTCCCCTACCTTTGGGAAAAGATGTTGACTATCTCGCTGATCTAAGCACCTCATTATTTTATAGACCTCTATAAGATCACCCCTATGCCTCCTATGTTCCAGGGGCAAAAGTCCTATCTAAGTAGCCTCTCCTTATAACTTAAACCATCAAGTCCCGATGGCATCTTCGTGAACCTTTTCTGCACTTTTTCTAGTTTAATAATATCCTTTCTATAATAGGGTGACCAGAACTATATACAGTATTCCAAGTGTGGCCTTACTAATGTCTTGTACAACATCAACAAGATGTCCAACTCCTGTATTCAGTGTTCTGACCAATGAAACCAAGCATGTTGAGTGCCTTCTTCACCACTCTGTCCACCTGTGATTCCACTTTCAAGGAGCTATGAACCTGTACGCCTTGATCTTTGTTCTATAACTCTCCCCCAACGCCCTACCATTAACTGTGTAAGTCCAGCCCTGGTTTGATCTACCTAAATGCATCACCTCGCATTTATCTAAATTAAACTCCATCGGCCCACTAGCCCAATTGATCAAGATCCCATTGCAATCCTAGATAACCTTTTTCACTGTCCACTATGCCACCAATCTTGGTGTCATCTGCAAACTTACTAACCATGTCTCTAAATTTGCATCCAAATCATTCATATAAATGACAAATAACAGTGGACCCAGCACCGATCCCTGAGGCACACCACTGGTCGCAGGTCGAGAGCTGCTGTGGAGATTCCATGACAGGACAGAGCAGTGCTACTGTTAGCTCTGTACAAAGCAGCAGGGCCTCTGGAGGCAGCCTACAAAGAAGAAACTAAATAAGGAACAAAGCAGTATTTTTCAGGTATGGTTTTGCCAATGCAAATCAGGATGCAAAGCCCATGTGTGTTATAGGTGGGGAAATACTGGCGAATGAGAGTTTAAAACACTTGAAACTGCAAAGACATCTCAAGACTAAGCATGGCGACCTCGAGACAGACCTTTGAATTTTTTTCAAAGGATGCAGCAAGAACAGAAATCATCAGTTCAATTTCTTAGCAGAAATTTAACATTCAATGACAAAGTACAATTAGCCTCTTACGTGGTGGCTTATTGCGTAGCTGAAGAAAAAATGCCCCATACAGTTGCAGTGAGAGTAATTCTCCCTGCAGCATTAGACATGGGTCGTACAGTCCTAGGTGAGAGGTCAGCTGAAAAACTGAAATGCATTCTGCTTAGTGATTACACACTGGCTTGCCTGATTAGTGATATTGCTGAGAATTTAGAAGTGCAGCTTATTTCTGGCTTAAAGTTAGCATGGGAGTTCTCAATACAACTGGATGAAAGTACAGTTGTTATGTAACCTTGCTAATTTGCGTTAGATATGTTTGGCGCGATGAATTTTTTCAGGATTTGCTATGCTGCTTGACATTACCAACACCACGACTGGTGCGCAGATTTTTGAAGCGTTGAACAGTTATGTGGTTGGAAAGTGCGGACTCAACTGGATTAATTGCAGAGGAATCACAAAAGCAATGGGGCAGCCAACATGATTGGTAAAACCAGCGGAGTTATAATAAGGATTAAGGAGGCAGCTGGTCAGGACATTGTCTGAAATTATTGCATCATTCACCGCAAGTCACTGGCATCGAAAGGAATTCCATCCGATCTTGAATTGGTGTTGAAAGGAACTGTGAAAGTCATGCATTTCATTAAATGCAATGCACTCAATAGCAGGCTTCTTGAGGCTCTGTATTCTGAAATGTGATGATGTGGAGATGCCTGTGTTGGACTAGGGCAAACACAGTAAGAAGTCTCACAACACCAGGTTAAAGTCCAACAGGTTTATTTGGTAGCAAAAGCCACTAGCTTCCGGAGCGCTGCCCCTTCGTCAGGTGAGTGAGAGTTCTATTCACAAACAGGGCATATAAAGACACAAACTCAATTTACAGAATAATGGTTGGAATGTGAGTCTTTACAGGTAATCAAGTCTTAAAGGTACAGACAATGCGAGTGGAGAGAGGGGTAAGCACAGGTTAAAGAGATGCGCATTGTCTCCAGCCAGGACAGTTAGTGAGATTTTGCAAGCCCAGGCAAGTCGTGGGGGTTACAGATAGTGTGACATGAACCCAAGATCCCAGTTGAGGCCGTCCTCATGTGTGCGGAACTTGGCTATCAGTCTCTGCTCAGCGACTCTGCGCTGTCGTGTGTCGTGAAGGCTGCCTTGGAGAAAGCTTACCCGAAGATCAGAGGCTGAATGCCAGTGACCGCTGAAGTGTTCCCCAACAGGAAGAGAACAGTCTTGCCTGGTGATTGTCGAGCGGTGTTCATTCATCCATTGTCGTAGTGTCTGCATGGTTTCCCCAATGTACCATGCCTCGGGACATCCTTTCCTGCAGCGTATCAGGTAGACAACGTTGGCCGAGTTGCAAGAGTATGTACCGTGTACCTGGTAGATGGTGTTCTCACGTGAGATGATGGCATCCATGTCGATGATCCGGCACGTCTTGCAGAGGTTGCTGTGGCAGGGTTGTGTGGTGTCGTGGTCACTGTTCGCCTGAAGGCTGGGTAGTTTGCTGCAGACAATGGTCTGTTTGAGGTTGTGCGGTTGTTTGAAGGCAAGAAGTGGGGGTGTGGGGATGGCCTTGGCGAGATGTTCGTCTTCATCAATGACATGTTGAAGGCTCCGGAGAAGATGTCGTAGCTTCTCTGCTCCGGGGAAGTACTGGACGACGAAGGGTACTCTGTCCACCGTGTCCCGTGTTTGTCTTCTGAGGAGGTCGGTGCGGTTTTTCACTGTGGCGCGTCGGAACTGTTGATCGATGAGTCGAGCGCCATATTGTGTTCTTATGAGGGCATCTTTCAGCGTCTGGAGATATCTGTTGCGATCCTCCTCATCTGAGCAGATCCTGTGTATATGGAGGGCTTGTCTGTAGGGGATGGCTTCTTTAACGTGCAGACGCTACGACAACGGATGAATGAACACCGCTCGACAATCACCAGGCAAGACTGTTATCTTCCTGTTGGGGAGCACTTCAGCGGTCACGGACATTCAGCCTCTGATCTTCGGGTAAGCGTTCTCCAAGGCAGCCTTCACGACACATGACAGCGCAGAGTCGCTGAGCAGAGACTGATAGCCAAGTTCCGCACACATGAGGACGGCCTCAACCGGGATCTTGGGTTCATGTCACACTATCTGTAACCCCCACGACTTGCCTGGGCTTGCAAAATCTCACTAACTATCCTGGCTGGAGACAATGCACATCTCTTTAACCTGTGCTTAACGCTCTCTCCACTCACATTGTCTGTACCTTTAAGACTTGATAACTTGTAAAGACTCGCATTCCAATCATTATTTTGTAAATTGAGTTTGTGTCTTTATATGCCCTGTTTGTGAACAGAACTCCCACTCACCTGACGAAGGGACAGCGCTCCGAAAGCTAGTGGCTTTTGCTACCAAATAAACCTGTTGGACTTTAACCTGGTGTTGAGAGAATTCTTACCCTGAAATGTGAGCCAAGCACATACGTTGTTCCACACATAGGTCCGTTGGCTGTCAAGGGGTCGGGTGCTTGGCAGAGTTTACAAACAGAGGTATGAAATCCACACTTTCCTCGAGAAATCGTCCCCTTCTAGCTGGCTCGTTTGGTGATGAAAATTGGGCGCTAATTCTGTCTTACCTTGCAGGCATCTTTTCAATTCTAAATGAACTGAACTTAAAATTGCAAGGAAAGGATGATGATTGCTTTCGGCACTGGGAAAAATAGGTACTTTCCAAAAGTTATTGAAAGTTTGTTAAGTGTGAGTAAAACACCAGAACTACTGCTCATTCCCCACATTGCTACGGCACATGGAAGAAAACAGTGTTAGCAAAGGAACTGTCAATAGACTGACAAGCCGGACTCAGTCACATCTGACTGCACTGGTCAAGAGTGTTTGTCACTACTTTCCAAATCCCTTTGAGTTTGAGACCTCAGAGTCACTCCCAATCATCAGCAAAGTGATTGAAAGAACATCATCATCCAACGCCATCTATTCATTAATAACCTGCGTATCACCAAGATCACTCAACCCCATATTTCGCTGCAACATTGGTTCAAACATAGACAGAAAAGGTGAATTTCAGAGATGAGAGTGACTACTTTAGACATCATGAGGTGGCATTCAACCGACTGCATTCTAAAAAACTGAAGATAATGGGGATCAGGGAAGAAACTTGCCAGTGGCTGTTTTCATATCTGGGACAAAAGAAGATGGTGTGGTTGTTGGAAGCTAATTATTTCAGATTCTGATGTACAAATTTCTTGGGCCCAGCAATCTTTCGTTGCTTCATAAGTGTCCTACCCTCAATCATAAAGTCATAATTGAGGCTATTTGCTGACTGCACAATCTTAATCTCCATTCATAATTCCTGAGATAATAAAGCAGACTATCCTTGCATGCAGCAAAATCTGAACAGCATCCACATGTGGGCTGATAAGTGACAAGTAAGTTTCATCCCAGATATGTGCTAGGCAATAGCCACCTCCAATAGGAGAGAGTAAAACTACCTCCCTATGGTATTCCTCATAGAGACAAATAACATTTTAAAATAAATTTAAATTCTCAGGGGCTAAATTAAAGGAATTACACAAATAAATTTAAAGTTTATGACCCTTACTGTAATAAATTAAAAGCAACATTGAGTAAACACTATTTCGGAGGTAACTTATACTCTAAATTACAGAAAAATGATCTTGTTAATGCGTCATTGCAACCAAAAATCTCACTTCATGGCTACACTTCACTGTGTTCCTTAAATAGAGACATTATTCTCCTGTAACTAGTCCAAAGTGATTTTTAGCTCCTGAGGACTTGCTTCTGTTATTTTCCTTTTCCAGTCAGATAGCTTCTAATTTTCAAACTGGCCTTTAAAGTGAGTGTTAGCCCACATATTCCTCCCTCTAGCCAAAGCTAGATGAATTTTCCAGTCTTATTTAAATTCACATGCTCTCTTCGATCTGAGCAAGAATTCCCACCCGCTTTCGGCACGGTAGCACAGAGGTTAGCACTGCTGCTTCACAGCTCCAGGGGCCTGGGTTCGATTCCCCGGCTCGGGTCACTGTCTGTGTGGAGTTTGCACATTCTCCTCGTGTCTGCGTGGGTTTCCTCCGGGTGCTCCGGTTTCCCCTCTCAGTCCAAAGATGTGCGGGTGAGGTTGATTGTCCATGCTAAAATTGCCCCTTACTGTCCTGAGATGCGTAGGTTAGAGGGATTAGCGGGTAAACGTGTAGGGATATAGGAGTAGGGCCTGGGTGGAATTGTGGTCAGTGCAGACTTGATGGGCCGAATGGCCTGTTTCTGCATTGTAGGGTTTCTATGATTTCTATGATTCTGCGTGGTGAAAAACAGAGGCTTGTTGTTTCTTTTTCTCGGCTCTCTTGAATTCTGGCAGAGTGAATCTGTGTGTGAAGATTTATGTTTCTTTTTAGGAAAACCTGTAACCTGATCCGACAATAGCTTCCTATGGACTCTTGCCCTCTCAAAAGCCCATCTCCATGACAGTGTGAATCACATGGCCCTTGTATCCAGGTTGAAATTCTAATTAGCTGCCCTCTGGACTATACCTGAACAGCATCTGTAAGGAGAGAAAAGAGCTGACGTTTCGAGTCCGGATGACCCTTTGTCAAAGCTCTTTTCTCTCCTTACAGATGCTGTCAGACCTGCTGAGATTTTCCAGCATTTTCTCTTTTGCTATCTGATAGAATGCTTTGGTAACTAAAGTTTATTTATTCATCACAGGTAGGCTTGCATTCACACTGCAATGAAGTTACTGTGAAAATCCCCTAGTCGCCACACCCCAGCGCCTGTTTGGGTACACTGAGGGAGAATTTAGCATGGCTAATTCACCTAATCCGCACGTCTTTCAACTGTGGGAAGAAACCCACACAGACACAGGGAGAATGTGCAAACTCCACACAGTGACCCAAGCCGGGAATCGAACCTGGGTCCCTGGCGCTGTGAGGCAGCAGTGCTAACCGCTGTGCCCTCTTAAGAGCAATTTGTTTTTTAACAAAGCTGCTCTTGTCAGGAATTCACTTTTTGTCTCTAGTCAATAAATTGAATGTCTCATTTTTAGTGATGACATTTAACTTATCCTTCTGTCGTACAACTGGTTAGAATGTGCAGGTGCACCTTTTATACTTTATAAAGCATGCTAATGTACTGTATAGACTTGGCAGTGCAGGGCAGAAAAATTTCATTTATTAATCAAATCAGGAAGAAGTTGCCTTCTGGTTGTTGTCAAGGATGTGTAACTTTCTTCACCCTTCATTGTTTTCCTTATTTAAGTTTTGCATATGATCAGTTCCTACTCTTGCATTAACTGTCTCAGTATCTGGATGAAAATACATTTTGTTTCCTCTACCAATGATTCCCCTCCCTTGAGGCATTGACTGCAGTAATTGGCAGCACCTCCAAAACCTGTGACCTCAGTCGTTGAGAGCTATAAAGACAGCTTGTGTATGGGTAAGTCATCACCTCAAAGCTCCCCCCAAGCTACTCAACACACTAATTTGGTATCTGCCGCTGTTTCCTAATTGCCATTGTGTCAAAATCCAGGAACTCTTTATCTGATGGCATTGTGGAAGGAGCTTCAATCAATGAACTGCAGCAGCTTCAGAACTCATCTCCAACCCACCACAACCTTCCCCTAGACCATTATAGACCAGCAATAAACACCAATGTTGCCCATACTCTGATAATGAATTAAGATAAATCTGTTCAGTAAAGTGTAGATCCTATTGATTTATTCAAAGGCAGGAGTGGGACTGTGCAGCCAATATCCTGGCCTACAATTATACCTCAACCAGCACTATCAAAATTACATTGATAGTTTATTTTGTTTTTTTTGAGAGATTTTGCTATTTGTGGATGGTCTGTCATATTTGCCTACATTGCAACAGTGAGTATACTTCAGAAATTATTTTTTGGTTATTAAATTTTTTAGGAAGCCCAATTATTGAAGCTATAGTGTTCCAGAAATGATTGGGAATCCCGAGCTAACAGTTTATTCCTTTCCAAGTGTATTCAGTAAAATTGCTTAATCTAGATCTTGGGAAACACTGTCTGAAAGAGGAAGGATTACAAATAAGTCTCTTTGATCCTTCCTTGGCATAGCCACCCTCATTTGGTTTTCTTTTAGTTATTTTGTGTATTGGTTCCGGAATTGGACAAGGGACCTGTTCCTGACGTTTTCACTTTGTGACTTGGAGTTGCATGAGAGTTATTCCCAGCTTCTAATTTTTCTTCCTTTTTGTGGGGAAGTGCTTTGTATATGCTTGATATTTATTTGTGAAAGGGTGGTTGAAATCGGATGCTCACTGTGTGGGAAATCACTACCATAAGCCGATCCTACCAACCTACAGTACAGCATTCTAGCCAAAGGGCTGTTTCTAAATGAGATTCCTGTTTTGAAAAGTTTACATTCTTGTAGCATGGCACACTATGGCTTACATTAAAGGTTGTAATAGCAGATGCTAACATTCAGGATTTTATGCAATTCTGTATATTTGCATTGCACACCCATATGGTTGGAGTTTTTCCTGTGAGAGAAAACAAATGAATGGAGCTGGGGTGCTGTTTGGGCACGGGGAGGAGGGTATGATAAAGTTCAGGCAGCTTGGTGTACATGACATCTCGGTACATGCCCACCGAGATGGGGCAACTGGGATACTGGGAAGGTATTAATGGCCTAATTTTCTGTAAGATCGCTTGTTTAAAATGTAAATTCAATTTTACAAAGTAATCTCAGATTGGAATAATTTAGGGTATTGGAATAATTTGGATATGAGAAATAATCATAGTCAAACCTGTTTCTGGCTTTTTTAGCTACAATTTCCCACATGACAATATTGCTTCTCCGAGAATGCTCTGCTGTTTTGTATCACTTAAAATCTGAGTGAGATGAAGTGGTGAAGGCAAGATGTTGCTAATTAACATTTAATGATTGAATCAAACACATTTTTCATTGAATCACTCCTGCTTGAACTACAAGTTGACGTGCAGAGAAAAAGGGAGTTGAAGGCACGTGATATCCAGGCTTTTACATATGAAGAAGGACATTGAGATCCAAAGAATTTTCACAGAGAAAAAGAGTAAAAATGTCAAGGTTGCAGCATAATGGTTCACTAGCCTGGTGGCTAGTGGTCCATTATTAGCAGAGAAAGCACTCAACATGTCCCGACAACTCGGTAGACATTGAGATGGTAAATAAATGATAATGGAAATGATGCAATTGTCACATTTAACTGCAAGCTTAACTATGCTGAAGGACTAGATGGTCTTTTCTTATCCTTCTTGTAAGTAGAAAGGTACAATTTTAAGATATAGTCGTTGCCAAAAGGTTTTAAGGCAAAGTCTTGCGTCTGTCTCCACAAGTGCAATGTGGTGACTTGCAATGCTATGTAAAAGCCCAAATTTGAGCTTAATATAGCAGTGGAGGCCATGAACTTATATCACCTTTATTTAATTGTTTGATATTTATAGTTTTGATGTTTGCATTTGTTTCCAAAAAGAAGATTTTTTTGCCATTCAATTATGACAAAATTGGACTGGGTCTGTTAAATGTGATAGAAAAGGTAAAATCGCTATTTAAAAAAAAAAACTTTTATCTAATAAATTGCTTGTGTTGTTCCCCATGATTAGTTGATGTTTTTAGAATGAGGTGGTTGAGTTGAGGGAGATTGCAGAAACTCTTTTTGAAGAGCCACTTTGTGGCTAGGGCTTGCAATTACAGGATGACATTTACCAGTACCCTGTAATTTAGAATAGTAAATACTGCATTCTGACAAGCATGTGAATATGCAATGCACACTCCATGCAAGCTTCTTTTATCTGTAGGTTTTATATCCAGCCAATATGTAAAATATACTTGATACAATATCTCTCTTAAATGTTAATACAATATTTTCTCAACATGTTTTAGTTCAGGTTGCCAAGAGTTAAATGCTGCAGTCTTAATTGTAAATTATTACATAAAGATAAAACATAATAACATCAAATTTATGCCTAAACTTCTTTTAAAGAAATTTGACTACATTTAGGGCTAAAATTAATGAAAAAGTAACAACAATTTCATACCCTCTCCATTATTAGTGCACATAAACATTTCAATTTTTTGGGGGGAGCGGGGGTGGGTTGGGGAGGTGGCGATGGCTGCTGTTCTTGATTCTTTGCCCCACTGGAAGATTCCTGCATGCCAACCAGTCACCAATACGATTTGTGCAACAGTTACAGAGTCCACACACCGCCATCCCAACTGAAGGGACTGTGATATTGCTTAATGTCTCGGGTACAAATAGAATGGGAGGGAACTTCTCAGCTAATGTTGTCCTCATTTTGTCTTTCTTGTAAACTTGGTCCTGTTAAACTTGCACCATGCATTTTCATGACAGTAGAGCTTTAAGCCTTTGTGGATGCATTTGTAGTTGAAAGGGCTGCAAAGCATTGTTAAGGATTTCCTTCCGAAAATTCACAATTGTGGTGTAATAGTGGCCTCACTTTGAACCATGGCATATTCTGAACTACATTTGTATCTGATGCTTTGATGTCGACTAGTTTTTCTTCACAGAACTGGGAGCGTCTTGCAATGTCCTACAATAATTTGTATCAGCAATAATTATTAACTATTTGGAGGACTGAAGTACTATTTTTGATTTAACTCAGGAGGTACTTAGATCAATACTAATGAAGAGATGAACTATTTATATTGTTTATAGATGTTTTTCTGCATTGTTTTATATCGGTGGAAAAATAGTTCTGTATTGTAGGTAACCACCAATGATAGATTAGTGAATTATTAATTTTTCTGTAAAGGCAAAAAAAAGTCAACTTTCTTAAGCCATCTAAAAATGCATAAGCAATATGCTGCATCATTGGCTTTCTTCTGCAACCTTTATTTATACTGCATACTTTCTGTCATTTTATGTTCTTTCCAAAAGAAGAATCAAAACCTGGACCTTATAAAAGGGCAGGTGATTGTGGTGATGAGTTAACCGCAAAACCGTCAACAGCAGCTTTGAATATCTTGCGTCCTGCCAGTATAATCAAATGAAATTTTCATATTTGGCTTGGATAACGTTCTGGTGATATCACAAATTTATTAAATTGTTTCTTCCCCTCACTTCCTCTACCCACCACCATTTTGAAATCGTATTTGTTTTTCTTTATTCTTTCATGGGATTTGGGCATTGCTGGCAAGGCCAGTGTTTGCTGTCCATCCCTAACTGCTCTTGAACTGAGTGGCTCGCTGGACCATTTCAGAGGGCATTCAAGCGTCAATCACATTGCTGTGGATCTGGAGTCACATGTAGGTCAGACCAGGTAAGGGCAGCAGATTTCCTTCCCTAAAGGACATTGGTGAACCAGATGGGTTTTGACAAAAATGGAGAATTGTTTCATGGTCATATTACTGAGACTAGCTATATATTCCAGATTTATTAACTAAATTCAAATTCCACCAGCTGCTGTAGTGGGATTTGACGAACTCATGTCTGCAGATCATTAGCTGGATCTCTGGATTACTAATCCGCGACTTTGCCACTATGTCTCCATCTCCCTTTTTGCTTCATATCTACATTATTTCCCCTCCCCCCACCCTAACAATTCTTCCTGAACACTATTGTGCAAATGAAGATGGACCAGTGACATTCCACATCAACTAGTACTGCTTCTCTGAGATATGGTGTCAGGAGATAGAATCATAAAATCCCTACAGTGCCGAAGGAGGCCATTCGGCCCATCGGGTCTGCACAAACCACTCTTATTTCCGTAACTCCACATATTTACCCTGTTAATCTTCTGACACTAGGGTCAATTTAGCGTGGCCAATCAACCTAACCCGCACATCTTTTGGACTGTGGGAGGAAACCGGAGCACCCGGAGGAAACCCATGTAGACAAGGGGAGAATGTGCAAACTCTACAAGACAGTGACCCGAGGCTGGAACTGAACCCGGATCCCTGGAGCTGTGAGGCAGCAGTTGCTAAACACTGTGCCACCATGCCACCCGTGTGGAAGATTTGACTTTGCATGCTGTTTTTTTTTCCACCTTCAGGGAATGCTTAGCCTCCCTTCACTCCTTCCTCTTGTGCAGATTAACAGGGGCTGGAACCACAACCTGGATTATTTTTTGATTTATTTTTCTCTTCTGCCACATTCTATTTCTCAGCAAAAAGAAAACATTTCACCTGCTTCGTTTTTTATTTTTCCTGTCTCTATCTCTCTCTCACCCTCTTCCCCACCTCACTCCCTGCAAGAGTGCCCAACAGCAGTAGGGATTGCTGCAATGCATGTTTCCCTCACATTTATGTTTGAAATAAGTTTGAAATTCAGTAATCAGCACATTCAACAGTTCAAATATTTAGTCAGCTTACTTGTGCCCCATTCATTACCCCCCCTTCCCCCCCCCTAAAAAAAAACTGGTGTTGATGTAGTCCTTTGGGTGGTGTTTCAATAAAAGAAAAATGGGAGCTTGGTTGTAATCTTTGTCAGAATTAAATTACACATCAGCGGTGTCAATGCTGTATGTTTAAGGAAATATGTATTAACCTATTAGCATCCAGTTTTCATTGGAGACGAGCCATTTTCACGCTGAGCTTGTGTTCCTGCTTGAAGTCTTCCTGTCACTGTTCCGTATCCACGACCCAGCCTAGGGCGTCTTTTGACGGATAGCTAGCCATTTCCTGTGTTATACACTAACACTAATTGAAAATTTGGGTGGCCTTGCTTATTTATTTTGAAGGAATGCAATGGGTTATATTTTCATGGCAGTTTCTCAGCAGTACAGCATTTCAGTCTCCAGATCACTGAAAGCAAAAAAATGAGATTGGGAGGCCTAATTTGATTTAGACATTTTATATCATTTAAAGCCTTTCTGAAAATTCGTGAGCAGCATAAACAACCTCTGTTTTCTTTAAGACTTGTAACGTTATTTGAATTATACTATATTTCTGTGTCAACAGAGCTGTTGTGTGGGGCTTCAGAGCATTTGATGTGAATTTTTAGAATGTTTTATTTGAAAGAACTTATCTTTGGTAAACTATGTAATAACATTTATACATGAAAACACTTTATGTAACCAAATAGATTTAAATGGAAAACTAAATAAAATCTAAGCAATGCCTAATAGAATTCTTTGCCGACTCCTGAGAGCAAATACTTTCTCAACAGAGTTGCTCATGTTGGGAATTTACCTTTTGTCTGTTGCGAGTAAAGTAAAAGTTGATTTGCAACAGTGACATTCAACTTAGAATTCTGTGGTTCTAAACAATTACAGTATATTTTATGCAGCACACTTATTGATCTTTACCATGGACCTGTTGGTGCAATACAAGAAAATCTCATTTTTTATCCAATTGGGAACAAGTTGCCTTCCAGCAAGAAAACAAGCTGACTAGTCAAAGGCATTCAATTCTTCGTTAGTATTTTCCTTATTTACTTCTTGCCCATAATTTGTTTCTGCTCTTGATTAACCTTCTTATCGTATGAGAATAGGAATGGACGTTTGTTTTCTTGTCGAGTTTTTTCCATCAATGCTCCTCTTCTGAGGCATTGACTGCATCAAAATGCCAAGGCTTCTTCATCAGCACCTTGTAAACCTACAACCTCCACCGCCGGAAGGACCAAGGCAGTCCGTACATGGATAAATCATCACCTCCAAGTTCCCCGCAAGTAAGAAAACCCACCAACATCTCTACTTTCTCAGGAAGTTAAGGAAATTCGGAATGTCCACTATGACCCTCACCAACTTTCACAGATGCACCACAGGAAGCATCCTTTCTGGATGTATCACAGCTCGGTATGGCTCAGCTCTGACCAAGACCACAAGAAACTACAAAGAATTGTGAACAAAGCCCAGTTCATTACGCAAACCAGCTTCCCATTCATTGACTCCGTCCACCCTTCCCGCTGCCTCAGAAAAGCAGCCAGCATAATCAAGGATCCGATGCACCCCAGGCATACTTTCTTCCGTTGGGAAAAAAATTCAAAAGTCTGAGGGTCACATACCAACCTACCCAAGAACAGCTTCACCCCTGCTGTCATCAGACTTTTGAATGGACCCACCTTATATTAAGTTGATCTTTCTCTCCACCCTCGCTATGACTGTGACACGATATTCTGCACTCGCTCCTTTCCTTCTCTATGAACGGTATGCTTTGTCTGTATAGTGTGCAAGAAACAATACTTTTCACTGTATACTAATACACGCGACAATAATAAATCAAATCTAAACAAAATAAAATCACACCAACTCTTTTGGGATTTTTGCCATTCCTTTATTGTCGCTGGATCAATGTCATGGTAGGAAGAAGAGCCACTGCCACCTTCTCAGAAGCAACAGACAATAAATGCCAGCCTTGCCAGTAATCCTTTGAAGAATAAGTAAACATTGATGTCTTGTTGAGATATGGATCCATGGGCGCTGGGTAGCACCGGAACCTCATGCTTCAGCATCATAAGTGTGTGTGCATCAGCATGCTTTTTGGCTTCAAGAAGATCAGTTGTGTCCATTCCTGCCCTTGTCATAGAAGTTCCTTCATGCTGATCAGGTGTGGCAACCCTTCCTAATCTAGGCTGACACGTCAGTGATTATTAAGGGTGCACTTTAGAGTCCGAGGAGCCCAATTTTGGGTAACACATTAAGCCAAGAACCATTTTGATTTTTGTAAAAGATTCAAATTTGCAGAAGAGCAAGGTGGTTTTTCCCTGAAGTCTTTAAAAAAAATATATCATTATTGTCACATGTAGGCTTATATTAACACTGCAATGAAGTTACTGTGAAAATCCCCGAGTCGCCACACTCCGGCGCCTGTTCGGGTTCACTGAAGGAGAACTTAGCATGGCTAATCCACCTACCGAGCACGTCTTTTTGGGCTGTGGGAGGAAACCGGAGCACTCGGAGGAAACCCACGCAGACACTTGGAGAACGTGCATACTCTGCACAGTGACCCAACCCGGGTCCCTGACACTGAGGCACCAGTGCTAATCACTGTGCTACCGTGCCGCCCGTGGCTAATATCTATCTTGCAGTCAACATTATTAACTCAGATAATCAGGCCATTATCTAATTGCTGTTTGTGGGACCTTGCTGTGTGCAAATTGACTGCCATATTTCCTACATTAAGCAGGGATTGCAGCACTTAATTGGCTGTCAAGAGCTTTCGTATGTTCTGAACTTGTGAAAGATGCTATTGAGGGCAAGTTCTCTCTTTATCCAGTAATTAATCCCAGCTTAGAAATGAATGATGACACAAAACGAACAAACCTTGTCAAATTTGGAAAATGTTAGTTCATATTAGGTCGGGAAGGAGGTGTGTTTTTAAGTGCACTTATTAAATTTTGATTTAATTCATTATTGTCACATGGGATACAAAGAAAAGTATTGTTTCTTGCATGCTATACAAAGCATACCATTCATAGAGTACATAGCGGAGAAGGAAAGGAGAGGGTGCAGAATGTAGTGTTACAGTCATAGAAAGATCGACTTAAAGTGGAATGTTTTGTGCATATTTGGGTCTTTCTATGCTACAGGGCATAAGAAAAAGCAAAATGAATAATTCTGGCTTTCCAGGTTTTTGCTTTCACTGCTTATTTTGTCTACCGTATTTTGTTCATGGCTCTTTTCTGTTTTATTCATAACTTTTTTTATTACACGTCTTGCTTATCATTACACGTGATTCTGTACTCTGCTGAGGTTCTGGGTGTGATTAACTCACTCAAAAGGCTCTGACTTGCAGAGGCAAAATTGGGGCCCTGTGCTTCAGTATCTCATTGTTTCCTGCAGTGTTGTGGCTCCAGGCTCACAGATACACTCACTCTCTGGTTCCTTGCTTCTTCCATCACTGCTTGATATATGTATTAGTAGACTTCTTGGGAGAGAGATTAGGAAAGATTCACAATTCAAGGTGAAAAATCAAAAATCTATGCATAACAGAAGCAGACCTATTCCACTGGAGCCACCTGGCCTAAGATCACTCTCTCCTTGCAGCTTTTTTTCAAGCACCTTCCTAATTCAATTTTCTCACAAAAAACTATGGACTCTGCTCCAGCAATGGTTTGTTGCAAAAATCCCCCTGAAGAATTTTTCTGACCAAAATATTTAAGCGAACAGTTAAACAATATTGAAAAAATGGACATGAAAAATGGAAGTAGCTAACTTCTTAATAATCTGTATCCCAAAGTGGAGTCTGGATTGTATCCATGCTGCCTTTAGTTCATTTCAGCACATGTAATAGAATAATGAACAGAGGGGAAGTAGGGCAAAGCAATCTGATTTTAATAGTCTCCAATTCTACTTACCGCCACCATTGAATACTCAAAAGATTCATCAAAGTAATTTCTGTAGACTGTTGGAACGCTGTTTATTTGCAGATTCAAATACGAACTTAGTGTTGTATGTAGAATGCAAATTAATAATTTGCATGTTTCATCTGATGATATGTCTATGATTTTGATGTGTTAATGACTTCAATGATTTCCTTTCAATGCCGTCGGTGCATGAAGCCGGAGTATAGGATCTTCAGGCATTACAGGGGAGCATGTAAAAGAGAGGGTGGTGTTGCATTATTAATGAAGGTGTCAGTTTCTGCTTAAGGTGGGGACGCTATCTTGGGAGGGTTTTCAAATGAGGCTTTGTGGGTAGATCTTAGGAATAACAAGGGGGCAGTCATATTGCTGGGATTGTATATTGGACTCCCAAACAGTCAGCAGACAATAGAGGGGCAGGTATGTAGACAAATCATTGGGGTGTGTAATGTTAATAATAGGGTAATTAGAGGAAGGGATTTCAACTTCTGAGACATGAGTTGGGACAGTCATGGTGTAAAGGGTTCAAAAGGGGCGGATTTCTTGAAATGTATTCAGGAGAGCTTTTCATGTCAATATGTGGAAGGTCCAACAATGGGACGGCACAGCGCTGGATCTAATTCTGGGGAATGAAGTCAGACAGGTATTCAATGTGGCAGCAGGGGAGCATTTTAGTGATAGTGACCACAACACGATATCATTTAAGTTTGTTATGGCTAAGGAAAAAGATGTTTTGCAAAAACAGGTTTTTGATTTGATTTGCTTTATTATTGTCACATGTATTGGTTTACAGTGAAAAGTATTGTTTCTCACGCACTATACAGACAAAGCATACAGTTCATAGAGAAGGAAGGGAGAGACTGCAGAATCTGGTGTTACAGTCATAGATAGGTTTGGATTGGGGAAGGCAGATCATAGAATCCCTACAATGCAGAAGGAGACCATTTGGTCCATCAAGCCTGCACTGATAACAATCCCACCTGGCCCTATATCCGTAACCCCACATATTTACCCTGCTAATCCATCTAACCTACATGGGACACGAAGAGGCAATTTAACATGGCCAATGCACCTAGCCAAATCTTTGGACTGTGGAAGGAAACCGGAGCACCTGGAGGAAACCCACGCAGACACCGGGAGAACGTGCAGACTCCACACAGACAGTGACCCAAGCCGGGGATCGAACCCAGGTCCCTGGAGTTATGAGGCAGCAGTGCTAACCACTATGCCACATTGCTGCAGGATCTAGCCAAAGTAGACAGAGTTCATTCTTTTGGGAAAATCTAAGAGAGATTAAGCAGATATAAAGGGAACAAATCAGCAGAGGCCTTGGTGGAGTACAGAAAGTTCAGGGGGGAACTCCTTTGACAAAGTCCCACATGGGAGACTGATAAAGAAGGTAATAGCACATGGGATCCAGGGTAACTTGGTAAGTTGGATCCAAAACTGGCTTAGTAGAAGGAGACAGAGGGTGGTGGTGGGAGGCTGTTTGTGTTACTGGAGGCCGTTGTCCGGTGACGTACCATAGGGATCAGTGCTAGGTCCCTTTTGGTTTGTGATATCTATAAACAATATAGATGAGATTGTGTGTGGTATGGAGGGAAGAGAGTGAGAATGATAAGTAAGTTTGTGGATGACAGGAAAATTGGCAGGATGGATAATAGTGAGGAAGAAGGTCTTGGGTTGGAAGAAGATGTAGATAGGTTGGTCAGATGGGCAAATCAATGGCAGGTTTTACCCTGAAAAGTGTGAGGTGGTGCACTTTGGAAGGAGTAACAAGTTGAGGGAGCACTCAATGAATGGCAAGACGCCAGGAAGCTCAGAGGAACAGAGGGATCTTGTGGTGTTTGTCCACAGATCCCTGAAAGCGGCAGGACAGGTTAATAGGGTCGTTAAGGCATACAGTTCACATACCTTTATCAGTTGTGGCATAGATTATAAGCATGATGTGGAGATGCTGGCGTTGGACTGGGGTAAGCACAGTAAGAAGTCTCTCAACACCTGGTTAAAGTCCAACAGGTTTATTTGGCACGAGCTTTCGGAGTTTCAGGCTCCTTCATCAGGTGAGTGAGGACATAGATTATAAGAGCAGGAGGTTATGTTGGAGCTCTACAAAATTTTACTTAGGCCACAGCTGGAGTACTGTGTATAGTTCTGGTGAAGTGTATATACTGTGTATAGTTCTTGCCTCATAGAAAGGATGCAATTTTCACTGGAGAGGGTGCAGAGAAGATTCTCTTGGATGTCGCCTAGGATGGAGCATTTGAGCTATGAAGAGAGGCTGGATAGGCTTGGGTTGTTTTCTTTAGAGCAGAGGAGGCTGAGGGGGAACCTGATATAAGTGTATAAAATTGGGGGGTATTGACAAGGTGGATGGGAAACAGCATTCTCCTTAGTTGAAGGGTCAATAATGAGGGGACATAATTTTAAGGTGAGGGGATTAGAGGAAAAACCTTTTCACCCAGAAGGTGGTGGGAGTCTGAAATTCATTGCCTGGGCAGGTAGTAAATGTGGGAAATCTTATAACTTTTAAAAAGTACGTGGATAAGCACTTGAAATGTCATAACGTTCAAGTTGTGGGCTAAGTGCTGGAAAGTTGGATTCGTGCAGATTGTGTAGTTTTGTTGCTGCAGACTCAGTGGACCTCTTCTGTATTGTATGACTCTATGACTAATTAATCAGGGACTAATTGAATGGTTCTACCAAAGGATTGACACAGGCAAATGATCTCCTCTGCTCTCTCGTTCCACAATTTTATTGATCAAATTCGAGTGATTAAGTTATCATTAACCCACTTGTGTGAATATTACAATCCACAGTTGTTTTAAATATTTTGTATTCAGTAAGATGATTAGTTAGAAAACCTGTTCCGGTGGTCTACAGTTTATTATGTAGGTTATAGTTTTCTTAATGATAAAATGGCAATTTCTAAAACTTACGGGCAGATTTTCTGTTAACAGTGGCACCTTTCACAGTTCCATCAAGGAATATAAAAAACGATGATTTTTAAAGAAGTACAATTGAAGTATAATGAAAGGAAGTTCTAAAAACATGAGATACTTTTTCATTTGAGTGGAAGAGCAAGTGGCATGTAGAGATCAGAGCTCACTGTAAACTGGGCCTAGTCCAGCTCCATTGGTCAACAGCTCCGGATGTACTCTTGCTCTCTGGAAGTTCCTGTGTGTTAGTTTATAACAAGGTGTTTGAAATTAATGCGTGGGGGAAAATGAGCAGATAACAATTCAGTGACAACCTGTGGATTTGTTTGAGATTTGCATGGTTCTGTCCAATAGAAATCATTGACTGGGCTCTCAGGGGTTTGGAGCAATACCTTTCCATGGCTATGATAAAGGTTAACCAATTTTTCAAAGTTGATTTATCTTTTACATGATTTAATTGAAGTAATAGTTAAGAAATTAAAATAGAAGATTGGGTCGTGGGTAACTTTGTAATTCGCCATGAGAAGATGTGCAAGGGTATTAGGGTGAATGAAAATACTTCAGTCATATATATAAGTAAGTAAGTTTATTTATTAGTCACCAGTAGGCTTACATTAACACTGCAATGAGGTTACTGTGAAAATCCCTTTGGAGTTGATAATTATGTGGTGTCCATGTTTCTATGTGCAAAAGATTGCTTTTGATGAAACTGCTGTTTATTACAAAATACAAACTGGTTTAACGATTCCTTCAGAAGATTAACTTGCAAGGAATTTATTTGGAATACCCCAAAAGCTGATTTAATTGTGTCTTCAACTCAATCAAGAGTATATTATTGTATTGCATAGATGTGATCCTTGCATATCTTTATATGCACAACAGCTTGTAAGATCAGCATTATCCTGTGTTGTAACCTAAAACTCGTAAAGGTCATAACTTTCAAAATGCTTTTTAATACAGAGTAGATCCCCACGTAGGGTTTAGTCACAGACCGAACATTTTGTTGAATGCCAAGATGACAATGCTGTTCCGATCAGCTAGTGAGGTCTGTGGAAAACCTGTGTAACGTACAGTAAATAAGATATGTTATACAGATTTAATTTGAGATGACCAGCTTTTTATGGCAAAGAAGCTTGGAAAACATTGATCAAACATAGTACAGTAAAATTTCCCTTTCAAACATTAAGCTGATAGGCGGTAAAAATTGACTGAAGTTCCATTTCCCCAAAATCAAATGCTCCAAATGTGCCGTTTCCTCTTTACCCGAATGTGATGTTTGCAAACTATTGAATAGAACTTCACCGAATGAACAATGCTTATTTCAGTTTGTAAATTTGCAAGTGATATTTCAGAAATCAGTAAATTTATAATGGTTTGTAATTTTAATTTAACTTGGCATTTATTATTGTGCTGGACGTGCAGTCCAAATCTTTTAAAAATCTTTTTAAAAAAATCAAATCTAATGTATTCCACTTCCTAGTACTTACAGGGTACAAATAGATACATTTGAGGTAGTTAAGATTCTAATCTACAAAAAAGGGATTGTTTCGATAACAATATGCACCACAATTATATTTTTGGCTTATTTTGTTAATTATGCTGTCAATATTTTGACTGACTTGCAATTTAAGAAAATATTTGGAAGGCATTGAATACACACTAGCAAGAAGGTTGCCATTTTAACAATGATTCTTAAGGTATCTATATGCTTGAATGATTTCTAAATATTGTGGTAATACCTATTTATTAGAAACCTCTCCCTGAGAGAGAGTTTTTTATATATATATATATATAAAACATGTTTTAGGGGGTAAAGAGTGGTACAATACTGGTAATTGAATTACAAGACACTAATTCAACAGGGAGATTCTACCAGTGCCCTGAACTGAGTGCAATGCTCAGTAGTGTTGTATCAAAAGAGACCACTGTATATTGCCTTTATCAATCTTACCAAGGCATTCAACCATGCGAGCAGAGGTGGTCTGTTTAAGGTGTTGGGGAAAATTGACTCCTCGATGCCATGTTTGGGTCAAATATGCTTTGATTTCTGTACCATTATGAGGCACAGGACATACCAAAAGTGAAGGAGAACATGGCAAGAGTGAAGGAGACATTGAGTTAATGTCAACTTATTACATATGGCATTCTGTATGCATTATTTAAGGACAGTTTTTCTTCCTTTCCTATTCATCAGAGTATCACTTCCTTGTGATACTCTTTATACTCTTTGTACTACGTACAACACTAAGTTCTTTATGCTCTTTATAGTTTGTACATCAGTTTATCAGCCTTCTATAATTTTGTGAGAGTTATGGTGTTGCTAAAAACCGAATAACACTTCCCCACTTTGTCCTAACAATATACCCGAAGCCAGTCTCAATGTATTATTTCCATTCATCACACTGACTCTTTTCCAGCTTTTCTAACCGGTTGTGCTATAGGTTTATGGCAGCGCTTGGTGTTTCACAGTGAAAGCAGAAGTGAGACATAATGCAATGCCACATGGCACCATGGGCAATGAGATTGAGATGGCCTAACGGTTAACATAGCCAGGAGAGAGAGAATGCTTCAGCTGGTTAGTCAGAATTGTGTTTGGGCATGAGATAAATGAACATTTGAGATGATTCATTGCATAATCCAGCTGTTTTCTCAGTATTTAGATATTTTTGACTTGACCAAATCTAATAAACTTTATTTCATACGTCTTCAAAGCTTACTATCTGAGATTTATTTGGGGGAAAATCTGTTTGTAAACAGGAGAAGTTAATTGTAAATTGCATCATAAAATCTCTTTATTTAAAGTATCTAATTGTGGCAGCTTCAAGGATGTTCACGAGAACAGCTCAGGATACTCTTCCATGCTAAATTATTTTCCTCTTCTTCATCACAATCCACTAGATGTATCCAAAACATAACATACAGATTGTCTTCTTTAATTAAACACTAAGTTAATAATGTCTGAATTTTGACATAAAATAAATATCTGAAAAATACTTAAGTAATGACGTCACCTATTATCCCAACAGTGTGCAGTTTACACAACTAATTCCTTATGTTACAGAAGTTGGCTTTGGGTATTAATATTATAAATGCCAATTCATTACCCTACCATTTCTTGGCACATACTGTCCATTGCTGAATAATGTATTCCCTGTCATTGCAGATAGCTGGTGCTGTGCAGATGAAACTGCTCAATACATACTTGAAAACTGTTGCCAAGTCTTAGGGCATGGTTTGCACCTATAATTCTACCTATAAAGTTCCTGATACCAGCTTTACTACCTCCATGAGAATCACTGTGTGGATTGTGATGAAGAAGAGGAAAATAATTTAGCATGGAAGAGTATCCTGAGCTGTTCTCGTGAACATCCTTGAAGCTGCCACAATTAGAATACATCAGACTGTCAATATTTTATAAGAATTGTTTTTATTTGTACGTAGCTTAAGTTGGAACTACTAAAATGTACTGACCTTCGTGAAGTATTCCGCCGCACTGTAAAATTATGATCCTTGAACTGATTTTGCTGTAACTATGAACGGAAGAGTCTTGGAGTGGTGATTATCTATGAATACATTGTTAAATCAGCTTGTGTTAAGGACAGGTGGCATAGTAAAAGAAGGCTTTTTTTCATTTGTTCATGGGAGTCAACTATATTGCTGAGAGTCTGGAGTCACGTATAAGCCAGACCAGGTGAAGGATATTAGTGAACCAGATGGGTTTTTACGACAATTGACAATGGTTTCACGTTCATCATTAGACTTTTAATTCCACATTTTTTATTGAATTCATATTTCACCATCTGCCGTGGTGGGATTCAAACCCAGGTCCGCAGAGTATTACCCTGGGTCTCTGGATTACAAGTCTAGTGATAATATCCCTATGTCACTGCTCTGCCATTAAACCTTCAAGTACTATACTCCTCCTACTTCCTTGAGAGGCTGGAAGTAAGTGATTTTTGACTGATTACAACTTCTGCAGTCAACCTTTTGGCTATAAGGAATCCTATCTTCTGCAACATTTGGGCGGCACAGTGGCATAGTGGTTAGCACTGCTGCCTCACAGCGCCAGAGACCTGTGTTCACTGTCACTGTCTGTGTGGAGTTTGCACGTTCTTCCCGTGTCTGCGTGGGTTTCCTCTAAGTGCTCCGGTTTCCTCCCACAGTCTAAAGATGTGCAGGTTAGGTTGATTGGCAATGCTAAATTAAACCTAGTGTCGGGGGATTAGCAGGGTAAATGTGACGGGTTACAGGAATAGGGCCTGGGTGGTATTGTGGTCAGTGCAGATTCGATGGGCCAAATGGCCTCCATCTGTACTGTAGATTCTATGATAACTTAAGGTTTGAAAACCTTACTTGGGTTGCAATATAGTGTGGATACCTTTAAACAAAAGGCAAATTTGGCAGGCTTTTTAAACAAGTGGCTGTTTACTTTATCAACTTAATCAAAATGTTTAATATTTTGAATCTGTGAATAACTAATAAAAACACACATTTGTATTTTATAAGCCAATTGAGAATAGCTTTCTAATGTAGTATTTAAATCAAGTCAACATGGTTTTACAAAGGGGAAATCGTGTTTGACAAATTTATTAGAGCTGTTTAATGATGCATCAAGTAGAGTAGTAAAAGTGGAACCAATAAATATAAGATAATTGGATTTCCAAAAGGCTTTTGATAAGATACCACAGAAAATAAATGCCAAGATAAGGGCTCATGAGTTGGGGGTAATATATTAGCACGGATAGAAGATTGGTTAATGGACAGGAAGCAAAGAATAGGGATTAAGGAAGCATTTTCGAGTTGGCAGGCTATAGTTAGTGAAGTGCGGCAAAGATCAATGCTGGGGCCTCACTTATTTACAATCTATATCAATGACTTAGATGAAGAGACCGAAAGTAATATATATCTTAGTTTGCTGAGGATACAAAGCTAGGTGGGAATGCAAATTGTGAGGAGAACACAACAAAGCTGCAAAGAGATACAGTCAGGTTGAATAAGTGGGCAGCAAGGTAGCAAGTCTTGCTATAATTGTAAGGGGATTTGGTGAGACCACATCTGTGTTGTTTTGAAGGAGGTAGTACAGTGAGGGTTCACTAAATTGAGCGAGTTGTCTGTGATGAGAGACTGAGTAAATTGGATCTGTATTCTCTGGGGTTTTGAAAAATGAGAGGTGAACTCTGTGAAATGGACAAGGTTCGGAAAGGCTCAACAGGGTAGTAACTGAGAGGTCATTTCCTCCGGCTGGGGAATCTAGAACGTGGGGGACACAGTTTCAGGATATAGTTTGGGGCTGAGATGAGAAACTTCACTCAGGGCATTGTGAATATTTGCAATTCTCTACCCCAGAGGGTTGTGGATGATCCACCACTGAGCATATTTAAGGCTGAGGTAGATTTTTGGTGTTTCAGGAATCGAGGGAAATGGGGAGCGATGGGAAAGTGGAGCCAAAAGTCAGCCATGATCATATTGAATGGTGGAGTAGGCTCGATGAACCACATGGTCTACTCCTCCTCCTATTTCTTGTGTTCTTACATTCTTCAACAACCTGTAGTTAATTGCCAATGTAAGTATCTGTGCACTATTTATTCATGATTATGAATAAATTATCTTTTAAAGTATGAGGAGCTCCATTACATTGGGTTTATTGTAAGAAGTCTCACATCACCAGGTTAAAGTCCAGTAGGTTTATTTGGTATCATGAGCTTTCAGAACGCTGCTCCTTCATCAAGTGAGTGATCACCTGATGAAGGAGCAGCGCTCCGAAAGCTCGTGATACCAAGTAAACCCGTTGGATTTGAACCTGGTGTTGTGAGACTTCTTACTGTGCCCACCCCAGTTTAACGCCGGCATCTCCACATCATTGGGTTTATAGATGGGACTTGTACTACAGTAGATCTCGCTGCATGCTCATTACAGGAGCTACAATGATGTTAACTACATTACTCTAATAGATAATTCCATTTTCAAGATTTATGGCAATAGCGATCTGCAGCTGAATAATTGTTCTAAGAGAATAGTCATCCACTGCATGTGATCATTGATAGATATTTACTGTCGGAGACTTGGCAGTAATAATGAAAGGTGTACTTTAACTCCTTAAATATTCACTCTGGTGTCATAGGAGCATTCATTGTGAAAGAATACAAGCCACGTGCTTTTGCTTTCAGTAGTGCCGCTGTGTCTGAATTGCCAGAGTGGTTAAGTATGACCAGAAAGCGTTGGAAAAATGCAGCTCAGTTAGAGTAAAATAAACAGCCTAATGTTTCAGGTAAGAAACTGCCACAAAGTTCACTATTACATTCCAAAATGTCATGACTGAAATGTTATTTAGTTATTTCTCTCTCAGTTGCTGACCGATCTATTTTTCCAGCAGTTTGTGTTTCCTTCTGAATTAATTCCATATTTTCAATATTCAGTTTTTCTTGCAGTTGAGCTTGAAAAACCTCAAAAAATATATGGAAACAAAAATGCTTGACATATGCAGGCCAATCAGCATCTATGAAGGGAAAAGACATGTTTATCCAAAGACATGTTGAGTGGCGGATTCAGTAATGGTAATGTCAAGGAGTGATATTTAGATTCTCTCTTGTTGAAGATGGTCATTGCCTGCCACTTATGTAGTGCAAATGTTACTTGCTACTTGTCAGCCAAGGCTCTATATTGTCCAGGTCTTGTTGCATTTGGACATGAACTGTTTCAATATCTGAGGAGTCACAAATGGTACCGAACATTCTGCAATCATTAATGAACATCTGACCTTATGGTGGGAGGAAGATAATTGATGAAGCAGCTGAAGGTGGTTGGGCTTAGGACACTCTCTCCTGAGGAACTCCTGCAGTGATGTCCGTGAACTCAGATGACTGTCTGTGTGGAGTTTGCATGTTCTCCCCGTATCTGCGTGGGTTTCCTCTGGGTACTCCGGTTTCCTCACACAGTCCAAATGTGTGGGTTAGGTTAATTGGCCGTGCTAAATTGCCACTTAGTGTCAGGGGACTAGTAGGATAAATATGTGGGGTTGTGGGGATAGGGCCTAGATGAGATTGTGGTCGGTGCAGACTCGATGGGCCGAATAACCTCCTTCTGCACTGTAGGAATTCTATGATTCAACAACCACAACCATCTTCCTTTGCGCTAGGTATGAGTCCAACCAACGGAGAGTTTTTTCTCTGATTTGCATTGCCTCCAATTTTGCTAGGGTTCCTTGATGCCACACTCTATCAAATGTGGCGTTGATATCAAGGGCAGTCACTCTCACCTCACTTATGGAGTTCATTCCTTTTGTCCATGTTTGAACCAAGGGTGTAATGAAGTCAGGAGCTGAATGGTCGTGGTGGAATCCAAACTGACCCCTTCCATCATGTTACTTATGATTGAGAGTGGACTGCTGGGGCAATAATTGGCTGGGCTAGATTTGTTCTGCTTTTTGTGTGCAGGACATATCTGTGTTATGATCCCAATTGGTGTTATAACTGGACAGGAAGATCCCAGAATGGAACATTGGTCAAAAGATCGTAACTTTTACTTTTTTCATAAAACTTGGTCACAGGGACTGCTAATTAGTTTTAACAACAAGGAAAAAATATTAAACATGAAAAATTACAATACTCCTTTACTCATCCTTTAGTTTAACAATTACACACAGATTTTAAGATTAACACGGATTGCAAAGTGCTTGTTAAGCTACAGTGGTCTCGCTAATACAAAATTCCTTTTAAGCATAAAAATATATTTTAAAGAAAACTGAGAAGGAAGGTAATTATAGATTGAAAGGTGCTGCTTCTTTTATTAAAGTTGTATAGAGCAAGTGATGAATATTGAAAGGGGACTTAATTTTATTTAATATTTACTATGTGATTCTCCAAAAGTCATGGGTTTCTGAATTTACTTTGTAACTGTTTTAAATCCCTTCAATATTAAAAGCTACCTTGAGATTGGGAATGCTGAATGAACACAACTCATCAGAACCAATCTTTTTGCTGAACAGCAGTGTTTTGTTACTGCAAGATTTGTGTTTCATCAGTTCACTGGCACTGACACTCCTACTTCTGAACAAAATGAATCTTGTAATTAATTATGAGCCACCCGTTCTGTGGAGGTCCACATCGATCTTGCATCGGATCGGACTCTTCAGTTACAAGGGAACCCACTGAAGACAATGAAGCAGCTTGGACAGGCTTGAGTAACAAGGGGTCTACCAGCAGCTGTTTTTAGGGACAGCATTTTCATTGTGTATCTCTAGTTTATGTGAATAATGTTTTAAGGATTAAGAAGAAAGGTATCTTGAAATCTATGATTATGGCGCAGACTGAGGAACCATGGCAGAGTTTTTCAGTGAATACGATTAGTGATTTGGGTTGTCTCAACATAAGTATGCATTTGAAATCACCAGAAACTATATTAGAACGGATTTCCAATAACTTCAAATTCTTTCTCCTTGTTGATTATTTTATAAATTTTTGGAGCTTTCTTGGAATAAAACACTTTTTAGATTTTACCACAATTTATTTTGAAATATGATTGTTAAGTGTTAATAGGACTCTTAATAGATTTATTATTGCCATCTATTTATGGGAATACAAATCTATTATTAGATTTGCCTGTTTCACAACACATACTTGCACAAATGTCGCTCAGAATTGTTAATATATATTAAAAGAATGAGCGTCTTTGATTTCCTCGTCCTTGCGTACATTGCATGTTGAAAATAACAATTATGGATGGCCCCGATTTGAAATTGCTTTTTTTTTTGTCTTCTAAAAAGTGTCTAATCAACAGTTTAACAAGATAGCGTGCAGGTCTCTTTTGTTTATTTTCTCCCACATTGTAGTTTTTCCGTTTGTGCAGAATTGCCCACAGTGCTTGCAGATGTACTTCAGAATGAATCTTTTAAAAAAAATTTTAAAAAAAGGAATGATGTATGGAAACTTTAACATGCTTTTGTCTGTGACTTCCTTTTATCCTTCTGTGCCTCACTGTACTGAGATACTGGCTGTCTTGATGCTGGAAGCAGTGCTGTTCCACACAGGTGTTGATTGGCACCATATCTACAAACATCCACTCCCTCTAACACCGATGCTCAGTAGTAGCAGTGTGTACTATCTACAAGATGCACTGCAGCAATTCACCAAAGATCCTTAGACAGCATCTTCCAAACCCATGACCACTTCCATCTAGAAGGACAAGGGCAGCAGATACATGGGAACAGCACCACTTGCAAGTTCCCCTCCAAGCCACCCACCATCCTGATTTGAAAATATATTGCCGTTCCTTCGCTGGGTCAAAATCCAGGAATTCCCTTCCTAGTGGCATTGTGGGTCAACACATGGACTGCAGCGATTCAAGAAGGCGGCTCACCACCACCTTCTCAAGGGCAATAAATGGTGGCCAGGTAGCGATGCCCATGTTCAACAAATGAATTAAAAAAAAGACCACCTAATAACATCTGGTAAAGTAAAAGCAAAAAATTGCAGCTGTTGGAAATCTGAAATAAAAACAGAAAATGCTGGAAAAACTCATCAGGTCTGGCAGCATCTGTGACAAGAGAAACAAGGTTAACGTTTTGAGTCCGTGTGACTTCAGGGAGTCATACGGACTCAAAATGTTGATCCTGCTTCTCACTCCACAGATGCTGCCAGATCTGAGCTTTTCCAGCATTTTCTGATTGTATTTTACACCTGGTTGTTTGCTTGGTGACTCTCAAACCAAAATAAGTGGTGACTTTTCTGTTCTGCTTTTCCCTTTCCCTTTTCTCTTTGTTCCTGTCTCTCTCTCTCTCTCTCTTTGAAATATAAGCAGGGTCTAAAGGAATATAATTATTTTAAAATTAGAACAACAAAATGCAGTTAATTAATTCTAAGTGGTTTAAATTATGATCTGTTTTTATTTTTCAGTGTTATTTATTTTTGGGAGTTTCATGCACTTTATGCTTAGGATCTGCAGACCTGATGGAGTTAATGCTAATATTTTTCAAGCTGTAAACAAGCATGACATTTTCAAGTACTGACATTTCTCACTAATGAACGCAATAAATTTTTGTACATTTGTTGAAAAAAATAAAAGCAGTAAGTTTCGTACAGCAAATAAGTTTGTGTGTGTGTGTGTCTGTGTGGAGTTGGGAACAAAAGATCTGGTTAAAACGTCTACACTGCTGAGACACTTGTTTGTTTTTTATATGGAATAGGTAATTTCACACTGCAACTGAACATGCTGGGTTACTGAGTGGTTCATTGTTTTGGGAGCTATGCTGCTAGCACCCTCACAGTTGCCTATAACAAGCAAAAACCATGTGCAAATTGTCTGCAGAATTTAATGCTACTGCCCCCTGCTGTATTGTAGTTCTATATTGTGTGTGTTCTGTGTTTCGAAGGGATTGTGCAAAATCTTTTTAAAAAAAATACAAATGCAATTGTATATAGCACATTCTGATATCTTTACATTTATGTAATTGCTCAGTTTTGTAGCAATTTTACATTTTGGAATAAATAGGATAAAGGGTTGTGTTGCAATTAAAATGTATTTTCTACATAGAAATGGTTTTTTATATTTTAATAATTCTATTCCTCATACATTACAAAAAAAGTGATCCCTTTTGTTATGACACTTTTGTTTCTTTGTTCTTTGATTTAGTGAAAGGCTACTGCAGCATAATTGAGTTTTATTTCTTTTTAAAAATATTTTTTAAATCCAAAATTGAGGGGTGAAAGAAATAATATGCATTCGTACGATGATTTTCACAACCTCAGGACGTCCCAAAGCACTTTATGGCCGGTGAAACATTTTTGAATTTTAGTAGTCATTGCTGCAGTATAAGAAAATAATAAACGTTACATACTCTGGGTGAGAGTGGGGCTGGGGGTGGGGGGTGGGGGGTGGAAAGCGAGAATTCTGTGTTATAGAATCTTCGACAATTATTGGATTTGTTTTTACCAGCTCTGTCGTTCAGTGATTAATTTTATTTTGAATTAATCAAATTCTCGATTGTATGACTTGTTTCGTCAATGTCGACAGATGGGAAAAAGAGTTACAGACCACACAGCCTGTTTATTTGTTGCAGCAAATTTTAAGACAGTTGTGCAAGTTGCTCAGCCTAAGATCTGAGAAATACTTGGAGACATTGGTTAAAGATGAAAATGATTTCAAGAACCTGTTTTGTGTAGTCATTCTGCATTTAAACATGCTCATATTATAGTTAGTAAGTTATCTGTCATTGAAAAGTCTTGAATTAATATTTTGGAAACTGTTTTGAGCACAAGGTAAAATTGGGTTAATTGTGATTTTAGTTTTTGTTAAAGATTCCATATATTTGTGGCACTGTTTTCTGAGCATCCATAGCAACCTGATTATTTCCTGTATTTTTGCATTATGTGTTACAACTAACATTTGTAGACTTGTTTATCTGAAAGATCATGGTTATTTAAATATGAATCAAAATAGCAGCGTGCATCGTGACATTAAAAAACTGTTAATCACAGCCTAAACTTTTGGTATTTTTTCCTTGTTGAGATGACTGGAATAGTGCTGAAGTGTGCTAAATATTCTGAGTTGTTAGCTTTTAGTGCAATTCATGAGGGCAAAGGGGGTCAGTTCTAGATAAATGGACACGTAATCACTTTGATGACGCGCACAAATTTTGTGGATTCTAAAAGTAATTACAGTAGATACACATTTTGAATAATTGTACGGATGTATTTCAGTTGTGGGGATTCTATCTTTCCAATTACAGAAAGTATAACTTGAGCAGCTTATTTTGCGAGCTGAAGCCCCCAGTTTTTGAATTATAGTTTTGATCCCCTACCAGCAATTTTTACATAATGCATCTGCCGACTATGTTTGTTGGATTTTGGAAGTTTAATGGTTGCTCGTTATCCCCCCTGAAGAAATGCTTTTAAATGGTTCAATTTATATCATTAAAAACGACCTATTAGAAGCTGGTAAATTGAGTTATTGCCATGTTTGGTGAAAGGGTATATTTATTTATTTGCTCACAAGTTAGTAGGTAATTCATGCTTCAGTGTTTTTAAATCTGTGTATAATTGTGTTTTAATAGATAAAACTAAAAACAAATTCTAGACTACACTTGGGTTTTCAGGTAATACAGTAAACTTGCAGTGTGAAATTTCTTTAAGTTTAAGTTTGTGGGTATATGAGATTTATTGATTAGTTGAATAACTGTCAAATTAAAGATTTCATGCCATTGGTTAATAAATTTCATTTAAAATAATAATTACTTACAAAACAGAGACCTTTTTACTCTAATGTTGCAATGTGTAGGCATGGAACTTGGAAGAATGTTTCCTATTCCATAATGGAGCAAATGGTGGTAATGATAAACTGATTATTTTTTGGGTCATCAATGGTAAAATGGTTTTCCATATGGTTTGTTGTTCATCATTTTACTTTTGAGTTGTAGATAATGTTTTTACTTAAAATAAATTATACCTTACAGAATTCTAAGATTAGAAAGGCAACAAAAGTTTTATTCAAAAAGTGCTGCTTTCTAGTGTTACATTAAAAGTAGTTGTATTAATCGTATGGTTCAATTTTAAAAAAATCTTTGAAGACGGTCGCAAGTTTCAAAGCTTTATTCATTGTAACACTTACAAAAATTGGGCTTTGTTTGATTTACTTGCACACCAATCAGGAAACAAAACTTCTGGAAGTTTTGCGATGACAGATGGAGCCTCAAATACACAAAGTTACATTGTGAAATGTTGATTTCTTGGACCTTACTTTTCAATTTACAGTACACCATTTCACATAAAAAGCAATTCTTCACCGTTCTTGTTTGCCAAGCGTTATTGACTGTTTTGAGGAGAGCATCGAGCTGCAGTTTGTGATCTTGATTGTTTACCTGCAAGTAACTTTTTTTCAATTTAAGGCACTTTTCTCTTTAATCATTCAGTACATTTAATGAGACCTGAAGTTTATATGAAATAAAGTATTGGAACAGATTGGTGACGGACTGAGAGATGTGTTCTCCTCTTAATAAACTAAAAATAGTAACCAAATTTATATTTCATGCAGAAAGAAACCAGTGTGGAATTCAGGAAAGCATACAGGATTATGTTTTAAAATATTTTCTTATTGAAGGAAGCTTGAAAAACATGAAGATTTTTGTTTCTTCTGTCACAGTGAATAAAAACCATCAATTTTTGGAATATATTTGCTTCGAAAAGTGAATGGCTGAGCTGTTAATGTGAATAGACTCTGCTCTCTTTCTGAGCGTGAGATTTAATAGTATTTTTTAATGTTGGGTGGCTTCATTTTTGTATTTGGATAGGAACAATTCAATAATTGCAATAGATGTGCAGTAGAGCAAATATTTTGTGGAAATATTATAGTGAGGAAATGTTACTTTGTGGAGGCCCATGCATAATTTGTTTATTTCCAGACGAGAGGCAGCCCTTCTCAAGTGGAAATGAGAGCCTTATTGCATCTCTGAAGTATCCTAGTAATATCAGTAGTGTAAAGGATTTCATTTGAATTTTTAAAATGATTTTCAATGGGTCATTCAACTCTGGGAAATGCGAATGAGTCGTCGGCTGACTTCATTTCATGTGGAAACTTGACTCTTATTTCCACAGCTTTAGGAGCACATGAGAATTCTAATTATTGTGAATAAATCCCTCAGACTCCAGAATTTTTAACACGCGTTAGTTTTGCAAAGTCTTGAAATGTTGGGTAAAAGTCAGTAAATCCTGTAATAATACGCGATGGGTGTATTTGTTTTCCCCTCTGGTTCCCACATGCTGCTTGGAAGAATTCCCAGAACCCACTTTCAGGGGATTCTGAAAGTCGTGAGATCTCACAAGAATGTACAAAAGGGTTTCTTTAGGATTTTTATTTTAGGGTTTTACAGGTTGGTACTTAATGACACTTCAAGCTCTACACAGTTAAAATATAAATGCATTCCTTGTAATCTTTGAAATATTCATATTGGATTTAATTGGAAATAATAAAATATCAAATGTTATTTGGACTGTCCCCTGTCACTTTAATTCTCCGATCTACTTCCACTCTGACCTTTGCCCTTTCACAAAAAAAAACTGTTGCTCTTTTTCATTAGAGTATGAATGGCCAATGGCAAGGTAGTGGCCGCAGAATTGGTTTAAATCAATTCAAGTTATAATAAAAATAGAAAATGCTGGAAATACTCAGGAAGTCTGGCAGCATTTGCGGAGAGTGAAGCACAGTTAACATTTCAGATCGATGACCTTTCATCAGAACTGGAAAATGTTACAGATGTTAACAGGTTTTAAACAACGGCAGAGGCAGGGAATGTGAGAATGAAGCTCAGTGTAAGCTTGAATTTCAGCACCTCAACTTTTGATTAGGCACTTTACAGCTTTGCCAGGTTTAACATTTGAGTTCATCAATTTCCGATCATAACCCCTGCTTTCCTTTTTTGTTTGTATTCGAATCGCACCCTTCGTAATCAGTCTGCACTTTTTCATTAAAACCTCCTCCAGACACTTGTTTTTTTTACCTGATCCATTACCACCCATTTTTTTTATTATACATCATCATCTCTTTTGACATTTTATCCTCCTCGTCTTCCAACCTTTCATAGACCTTCCTTTTTGTCCTTTTCCTCCCACCCATATCCCCTGCCTCTGACAGTTTTAAATCTGTTAACATCTGTAACATTTTCCAGTTCTGAAAGGTCATCGATCTGAAATGTTAACTGTGCTTCACCCTCCACAAATGCTGCCAGACCTCCTGAGTATTTCCAGCATTTTCTACTTTTATTATAATTTGGACTAATCAGTTATACTGTCACATGAATTGATTTTGATATTGGCCGTTCATTCTCTACTGAAAAAGAGCAACAGTGTTTTGTAGCGATGTGAATACTGAATATATTTATTTCTCTGTACCTCTGTATAATAAAAATATTTATGTAGATATACAAATATTTTAGAATAAAATAATCTAAACCATGATTTTCTAAGTGTCTTATCCTAAAATTTCTTCAAGTGAAGTGGGATGAAAATCAGAAAAGAAAACAGTTGAATGTTTTAGAATTGTGTAGAAATTACAACACAGTCGGTTACGCAGTCCGACTGTTATTAACCCTGCATACACGCAAATAGTTGGAATTGCATTTACCCACCCTCGTGCTACGTTCTTTCAACCCATTTCATCATCTACTTATTCAATCTGATGTTGAATGTGAAGAACATAAGAAATAGGAGCAGGAGTAGACCATATGGCCCCTTGAGCCTGCTCTGCTGGGCAATACTGGGTGAATAGCTGATATTCTGCCTCAATGCCATTCTATTGCCCGCTCCCCATATCTTTTGGTTCCCTGAGAAACCAAAAATCTATCTCGGCCTTAATGTAGTCGATAATGGAAAATCCCACAACCCTCTGTGGTAGAAAATCCTAAAGGTTCACAATACTCTCAGTGAAGATGTGCTTCCTAATATGGAACCCAAGACTGCACACAATCTTACTAAAGTTTTATATAGAGAACTCATTACTACTTAGGCTTTGCCTTCAATGTTTCTTGAAATTAAAGCTAAAATTCTTCTAGCTGAATGTAGACCATGTGATGTCATCATTAGGGTAACCACATGTTCAACAGAAAGTCCGGTGGGAATGTTTAACTATTCTAGAGGGAGTTATGGGGAACTTCTAAAGTGACAGAGGCATGTCTCATGGTTTACAATCTCCACAAGTGAACTTTACTGAAATATTTGCATGAATTGATTATCTCATGCTTAGAGTGTGTATGAATGAGAGATACTAATTGCCCTTATATTGGTTACAAAGTTTAATACAATACTTTTTTAAATGATTGCAGCAAAATGCATTCTGTTTGTTCAATGCATTTGCGTAAATTATGTGGATTTGCTATGAGAAATTGTTCTGTTATAGAAAGTCTTTTTGGGATAATGTCTTATTTTTATTTCATCATCTCGCTTCACTTTGTTCCAGTGTCAGGTCTGGCTCTAACTCTGGATTTCAGTTGCATTTACACTGTTGTGATGGTTTATCTTATGTCAACTTAGTTCAATTAGCAGCTCTCTCCCTTCTGAGTCAGAAGGTTGCAGGATCAAGCCCTGCTTCAGGACTTAATCAAATTAAAATGAGACTCAAAGTTACCCGCATCAATGTGCAAAGCCACATTTGCTTCAACACATTTTCAGTTCCTATATCACTAGTTCTTGGCAGCAGATTATTGTGACATAAACAATTTATTTTTATGTACAGTTTTTGTACCATATCCAATGCTGTTCCGCTACATAGCCGTTAAGTTAAATTCCTGTCAGCCCTCTTCCATCATCTTATTGTTAGAATGTTTGTGCGATTAGTAGTGTAAATCTCTTAACTAGTTAAAATCCATTGGCATCTGTGGTTATAAATCAGTTGAAAGGGCATTTTTCTGCAGAACAGTTAATCAGTGCCTTCAGGTTCTGGCCCATGCTGAGCAATAGGAGTGTGTCCTACGACTCGTGTGAGTCAGGAAAAGAATGTCAGCAGCACAGTTAAAGCTTCAAAATTTGTTGAGCGTTGCGAGTTGAACTGAAGTGGCCTCTGCTTCCAGGCGGCCTGCAGCCATTAACATTCCCACACGGAGGTAGTAGCTGGGGCCATTGTCAACACCCGAGACTAAGATGATTTATCAACATAAAGTGAAAAAGAAACTAACTTTTCCCTTTGGTAAGGTTAGCTATTCAAGTCTAGTGCACCTAAAATACAACAAGAATTTGGAAGAGATTTTTTTCCAGCTGGGTTAGGGGTGAGTAGAGAATGTGCTATAGTGCAACAAATTAAATAGAAGGCTGTTTATTATGCCAACATCATTTTGATTGATCATACTTAGCATTGCTTTGTAGTTGGATAATGAATGTTGTTCATCATGTTATCAATTTGTTAATCATAGGTATAGTTTCTTTCATTTACAAACAAAGTAACATAGGCTGTGGGAGGTGGTATACATGGTCATCACACCTGCTTGCATGATACTAGTTTTAGTTATCTCCTACTCTGCTACAGCTAGTATCTTGCAAGTTACAGACTGGTGTTCTAATTGAATGGCTCCCAAGGCATTTATCTGTCAATCCCACTGAGCCTAAGGCCTGAACTTTCATTAAGATGGAGAGCTGCAGAGTTTAAATAAAATAGTGCTTGCCTTTTCACTTTGTCTGACGTAGGCCTGAGGGCTATCATTACTGGATTAATGTAGCATGATGGATTTCACAACTTTCCATTATCGCAGTGGGTGCTTCTCAGTTCACAGTTTGATCGACAGTTAAAAGAGGTTATAGACTCTTTGAAGTGGGACTATGAATTCAATGCTTTTTTAATAAGGGATTGAAAGAAGTTAAATGTCGTGAATGGGTTTGATTAATGAAAGTAATGTATTTTGAGATATTAAATTTTTCAGTAAATGCTCCAGAACTATTTTATCTCGCCACGGGCCCTGAGGGTCTGCCCATGGTGGATACTGGATGAGTTGGCATGGCAGATGTGAGGATAAAGGATGGTGGTTGATGGAGCATGGATTAGCATGTTGGCACTAAGTTGGCTTAGGACCACTTGGGGTAGGCAGGTTCAGAGGTTTGCATGGAGGATATGAGGTGCCATGGGGGGGGTGGGTAGAGAGACTTGGGTTGCCATGGAGGGTATGAGGGGCCTTGCAGGGGTGGTCAGGAAGCATGATGTCACATTTGTTGGCATGGATGAGGCACTGAAAGTTTGTGGGAGGGTGATGTTTATGTTAATACTTAAAAATTGTTTATGTTAATATTTTAAAAAGAACCTTTGACACAGTGCTGGTGCACCAAGGCAGACTTTCCACTTAATCCACCTCCATGCCTGGCATCCTCTGAACTCTTTCAGGAATTGGTTCCCTTTTTATCTGGCCTCCCGAACCAAAAATCTGACCCTTGGGGTTTTTTTTCTCAAGGGTTGGGTTTCTGGAGCCAGAAATAGTCCCGACCATGTGTTTCTGTTCCAGGAGCATAAATTCGGGCCGGAAACTGAGTAGGAGGTAGTGCTGCTCATTAAATAGGTGTTCATGTTCTAATTATAACCTTTTTTGCACTAATGCGTCTGAAATGGTGTTGATATTTAAATAATTCATGGGGTGCAAATACTTGGGTTAAGTTATCGATTTATAAAATTGAAGAACTGATTCCTCATTTTACATATTTCATGGACAGGAGTTGAATTTACTGTACGTGAAAATTCTTCGAATGAGCTTAAAGAAAGAAGGCTTTTTTGACCTCAGCAGGCCCCAAGCTCGTTGCAACAAAAGAAGTACTTTTTAAGTTTAATAACTGTTGTAATAAAATGTAGAAGGAAAAAAAAAGACACATATTGAAATAAATAGAAGAATTAAGTGTACTTGGTGAGATGTTATGGTAACCCAATTACCTAATTAATATTTTCAAGGTGTATATTGAGTTTGGAACCTAAAGCTTGCATCGCTTGTATTGTCTTATCAGGTCATAAACTTAAACCAAAACTATTCAAGATTTATTTTGTTTGCAACATGTAACAAAATCACAAACAGGTTTGTCAAGAACTGGTTTATGATTTCATTACGGATAACAGAGAGAGGAAATCTTCCCTGTAAATTCCAAACTAAACAGGATAATCCAAAGTGGGAAATGAGGACAAGGCTATTAAGCAGAACTTAAGATGACACCATTAGCTTCTTTTTAGATACATCGCTCTGCAGAATTTAAATGTCAGAATTAAAACTACTTGCTTTTGGATTAATGTCAATAATTCATTCTGGAATATCAATATTGGTGCTAACTTCCAATTAATGTACTGGAGATGGTCTTGCATTTTCCAACTTGAGTGGATTTGAGGTCAGAATGGGAGTGAAGTCAAGTTAAACAGTTGCTGTCATGTCAATGTGCAGCCGTAATCTCTCAGTGTTGGTGCTAAAATGGTCTTATGAAGGCTGCCTTAGCTGGACTAATGCAGCAAAATTTCTTTAGCCTTTATACTTTAGTAACACAATAGAATTTTCCAAATTAAATGAATGCTTTTTGCAGTGCATTTATAGGAATTTATATTTTACTGACTACTGTGTATTTGGAATCAGCACTTGAACAGATGATTACATCTTACTTCACATGGTAATGAAACCTTACAAATTTTACTTAAGTTTGGCTGCTGACTGGAGGACTGTTCAATCAAACTTTGTGTCCCTTTCGACACTTCATAAGGTTTATCAAGGACTCTTGAAAGATTAAATCAATTATCTATGCACATTGAGGCTAGACAGTTATTTATTTTAGTTACTTGCATGGCGGTATGAAGCATTTGCACCAGCCACAAAAACAAAAAGTGCAATTTTTGTTGTTTATGTGCATAGATCAGTCATCATAAAAAAGCATTGCAATTGCTTTTCAGATGTGAAAACGTTAAAATAATTTCCATTCCTCCCTTGCATTTATATATTAATACAATTGTCCAGAAAATGTATTGACGTCACTAGCATTATTACAGAGTCCTCCTTGTGCATGATTCAAGGAGATATTTGATGCAGTTGTTTTAATTTAAATATGTAGTTCATATTGATAAAATATAAGGAATGTATGCAAAGTTATAAAGAATTATGGTTGAAGTTTATAGTTCAAAATCATATTTCCATGTCAGTCAGTTATTTTGACAATTGACTATTTCATAGTCATTTGGTAGTACGGAACTTGCATATTATCGAAAAAAGGGACATGCTTTCTGTCTTGGACTCATTAGGACGGATCACAAGATAGCCAACAGTAAGGGGAACAAGAATTTATACTGCGTGCGATACACTATATTCTGCATTCTCCATGGCAACACTCCTACCAGTAAGAAGTCTCACAACACTAGCTTTCGGAGCGCTGCCCCTTTGTCAGGTAAGTGGGAGTTCTGTTCACAAACAGGGCACATAAAGAGACAAACTCAATTTACAAAATAATGATTATTTTGTAAATTGAGTTTGTGTCTTTATATGCCCTGTTTGTGAACAGAACTCCCATTTACATGACGAAGGAGCAGCGCTCCGAAAGTTACCAAATAAACCTGTTTGACATTAACCTGGTGTTGTGTGACTTCTTACTGTGTTTACCCCAGTCCAACGCCGGCATCTCCACATCATGAACACTTCTACCAATCAGAGTCCATCAATCAGCATTCTCTCATGCAGCATAAACTGTGTTCCCTTTACTGTTGGTATTCTGATGATCCGTCCTGATGAGTGCAAGATGAAAAGCTTCGGCAGCATGTCTCCTTTTTATTTAGAAATACTCAATTGAATATTGTTCCTGAGCCCCCCAACAGACATTCAAAGAAAAAAAACATGAAGTTGCATTTGTGTAGCATCCTTCATGACGTTCCAAAGCAGTTTATAGCCAAGTAAGTACTTTTGAAGCCATTATCATAATGATGGAAAGTGGCAGCCAATTTGCACACAGCAGAGTCCCATAAACAGCAATGTGATGATGACCAGATAATCTGCTGTATGATGTTGGTTGAAGGTATGTTTTGGTCAGGGCCCTGGGAGAACACACCTCGTCTTCTTTGAATAGTGTCATGGGATATTTTGCAACTGTCTAATGGGACAGATGGGACCTACGTGCTGTTATTTGAGTAAAATGTAAACCAATGAAAGTGCAGCATTCCCTCAATACTGCACTGAAATGTCATCTTATGTTTTCGGATTTCTGTAGTGGGACTTGATCTTTTAACCTTTTGACTTTGAGCTGAGAGTTCTATTTTGTGAAGATCTATGTCGCAGAAAGTGAACATGTTGGTTTTGTCAACATTCTTTCATGTTAAATGTCCCCAAACCACTACATTTTTAAATACAAAAATGAGGCTTGGTGAATTTGAAGTGGTTCAAATTGATGAATTGCTCAATTCTCATGGTTCATGGCATCATAACTCTAGATGTGGATTAGGGTGTTGTAATTCTCTAACAGCTGTCCAGTGTCTTCTATGTTGCATCAAAAATTATAGTTTTATTCAAAATAATTTCTGCAGCTAGACTTTATTGAGCTAATGATCTTATTCTGGTTAAGCAGTATGCTTGCTGAGTTGCTAACATGAAATGCTATGGAGTTGCAGGAATTGGGTTCAAACTGAAATTTACACATAATGACTGTTGGCTCAGCGATGATCCATCTTTGCCCTGAATCAAAGGTGTGGGTTCAAACCCCACTGCTGGGACCCAAGCTCATGATCTGAGTTGACAACTCATTGCCTTACTGAATGCGTTGTCGGCGGCGGTTAAACTACCTGCTCACTTAAAAGATCCCATGCATGACCTGAGGAATAGCAGAGTGCTCCTGGCATCGCGGTCGGCATTTATCTTTCAACCGATATCATCTGGTCATTTAACTGATTGCTGTTTGGTGGGACCTTGCTCTAAAAAATGGCTGTGCATTTACCAACACTGTATGTGCTTCCAAAGTAATTCTTAGCTGTAAAGTACTTTGGGATGACTTAAGAACATGAAAGGTACTATATAGGTGCACATTCTTTCCCTAAAATAGAACATAGAACATAGAACATAGAACAGTACAGCACAGAACAGGCCCTTCGGCCCACGATGTTGTGCCGAGCTTTATCTGAAACCAAGATCAAGCTATCCCACTCCCTATCATCCTGGTGTGCTCCATGTGCCTATCCAATAACCGCTTAAATGTTTCTAAAGTGTCTGACTCCACTATCACTGCAGGCAGTCCATTCCACACCCCAACCACTCTCTGCGTAAAGAACCTACCTCTGATATCCGTCCTGTATCTCCCACCACGAACCCTATAGTTATGCCCCCTTGTAATAGCTCCATCCACCCGAGGAAATAGTCTTTGAACGTTCACTCTATCTATCCCCTTCATCATTTTATACACCTCTATTAAGTCTCCCCTCAGCCTCCTCCGCTCCAGAGAGAACAGCCCCAGCTCCCTCAACCTTTCCTCATATGATCCACCCTCCAAACCAGGCAGCATCCTGGTAAATCTCCTCTGCACTCTTTCCAGCGCTTCCACATCCTTTTTATAGTGAGGTGACCAGAACTGCACACAATATTCCAAATGTGGTCTCACCAAGGTCCTGTACAGTTGCAGCATAACCCCACGGCTCTTAAACTCCAACCCCCTGTTAATAAAAGCTAACACACTATAGGCCTTCTTCACAGCTCTATCCACTTGACTGGCAACCTTTAGAGATCTGTGGATATGGACCCCAAGATCTCTCTGTTCCTCCACAGTCTTCAGAACCCTACCTTTGACCCTGTAATCCACATTTAAATTAGTCCTACCAAAATGAATCACCTCACATTTATCAGGGTTAAACTCCATTTGCCATTTTTCAGCCCAGCTTTGCATCCTATCTATGTCTCTTTGCAGCCTACAACAGCCCTCCACCTCATCCACTACTCCACCAATCTTGGTGTCATCAGCAAATTTACTGATCCACCCTTCAGCCCCCTCCTCTAAGTCATTAATAAAAATCACAAAGAGCAGAGGACCAAGCACTGATCCCTGCGGCACACCGCTAGCAACCTGCCTCCAATCCAAAAATTTTCCATCGACCACCACCCTCTGTCTTCGGTCAGACAGCCAGTTACCTATCCAATCGGCCAACTTTCCCTCTATCCCACACCTCCTCACTTTCATCATAAGCCGACCATGGGGGACCTTATCAAACGCCTTACTAAAATCCATGTATATGACATCAACTGCCCTACCTTCATCAACACACTTAGTTACCTCCTCAAAAAATTCTATCAAATTTGTGAGGCACGACTTGCCCTTCACGAATCCGTGCTGACTATCTCGGATTAATCCGCATCTTTCTAAATGGTCGTAAATCCCATCCCTAAGGACCCTTTCCATCAATTTACCAACCACCGAAGTAAGACTAACCGGTCTATAATTACCAGGGTCATTTCTATTCCCTTTCTTAAACAGAGGAACAACATTCGCCATTCTCCAGTCCTCTGGCACCATCCCCGTGGACAGCGAGGACCCAAAGATCAACGCCAAAGGCTCTGCAATCTCATCCCTTGCCTCCCACAGAATCCTAGGATACATTTCATCAGGCCCAGGGGACTTATCGACCTTCAGTTTATTCAAAACTGCCAAGACATCCTCCCTCCGAACATCTATTTCCTCCAGCCTATTAGCCTGTAACACCTTCTCTTCCTCAAAAACATGGCCCCTCTCCTTGGTGAACACTGAAGAAAAGTATTAATTCATCACCTCGCCTATCTCTACTGACTCCATACACAAGTTCCCACTACTGTCTTTGACCGGCCCTAACCTCACCCTGGTCATTCTTTTATTCCTCACATAAGAGTAAAAAGCCTTGGGGTTTTCCTTGATCCGACCCGCCAAGGACTTCTCATGTCCCCTCCTAGCTCTCCTAAGCCCCTTTTTCAGCTCATTCCTTGCTAACTTGTAACCCTCAATCGAGCCATCTGAACCTTGTTTCCTCATCCCTACATAAGCTTCCCTCTTCCTTTTCACAAGACATTCCACCTCTTTTGTGAACCATGGTTCCCTCACTCGGCCATTTCCTCCCTGCCTGACAGGAACATACCTATCAAGGACATCCAGTATTTGTTCCTTGAAAAAGTTCCACTTTTCATTAGTTCCTTTCTCTGACAGTTTCTGTTCCCAACTTATGCCCCCTAATTCTTGCCTAATCGCATCATAATTACCCCTCCCCCAATTGTAAACCTTGCCCTGCCGTACGGCCCTATCCCTCTCCATTGCAATTACAAAAGACACCGAATTGTGGTCACTATCTCCAAATTGCTCTCCCACAACCAAATCTAACACTTGGCCCGGTTCATTTCCCAGTACCAAATCCAATGTGGCCTCACCTCTAGTCGGCCCATCCACATATTGTGTCAGGAAACCCTCCCGCACACACTGCACAAAAACTGCCCCATCCAAACTATTTGACCTACAAAGGTTCCAATCAATATTTGGAAAGTTAAAGTCCCCCATGACAGCTACCCTGTGACCCCCACACATATCCATAATCTGCTTAGCAATTTCTTCCTCCACATCTCTATTACTATTTGGGGGCCTATAGTAAACTCCTAGCAACGTGACCGCTCCTTTCCTATTTCTAACTTCAGCCCATATTACCTCAGTGTGCAGATCCCCCACGAAGTGCCTTTCCGCAGCCGTTAAACTATCCTTGATTAACAATGCCACTCCTCCACCTCTTTTACCAGCTTCCCTACACTTAGTGAAACATCTATACCCCGGAACGTCCAACAACCATTCCTGTCCTTGTTCTACCCACGTCTCCGTAATGGCCACAACATCGTAGTCCCAAGTACCAATCCACGCCCCAAGTTCATCTACCTTGTTCCGGATGCTCCTTGCATTGAAGTAGACACACTTCAACCCACCTTCCTGTCTACCAGTACCCACCCTTGACCCTGATACCTTCCCCAATACCTCACCACCCTCACTGACTTCTGGACTACAACTCCCTTTCCCACTCCCCTGACAAATTAGTTTAAACCCCCCTGAAGAGCCGTAACAAATTTCCCTCCGAGGATATTGGTGCCCCTCTGGTTCAGGTGCACCCCGTCCTGTTTGTACAGGTCCCACCTTCCCCAGAACGTGTTCCAATTATCCACGTATCTGAAACCCTCCCTCCTACACCATCCCTGCAACCACATATTTAACTGCACTCTCTCCCTGTTCCTCAACTCGCTATCACGTGGTACCGGCAACGTACCAGAGATGACCACATGTTTCGTCTTGGCTCTCAGCTTCCAGCCCAGCTCCAGAAATTCCTGCTTTAAATCCCCGTCCCTTCTCTTACCTATGTCATTGGTACCAATGTGCACCACGACTTGTGACTGTTTCCCCATCCCCTTCAGAATCTGGAAAACACGGTCTGAGACATCACGGACCTTGGCACCCGGTAGGCAACATACCATCCGTGAGTCTCTTTTGCTGCCACAGAACCTCCTATCTATCCCTCTAACTAACGAGTCCCCAATAACTATCGCCCTCCCGCTCTCCCCCTTTCCCTCCCGAGCCACAGAGACGGACACAGTGCTGGAGATCCTCTCACTGCGGCTCCCCACTGGTATGTCATCCCCCTCAACCGTATCCAAAGCGGAATACTTGTTGCTAAGGGGAACGACCACCGGGGATCCCTGCACGGACTGCTTCCTCCCAGCCCCTCTCACCGTCACCCATCTGTTTTCAATCCTCGGAGTAACTGTATTCCTAAAGCTTGTGTCTATGGCCATCTCTGCGTCCCTGATGATCCTAAGTTCATCCAACTCCAGCTCCAGTTCCCTAACACGGTTTTGGAGGAGCTGCAGATGGGTGCACTTCCCACAGGTGTAATCAGTAGGGACACTGTCGTCGTCCCTCACCTCAAACATAGTGCAAGAGGAACATTGCACTGCCTGCACACCCATCCCCTCTAGATACCTTGCCAGTACCAGGTAGAAAGTGCAAAAATGAATTCAACTCACCCCTGCTCGCCCTTTCAGCCTAAGCCCTGTGAGCCAAAGTCTTATAGCTCACACTCTGCTTCCCACACACGACACTGCCCACTCCCGATGCTGCCCGCTGTATACTGCAGCCTACCTTTTATACTTCACGCGCTTAAAAAACCCTTCCCAGACTCCTTTACTGCCCACTTCTAGTTTTCACTTTAAACTTGAAAAACTGCTGTTAAAGTAAAGGCCAAAAAAATACACACACTAGCTGACTAATTAAATAAATAAACAATTCAATTAATCTCTCACCAGCACTGCTGCCTTCAATCACCCCTCTCAGCTTGCTCCAGTGGATCAATGAGGGGGAACCTCCCAGGTAACTGACTTTTAAAGTTAAAATAAAAACCCTTCCCAGACTCCTTTGCTGCCCACTTCTAGTTTTCACTTTAAACTTGAAAAACTGCTGTTAAAGTAAAGGCCAAAAAAATACACACACTAGCTGACTAATTAAATAAATAAACAATTCAATTAATCCAATTAATCTCTCACCAGCACTGCTGCCTTCAATCACCCCTCTCAGCTTGCTCCAGTGGATCAATGAGGGGGAACCTCCCAGGTAACTGACTTTTAAAGTTAAAATAAAAACCCTTCCCAGACTCCTTTGCTGATCAGAGAACATGGGTATGGGGGGAAGTGGGAGCTAATTCATGTTGGTATCCTGCAGTTTTTCACATAGAATCAGTAGAGGTTTGTAATCTCTGTTAAAAACAGTTACATTGGACTTGGGGGTCTAAATTTTAATCTTGTATCTTAAAGTACATTATGTTCTCTGTTTTGACGTATAAATTACATAACTGATAAAACAATACTGTCTCGTAATTAATTTTCGGTGAAATTTGAAATCTGCTAACGAGCACTGCTCATAAAGTTGTTTTCTTTTTCCGTTGTCTGTTTGTAGAAATCAAACTTTGCTTTTAAAATAACTTGTAGTTGAAGCAACTTGTGGACATGTGATGTTTATTACAGTAAGTTTGTGATTTAAAACCAGTTGAGTATTTCTCACAAATTGAGAAGCAATTGTAGAATGAAATCATTCTGAATAAGTTAGTGATGTAAGAACGGCATTGATATGAATTCAGTGTTACCAAACCATGCTTTGGTTTAGAGTGAGTGGTTGGATGAAATGCAGAAATATTGCTGTACTTAACATGTGTAATTTATTTCAGTGATGTTAACCAAAGCCTCAAGAGTATGATAACTTTGCTGCTCAGTGAGCTGTCCTTTACACTCGGCTTGTGTTTTCCAGTAATTTGTGATGTGGAGGAGATGCAAGTATTAGAATCCCTGTTCTTCAGTCGTTTGGTTAGCCGGCGGGAGGGGGGGCGGGGTGGGGGGGGGGGGGGGAGAGAGAGAGAGAGGAGGGTGGTGAGCGAATGGTGAAAGGTCATGAACCAGTATGTTTCCCCAGCCAGGGATGGATTAACCTCCCCTCAAGCCGAATGATCGGAACCCAGTGCCTTTGCTTACGACCCCCACCTTCCCACCACCCTAGTAAACTGACAGCTCCTAGACTTTGCGTGCAAGTGAGTTCAGCTGGCGCTGTGTGGTCTGGGTGTGTGGTCTCCAGGCCGGCTGAGAGGCTGCTAACAGGGTGGATGAGAAAGACCTTGTCTGTTTACTTTAATTTGCTTGGACGCAGGAACTCTGTCCAGCATTTCTGGTGTGTTGGTTCCATAAGCAGTGGCCAGTCCATCACAGCTGCTGAACAGTCTGAAAGGCTGGGCTTGTGCTAATCACCCTCACAGCTCATAGATCAATTTCAAAATGTCACAGACAGCTAATCCAGGTTGTAAATGGAATTGAGGTGTAATGTTCCAAGTTGGAATTTAATATTTTTTTTCCACTGTGCTCAGCACTGCAGTATCATTCATTTAAAAAAAATATTTTACATTTGGAGAGTATTTCTAAGTTCTCAATATTGGTTCAGTATTGTTTTTATATATATTTAGATAAAATTAGTCAGTTCTGCATGATCCAAAAAAATACTTTGCTTTATTCGCCGTTTACATCTGCGTAAATTAGGAAACATATTCAAGAAGTTAGAGTGAAAATGCCTCTTGGCCTTTTTGTATTCATCAGTTTATTTCAGTTCAAAAATAATCTGAATTTTCTTCTCTTACGTTAGAAACATATTTTCATTGAAAATTATTTCTGACAAGCCTCTGCCAATGTTCAAAAGCTAAAAGCGCAAGCGTAACTGCAATTGCAATTTACTGCGAGTGGAGCTGACTTTTCACAGTAGGAAGTTGTGACGTTTTGTGGGAATTTGTAGTCTTTTAATTTGACAAAAGTTATTCGGTGAAGTAGTGGCAAGCCCACATATATTTGGGGGGATGTTGTTTGATGGGGGCGCAAGGGAAAGCAACTTGCTAAGTCGTGGTTCAGCATGGGAAAGGTGATGGAAGAATGTTTAAATACGACAGGCAGTATGCAGGGACATTTCTCTGTCCATCTCAAATTGTGTGGGTGTCTGTGTTGTCTCTAACTATAAACACATGCTCAGTATAATAAAAACTCAGGGGTTAGTGCATTGCGTGTAATTTTCAGCTTGCTTTGCTTTTTCAGGATCTGTATAAAATGGATCAATGTTTTTGCAGGGCTGAACAATTACACAAATCCTTATTTATAAAAACACTGCAATCAAAGTATTTGTACATTCTACAACTGCATATTTATGAAACCATTTATAATCAGTAAATTGAAGTCAGGATCTAGTTTGCAGAATTTGTAACTCCATAGGCCTTACACAGTCAAGTGATGTACACAATATTTAAAGTTAACATTATTTGCACCTTTCCCCCTTAAAAAACAAATGCTCAACTGCTTGTTCTTGTTATGCTGGTTTTACAGGCTGCTGTCTGCTGTACCTTGAGAAATCTTTTCCACAAAATCTGTAACTGAAGAGCGATCATGTCTCGACCACGACAACCGCCACTGGTAACTGGGATCTCTCCAAATGAGGGGTATCCCTGGACAAAAGTAACAATCAGAGGAGAAAATCTGGGAACAGGACCCATGGATCTTATAGGTAGGTATCCAATTTTTTGTTCAGGGGAATAAAAGTGCACGTGACCACCTCTAAGGTGAAGTTGGTGGCAATGAAATGTTTAGAGCTCACTGTAATAATTAGTGCAGACGCCACTTCCATGAGCATATCTTTGTCCTCCTTCAAACAAAATCAGCATATAAAATGGTGGATCTTGTAGGAGTTTTGCCAACTTGGGAATCATTAAACAGAACAAAGATTTAAACTCCCGATTTTCTGACATTCAAGTAGAAATTTCAAATTGAGGTCGAACCTTAGTCACTGCAGAATTATACTTTTTTTCAGTCCAGCCTCCTGGGACGAGTTGTTTATTGTTAGATAATTATGCTAAAACATATTGCATTAATGTTGAATTTTGTTCCACCCTTACTTAATTGTAGCCACAGTATCTCTAGCAATGGTTTCTTGTCTTGTCCCTTACTGTCAGATCTAGTATTTTCCAAGGACATATGATTGATGCCTTCCCGATCTTCATCTGTATACTGCCTCTTGTTACATCACCTGCAAACATGGGATCAATTTCCTGGTGACATCAACTTTCCCTCTCTCAACCCCTCCACTATTTGCGTTGTCAGACTGCTTGTTTGAAATCCATTCTTGGGCAACCTGCAATTTCCTCCATCGAATCATTGGAAAGACTGAAGCCAGCACCTTCCAGCCTCACTATAATCTTTTATAACCTTGCCATCAATATCATCCACCACCTTGATCACTATCTGTAGCGCAAGTGGTTGTTTATAGCCTCGGCATTCTATTTAACTCCAAGCTAAGCTGCCAACATCATTTTCTCCATCTGGAAGACTATTTCCACTTCAGTAATGAGACGCACTCCGCCCCGCTATAACATGTTATTGATGAAACTGACATCTGTGCTTTTGTTACCTCTAGATTTTACTATTTGAATAAAAACAGAAAGTCCTGGAAATGACATTTGTGGAGATGTTTCAGGTTGATTACCTTTCATCACTGTTTAAATCACTCATGTCTTCATTACCTCAAAAGTCAAATATTCCAACTCACTCCTGGCTGGTTGCCCACTTTCTAACCTCCTAAAACTTGACCCACGTTTTGCAGCAAGTCCTGTTTCACCATTCCCTTTGCTTACTGACTTAGATCGGCCTCCCCACCAAGCAATGTCTTGATTAAAAAATTTCCATCCTTGTTTTCAAATCCTTCCTCAGCCTAGTCCTTTTCTTTTGCTGCAATCTGCTCCAGCCCTACAACCCTCCAATATTTCTGCACTTACCTAGTTCTGGCCTCTTGTGCAGTCCTAATTAAAATCATGGTGCCCATGCCTTCAGTTGCTTAGGTGCCAAGCTCTAAGCTATACGTCTCCATCTCTCATTCTTTCTTTCAGTCTCCAAGACATTCATTAAAACCTACCTTTTTGATCAAGCTTTTGGTCATCTGACCTAATATTGACTTCTGTGGCTCAGTGTCATCTTAATTTATAGTGCTTCTGTGAAGCACCTTGGGACTTTTCATTTAAAGGCACTATATAAATATGAACAGAAGAGTACTGATTAAAGATAATGTTACAGATATAAAAATAAAAGATTTACTACATGGTTCTAGGGCTGAATCTTTTTGGCTTGAGTTGAAGAGGGGGAAGTTGTTACCTTTTTGGGAGTTTTTTGATACAACTCCAAACAGTTGTCAGTGGGGCTGAGGAATACCCAAGGAGTCAGCCAGAGGGAAGGAGAGTTCAGGGGGCTGGAGCTGGTTATGGTGAAAGATGCATGATAGGATATGGACAAAAGATTTTGGATGAGCTAAACTTTACCAAGGTTGAAACGAAGATGACTAGGAGAGCATTCAACAACTTGTTTTTGTATAGTGCCAAAGAGATGGAGTCATACCTATCTCAAAGGAAGATGGTTGTGCTTGTTGGAGGCCAGCCATCTCAGTCCCAGGACATGACTGCAGGAGTTCCTTAGGGTAGTGTGCTAGGCCCAACCATCTTCGGCTGTTACATCAATGACCTCCATCATAAGGTCAGAAGTGAAGATGTTTGCTGATGATTATACAATGGTCAATATCATTTGCAGCTTCTTAGATGCTGAAGCAGTTATGTCCATAGGCAGCAACATCGAGACAACATTCAGGCTTGGGTTGATAAGTGGCAGGTAGCATTCATGCTACACATGCCAAGGAATGACCATCTCCAACAATAGAGAATTTAACCATCTACCCATGGCATCCAATAGCATTACTATCATTGACTCTCCCACTATCAACATCCCGAAGGTGATTATCGTTGCCCAGAAACTGGATTGAACCAGCCATATAAATGTTGTGGCTACAAGAGCATGTTAGAAGCTGAGAATTCTGTGGCCAGTAATACACCACCTATTTCCCAGACCCTGTCTACCATCTACAATGCCCAAGTCAGGAGTGTGATGAAATATTCTCCACTTGTCTGGGTAGGTGTGAGTCCAACAATGCTAAAGAAGCTTGGCACCATTCTAGGACAAAGCAACTTGCTTGATTGACACCCCATCCACCACTTCAAATATTTACCCCCACCACCAGTGAAGGACAATGGCAGCTATGTATAATGTGCACTGCGACAGCTCACTGAGCCACTACCACCTAGAGGGATATGGGCAGCAGCTGCATGGGAACACTATCACCTACAAGTTCCATTCCATGCCACCCACCATCCTGTCTTGGATCTACATTGCCATTCCTTCACTGTTGCTGGAACTCCCTCCCTACCAATATTTTGGGTGTACCTGCAACTGATAGAGGGTTCAAGTAAGCAGCTCATCACCACCTTCTTGAGGGCAATTAGGGATGGGCAACAAATGCTGGCATTACTAGCAAAACCCCATTTCAAGAAAGAACAAAAAATGACAAAGGAAAGGAAAATTAACATTTAAAAAAAACGTGATTATGACAAATGTCAGGAGAAAGATTCAATTCATAACCAAAAAGATTATGGTGTTTAAATGAGGAAGTTGAACAAATTAATATAGGAGGCAAATAGGGGTTATGAGAAAAGATTAGCTGGCAGCATTCAATGCAAACCTAAAACATTTTAAGAACATTATGTGGAAGCAGTATGTTAGGATAAAGATTGGACTTATTAAGAACCGAAAGAGGTGTCTTCACGTAGAAGCAGAGGGCATGGCAAAAGTATCAAATGAGTACAGAAAATGCTGGAGATACTCAGCAGGTCTGGCAGTGTCTGTGGAGAGTGGAACAGATTTGATGTTTAATCAGAACTGGAACTAATTAGAAACATAGGTTTTGATCAAGCGACAGTGGATTGAGTGGGAAGAAGAATAGAAGGAAAGGTCTGCGATAGGTGGGAGGCAAGAGAAATTAAATGAAAAAAAAATGGAATGGTACAAGGTCAAAGGAGGTGGTAAGGGGAGAAATAAAGAAACAAAAGAGGAAATAATAATGCAGGATCTAGAATGCCTTCCACCCTAAAGCAAACGAAACAAGAAGGATGAAATTGAAACTAAATGGGGGCAGAGGTTATGATCTAAAACTTGCCTTTAGCCTTGCACCACAAACCCTTTTGTCATCCAATCTCTCCTGCCCTTCCCACTATCACAGACCTTCTCTACTTTTCTCCCTTTTCCCCTTTTCACTTGCACAAAGACTATTGTTATTTTAACTTTCTCACTTTTGATGCAAGGCCCGAGTCCTGAAACAATAGCTCAGTTTCTCTTTCCGTAGATGCTGCCAGACCACCTGAGTGTTTCCAGTATTTTTTTTCTTTTGATTTCATGTTTCCAGCATCTGAAGTATTTGCTTTTGTACTATATAAATACTTTCGACCTGTCTTCGCAACAAAAGTCATAGAGTCATAAGAGTTTTACAACACAGAAAATGACCCTTCGGCCCATCGTGCCTGAGCTTGCCATAGTCCTCCCAAAATGCATCATCTCACACTTTGCAGGGTTAAATTCTATTTGCATTCTTCTGCCCTTCTGACCAGCCCATCTATATCGTCCTGTAATCTTAAGGCTTTCCTCCTCACTATTCTCCACACCACCAATTTTCAAGTAATCTGCAAACTTACTGGTCATATTTCCCACATTTTCATCTCGATCATTCATTAATGTAGAAAATGGGTGATGTGAGTGTTACACTTAAAGTGGAGAGATGGGGTAATAGCAAGATGGTGACCTAATAGAGATTTTTAAGGTGATGAGAAGGTTTGAGAGCATGAATAAGGATAAAATATTCTGTCTAGCAAGAGCGTCAAATATCATGGATTCAAAATCATTGTGAAAAGCTCCAGAGGGGAGAAGAGAAATTTTTCACCGAGAGTTGTCGGGATTTGAAACGCTGAGACGAATCTTCCCGTTCCGCTTGCCACGGAGATCGTAGCGGGCGAGGGGCAGACTATGGAAAGATCCGTTGACCTCCGGCAGGATTTTCCAGTTTCGGGGCGAGCACAGCCAGAAAATCCCGCCCGCTTTGTCTGAAAAAGTGGAGGAAGCTGATTCCATACACAATGTTTAAAGGGTGTTGGACAAGTGCTTGGGATGAGGGACTTTACCTGGTTATAGACAAAAAGTGGGGATGAGGGCCGCACCATGTCTGTCCTTTCAAAAAGCCAGCATAGATTTGATGGGCTGAATGACTGCCTCCTGTGCTGCAGGTTTCTAGATTCTCTTTGGTAAAAATAAAGGTTTGATCAAAGCACAAAATCTAATGCACTTGGTTACAGAATTTCAAAATAATCCCTCCTTGAACACACAAGCATGATGCCTTACTGGTAATATCGTTGTAATACTAAACCAAAAAAGCAAAACTTGTTTTTGAAATTTTATCCAACCACCACAGTCTCGACATGCCCCCTCCATGCCACTTACGGTACAACTTTAAGAAGCACTCATGAACTACGGAGAATTGTCACATTTAACCTTTGGAATTGGTAGTTCCTGGCCATGGAGAGAACTGCCACGGCATGAGGCAGCTTCTCGGCCAACAAAGGTGACCAGCTGACAACCCACCTGACTAATACGCTGGCAATTTGCAGAAAATTATATTGAGTGCTTTTGGTGAGATAAACACTAACTGACTTTGGAATTATTAAAATAAAATGTGATGGCATGACCATCTTTTTGGGCACAGGCGGTTGGCTGGCCTGTCAGCTAATGTTCCCTCAATGTCATTTTTTGTCCACATTTACAGAGATTCTTATCTGCCCAGAGATGTAATGCCGATATAACACATTTAATCTGACCTGTCAACTCTCTTGGATATTAAAATATGCAAGCTTTGCTATTGTTTGACTTGGGACTAAACTGTTGTTACCATGATACCAATGATATAAGCATTTTGCATCAATATACAGGATCATGAAAAATAATTAAATACTGTACTTGCATATTGCATTGCATTTACTAAGCGATGAATTTTCATTAGCCATTTATAAATGTGGAATTTGAGGATTCTGCTGATTGCCAATTACTGTCAATAAAGCATGTGGTTCATGTGATTTCAACTGCTTCACCAATGTGCACCAGAAAGATATCAGCATTTTGGCATCATCAATGTGATAAGCATCTCTGTGTTTACAGACAGTATCTGATGCCTGCCAAATAAAAATGCTACTTTAACTGAAATTTCTGGATGAAAATGCATTTCTTTAACTGACTGAGGGAACTTTTGTATGCAAAAAAAATGCCATGTATGTAGTTTAAAAAAAAATCGTGTGTCTTTTAAAATGGATTATTAATTCTGTTTTTTTACCAATATACTGAACTCTGTGAAAGATTTTGCATGTAGATTTACAATAATAAACTTAAAATGTTCTATTAAAATACATCATCATCAAAGATTCTGCATTTTGCAAGCCTTCACACTTTTTTGCAAATAGGCTGCAATATTAGAACCTACAGTGCAGAATAAGGCCATTTGGCCCATCGACCTTGCACCGACAACAAGCCCACTCAGGCCCTATCTATGTATTTACCCTGCTAATCTTCTTGACACTTTGGGGCAATTGAGCAAGGCCAATCAACTTAACCTGCACATCTTTGGACTGTGGGAGGAAACCTATTATGGCTGAAATTCTCAAATAGAGGTTTAAATTAGCAGTGTTTGAAGCTACCACTTGAATACTTTACTCAAAAACAGCAAGGCCGAGCAGTACGATACAAGAATCTTTGTATTTGTATTTAGCTCATTGCATGGACAGGGAAGTAATGTTGAGGGAGGTGTGTAGCTAAAAATACTTCCTAGGATAAGTTAATTCTGTAAATCCACATCAAAGTAGCAGAGGCTCCCAAAATGGTGCAGTAGTTGGATGCATCATACAACTTTAGAAGGATACACGTTGAAATTTTCGCCTCTCCTGAATCCTTGATATTTTCACTCACTTGCTAGACAGAATATTTTGTCTTATTCATGCTATTAAACCTTCTCATAATCTTGAAAGTCTCTATTAGTTGATCTCAGTCCGGTGGTGGTAGGATGAGTTGAGGCCAGGTGACTGTGGGTCCTGCCCTAAATGAATATTGAATAATTCCTTCTGGAAGTGCACTTGATCAAGTGAGAACTGTTAATTGTGTTTGCCTTATTGCTATATAGCCTCCTATTGCATCTGTCTATGTGTAAATATAAATGGCAGTCACTCTGATGAGATGACCGGGGCTTAAGGATTTGTATACTAATGACATGTTAGTTCTTCATGAAAAATACGACTTATATTTATCTAGTACCTTCAAGGTGATGATACGTCCCAAGGCATTTCGCAGGAACATTATAAAACAAATTACAAGACTATCCTATACAAGGAAATATTAGGTCAGATGGCCGAAAGCTTGGTTGATGAGGCGTGTCTTAAAGAAAGAAAGCGAAGGAGAAAGAAGGGGAGGGAGGGTATTCTAGAGCTTGGGGTCTAGGCAACTAAAAGCACTGCTACCAATTGTGGGTAATTCATATTGAGAATGCACAAGAGACCAAAATTTGAGGAGGAGTGCAGATGTCTTGGATGGTTGTAGGGCTGGAGGAGATTACAGAGAGGGGAGAGGCAAGGTTTTGGAGGGGTTTGAAATCAAGGATAAGAATTTTAAAATTAAGACGCTGCTTGACGAGGAACCAATGTAGGCCAGCGGGCCAAGACATGGGTGATGGAGCAATGGTATTTGCTACGAGCTAAGACACGGGCAGCAGTTATTTAAATGACCTCCGGTTTGTGGAGGATAGAATATGGGAGACCAGCCAAGAGCATGTTGGAATAATCAAATCTAGCAGTACAGAAGGCATAAATGATAGTTTCCGCAGCTGATCAGCTGTGATGGGCAAAGTTAGGCAATGTTATGGAGTTGGAAATAGGCACACAGTGATGGCACAGCATTACTTTTTCCCCTCTTCTCGGCTCTCCTTGTGGAGAAGTACTTGACTTCTTCTCAGTGCTTCCCATACCGATGTGAGTGCGCTCAGTTGATGTACAGAGCATTGTTAGTACAAACTCTATCCTGTCGATCCACAGGCTCTGTAAGTTGTGACTCTATCATTCTGCCACCACGCTGCCAATAATAAATTGTGCAAAAATAAAATGCGGTTGGATTTAATGATAGTGCATGTATACATTTAAAGTCCAAGATCACATTTTCTGATGGACAGTATCGAGTATCCTGAAAACTGTGCTCAATCTGTTTTATTATTTAAGCTTAGTTCCAAGTTAGGAAAAAACCTTTCCCAGTTTGTATGTGGGATGGCAATAAAGCTTGTTATTGGAATTCTGGATTTTGATTGTTGAAAACCACTCCATCTTTATAATGCCTTCTGAACCCCTGGATAAAGTACTTCCTCGCATTTCCTCTCATAACTGGTTGTGTGTGCGTATAAATCAAATTATAAGATTGAGGAATATTTTGATATCAATGCTCACAATCTCTTTTTTTTTAAGGTCTCGCGATCTGCGGACACAACTGTCTGCTGACTGCAGAATGGATGTCTGCGAGCAAAATAGTCTGTCGAGTTGGGACGGCAAAAAATGACAAGGGAGACATCATCGTAACCACGAAATCAGGAGGCAAAGGAACTTCAACTGTCTCCTTTAGGCTGATGAAGCAAGATAAAATAGGTAAATTACTTAAGACCTCCTCAGCTTCCATGCTTAAATTCCCTCTTTTCTGTGGATGATTTCCACCAAGACTGTTCTGGTTGATGTTTTCTTCATTTACAATTTGTATCAGTATTGATGTGATTCTTAGCTTTGACAGCCTTTAACAAGTGTGCATCGTTTCAAGAGGGATGTATTTCATAAAGCTGCTGTAGATTTATGTATCTGTATAAAATACCCTGCGTTTAGCTTATAGAAAATGATCTTGTTCTCCTGGGTGCTTGTATAGAAATGGCACAGTGGTGTCAAAGGGTTAAGGAGTCCCAAACTGTCCTGTTGTAGATACAAAACAGATTCTTTTCCAAATTAGCTTTTGTACCACAGTCTGCTTTATAAGGACTTCTAATAAGTGTATACAAATGGTGGGACATCAGTTATACCCTTGACAGGAATGCACTGTTTATGTTGTATATAAAATTAGATTTTAGTGAAGGTTGAGTCATGGAATTAACAAGAATTTCAAGATGCGGTAGTGTTGGAGCTTCTTCCAAATGGCTTGGACCAGAGACCTCTGGTATTTGATTGTATTTGTAATGAGTTAGCTGATTTCAGGCTGGTGTTAAGGACATTACAACTGGCGTCACTATTCCAGAGCAAGGGAGGTTGAAAGTTAGCTAGGATTGGCATTCCTGCCCAGTGACACTACGCTGCAAATGCATATTGAGTGAGAACAATATTCAATTTGGATTCCAAGTCTCTCTGACTCAACAGCCTGTCCATATTCACACATGACAAGCATTCACTTTGTGAGATTCCAGAGGATCATTGCCAGCTGGGAATCATGTCTCAGTATGAGGCACTGACTTGCGAAGAGGAGAAACAACCGAAAGATGCAATTGCTCAGTTTTAAGTACCAAAAGTGTAGGTTCCCTGATTTTAACAGAGGATACTTTTTGACATTGTAGCATTTTCATGTCAATATTGAAACACTTTTGGATTAGTGTCATCGTAGGTGACAATCAAATGTTATGTAATCTGATTGTGTGATCTTAGCCATTGCTCCCTTTTCTCGTACCATACACCACATGCTGGTAATGGAGGGTGGCTACACTGGGAAAGGGTGAAGTGTAGTGGGGATTCCTTATCAGTACACGGTCATTGGGGTGGTTCAGATCCACCTTTGGCACAATTTCAAGTCACAAGAATCTTTTCTTTGCTAGATTTTCTATGCTTTGCTCCACCCCCCCCCCCCCCCCCCCCTCTGCTCTTCTGCTGTCCTTTGGACTTACCTTGTGTTTTTTTACTTTTTCTATTATCACTTCCTTTTGCCTTGCACCATTATTCCTCTTTTTATTTAGACACTCTATCAGAGACTTTCCTCTTTTTTTTTCCTTGCCCCCCTCCCCCCACCCTAGACCACTGACAGTTTTTTTTCAGAGGGAATTACTTGTTTATAAACTGTTATATCATTGAATCTTAAAGATGCAAGAAGAATCCCATTCTGTCCATTGTGCCTGTGCTTTTTGTTAGAACCAGTTAGTCCCACTCTCCTAATCTTTCCCCAGAGGCCTGTATTTTATCCCTTCGAGTATTTATCTTTTTTGAAAGTTACTACTGAGCTCCCCTCTTTCGGGCATTCTAGATCACAGCAACCCGCGCTGCCTCTGTCTTTTGGCAATCACTTGCAACCTGTGTCCTGTGGTTGCCAACCCTTCTGCCATGGAAATAGTTTTTCCTTATTTCTTCAATCAAAATTACACATGATTTTGAACAACTCTGTCAAATCTACTCTTGCCCTCTGTTCTAAGGACCCCAGCCTCTGAAGCCCCTCATCCCTCTAAGGCAGCAATGTATATGACATATGTATTTGAGGGCAGCATGGTGGCAGAGTGGTTAGCACTGCTGCCTCACAGTGACCCGGGTTCAATTCTGGTCTTGGGTCACTGTCTGTGTGGAACTCGCACGTTCTCCCCGTGCCTGCGTGGGTTTCCTCCGTGTGCTCCAGTTTCCTCCCACAGTCCAAAGATGTGTGGGTTAGGTTGATTGGCCATGCTAAATTTGCCCCTTCGTATCGGGGGACGAGCAAGGTAAATATGTGGGGCTATGGGGATAGGGTCTGGGTGGGATTGTGGTTGGTGCAGTCCCGATGGGCCAAATGGCCTCCTTCTGCACTGTAGGGATTCTATGACAGAATTTAGCTTGGCCTGTTTATTTAAAAAAATATTTAAAACTTATTTAAGAACAAAAGAAACACATTTTTCTCCATTGTAAGGACAATTATTGCAGAGACTGAATTTCTGTTTTTCATTTACTGCAGTGGAATTATTAATGTTTCTACTGCCACAAGAGGAGAAAATAGTTCAGGTACTTGAGGCAGAGCAATCCAATGCAATAGGGAGAGGAGAGAAGTGGGATTAGTTTTTGAATGTTCTTGCAAAGTTGGTAGGCAGAGGGATAATTGTTTGAAAGTCTGCCTCCTGTACTATGAACTTTCCACGGTAAGGGGAGAAAAGGTACGCCAAAACGTTAATAGTTTAGAATCCTTCATACCAGGTGTCCTCAATTTATCACTGCAATTGCAAAGTATGATTTAATCACTGCAAAGTTGTGTGCAGCATTTGAAGATTGAAATAAAATGCCTTCTGCAATCAACTTATGCTTTTTCATTGGCAGTGACTGTTGGAATGCACTCAGTCCTTATCTGTTTTTAATTAAGTACTTCATTCCTTGTACATTTTTGTTTTTCTACAGGTATCCTGGATCAGTCAGCTGTCTGGGTTGAAGAAATGAACTATTATGACATGCGCACTGATAGGAATAAAGGAATTTCTCCGCTGTCTTTGCGCCCAGCAAATCCTCTTGGTATAGACATTGACAAGTAGGTAGTAAATTCTGCAGTTCAGATTTTTAAATAGCAAATACTTCATGGCACGGGAGAATTTATTTTACAGGATGTGGGTTGAGGAACATTTGGAGAAATATCAGTTCTACAAATCTTTACTTATTTATATTTACACCATCTTGTTAAAACCATGCCAGGTTGTTTGAGGGAGCAAGTTAGAAAAACTTTGCTTGTTGTTCCTTCCTGACCAAGAATATCAGACACCGCACCCTCCTGACTGAGGGAAGCTGATGTATTTTTTTCCTCTGGCAAGAGGGAGGAAGAGAGACGAGCGGAGTGGAAAACAAGAGAATATTGTAGGAGCATTCACAAAAAAAGAGCAAATCTTTCTTGAGGGTTAGGATTATTTTAACAAAAAATGCACTTTAAAATTTTTTTTATTTCAGACGTCTTGGGTTTTTTTCTACAAATATTGAATTTTTAAAACAATTTTATATGATTTCTGGTCAATACTTGAACCCAGTTCTTCATTTTTTGTCAGCTCTTCATTGCCCTCATTTTGTCTGCAGCACCTTACTTGCATCAACTCACTTTTTAATCAGCTACAGACCCACCATTGATTCCAGACCCTCAGTCACATGGCCACAATTCAGTCGTGACCAAGGCACTTAAGGGGACAGGGGAGGGCAAAAGGAAGAGGAGGTTGAGCAGAAGGAGAATGATAAATGTGGTGCGGACAGGGAGAGAACAAAGAACAAGGACTGGGGTGTGAAAGTGGGTTTGGGTAGAGCAGAGAGAGATAGAAAGGAGGGGGAGAGATGAGAAGAGGAAGGGGCTAAAGGAATCTAGTAGAGTGAAGATTAACCCAGATGATGGAGGAGGGCATTGGAGAAGTAGAAGAGATGGGAAGAGGAGGTGAGGGGGAGAGAGACGGTTCAAGTGCAAGGGACCAGTCAGGTTTTGTCATTAATTCTCACTTGGGGTAGCCGATTCAAGAGGAAAATTCTCAGTAGTGGGGGTGTTGCTAGGTGTAATTAAGGAGTGAGACATGTTAGAGGAATGAGTGATGCATAGCCATTAGGCAGATAATGCAACTGAAGAAGACTCCCAATCAAGTGTGGTGGACACAATGAGGGACCTGACATTTAAAAATGCTGTGACTATACTACAAGCACATCACTGGGAGGCTAGGGCTGTAAATGAAGTATCAAATTGTCTGAATCTCCAACCCTGGTGTTACGTGGAGAGGGAATCGATAATAGTGATACTTTCTGACTGTGGGAAGGGTTATGATTTGAACAAAGCACACAGAGTATATGGACACTATTATGATAAAAACTCACCATAGCCCTTTGCCCCTTTGGGGGCAGCACGGTGGCACAGTGGTTAGCATTTCCGTGTCTCAGCACCAGGGACCAGGGTTCGATTCCCGGCTTGGGTCACTGTCTGTGTGGAGTTTGCACATTCTCCTCGTGTCTGTGGGTTTCCTCCAGGTGCTCCGATTTTCTCCCACAGTCCAAAGATGTGCGGGCTGGGTGGATTGGCCATGCTTAATTACCCCATAGTGTCAGGGGGACTAGCTAGAGTAAATGCTAGTGTAGCCCAGGACATTGTGGGAGGCTTAGGGAGGAAATTGCAGGTCCCCTAGCCGAGATATTTGGATCATCGATAGTCACGGGTGAGGTGCCTGAAGATTGGGGAGTGGCAAATGTTGTGCCTTTGTTTAAAAAGGGCTGCAGGGAAAAGCCTGGCAACTACAGGCCAGTTAGCCTCACACCTGTGGTGGGTACGTTGTTGGAAGTATTTTGAGAGAGAGAATCTACATGCATTTAGAGACCCAAGGACTGATTAGGGACAGTCAGCATGGCTTTGTGAGTGGAAAATCATGTCTCACTAATTTGATTGAGTTTTTTGAAGGGGTAACCAAGAAGGTAGATGAGGGCAGTGCAGTTGATGTTGTCTACATGGACTTTAGCAAGGCCTTTGACAAGGTACCGCATGGTAGGTTGTTGCATAAAGTTAAATCTCATGGGATCCCGGGTGAGGTATCTAAGAGATACAAAATTGGCTTCTTGACAGAAGCCAGAGGGTGGTTGTAGAGGGTTGTTTTTCAAACTGAAGGCCTGTGACCAGTGGTGTGCCTCAGGGATCAGTGGTGGGTCCATTGTTATTTGTCATTTATATTAATGATTTGGATGAGAATATAGGAGGCATGGTTAGTAAGTTTGCAGATGACACCAAGATTGGTGGCATAGTGGACAGTGAAGGAAGTTATCTCCAACTGCAACGGGATCTTGATCAATTGGGCCAGTGGGCTGACGAATGGCAGATGGAGTTTAATTTAGACAAATGTGAGGTGATGCATTTTGGTAGATTGAACCAGGGCAGAACTTACTCAGTTAATGGTAGAGAGTTCAGTTGGGGAGAGTTCAGAGCAAAGAGATCTAGGGGTACATGTTCATAGGTGCTTGAAAGTGGAGTCACAGGTGGACAGAATGGTGAAGGAGGCATTCGACATGCTTGGTTTCATCGGTCAGAACATTGAATACAGGAGTTGAGACGTCTTGTTGAAGTTGTACAAGACATTGGTAAGGCCACAGTTGGAATACTGTGTGCAGTTCTGGTCACCCTATTATAGAAAGGATATTATTAAACTAGAAAGAGTGCAGAAAAGATTTACTAGGATGCTACCGGAACTTGATGGTTTGAGTTATAAGAAGAGGCTAGATAGACTGGGGCTTTTTTCTCTGGAGCGTAGGAAGCTGAGGGGTGACCTTATAGAGGTCTATAAAATAATGAAGGGCACAGATCAGCTAGATAGTCAATATCTTTTCCCAAAGATAGGGGAGTCTAAAACTAGAGGACATAGGTTTAAGATGAGAGGGGAGAGGTACAAAAGGGTCCAGAGGGGCAATTTTTTCACACAGAGGGTGGTGAGTGTCTGGAATAAGCTGCCAGAGGTAGTAGTAGAGGCGGGTACAATTTTGTCTTTTAAAAAGCATTTTGATAGTTACATGGGTAAGATGTGTATAGGAGGATATGGGCCAAATGCGGGCAATTGGGATTAGCTTAGGAGTTTTAAAAAAAAGGACGGCATGGACAAGTTGGGCTGAAGGGCCTGTTTCCATGCTGTAAACCTCTATGATGTGGAGATGCCGGCGTTGGACTGGGGTAAACACAGTAAGAAGTCTCACAACACCAGGTTAAAGTCCAACCACCTGGTGTTGTGAGACTTCTTACTCTGTAAACCTCTATGACAGGGCCTGGGTGGGATTGTAGTTGGTGTAGACTCGATGGGCTGAATGGCCTCCTTCTGCACTGTAGGATTCTATGATTCTATAATAACAATAGTTCAGTGAACAGGTAGCTGTGATGACTCTTTCTATTGTTCTCTGGCAGAATACACCGTGGAAGTTCTGTAGAGATATGACCCTAACAGATGGCATGCCATTGGAACATTGGCTAGTCATTGCTTTTGATATATAATGCATATACATATATTGTATTCATAATTATAAATGCTTATAAAAATGGTTCATCCATTTTATTTTTAATAATCATACTGCCAGAAGCTAAATGTTTTCAAGTGCTGGAGCATTACAACCTTTAGAATTATAAGCTTTTTTTTTGCTCATTTAGAGGTCTGGAAATCATTTAGCTTAATGCTAGCCTGATTTATTAGTTTGTTTAATTGCATTTTGCACCTATACACCTCCAGCATGTTACACCTGTAGAATGAATTGGATAGTTGTGCAGGGGGGGTGTCCACATTTTTACAAGCAGTGCTTTATTTGACTGCAGTGGGTGAGTAGTAAACAATTTAAATGCTAAATTTAAAATTGAATTAAATCATGGGCAGTACAATGGGAAATCCACTAGTTGCAGACAGGCAGTATCAATATAAATAGACAAGGCATAATAATATCAACAGCCTTCAGAAAGATTTAAATCTAGGAAGTTGGATCGAGCTCTCCAACCCCTAACTTTAAACTCAGGAGTGATCCACTACACTGTCCTTCTCCTCGTATGTCCCATCCAATTGACACCTCTCCAACTGCAACTTCTCTTTCAGAATATGTCATTGTTTCAAACTCTACCTTTTGCCTTATATTATTGATGTCATTCATCATCTGCATGCATGTGCTCAGTTTTCATTTCTGTATTGGTGACATTTTTCCACCATCACGGTAAACTCCCTGACCATCCCTGTGCTGGTGGCCAGGTCTAACTCTGTTTTTCTCCACAGATGCTGCCTGACCTGAGTATTTCCGAAAACCTCTGTTCTTATTTCTGACCGGTTGTTTGATTTGGCACCAAGTCACAGATGAGCCAAAACATCCTCCAATTTTGCATTAGAAAGACTGACACTATCTTATCTGACTTCCAGAAAAGACGCCATAACATTTACTCCTGACTCTATCGCCTTCTTTAACTACATGCTCGGTCTGAATAGATGGTTTGTAGTTTGAAGGCCTTAAATTTGTAAACTTCGCATCCTGCCCATTATGAAAAATATTTACACCCGTCTCTGCAATATTGCATACCTCCAGCTCACTTTAGCCCACCGCTGCTGAAATCCAGGTCTATTCATTTGTTCCCTCCAAATTTATTTTTTTCCCTTCCAGTGTTCAGCCTTACAACCTCCCAAGCTCCAGGCTACCCCAAGTTTAAACATGTCTAAAACTTCGCTGGTCATGTTCTGTCCTACACTAAATCCTGCTCATCTATCACCTCCCTGATCCTATTCTTTACAGGGTAAAATAAAGTAGAACAAGATGCTGTTTACTTTAGCTCTCCAAACCATAGTTGGCAGGAGGTTCTCAGCCAAACTTGTAATTCATTAGCTGGTTATTGATGCCTTACTCAAAAATATATCAGTCCAAACTCTATTTTTTCCTTTAATTTGTGCGCTTAAATGCAAAGTTTAAAAGTTGCATCTTTTTAAAATTTTTCAATTTGTCAGACTTTTATGGAGTTGGTTTATAGTACTGTTAAACTACGTTTCATTGTTGATTAAAGATGCTGATCTGACTTCAGTCATCTACAGTCAAAGTCTGAAAGCATTTAATCTAATAAAATAAGTATAAAGAATGTTCTGTCCTGAAGGGGCTGGAAGCAGAGCACAATACTAAAACATGAATTGTCTGTCTTCCCACGTGGTATTTTAGGATTTAATTTAACAACCTGTGGTGCCTTTTTTAATAAATTAAAAGAAAGCAGTCAATGTTAGCTTTTACCCTGCCATTTTCTGAAACATTATTTACTGACATTTGAAAGTTTGAGCACTTCCAAGTTTTTTTTTGTTTTTATGTTTCAGAATACTTCCCTCAATTAAATGCTATCTGTCCTGAATCCTCCCTCACCTCCGCACCCCCCTCGCCCCCTTCCACTTCCATACGAACATGAGAAATAGGAGGCCTTTCAAGCTCACTACGCCGTTCAATAAGACCATGACTGATCTGTTTATGTTTCAAATTCCACCTTTCCACCTACTCCTGATAACCTTAGATTCTGGTTCAGCAAGGGAGTCCATCTACCTCTGCCTTTAAAAAAAAATTCAATGATCCCGTCTCTGAGGCAGAGAGTTCCAAAATTGCACAACCCTCTGAAAGAAAAATATTCTCGTCATCTATGTCCTAAAGAGCAACCCCTAATTTTAAAACACTGCCCCCTATTTCTAGATTTGCCCACAAGAGGAAACGTCCTTTCCATGTTCACCTTGTCATGACCGTTCAGGGTGTTGTATACTTCAATCAAGTCACCACTCTGTTCTATGCTCCAGATTCTACATTCAGATCGTCTGAATCATTCCTTTCCCCACTGTTATATGAATCTATCTAAAATGTGTGCTTCACATAAATGATTGCCAGTCACCATTGAAAGTAATACAAATTCAAGTATATCAAGTCAGATTAGGCAGACCTAATGCGATCTCATCTCTATTACTGGAATATGGCAGATAAGGAGCAGAAATTACTCTCAGAATAGAAGCAAAAAATGCCTAACAACACTGTTTCAAAACCCTACCTCCTAATATTTGTGGGTGGCACGGTAGCACAGTGGTTAGCACTGCTGCTTCCCAGCTCCAGGGACCTGGGTTCAATTCCCGGCTTGGGTCACTGTCTGTGTGGAGTTTGCACATTCTCCTCGTGTCTGCGTGGGTTTCCTCCGGGTGCTCCGGTTTCCTCCCACAGTCCAAAGATGTGCGGGTCAGGTTGATTGGCCATGCTAAAATTTCCCTTAGTGTCCTGAGATGTGTAGGTTAGAGGGATTAGTTGGTAAATATATGTGGGTAGGGCCTGGGTGGGATTATGGTCGGTGCAGACTCGATGGGCCGAAGGGCCTCTTTCTATACTGTAGGGTTTCTATGATTCTACGATAATATTAACTGAATGATTAAATTTGAATCCTGATAAACAAACAACTGGGTAGCTGAAGAATGTTGTGTTTCAGTCGAGGATATAGGTTGAAATACCTTTATCTGTAAATCCAAAAACTGAACACATCCAAAAAATGCACTTTCTTTGAAACTCAACAACCTTTAGCATGGGAAGTCTCTGACCCAAGTTGGCACAAATCTCATCGACTGCACCCGACCTTTAGTGCGGGAAATCTAGTTGTTTCACTCTTTACCTTGCGAACCCTCTCCGACAAGCAGAATCACAGATGGTGCCATGGGTGGGAGTTTATTACAGGTATCCTGTATTTAATGTTCTGGCCATTTTGTCAACTTTAAACTATAGTTAACCTTGGCTTCAGCCATTGGAATGCGAGTAGGCAAAACAAAATCTGAAATCCAAAATGCTGTCGACTCCGAGAGTTTCAAATAAGGTATACTCAATGAAGGATCTGAGACCTGTACTGCAAATTTGCAGATATACATAGACCACTTACAAACCTTTGTATGCCGATTTAACCATTCAACTGCTGTCCAACAAAGATGGACTAATGCTAGTATAGAGTGCTGCTTCATAACTAATAATTGTCTGTGCTGGTGCTATCCAGGCTATTGACTGTACCGAATTACTTATCACAATTACAAAACAGCAGGAGGATCTTGGCAGTGAATCGTACAAGAACATTTAATAGGGCATGTCTATTTAAATTTCTACTTGAAAGCCAGGAGATAAGTAATGATGGGTAAAAATATTCATAGTTTAAAAGAAATCACGCCAGGTTTTAAAACTGTCTGAATAACTATGTATTAACTCCATACATGACAACTGTGTATATCTATTTTTAGGGGTGAATTTACAAACAAAAGCTTAATTTATTAAATCACCAAGAACAACATGTATTGGTACCTCTTGCACCAAAATACAGATTTAAAAAAAATCCATAATAGCTCGACAAATATGTTTTGTCAGGGGGCAACATTTTGTTAACTCGCACTATTTCTAATGATTTATGTTTTTAACTTGTTCACCATGTCAGCAAATGTAATACATTGGCGGTATCAGTAGTAGAAATTTTCTAACATTAACATCAGCAACAGTTGCAAACCAACCAAAGTAGAAACCTTTTGTAATTGGAATGTACAAGAAAAGATTGTTTCTTTACTAAAATTGCTGTTACACCATCTAACCCCTTTGAATACAGTGGTCATTTATTTGCATTTTAGTTATGACAGACAATAATCCACAAGTCAATAATTGCTCTTTGCTCAGTATGTATGAATATTATGCAAGTTTTAGTTTCCCAAATGTTTTGGTCGCTGTTACAGCAAATGTATTGTGAAAATCTGGCTGACAAATGACAGATCTGTGTCTCTAGTATGAGACATCAGTCTCCTGACATACTCAGCACAACATGACAAAACTAGACATGTCGCCACAGTAATCACATATGCCAAGCAATTGCATCAGATAATGGATTGCATGACCAATAAAAACTACAGTTAAAACAAGCACACAAGTGCAAACCACCCACAATAGCTAGAACAGAAAAAAAACTAACAGTAAACTTTAACATAAAGTTAACAGAAAAATCCTCTTGCATGTTCTCATACCATCCTTAACAGTATCTCAATACATGGTCATTGATTCAGAATACGGTAATGTCATCACAGGGTGAATTAACTCATGACTTTTAAGTAATGGTTTATTTTGATACTGAATGCAGTTTACGTCTTTGAGAAAGTTCCTTTTGGTTTGTTTAGGAATATCTAGATCTAAAATGGGGGAAGTAAAGCTTTGAAATGTAATAAGATTTATACAATCTGTGGCAATAAATTTGGAAATGATTATTTCTAGAGTCGGTTTCTAGAGAAATGTTTTTAAAGTGTTTGGTCTCACCAGTCAGGATTTACAGTGTCCTCTTCTCAGCAGGAAGCAGGCACTAAATGCTGCTTTTGGTAGCTGTACTCTTGCCATTGAGTATTCCTTCTCTCTTGTGGAGAGCTAGAAAAAGAGGGCAAGTGACAGTGTCTAGCTAAATTTAAATTGACGTAGTACCTTTCATGCCTGACAACAGTGGCAATCCAGTACTGCAAAGATTAATACTAGGATAGATACATCTAAAAGTCTGGATCAAAATCCAGAAATTTGAGAGAACACTTATTTTTATGGATCTGGTAAACTTGCTTTCTCATGCCATCTATCTTTCATTATCACTGATCAAATCCATGCACAGTTAAATACAGAAATCTAGAAGTTGCTATCAACAATTTCCTGCTCCTCCAAAGGTTTTGCTGTTGAAGATCCCAACAGACCGGGTAGGCACGGTGGCACAGTGATTAGCACTGCTGCCTCACATCACCAGGGACCCGGGTTCGATTCTTAGCTTGGGTCACTGCCTGTGTGAAGTTTGCATGTTCTCCCCCTTGTCTGCGAGTGTTTCCTCTGGGTGCTCCGGTTTCCTCCCACAGTCCAAAGATGTGCGAGTTAGGTGAACCCTGTAGGGTTCTATGATTCTATGAGACGGGGAACATTAGAAATCACTGAATTGACGAGAACTTCCCCATTTAATTTGTAATATTGCAGATTAGGTGAACTGGACATATGAAATTACCCCTTCTTGTCCCAAGAAGCGTAGGTTAGATAGGATTAGCCATGGTAAATGCGCGGGATTACAGGAATAGAGCACGAGAGAGGGCCTGTGAAAGATACTCTGTCAGAGATTTGGCACAGACTTGATGGGCCAAATGGCCTCTTCTGCACTGCAGGGATTCTATGATTTTGTTGAAAACCCCTGAAAAATGTACATCTTATTAATGAGGTGTAACTGAGATTTTATTGCTGTTTATACTTACAGCAACTGCTGAGAAACCTTTCCAACTGTAGGAAACTAAATTTATGTTTGTATAACGCCAAGTTCTTCCAATATGATAAATTCTGTGGTTTTTAATCTTAAACTTTAATAGATATATTTCAGCTTGTAATGTGTATGCTCCAATCTTTATTTTGCTCTCTGTATAATTTATAAAATGTGAGAGATAATCAGTGCATTTTATTTCCTGATTCACTATTTGTGAGAATTCTTTAATGATTTGCCTACTTGATGATATCACTGTTGCTGGATGCTTGGAGATTCCCTTGAGTTGTTGCAAGTTTCAAATTAATGTAGGGAGAGGTGAAAACCACAGAGCTGGTTGTATCTTTGTGGGCAGCTTTCTTTGAGGTCAGCATCCTGCTGACCACAAAATCTGAGCCATTGTGTCTATCGGTTGCTTTCATGTGTTGGTTTTCAATTGTGCTCCCTCTCTCTCCATCCCTCCCACTATCCTGTGCTGACTTGGTTCAGGATAATCTTGCTTCTGAGTTAGAAGGATATGGCTACAAAATATCGTAAGAAGTCTCACAACACCAGGTTAAAGTCCAACAGGTTTATTAGGTAGCACAAGCCGCAAGCTTCCGGAGCGCTGCCCCTTCATCAGGTGAGTGGGAGTTCTGTTCACAAACAGGGCATATAAAGACACAAACTCAATTTACAAAATAATGGTTGGAATGCGAGTCTTTACAGGTAATCAAGTCTTAAAGGTCAGACAATGTGAGTGGAGAGAGGGTTAAGCACAGGTTAAAGAGATGTGTATTGTCTCCAGCCAGGACAGTTAGTGAGATTCTGCAAGCCCAGGCAAGTCGTGGGGGTTACAGATAGTGTGATATGAACTCAAGATCCCGGTTGAGGCCATCCTCATGTGTGCGGAACTTGGCTATCAGTCTCTGCTCAGCGACTCTGTGGTGTCGTGAAGGCCGCCTTGGAGAACGCTTACCCGAAGAAGTGGCCGAATGCTCGTGACCACTGAAGTGTTCCCCAACAGGAAGAGAACATTCTTGCCTGATGATGGTCGAGCGGTGTTCATTCATCCGTTGTCGTAGCATCTGCATGGTCTCCCCAGTATACCATGCCTCGGGTACATTGTCATTGTCTGTACCTTTAAGACTTGATTACCTGTAAAGACTCTCTTTCCAACCATTATTTTGTAAATTGAGTTTGTGTCTTTATATTGCCCTGTTTGTGAACAGAACTCCCCAATGAAGGGGCAGCGCTCCGAAAGCTGATGGCTTGTGCTACCAAATAAACCTGTTGGACTTTAACCTGGTGTTGTGAGACTTCTTACTGTGTTTACCCCAGTCCAATGCCGGCATCTCCAAATTATAAAATATTGGCCAATTCATCAGCAAAGTCTGGAGGTTCCAACTTTTAGAGGAGACATTAAACCTCGGCTCTATTTGTCCCTTCAGGTGATCATTTACATCATGTCACTGTTCAAAGATTAATGGCCTATTTTCTGTTGTCATGCGTGATAGTTATTCCTCAACCAGCAGCTTTGAAAATATGCATCACAATATCTGTTCACTGTCCTTCCAGATCATTTTTCTCATTGCTGCTAAATAATTGCAGTATTGCACTCGCACAGTCCAAAGATGTGCGGGTTAGGTGGATTGGCCATATTAAATTGCCCCTTAGTGTTAGGGGAATTAGCTAGGGTAAATGTATGGAGTTATGGGGATAGGGCATAGGTGGGATTGTGGTCGGGGCAGCCTTGATAGGCTGAATGGCGTCCTTCTGCACTGTAGGGGTTCTATGATTCTATTTGTGGGACTTTGCTGTGATAAAATGAGGCTAACAATACCAAAGATGATCCTTGGAAATGTTACAGGTACATTGGGCGGAGGTGCACGGCAAGATTAGAGGAGTAAATGAGGATAAATAAAGCAACATGGTTAGGAGATCGTATGGAGGTGAAGTGTAACCAAACAACTGGGATAAAATTTCAGAGAACCGAGGCGGGCCTTTTAACCAGACTGCTTCAACACGTAACCGTCCTTGTGGTTGCCTCCAGATGCTTCTGGGGCAGCGGGTCCAACACTATCCTGCCTGTGCCTCTTCGGAGTGAGAATAGAGGGGGACTTTATACGGAAGCAGGTCCAACTCGAGCTCCCCACCTTGGTAGCGCAAATCTGGCCCAATGGCTTTGGTCTTCCCAATAACTAATTGCAGGAAATTTCTGTTTGTCGAAGACTGAATGTTATACCAGCAGAGACAACAGAGAAGGTCAAGGTAGAGCTGATGCTGTTAGGTACATATAGAAGCTGATGTTTGTAAATGATTTTGGTGAGGAGGAGCATGTGGTTAGTAACAGGAAGGAGCCAAGAGGACATCTGTGGGGACACCAGATGTAATTGTGCAGTAATCCATTTCTGGTGATTCTCTGGCTCCAAACAGGTAGACAAGAATGTAGCCCAGCAAGTGTAGTCCCACCCAGTAGGGCAATGATGGGGAGATCTTCAGGAAGAATGGGTGTGATCAACTATGGGATAGAGTTGGACCTACCATCCCAGAAGCAGATTGGATGTGGCAACAGAGTGGCTGAGTGTTGAGATGGGTTGATTAAAAGATCAACTGAACTCTACCAGCACATAAGATAAAAGCAAAGTACTGCGGAGGCTGAAAAATCTGAAATGAAAACAGAAAATGCTGGAAAATCTCAGTAGGTCTGACAGCATCTGTGGAGAGAGAATAGAGCCAACGTTTCGAGTCAGGAGACTCTTCATCAGAGCTCAACAAGGTCTACCAGCCTTATGAATACTGTGGTAACTCACCACCTGACTCCCCAAAACCTATCCACTTTCCACAAGGCACTAGTCAGGGTTGAAATGGAAAATTCTCCACTTGCCTGGATGAGTGCAGCTCCAACAACACTCAAGAAGCTCAACAGCTTCCGGGACAAAGCAGCCAGCTTGACAGGCACCACATCCATCACCTTGAATGTTCATTCCCTGCACCACCAATGCACAGTGTACATCATCAACAAGATGCACTGCAACAATTTATCATGGCTTCGTCAACAGCGCTATCCAAACCCTTGACCTCTACCATGTAGAAAGGCGAGGGCAGCAGATGCATAGGAACACTACAACCTACATGTTACCCTCCTAGCACGATGCCACAGTGGTTCGCACTGTTGCCTCACAGCAGCAGGGACCCGGGTACAATTCCGGCCTCGTGACTATCTGTGTGTATTTTGAACGTTCTCCCCATGTCTGCATGGGTTTCCTCCGGGTGCTCCGGTTTCCTCCCACAGTCCAAAGATGCGCAGGTTAGGTTGATTGGCCAAGCTAAATTGCCCCTTAGTGTCAGGGGATTAGTAGGGTAAATATGTGGGGTTGTGGCGATAGAGCCTGGGTGGGATTGTTGCTGGTGCAGGCTCAATGGGCCGAATGGCCTCATTCTGCAGGGATCCCATTCCAAGCCACAGGCCACTCTGATTTGGAACTGTATCATTATTCTTTCACTGTCACAGGGTCAGTATTCTGGAACCCTTCCTACCAGTACTGTGGATGCACCGACATTACATGGACTGCAGCGGTTCAAGAAGAGGACTCAACACCACTTTCTTGTGGGTGATTAGGGATGGGCAATAAATGGTGGCCTAGCTAGTGACATCCTGTGAAAGAATAAAAATAAACTTTGTCCTAGGCTTTTGGAACATTTTAGGCCCTCAATCCTTCACCACTCACTCTTCATGCCATCTCCATGTCCCATACCAACTCATACTCCTCACACCTCCCATGCCCAGCGTGACTCTTTCATGCCCAAAAGCAGAAGACTCTTATCAAAGGATTATGTGAGTGAGCTTGTTTACACACATGCAGAGAAGTGTTGACTTTGCTTGATTTGACATTTCTGAGGTTATAATTTATTGCTTTCTATTTCTTTTGTCAATGTCTGAATTTTTATTTGCACAAAGTTGGTGTTAAGTGCTGCTAGCTTTTCACTGATATTTTAATGGTCTATTTAACACTTCACTAGGGTTGTGGAAACACCAGTTTTCTTTCAGAAAATTACGAATGGGTGTTTATTTCTCAGCATTTCCACACATGTTTCTGTTACTATAAGATTCATTGGTTCTATATGTAGTTTACACTTGGAGGGACCAAGAGTTGGGATGGAGGGTATGAGGGGTGAGTGGAGAGCATAACTTGGCATGGGACCTATAAAGGGCCTTGTGGGTGGATTGGGGGGCATGGGGAAAACGTTTCAAAGTTACCTTTAAAAGCGTTCCAAGTCCAGACTCTCAGATCCATTAACCATGAGTCAGAGAGAAGCTGGCCCAACTCCATGAGAATTGCAGGAGGGAAGGGAGCGCGGTGTAGATGCTAACCCACAATGAAGTTAACCAAGTCCAGAGTGCAGGGTGTGGGCTCGCATCTTTATCCTATGCCAGTGAAAATGGGCGGTGCTGGGAAATTGGGCCGGGAGTCCTGGTATCAAGTTCTGCCGCCAAGTTTAGATGGTTCAGGAGTCCTTCCCATTCTGTGAAAATCCAGGCCATTATCTTCATTCTGGTTTCAAACTCCGCTGTCTAGTCAATGGCACCATTTTTTTTTTGTTACCTCTTGTCTGGATTGATCGAATGCACTCCTGGCCGGCCTGCTACATTCTATCCCCCTTTGAGGTCATTCGCAACTCTGCTGCCTGTGCCTAACTTTCATTAAATCCTGTTCACATTTCTTCCTTGTGCTGGGCGCCCAAGTGTGGCGACTAGGGGATTTTCACAATAACTTCATGTAAGCCTACTTATGACACTAATAAATAAACATTGACCTACATTGGCTCCTAGTTAAGCAGTGTCTCGATGAGAAATTTTTCACCCTCGTTTTCAAAACCCCCCCAGCCATATGTATCTATTTTTTCCATTCCCACAATCTTCTGCAATAGTAATTGCTCCACCAGTGGTGGTTGTAGCTTCAGTGTCTGGAGCCCTAAACACATTAAATATATCTTTAAAACTGCCTCTTTGACCAAGATTTGCTCTAATGTCTCCTTGTGTGGCTTGGCATCATATTTTGTTTTCTCCTATGAAGCACCTTGAGATGTTTTATTCTGCTAAAGGTGCTATGTAAATGCAAGTTGTTGTTGTTAGGTTACAATGCCATAAAGTAGTTCTGATGTTTTCCTCTGATGTGGGAACTTAAAAAGAGTACTTATCATGAGCACCAGTCAAATATTAAAATTACTTGTGTTGGAAGGTGACTTGGCAACTTACAAAGGACTTTATCAGATCTTTTCCTTTCAAAACAAATTCCTCTGTCATTGCACTGCAGAGCGTAACGTGTTTCCCCATGTACTTAGAGTGCTGCTTTCCCCTCTGCTCGTTAGTATTTTGCCATTTTTCTGACTAAATTCGCTAAATGTTGCATGCCATTGAACACACTTTGTAAAGTAAAACAGATGATGATTGTTTATTGTGCTGGTGGTCACACAAAGCCTCTTTCCAACCAAAAGCAATCATATTCTCTCACGACGACGTTGTCAGTTTCACTGGAAATTGTAGTTCATGAACTTCAAAGATCACGGCATGACATTGATTGCAGTTAATGCATTTAAAAGTTAGTAACTCTCAAATTCGCTTTACACTGCTGCATAGAACATGGACTGAAGAAAGTAGCTTGGAGGTTGATTTTTTTTTTGCCAGTATTTCTGGCACTTCATTAGTAAAGTGGTCTTTTCAATTTAAAAAAATAAAAGAGAGACTTACATTTCATGTGTTATTCCAAGCTTACATTCACCTTCACGTTTTGTGAACCTTGTTCTGATGATGGTTATCTGAAATGTAATCTCAGGCTACTGCTAAACCAATTTTCTCCTTCACTTTCAAGATATTGTATGTTTTCATCCATAACATATTTCACTTTAGCTTTGCTATTGGCTGTATTATGTAACAATCGCACTTATTTTCTTTCCTTTTGTTTAAATACGCATCTTGCTAAAATTACAATGCAGAGTTAACCCTGGCAATCTCTTTTTCAATGGTACTGTTTTAAAAAAAAAAATATCATTATCTATGTTTTATATCATATGGAATTTTATATAGTAATATTTATTGTAAGGTTCTCGGTTGTGAAACCCAGTTGGGGTTGCAATTTTCCAACCGTTCATGCCAGCGGGATGGGAAAATCTCCGTCTTCAATGCAGCAGGAGCGTAGCGTGAGCAGGTGTTAAGATCGCACTCTATTTGTCAATGACCTTGTGAAAGTATAACCGTGTTATTTTCAAGAGTTGCATCAGTGAAAGTAGGGCTTTGCCGTTGCTTATCCTAAGGGAGGCTGTGTTAGCAGTAAATATACAGTGCATCTTCCTTTTGCGGTTAAAGATATATTGCAGATTGTAGTATATTGGTCTCCCTTTTTCTTTGTTGCTGTCATACGCCTTCATAATCATATATTCAGGGTGTCTACTTATGTAACAGACTGATAGAAAGCTCAGGCCTCGTTTGCCTGAGATCCAAGACAAAGGTGAGCAAAGTCAGAGACTCAGTCTATGTTGACAATGTTGTACTAACATTCCATACAAAGGGACAAATGGACAGACTTCCATCTGTAAAGAGTTTTGTTTGACAATTGGCATCAGGAAGACAAATGCTGTGGTCCAGGATGTTGCTGTACCTTCATCGATCAGCATTGATAATGTGATAGTTTCACATATCTCGGCTCCACAATCACCAGCAATCTGTCACTTGATGCTGAAATCAACACACAGATCACAAAAGCTGCAGCTATTACATCCAAGCTGGGTAAGAGAGTGCAGAACAACAGCAATCTGACTGAGAACGCTCAACTGTGAGTCTACCCAGTTTGCATCTTCAGTGCTCTTCTCCCATGGTGAGACCTGGACAATCTGTGGTTGGCAGGAGAAAAGGCTCAATGGTTTCCATCTTCACTGGCTCAGATGTGTCCTCAGCATTCTTTGGCAGGACAAGGTCACCAGCTCAAAGGTCTTGGAATGTGCCAATTCCATCAGATTGCACTTGTTCCTAAACCAGCGACGTCAGCATTGGCTCAGCCACATCCATCAAGTTGATGATGGCCATACACCCAAAATTGTTATGTATAGTGAACTGGTCACTGGGTCGTCACCTCCTGGGCATCCATACCTCCCTTACAAAGACACCTCCAAGCGAGATATGAAGATGACGGACATCGACATGGATAGCTGCAAGACAGTCACTGACTGCCTTGATTTCTCGAGGCTGACTATTTGGAAGGGCATTGGAAGAGCGAGCAAGTACGACAAGCTGAACTGGCTTCAGGCCCCAGAGAGAATAGAGGTCAGCAGATTGTGTCCCTTCTCAGCCCACTGTCCTCCTCTGCAGTACATGTGACAGAAGTTGCAATGCCAGGGTGGGGCTCCAGAGCCACAGCAGGTGATGCTTAACACAAAAGTTGACCACCATGGTGCAAGCCATTTTCTTGCGCGACAGAAGGCTGTGTGTGTATTGGTCGGTGTGCTATTCATATAAAATCCACCGCCCAGTGTACCAGAAATAATGTAAAATAAAGGTAATTGGTAGTCTTTATTTTCATTTTGAGACACTTTCATGTCTCCATGTACAATGTTCTTGCTCCAAGAAAAGCAAGATGTTATTAAGCTGCATTTATATCTTTTATAATTTCCGCCACTTAAACTGATCTATCTACTTAAGTACTGCTTTAGTTTGAATATTTTTTGCAGATTATAGCAGATCCACATGTCAGAATTTCATAAACAGATGCAGATTGCACAGACTAGTTTGTAGAGTTTTATATTGTGATGTTGGCATGTGATCTGCACAGATCAAATTTGTATACCAAAGTGGATTTCGACATATAAAATATGTCGGGTCCCATCAAGTATGGTCTCCGTCTCCTGCAACATTTTTGATGCAGCATTTCATCATCTTCTGTTTGTTATTCCATTATATTGGCGAAACAAATTTGATATCTCACTGCCACCTTGTGGTGGATACTGTATGCAGTATTTCAACTTAAGGCTTGTGTGACTTGAATGTTGGCCCGATTTGAATTGCAGCATGCTTAAGTGATGAGCAAAGTGTTAGCATTTTTAATCCATTGAAACCTGCAATTTCAATCTTCGCCTTTTCAGCATTGTGAATTGGATTCAGAGTCAAACGGTCAACTTACAAAAAAAGATACGAGAGCAAATTAGTCTTGTACCTATTTTTCTTGTGCCTTTAAACGAGTGCGACCACTCGAACGATCCAAGTCTTGGGTGGTTAATTCCGTGCTGGAGAGAGTTTAACATGATGAAGTCAGAAATGAGGAATTGCATTTCCTTGCTACTTAAGTCCATTCTAGAGTCAAATGACAGTGGGTAATATAATGGAAAAAGTGAACTCCAAGTGAACCTACATTTGTGAAAGTTCCTGGCGCTTGTGTCTTGTGTCAAGTTGATCTTTGTGGGCTAGAACACGTTATTAATGCATACCACTCTAGCTATCATCACTTGTATAAATTCTGCATTTGGATAGCCTGCTTTCTTTTCCAGGTTTTTTTTGAAAAAATCTGTTGTAGGTCACAAAAAAAGCTCTAATATGTTGCCAGGGAGACGGTTTTAACCAAAACTAGAGTAATAGATGCTGTGAGTGAAATTGCAAAGCCGGCAGCTGTGCCAGAGCAAAAACTGGCTTCTGAAAGCTTGAGAACTCTCTTCTGGATCTTAAAGCTGAGCAAACTATCGAAATGGAAATGTTTTTGGAACATAATTCAAAGTGTTCACACATGCGTATATTGTACATAATATAAAAATCAAAAAATCTGTATTTTACAGAAAGGCCAAACACTGATCTTTTTAAATGATGAAAAGTTATGCTGGAGTGTTTGAGTAGCAGCTGTGTGCTTGCCTTCTGTGCTGTGCCGTATTGCCTTTGCATTATGATCCAGGCTTTTTTCCCCTTTCTATCTTTACGTGAATGCATTGAGTTCACTTAAATATTAGTCAGTGTTTTTTATAAAATGTCATGAATAGTGTTGGTGGGCTAGGGACAAATTGCATTTCACTTTTTTTTGTGTGTGCACGTGTGTGTCACATCCTCAGTCTATCAATATATACACTGTTGACCTGGACTTTGTCTTAGATTATGGATTAAATCGGACAGCAACTTTGGCCCTGCACATGCAGAGTGAAATGTGGAAATCAGGAGGTTGCTTACTGAGTTTGCATGCTCCCCCAAAAGCTGTACTGTAACACTCCTCCGCCAAGAGGCTTGTCATTCACGTTGGTAGATGGTTATGAATTTGCATGACGACCAGTAGCTACCCAGTGAATAAGGCGTGACATATTAGGGCTTGTCGGTTTAAGTCTGAATTAATTTTTAACACAATGGTAAGATGTTATTCTTGCAAAGCAACCTCTCTGGCATTGAAAGTTTACTTTAGCAAGTGTCGAGTCTCAAACCTGTAAGATCCTGAAGGGTATTGACAGGGTGGATGTGGAGAGGAACTAGGGACCATTTTAAAAAAATAAGGGATTCATCTAATACAGATGAGGAGAATTTCTCTCTGAGGATTGAAAGTCTCTGGAACTCTTCCTCAAAAGGCAGTGGAAGCACAGTCTTTGAATATTTAAAGGCAGAGCTAGATAGATTTTTGATTAACAAGGAGATGAAAGGTTATTGGGAAAATGCAGGAATGTGGGGTTGAAGTTACAAGCAGATCAACCATGATCTTATTGAATGACGGAGCAGGCTCGAGGAACTAAGTGGCCTACTCCTGCTCCTAGTTCAGATATTTGAAGAATGGAGCCAACAGAGAGCAGGATCCTGGAGGGGAGAGAAGCCTGGAGACACATCAAAAACCTGGAGCAAGTGGAGTCCAGAGAATGCAAGACTGGAAGCCTGGGTTCAACACGGAAAGAACACTATCCCGAGAGACTGGGAGCACAGAGGATGCTACATCCCGGAAAGAGCAGGAGACCAGCAAATTGGGAAGTGAGGATGTATGGAGGGATCTGGGTTTCCTTGTACACCAGTCAATGAAAGTGGAGAGACAGGTGCAGCAAACAATTAGAAAGGCAAGTGGTATGTTGGCCTTCATTGCAAGAGGATTTGGGTTTGGAAGGAGAGATGTCTTACTGCAGTTACACAGGGAGTCCACACCTGGAGCATTGCATGCAATTTTGGTCTCCCTACATAAGAAAGAATATACTTCCATAGTGAGGGTGCAGCAGAGTTTCACTAGGCTGATACCGGGGTTGGTGGGACTGTCCTATGAGGAGAGATTGCTTCGACCGGGCCTGTATTCACTAGAGTTTAGAAGGATGAGAGAAGACCTGATTGAAACATATACAGTTCTAATAGATTAGATGCAGGAAGGATGTTTTCCTTGATTATGGAATCTAGAAACAAGGGACAAAGTCTCAGAATATGAGGTAGACCATTTAGGACTGAGAAGAGAAAAGATTTCTTCACTCGGGGTAGTGAACCTGTGGAATTCTCTACCACAGAAGGCTGTAGAGACCAATTCACTGAATGTATTCAAGAAAGAGATTTTTTTTGTTTTTTAATGGCATTAAGGGATACGGGGAGAAAGTGGAAAAAGACATTGAGATTGAGGATCAGTCATGGTCACACTGAAACGAGGAGCCGACTCAAAGGGCCGAATGGCCTTCTAACAGTTTCTATGTTTTCTTAAGATTTCAATGATTTGATTTAATTTGAATTTTTTTTAACTTTCTTAACTTTCTTTACTTTTTTACTTTCTTTACTTGGTTCTATAGTGATAGTGGAGTCAGACACTTTAGGAACATTTAAGCGGTTATTGGATACGCACATGGAGCACACCAGGATGATAGGCAGTGGGATAGCTTGATCTTGGTTTCAGATAAAGCTCGGCACAACATCGTGGGCCGAAGGGCCTGTTCTGTGCTGTACTGTTCTATGTTAACATAATTTTATGTTGAATTAAATGTTCTAACTTTCCTAGTTTAGACTCTATATGTCACAGTAAGGATGCTTCAGTCTGATCGGTTAAGGGGACATGTCCTGTTTCGTTGGATTCCAGATCCCATATTTTGGCTCCCTAATTATTGAAAGCTCTCGTGCAAAAGGCCAGAGGTTGTGGGCAAGTGTAATAATGACCAGCCAGCACTGCTCACACATTGCTAACAGCAAAATCCAGACCCATATATTTAAATTGTTGCTTAAGGAATCTATTACAATTTAAACAGAAGGGAATTTAAGATGAACAGAATTCCAGGTATACTGTGCAAAGTGTAGTTGTCATAATTATCAAATTGCATTAATTTACTGTGAAATGCTTCAGTAGTGATTCTCTGTTCCTTAAAATTGCACAGAAGTTCTGTGACAGCTTCAGTTGAGAATTCTGTGAAAAATAACTACCTTCATCAAAGTCACTTCTTTACGATTGCAAGGCAAGTTTTGTAGGTGGTGAGACAATGTAACCTGTTGACTTAAATTGCTGATAAAATATAGTCTTTAAAAACTTGCTTGTTTTAAAAATACTGCAGCTTTGAATTTGCTCTATTGTATGTTTAACACGCCAACTAAGAATTTCTATGAATTTTTTAAAATTCCTTTTGCAGAGGCAGGATTCCTCAGAAGGACCTAGAAGGATTATTTCAGGGCATGAGTGGTGATTTCACCAGTGAAAAATTCTCCGCCACCTGGTACCTGATAGAAAATCATTCTGCCACAAGGTTAGTGACATTAAGTGTCCACGTGCTTGGTTTGAACCTCTGGTGTTGTCAAATTAGTCGCACTTCTTCAATTTCACTATTCAAAATACAGTTTTAAAAAAAACCTTCCATGCAAACGTACACTGTTTTCCTGAACCTTCCACCATTACTTCGGTAAAAAATTCCAGAGAGGGATGGGGACAGCAGTGGCGGCTACTCCTGGTTTACTGGTGGGATCCACCTGCGGCAACTCCTGAAGTAAACCTGTTGGATTTGTCAAAGTAAAGAAGTCTCACAACACCAGGTTAAAGTCCAACAGGTTTATTTGGTGGCACAAGCCACAAGCTTTCAGAGTGCTGCTCCTTCATCAGGTGATGAAGGAACAGCGCTCTGAAAGCTTGTGGCTTGTGCTACCAAATAAACCTGTTGGACTTTAACCTGGTGTTGTGAGACTTCTTACTGTGCCCACCCCAGTCCAACGCTGGCATCTCCACATCATGGATTTGTCAAAGCCAGCTTTTGGGAAGATCGGTAGTTTTTTTTGTCTCTCAAAGGCAGAAAGCATTGCCCTTGATAGCAGATAATGCAGCATAAAAGCTGCATACAAATGTGTTGTAGACATCGTCATTGGCAGCAGATTTCGAAAATGCATTTTCGGTGACTGAGGAATATATTTTTAAGCAGAGGCTACTCAGCATCAGGCAGGTTGAGCTTTTGTGCACCAGACATATATTTTCAATTTTGTGAAGGTTTTCCTGAAACTCTTAATGCTGAAAATTATAAAATAAACCTGAGAAATAGATGGAGCCAAATGAATGGTAGTGACTAAATGAGTTAATAATCAGCATTCTGCAATCCTTTTCATTAAAAATTAATTTTCATATTATTTGTGCGGAGGTTTTGAGGCGCCATGCATCACACAGACAAAAACCTCTGACGGACTGGTGTTATTGTTTTCTGGAGCACTGGAATCACCGTCATTTGTCATATCAGGAAAAACTCAGATGAACGTATTTCAGCATCACCTTGGTAACTGAATCAAGAGAAATACAACGCAAGTAACAGAATCAAAGGAAATAATCCTACTTTATTTAATAAAGAACGAGAACAAAGTACAAATCGCTAAATAAATATTAGAAGGAATGTATCAGCAAGTCCGTTTCTCCCCCACAGAAAGTTCAGACAGGTAATCGGGAAGCTGGAACTGCCATTTGCCGCATCTCAATCTTTGTAATTTGTCCCAGTCTCTCTGAAAATAGTCTGACCCCTTTCTATTTAATAACTGGCTGCAGAGTTTGATACCATAAGCAAATTTTAAAAACTGCCATGTGCATCCTGTTCCATTTCTTGCTAATCTTTTAAATAACAGGGTTTCCAAAATAGAATTCTGTAGCAATCCTTTGGTTCCTTTTTCCGAGGCTGAGCGTTTTCCATTTATTCCCTTCCTCTTATGTTGCCAGTCCATCTTTACAACTTGTCAACTGTTCAACATCCCCTAAGCCTCCTTACTAACCTAACGTGAAGAATTGAGTCAAACCCATTTGAAAATCCTAAGTAAACTATATTTAGTGGATTATCTTGTCCACCGGCATCTTGTCACCTTCAAAGAACGCCATTTGGTTTATGAAGCATTATCTCTACTGAACTCTCGACTACTTAACACTGCCAAACATCTTTCCCACTATCGGCGTTCTTTAAGCTACATCTCCTAACCTACAATCCTCGAATAGTTATGGAGCTCTGGAAAAATAATTATTTCTGTTCATACAATTTGTTTTCTTAAATTCTGACTACCACATTGATTCACTCACCATTGTTGGATCTGAAGCTGAGTGCAAGTTGCTTATTTTTTAAAATTATTTTTTGGTATAAAGGTGCTTTTGCTGTCCTCAAAGGATTAATTAACCTATTTTGACTTGGTTTGAAAGTTCTAGCTGTTTGTGAAATATGAAATTTATTGCTTTTGTACCATGGGAGGCTTACTTAATAATTGAAAAACAAAATATATTTTTAAGTTTTTCTGTTTTTAAGTTCCGTAATTGCTTATGTGTAATTAATAAACAGTTTTTGTAGCTTGCGTAATTTCACTCGCTTCGATAGGACCACCTGCTGACTACCAAATCTTTTTGTCTTCTATTGTATTTGAGCCTTTCTTCTTCATTCCCATATACACATTTCTCTGAAAACGTGTATATGTTAGATGCAGCCTTCTGTGGACACTGCTTCCACAAGTGAGCTCTGCAAACTAAATATTGCATTGCACTTAAATTATGGATGGATCCCAGGTATTGATTACAGAGGAAAATATTTGTGGGTTAAACTCCCAGAGAAATCTTCCTCACCGAGGAATAAAATTCATCTCTGTATGATGTCTATAGGCCCCCAAATAATAACTTTGAGGTGGTTCGGGCTATATACAAGTAAATAATAGATGCGTGCAAAAACGGAACAGCAATAATCATGGGGGATTTTAACCTGCATATTGATTGGTTGACTCAAGTCGGACACGATGGACTTGAGGAAGAGTTCTTAGAAAGCTGTTGGGATAGTTTCCTCGAACAGTATGTTACAGAACCTACGAGGGAGCGAGTTATCTGAGTTATGTAGGGATATGGGGGTAGGGCCTGGGTGGGATTGTGGTCGGTGCAGACTCAATGGGCCGAATGGCCTCTTTCTGCACTGTAGGGTTTCTATGATTCTATGATCTTGGACCTGGTCCTGTGTAATGAGATAGGTAAAATTAATGATCTACTTGAGAGGGATCCTCTTGGAATGAGTGATCACAATATGGTTGAATTTCTAATACAAATGGAGGGTGAGAAAGTAGGGTCCCAAACCAGTGTCCTCTGCTTGAACAGAGGGGAGTACAATAGGATGAGGGCAGAATTGGCTAATGTAGAGTGGGAGCGCAGACTAGTTGGTAGGGCAGCTGAGCAACAGTGGCGGATTTTTAAGGAGATTTTTCTCAGTACTCAGCAAAAATATATTCCAGTGATAAAGAAGGAATGTAAGAAAAGGGATAACCAGTCGTGGATAACTAAGGAAATAAAGGAGAGCATTAAATTAAAAACCGATGCGTACAGAGTGGCCAAAACTAGTGGGGAATTAGAAGATTGGGAAAGCTTTAAAAAACAACAAAGAACTACTAAGAAAGCGATAAAGAAAGGAAAGATAGATTGGGGCGGCACGGTAGCACAGTGGTTAGCACTGCTGCTTCACAGCTCCAGGGACCTGGGTTCGATTCCCGGCTTGGGTCACTGTCTGTGTGGAGTTTTCACATTCTCCTCGTGTCTGCGTGGGTTTCCTCCCGGGTGCTCCGGTTTCCTCCCACAGTCCAAAGATGTGCGGGTTAGGTTGATTGGCCATGATAAAATTGCCCCTTAGTGTCCTGGGATGCGTAGATTAGAGGGATTAATGGGTAAAATATGTAGGGATATGGGGGTAGGGCCTGGGTGGGATTGTGGTCGGTGCAGACTCGATAGGCCGAATGGCCTCTTTCTGTACTGTAGGGTTTCTATGATTCTTCTATGATTATGAAACTAAACTAGCACAAAATATAAAAACTGATAGTAAAAGTTTTTACAAATATATAAAAAGGAAAAGAGTAGCTAAAGTAAATGTTGGACCCTTAGAAGACGAGAAGGGGGATTTAATAATGGGAAACGAGAAAATGGCCGAGGCCTTAAACAAGTTTTTTGTGTCGGTCTTCACGGTAGAGGACACAAATAGCTTACCAAAAATTGACGGTCGTGACACTGTAGGGGGTGAGGTCCTTAAAACGATTACTATTACTAAAGAGGTAGGGCTTGGTAGGCTAATGGGACTAAAGGTAGACAAGTCCCCAGGCCCGGATGGAATGCATCCCAGGGTACTGAAAGAAATGGCAGAAGTAATAGCAGATGCGCTGGCTGTAATTTATCAAAATTCGCTGGACTCTGGGGAAGTGCCGGCTGATTGGAAAACAGCTAATGTGACGCCACTGTTTCAAAAAGGAGGTAGACAGAAGGCGGGTAACTACAGGCCTGTTAGCTTAACGTCCGTAGTTGGGAAATTGCTGGAATCCATCATTAAAGAAGAAATAGCAGGACACTTGGAAAAAATGGTTCGATCAAGCAGACGCAGCATGGATTCATGAAGGGAAAGTCGTGTTTGACGAATTTACTGGATTTTTATGAAGATGTAACGAGTGTGGTTGACAGAGGGGAACTGGTGGATGTGGTGTTTTTGGATTTCCAGAAGACGTTCGATAAGGTGCCTCACAAAAGGTTGCTGCAGAAGATTAAGGTACACAGAGCTGGGGGTAAGGTGGTAGCGTGGATTGAGGATTAGCTATCTAACAGGAAGCAGAGAGTTGGAATAAATGGGTGCTTTTCTGGTTGGCAGTTGGTGACTAGTGGCGTGCCACAGGGATCGATGCTGGGGCCTCAACTGTTTACCATATACATAGATGATCTGGAGGAGGGGACCGAGTGTAGGGTAACAAAGTTTGCGGATGACACACACATGATTGGGAAAGCGAATTGCGTGGAGGATGCGGAAAGTCTGCAGAGAGATTTGGATAGGCTAAGTGAGTGGCAGATGGAGTATAACATTGACAAGTGTGAGGTTGTCCACTTTGGAAGGAATAATAGTAAAATGGATTATTATTTAAATGGTGAAAAATTACAACATGCTACTGTGCAGAGGGACCTGGGGGTCCTTGTGCATGAATCGCAAAAACTCAGTTTGCAGGTGCAGCAGGTGATCAAGAAGGCAAATGGAATGTTGGCCTTTATCACGAAGGGGATGGAGTATAAAAGCAGGGAGGTCTTGCTGCAATTCTACAAGTTACTGGTGAGGCCGCAACTAGAGTACTGTGTGCAATTTTGGTCCCCTTATTTACGGAAGGATATATTGGCCTTGGAGGGAGTACAGAGAAGGTTCACCAGGTTGATACCGGAGATGAGGAGGTTAGCTTATGAGGAGAGATTGAGTAGATTGCGCCTGTACTCGTTGGAGTTTAGAAGGCGAAGGGGAGATCTTATAGAGACATATAAGATAATGAAGGGGCTAGACAGGGTAGAGGCAGAGAGATTCTTTCCACTTAGAAAGGAAACAAGAACTAGAGGACACAGCCTCAGAATAAGGGGGAGTCAGTTTAGAACAGAGTTGAGGAGGAACTTCTTCTCTCAGAGGGTAGTGAATCTCTGGAATTCTCTGCCCATTGAAGCAGTGGAGGCTACCTCGTTAAATATGTTTAAGTCACAGGTAGATAGATTTCTGATCAATAAGGGAATTAAGGGTTTTGGGGAGCGGGCAGGTAAGTGGAACTAAACCACTATCAGATCAACCATGATATTTTTGAATGGCGGGGCAGGCTCGAGGGGCTAGATGGCCTACTCCTGCTCCTATTTCTTATGTTCTTATGTTTTCTCACTTGATAGTATATGGGCAAATTATCTTATAAAAGTTTATTTATTCGTGTCACAAGTAGGCTTACATTAACATTGCAATGAAGTTACTGTGAAAATCCCCTAGCCATCACACTCCGCACCTGAGGGAGAATTTAGAATGGCCAATGCACCTACACAGCACGTCTTTCAGACTGGGAGAAAACCAGAGTATCCGGAGGAAACCCACGCAGACACAAGGAGAACATGCAAACTTCGCGCAGACAGTGACCCAAGGCCGGGAATCGAACCTGGGTCCCTGGCACTGTGAGGCAGTAGTGCTAACCACTGTGCTGCCTGTGAGTGGATGATTTTATGCCACTGTCTTCTTTTTTTTTCATGGTTTTAAAGATGTAGCAATGGTTCAATATGTTGATTTTAAAGTGAACCTAAAGCCTAGTTGGCAAAGAGGATTGGGTGGTGTATCATTTTGTCTTATTCAAGAGGAAGTGATTATTGTCTGAAATATCAACTTCCCTTTTACAAACCGTCCTGAAGACGTTCTTGTGCTCATGGAATCAGGGGTCCTTGTTAATTCAAAATCCACGGAGAGAAAAAAAACACATTGAATAATGTAGGTTATGAGACTTCTTTTCTGAGATGCTTGTGCTACAGAGAATGTAGTTTGCATGTGGAGAAAATAAAATAATGGGTAGATTGAACCACAACTTTAAAAAAAATATGTACTCTACTTAACCCAGGTACAGGGTTGAGAGTTCTGCTGTTTTGGTTAACTTTTGTCTGTTTTCTCCCTTGAAGGAAGTTGATTTGTGCTTAAAATTACTTTCCTGCCTGAATCTTGCAAGTGTAAACATAAAAGCTCCATAGTCTAAATTTAAAACACAGGTAACAGGAAGTGGAAGTCAGTCTTAGCTCTGACCACCTATAAAACAACAAAATTTAAGACAAGTGACTGACAGACACTATAACTTTATTCTAAATTTGCTTGCAAGCACCAGTTCTGTTCCCTTTAAGCCACTCTTAACTAAAGAACTTTAGTTGACAATAGTGAATAAATAGAGCACTATCCAGTCAGAAAACCAGTGACGCAGTTGTGTACTATTTTGTTTCTTGTCGAGGTTCTTGAGTATGAGAAACAATCTGGGACAGATTTTTACTGAAACAGTACCCTGTCTTGGAGTTTTTCACACAAGAAATTGAGACGGTAATTCTGTGCTGAGAAACTTCAAGTGATTGGCATGAAATTAGGACCAGAATTAATTATGAGCCTGACTCTTGCAGCCCTTGTACAGCTCTAGAGTATTATGCATTTTCTTAAAAAATGGACAGGGAGCAAACTTCAACACATTGAGTAATAACAAAGAATAAAGTAGTCTTGTTACAACTCATGGGGCTTTGGGAAGAGACCTCACCTGGAATGCTGTGTGCAATTTTGATCTCCATGTTTATGGAAGGATATATTTGCATTGTGGGGAGTACAGCGGAGGTTCAATAGATAGGTTGCTGGGTAGAGGGTGTTCTCTTATAATGTTGAGGCTGAGTAAATTGGATCTTTATTCACTGGAGTTTGCACGAATGAGAGGTAATCTCACTGAAACACTCAAGATTATGAGTGGGTCTGACGGGATGTTTCCCCTGGCAGGTGAATATCGAACCAAGAGGCACATTTCAGGATAAGGGGCTAATCATTTAGGACTGAGATTAGGAGAACTTTCTTCACTCAAAGGGTTGTGAATTCTCTACCTCAGAGGGTTGTGGATGTGACATAATGAGATAGATCGATTTTTGGTGTCTTAGGGAATCGGGGGATATTGGAAGAGGGCAAGAAAGTGGCATTGAAGCCCAAGATCAGCCATGATCATATTGAATGGCAGAGCAGGCTCAATGGGCTGAATGGTCATCTCCTGCTCCTATTTCTTATATTTTTATGTTCTTGTGCGGATCTATTTTTGGCTGAAATCCACATTTGAGAATCAATGAAATTCAAGGATTGCTCCATTCTTATGACTTCAGAGGAACAGTAATATCTTTCCTTGTTCTATGATTCAGCTGCTGGATTGAAATTTTGGTTATCGGGAATTGGTGGTGTAGATTCTCCTAACTCGTCATCAGATGCATTTGTGTCAGATAATAGAACATAGAACATAGAACATAGAACATTACAGCGCAGAACAGGCCCTTCGGCCCACGATGTTGCACCGACCAGTTAAAAAAAAAAACTGTGACCCTCCAACCTAAACCAATTTCTTTTCATCCATGAACCTATCTACGGATCTCTTAAACGCCCCCAAACTAGGCGCATTTACAACTGATGCTGGCAGGGCATTCCAATCCCTCACCACCCTCTGGGTAAAGAACCTACCCCTGACATCGGTTCTATAACTACCCCCCCTCAATTTAAAGCCATGCCCCCTCGTGCTGGATTTCTCCATCAGAGGAAAAAGGCTATCACTATCCACCCTATCTAAACCTCTAATCATCTTATATGTTTCAATAAGATCCCCTCTTAGCCGCCGCCTTTCCAGCGAAAACAATCCCAAATCCCTCAGCCTCTCCTCATAGGATCTCCCCTCCATACCAGGCAACATCCTGGTAAACCTCCTCTGCACCCTCTCCAAAGCCTCCACATCCTTCCTGTAATGTGGGGACCAGAACTGCACACAGTACTCCAAGTGCGGCCGCACCAGAGTTGTGTACAGTTGCAACATAACGCTACGACTCCTAAATTCAATCCCCCTACCAATAAACGCCAAGACACCATATGCCTTCTTAACAACCTTATCTACTTGATTCCCAACTTTCAGGGATCTATGCACACATACACCTAGATCCCTCTGCTCCTCCACACTATTCAAAGTCCTCCCGTTAGCCCTATACTCAACACATCTGTTATTCCTACCAAAGTGAATTACCTCACACTTCTCCGCATTAAACTCCATCCGCCACCTCTCGGCCCAACTTTGCAACCTGTCTAAGTCTTCCTGCAAACTACGACACCCTTCCTCACTGTCTACCACACCACCGACTTTGGTGTCATCAGCAAATTTGCTAATCCACCCAACTATACCCTCATCCAGATCATTAATAAATATTACAAACAGCAGTGGCCCCAAAACAGATCCCTGAGGTACACCACTTGTAACCGCACTCCATGATGAATATTTACTATCAACCACCACCCTCTGTTTCCTATCCGCTAGCCAATTCCTGATCCAATTTCCTAGATCACCCCCAATCCCATACATCTGCATTTTCTGCAGAAGCCTACCATGGTGAACCTTATCAAACGCCTTACTAAAATCCATATATACCACGTCCACTGCCTTGCCCCCATCCACCTCCTTGGTCACTTTCTCAAAAAACTCAATAAGGTTAGTAAGGCACGACCTACCTGCCACAAAACCATGCTGACTATCACCTATCAATTCATTACTCTCCAAATAACTATAAATCCTATCCCTTATAATTTTTTTCCAACATCTTGCCGACAACAGAAGTGAGACTCACCGGTCTATAATTCCCGGGGAAGTCTCTGTTCCCCTTCTTAAACAATGGGACAACATTCGCTAACCTCCAATCTTCTGGTACTATACCAGAGGCCAACGACGACCTGAAGATCAGAGCCAGAGGCTCTGCAATCACTTCTCTTGCCTCCCAGAGAATCCTTGGATAAATCCCATCCGGACCAGGGGATTTATCTATTTTCAGACCCTCCAGAATATCCTGCACATCCTCCTTATCAACTGTAATACTGTCTATTCTACTCCCTTGCAACCCAGTGTCCTCCTCAGCTATATTCATGTCCCCTTGCGTGAACACCGAAGAGAAATATTGGTTCAATGCTTCACCAATCTCCTCCGGTTCCACACATAACTTCCCTCTGCCATCTATAATTGGCCCTAAACTTGCCCTAACCAACCTTCTGTTCTTGACATACCTATAGAACGCCTTAGGATTCTCTTTAACCCTATCCGCCAAAGTCTTCTCATGTCCCCTTTTAGCCCTTCTAAGCTCGCTCTTCAACTCCCTCTTAGCCAATCTAAAGCTTTCTAGTGCACTACCCGAGTGCTCACGTCTCATCCGAACATAAGCCTCCTTTTTCTTTTTAACCAACAAAGAAACTTTTTTGGTGCACCACGGTTCCCTAGCCCTACCAATTCCTCCTTGCCTGACAGGGACATACCTATCACAGACTCGCAGTAGCTGCTCCTTGAAAAAACTCCACATGTCGGACGTTCCCAGTCCCTGTAATCTCCTAGTCCAACCTATGTTTCCTAATTCTCTCCTAATAGCCTCATAATTACCCTTCCCCCAGCTAAAACCATTGGCCCGAGGTTCATGCCTATCCCTTTCCATCACTAAGGTGAACGTAACCGAATTGTGGTCACTATCACCAAAATGCACACCAACTTCCAAGTCTAGCACCTGGTCTGGCTCATTTCCCAGCACCAGATCCAATATAGCCTCACCTCTAGTTGGCCTGTCTACATACTGAGTCAAAAAACCTTCCTGCACGCTTTGAACAAAAACTGACCCCTCTAACGAGCTAGAGCTATAACAATTCCAGTCAATATTAGTCAAGTTAAAATCCCCCATAACAATTGCCCTATTACTTTCACTCCTAAGCAGGATTGACTCCGCAATCCTTTCCTCAACCTCTCTAGAACTTTTAGGAGGTCTATAAAAGACTCCCAACAGGGTGACCTCTCCTCTCCTATTTCTAATCTCCGCCCATACTACCTCAACAGATAAGTCCTCATCAAACCTCCTCTCTGACACTGTGATACAATCTCTGACCAATAATGCTACCCCTCCCCCTCTTCTACCTCCTTCCCTACTTCGACTAAAACATTTGAACCCCGGGACCTGCAGCATCCATTCCTGCCCCTGCTCTATCCATGTCTCTGAAATAGCCACAACATCGAAGTCCCAGGTACTGATCCACGCTGCAAGTTCACCCACTTTATTGCGAATACTCCTGGCATTGAAGTATACACATTTCAAACCCTGCTCCACCCCACCTCTGCAATGCCGTGCATTGCAGTCCCCATCCATGCATCCCTCACTTTCAGCCCCACTACTCAGGATCCCTCCCCCCCCCCGAATCAGTTTAAACCTCCCTGCATGGCCTTAGCAAATTTACCCCCCAGGATATTGGTCCCCTTCTGATTAAGGTGTAGACCATCCTTCTCATAGAGGTCACACCTTCCCCAGTACGAGCCCCAATTGCTTAAGTACCTGAACCCCTCCCTCCTGCACCATCCCCTCAGCCATGAATTCAAACCTTCCCTCTCCCTATTCCTCTCTAAACTATCCCGTGGTACAGGCAAGAGTCCAGAGATAACCACTCTGTCAGTCTTGGCCTTTAGCAATATGATGTGTTCTGCAAGGAAGCTGTAATTAATGTCAGACTACACGTGTTTTATTTTGTGTGAGAGTATGAGAGAAAAGTTATTTGGAAGGATGAATATGCCACAGGCTTATGAGTTGTTATTTCACATGATGTACAGTGCAAACTTGGAACGTATACAGGCTTTCAGGTAGTTGTGTGTTTCAAGAACTAACATTGTCCACATTGTCTTCCTCATGGCCCACAGGTTTCGCATATAATCATAAGATACAGCACAGAAGAGGGCCATTCAGCTATCGTACCTTAGCTGGCTCTTTGAAAGAGTTATCCAGTTAGTTCCATTTCCCTTCTGTTTCCCTATCACCCTGTCAATGTTCCCCATACTATACACCATTCATTCAGAGGGCGTTAGTGAATAATAGCACAACGTTCATTTTTAGATTACTCAAGAATAGATTTATTGCTGTGTTTCATTGGCATTACTCTGAGTACTAAAAATGTGCAGAAATAATTTCTGTAACTGTTTCGTGACTGGGAAAATTTACTGTGTATTTATGACTCTTCAAATGGCTTAAAGAGGTGGTTCTTAAACAGGATTACTACTACTAGGTACTTAACATAGAACCGTAGAAAATTACAGCTCAGAAACAGGCCTTTTGGCCCTTCTTGTCTGTGCCGAACCATTTTATGCCTAGTCCCACTGACCTGCACTTGGACCATATCCCTCCACACCCCTCTCATCCATGAACCCGTCCAAGTTTTTCTTAAATGTTAAAAGTTAAAATGTTAAATGCATTTACCACTTTATCCGGCAGCTCATTCCACACTCCCACCACTCTCTGCGTGAAGAAGCCCCCCCTAATATTCCCTTTAAACTTTTCTCCTTTCACCCTTAACCCATGCCCTCTGGTTTTTTTCTCCCCTAGCCTCAGCGGAAAAAGCCTGCTTGCATTCACTCTATCTATACCCATCAAAATCTTATTCACCTCTATCAAATCTCCCCTCAATCTTCTACGCTCCAGAGAATAAAGTCCCAACCTATTCAATCTCTCTCTGTAACTCAGCTTCTCAAGTCCCGGCAACATCCTTGTGAACCTTCTCTGCACTCTTTCAATCTTATTTACATCCTTCCTGTAACTAGGTGACCAAAACTGTACACAATACTCCAAATTCGGCCTCACCAATGCCTTACATAACCTTACCATAACACTCCAACTTTTATACTCGATACTCCGATTTATAAAGGCCAATGTACCAAAGACACTCTTTACGACCCTATCCACCTGTGACGTCACTTTTAGGGAATTCTGTACCTGTATTCTCAGATCCCTCTGTTCAACTGCACTCTTCAGAGTCCTACCATTTACCCTGTACGTTCTTCTTTGGTTTGTCCTTCCAAAGTGCAATATCTCACACTTGTCTGCGTTAAATTCCATTTGCCATTTTTGAGCCCATTTTTCTAGTTGGTCCAAATCCCTCTGCAAGCTTTGAAAACCTTCCTCACCGTCCACTACACCTCCAATCTTTGTATCATCAGCAAACTTGCTGATCCAATTGACCACATTATCATCCAGATCATTGATATCACTCAAGGTAGGCAGAGTAATGTTTTCGTTCCTGTTTGTTTGATTGTAAGCAATGTATCTCAATAACTAATGGCCAGATTTCAACAAAACATGGTACATTATAGGGTATGGCTCGTGGAAGCACTGATTAGTTTTTTGATAAAGGTATGGATCCAGATCTGGATCTTAGAATTTTTTAAAGGATGTATTAACTTCGGGTGATAGGGCAAACTTTCTTTGTTTTTAGGATGTTGTTTATTGTTTTAGAATGTTGTGGATTGTCTCAACTGTTGTGATGGAATTTATGACAGCTGTCAAAACGTGAGCAGAATTTTCAGAGCAGGTTGTTGGTTGTGGATTGATCTGAAGCCTCCTCAGTGAGATGCAAGCTCTTAATAGAGTTATTTCTTTTTTGACTTTGTAGCTATAGAGCATCAACCAGGGAGGGAAAAGTCTTAGGGGGAGTTGTGTAATTCCAACAGCACTGAGTTAACACACATGGAGGTGATATGCACTCTGCCAAGTGCCCACTCACTATATTAACTTAATGTTTAGTTCTATTCAGGTGGTGGACAATAACTGGAGATTCACATGTGCTCCTATATACAGCAGCAATCTGAAACCATGCTGGGTTTGGAGGTGTATGTTTGTAATGAGCCTCCATAAATAAATGTTTGAGTGTAACAATTAGACTCACTCTATCATTCATTGCCTGGTTGTCCAGATAGTAATAGTATTGGCAAAATAAGTGCGGGTTTAAGCTGTCGAGGGAGAGAGAGGCATACTGTAAGATTCTCCAGATGGCACTATATTCTTGATCTGTATCTAATTTGTTTTGTCCTGCCTTAATTTTATGCTCAAGCAAAAATCAAGAAAGAGCAATGTAATCTGTCGCGTTAACAGGACGAGAAGGAAGATTTTGTGCGTTTTTGGAAATATCCGTACCCTATTGAAGTATATTCCAATCGTCATTTCCTGGAACCCACCTTCTGCAGAAAGTAACTCATCTCCTGGCTCCCCAAAGCCTGTCCTCCATCTACAAGACATAAGTCAGGAGTATGATAGAATACTCTCCACTTGCCTGGATGAGTGAAGCTCCAACAACACTCAAGAAGTTTGACACCATCCAGGAAAAAGCAGCCCACTTAATTAGCACCCCGTCCATCATCTCAAACTTGCCCTCCATCACCGAGTGTATATCATTTACTAGATGTACTGCAGCAACTCATCAAGACTTCTTCAGCAGTGCTCTCCAAACCCGGGACCTCCACCACGTAAAAGGACAAAGACAGCAGATGCATGAGAACACCACCATCTGCAAGTTCCTCTCCAAGCCATCTGACTTGGAACTATGTCACTGTTCCTTCCCTGTCACTGGATCAAATTCCTGGTACTCCCTTCCGAATAGCTTCCTAGGGCATATAGACTGCAGTGGTTCTAGAAGGCAGCACACCACCACCTCCTCGAGTGGAATTAGGGAAGGGCAATACATGCTGGCTTACCCAGTGACGCCCACATCCCACAAATGAACAAAAGTATTTAGATTATTGTCATATTTTAATATCATCCTCAGAATTGTAGAGGATATTTGTAATAAATTTACTCTGATTGTTAGGCTGGAAAAAAAGGTAGAATATTTTCTTCCACTAACATTTAGAAACTTAAAAGTTGAATGATGTGTTTGGTCCCCTGAAAATATTTTTTATGGTCTTAAGTAGATGACACCTCCCAAACCAGTGACTTCTACCACCTAGAAAGACAAGAGTAACAAGTACATGGGAACACTATCACCTCCAAGTTTCTCTCCACCACGCATCACCTTCACTTGGACATATATTGCCGTTTCTTCATTTTACTGAATCAAAATCCTGGAACCCATCTCCTTAACACTTGTAGGAGCACCTTCATCATATGGACTTCAGTTGTTTTAAGAGGTGACCATTTCAAGGGTAGCTGGGGTTAGCAATAAATGCATTATCAGTAATGGTCACGTCCTAAGGATGGATTTTTAAAATAATGTGCAAATACCATTTTTGATCATTTTTTGGGTAGAGGAAGACTGAAGATACTTGCATGTTTTGAGTTTACTTAGAAATAAACTTAGTCAAATCCTTTTCCTTTAAATGATCAGTTTCTTACTGTCAAAGAGCCGAGGCAATTTATCACATTCTTGTTCTGTTGTTTATCTTTTGTATTAATATGCTATATTTTCCTCTCTTTCATGTCCCCAGCTTTGATCAACTAAAAGTTGCTGCAAATTTTTTGAGGAAGCAGGCAAACAAGAAGAATGAGGGGAGCTTAGCCTATGTGAAAGGAGGCCTCAGCACATTCTTCGAGGCTCAGGACGCACTGTCAGGTAAAAGTCTGCAAATTTCATCAGATATTGGAGTTGAGCTGCATTTAAAAAGGGGAGAGGAAAATTCACACGTAGGGAAAGATGTCAGATGATGTGTAGAATGTTTAAGTGGAAAATCGGAGATGGTTCACTGAGATGAACTGGACTGGTGGGTTGTATCCGAGGATGCTGACTGAGGAAAGCAGGGCTGGAAATTGCAGAGGTACTGGCCATCATCTTGCAATCCTCCTTAAATATGGGCTGGTGCTGCCGGACTGGAGAGTTGCAAATTGGTAGGAGAGCTTTTAAAACAACTCTCTGGGATAAAATTAGCGGTCACTTGTACATGTGAATTAATTAAGGAAAGCCAGCACGTATTTGCTAAAGGCAAATTGTGTATACCGAGCTTGATTGACCTTTTTGATGAGGAAATAGAGAATTGACATGGTGTACGTGAGCTAACAAAAACATTTGATGATGTGCCACATAATAGCCTTGCCAGCAAAGTTTAAGCCCATGTGATAAAAGGGACATGGCAGCATGGATATAAAGTTGGATAAAAGCAAATTACTGTGGATGCTGGAATCTGAAACCAAAAGAGAAATTGCTGGAAAATCTCAGCAGGTCTGGCAGCATCTGTAAGGAGAGAAAAGAGCTGACATTTCGAGTCCAGATGACCCTTTATCAAAGCTTTGACAAAGGGTCATCTGGACTCGAAACATCAGCTCTTTTCTCTCCTTACAGATGCTGCCAGACCTGCTGAGATTTTCCAGCAATTTCTCTTTTGGATACAAAGTTGACTGAGTGGCAGGGAACAGAAAGTAGTGGTGAAGTAGTGGAATTTTTTGGTGTAGAGGCAATGTGTGGTGGGGTTTCCCTGATCTCTGTTAGGGTGCTATTCTTGATTTATTAATGACCTGGACTTGGGTGTACAATTTCAAACTTTGCAGATGATACAAAACTAGAATCATAGAATCATACAGTGCAAAAAAGGCCCTTTGGCCCATCGAGTCTGCACCGACACGTGTGAAACACCTGACCTCCCATCTAATCCCATTTACCAGTACTTGACCCATAGCCTTGAATGTTATGACATGCCAAGTGCTCATTCAGATACTTTTTAAAGGTTGTGAGGCAACTTGCCTCCACTACGCTCCACCCTCGCCTCCATCACCAGGCAGCGTGTTCCACATCTTCGCCATCCTTTGGGTAAAAAAAGGTTTTCCGCACATCCTCCCTAAACCTTCGGCCCCCTCGTGTACAACTTGTTGAAAGCAGAAGGGCAGCTTGAGAAAGTGGTCAATAAGGAATATGGGATCCTGGGCTTTATTAGTAGAAGTATATGCATTAAAGCAAGAAGATCATTATAAGTATTCACAAGACACTAGTTTGTTCTCAACTGAAGTATTGTGTCCAATTCTGGGCAATAGACTTAAGGAAGGTTGTTAAGGCTTTGGAGAGGGTGCAGAAAAATATTTATGAGAATGGTTCCAGAGATGAGCGAGTTCAGTACATGGATAGATTGGAGAAGCTGTAATTGTTCTCCTTAAGAGCAGATAAGATTGAGAGAAAATTTGACAGAGGTGCTCAAAATGATGAGGGATCTAGCTACATGGAAGCTGTTCTTATTGACAGTACGGTCGTTCATCAGAGGGCACCGGTTTAAGTTGATTGTCTTGATGAACCTGAGGAAACACTTTTTTATGCAGCAAGTGGCTAGAATTTGGGATACATTGCCCGAGGCGGAGGCAGGTCCACTCGTAACCTTCAGAAGGGGATTGGATAAGCACCTGAAAAGAGAAAAGTTACAGGACTATTGGAAAAGGACAGGGAGTGGAACCTAGCTGAGTTGCTGTTATAGAAAGCCGGCATAAACACGGCGTGCCAGTGGTGGCCTTGAGTGCTATAGTCATTCCGTAACTCTGTTTCAAATATGATGCTGCACACAATAATTGACTTGTTCTGTTCATGTGGTTTTTGTAATTTTTTGATCTGACATCTTGTATGCTTGCTCAGTGCTTAAAAAGTTGTTAAAATGATGTTAAATTAAAGCAGATGCTGCAAATTCTTCCTTGACAACTGTGACAGTTTGCAGCAGTGCTCTTACTGAAAGCGTTGCTGCAAAAATCCATCACTCCTCTTACCTCCTTCACTTGTGGCTGTTAGTGGGTGGGCCATGCATGCCTAGTCAATTGACAGTTTGTCATCAGGCCAGCAAATCCTTGTATACATATGTAGACTATAGTCCACCTTTTGAATGGGCATGAGCTGAGGGCTAGTTCCAAAGGCAGATGAAGTAGCAAATGTTGCAACAGTAACTTTGTCATTTGAGAAACAACCAGCAATTTAATTCAAATCCTGTTTTTTAAAAGGTAATTGAAAAAGACTACCTTGACTCACAAAGGTCTCTTTAAATTTTCTAGTGCCTATACTTTTCTTTGTAAATAACAATTCCAGATTGCATAGCCACCACATTTCAACTTGGTTTATATACTTCACTATCTGAGGCCTGTAAAGCTGAGTAAACAGACAAAATATACAGGAGATACTCTGAAACACAGACACTTGAGAATTATTAATTACAGACGGCCTTCAAAGCACTAAGTTTTTTCATACAACTTCAACTCATGACAGTCTGTTGCAAAACTGTTGTATCTTGAATTTTCACTGAGTCAGGATCACAGGTGATTCCCATAATGGCTTGCTCCCTTTCTGCCCTTCACATTCTCTTGAGCCTCTCAATTCCCTGAGATCAGTGTGCTTAGGCCCATGAAACGCTGTGAAGGAATTGACAATTGTCGGTTGGGGGGGGATGGGGGAGGGGGGGGGGATGGGGGAGGGGGGATGAGGGGGGGATGCGGGGGGGGGGAGGGAAGAGAGTGGAGTTCCTTACCCAGCGTCCATAGTGGCAGAGAAACTGCTCTATCTTTGGGACCAATTCCTTGTGAGGTCCTATTCCAGGGAGCGAATGGTTCTTCTACTGCTATAGTTGGCGGGTTAAGAGTGTCCCATTCATTAAAAGCTGCTGTTTTCTCAGAATGCTGTCACTTCATGCTGAATTGCAGCCCTGAACTCATTAGCTTCTGAAACAAGGGAAACGTGCAATAAGAGTGAGAGCACTCACTCGTTCCTTCCTGCCTAACACCGGGTGGCATGGTGGCACAGTGATTACCACTGCTGCTTCACAGTGCCAGGGACCTGAGTTCGATTCCGGTCTCGGGTCACTGTCTGTGTGGAGTTTCTCCTCGTGTCTTCGTGGGTTTCCTTCGGGTGCTCCGGTTTCCTCCCACAGTTCAAAGATGTGCGGGTTAGGTTGATTGGCCATGCTAAATTGCCCCTCAGTGTCAGGAGGATTAGCAGGGTAATACTTGGGGTTACAGGGATAGGGCCTGGGTGGGATTGTTGTTGGTGCATGCTCGATGGGCTGCACTGTAGGGATTATGATTCTATGAACATTGCGTCGATACACTCGGCATTCCTATGTAATGATAGTGACTACATTTCAAACAGCACTTGAATAGCTGTAAAACACTTTGAGATGTCCGGTGGCCGTGATAAGGGTTATATAAAATGTAAGCTTTTCTTTTATTTTTCTGTCAGTATTGATAGCACCTCTCCCCTGACCTTCCTTCCTTCTTTCCCTTGGTTTTCACGGCGGATCTGCTTCACTGAGAAACTTTACTTTTGGGGAGTGAAGGTAGATGGTAGTCCTGGGTCTCTCTGTTACTCTATAGAGAGATGGGCAAGTCTGTGAGCACCAGCTATCAGTCAGTCTGCCTGCAGACTCTCTGCTGAACTGGAAACCTGCAGTTTTACTCCTATACCTAATGTGGCCTGTTGTGTTTTCTCTTTTAAATGTTCAGGCGGCATGATGGCAAAGTGGTTAGCACTGCTGCTTCACATCACCAGGGACCCGGGTTCAATTCCGGCCTTGGGTGACTGTGTGGAGTTTGTACGTTCGCCCCGTGTCTGCGTGGGTTTCCTCCGGGTGCTCCGGTTTCCTCCTATAGTCCAAAGATGTGTGGGTTAGGTGGATTGGCTATGCTAAATTGGCCCTTAGTGTCAGGGGGATTAGCAGGGTAAATACATGGAGTCATGGGGAAATGGCCTGGGAGGGATTGTTTTCGGTGCAGGCTCGATGGGCCGAATGGCCTCCTTCTGTACTGAGGAGTCCTATGATTTCAATTATTCTATTCTAAAATTGTTCCTTAGAGCTTCAATAAATTGGCACAACCTGCCAATACATTCTAAGATAAAGGCAAAATACTGCGGATGCTGGAATCTGAAACAGAAAATGCTGGAAAAACTCAGCAGGTCTGTGGAGAGCGGGTTTCCTCCAGGTGCTCCGGTTTCCTCCCACAGTCCGAAGATGTGCAGGTTAGGTGGATTGGCCGTGGTGGATTGGCCCTTAGTTCCCCCTAGCGGTTATGGGGAAATGGCCTGGGTGGGATTGTGGTCGGTGCAGACTTGATGGGCCAAATGGGCTCCTTCTTCACTGTAGGGATTCTATGAATAGAAGCAACGTTTTGAATCTGACTTGAAGTGTGGACAGAGTACTCTTCGTCGTCCAGTACTTCCCCGGAGTGGAGAAGCTACAGCATCTCCTCCGGAGCCTTCAACATGTCATTGATGAAGACGCACATCTCGCCAAGGCCATCCCCACACCCACCACTTCTTGCCTTCAAACAACCACGCAACCTCAAACAGACCATTGTCCGCAGCAAACTACCCAGCCTTCAGTGACCACGACACCACACAATCCTGCCACAGCAACCGCTGCAAGACGTGCCGGATCATCGACACAGATGCCATCATCTCATGTGAGAACACCATCCACCAGATACACGGTACCTACTCTTGCAACTCGGCCAATGTTGTCTACCTGATACACTGCAGGAAAGGATGTCCCGAGGCATGGTACATTGGGGAAACCATGCAGACGCTACGACAACGGATGAATGGACACCGCTCGACAATCACCAGGCAAGACTGTTCTTTTCCTGTGGGGGAGCACGTCAGCGGTCACGGGCATTCAGCGTCTGATCTTCGGGTAAGCGTTCTCCAAGGCGGCCTTCACGACACACGACAGCGCAGAGTCGCTGAGCAGAAACTGATAGCCAAGTTCCGCACACATGAGGACGTCCTAAACCGGGAAGTTGGGTTTATGTCACACTATCAGTAACCCCCACAGCTTGCCCCCTGGACTTGCAGAATCTCACTGGCTGTCCTGTCTGGAGACAATACACATCTCTTTAACCTGTGCTTAATGCGCCCTCCACTCACATTGTCTATATCTTTAAGACCTGGTTGGTTGTAGAGATTCGCATTCTAATCGGTATTCTGTAACTTGATTTTGTGTCTTTGTATGCCCTGTTTGAGAGCAGATATCCACTCCATCTGACGAAGGGGCCGCGCTCCGAAAGCTAATGCTATTTGCCACCAAATAAACCTGTTGGACTTTAACCTGGTGTTGTTAAAACTGTTACCCTATTCTCTCTCCACAGATGTTGTCAGACATGCTGAGTTTCTCCAGCATCTTCTATTTCTGTCAACACATTCCCGTTTTATTGATCTGTGCCATAATGCTGTTGAGTAGAACTGAGAAACACAATTCATTCCTGAAGTTATACTCTTGTTCCGAGTGAGAGTGCTTTCTGAAGTAGAAATTTTGACTACAAACTGTTAAGAGAAGAAAGCTAATCACTGGTGTGATCTTAGCATTGTTGCAACTGATAGGGTGTTGATCTCAATCTCAGCTGTTTCTTTTCTTAAAAACCACATTCAGTAACTAATTTGAAAATAAAGACACCTGAAATCAAAAGGGCAGCTGATGCTAATCCCTAAGGTGTCTATAATTAACAGGTTTATTGTACGTATGTTATTACCTTTACATAAACCTGATTGCACTTAAAAATAAATTGGCTTCACCTGTGCAAATAAGATTTAAAATTACGCACTTTAGCTTTTAAATGAGAATACAGAAAACAACATGTTTAGGCTATACTTATTTTTTAACTGTTTTGCCCCAAATAAACTCACATTTGATGGTTTAATTGTCTCGTGGGATCCGGGTGTAGCTGTTTGAGAATAGTTTACTTGCACTTATTTAAAGTACTGTTTTTCTCCGGGTAGAGGCTATTTGCTTTACCTATATTTTTTAGGTGGCACACTCTTAATGTGTCCAACTTCAACAAGTGTTGTTGGAGGAATGTTAGTCCCTTTAAAGGGATTGTGCATTCATTTTAGTATGGCAGATCAAAACCCTGCTTGGAGCCTCGAATTAATTGAGTTTCAAAAGGCCAATGAGATTCCTGATGGTTTCAGACCATCACCTTCTGAAGAAGTGCAGGTTTAAGACAAATGAATTTTAATTTGTGTTAAATAACAAATCTGCTCAGCTTTCAAATGCATTTGACATAAAGGCTCAAACTCTCCAACTTCCTAGATATCATTTGATTTATTCTTCTCACACGTATTATTATACAGTGAAAAGTATTGTTTCTTGTGCGCTTATACAGACAAAGCATACCGTAGAGAAGGAAACAAGTGAGTACAGAGTGTAGTATTACAGTCATAGCTGGGGTGTAGAGAAAGATTAACTTAATACAAGGTAGGTCCATTCAAAAATCTGACGGCAGCAGGAAAGAAGCTGTTCTTAAGTCAGTTGGTACGTATCCTCAGACTTTTGTATCTTTTTCCCAACGGAAGAAGGTGGAAGAGAGTATGTCCAGGGTGCGTGGGGTCCTTGTTTATGCTGGCCGCTTTTCTGAGGCAGCGGGAAGTGTACAAGAGTCAATGGATGGGAGACTAGTTTGCATGATGGACTGGGTTCGTTCACAACCCTTTGTAATTTCTTGCGGTCTTGTACAGAGTAGGAGCCATGCCAAGCTGTGATATAACCAGAAAGAATGCTTTCTATGGTGCATCTGTAAAAGTTGACGAGAGTTGTAGCGGACATGCCAAATTTCCTTAGCCTCCTGAGAAAATAGAGGTATTGGTGGGCTTGCTTAACTATAATGTCGGCATAGGGGGACCAGGACAAGTTGTTGGTGATCTGGACATCTAGAAAGCATGAAGCTCTCGACTATTTCCACTTTGTCCACATTGATATAGAAAGGGGCATGTCCTCCACTACGCTTCCTAAAGTCGATGACTATCTCCTTTGTTCTGTTGACATTGAGGGAGAGATTATTGTCGTCGGACCAATTCACCAGATTCTCTACCTCTTTCCTGTACTCCATCTCATCATTGTTTGAGATCCGACCCACTATGGTGGTGTCCTCAGCAAACTTGAAAATTGAGTTGGAGGGGAATTTGGCCACACAGTCATAGGTGTATAAGGAGTATAGTAAGGGGCTGAGGACACTGCCTTGTGGGGCACTGGTGTTGAGGATAATCATGGAGGAGGTGTCGTTGCCTATCCTTACTGATTGTGGTCTGAGGGTTAGGAAGTCTAGGAGGTGCCGAGGCCCAGTTCATGGAGTTTGGAAATGAGTTTTATAAGAATAATGGTGTTGAAGGCTGAGCTGCTGTCAATAAATAGGAGGCTGACATAAACAAGTAAGAATTTTAATAGTCAATGAGGATTAATCATCGAATCCCGACAGTGCAGAAAGAGGTCATTTGGCCATCGCCCTGCACTGGCAACAATCCCACCCAGATCCTAATTCCCGTAACCCCATGTATTTACCCTACTATTCCCTCTGGCACGCAGGGGAAATTTAGCACGGCCAATCAACCTAACCTGCACATCTTTGGACTGTGGGAGGAAACCAGAGCACCCGGAGGAAACCCTCGCAGACACTGGGAGAACGTGCAAACTCCAGACAGACCGTCATCCAAGGCCACATTTGAACCCTGGCGCTGTGAGGCAGCAGTGCTGACCACTGTGTCACTCATTCCGAGTGTTAATTTTACTTCAAAGCCTGTGCATTATGTATCTCAGGAACTTTCAGCATAGCGAACCAAGCATTTATTCTGGGCGAATCTTGGGCTGGGAATTATTATAAAAAAACTGTGGATGAGTTGACTTAATTGTACTTATGTTGTTTTTAATCTTAGTCCAGAACAACTGTGCATTGTGACCAAGATTACATAGTGTAAGCAAATTAAAGGTTATAAGTGTAACATTGTTCAAATAAACCAAGTTAAATTGACTTTCCAAGTGTTGGATACTCAACCCATTCTGGAGTAGCTCCCACTTCCATTAGCACAGATGATGCAGCTTTATCTCAGACTATACTTTGAGCAAATTAGAAACTTTTATTTAAGCTTCTTTAGCTTTTTGTAGGATGGGATAATTCTGCCAGGAAGACATTCCAAACTTTTTCCTCATTTAAAATCAATGCTGCTTTGAACTAGAGCAGTTTATGAGAGTATGTCACCCTTGGCTTCACCCATTGCAAGACACAGAAACTTAAGACTTTTGGAAGCCTTACAGCTGTTGTCTGAGCCAAAATAAACAGGCTGCCAGGATAAATGGCAGCAGAGATCATGCTTTACCCGGCCTGGTCAGCTGTAGTATTTCCAGTGAAGACTGAAGTTGCAGACCACAAGATTCCTGATGAATGGTTTCAGACCACCTTTCCCTGAAGAAATAAAGAGCAGGCTTACACCTAATGGAATTTAATTTGAATTTAGTAATAAAGCTTTTCTTTGTGCTCAGCTTTTGAATGAATTTGACATAAAAGCACAAACTCTCCAGCTTCAGTACATTTTCCAAAAATGAACTGTTACAGATTTGACATTTCCTGAGGGCGCTGGCAGCAGAACCGCATAGATGTGTTAAAAGATGATGTACAAGTCAATTTAGGAAAGAGTCAATTTGACATTCTTGAGGTTTCATATATTAATTTAATATACAGACGCAAAACTAATTTGTGAGCATCTGCTCCCTAATCATACGTTTCAGAATTTAAATTAAAAGATTTTTAATGCAAAGAAGGACATCGATATTTCTAAAACTTAAAAGCATCAGAGAGAATCTTAGAAATAAGGTAACTCGAGCTTAGGAGGTTTTAGGCATTGAGGTGATTTCTAGAAGAAAAAGGAAGTCGTGTCAGTGCATCTTGCTGTCAGTTAGTTTGGTTGACAGCTTGATAGTATTTTTACCAACTCGGGCTTGTTGTTGCAGACACTGCACAAAAGGAAGTGAGCTTCATCTCCACAGCCAAACTGTAAAAAGTCAAAGATGAGTCACAGTCACCTTAAACTGACCCATTGTTCTCGGGAATTGCAAATGGCAGTAAAAGTCAATAATTTTGACAACTTAAAAAAAACACATTTTTGGCTAATAACATTGCCTTGGCGCATTGTTACATGTCGCAAGTAGTGTGATAATGTACACACCAGGAGTTAATATGCGACTTTTGCATGAATAGTCTTAGTCTTAGGATAAGGGGTAGCAAATTTAAAACAGAGTTGAGGAGAAACTACTTCTCCCAAAGGGTTGTGAATCTGTGGAATTCACTACCCCAAAGTGTGGTGGATGTTGGAACAGTGAGTAAATTTAAGGAGGAGTTAGACAGATTTTTAATTGGTAATGGGTTGAAAGGTTATGGGGAGAAGGCAGGGAAATGGGGATGAGGAGCATATCAGCCATGATCGAATGGTGGAGCGGACTCGATGGGCAGAATGGCCTAATTCTGCTCCCATATTTTATGAACCTATGAATATTTTGCAGGAACATTTTAAAACACTAATTTAATTTTATTCTCTTTATTTGTCTGCCTGATTGATTAGAACTGTCACTGAGAGAAGAGGTGCATAGTCTGTCTGCTCCTGGGCCATTAGCAAAACCCCATTTTTTTGCTGACCTTGTCACTCTCCCTCCTGCTTCCCACTTCAAGGAGGTGGCAGTGTCTCTCCCAGAATAATTCTCAACTGATGCTCCCCCTCTTCTGCTGAGAAATATGGCTTAAATCAGGATCTCAATAAGTAAAGCAGAGCCAGCATGTTGCCAGTATTGTTTCAAAGTGCTGCGTGCATCTTGTGCTTTTGCTTTAACTTGCCAAAGAGTGCAACTATACAGTGTGAGTAATTACTTGAGAACTATTCGATCGCATACTTTAGAATCCAAATTAGTCAAATTGACCTTGTGGTATTTTAGTACGGTCAGAAAGTTGCATGGAATTAGGTGATCATGATTCTTCTCAAAAAAATAATGAAAATATATTAACAGGGCGGCACGGTAGCACAGTGGTTAGCACTGCTGCTTCACAGCTCCAGGGACCTGGGTTCGATTCCCGGCTTGGGTCACTGTGTGGAGTTTGCACATTCTCCTCGTGTCTGCGTGGGTTTCCTCCGAGTGCTCCGGTTTCCTCCCACAGTCCAAAGATGTACGGGTTAGGTTGATTGGCCATGCTAAAATTGCCCCTTAGTGTCCTGGGATGCGTAGATTAGAGGGATTAGCGGGTAAAATATGTAGGGATATGGGGGTAGGGCCTGGGTGGGATTGTGGTCGGTGCAGACTTGATGGTCCGAATGGCCTCTTTCTGTACTGTAGGGTTTCTATGATTTCTAAAATAGTCTCCACTCGACTTGCTTTGTTCAGTAAGTCCAGATAGAGAAAAGGTACTCAAATAATGTATTCAGGTCTGTCTGTCCGCCTGGCTGCCATTGATCTGAGTGGAGATCGGCATTCTTTGTACTGGAATTGTATCCAACACTCAAATGTAACTGTAAAGTTAATTACTGGCTGGGAATTGGTTATAATGAATGATGTGTACTAAATTCAAATCAGTTCTTTGCCTGTATGTTTGTTTTTGGACTGTACCAGTAACTGGTTCCTTTATGGAATACTTCAGAAATGAATTTCATTGAATTGAAAACATTAGGGCAATAGGTGACAAAGATTTCTTTGTAGCGCATCCACTCCACATTGACTTCCTTTGTCAATTGACCTCGTAATATACTTTTTTGTCTCAGTCTAAGTATTTGCTACAAATGTTTAGTTGGATTTGAGAAAGTGAGAACGGAGAAGGGAGCAGGCTTGTAAACAATGAGAAAAATGAGCCTGGCTTAGCTGCAAGTAATTTAATGCACCCAGGCCAGTAGAATGTGCACAGGAATCCATTTATTGTAAATGTAAACAAAATATCCAGAGCACACATTGGGGTCCAAAATGTTCCTCTGTTTTAATCCCAAAATTAGAGTTTCCTTTTAATTTTACCCTGGTTCTGAAATTATGCTGAAAATAGAAATCAGATGAAATGCTAGCATCTTGTGTAATCACTTTCTTGACAGCTAAGAGCATGGGCCAGTTGATAATCATGGATATCTGTTATATTTTGAGAAGATTAGATGAATTGGAAATAGGATATTATAGTGTAGTTTGAGGCAAAATTCCAAGAATAGTCGTGCAGATATTATGCATTAGTCAATGAATTGTGCTTGCCGCCATCTTTCTATATAGTTTTCTTTTGCTAAAGATATTTGAGCAAAATGGAGTTTTGGCCAGAATTCTCTGGTCTCATACCACTGCTGCCAGCAAGAATGGAGACTTTGGCACTTAGCCATTCACTGCAGCAGGATGGGAGAATCCCAGACGTGGACGAGGTTGGAGAATTCCGGCCTTTGTCTTTTCAGTGGTTCTGATTTGTTTTCTTGAAGACTTAGAAAAATCTATTTGTAAACCTCTGGCTACACAAATCTATCACAGATTAGACGGTCTGTAAATTATTTATTGAATTTAGAATGCAATTTAAGAACTGATTATGATTTAGTTTAGTATACTATGTGTGAATCTGCACTAAAGATGTGCTATTGGTTTATAAATAGAAAATAATACATACTGCTGATCTAACTAATTAGACATAATTAGAATCCAAATGTCATGAAGTTCAAATGTGAAATTTGGGTGGTTAATATAAATTTTACCTGAACCCTGTGATTAGGTTACACTTAATCATGCCACTCCCCCTTGCATTCATAACAACTTGCTACGTAACTTAACATTTATAGAACAGTACTCCCTTTTTCTGTTCATTTTAGATGTTAACAATGGACAGTCTTTAAATTTGTTTCATATATTTGGTTATGAGATGTTTACATATGAATGTTAATGCATGTGACTTTGCTGCAGATTTATTGGGAAATAGCCTAGGTTTACTGGGAAATACAATCTTATAAAAATAATTGCTTTGAAGGTTATATAGTTTTCAATGTCCATTTTAATAGAAATTCATTTTTATACATACCTAGCTAGTGATGCATTTTAGCACTAAGATTCTTGGCTTAAGTGACATTCACATTATCTTTTGCAGCAAGAACAGTTGTGTAATGATAGGCATGTCTAAGATCATGGACATTCTTTTGGATGGATTAGTTTTGTTTCTTTTCAGTGCTTTCAGAAATCTTGTTGGATTAACTATTTGGGACTGTGCTGGTCCCATTAACTTGGCAAGAATGAGCAGGAGAAAATTGAGCTTTTAGGTCTTGGAAGAGGATGGAATTAGCACTGATTTCATCCTTGTCAAAATAATGGAAATAACACAGTTTCAAAGAAAAGCTGAGTTATATGTAAAAGGTCACTAGAATAATTAGACAGTCTGCTTTTGGAAAACCTAGAGTAGCTCTCATTACACTCGCCAATGTCACTTCTGCCTTTGCTGCAAATATTGTGTGTACCTGCCTATATTCATAAAATAATTATGAACAAGAAAATGCATTTTGGCCCATCTAAAATCAATCATCCAGAAAGATGTGAAAGTTCTCTTATTGCCAAATCAAGTTGTTTTCGAAATGTTTTGTGAGTTTTTAATCCCCATTATTCTATCAGGAAGCCTTATTCGGTACATTGATGACTCTTTGTGTAAGCTTTAAGAAGTCTCACAACACCAGTCCAGCAGTTTATTTGGAATCACGACTCACCTGATGAAGGAGCAGTGGTCCGAAAGCTCGTGATTTAACTTCAACCTGGTGTTGTGAGATGACTTACTGTGCCCATCCCAGTCCAATGCTGGCATCTCCACATCTTTGTATGAGGACTAATCATCTGATGTCGGTCCTAAATTTAGCTTCTAGGCTTTTGAACTCTATTTCAATCGTGCAATTTAATTTAAAGTAATATTCAACATTTACCTTTTCCATGCCCTTCAGACGTCCTATTCCAAGGTCTAAAAGTTCCAATTTTGGCAGTCTTTCCTCGCAATTAAAAACTTTGACTACAAGGACCAATCTTGTGGTTTTTCTCTCTGTTCAGCTCTTGAATAATTCCTTTGGATCTCAACAGCCAGAACCAGAAAAATTAATCAGGTGCAGTTTTACAAGACCATTACAGTTTGACCAAAACGTCATCTGACTCACATCCAAATTGTTTGGTCATGTTATTCAATATACTATTAACTTTTGATTGCTGTTCTGTATTCATTGGACATGGGGATTGTCGAGTCTATTAAGATTCCTAATCTCTCAATTTTAATTGTTTCAACATTTGGCTTGAAATGCGAATGTCACTTAATTTTCCTTCCTACATGTATTTTGCACTTATCTGCATTCACTTCAATTTCCATTGTTCTGCCTGCAGACATGTTTTGTGCCTCTCACTCTAACTTCTGAGCTGCCTTTAGCGTTTCTGAACATTTCTATAGTAGAGGAACTCCACTGTGTATTTTGTCCAATTAAAATTTTTGCACTTATTCCTCATCAACTGTCCAAACCTCCAGTTTATATGGCATGCCAGAAGAGGGAAAGATAGATACCCTGTTTAAGTGGATAGAAGAAAAGATCCAGTTGGGGAAGGAGGGGCAGAGTGTATGTTGTTGAGTGGGGAGCAGTATGCTAGAAAGAGGGAAATAAACAATGTTATGGAGGAGATCTCCGATCCTGCTGGAACAGTAGGTTCCACAGTATAGCAAAAAACATATCCTCTGACTCATGATGAGAAATGCCATGAGAAGTCCATTTATGTTTCGGTGAGGTTGTGTCATTTACTGGTTGCCTACTAAAACTGCTTGTGACAGAGGCAGTTAAAAGTGGCATTAAAAAAAAAGCCCGTTTACAGAATTAGCAATGCGCATAAGAATGCAGCCTAAGTGTTCATAAATTTATGAGCATACAGCCACTTGCAGTGAAATAAATCAAATTTGAATGGAACAAATCATGCATGTTTGAAATGACGCAAGGAGAGGGAAGATCCCAAATAGAAATTGAATGGAAACATGTGACAATTCAATTTCTAAATTTAATTGCAGCTGCTTTGTATTTTTCAACGGTATAAGAATGGTTGTAAAAAAGCTTAAAAGCATAGTTGGAGGTCTCTGCCTCTCTTTTCATGATGTAGTTTGTCTGTTAAAGGCTGACAGTTATATAAATTAGACATAAAATGTTTTGAGAATACTGTGTCAGTAGTGAGGGAGGGAAAAGGGCCTCAGGCTGCACATATAAACGTGCATCATGTTAATTCTGGGCGAGCTAAACAGGTCAGCAACAGTTATTGCGCAACTGGCTGAAAGAGTCCTCAACAACTACCAGAAATGTCATAGTTGTAATTTTATGACCTAATTTCTTTAAAATGCTCTTCCAATGTTAAAGCATTATGAAGCACAAAATGTTGTTCTGGTTACTGGAATCCTGGTAGATTTAATTACAAATGCAGACGGTAACACGGCACACAATCAAAATAAAATCTCATGTAAGAAATAGTTTATAAAAGCTTTTAGTTAGGTACATAGTGCAATCAATATGTATTTCTTCCTTCCTGGATTTGGCAGATATAGAAATTAAGAAAAGATAGGGCAGGAAAAGCATTATAATAATCGATTTAATGTACTGAGTGCCGAAAACAAAAGTTTTCAGACTGAAATTTCTGCTCTTAACTGCATTTGCTTCATGTAAATTCATGTTTTAACTACATTTACTATTTAATTTGAGGGAGAACAAGCCTACAATTTCACACTAAAGTCTGCAAATTATCAAGTTTTTGTAGGTGTAGAAAATGCAGTTTTTCAAAATGCAACATGATTTGATTAGCACAGGGATCATTTTTGCTGGAAATGTTTGGGTTTTATTAATCCAGATCAGGGAGATTGGATATTAGACTTTTTTTGGTTTTGGTTTGATGACTCAAAGAACATTTAATATGCATCATTTCAACCAAGCTTTAAGTGTGCGTGACTCTGCAACACAAAATGAACGAAGCATAATTCATAAAGAGTATAAAAATAAAGCACTTAACAGAGTAATGAACCACCAGTTTGGGTAAAAGTACTTGTGTCTTATTTTGTTGCCCTTTTATAAGGGACTAATCTTGAATGCCATGGTACGGATCAAGTATCAGGATTGTCACATTAAAAGTTTTTTTAAAAGTCTGGATAGGAGGTCAGTCTGCTGGTGGTGCGTTGAGGTTGAGAGGACTGATGTTTTGCATACTTGGCAGAGCGTGATTTTTTTTTTTCAAAATGAAGCTGATATTACAGAATTTTGTACAAACCAGTTTTCATGGTCTGTTTCTTGTTTATAGCTACTGTAGTGACTTTGCTACTTGTCTGTGACATTTTATAACTATGCCATTACGTATGAGTTCCCATAATTTTGACAGCCATATAAAAGAAACTGTACTTCAAAATTAGTTCATTATAGGAATTGCTTTTCTACATTTCAAAGTGATAAAATGTGGTACAAATGCAAATGTTATTTCACAGAATTTTTGTTTAAGTTATAGCTCAAGAAAGAAAGAATTGCCTATTCTGGGAGAGTGTACAAGATTCATTTAGTGTCTGCAAATCTCATTAAAACATAAAGGCTATTCAGTTAATTTCTTGTAGTGTTTAACAATAGTTCTTTCTAGTCCTGCTTAAAAAGAAATACGGATGAGGAGCTTTGTAACCCAAATAATTGTTTTCTTCAAGAAGACAGTTGTTTTCCGTATCAAAAATGTTCTACTAAGAAAGTAGGGGATTGAACTTTAGCAATTATCCGAAGTAGTTGCTTTTGAATTAGAGATCAAGTTAAGTGCAATAGGGAGGTGGCTGCAACTACGATGCAAAGGAAGGGGAATATGGGGGAAAGTAAAGGGAGGCCAGAGAACCTGGTGGCTCGCCCTCACAGCAGGCAGGGGAGGTGTCGGGGAAATACTGTGACCACATCAGATGCTATCACTATGTTCAACTGAGAGACCCACACAAATCAAATTTTGAAACGCAATATACATATTAGGTGACAAATATGTCATTTAGAAAATATTAATTTAAATCTGAGCCCAGATAGATTAATTTAACTCTGAGAACACATGGATTAAAATTATTGCTGATGAACGCATATCTTGATCTTGAGATAGTAAACTGCATAGTCTTCATTCTGCATTTGACACATTAGCCTTTTAAAATGGGCTATGGGGATGAACACCCACATGAAAATATTATGATGCAGTTAAGGAGTGAAGCATGTAATTTAGTACTCTTGCTTTATTTAAAGTGCCGCGACTTTTGCCGTTGTGCTGGTTTGTTTTCCACAACTAAAGGCTACTTCGGTAACCAGAAAGGCTCCAGATAGTTATTGCTTTAGCAGTTTTGCTCCAGCCAGTACCAATATCTCTGAGCTCAAGAGTTTGTGTTTGAATTTACTATTGAGGTACTAGATTGTTAGTTACACATTTGGAGCAGTCAGGTATAATTTACTCTTGACCGACACAAAACACAGTGGTTGCTGATAAAAATTGATTTATTTTTAATTGTTCTGCATTGATTCATTCTGGGAAATAAAAAGTCAAATATTTTTTTCTTTTGCATTATTGCTCTGAAAAATGAAGTCTTGTTCTATTTATTTTGAGGCTTGTCATCATAATACCAACTATGGTCAACATTTTGGACTCCTGAGAAACGTTAACAGGAAACATAATGGGGATGATTCTCCCAAAAAAACTTCGAAGCGTTGAATTCGCAGGACAACTGGAGTAATTCTCGCTATTTTTTTCAGTGGGAGTTCAGACTAAAATCTCCAGCCCACCCCCAACTCCCGACAGACACCGCCCACCCCGATTGCTGGCATCCCTCCAGCCCCAAACGGATCCCAATGGAGAGTGGCAGCGGGGCCCCCACTCCCACCGATCTCCCCTTCGGCATTGCCCCCATGCCCAGTGGGCACTTTGCCCTTGGGCAGTGCCAGGGGCCACAGGATGTCACTGCCAGGGTGCCCATGCCCAGGGGGCACCTCCTCCCCCACCGCCCGACCTCCTGGGGGCCCCGGGTGCCCCCCACTTCACTCCAGCGGGACCATCCCAATAGTTCCTCAAAAGTGGGGATCTACAATAATCCCCGCTGGAGTGAAACACTTTGGTGGGATGGGAGATGCCAGCAGGCCTGGAGAATTCAGCCCCGGGCCCGCTAATAGCGTTTAAATAGAATGTAAAATACTATTTAAATGCCAGCCTCGCCTCCCAGCTGATTTCCGGCGCTGCGCAGATGCTGCCAGAAATCTGGGCCTGAGAGACGCCAGCACGGCGCAAGCGCTCGCTGGAATCCCGCGAATCAGCCGACGCACGATTCTCCCGGTGGGATGGGAGAATCGCCCTCAATATCTTAAACAGGCCGAGTTGGTTAACAGTCTTTAATGATGTCTGACCTAGCCTATTTCTGTAGAATGCTTGGGCATGAAAGGTCTTGCACAAAAACTGGATAAAAGCAAACAAACTTGAATGGGTGTGAACCTGGTTGCTATGGCATGGTAAGAGAGCATGTGCTGGGTATCTGCAAAACCCTGACATTTCCATGTGGGCATGCAACATGCAGCTTTCCTCGAACCTGTCAAACAGCTGGGTGCTGTCACTCTGCTTTTGGGATACTTGTTACTTAATGCCTGAAAAAAAATGCTTCAGGATAGCTAATTTATTTGTTGGGTTTGCGTCGATTCAGAATCTGTTAATTTTCAATATGCAGTTGTAATTTTTATGCTTTATTACTTTTATATTTTTTGAGATTCAGGTGAGCAAATTTTGAGTTTAATACTTTAAATTTGGTTTGCTCATAGTGATACTCCAAACTGACCTCGTACTGGAAAGTGTGATCATTGTTGTGTGGTTTAATATAGGAATATTAAGCTATGAAGTCAAGAAAATTGATAGGTTCTTATGCAACAAGAATGTATTTGAGTGAAGGTAGATGCTATAAATGTGGGAGACACGAGATCTACTTTACACAATAAAAATATTTTCTGAAGTTTCTCAGCCAATTTTCCACCAATATAATATGAATGATCTGAAACTGTTCAATTTATCATTGAGTTTGTTGAGTATTGCTAATTGTCAGTACTTAAAAGGTGCTTTAGATTTATTAATATTCTTTCACTCAAAAATTTAATCCGTATATTGGGCAGAATACTTCTGTAATAAAAGAAGGCTACATGTTAGATCAGTTATTTTACAGTTTGTGTAGTTATGTACCCTTAGTTTTGTTAGCTATCTGGAGGAAATTGGAAGTTATTTTTGTATTAGATCCAGGAACCTAAAGTGGTGAAAGTGGTTGTGGAAAAAAAAGTGGTGTTTAAAGTTATACATTTCTTTTAGCTTGGAATAAGTGATTGCCCATTGAGCTAACTGCATATTTTATTCCAGCAATTCATCAAAAACTGGAAGTGGATGGGACGGAAAAAGTGGAAGGATCCATGACGCAGAGATTGGAGAATGTACTCAACAGTAAGTTGTGCTTTTCCAGTGATACCTATGTATGGAAATAGTTATTCAGTACAACTGAATCACTGCTTAAAAGGCTTGTAAGCGGACAGTGATCTTGGTATTTTGAACTATATCCAAGTTACAATATGATAATGAACACTAATTGTGTTAGTGTGTATTTTTATCTTTGCAATGGGAAAAGCGTGCCTCAGGTTTAAGCTTGCAGCATCTATATTCCATTTAAAAAGATGGACAATGACTTGTCATTTCTGATATTGTATTTATACATCCAGGTGTGCACAGACTAATACTCTCCATACTGAACTCATACTGAAGTGCGATTGTTGTTGTAAGTTTAATATAAGAATATGAAGGTATGGAAACTGGAAAATTGACAGGCTTTATGAAGAATAATTTATTTCAGTGATGGTAGGTGCCTTAAATGTGGGGGACATGAGAGTCACTTTACACAATAAAAGTAGTTTTCCATCAGTATACAGTATGAATGACCTGGTTTACTGAAACTGTCCAGCATCAGCTACAAGTCTCTGATGTAAGTAAACTTGTAAATTTGCCATTGGAGCTGCTGAAACTGAAGAGTGTATGTGTATCTAATGTGGTGATTTTATGAGAAATTTGATATAGGGACTGTGTAACTGAAGCACAGTTGACACTAATACAATTCAATTAATTTTATCTTAAAAGCAAAAATTATTAAATAATCAACTTAATAACAGCCAAATTTTATAGTAAAATTGCACTTTTAATGGCCTCAATTTATTAGTCATACAGCATATGCTAAAAATTAAGTATGAAAATAATCTCTCACTCATAATTGTACAGCATACATTGTCAATAGCTTTTTCCATCTTGCATCATTGTTGTGAGAAAGATTTCTTTTTTGAAATTGTTCAGTATCATCCGGGTTAAGATGGAGCAAATCTGAAATGGAAATGCAGCAAGGTTTTAAGTAGGGACTGGTCACTGGGTTTTCTATTTTATTATTGAAATACGAGTACTGTATTTGACATATCTCTTTAACATTCTTACAAGTTGCTGGAAGGGAAATGAATCACGATAATGTACAGTAAATAAACAAGTACTTTTCCTTTAACTTGAGTAAATAAACGTGAATAAATGAGCTGGTTCCTTTAAAGTGGATAATATTGCAATTGGGATAAAATAAGAAAGCTAACTTTGCAGTGAAGTTGATTTTTTAAAAATTCCGTAATGGAGAAATAAATCCCGCTGAAATGCTTATGCTGATGCATAAAAATCTCGTACTCAATGTACACATTGGAACTAAATGTGAATGTGGGTATTTAGCAGACTACATTTAATTTCTGTAGGCCACCCAGGGAGCTGACTGCAGAAAATGGCATGCAAGCCACCCAGTGTGATCGATGTGCTTTTTTTTTCTATCTTGCTTAAAGTATAGTCACCAGACCAAATAATGCAATCCCTTTTTGGTAACATTAAACAACAACTCTATTTTAGACATTTTTTTTTTGTTTTTGCCAAATTTAAATGTTTGTTTTCTTGTTAAAAACTGAAAGGGAAGCAAAGTAGGCATTAATAATTGATGAAAGTTCTTCCACAAGACTGTTGGGGAAGAACGTTCAGAAGTATTTTGAAAGCAAATGCATGAACAATGACCAGCGTACTTTACAATTTATAAACTCCAGTTCTGATTGTTGTTTTCATATTTGAGGTGAAATATGTGCCTGTGCATATATAAAAATGTTAGTTAGCAGGCCAGTACACAGTGGTAAACTAAAATAAACTGTTTGAATAAGATAAAAATAATCCTTAAAGCGAGTTGAGCAAGAGTCCTTAACATTGAAACCTCCTCTCGTATAGGAAGCGAAACAGTTCCCAGCATGTGTTCATGATCTAGACAGTTACTGGTGTTTTTTTTCTACTAGCTTGCCTACTAACTGAATTCACCTTTTATTTTAGGATATTAAATGACGTTTGCTCCTTTATTTTGACAGTCTCATGTAAGAGTTATAATTTCACTTGCACTGAATGTTTAACATTGATGTGAAGCGGTTCACAATACTGAACTTCTGCAGTGGAGTTTAAGGGTAAAGCCTTACCTGCTGTGAAGTGGAACAGTGAGGCTTCCACGTCCAGCGAGTCTCACTTCAGCCATATTGTCAGATTTGGCCCTAATTCTGGTCCTGAGCTACATTTGCATTACAGCTGTTAACAGTGGTGTGCATTGAGGTTGAAGCAACGATGTAAATGCTAGCTAATAGCCCTTGATTTAAAATATGTTTGATTGAAACTATCAGTCTTTTGACAAGGCAGACTGCTGATTTGTATCAGTGTGTAGCACTTCTGAAGGCAGCGGCATTCTCGGTTGTAGTAATACATTTATATGACAAATCTTTTATTTCTTTCCAGGAGCAAGCAACACTGCAGACACACTGTTCCAAGAAGTCTTGGGACGCAAAGACAAAGCAGACTCCACAAGAAATGCCTTAAATGTTCTTCAACGTTTTAAATTTCTCTTCAATCTTCCTCTTAATATTGAAAGGAACATTCAAAAGGTAAATGATTATTAACGCTTTATATAAAAAAAATACTTAGGCTACTTTTGGTATTCTACAATTCTATGAGATACATCTCTCTTTTTCTTTTAAGGGCGATTATGATGTAGTTATAAATGACTATGAAAAGGCTAAGTCACTGTTTGGGAAAACCGAAGTTCGTGTGTTCCAAAAGGGTAAGCGAGGCAGTAATTCTTATTTGTAAGAAATAGATTCTATTTAGCAACAAACATGTTTGAAAATATAGTGAAAGTCTGGAATGTACTGTAACTTTTTACTGTTTACATATCATTTATTTGAGAACTTAGGACTTGGAGAAACTACATTAAACAGTGCTCCTGGCACAATTTCCAATTCAGATGTGATTCGCTGGCATTGCAACTAGATTAAGAGTTCATAATCAATGTTAATCTAATGAATATTAGGTGGGAATCTATACCTTGCAGTCATCTGAATTCTTGGATGACATCCATCACTTTGATTTGATCGACACACCATGTTACCTATTTTTCAAAATGATTGTAGTCTTTTATTTTGATCGGTCACATTAATAAAGAATAGTGATTTTATTTGGATAGCACCAGAAATCCTGCACTGGTTAAACTTTTTCGTTGACCTTGTCTGCAGCATTGGTCATCAAATCAACATTGCTGCAAAGCTCTTTACCCGTAACAAGTCTTCTGAAGGTCACTGTGTGGGTACGTTCATTCTTCACCATGGAACTCTTGAGCAAATCACTCGCGTTCCAAATTTGGAGGTTGTAATCATGTGGACATCTCAAAGGCATAATCTGATCACCTGGATACTTCGATATTGTGAAACCATTAAACAGTTTATTTTAAAATCTATTGCAAACTTCAAACCCACTATAATGAATGGACGGCAAAATCCAACTAATCTTTTTAGTCCATCCAACGCAGTCATTTCTAATTGTGCATTGGGATCGGGGTTTATGGGGAAAAGGCAGGAGAATGAGGATGAGAAAAATATCAGCCATGATTGAATGGCGGAGCAGACTCGATGGGCCGAATGGCCTAATTGTGCTCCTATGTCTTATGGTCTTATTATGCCCCTCAGTGCTCTTGTCTATTAGCAGCTACTTAGGCTTGTGAGAGAGGGTAGGAAAAAAAAATCCAAAGATGTTCAGAATTAGTTCAGGAGATCACAGGCTCTTTCACAGATCACAGTGCTTAATTACTAATCTGTTTCTAGTTTTCTTTCATACTCGAATTTTTCCCTCTTATTACTTTTTTGGTTATCCTTTGCTGGTTTCTAAAGTGTTCCCAATTTTCTGGCCTACCTCTAATCTTAACAACATTGTACATCTTTTCTTTCAATTTGACACCATCCTTAACTGTCTTAGTTAGCCACAAATTGTGCATTCTTCCCATAGAGCCATTCTTTCTCAATGGAATATATCTTTGAGAGATATGAAGTATCTCCTAATATTCACCCATGGCTGGAATTCCAGGTGGAACTGGTTATGATATATAAATCATTCTTTGTTTAAACAAATTGAAGTAGGAAAACCATTTAACTTGAATGACGAGTTTAGGATTAGTGGGCAGTACTTTCAGTTTAATGAGTGAGGTAAGACGATTGGATGTGTGAAACAGACTTCCTTGAGGAAGCCAGTTATTTCATGGCCAATTAACATCTTCAGGAGGAAGCTGGATAAGAAAAACAATTGATAATTATAAAGATATTAACAATCTTGTCTTTTTTTCTGGTGGTGAGGTAGGAGAAACATCTTGGTGCCCCTTAAGAGTGGCCCCTCATAGCAGTCACACTCGCTGTCCAAAATGGGTTCACCCTGTGGATGTAGAACAAAAACAATGAAATTATTAAATTCAAGGAGCGCACTCCTCAATTTCTCATACGATTTACTAACATTTATATAGTGTTGCAAGAGGTTCTTAAAGGAACTCTGATTTACATGTGCAAATGCTGGCTTAATTTTTTTTTTGTCATTCATGAGACATGGGCGTCGCTGGCTGGCCAGCATTTATTGCCTATCCCTAGTTGCCCTTGTTCAGCTGAGTGTCAACCACATTGCTGTGGCTCTGGAGTTACATGTAGGCCAGACCAGGTAGAGACGGCAGATTTCCTTCCCTTAAGGACATTAAAGTTTATTTATTAGTCACAGGTAGGCTTCCATTCACAATGCAATGAAGTTACTGTGAAAATCGCCACATTCTGGCACCTGTTCGGGTACACTGAGGGAGAATTTAACATGGCCAATTCATCTAACCTTTTGGACTGTGGGAGGAAACTGGAGCACCCGGAGGAAACCCACGCAGGCATGGGGAGAACGTGCAAACTCCACACAGGCAGTGATCCAAGCTGGGAATCGAACCTGGATCCCTCGCATTGTGAGGCAGCAGTGCTAACCACTGTGCCACCGTGCTGCCCCTTAGTGAACCAGTTGGGTTTTTCTGACAATGCACAATGGTTTCATGGTCAGCAGTAGGTTCTTAATTCCAGATTTTATTTTTTGAATTCAGACTCCACCAGCTGCCGTGGCGGGATTCGAACCCATGTCCCCAGAACATTAGCTGAGTTTCTGGATTAATAGTCTAGCGATAATACCACTAGGCCATCGCCTCCCCCATAAATAATGATGATATAGTGTATAACCATTGAAAAGTCAGTTGGTTTGTCTTCCTGATCCCGAGCTGGCATTTCTGAACTGCAGGAAATAAATTTATAAGTTTCCTTGGAGAGATTTTAAGATGCAGAAAGAGATTGAGAAAACGGTGTTTGCAGGAGTCTCCAAATAATTGCTCCTTTGTTATCGTCTTGGTAGAGACCACTGATATGTTCAGTTTTTTTTCCATTTGGGAATTTGAAAATCCAGGAATTTACTAAAATCATAGAATATGCATAATAACTGCTCCATCTTAAATGGTCAGTTACATTAAACATTTTAAAAGTACAATGAATACAGTTACTTTTAATCATAACTGAAATTCTTTAATCAAATTTCCTTCTGGGACCCGTTTGACTTGCACCCCCCCGTAACTCCAGTTCAATATTCACCAAAAATTGAAAGTTGAACCACTTGTTCTGAGGACTGTTTCATAGATTCAAATAAGGGTTGAGATTTTGTGGACTTTCCACTGGTTCTTGGCAAGGCTGCCCGTTCAAATCTTTTCCAACCATTCAGTTGTAGACCCCCTGTTTAACACCGGTATTGCTAGCATCTTAGGCATAGCCATGTCAGGCCAGAACTCTTCTGGTTCTATTATTCTTTAACTCTGGGGTCTTGCATGTAAATAAATTCTCGTTTCTCAACTTAGCCATCATAGAAGTTCAACTTGCATTAAGATCCTTCAGTTAACAAGAGTTTTAAACTCTTTTATCCAAACCTGGCTTGAGACCGCACCACATACATAATCTACTCACCCAGATAACTAATTTCTGGTTGATTCTTTGCTGTTCTATTGTTTATATCCCAGACAACCTGGTTATATGATCAGTTAGTGGAGGCTTTACCAGGACTCCTCTAGTTTCTGAAAGGTCTATCACCCCAACATAAAATATAGGTTTTCTCCCCAAAAAAACACATAGGCCATTATAATAGGAGACCTCCGTATCTCTTGATTTAAGATTGGTTCACCGCTACTGATCAAGCTAACTGCTAATGATTTATGAAACAAATTGGTCCTCAAAACTTTTATTACCGGTTGGTTCAATATTTATAAATTTAATATTGGCAGGAAACAATAATAAGCAATTCTGCCCTGAAAATAATATGGCTCAGTTAGCACATCATGGTCTATTTTGTGCATCATGGCTTACAGAGGCAAGATGTGTGTTTGTGCCCTCAGCTGTTTTGTGCAATTTCCCAACATTGCTTGAGCAGTTGAGAGGAAGTGTGGAATGAAACAAAAGAAAAATCATATATTTTTATTCATTCATGGGACATGGATGACGCTGGCTGGCCAGCATTTATTGCCCATCCCTAGTTGCCCTTAAGAAGGTGGTAGTGATCTGCCTTCTTGAATTGCTGCAGTCCACGTGCTGTGGGTTGACCCACATTGTCGTTAGGGAGGGAATTCCAGGATTTTGACCCAGCGACTATGAAGGAACGGCGATTTACTTCCAAGTCAGGATAGTGAGTGGCTAGGAGAGGAATTTACTGGTGGTGGTGTTCCCATGTATCTGCTGTCCTTGTCCTTCTAGGTGGAAGTGGTCGTGGGTTGGAAGGTGCTGTCTAAGGATCTTTGGTGATTTGCTGCAGTGCTGGTGGTGGAGGGAGTGAATGTTTGTGGATGGGGTGCCAATCAAGTGGGGCTGCTTTGTCCTGGATGGTGTCAAGCTTCTTGAGTGTTGTTGGAGCTGCACCCATCCAGGCAAGTGGGAAGTATTCCATCACACTCTTAACTTGTGCCTTGCAGATGGTGGCCTGGCTTTGGGGAGTCTGGAGGGAGTTACTCGCCGCAGTATTCCTAGCCTCTGACCTCCTCTATGATAAATAACAAAAGTCATTTTCTCAATTTCTTGTGAAAGATTACAGCACCTCATTAGAAGAGGCCTGACACATTGTGGATGAGCTTTTTGGTTTTTCACAGGTAGTCATTGTTTCATTAATAGCCATTGCACTACTTGTCTATACCAGAGTTTGCCATGAAAATATTAATTTATTGGTATAAGTTCCTGAATATTTGACTTGGATGTTTCTAATTTGATTTGGATGTTTTTGATCAGTTCATCCTGTCAGTTGCTAAGACTCTGACTAATGCAATTCTATACTTGGAAAATAAGACAAGTCTGTCAAACGTTTGTAGAAATTCAGAACTGTTGTTTGAGTTTGAAATGTAAATTAAACTTGGACATTGAGCATAGGGCTGGTGGACACAATACATTTCCTTAGCTGTGAGCACCAGGACATTTGTGGATGTGTGGAAGAGGAGCCCACAGATAAGTTTTCATAGAATCATAGAACCTCTACAGTGCAGGGAGCCACCATTCGGCCTATCGAGTCTGCAACGACTCTCCGACAGAGCATCTTACTCAGGCCCACCCTCACTATCCCCTAACCCCATGCATTGACCTCACTAATCCCCCTAACTTATACATCTTGGGATACAGAGGGGCAATTTAGCATGGACAACCCACCTAACCTGCACATCTTTGGAATGTGGGAGGAAACCGGAGCACCTGGAGGAAACCCACGTAGACACAGGGAGAACGTGCAAACTCCACATGACTGTCAAGGCTGGAATCTAACCCTGGTCCCTGGCGCTGTGAGGCAGCAGTGCTAAGCACTGATGTTGTGTTTTAACTGATGATTTGCTCTATTTAAAAAGACTAATGATAGTTTAGGACAAATTAGGCTTTTTTATAATGTAAAGTAATATGAAGTATTTTTACAAGAATGGATTAAGATATTTGTATAATAAATTCATGTATATAAAGTTGTATTTTGCATGTTAACCAAAATGTTAATACAGTGACTAGGTAATGTATTTTTTGTTCTTGGGATGTGGACAACACTGGAAAGGCTGTATTTATTATTCATCTTTAACCAAGTTTAAATTGACAATGAGCCACCTTCTTGAACATTTGCAATCTTTGGGGTAATGGTACTCCAGTAATGCTGTTGCACAAAATTGATTTCAGTTCTGCTTTGCTAGTTTATTGCTTGGCTTATTGATAGTAACCTTTTAAAAAATATTACCCTTTTCTTCCCTGTACCAGTTTATGCTGAAGTAGAAACACGTATTGATGCACTGAGGAAATTGCTGATGAACAAATTACTCGAGATGCCATCAACTTTACATGACCAGAAAAGATATATAAGGTCAGTGAAATGCTTCATGAACAAACAATGGTCCATTGTAATAGGTCGATGCCATCGTTCTTCTTCAATTCTGCTTCCGAAAATCTGTTCACTCTTTAAGTGATAGATATTAAAACTTATATTTCAATGCAATAATAACATGTATTAATATAGCACCCCTAACACAATAACATGTCCCAGATACTTCACAGGAGCGTTATCAACCAGAAGTTTATACTGAGCAATGTATGGAGGTATTATAGCAAATGACTGTTAACGAGAGATACTTTCCTTCCTAAGGATCCTCCATAAAATAAGGTAGAATCATAAAATCCCTACATTCAGAAGGAGGCCATTCAGCCCATCAAACCTGCATAGACAATAATCCCACCCAGGCCCCATCCCCGTAACCTCATGTATTTACCCTGCCAGTCCCCTTGACACTAATGGGCAATTTAGCATAGGCAATCAACCTAGTCCGCACATCTTTGGAGTGTGGGAGGAAACCGGAGCACCCGGAGGAAACCCATGGAGACATGGGAGAATGTGCAAACTCCACACAGTCACCCAAGGCCGGAATTGAACCCGGGTCCCTGGCACTATGAGGCAGCAGTGCTAACCATTGTGCCACTGTGATGGGCAAAGCGATTTAGGAAGGGAATTCCAGAGATTTGGGCTGCTTATCAATTCAAGCCTGAATGCTATTCAGGTCTTGCTGCAAGCAGGCAGAGACTGCTTCAGAATCTGAGCAGTTGTACTGAACGCTTTACAATTGTCGGCAAAGATCCCCACTTCTGACCTGATAATGGAGGAAAGGTCATGAATGAAACAATTGAAGGTGGTTGGGATTAGGACACTAGTGTGGGAACTCCGACTGAGATGATTGGCTCCAACAGCCATGACCACCTTCCTTTATGCTAGTCATGAGTGCCTCCAGTGGATAATTTTCCCTCTTATTTCCATCGTCCTTAATTTTGCCAGGGCTTCTTGATGCCAACTTGGTCAAAAGCTGCTTGATGTCAAGGGGAGTCACATTCATCTCATTTTAGGATTTAAATCTTTTTTTCTATGTTTTGACCACAGCTGTGTTGTACACTGCAGCTGAGAGGCCCTGGTGTCTGCAACTGTTGTTGTGTAACTTGAGATTTTATTATGGGTGAGGGAAAAAAAAGAGACATTTGCTAGTAGATTAAATGTTTAAAATCCATTTCAAACATGGATGGAGGGTATTGTTCTTTGCCTGGCAATGGACAGCATTATCACTTATGCAAAGTAAAAATGTATGCATTACTTTATAGGTTCACAAATCCAGTTCTGGTATCAGACAGTCCTTAAAAGAACATTTGTACTAATATTACGATTAATTTCAGCTTAATATTCAAAATGTTTGGTAGGTCTATGAGTAGCAATGCTAAAACAACAGCAATCTTACCCGCATACGTTGAGTGCGTTTATGTCAACATTCTGCTGATATCTACTGAAAAGTGAAGCCTCAATCCCTTCTTTGAACATTAAAATAAATACATCCCATGTATGCTAACGTTGACATAAACTCTGGTATGCTTAGTTCAATAATTATTTTTACCTCCTCAGCAGTATTAGAGGCTTTCTTTTAATACCGCTTGCATTGATGGGGCCATATGTTCACATATATAAGAATGTAAAATGACGAATATGAACTGCCTCCTTGAAATAATTCCTGTTTCCTTTCGTCCCCCGCTCCCCCCCCCCCCCCCCCCCCCCCCCCGGCCTTAAATTACCTTGTTCAATCCTGGCAGCTTTACTCGTACAAAAATCACCCAGACAAGCAACATTTTGTCTATTATGTCATAAGAATGCATTTTAAAATATACTTCACCTGCATAAATAAAAACTATTGATTCAGACAATCTACTTCCTCAAATGCTTCAGAATTCAGAACCATGCACAGAAATTGAATTTTAGGGCCAATATTGCAAGATTAAGATGAAAGCAATCAAACCAATATTCCAAGAAAACAGAATCCTATTACTGTGAGTAGAAATTTCTCCTTACATGATGTTCACTTCTGGATTTTGACGAAGACATTTTGTTGATTGTGACAAAGACTGCAGTCTTTATGAGGAGGGACCACAGTGATGGGACTGACCCCTGGCTGGTCAGTGTGGATGTGGAGATGCCGGCGTTGGACTGGGGTAAACACAGTAAGAAGTTTAATAACACCAGGTTAAAGTCCAACAGCTGTTGGACTTTAACCTGGTGTTGTTAAACTTCTTACTGGTCAATGTGGTACAGGGATTGAAACCTGATTGCAGGATATGTGGCAAATTTGGGTGTCGATTTTGGAGGTGACAACACGTCCAAGGACTCTGCAGAGAAAAGGGCTTGGAGATGGGCCGTAGTTTGCAGAGACATGAGGTAAAGCGTGGGCTTTTTCAAGGAGCGGGTAATGATTCCAGTTTTGAACAGTAGTGGAGAGGAAACTGTAGGGCGACACGGTGACACAGTGAGGTTAGCATTGCCGCCTCACAGCGCCAAGGACCCGGGTTCGATTCCTGGCTTGGGTCACTGTCTGTGCGGAGTCTGCACATTCTCCCCGTGTCTGCGTGGGTTTCCTCCGGGTGCTCTGGTTTCCTCCCACAGTCTGAAAGACGTGCAGGTTAGGTGCATTGGCCATGCTAAATTCTCCCTCGGTGTACCTGAACAGGCGCCGGAGTGCAGCGACTAGGGGATTTTCACAGTGACTTCATTGCAGCGTTAATGTAAGCCTACTTGTGACACTAATAAATAAACTTTTAAAAAACTATTTACAATGTCAGCTAATGTGAAAGAAAGCAGTGAATGTCAATTTGGTGGGACTGGCACTAAGCGAGGATGGGGAGGGTCTTGTGGATGAGGCGAGCTTGGAAATAACATTTGGCAAGATGTTGGAGAAACTGGAGAGTGAAGTGTTTTTGGGGCTTGATCTGCGTGATTGTGGATATGAGGGAGAAAATTAATTAATGGCAAAGGAAAGCGAAGGAATTAACAGAAGCAGCTGAGCAGATCGTCTCAGTTTTAGGGACCAAGTCCATCAGCAGAGTTTCCTTGTTGGAGGGGAAGAATTTAAAAGGGTGGTTGATGGCAAAGAAAAGAAGACAAGGGGGTTATCTTTGTTTTTCAAGCAGACCCTGGAGCAGTCGTGGTAATTTGATGTCTGTTACTAAAGTAAGAAAAGAAAGACTTGCATTCAACTAGCATTTTTCACAACCATCAAACATCTCAAAATGCACATGAAATAATCCATCCAGATCTGGTAACAGATGACTAAGCTAGCTGTATGTCAAATACATTTGCATCTGTGCCTTTTGGGCTTGAGAGAATGAAGATGGTGGCCATACTTAGTGGAATGACCAGGATTGAAGAGAGTAAAAAGTGAATGTTTCAGGCATGACCAGTTCTGACGAAGGATTATCAGCCTGGAATGTTAATTTTGTTTCTCCCCATAGATCTATCCTGATCTGCTGAACATTTCCAGCAATTTTTTTAAATTTCCAGCATCTGCAGTACTTTGCTTTTGTAAGAGAGTAACGTTTTGCAGAGGACTATGGCATGAAAGGTGAAATGAAGCACTGTAGGAGTTTTGCAGAGTAGTGTCCAAGGCCCTACCAGCTTCAGCTACTTCACCCACGATCTTCCTTCCATCATAAGGTCAAAAGTGGGGATGTACGCTGATGATTGCACAATGTTCAGCACCATTCGCGACGACTCAGATCCTGAAGCAGTCCGTCCAAATGCCACAAGACTCGGACAATATCCAGCATACAAGTCGGAAGTAACATTCGCGCCATACAAGTGCCAGGCTATGATTGTCTCCAAAAAGAGTGAATCTAACCATTGCCCCATGACATTCAATGGCATTACCATCACTGAATTCCCCACCATCAATATCCTGGCCATTATCATTGACCAGAAGCTTAACCCGACTAGCCAAATAAATAGTGACCAGAAGAGCAAGTCAGGCTAAGAATCCTGCAATCAGTAACTTGCGTCTTAACTCCCCAAAGCCTTTCCACCATCTACAAGGCACAAGTCTGGAATACTGTCATCTTGCCTGGATGAGTGCAGCTCCAAAAACACTCAAGGAAAATGACACCATCCAGGACAAAGTAGTCTGCTTGATTGGCACCTCGTACACAAACATTCACTCCCTCCAGACCGACACACAGTAGCAGTAGTTTGTATCATATACAAGATGAACTGCAGGAACTCGCCAAGGTTCCTTAGATAGCAACTTCCAAACCTATGACCACGACCATCTAGAAGGACAAGGGTAGCAGACACATGGGAACACCACTACCTAGAAGTTCCTCTCCAAGTTACTCACTGTTCTGACTTGGAAATATCACTGTTGATGAGTCAAAATCCTGGATCTCCCTCCCGAACAGCACTGTGGTGTATCTGCACCACATCGACTGCACTAGTTCAAGAAAACGGCTCATCAGCCACCTTCCCAATTAAGGATGGGCAATAAATGATGGTCTAGTCAACCGCCCCCATATCCCTTGAATTAATTGAAGAGAAAACATAACCAGTACTGCACCTAACTAATTAATAATGAAACCAAGCAAATAAAAACATGATATGAAAAAAGAAAGTGTTGGAAATATTCAGCAGGTCAAACAACAGTGGAGAAGGAAACAGTATTAAACTTTCTGTTGGATGGTCATCGATCTGAAACATTAACTCCGTTTCTCCCTCAACCGATGTGCTTGACTTCCTGAGCGTTTCTAGCATTTCCTGTTTTTGTTTCAGATTTTCAGGATCAGCAGAATTTTGCTTTTGAAATAAAAGACATGCGTACTTATCACAATAACAAATTGGATCTACACAATGCCTATTAATATCAAAATTGTCCCAATGTGCTTTACAGAGGAATAGGAACAGCAGAGGACATTGAGCTCTGTGGGAGTTTGAGAGGTCGCTGAATGCTAGGTTGTAAAGATGCGTTTGGACAAGGCCTTTAATGAAAGGAGCACAAGGGACTAAAGAGGTGAAGGCAATTATTAAGAGTTCAAGAATAGGGTTGAGGTGACTTGAGGTGTGATGAAGGGTTGGAAAGTTCACAGGAAGCCAGTGTTGGAGAATCAAATTTGCAAGGGCGGGGTGGCGTAGGGGTGCTGGAAGTAATGCTGGATGGAGGACTGATTTCAAGGCAAGATTTAAAGTTTGATGTGTTGGGATTCAAGAATGACAGAAGGCAAACATTGGAGTAACCATGTCTGGAAGAGGAAAGAATGCTTGAGGTACGAGTGGACAGGCAATGTGGAAGTAAGTGGTCTTGGGTTAGAGAGGATGTGAAGTTTAGTTTAGGGTTGAACATGATGCTGAGATTATGCAATTCTTTATTCAACCTGACTGAGTCATCAGAGAGGGATATGGCAAGGGTGAAGATTTAGCCAGATTTACAGGTTAAATAGGCAATCCAACATTCTTGATGTGTTTGTAGGTGGAGAGAACTTTGGATGGGTGGAACAAGGTACTATTAGCATAAATATGAGAATTTAAGATTGGCTTTGCATTATTTAGATCAATCAGTGCTTTCTTCAGTTACTTTTCATCACGGAAGCTACTTGGATGACTTGACTGTTAATGCTTTAAAAGTGTATCTCATTAGCTTGCCCTAAACTTTTAGCTGGTCAGAAGTGGCATTCACAGAATGGAAGGTTGGAGCAATGCCAATTGAATGTACAATCTTTTGAGAAACAAACTGCACATTAAGAAGCATTTTCAAGAGTTAATTCATTTAACATTTCCAGAGGTATTATTCTTGTATAAAACTGCACTCGAATATATTCAGGTGGTTTTGGAGATAGAAAAGGAGCATTGTCTGTGTCTGCCAGGAGAATTTGCAAAGTAAATATTTTACTTTCAAATGTTCATTTATTTTTTTAAAAAGGGTATGAAATTCCTCGGCCATGTAGTGGCTGTGGCTGACGGAGCAGGCAGGTGACCCAGACTCCAATCTGTTTCTGAATTGGTTGCAAGCAGACACGCACATGTTCTCGTAGATCACTTGCTTTCCGATTTCCCCTTCTTACCTTTTCATTTTCAGGAGTTAATTCAGAGGAGGGATAAAAATAGAAATGGGGAGACAAGAAGACATTTTGGAGTGAGGCAAACTAGAGGAAAGTGGAACACTAGGTGATGAAGAACTTGATCTTCTTTTCTGTTACATGTTTATTATTTCAGGGGATCAGGAAGAGTAGCTTGGCAATTCACTTCTTTTCTTTCTCTGCTTTCCTAAAACTAGGAAGTTTCATATCTATTACCTCTTTACTGTCACTTCTGAATCTATGACTATAACTCTATCTGATTATCTTCCGAACATCCAAGTCGGGGCTGAATCAGAATCTTTGCAATTCAACAATGGCAAGACTGAAAGCAAGGTAGCTCAACAGCTATCAGAAGCAGGGATTAATTTAAATTTCATTTTCGCACAGGGATCGTTGGGCATCGCTGGCTAGGCCAGCATTTATATTACCCTTTGCTAATTACCCTTGGAAAGTGGTGATGAGCTGCTGCCTTGAACTGCTGCAGTCCATGTGGTGTAGGTACACCCACAATGCTGTTTGAGAGCGAGTTCCAGGCTTTTGATCTTTCTAAGCGGTCGAGGCTTTCGAAGGAGTCTTGATGATTTGCTGCAGTGCATCTTGTAGAAGGTACACACTGCTGTTACTGTGTATCAGTGTGAAGGGAAGGGAATGGAGTTGGAGATGGTTTATGGGATGCCAATCAGGTGAGCTGCTTTGTCCTGGATGGTGTCGCGCTTCTTAAGTATTGATAAAGCTGTACTCATCCAGGCAAGTGGAGAGTATTCTGTCGCACTCTTAACTTGTGCTTTCCAGCCGGTGGGCAGGCTTTGGGGAGTCAGGAGGTGTGTATTTCATTGCAGAATTCCCAGCCTCTGACCTTTTCTTGTAGACGCAGTATTGATGTAGCTGTTCCAGTTTCTGGCCAGTGATAACCCCTGAGATATTGATCATGGGGGATTCAGTGATGATAATGCCATTGAATGTCAAAGGTAGATGGTTGGCTTCTCTCTTGTTGGAGATGGTCATTGCCGGGCACTTGTGTGGTACAAATCTTAGTTGTCGCTTGCCAGCCCAAGCCTAGATTTTGTCCAGATCTTAGACATGGATTGCTTCAGCATCTGAGAGATCGCAAGTGGTGCTGAATATTGCGCAATCATCTGTGAACATTCCCACTTTTGCCATTATGATGGAGGGAAGGTCATAGATGAAGCAGCTGGTTGAGCTTTGGACACTACCCTGACTGACTCCTGCAATGATGCCTTGAGACTAGATAATTGACCTTCATCAACCACAACTGTCTTCCTTTGTGCTAGGTGTTACTCCAACCAATGGAGAGTTTTTCCCTTATAAAAATGGAAACACTTCTAACTGCTGGCAGGTTGTTCAATTCAATAACTTCCTGTTCAAGTTTGAACTTTCTGTTCCTTCCAATCTTTTACTCGTTTTTGTTATTCTTCTAAAATACTTGCTTAGGTTTCAGTTTTAAATCTTGTAGAATATGAGTGCACTGTCAAGGGCTGCATTTATTGTCCATTCCTAATTGGTCTTGAGAAGGTGGTGTACTGCCTTCTTGAGCCTCTGCTGATCCATGTGCTGTAAGGAGTTCCTGGATTTTGACACAGCAACAATGAAGGAATGGCAATATGTCTTCAAGTTAGGGTGGTGCGTGACTTTGAGGGGATCTTGCAAGTCTTCCCACGTGGCTGTATCCTTGTTCTTCTAGGTGGTCGAAATAGTGTGCTACATGATAGCACTGTGAAAGACACCCATCACTTGGCTGCTGATTGAGAGTAGACTCATGGGAGCAGTAATTGGCCAGATTGGATTGGTCCTGCTTATTGTGGACAGGACATAACTGGGCAATTTTCCACATTGTTGGGTAGATGCCAATGTTATAACTGTAATGGTTAAGGAGCAATACATTTTTCCTGAAATATACCGAGGCACTGACTGACATGCTGTTTACTTCAGCATTTTCTGTTACTTATTTGTTTTTCTTGTGGTTGTTCATTGGCTCAAATCCAGGTTTATTGACTAGCACAGAGCCTGTAAAAAGCCCTGAAGGAGCTCATTTGTCTCATTGTAATGGTTGTGGCTCTTTAAGTTATCCAGTTAGTTGCACAGCCCTGCTGTTACTATGTCGCTCTGCAACCCTTTTCAAGTATGTGTGTACTTCCCTTTTTGAAAGTTTAAAGATTTGAATCTCCTTCCACCACTCTTTCAGGCAGTGAATTCCAGATCGTCACAATTTGTTGCGTGAAAAAAAACCCCCTCCTAGATTTTTTTTTACCTGTTATCTAAACTAATTAAAATTCTCAAAGTGACAAGCTGGTTTATTAGTCCAGGCTTCTGAATTTACTTGTTCAGCAATGTAATGGCCACAACACCGTATCAATAAGAGGGAGAGAGAAAAATATACACACATGTACCCACAAGGTTGCAGCAGGAAACTCTAATAGAACACTGAGATCCTTGTACTTCCAAATGCTGGATTGACTTTATAATTCTTCAAGGGGTAGGAAGTGGTTAGTATAAAATCAGATATATTCAATTCCTTTTGAAAGTTGTTGTTGAATTGCTTTTGGAATTGGAAACTCAGCTAAAAATCAGATAGGACACCAAAATGTGAGCAACCTTGTTCTGCCCGAAAACAGTAGCTGGGAGCAATGTAAACACATTTCCACCATCCACCCATGCGTGAGAGTCTAAAGCAGTTTCGTATGATGTCTTGGTCAAGCCAGATAATGTTATGGATAATTAAAATAAATGACTTAAAAGTGAATAATAGTGATGGTGGGAAGAGAACTGGATTTTAAAAATACATTTACGGGATGTGGGCATCGCTGACTAGGTCAGCATTTTTTGCCCATCCCTAGTTGGGAAGGTGGTGGTGAGCTGCCTTCTTGAACCGCTGCACCCCCTGAAGTGTTGGTACACCCGCAGTTCTGTTAGGGATGGAACTCCAGGATTTTGACCTGATGGTTAAAACTTCAACGCAGCTTCCCCCAGTGGTTCTCTTTGTAATAACTAGCTGATCCAGCCAGTCTGAGCAGTATTAGCTGATATCAGCTATCATAGAAATCGGAACACCAGAATTTGCTGCATTGCCCCTCAGTTTACGAAGGGGAAAGTAGGTCAGAGTGCTCACGCCTGATAGTTTTCTCATAACCTCTATTGTGAATTCTTGCTGATCCCAGATTAGAGCAAGAGCAGCCTGAGCCATTAACACCATTATGGGTAAGAAAACGTTTCAACATTACTGATGTGACAAGACGAATGGTCACTTGGGGGAGATACTTGTCTGCAGCAGATTCCTTGGAACTGTGTCCAGTAATGAGTGAGGTTAAGACAAAATTAGCAGTAAGATAAATGAATAAACAATTAGCTTGAAAACTGTATTCTTTGTTTTGCAGTTTACCGTTGGTTTTAATCATTATTTTGACATTGATTACAGATATCTATCTGATCTACATGCATCAGGTGACCCTGCCTGGCAGTGTATCATGGCCCAACACAAATGGATCCTGCAACTAATGCAGAACTGCAGGGAGAACTATGTCAAAGGACAGAAAGGTAAGTTTATTTTTTAATTATAGAGGTTTAGTTTCAAGAACCTAAACTGTTTGCATTCTCAAGGATATTACTCCGACATACATTATATGTCAGAGGGAGTGCAACAGAGGTTCACCAGATTTATCCCTGGGATTGTTTTATGAGGAGTGATTGGGGAGACTGGGTCTGTATTCCCTTGAGTTTGCCCCTTGCTGGTGAATCTGAAACCAGGTGAGATAGTCTCAGAATAAGGGGCAAGTCATTTAAGACCGAGATAAAGAGGAATTTCTTCACTCAAAGCTTGGTGATTTTTTTGGAACTCTCCATCCCAGAGGGCTGTGGAGGCTCAATCATTGAACATGTTTAAAAGACTAATAATGCCAAGGGATATGGAGATAGAGCAGGAAAGTGGTATTGTGGTGGATGATCAGCCATAGAATCATAGAATCTCTACAATGCAGAAAGAGGTCATTCGGCCCATCAAGTCTGCACCGACTCTCTGACAGACCATAGCCACCCAGGCCCTAATCCTGTAACCCCACATATTTACCCCACTAATCCCCCTAACCTACACATTAAGGGTCAATTTGGCATGGCCAATCCTCCTAACCTGCGCATCTTTGGACTCTGGGAAGAAACAGGAGCACCCGGAGGAAACCCACGTAGACATAGGGAAAATGTGCATCTCCACACAAACAGTCACCCAAGGCTGGAATCGAACCCAAGTCCCTGGCGCTGTAAGGCAGCAGCACTAACCACTGTGCTACTGTGATGGAGCAGGCTCAATGTTCTGAATTGCCTATTATCCAAACAAATTCTGGTCCAAACAAAATTATTAGATGGAGGAGGCACAACCAGCAAACTCCATGGACTGCAACTGGCCAGGAAACAGAAAAGGATCTTCGCATGGTGACATGTTCTCTGAGGAAGGACGCAATGTGGTCTGGCCAGAGGTGAAAGAGTCCTGAGACGAGGAGCTCCACTGTCCACCTCAATGTCCCCGTTTCTCCCCCACCCCACCCATCCGGCCTCCCAAGCAGGTCCTACTGTGAGGAATAACCCTACTCGAGGAAGGGTGGTCAGAGGTTCTTGCACTTGGTACTCAGAGAAGTTTGGCCCAAGGGATGACTCGCATTGCAAGTTCCTATATTATGGAGAATGTGATAGACCTAAGCCTCTATCTTGTTTTAGGTTGAGTATATTTATAGAAGTTTCTAGGAAAGCAGCATTGAGTCTTAAGATGGTCTGCTATGCCTGATTTCTGGGAAGGCTGTCCATATTTCTGTGAATAAGAGAAGTGTGGAATACACAAAATGGTCTGCAGCTCCAAGGCAATAATTCTTCTCTTTTTGTTAAGTACTTCTAGGCAGTTCCCCAACAAGTCATAATAAATTGCATGTTTAAGAAGATGCACTGTATCATTTAGAAATGAGCTAGCTGCATTGCCTAACAGATGCCAAGTCTTATCTCGGTGCTGGAAATAATATAATGTCCACATTGATCACCTAAGGCATTTACATCAATGAGCTAAAGGAGCACAGCTCCGAGTTTTGCGTTGTGCTGAATGTAAGTAATTGTTTGCCAAAATCTGAGAGGCTGCCCTGAAACCTTCTGAAATTTAATTTTGATTGAAAACGTGGATCAATAAGACAAGACCAAACATGAATTGACAACCTGATTTCCTTGATAGCAGAACCCTAAACATGTATTTCTGAGTTGAAACTTTGAGGTCAACTCCTAATGTGAGTGTAGCCCTAAACATGCATTTATTAGTTGAAAAATGGGAAGTTGATTTGTATGTTGAGTATAGATCCATTGGTGCCAACAAAAATTGGATCGTCTAATATTGGATGCATGTGTTGCGATCGACGGTATTCTTGCTTTCCAAGCCCAGGAGCTGTTTTATCCTGTTAGTACTGCTTGCTAAATGGAGAACTGGGCTTGTACATAGATAATCGTGTAAGAAAGATGTGTCTTACTGTGGATGGTGAATATTTAGCAAAGAAATTACTTCAAAATTAATTTACAGCAGATAAAAGTTTTTTAAAAATGTTAAATGACCTCATGCAGTGGGTTTTCAGCTTCGCTGCAGCAGGATGGAGTGACTTTTCGCTTCTAATAGATAAACATTTGAGTTAACAGGGTTCTTCTGTGTAGCAATATGTGTGCAGCCATACTAACCACTTGCTGGTGAGATGTAATTGAAGCACATGCTGACAGAAGGCTGTTGTTTAATTTTTTTTACATTTTTGTGGAGCACTTGGCAGACTAAATGGGGAAATAGAGAGAAACCACGATCACCAAGCCATGATCAGTGCTTCTGAGCAGATGTGCTACCCAGGAACTGTTCTACATCACAGAGGCTCCCACTCACACAAGATGCTGCTGCAGTTGGCTGTCGACTGGGATAATTCTACAACTTAAATCCGAACACATTGATTAATACTACTTCTGGATTATCTCTCCTATTCTAATAGGAGCAGGGGAATGCTATTTGGGTGGCAATGTAATTTAAAACTCTTAAGCACAACACACGGCTATTGGGATATTCCAAAACCTTCAACAACAATTAGTGTATACGCTAGAAATGACTAATTTATGTTTCAGAGTTCATCCTAACTGTGTAAGTACAACGTTTCCTGCATACACCCCCCCCCCCCCCCACCCCCGTTCATGGTTGTAGACCCATCCCCTTGGCACTGCTCGGTGCCTGAGCACTGCCAGTGTGCCAGGCTGGTAGTGCCAGGGTGCTCGGCCTTGCACTGCCCAGGGGGCACCCCCCCCCCCCCCCCCCCCCCCCCCCCATTCTGTCCCTGACCTCCCGGGGACCTCAATAATCTCCAGTCTACCAGCGAAGCCATCACGTCTGGTAACTGTTGATGGGGACCATACTTGATCTGGCGAGGTTGCAGAGGCAAGTGAGCCCAAACGATTGCATCCTGGGCTCACTTGTAATATTTAAAATCTGATTTCAATTGAATTCAAATGTTACAATCAGCCTCGTGTGCCCTTTTTGGGCGCAAGGCTAATCTCACTGGATATCTGGTGCCGATAAGATCATGAGAAGCGAGAAATCGGGTGTGAACTCAACTTTCCGACTGTCTCGCGATCTTGCCAGCATGCCCTGCCCATCGGCTGGTGGGGAGCAATGGTAAGGTCCCGGCCTAAGTGTCTGAATGATGTACACCGTTAATTATGTGCAAAGCAGCAACTTCTAACTGTAACTCAGATTTGGGGATGTGTGTGCAGAGTCCTGGGGAGTAGGGGAATTGTCCATTGGAGGTTTAAACTTAGGTCCGCGTATTAGGACTTTGATATGGTCCTCCTGTGCATCTTCTCAGAAGTTATACTCGGTGAATTGCAAATTACCACAAGTTGCTTGCTGATTTGCGCCATACTGCATGGAGTTACAGGATTTGCTCATTTAAAGTAATATTTGTTCATGGGAAATGGGTGTTGTTGACTATTCCAGTATTTATTGCCAATCAAGCCAACTGCTTTGTCCTTGATGGTGTTAGCATTAATGAGTGTTGTTGGAACTGCACTTATCCAGGCAAGTGGAGAAAATGCCATCACACCCCTGTCTTCCTTGTAGATGGTGAACAGACTTTGGGGAGTCAGGAGAATTCCCAGCCTCTTTGTTGTTGTTAATTACCCATGTCTAAATCTAATAACTATCAGCGTTAATACTATTTTAACATTATGATAGTTGTCAGCGATTCCCAAGCATCCTCTCTTGCCTGGAAAGTAAACGTTAAGAATGTTGATACTCTTTACTTCAAGTTGTGAATAGTTTTAGGAGATTTGAAATGAATTTTTAAAAATTTATTTTGTGTCTATTTATTTTTTCCTCCCTGATTTTTATTTCCCTCTCTTGATTTCTCTTTCTCTATCTGATTTGATGTGGAGATGCCGGCGTTGGACTGGGGTGGGCACAGTAAGAAGTCTCACAACACCAGGTTAAAATCCACAGGTTTATTTGGAATCACGAGCTTTCGGAGCGCTGCTCCTCCGTCAGGTGAGTGGAGAGGTGGGTTCACAGACACCTCTCATTATCTTGCAATTGTGTCTTTACCTATATATGTCATGTTTGTGAACCCACCTCTCCACTCACCTGATGCTCCGAAAGCTCATGATTCCAAATAAACCTGTTGGACTTTAACCTGGTGTTGTGGGACTTCTTACTCTACCTGATTTGACATTGAATTAATTTGCTGTCCATCTCAGTCCTTTATCTGTTTCATCTCAATCATTTAATCTTCTTGGATAAGCTTTTTGGGCCCAGTATTCATTGAGTTCCTTGATGCCTTGTTGCTCGCTAGTTACCAGTTTGCACTTCCAACAGTTTTTTGGGCAAAACTTTAAAAAATCTAAACATGAAATTGTAAGTCCAACTAAAAATCCAGCAAAATCTGGCCCAGAGTATTTAAAAACTTCTTGATTTGATTTATTATTATCACATGTATTAACATACAGTGAAGAGTATTGTTTCTTGCACGCTACAAAGACAAAGCATACCGTTCATGGAGAAAGAAACGAGAGAGTGCAGAATATAGAGTTACAGTCATAGTTAGGGTGTAGAGAAAGATCAGCTTAGTGCAAGGTAAGTCCAATCAAAAGTCTGATGGAAGCAGAGAAGAAGCTGTTCTTGAGTCAGTTGGAACGTGATCTCAAACTTTTGTATCTTTTTCCCGAAGGAAGAAGGTGGAAGAGAGAATGTCCGGGGTGCATGGGGTCCTTAATTATGCTTTGCCGAGGCAGCGGGAAGTGTAGACAGAGTCAATGTTTGGGAGACTGGTTTGCATGATGGATTGGGCTACATTCACAACTTTTGTAGTTCCTTGCGGTCTTGGGCAGAGCAGGAGCCATACCAAGCTGTGATACAACCAGAAAGAATGCTTTCTATGGTGCATCTGTAAAAGTTGGTGAGTCGTAACTGACATGCCAAATTTCTTTAGTCTTCTGAGAAAGAAGAGGCGTTGGTGAGCTTTCTTAACTATAGTGTCGGCATGGGGGGACCAGGACAGGTTGTTGGTGATCTGGACACCTAAGAACTTGACACTCTCGACCCTTTCTACTTCATCCCCGTTGATGTAGACAGGGGCATGTCCTCCTTTCCGCTTCCTGAAGTTGATGACAATCTCCTTCATTTTGTTGACATTGAGGGAGAAATTATTGTTCCTGCACCAGTTCACCAGATTATCTATCTCATTCCTACTCTGAAGTACAGAACTGAAGTGAATGATGAATCCTTTTCTATCTAATAAAAAAGCACAGCTGGCACGGTTTTGGTTTTGTTTACAACTGATTACTTGAGACAATCTGATCTATTTTTAACACCTGCTGTAACTGTTTTGGAGTTGTTTACCTCATTTGTAACAGTTAAGTTTTTTTTAGCAAGTCAAGGGCTCGGTAACATAACGAGACAATGGATTGTAATTTGAATATAAGTGAGGTCATGGTGTTAAGTGATGGAAATTTCCACATGACTAGATTGCGTGTTCAAATATTATGAATTGAGTACATCTTTGTCTTAGTAATGTTTAATTATTGCAGTTTTTTAATGCCATTCTTTTTAAGGAGTCAGAATTAGGTTCCAAGTTTAACTGGAAAGTGTTTTGTGTGAACCAGATTGCACCATTGAGATGAGTGAGTTTGGCTCCAAATCAAGCCATGTTGACAGCATTGATGATTAGAGACTTATTATAAAGCCATTTAACATGCTGTGACTAAATCATTAAGAGCTATGTTTGTATTGACTCATATTAGAATATATCTGTTTGCCAGATAGACACTTTATTGGGACTAAAAATAACGTCTGTTTTAGCCTGGAGGGCATTTTTCACATTCTTTCCTAGAGAAATCTGGCACCTGTCCTTAGTATTGAATAAGCCAAAATAAGATGCCTGAGGATTGAATGCACAACTCATCCAGGGCCTTGTAGCTTTAATAATAGTAATATTTTGTGGCCTGATTGAGGATTGACACCTTTACTATTTTTGAAATTATTATTTTCCCTGACCCAACATTCGTCTTGGATATCCGATTTAAGATACAAAGAAGAAATTTGCATTTAGACAGTGCCTTCCCTGCATACAAGATGCTTGTCATGTAAATGGTGGATGTGGGAGCTGAAAATGATGGAGTGAGCGCAATAGTGAATCTGGGGCCTCGGTGAATGGTAGGATCACAGTCCATCTCTTTAAGCAATGAGATTTAAGAGGACCAACAGGAACAAAATAGGGTGAATTTGAGTCAAACCAGGTACAGGAAGAGGAGGCGAAAGATTGGAGTAGGATGGAGAAAAAGGAGACAAAGAAAAAATAAGCAAGTAATATTTTGTACTTGGTCATATAAAGACCCCTTTCGGCAGTCCAAGCAGTTGAAGGTCAATTAATCGTGTCCGTGGGCGTTCTTTACAGGTAGGTATTTTTATTTGTTCTCAACGTGATAAATAAACTATCATATATAAACTATAATTTTAGTAGAATAATTGAGATTGTTCCTGCGAAGCTGTGTCTATTTTTAACTGAATTATTGAAGCTAATATATTTATTTATTTATCAGTAATCCAGTTTCATATGAAAAGACTAGTTTCAAGGAGAGCAATCCTGGCAAGCAAAGTACTTTTTCAGTGCGAAGTGATCCCCTGAGAAACTCATTTTTAGAAATGAATTAATTCCCCAGCTATTAAAGACAAATTCTAAATTAACAGTTCAGGATCAGCACACCACTATTTTGGGACTCCCAGCTGGGAAAAACCTGTCAGCAGGTAGTTCTCATTCTGTGAACAGAGATCAACAATCATCTTGGTTTTGCATGCCATTCATTTAACTGGTTCAACGCTGCCAGGAAAAATAAGAGAGAAAGAAATTGTAACTACATTGCGCCAAGACATAGGTACTGATTTTAACTCTGTTGAGTGAGTTAAAGTCTTGCTGTAAGATAAATGCAAAATATTGCGGATGCTGGAATCTGAAACCAAAAACAGAAAAATGATGGAAAGTCTCAGCAGGTCTGACAGCATCTGTGAAGAGAGAGTAGAGCCAATGTTTCGAGTCTAGATGACCCTTTGTTAGAGCTCTGCAGTCCTAGTAATGCTGAGCCTTACTCAGCACGTGTTTCACCCCAGCTGGTCATTAATTGACCAGCACATGTGAAATTGTGCTCCGGGACCAATTGTGGCCGAAAGCACATTTCCGGCCCGCTTCTGGGCTTGCCGGTTGCATGTACCCAACGAGCGAAAGTTTCAGGCCGTGGAGTAAGTGAAGAAAGTTATCTCCAATTGCAATGGGATCTCGATCAGTTGGGCCAGTGGGCTGACGAATGACAGATGGAGTTTAATTTAGACAAAATGTGAGGTGATGCATTTTGGTAGATTGAACCAGGGCAGAACTTACTCAGTTAATGTTAGGGCGTTGGAGAGAGTTACAGAACAAAGAGATCTAGGGGTGCATGTTCATAGCTCCTTGAAAGTGGAGTCACAGGTGGACAGAGTGGTGAAGAAGGCATTCGGCATGCTTGGTTTCATTGGTCGGAACATTGAATACAGGAGTTGGGACGTCTTGTTGAAGTTGTACAAGACATTGGTAAGGCCACACTTTGAATACTGTGCGTAGTTCTGGTCACCCTATTATAGAAAGGATATTATTAAACTAGAAGGAGTGCAGAAAAGATTTACTAGGATGCTACTGGGATTTGATGGTTTGAGTTATAAGGAGAGGCTGGATAGACTGGGACTTTTTTCTCTGGAGCGTAGGAGGCTGAGGGGTCTATGAAATAATGAGGGGCACAGATCAGCTAGATAGTCAATATCTTTTCCCAAAGGTAAGAGATTCTAAAACTAGAGAGCATAGGTTTAAGGTGAAAGGGGAGAGATACACAGGTGTCCAGAGGGGCAATTTCTTCACACAGAGGGTGGTGAGTGTCTGGGACAAGCTGCCAGAGGTAGTAGTAGAGGCGGGTACAATTTTGTCTTTTAAATAGCATTTAGATAGTTACATGGGTAAGATGTGTATAGGAGGATATGGGCCAAATGCGGGCAATTGGGATTAGCTTAGGGGTTTAAAAAAAAAGGGCGGTATGGACAAGTTGGACCGAAGGGCCTGTCTCCATGCTGTAAGCCACTATGACTCTAAGTAGCAGTGAATCTCCCTGCTTTAGAAACTTGCTGAGACTCATCCTATGGGCAAGATGCTGGAAGATGGCTAACACATGTAGAACTGTACCCAAACAGGATGTCACCATTTTTGGGAAAGCATACTTATTAAAAGCTATTTTTTTTAATTTTCCAGCATTGTTGTGTTACCATTCTGGTAAAAGTAGATATTAATATAGTACCCTAAAGGTATCCATGAAAGCTAGGTTTCTTTTCAATGTGACAACTAATTTTGTTAGCAGATACAACAGTACATTTTTGTAGTCATCATTTAAAAAACCTTTCCGAGAAATAATTTTTCATATATTCAGCACTTGGCAGCAGCATAAAATAATAAAGTTGAGTTTCTTCAATTGCCTGTGGATCTTTTGTCTAGTTTTTTCTATTTGTAGACAACCTTGACAAAAATGATTTGTTTTACTTAAAGAAGCTGGGAGCCCTCGCTTAATCAGACATTTTTGAAACGAGGGAAGAAAAATAGCTATCCTTTTTCACCACTGACACATATTATTACTGGTAATTCATTTTGATTAACATTGATAAGCTGTGCTTTGAATAAATGGAATCAAGGCCAGCACTTACTAATGCAAGTGTCCGAGTTCACTCACAGTTTTGTATTTAATTACTTATCATCCTAGAATTTCAAAATGCCAAAACATTTTTTACCTCATTATCCCACATTATTATCCCATTTTATGTCATAATAGAGCTTGTGCAATGTCATAACATATCTACCTCTGCTAGTCACAACTCATTAATTTAAAGCAACATTCTTGTGCTAATTGAACTTTTCAAAATAAAATTGAAAATTAAACTTTTACTCAATTTTGTTAGTAATTTAGTTTGGGACATAATTGGAAGTATTCGTAAAATTGAAATCTCTGTGTGCATGCGTTATTATGTTTAGGTTCTACTTTGAGACTGTTGGAAATACAGTTGCTCTCCACATATTATGTATTTGCTGATCTTGACCTCATGTCAAGGACTAGGATTACCTTCTACACCAGATTCAATATGAGAATATTTTGTGTTTGACTAGGTTAGTTTTACATTTTACTTAAACCAGATTTAATATGTAAAATATCGGATTAAATGTACATGGGATTGAATCAGGGATTTATCTGGCTTATGATGTTCAGTTACTGATTAGGTAAACTCTGAGCTACTGTCAATTCTAATCACTAAATTATAGGTGTGCGTAGATATGAAAATTAAAATAGGAAATAAAATCTTAGAGGTAGCCCTGACAAAGGACCATGAGATATGAGGAAACAGTAAGGCTAACTATATCAATAAATTAAGGATCTAATGTGGAGCCAATACAGCCTATGCTTTGAGGGAGGAATGGATCAATGGAGCGGGATTTTATGGCCTCACTCATCCTGAAACCGTTAAATCCTGCCCAAGGTCAACAGATCTTTCCACTGTCTGCCCCTCGCCCGCTCCGAATCTTGTGGTGGGCAAGATGGTAAAATTCCAGCTATGATGAGTTTCTTGGAATGGAGTTAATACTATCAGGTCACTGAAAAAGTGATTATTATGCATGAGCAACAGTCAGGGAGAATTACTATCTTCTGTTTCGCGTTGAACAGTTTACCTTTATCATCAAAGCTTAATTCTCCATAAAGTACTGCTCATATCCAACAACACTCATACATGGCTTTAACATTTTGGACAAGGTACAAGAAACACATGACACCTAATGGGTGATCTCCTCTTACCTCTAGCCTTGAATCTCTTCTCCATCGCAACCTTTCTTGTGAATTTTTGACACAAAGAGCTGTTGGCTGCATTGATGTTTCATTGCGTCAATAGAGCTATGTTCAACATCCACCTCAGTTTCCCTCAGTTGCTGTTTTGACACAGCTATTCCATCTGTCAACTTCTTTCTCCTAATAGTCTTTCCCTAATAGCCTTGCTGCATTAAAATCATATGGTCTCATTATTCTAGCCTATTCTTTCCCAGGAACTCAAAACCGGCTGAGTGTCTTTCACTTGTACAAATATCAGCTTTTTAATATGCATGCCTAGGCACGATTTCCAGATTTAACTCAGCTTGACTTTTCAAGGTTGACTGCCCCCCTGCATCATGAGCCTTGGCTCTTCACCTTAATTTCACAATATGAAAAATGTGACAGCCACTGATTTAAAACACAATTGTCTTACGGTGTGGTTAGTTAGTGGCATTTTAAATGCTACACTTTTACCCAGGGTGGGAGGTGAACTTTGACAAAATGTTGCTGCACTGATGTTTTATTGTTTGACTTAGGAGATGCTTTAAGACAAATTTCACATGTTATTGTTCCCAGGTTATATTGCTCAGGTTGCAGTTATGTAAAAGATTCTCAAGACTTTATTAAAAGGAACAATGTAAATGGATTTAATGTAAAAACTTTGAGAGGTGCTATGACTACAAAAGCAGATCTGTTTTTGTTGGGTTTTATTCAAAGCAGACAATCTTGGCCGATCTAAAAGGATATTGATCTTTCTTTACACAACTGGCATTGAAATAAATTGATGTCATGGCACGCCAATGAACTATAATATTTGCCTTGGCAGTTAGGAACAAAAAATTAATTGTTGTTGTCTTGTAGCCTCTTATTGAACTAAAATGACAGCCATGTTCTAATTTTGTATCTGTCAATCCTCTGTGGCATTCAGAAAGTTCTACTAATGAATATATTGTCTTGTTTAACTGCCTCCACTGTTTTAATGTTGTTTCTCTTTTTGGATCTTCACTTCTCTCCTACTTTTTGCATTTCTCTCTTTGCTGATTCTATTTAATTTTCCAAGGCGATGGTGGGTGTCGAGGCAGGGAAAGGGGCCACCAATGATTGCAGTCTGCACTTGGCATGAAGTTGCAAGATAAATGTGATCTATTCAGAGTCACTTTCCATTCCCTCCCCAGTCACTCCTTGTTCTCCCTATTCCCTTGCTTCTGTCCTGTCCTTTAAATTTCATCCTTCCATCATAAAATTCCTTTCCTAAAATGTCTCATGCCAATATCTATCTCCACCTTGTCTTCAGTGAGTCAATCTCTTCCAGTGTTCAACTTTTATCCTTGTGACTCAACTTGCCTATCCGTTAGGTATCCTGAATCCGATTTGCCACCCTATCCCTAAACTTTCATAGCCAGAGATCAGAGTGCTCCCCACATTTACCCTCAAACTGTTTTCCTCCTCTCTTAAATTAACCGAGTTCTTCAAAAAGCTTTTCTTGCTTTCAAAATGTAAGTTACCACAATGCAGCACAGGGCTCAATTCCTTCTCGGTGTGAGAGGAAGAATGGAAGGAATTTGCATCAGGGAAACTTTCCCCTGGGGATAGAGGCCGTGCTGGAAGGAGGGGATGTTGGAGTGTTGTTTCTAAGTTGTTTCTTGAGGTATTGCAACCCAGAGTCTCCCATATAAAAGTCTTTGATGGGAAAGCCGCAGACTCCATTGAAGCTTTCCCAAGTTAAGATGGCTGAGACCAGGAACTTTAATGAGGTAGTGATGCTGATCTGTGTCCTACCATTCCTCATGGAATGCCAGTTATTAAAAGCTGTAATGTAACAGGTTGGTTCAACAATCAGGAGAGAACGCAGCTTCTGAAATGATTTATACATCAAACTGTGGGAGACATACCGGTAACATAAAACGTTTAGACAATCATAGTATTACATGCGATCCACCTGTTCATCTGCAGTGGGAATAAAGAAAGCATCTCTTCTACAAACTCAGTAAACTAGTTATCATTGCTGTCACTTGTCAGCAAAACTGCGATGCTCATAATTGAACATAATTAAAGGAAGACATTTAGGCAACATTGATAGTCAGCCCTTTGGCTAAGATCAAGCATCAGGTCAAGCCCAGATGGGGTACAATGCTTTACCTCATCAGTTTGGACCTTGTTTCTCTCTCTTGTGGGGACCATGAATTGAATTCAATTAAAATTTGAATTTGGTATTTGGAGCAAGAAAGGAATGGATTTGGGTTTGCCTGGTCCACTCTGAGCATTGGCTTTGTAACCTTAAGGATAAAGTAAAACATTTTTAAAAATGGCTTTTCCTGGTTGAAATTTTCTACCCAGCTGCATTGTAACACACCGTTAGTCACTCCAGTAATGAATAATAAACACTTATATGTTGCAGAGTACTTGACAATTAGACAATATATTTTGTAATAGTGTTAACGTTTTTAGTTCTGGCTATTAACAGTGTTAGGAGCTTTTTGGGAGACCAAGTACAAACGGCTCACGGAGATAATAATCCTGGTTGAAGATGTATTTTTTTGTCCAGGTCTAGTCCATGTGCGTAGGAGAACAATTTGGGGCAGCCCAACTTATTCTAAGTTGCATTGCTATCAGTATTACAATTATACACTTTTCAAAAATCATTTGTCCGCCTTTTTTGCTCATCCTAGCCGGATGTGAGCCAATCATTTTAGTATGAATCATTTACCTTGGCCAATAACATTCTACTCTCAGGCAGCATGTGAATACATAGGTCCGTAGAATTCGAACGTTCTTGCCCACTGTCTCCTAGCAACCCCAATACGTCGGTCCGTAGAGTTAAAAAGTTCTTTTCCGACTGTCTATTTAGCAACCCCTTATCGGGAAAATTTTATTGCTCTATTCATTCTACTGTCTGGGAAGCTTGTACTTTCTAAAGCCCACACTGAGAAGAGAGTTCTTTTTGTTTCACTCAGTAGCTGTATTGTTTTCAAGCAATGTGGTTCTTCTCACTCCGCTGTATCCCATCATGCCCTAGAGTGTCATTAGCCAAGGTGTATGCTTTTCATACAGAGTATAATATGTTTTCAAAAAAATACATGTTTAAATTCTCTAACAGTCGTTATATGTGGTTCTATGCAAACTGTACCTTTGTAACTCCAGGTACTTTGTACTTTTTCTATACTATATTCACTCTAAATTATTCTATCTTGATCTATTAGTCCTTTTAATCCTAGGTTATCCTAAATCCCTCTAACAAACAGTAATTGAAGTGGAATTTTATCAGACTTCGCCCTTTAACAATAATTGATGATTATGCTCAATTGCAATAGCTTGCTTGCTACTATTTTCTTAAATCGTGCATTAAATGTGATTTAAGCAAGTTTTTAAATATTTGAACAATTGCACAAATGCTATAAAGCAGGTGTATTGTTTTACTCATTCTAACTGTCAAACTCTATTAAAGCAGAAACATGATTTGACGACCAACACAAGGCATAGTTGCAATTTAAATGGAAGCTTTATTTAATGTGGCTTTTTACTGAGCTGCAATCTAAATTCAGCAGGGAGAAGAAATGGAAAGTTCCTTTTAAATGAGAATGTTACCTGTTTTCAGATTATCCATCTGGAATGGCAGTCACAGTACAGAACTTGTTAACCAGTGTGCGAATCCAACAAATGCCATAGCTTAATTGTATATATTTTATTGTATGCATGTAGATCAGTGAGAGTTTGATAGCATTGTGTATTGGATCATTTATCCAGTTTGCACCTCATGTTGAAAGCATGAGCCAGTTATGAGAAAGGTCAGAGGTACTGATGGGATCCTCTATTTTACGCTAATTATGTAGCTCAACCCAGAACTCTGGGAGATTCATTGGTGTGATATTTCAATTTCCTTAATTGTTTTGCTCTCAGTAGGACTGCTAAATAAATCCTGATTACAGTAAAGCCAAATTTTTCCACCAGTTACATGCTTTGAACTGAGATCCACTGGGAACTGTCCCAATTTCGCTCAGACCCCTTAAGCTGCAAGAAAAATGGCATATTTTCATACCATTCGTGCGAGGGTGAAGATCTCTTATCTCTGGCTGATCTTAAAAACATAAAACTCACTATATGACTCAATCCCTTGATAATATATGGTAAGACAGTAAGCTGCTAATCACAGCATTGCTAGCAAGTTTAACGCAGACTTATTTTTGTGGTTAAGGAAAGTATTATTGTTTTTTAATAAGTGAAGTAAATGAGGCTACAAGAAAATTGGCAGACCCTTTTTGAATTGGGCAGCGTAAGATTACATTTATAATACCAACCCTGGAACCAAAATGTATTTTTCTTTGGGGTCGGAATAACACCAGCTGTGCATGTTATGAGAACAAATGGCGGATGCACAGAGCGCTCGCACCATTTCTGCATTTCATACTGAGTATTCTGTTCACCTTGCAATGAATGATCTTCCTTTGTTCCCATAGAAGAGAGCAACAGGATCTCTGTCAAAAGGGCCTTTTTAATTTGTTATCCTAGCAGCTGGTTTTCTTCCATATGCTGTACTTACTGTACATCTGAAAGAAGCTTCATGCAGCTGGGAGCCATTTATGTCTAAACCACATCCCTTGCCCTCTAAACCTTACAAAAATACTCACACTGAAAAGATGTAAAATTGATTACTGCAGCTCCTGAAGTTCCAAATGTCACATTTGGGCACGCCGCACCTTCGATAGAATTCCCGATCACCTTGTGACTCTTTTGAAATTGACCGTCCAAAAGTTACCCAGTCCGAAATTTGTTCCAAAATAAAGTTTGTTACTGTAGTGACAATGATGACGAATTCGTCAAAGTTAATCATTGAAATACCCAAAATGTATTTTTTTGTCAAAGAAGTAACACATTACCAAAGTACCCGATTGAAAGTAACCTAACTAGAACAATCCTTCATTGAAAGTAACCTGAGCCATTGTGTGTCTCGATTGCCAATAACTTCCTTTTTGTACCATTTAGAATGATTTCAGAAACACTGACGGCCTTTTTTGTTCACTTTCGGAGGACAGCGTCAGAGTTCCTTCTCAGCTGAGTAGTTCCTGACGAATGAACAAGTGCTGGAATCACAATTTTTAAAAAGCACACAACATTCCTGGAGGCTGACATGCTTGGTTAAATAGGCACATTTCAATACTTCAGAATAAAGATGGACTTATTATGTAGCTTTATTATGTGGCTAGTGTGGAAAGAAACAAAATAACAGGGCCTAACATTCCACTGCATTTGTTTTCTTTGAGTGTAAAACTTAATAATTTATAAAATTGTTGTTTGAACTACAAATACATTATTGATTTGTTTAGATAAACCTTGTCACGTTTTACAGTAATACATTCCTGTCGCAATACGAGTGCCAGGTGTGAAGTGCGATAAGCACTGGGAAAAGAACTAAATGTAGCCATATTGTGTTTATTGAATACATTTACATTGGCGGAGCCCAAGGAAAGAAATTCCAAAAGGTAGGGTGCTTCCTTGCTTCATTGCCTAAACAAATTCGAGTGGTTAAAGCTCAGGCATTTGAAAAAAAAAATCAGTCCCTTGCATTTGGATCTTTGCATTGAAGCAGACTCAAGGAATTGCCTGTTTGGTCAATGTAGTACTGTGGGTGGTCAGGACACAGCACATGGCAGCGAGCCACTGTGCACAGGAAAGAATTTTCAAAGGTGTTTCGGGTGGTTCGGAACTCTGTAACCTCTCCTGAGGATCAGAAGAACGCAGATCTCTTGCTACCGCTGTAGCGGAGCAAGCATGTTGCTTTTCTACTGCTGGTACAGATCATCAGGAAATTGAGAGTGGCATCAGAAAGCACTGCAGGCCATGTTAGGTCAGCACTTTTCAATTGCTGTTTAGCAGCTGGGATAAATTCTACTCTTGACATCTCATTCCATTTACAGTGTTCCAGCGCTACCTTGTGGTAAATCCTGAGCTGAAGTCATGTTCTGGTAATTTGTTCCAGATGTTTATTAGTCCTCAGGGTAACTTGGTTGTTGTGGTTCCATGCTGCTGGTTCAAGTTGTTAGTAATACTATATAACTCAATTAAAAATTATTCCATATTAAACTATCCTTTCCTGAAACTAGTGCGAACTGCTGCTGTGGTTTCCTATGAAACAGGAGAACATTTTTAAACTGACGCTATCAAGGTCTAAAATATACGGTATGTTTTGGAGCTACACAGTGCCCGCTCAGTTAAATTGGGACAAATTTATATGTTGCTCTCTTTACTAAATGTAGCTGTTCAGACAGAGGTTGTACATAGAATATGTCTAATAGATACCAATTGATCACTCTTGATTTGTTTATTGATCGCTCATAACTCTGCAACAGCTTAATATTTTTTGTGTTTCAGGTTGCAAAATAGTTACATTTCATAAATGGCTAGCATTCATTCTTGCATTAGGGTTAAATAATATTTGCCCGGTAATGTTTTGGAGAACTAATTTTTATTCTGCCTTCATAGAATTATAGAATCCCTACAGTGCAGAAGGAGGCCTTTCGGCCCATCAATCCCACCCAGGCTCTATCCTCGTAACACCACACATTTACCTCACTAATCCCCCTGACACTAAGGGGCAATTTAGCATGACCAATCCAACTAAACTGCGCATCTTTGCAGAAGTAAGTTGTATTATTTGCTTTACTGAGATAAGTACGAGGAAAGTTAAAGTTTATTTATTAGTCACAAGCAGGCTTACATTAACACTGCAATGAAGTTACTGTGAAAACCCCGGACAGGTTTTTATTATGCCCTGTAGAAGTAGCTATTATTTGCTTTACTGTGATAAGTACTAGGGAGAACAAGAGCTGATTGGATCCCATCTTTTTCCCTCAATCCATCATCCCAAAGAAATGCCCCAAAGTGCAAATGTACTATAAGTATGCTGTGTTTATTGTCTAAGGTCAGATGCAGATGTCCAGAAGTGAATTGGAAATTTAATGCCAACAGATAGATTCAATCAAAAATCTAAGAATGGTGACAGCACAGGAGACAATTTGGTCCTTTGTGTCCATGTCAGCTCTTTGCATGAACAACTTGACTAATTCAACTCCCCTTTCCCTGTAACACTCCAAAATTTCCTATTCAGATAATTATCCAATTCCCTTTTGAAAGCCTCCACCCCATTCTTGGGCATTCCAGGTTCTACCCCTCTGTGTTTAAGAAAATAAAGTTTTTTCTCATGTTCACCTTTCGTTCTTTTTGCCTTTCACCTTAAATCGGTTCCCCCGGTTCTTGATTCTTTTACAGTGGGAGCAATGTCTCTATTTATTCTGTCCAGATCTCTCGTGGATTTTGAACACCTCGAACAAATCTCCTCCCGATCTTTACTTTAGGGAGTACAACCCCAACTTCTCAATCTGTCAAGGTAACTGAAGTCGCTAATCCCTGGAAGCATTCTCCTATATCTTTTCTGCACCCTCTCCAATACCTTCACATTCTTCTTAAAACGTTGTACTTGTAATTGGACACAGTGCTCCAGGTGAGGGTGAATCAGTGTTTTATAAAGGTTTGCTGTAACGCCCGTGCTTTTGTACTGTGTGCCTCTGTTGATTAAGCCCAGGATTTCAAATTCTTTGCTAACCCTGCCCTGCCACTTCAATGATTTGTGGATATATACCCCCAGGTCCCTCTGCTTCTGCACCCCTTTTTGAATTGTGTCCTTTATATTGCTTCTCCTTGTTCTACTGAAACATATCACTTCACACTTTTCTACATCAAAGTCCATCAGCCATGTTTCTGCCATTCCACCACCTTGTCTATGTCCTCAAGGTCTAAGACTATTCTCTTCACAGTTCACATGCTTTCAAATTTTGTGTCATTAGTGAATTTTGTAATTGTGCTCTGAATACCCAAGCCTAGATCAACAACTTTTATATTTATATAGCGCCTTTAATGTTAAATATCCCAAGGTGCTTCACAACATTATAAAACAGCATATTACACAAAGCTACAAAGGGGAAATTAGGTCAGATGATCACAAGCTTGAGGTAGGTTATAAGCAATGTCTAAAGGAAGCAAGCAAGGTAGAGAGGCGAGAGAAGTGTGTGGGTAGCTGATACAAATCAAGAAATGTAGTAGTCTTGGTACTGATCCCTGATTACAACTGATCCCTGGGGAAACCCACTGGTATACCTTCCTCCAGTCTGATAACCAAATGTTCACTATTACTCTCTGTCACTCAGCCAACTTCATATCCACTGTTTCTTTAATTCCATGGGCTTAGACTTGTTGACAAGCCTACTCTGTGGTATTTACATCACACCCTCTTCAACCTTCTTTGTTATCTCATCAAATAACTTAATCAGGTTAGTTAAACACGATTTGTCCTTTGCAATCTGTGCTGGATTTCCTTAATCAATTTGCCCAGCAGACTGTTTTTTGTTACAGATGATCATTTTTGAAAGCTTTCCCACCACGTGGTTAAACTGGCATCCCTGTAGCAGCTGGCCTTATCTTTATACCTGTTTTTGAACAGCAGTGTAACACTTGCAATTCTCCAGGTCTCCAGTATGACCCTTGTATCTAAGGAGGAATGGAAGATTATTGTCAGTTCTTCCCCAAATACCAACCTTACTTCCTTTAGTATTCTCAGATACACCTAAGTAAGTCTTGGCAACTTATCAGTCTGAAGTGCATCAAGCTTTTCTAATACCACATCTTTATTAATGGTTTATTCCATCCAGTGTCTCAATTACCTCCTCTCTCATTAAGACTTTGGCAGCAGCATCTTTGTAAAAACAGATACAAAGTACTCATCCTTTGCCATGTCCTCTACTTTCATGCATGAGTTACCTTTTTGGTTTCTAATTAGCTCCATCCCTCTTTCTACTGCCCTTGTACTATTTACAGTAAAGTCCCAATTGCTTATAGTCGGACCCTCACCCGCGCCGATTCCATGGTGGGCGAGGTGGTAGAGCTCCGGCCTCTATATTCATCCTGGGCCCAACTTGTGTCATCAACCTGACATCTGTCATAAGCACCCTTTTTCCTGTTTCATCTTAGTCTTGATCTCTTTCGTCATCCTTGGAGTTCTGACTTTGGCTTTTTCTTACCTTTTCTCCTTTCAGAAATGTATTTTGACTATACCTGAACCATTTCTTTTTAGACAACACATTGATCCATCTCATTTATCTTGACCAGACCCATTCTCGCCTAGCTGAAAATAGCTGCCCTCCAATTAATTATTTTTTTACTCTGGATTGATTGCTCTTTGCCTATGCTTCTATGCCTAAGCTAAATCATATAATGCTATGATCACTGTTTGCTAAATGTTCTCCTACTTTCAGCTCATTCCCCAGAAGCAGAACCAACAGTTTTAGCTTTGCCGTTGGACCGGGATGTGGAAAATCCTCCTGAAGGCACTTCAGAAATTTTTCCCCTCTCTGCCCTTTATACTATTACTATTCCAGTATATATTAGGATAATCAACCCTCCCTGCCCTCACCATTATAACTGTACTATAATTTTTGAACCTCTCTGTAATCTTCTTCAAATTTGTTTCCGTACATCTCACCCCACTAGTTCGTGACCTATAGAATACACAACTCTCTAACCAAATAGATTCTGCCCTTAACCCCTCTTGGATATCCTCTTTCTCCAGCACTGTAATATTTTCCTTCATTAATTTTATTTAAGTTTGCCTGTATTGAGAAATCTTGCGTGTTTGCTAGTAATTTCAGATTTGACCTGTACAGTTTTATTTTCAAAATGGTCACTTTGTGCAAAAGATGATTGGATTTACTGCGTCCAAATTGGCTGTGCTTTGCATATAAATAACCGTGAGTGCCATTAGCTACGAGAACAAAATTGTCCCATTGCTTAGCTACCAACCTGGCCTGTCCTTTCATAGCGATTGTAGTTGGAGTAAAAATATATAAGTTCTGAGGGGGCTTGACAGGCTAGATGCTGAGAGAATGGGCGGGAATTTCCAGCCACGCTTGCCCAGAAACCGGAAAATCCCACCCGAGGTCAAAGAACCTTTGCATGGTTCCCCCCCACCCCGCCCGCTACGATTCCCGTGGTGGGCGTGATGGGAAAATTCCCCCCAATATTTTCCCTCAGGGGAAATTTAGAACCAGGGGACACAGTTTCAAAATAAGGGGTCTCCCATTTAGGATGGAGATGAAAAGGAATTTCTTCTTTGAGGATCATTGATCTTGGAAATTCTCTTCCTCAGAGGGCAGTAGAGACGAGGTCATTGAATATATTCAGGGCTGAGTTGGGCAGATTTTTGATCTACCAGGAGTCCAGGTTAATGGGGTAAAGGGAAGTAGAGTTATGGCCAATATCAGGTCAGCCATAATCTTATTAAATAGCAGAGCAGGCTCGAGGGGCCAAACAGCCTGCTCCTGTTCCTATTTATTCTGATCGTATGTTCTTATGGCCAAAAAGTACTTCTGTGCTGTTGCATATTTTACTCAGTTCTGCTCCCTACTGATGGGTGAATCGTTATTAAACTAGGTTGTTTGTACATTATCAGAAACGATGGGCAGAATTTTCCTGCCTGTTTGTCAGAGGGGGTTTCAGGGGTCAAACAAGGTTGGAAAATCCCAGAGATCGACATTGGGACAAAATCCCAATGTGCTGCTGCTGCCCTCCTCAGGCTTTCCACGGGGTCATGATGTGGAGATGCCAGTGTTGGACTGGGGTAAGCACAGTAAGAAGTCTCACAATACCAGGTTAAAGTCCAACAGGTTTATTTGGTAGCACAAGCCACGGGGTGGCATTGAAGGTGAGCAGGGAAACGCTATGGATCTGGCAGATCAACAATTTAGAAATTGTTTAGGTTGTTAAGCCAATTATGAGTTCATTTAGCCCCAAATCCTGGATTTGCCATTGAACCTATTTCTCAACCCGTGAGCAACTTGCCAGCGTCACTGATGAGAGTGCACAGCAGGAAGAGCTTCCTCATTGAAACTGACGGGCGGGGAGGCCGCCTGATTATTTATATTGAAGAGCGTCAGTTATGGAAATTCAGAAACTGCAGTTCATAGAATCCACAGTGCAGAAGGAGGCCATTTGGCCCATCGAGTCTGCACTGACAATAATCCAACCCAGGTCCTAACCCCGTAATGTCACACATTTCCCCTCCTAGTCCGCCTGACACTCTGGGGCAATTTATCATGGCCAATCAACCTAACCAGCACACCTTTGGACTGTGGGAGGAAACCAGAGTACCCGGAGGAAACCTACGCAAACATGGGGAGAACATGCAAACCCCACACAGACACTGGCACTGTGGGCAGCACTGCTAACCAGTGCCACCGTGCCACCCTAGCATTTTTCTCAGAGAGAACTTTCACTTTTTAACAGTTGATTGCCAACTTTTGGGAAAGGAGCTTCACTTGTCTAGCATTTCACTCACTTCAGTTGCACTTCCCTCCTGCCAGCCTTCACACAGAATGGGAGCAGCTTATGCAGCTTTACCTTGCACCATTGCTGAAGGTCAAAAGCTGAGACCACACCAATGCCAACTGCTCCAGCAGGAGCAACACCAACGGTAAATCTCTATGACTCTTAACTCTCTACTCCTCAGGTGCATGCCTCTTCAGAGGGTAGATGGGATAGACACTGAGATCCAGCTAGGAGGCAAAGACCCCACCACCACCACCACAGGGCCCACAGAGAGAAGATTACATGTCTGAGCACCCGTGTCTCAGGAGACTCAGACTCTCATGGTCACGTCAGTGCTGATGTTTGCAGCCTCCTGGGAGGGGGGGAAAAAACCTCCTTCCCAGTGGAGCAGGTGGGCAGACATTGCCAACAAGATGCCCATTATAGGAGGGCTACCTGCCCCGTATCCGCCTCAGGCCACTCCACCTCTAATATCTGCCTCTTGGTATGTTGCATGCTCTGTTCTACTGTGTGAGAAAACTGAGAGGTTGGAGTGCTGGTAATGGCTTATGTGGAGTGGAGGGAAGGCCACCATTTTTCAAGGGTGATGGGAGTTTTGGGTCCTTCTAACCAGCCAATGCATGCCGATACAGACTTGCATTGAAAGCTCACTATAAATTACCTGAATTACAAATTGTTTTGGAAAGCTTTCACACAGTTTGTTTGCATCGCTTTGTGATCGGAACAGTAATAATGCTGCAATGAATTTCTGACCAGGGTCAGTGGGATAGCAATGTTTCCCATTTGATTGACACCAGTGTTGCACTGTGTTAGTGAAGCTGGACTTTCAGAAATCATTTGTAATTTGATTTTAGTGCAAATATAATTGACATTACTGTTTCAAATTGAATATTTTTCGTACTGTAAATGAAAGAGCATATTTTAACAGAAGATGCACATCTTTTATGTGGAATATGTATTTTAGTATGGAAGCCATCACTATTGCATGTTTCTCCTTTTTTATTGTCATTCATAAAAGTGACCTCTTTAGTCCTAGGAAAGAGGCTAAAGGTTTTGTTGTCATATCGGAAACGGCACTTCCTATGATGAACTAATCATGTGTTTTTGAAATCACATTAGTTAAGCTCTTACCATGTTCATGCTGGAATCTGTGGATACAAGGTATATTCATCATAGAATCCCTACAGCGTAGGAGGCCATTCGGCCCATTGAGCCTATACTGACAACAATCCCACCCAAGCCCTATCCCCACTTATTTACCCTGCTAATCCCCCTGACATGAAGGGGCAATTTAGGATAGCCAATCAACCTAACCTACACATCTTTGGACGATGGGAGGAAACTGCAGCTCCCGGAGGAAACTCATGCAAACACGGGGAGAACGTGCAAACTCCACACAGACAGTCACCCAAGGCCGGGATTGAACCTGGGCCCCTGGCGCTGAGGCAGCAGTACTAACCACCATGCCGCCCCTTACCACTTTTGCAACAAAGAAGTTGCATTTCTTATGGTTTGCTTTAGAAATATAACTATTTTCTATACTTAATCTGGCACATTTCTGTGTTCCTTCGAATTACAGCAATTGTGTTCCTTTTGTAGCTACTTTCAAAAGATAAGCTGTCATCTCTGAATAGTTGGTGTCAGAATAAATTGGAGTCTGCTGACTGACAGCTGTGTTTAACACAAGTGAATGCTGTGTAGCCTTGCTACATGATAGCTGTGAGGTATTTGCTGTACAGATCTCTCAAATTAAACTTAACATTTTCATGAGACAGTACCATGCTAACTATTCTGTTTGTTTGCATAGGTGCGCCGCTTCTCCACAGCTCAGTGCTGGATTTGGACAGTGATGTACGGCCTTCTCCAATTAGTCGCTTGACTCAAGCTGCCTCAGTGAAAAGGGCCAGCAGTTTCCAATCTTCTCGGGATGACTGTAAGGACTGCCAAGCACGTGTACATTTTATAAATGCTTATTCAGGGATACTATTTAAGTATCTGTGCTGTGAAAACTAGCTCCCTATGGATAATTTTGTACAAACATATCAAATCTATTGGGTGCCAAATCCAGATAAGTAGCCCTACTATGTTTAAATGACCAATGACTTAAACAGGAACCATTGCACAATACATTATATTTGTTTCATTTTCTTATTGAAAGCAGAGAAAAACATCTTGACATTTATTTTTTTCACAGGGTTTTTCAGCACCACAGCTTTGTTGGGTGGGTGTTAGCAATGTGTCATGAGTGATGACTAGTCATGACCACTTTTGCAACAATAAAGTTGTATTTCTTAACATTAAAATTATTTCCCATATTCTGTCTCACTGTCACTTCTGCTTGTCTCTTCCTTTCACCTCCATAGCAAAAGAGAGCTCCTTGAGCAACTATGAAGCTTTGTGGTTGATTTGAAGCGTAATTGAACCAAAAATGAATTTAGTTAGTCTATTCTAAACTATAATTTGCTGTAATACTATGACATGATAAAGATACAAATTTTAGTAATTGTAGTGAAATTTGTTTCAGCCTGACGGACATTTTAGTAACTTCTGTTTAGTCATGAGTAAGAAGTATGATGGTCTTGTAGCTGTGCTTCTTATCCCTGATTTTCATAATGATGTACCTTTAAAACATCCGCTGAACATTAGGAAAAAATTCTGTTTCATTTAAAATTTCTGACACAAGGACATTTTTTTTCCAAAACTTTTACCCACATTAAAATGAACAAAGAGGCTGCATGATAATAAGACCATAAGATATAGGAGCAGAATTCGGCCCATCGAGTTTGCTGCACCATTCAATCATGGCTGATAAGTTTCTCATCCCCCGTTCTCCTGCCTTTCCCCTGTACCTTTTGATTCCCTTACCAATCCAGAACCTATCTATCTCTTGCTAAAATGCACTCAATGACCTGGCCTCTACAGCCTTCTGTGGCAATGAATTCCATAGATTCACCACCCTCCAGCTAAAGAAATTCCTCCTCATCTCCGTTCTAAAGGGTCATCCTTTTACTCTGAGGCTGTGCCTTCTGATCCTAGTCTCTCCTAATGAAACCATCTTCCCCAAGTCCATTCTATCCAGGCCTTTCAGTATTCTGCAAGTGTCAATGAGATCCTCCTCATCCTTTTAAACTCTATTGAGTAATGAAGTAAGATGTTAGATCTCCAGTCCTTGCAGCCACGGAGTGGTTTACTTTAACACCACCCCACCAACCCATACTCGGTTGATTTCAGCCCGGTTGCAGTACAGAAGCAAAGAGGGGCAGCAGGTCCCTCCTGAGAGATGAAACAAATGTCTCCAGCATATCACGTGTATGTATCGCCCGGCAACCAGCAAAGGATAGTATTCAAAGAGCCCTGTAACAGCCCAAACCTGGTTTCTTTGACATGCGATCAGAGAGATGTTGGTAACGAGGCAAAAACATTGCACAGGGGTAGAATTATGATGTTGGAGATAAATATACTGCCCTCTGGAAGTAATGCAAAGTTAGTACTTTTAGGTAAAGTGGAAGTTTTATTTTCCTACTACATCTAAGACACACTGCCCTTTTCTAATTACTGTTCAATCTGTGATATACTGTCAGAGCAATTAATATGATGATCTTTAATCGAATAATTCTGACTGCCTCAGATAATCGAACTTCCAGTCCAATGCCTTAGTACTTTAATGAAAAGGCATTTTTCATTATTAAAATTCATCTTTTAAAAATCAGAGAGCTGTAATCTGCTTCTGATGAACAGATGTAAGTTATTTCATCCTGGAATCCCTGCAGTGCAGAAGGGATTTTGAGACTCGAAACGTCAGCTCTTTTCTCTCCCTACAGATGCTGCCAGACCTGCTGAGATTTTCCAGCATTTTCTCTTTTGGTTTAAGATTCCAGCATCCTCAGTAACTTGCTTTTATAATTATGCAAATACCTTTGCTTATTCCAAATTATAATTTGGTGTAATATCTGAAATCTGGCAGAAAGTTAAATTTTAATTTTTATCATTTCCAGCTAAAAGGGACATTTTGGTATCTTTTTGGAATACACTTGTTTATTTGAGGTAAAGCCGATGTGTCAAGTCCTGACTATAATGGGTTGCATTGACCTGTTTTCCTGATGGAGCAGGATAATTGAGATTGACAAATATTTTAATGAATGTGTTGCAAGGGCATGAGTTATAGGTAATGATATGTGCCAAAAATGGATTCTGGATATAACTTAATCGAGTTTTATAGATTTTGAAAATTTGGGTTCTATTAATAAATGTAGTGATCGTTATTCTACATGTGTGCAGATATTCATAATATATTTTGTTTCCTTGCAGCTTGGCGTTTCAAAGCACCTCAGCCTGTAACCTTTGTTGACAATCTGACAGAGATTGTTATAAGCCAACTGCCCAATTTCTGGAAGCTTTGGATATCCTATGTGAATGGTAGCCTTTTCAGTGAGGTAAAAGTAGATCCATTTAACCTTGATTATTTTAGAAGCTTTAAGAGGTTCATATCATGATTAAAATTGCCTTTGCAAATATTCTGAAAGGTTTTGTTTTAAGTAAGCAATTCTTAAAAAGTATGATTTAAGTGTCTGATTGCTCTCCAAGTTTGCCAGGCCAGTTGTTTTGGAACTGGGACTCAACGTCGTTGGGCTATAGAAACACTTTGGGTTATACGTTCCTGTAACAATTTCATCAGTAAAGGCAGAGTGTAACAGAACCAAACAGACCAGCAGGTCCAGATTTGATTGCCAATTAGTGCTAATCTCAGCCAGAGGCATTCAGGCACTAAAGTTGCTCTCCAGGATATGGAGGAATATACACGGAAGCCACGCACCTGGAGGATTGTCAATGACTGTGCTGGTGTGTTCACCATAGGTGCGATTGGAGAAGGCATTTTCCAGTCAGTTATAGGCTTCAGGAACATTCCTGTTAGCGTGGAGCATTATCTGAGGGGAAGTGTGAATGTCACGAGGATCAGAGTGCATCAGATATGCGGTTGCTTTGCAGTGTGAAGTGGTCTCTTCTCTACCATTAACTGTGGCTTGGCGAAACCCCACTGCAAAGAGGGCCCCTGGAACTCCATCACCAGCAAAGCACTCACAGGGGCAATGTTGTCTTCCAGAAGTGGTCCAATAGTGATGGCGAGTTCTGTCCTCGCCCTGATTGAAGGAGTTGGAATCTTGCTGACCAGATACACATCCCAGCAGTTCCATAACCCAAGCCCGTTCATGGAGGACCCTACCAACTGCCTCCAAAAGAGCCGGTTACAGGGGCTATGGTCAGTATCAGTAATCTCACAGATAGATAGAGAGAAGGACAGAGAGAAGGCAGGTCATCCTAGGGAGGAGATCCTGAACTGATTCCAATCTTGGTGGACCGCACCGTTTCTCAGTCTGGACTATGGATTTTGCACGCTTTGTGAAGCCACTGGTCAGAGCATTTCTGTTGATGGAGCCATGGTGAATTTAATCTCAACTGCACAGAACTCTGGGGAGGCCACGGACCATGGAGCGGGAGTGGCAGGGGAAGTTGGGGGGCACCTGGGATAGAGTATTTCTGTTTAAATAATAATTATCAGCAACATCCCAAGATTTGGTAGCAGAAAATAATCCTGCCTTCCTGCAAGCCTTAAGGTTAAGTGAACATCTTCTCTGGCAAACCAGAGCTGATTTTGTGTCTTATTTACAGTTACAAACTAGGGCTGAATTGTCAAAAGGTAAAGTTGGATGACCTGGCTCCCTGTTTGCAACTATACAAGCTCAGTGCATTGAAATATTTTTTGTAGATGTAATTTTTCTTTTGCATGGAGTCATTGTGGAACTTCGAGGTGGTAGTTTTGGAATAGTTGAAAAAATAGTTCTGCTGCTTGACTGCATGCCTTAAGAAAAACCTGCCAACCTTCCTCTTTGCCATTGTGAAGTTGTGTGCGCCGAGTGTTTTTGTCTGACCATTCTCTCATTCCCAAAACTATCTCTGTACCCATTCAAGTCCTTCTGTCTCTGGTGAGGGGAGAATCTCAAGGGAAGATGAACACAGACAGGAGGCTGGCAGCAACCGTGCTTCCCCCAATCCCTTTATCCCTTCCCCCACATGAAATCTATATGCAGTATAGACGGGAGACAAAGATGTTGAATTTGGAGGCTTGTACTTATTTCAGTTTAGTATAAACTGTTTTCTAGCTCACAATGTGATCGCCTCTGCATCAGAGTAACCTAAAGGAGATTGGGTGACCGGTTTGCAGAGTTCAATTTGGAAACGTGATCCCGTGTTTCTGATTATTTGTCATTTCAATTATTTGGCCTCAGTCTCCTACACTGTTCACACAAAGTTGAACATAAGCCTGTGAGGGACAGCACCTCACCTATTGGTTAGACTCTATTGAGTTCAACATTCTGGGATCGTAACCACTGCTTCCATTTTATTCTGAAAGCATCTGTTGGTAATTACACTGCTATTTCCTAATTACAGCTCTTGATCCACCTTTTGTTTCTTTAATTATCCCATTACCATCTCCTTTTGCGTTCCACCATAATTTATTTAGGGCGGCACGGTAGCACAGTGGTTAGCACTGCTGCTTCACAGCTCCAGGGTCCCGGGTTCGATTCCCGGCTCGGGTCACTGTCTGTGTGGAGTTTGCACATTCTCCTCGTGTCTGCGTGGGTTTCCTCCGGGTGCTCCGGTTTCCTCCCACAGTCCAAAGATGTGCGGGTTAGGTTGATTGGCCATGTTAAATTGCCTCTTAGTGTCCTGAGATGCGTAGGTTAGAGGGATTAGCAGGTAAAATATGTAGGGGTAGGGCCTGGGTGGGATTGTGGTCGGTGCAGACTCGATGGGCCGAATGGCCTCCTTCTGCACTGTAGGGTTTCTATGATTTCTATGTTTCTATGATTTAATCTCTTTCCATCTGATCACATGCATTCACTTTAGTCATTTCCTCATTGCCTTCGTTCCCTGCCTCTCTACTTGCTATACAACGTTGCAGCTCTAACTTTTTTATCGGCCTGTAGAAGATGTCTGACCTGTTGAGTATATCGAGCATTTTCTGTTTTCATTTCAGATTCCCAGCATCCGCAGTATTTTGCTTTTGTATTAAGCAGCAGTTTTGATCTCAAGATTCTTCTCAACAAAGCCACCAGTTTTTCTTTTCTCCATAACAATTTAAATTGGTATTAACTCTGTCCACCACTGAATAAAAAATGTCGAGCCATGGTTAGAATAAGATGCAGAACATTTTTACCCTGTGAGTCAGGTTGTATAATAACAAAGACATGATTAAGTTATACAGAGCTTCATGAGTGATCTTATCTTAGGCTGTATTTCAGATGTAAGGAAAAATAACTTTTTGACCCTGTAGATGTCAAATGAGATGAAAAAATATAATTGTGGTTCTAGATCCCAAAAAGTTGTGTCATGTGATAAAGCCATCAAATAACATGCATGGTATCTTTACCATTTAGTGTTTGTGCTGGATTTATAATTAGTATCCTGCAGTTCTACACCACGCACAGTTGGATTCCTACTGTAAGGGACGGTACATTGTGCTAATAACCTATTGAGTTGCTGCAGCACATTACTAAGGAGGCTAAACATACTAGACACAAAGATTTATCATTTGTGTGATTTTAATTCCCCCCCCCCCCCCACCGAGCCTGAGCTTTAATTTCTCTGACCAATTCAAAACATTAATGACGAGGAAGCAGCTGCAGTTTAACATGAAGAATTTCAATCCATAAAGAATCCTTTTTGGATTTTGCGGACATCACCTGAAAAAACAGCCGAACTGCACAGAGCTCAGCACTCGTGTGCAAGAAAACCCAAGAGGAAGATGGTAGCCAGAAAACCTTGGAAGACAAATGTTGGAGGAAAATATAAACTTCATGCGTTCTTTTTTTAAGCTGCCTGGGCAGAGTTCAGCATTTTTTCTCAGGTGGACAAGGGACAAAGCAAATAGCACATATGCCAATGTCATCACTTAGTTTTTCTTTAAAAAAGTTAATTTACAATGAATATTGCAAACTTCTTGTACTAATTGTTTTGAGTGTGATTTTCTGCCCAACCTGCCATGTGTTTCGCGGCAACGGAGGTGGCCCACCATTGGTCGGCGGCTGAATCCTCTGGTCCTGCTGTTGTCACCGTGGTTTCCCGTTGAATGCGCCGCTGGCTGCCGGAAAACCCGTGCCGGGACGCACTGTTAACGGGACAGGAAGTGAAGTGAAGTTTATTTATTAGTCACAAGTAAGGCTTACATTAACACTGCAATGAAGTTACTGTGAAATTCCCGTAGTCGCCACACTCCGGCGCCTGTTCGGGTCAATGCACCTAGCTAGCACGTCGATCAGACTCTGGGAGGAAACCGGAGCACCCGGAGGAAACCCACGCAGACACGGGGAGAATGTGCAAACTCCGCACAGACAGTGACCAAAGGCTGGAATCGAACCCGGGTCTCTGGCGCTGTGAGGCAACAGTGCTACTCCCTGTGCCACCGTGCCGCCCCATCAGGAAGATACCGGTGTCAGAAAGATACCGCCAGTGCGAACAACCAGAAAATTCCGGCCTGTCTTTTTCTCTTCAGTTTGTTATAGGCTGCCTTCCTCTTCCCCCTTCATACCTTTGGTTATTATTAAACTCAACTAATTTGTTCTTTGAAGCCATCTAATTTCAAGCTTATGCTTTAAATTGCACACGGAGATGAAGTTAAATAACAGTTTTCATCTGCACAGTTTGTTGGAATTCAAAATTTGAACTCATCTGGAGGGACTATCACTTCACTGTACAGCTTCTAGATCTAGAAATAATATTTTCTTTCCTTCCATATATTTCCCTTGGCTTTGCCTTTCAGGGTTTGCTGGCTGCCGCAGTGCAGATCAAAAAAACCCTGAAAATTTGTGTTTCGTTTTGCATAATTAAGCTGGCAGCAGCAGCGTGTGTGTGTGCCAGTCAGTCCTGCATGGTTGGAATATGAGGCATTGCCGGTGCTTGATTTTCTGTTGAGTCATCTATGTGTGCTGCCTTTCTTTTTCAATGAGCACTAGTGACTATCTCGTAGGGAGGGAAGGTAAGGGCGTCTGTTTGGGGCCCAAGTTGTACCAAAGTACACAGCAACGGAAATCGGAAGCCAAGTCACCTCTCTGTGGCAGACCCAATCTTCCAAGACCCGAACCAGATTGATTAGCAGTACTGTGGGGGCACTGTAAACCATTGATGAACTTGGCAAGATTAAGAGTGGATCCTGGCACTGGGATCTGGGATTCTTACCACTGAGCTCCGGAACACCCTGCAAACAAATTCTTAACAGGCAGGGTGGTCCTGGCTGGGCATGCAACACAGCGTGCCCTGCTCTGGTAAACTGAGCAATTTTAGCCAGTTAAACCCTGTGTGTACTGAGAATTGAGGGGCTTCGGCATCTCCACCAGCTTCTTAGGATTTAGTTGTCCCCCAGTGTGGAGGAAGTGTGCATTCTATCAGTGCACGCAGAAATCCTACATGTTCATATATCTCTAGAACTTGGTTCAGAAATTTTTAAACCGAGTGAGATGGATTTCTTTCTGTCTTAGATGCCCAACTCCTTTCCCTGAGTGCTTGCAGCATACTGTAATCACAGTGCACCCATTCATCAGAACTGTACCTTGGATTAAAGTAATCCAAAATTGATATCTGGCGCTACCTTGAGGAATTGTGTGATTACATTTTTAACTCTTCTGAATAGAGAACTCAAAGATATGTCTTGACTAAAGTACAATTTTGTTACTAGATAGATAAACTGTTAGACCTGTGTCTAACCATTCTGTAAAGTTCCTCCTTCAGAAAAAAAGTGCTCCTTTTAAAATGTTTTTCCCGCTGATTAATGTTTTTAAAGTTTATTCATTGGTGTCACAAATAGGCTTACATTAACACTGCAATGAAGTTACTGTGAAAATCTCCTAGTCGCCACTCTCCGGCACCTGTTCGGGTACAGTGAGGGAGAATTTAGCATGGCCAGTGCACCTAACCAGCACGTCTTTTGGACTGTGGGAGGAAACTAGAGCACCCGGAGGAAACTCATGCAGACATGGGAAGAACACGCAGACTCTGCACAGACAGGGACCCAAGCCAGGAATTGAACCTGGGCCCCTCATGCTGTGAGGCAGAGCTGTGACACTGCGCCACCGTGCCACCCTTGTAAACTCTGATCAGCTATTGCTTTTGCATTTGGCTGCCTCTTTGGTTGATATCAAGCTGAGAAAGCAGTTAATGTAATTCCTGCAAATGTTAATAAGTGACCAGTAGGTGTCAGTGTGTGTTCAGTGAATGCAGAATGTTGTGTGCGGCAGGATGAAGAAAAATATGCTAAAGAGAATTAGTGCCCTGACATAGCCCTGCTTCACTCCACTGATAGTCTTCAGTGATACTCCATTATAACTGACCCAACTGTACATGTCCTCGAGGAGAGAAGAAATGACCTCCAGCAGCCCAGATAGGCAGCCTCTATTCCACAGCCTTTGACTCCAAAAACTCGTGATTCCAAATAAACTTGTTGGACTTTAACCTGGTGCTGTGAGACTACTTACTGTGCACAGCCTTTTAAACAGTCCACCTCTGCTGACAAGGTTGACAGTCTTGGTGAAGTCTGTGAAAGCGATGTTGAGTGGTCTGCCCTGTTGGCAGCAATTCAGTAACTGCTGAGATGCGGAAATCATGTCACTTGTCAACCTGCGGAGATGCCGGCGTTGGACTGGGGTAAACACAGTAAGAAGTTTAACAACACCAGGTTAAAGTCCAACAGGTTTATTTGGTAGCAAAAGCCACACAAGCTTTCGGAGCTCTAAGCCCCTTCTTCAGGTGAGTCACCTGAAGAAGGGGCTTAGAGCTCCGAAAGCTTGTGTGGCTTTTGCTACCAAATAAACCTGTTGGACTTTAACCTGGTGTTGTTAAACTTCTTACTTGTCAACCTATCAGCTCTGTAGCTGCATTGAGACTCAAGGTAGATATTTGATGCCAGGATTTGAAATCTCAACAGAGCAATGCATGCAAAGACCTTTCCCACAACACTTAACGAGGAGATGCTTTTGTAATTGTTGCGATTCCCTTTGCATTTGGCAACAATTGTGAAAACAATTTGTCATCAGCACCTCCCTTTGCACTCGCAAGGTATGGACAACTTATGCAAGCCAAGAAAAGCAGCTGAACCACTTCCACCTTGCTGCCTCAGAGGAAAATTGGGCACCTCCTGTCAAAGCAGTGCCGAATATGGTAGTACACCATATGTTTGCTCTCTTGAGTCAGCGGCAACTCCATCGACTGGGGACTGAGCTGACTGGATGACGGTTGCATCCCCAAAGACGTGCTCAATGGCGAGCTTGTTATCGACACAAGACCAACCAGTTACTCACCTCAGTAATACAAGGATATCTGCAAAAAGGTCTTGAAGTTGACCAGGATTGGAGTCGGTGCATGAGAAGTCCTTGATGCTGACCTGGAGACAAGCTGTCAGGAAGAGCGTGGGGGAAAGCAGAGGACCAAAGAAATAACTAGACAGTGAAAAAGAGAGCCTGCAGAAAGGATGTTGACCTTCGGTAAGCTCTATTCATCTGTGCCAGCTGCAGAAGGGACTGCCATTCACGGTTGGCCTCTACAACTATGACAGAGTCCTCATTACAGGAATGACACCACTCTAGGAGCAATCCATCACCTCCTGAGATGGATGGATGCCAATAATGGATTTATAACATTACACTGGACCTCTTTCATGTATCTGTTTTAATTGCATTTCTACTTTATCTTTCAATGTAAGTGTGAAATAGTCTGAAAATAGCTTCTGTTTCTCTGAGGAGGTTATTATTTCTTGCGCTGGTGCTTTCATGTTTGTGCTATTTACACATGGGCAGCATTTTAATTTTAAACTTTTATCTTGTGATCAAAGACAGGTGAAAAATCAGGTCCAGCTGAGAAGTTCAAGAAAAATGCCAGATCCCGACAAAACGACTTCAAGGTACAAAAAAAAAAAGTCTTTGTGGCCAATGCGATTCATTTTTTGTTTTAAGTGGGAGGGAAAAGTCCAGGTGTACAAGCGGAAGCAATGTTTTTGAATTTTGTTTTGGTAGAAAATGATTCAAGAGGTGATAAATTCACTTGTGAAACTTATCCGAGGAGCTCTTCTTCCATCCAGCCTGGCCGAGGTAGAGCTGAGGCAATATGGAGGATGGGAAGCAAAAATGGAACTTTCAGGCCAGTGGTTAACCCACATTATTCACACTATGAGGTAAGCAAGGTTTTCAAATACAGCGATGTTGCTGTCTGACTGGGGAAATTATACATGTAAGCTGCTCTAATTTGAAATATGAACATTTGAGAATTTGCATTTGATTAGCCTCTGGGAACCAAATGTGTGAACATAACATTCCCACTCTCTGCTGCACATTGTAATCACTGCGCAGTTAAGAGAACTTTCCCAAATCTATTGTGTCTGAGCTTCGATAAGTGTTGTGTTGAAAGTTTCACACCACAGAACCACAACTGTCCAGTTTCAAATTATCCAATCTAGCACTAGTGAGAGTGTGGTTCCCTTTTCTTTCTCACTGGTCCTTCATTTTTCCAGACCACTCAATACATGTAGCTGAGCAAGTAGTCAGGAAGTCTGTCCAGCAGGGATGCTCAGCTCAACTATTGAGAAAAGTGTGCAGGGGCTTGGTATTTAGAATTTTTACCGTAACTGCTCACAGCTGAGAGCTGAGATTAACAGATAGCATCATGGCAAATTGAACAATTTTGTTTTAATTCGTTTGTGGGACATGGGCATCGCTGGCTGGCCAGCATTTATTGCCCATCCCTAGTTGCCTGAAGGCAGTTGAGAGTCAAACACATTGCTGTGGCTCTGGAGTCACATGTAGGCCAGACCAGGTAAGGACGGCAGATTCCCTTCCCTAAAGGACATTAGTGAACCAGATGGCTTTTTCTGACAGTCGACAATGGTTTCATGGTCATCAGTAGATTATTAATTCCAGATATTTTTTATTGAATTCAAATTCCACCATTTGCCATGGCGGGATTCGAACCCCAAATTATTAACTGAGTTTCTGGATTAGTAGTCTAGCGATAATACCACTAGGCCATCACCTTCCTGTATGTATGTACATGTATGTACCTCCTGCTCTGTTGACCAAATACGTATCAGTAGCATAACATTATCATTATCGTGGAAACACTTTTATGTGTTTAAAAAAATACATTGGCCAGAACCTCACCCGCCACAGAATTGGCACGGGCGAGGGTCCGACAACGGAAATCTCTGTTGACCTCGGGCGGGAATTTCCGGTCTCGCCCAAGCGAGGCCGTAGAAGTCCACCCATTGTTATAACAGATTAGGTTCTGAGCACCTTTCCCATACACCCAGTGGCAATTCATAGACAATAAAACATTCTGAATGTTGACTGTCCAGAGCTGTTTACATTGCATTTAGGTTCCACAAAGAATTGCACAAACCAGTGGTCAGATTTTACCATAATATTGCTACCAGTGAAATCAGCTTGGTGAAATTGCTGCAGAACTCCATCAAAATCATCACAGCCTTAAAGGAAATCGATTGTGTGCAGTGAATGCAGTCCGATTCGCATGAGCAAAATGCACTAAATTTTACTCTTGCCAACCAAGTTGGACTCCCTAAATTCCACTCCCTGAGAGCGCGGTGGAGGCAGATTCAATCGTGGCTTTCAGAAGAAAAGTGGGTAATTATACTAAATGAAAACAAATTGCAGGCAGGCGATGGTGAAACGGTAAAAGGGAGTGGGACTAGGCGCGTTGCTCTTACAGAGAGCCACAGGGAAGCTATTGGCCGAATTGTCGTTTACTGTGTTGTAATCATTCTGTGATCCTATGGGGGGTTTTTGTTTTGTGATTCTTTTTTAGGTTGATAGTAGTTATTGTGTAATTTTACTTTATTGCTAAACCTACGTTTGTAATTTCGCAATCTATACGTTTGTTGCAGAAGCTGTCCCCTTCCTAATTCTTTGATGTTTGATTGAATTGCAGAATTAACTACGAGTCTTTGACAGCGCTGGAAATACCAAATGATCTCCTGCAAACAATTCAGGAACTAATCTTAGATTTACGAGTCCATTGTCTGATCATTACATTGCAGCAGACAGCTGACGGTAAGAACAAAGAACACATCTTTTAATTTCTCCCACTCCATTCTTACTCCCACTCCCCACTTTGAGCAAAATCCTCGGGACTGATTCCGACCAAACACCAAGACCTGGAATTTTCTCCGCCGTTCCCATCCACGGCTGTAATTTCACCAGATATGTCGTGGAAATCCTATTATCATTCCAAGAGGGATTCCACCGTACCTCTGCGAAGTTATGACACTGGACTGACAATTAGGAAATTTCAGGGCTATGTATATTCCTGCAGAAAAGAAGGGAAAGGATTATAATATCATGAACATTTTAAATACTTGCGTACTAAATATTTAATGTAAGTTAGAAAGAAGAAGCATGTTTAATACTCTGCTGCATTTACATCACATGGATATTCCGAATGTTTCTGTTGTCTGAGTCCCTGACGCTGTGAGGCAATAGCACTAACCACTCTGCTACCGTGCCACCCAAATTATAATAATTTATCGCATTCTGGATGTTGAGTAAATAATAGGCAGCAGGGGGATGGTTGAGATTGATTGTTTGGAGGGGGAGTTGAGTGTCATCAGTGGACAGGTGAAAGCTGGACCCATGGCTTCCGACAACGCTGCCAAGGTGCAGCCTGGAATAGAGGAAAGGGTCAAAGGATCCTTATGGACCATTGGAGATAAGCGTGCAATGCTGAGAAAAGACTCGCTTGCTTCTCTGGCTATAATCCAATAAATAAGAGTGGTGTCAAGCAAGGGTGGTCCCAAAAAGGAGGACACTCGAGGAGAGATTATTGATTCTGTGACTGACCATAGTAAAAGCTGCACAGAGGTGAAACACTATACTTGTATATCTCAAAGTGCCATGGTATTCTTGAACATAATTCTTCATGTCATCAGTTCAACATTTTTCAAAATGGGTAAGATGTTCTTTCGGATAGTTGGTGCAGACTTGATGGGCTGGGTGGCCTCTTTCTGCACTGTAGGGATTCGGTGGGTCTATGGAACCTTCTCTGGACTGTCTCCAATGCCAGTATATCTTTTCTTAGATAAGGGGACCAAAACTGTTTACAGTATTCCAGGTATGATCTTCTATAGTTTTAGCATGTATCCCTATTTCTATACTCCATTCCCTTTGAAATAAAGGCCAACATCCCATTTACATTAACTTTTTAAGTGGGTTGTTTGGTGCGATGGGTCTAAAAAAAAGATAAAGAACAACTGAATTTGGTGGAGGGGAACTTTCTGAGGAATTGCTGTATATTAGTTTCCTAATAACTAATACGAAAAAGAGTTGAAGAGATTTGTGTTGCTATTTTGGTGCAAAAAAATTTGGGTATTTTGGTTTAGGTGTCTGTTGGTTGTTCTTATAAATCCAGTCACACTGCATAAGCAATTATAAAACAAATGCAGTTCACATTCTTGGGCAAACCTGTTTGGATACTACTTAGGCTGATAGTCCAGTGCTGCTGTACTGAAGGAATGCTGTACCATCAGAGGTGTCATCTTTCAGAATGGACGTTGAACTCAAGACCCATCTACCCCTTCAAACAACATTAAAAGATTCTATGGCACTGGATGACCAGTAGAGTTCTCCTGCTGTTCTGACCAATATTTAACCCTTAACATCATTAAAAACAAATTACTGATCATTAGCTCATTGCTGTTTTGAGGATTTTCCCGTGAACAAATTGGGCCAGTATATTGTTAAAATTTATTGTTTAGTGAATTTGAATTCCCAAATACCTCCGCTCTTCAACATCACCCAATCTTCTCCATTTTATTTTTTTAACTGCGGGTTTGCCCTATAATCGTCTGAGATTTCTGTGCCCTTCCAACTTTGGACTCGTGCATTTCTAATTTACATCACTGCCCCATTGTTGACCATGCCTTCAGTATCTAGGCCCTAAAGGTTGTTTTATTTGGGGAATGCAAACGTTTGTTTTTACCTTTTACATAGAAAACTGCAATTCTTGAAATGATAGTACTTGGGATTAATTTGGATCTCAGTTTGACATGCATGCGTTTATTTTTTTCAAATTCAATAGATGTTAAGAGGCTTGCAGAAAAAGAAGACTGGATTGTTGACAATGAAGGCACCACTTCTTTGGTTAGTAGTAACAGGTCTGATTACTTTCGACTTGGGAGATGAAATAGGTGTTATTCAATTATTTATTTAAAAGCAGTAGTATGTTCTGTTTGGAAGGAATGTGCTTTAATGAATTGAATGGCCTATCCTTTCACCTTTTTCCACATTCTCAAGCCCCTTCACAAGCATTCACCTGTTTGCATTATTTGCACCCTTTTATATTCACTGTATGCCTGATTTTTTGTATTTTGCCCAGCTGCTTCTTTAGTCAATTTCAGTGACCCTATTTACATGAATGTATCAAATCATTTGAACTCCCTACTACATTGAGTTAACCTTTCTATTGTGTTATTGACTCATACATTCTGTTGAATGCATTGCATTATTTATCAATTTCTTGTGGATTGTGTATCCTTTTATTACACCGACTTTCCCAAATGCAAATTCAATGTTGCTACATCAACATTACTGGTGTTAAACATTCATTGTGAGAATTGGCTCACATAAGCATTTATGGCATGTTGATTGTCACCCAGTCTCTTAAGATGTGTTGTAGTACTTAAAAATATAGGCCAGAACTTTCTGGCCATTCACACCAGCAGGTCTTCCATCCTGCCAATGGCGTACCCTTGCCGCAGGTTTCACGGTGGCAAGGGGTGCACTCAACGGGAAACCCAGCAGAAATAGTTCTCTATTACTTGAGATGTTTTTTTAATCTGACACAGTAATTTGTTAATTCTAATTCTTTGCACTGGCATTTACGTAATACTATGTAATGATTTAGTGCCCAACTGAAGTAATACTGTAGGAGATTGGGTTTATTGTCTGAGATATTAAATTTTCTACAATGTTGTTGACAGAAATAACTGGAAGAAAGAAATCTTGTCTTCACAATGAAATATAGGTATTGTTAAAATGAGGCATGATCTTTCTTGTATTTTAACATCAGATATAAATTGCTGTGTCATATACTATAATCTGAATTTTAGTCGTATGGTGGATATGGGAACCCAGATTTCAGCAATAAAATATACCAACAAAGTTTAAGTTCTTTCACATTTTTATATGGCATATTTGACTAATTTAAAAAACAGGAAATGTTCTTTAGCTCATTTTGTTCCAGTGGATTTGATAATATTAACCTAAATTCAAGATTTTCGTTCCAAAGTCCCATATGTTTCTGTGGGAAATATACCAATAACAAGCTATTTAAAAAGTATATATAAACTGTTGATGGCCTTTTATTTCAATTCTGATTCGGGGAATATGTTGATCTTGCTCTGGAGACAAAATGTTATTGTATAACTTAAAACTGGATATATTATCGTTTAGCACACAGAATTGTAATAAATTCATTATTAATAATTGCCTCCTTCATTTAAGACATTCTGATGTTTAATTAAAAATATGCACACTTCTTTCTAGCCTGCTCAGTTTGAACATCATGTTATGCAAACCCTACAAAGTCTGAAAGAAACCATAGATTGCAAACCTGGAGAAACCAATGTAAGTCTTGTAAACCAGAATTACTCTTTGCTTTGCCAAGTAGTTTTCCTTCGGTGTTGCTGTAGAAGATTAGTGCAGAAGCATCACTGGAGAAACCTCCTGAAACATACTTCCCTTTTATTCTGATCCTATTTTAAAATCTTTGAATGCCATTTATGGCCATGCACTTTTCTCCAACTGAAAGAACCGAGTAGTTAGGACTTACAAGTTCAAAGTATAGAAACTTGTTGAAAAGAATCATTGTTCCAAAGGAACTCCAACCAGAAATGTTAAAAACCAGGCCAATGCACCGACCCCAACCTGGGATGGGCAATAGCCCTGCACTGGGAACCATCAAAAATGTGATTTAAATTGCAAACTTTATTTGGTTCTAAGTGTTACATTTATAGTTACCCACAAAAAGTTAGAAGAATAAAAACCACTTGTGGGTAATGATTGTACACACCCAACAGCACTCCAGCCAATCTCGCTCTCTCTCACTTTCTCGTGCAGCATGTTAGTCCAAAAAGCAAGACTGCAGAGTTTGCAATCATCTTCAACCAGAAATACCAAGATCCATCCCAACCCGCGCCAGAGGCCCCCATCATCACTGATATTATAATCTTTGTCCAATTCAATTCACTCCACATGATATCAAGAAACAATAAAGACAACATATCAGCTATAATGCTGAAGACATGCTTCAGAACTAACCATGCTGCCTAGTCAAACTAGTCAAGCAGTTCCAGTACAACTGCAATACTGGCATGTAATGACCAAGTGGAACATTGCCCAGGTTTGTCATGTCTACAACATGCAGGTTAAGTGTAATCTGGTCAATTACGACTATACCATCGGTCTACTAAATCATCAGCAAAGTGAATTAAGGTGATAGGCATAGACATAGAATCCTTACAGTGCAGAAGTAAGCCATTTGGCCCACTGAGTCTGCACTGACTCATCTTACCCAGAGCCTATCCCCGTAGCCCCACACATTTACCCCGCTAATCCCCTAACCTACATATCTTGGGACACTAAGGGGCAATTTAGCATGGCCAATGCACGTCTTTGGACTGTGGGAGGAAACTGGAGTACCCGGAGGAAATACACACAGACACAGGGAGAACGTGCAAACTCCATACAGACCCAAGGCTGGAATTGAACCCTGGTGCCGTGAGGCAGCAGTGCTTGCCAATGTGGCACTGTGCTACAACTGTGACGTTGTAGCTGACGCTGTAAAGCTGCATTTACTCAACAGTAACCTTCCAACCAATGTTCAGTGTCCATTCTACCAGACGTTATTACAGAATTGGTCCAAACATGGTAAAAATTGAAGAGGTGAGAGTGACTGCTTTTGACACCAAGGTAGAATTTGTTTGAACATGGCATCGTAGATCCCTAATAAAATTGAAGTCAGTGGGAATCAGGGAAAACTCCTCAGGCTGTGTCCTGGTTCCACCCACCTTCAGCTGCTTCATCAAGAACCTTCTGTCGATCATCTGATTGGAAGTGGGTATGTTCACTGATGGCTGCATAATCTGTTTAATTTGGAACTTCTCGGATAATGAAGCAGTCTGTGTTTACTTGCAGCAAGACTTGAACAGCATTTAGGCTTAGGGCGATAGTGACAGGGCAGAAATCGTCTCCCACAAGAGAGAATCTAACATGCAATGGCATTACCACCTCTGAATCCCTACTCTGGGGATTACCATTGACCAAAACCTTAACTGGACCAGCCACGTAAATTCTGTTCTTACAAAAGATTCCAAAATGTCACAAATTGAAGTTTAAACTTCTAATGTTGGAATCAGCCTCTGACAAGTTGTTCTAAATGGATTTGGCGTGTTGACAACATTTAGAATTTATATCTTGTATTTATCATGTTATGAATGGCCTTAAATTCTCGTGAATTTTGCTTTATAAAAGTGAAGACATTTGCATATGATTGAAGTAGTTGGAAGAAATTTGCATGAGGCAACTAAAAGTATCAGATGTAAAAGTTGCCTCGCTATTTGGTTATTATCTAATGTAACAGAAGTTAATACCTGGCAGGTCTCAAATGCTTAATAGCCCATTGCAGAGTACTATTGACATAAGTTGTTGACCACTTAGTTACTTAAGCTTACAAGTGTTCAGTGGTGCATACATTATTAGGAATTGCATGAACGTAGAGTCCTCTGTCACATTTCACAGTAATAAATATTTTACAGATATTTCAGCATGAGAAGAACCAGCAACATGTATATGAACTGTCCATCAACATCATGAAGGTGGGTAGAAGTCAAAGGGATATTTCTAACTCCTCAGATGCAGAATTTATAACTTTTGAATGTGTCCTCCATCCCTCGCACCACTAGTACCACCCCACCTCCCTGATTTTTTTTACAGAAATATTAAGCATTTTTTTTTCTACCTTTTCCCTCCTTTTCTTTACCAAAGTACTTTTTCTGCATCAGCTTGTATAATTTAGTTAAAATATGTAATTAAATAGATCTTTTCCTTTCGGATTATTCTTCTGAATTTTCTAACTTTGTGAACTATTTCCGTAGACTACCACTGTTATAATCATACAGGGTTAGAAAATAAAAACTTTAACAAATATTTAAAATCAAAACATTTTAGCTTTTGATAAAAGGGAAGTAAAACATCAGAAATGTTATAATAGAAGACTAAATGTTTTTAACACCTGTTCACAGCCCTTCTATGTTTATTGATTTAATAATGCATTTCTTGGTTAAATATACTGGCACTACCTAGTTTATATGAAAATATGTTTGCAACTTATCATAGAATCCCTACAGTGCAGAAGGAGGCCATTCGGCCCATTAAGTCTGCACTGCACAATCCCACTTAGGCCCTATCCCCGTAACTCCACATATTTACCCCGCTAATCCCTTTAACCTACGCATCCCAGGACACTAAGGGGCAATTTAGCATGGCCAATGCACCTAACCCGCACATCTTTGAACTGTGGGAGGAAACCGGAGCACCTGGAGGAAACCCACACAGATACGGGGAGAACATGCAAACTCCACACAGACACTGACCCAAGCCGGGAATTGAACCCAGGTCCCTGGAGCTCTGAGGCAGCAGTGTTAATCACTGTGCCACCATGCCATCCTAAAACTGCACTGTAGATCTGGAAAAGGCGTGCATTTGACATGTGAGACATACTGCACCCAGATTATGCTGAATTTAGCTGGAGAACCCTAAAGCATGTATTATCCTCCTGATTAATGCCTAATTGTCTGCTTTTGCTTGGAAGTCACCAGCTCCCAATGTGACAGTCACAAACTTCCAGTGGGAATGAAAGGTGAGAGATCATGCTAAAAATTGGTCCCTCCAACTCTCATTTATCATTCCAAGAAGTGAGTGGATTTGAGCCTTTATTAGTTTCCAATCCTTACAAAAACACAGTTAATAAACTACCCAAAATATCACATCAGCAATTACTGTAATTGTGTCTAATTTTTCATTTCTAAAAATTCTGGTTTTGTATAACAACACAGTATATAAAGATATTTGCATGTACAGACACAGACATAATATGCTCGTGTGCGTTTGTATATGTGTATATTCCACCAGTGACAAATTTTGATCTTTAAATCCAACACATTAAAAAAAATAACAGTTGAAGCACATTCAGAAACTAATGCGTTGAGTCGCTGTTTAAAATTAAAATCCAGCTTGTTAAAGACAGAAATAGCTCGGATACACAAACTCCTATAATTATTTTTTTTTCAATGATGGATTGTTCACCGTAACCTGAAAAGTGCAAACTCTTTCGGGAAGGCTGCCAAGTCGGGGCAGGTGCTTACTGTCAGCATATTTACAGCTATTACTTTCCATGTGCATAACTTTATTTGTTTTCAACTTAAAAGGTGTTCGTTGATTCCTTGGAGTACCTGAGTACCAAACCTGATGGTGATTCGGACAGCATACAGTGAGTGCATCACCACTTTGGGAATAAGGGAATTTGGTTTCGCTCGTATGTATCCAGTTGTAGCCAGTGCATCTCCAGCAGTGACTCTCTGCCCATGCTGAAAATTGCCTTTTGGGGTTCAATTGGTCTCTTCCTCTGCATGCCACCCCATGGCTATATCATCCAAAGACAAGATTAGCTTTACATTTCTGCGCTTGACACCTAGTTCCACTTCCCAGTCATCTCTCAGACTCCTCTCTCGACAAGTCTGCTTGTATGCACCCTCCTCCAGTTCAACATTGGGAAGACAAAGTTTCTGTGCCACTACTCCTTACTTTGACCGGAGTCCCTAAAACAAATCTAGGGATGCTGAAGCAGTTGTCGAGCAGTAAGCTTTTTAATACTCTCGATTATTACAAAGAACAAAAGCACAGGAACAGACCCTTCGGCCCATCAAGCTTGCGCCAACACATGACGCCTTTCTAAACTAAAGACCTTTTGCCCCTACGTGGTCCGTATCCCTCTATTCTCTGCTTATTTATGTATAAATGGGTGTAAAAACTGACAGTAAATTTTGGCATGTGCACATGTGCAGTTAGACCGGAAAATGTGAAATTCTTTTTACTGTGAAAGCTTTTGATTATAAAAGATCCAAAGATGTTTCTTCTCTTTCTAGCCTCTCTAGCCTTTCTGTGGATATTTCATCCCCAGACTTGCTTGGAACCTTGCATGAAAGCTTCATTCCAACCCCAGTAAGTAGCTCACTCAGTTTATTTGTGGAAAATATGTGCAGCTGTTATCAATCCTAATTGTGTAGCTATGTTTTATATTTTACATTACTTTGATTCTGCAAGGAATTTGGAACACTCTCTGTTTGGGAAATTCGAGGGAAAATCCAAGCTGATTTGAATCTGGTGGGGACGACATATTATTCAGTAATAGTTCAGCACTCAGAGTTCCTTCCTTAATAAGAAATGCTTCAGAAACTGGGGAGTCCTACCCCATTTCAGACTGAAGTCTGCCAAATCAAAAGCTATTAACAGATAAATGGTTTTTGTGTTCTGGGAAAACTTTGATCTACCTGTTGCGTATTTGGACTGTTCTGTTTGGCAGATGTTGTTAGTTGTTAAGATTGCTTTTACGCTATTGGTTTTGCACACACAGTGGTTAGCACTGCTGCCTCACAGTGCCAGGGACCCGGGTTCGATTCCCAGCTTGGGTCACTGTGTGGAGTTTGCATGTTCTCCCCGTGTCTGCGTGGGTTTCCTCTGAGTGCTCCGGTTTCCTCCCACAGTCCAAAGACATGCTGGTTAGGTGCATTGGCCATATTAAATTCTCCTCAGTGTACTCAAACAGGCACCGGAGTGTGGCGACCAGGGGATTTTCACAGCAACTTCATTGCAGTGTGAATGTAAGCCTGCTTGTGACTAATAAATAAACTTTACTTTGTACTTATGCTGGAATGTGGCAGTGGACTAATAAACAACTGATATTTAATCACCTCATTTCAATGCAGCTAATGTCCTCGAATTAAAGTCATTGCTTTTCAAGTAGTAATTTGGATGATTTGAAGATTCAGAAGCAGTTCCAGTAGTTTACTACTGCTTTATTCTTTATTCATTGCCTGTCGAGTGGAATTTTGCATCATTTACATGAAAAAAAAATTACCTCTGATATTTGTTCACTTACACAGCCATTTTTGTTAAGTGGTCTTCATCCCATTCTTTGTTTAGGTATTCTTGTTTTAAATCATATTAGTCCTACTTTTCTATGTATACATTGCACGTAATTGCATCATGTAATTGTTACAGTAGTAAAGTGAAATCCAAATCCCTTGAGATTAAAATAAATCTCTTCACTTTAAAAAAATTTCTGTACACCAATTTGAGTCTATAATGCACTGGGTCAAACTGAGAATAGACAAATACCTGGTGAGACCTAGTTTTAAATTTGTTTGTTTATTAGTGTCACAAGTAGGCTTACATTAACACTGCAATGAAGTTACTGTGAAAATCCCCTACTCGCCACACTCCGACGCCTGTACACTGAGGGAGAATATGTCATGGCCAGTGCACCGAACCAGCACATCTTTCGGACTTGGAAGGAAACCGGAGCACCCGGAGGAAACCCATGGAGAGAACGTGCAGACTCCGCACAGTCAGTGACCCAAGCCGGGAATCAAACTCTGGTGCTGTGAGGCATCCAGTGCTGAAGTAAATCTGCCAGAAGACACTGAAGTACTGATTTGAATCATCACATGCTGTTCTTTGAGCTTCATTGAAACACTGTACTAGGCCAAGGACAGAGTTGGTCAGTGTGAGAACATAGAATTAAAGTAGCACGACACTCCAAGCTCGAGATCAGGCTTGTAGACTTTCTCTTTCCCCCTGAAAGAAAGAATGAAATGGAATGGTGCACCAGCATTGAGTCTATAAGTTTTATTTTCAGTAACCTTTTACACTTACCTCACTCTTTACTGACCTAAATGTTTGTCTTGGCCATTGTAGTGCTGGTTTATCACATTTTATACGTTTGCAAATTTCAAATACAGACATTAGATTCTTGCGCCCAGCAAAACAAAATAATGGTGGTCCCACGTGTAACTCTTTTTTGGCAGCGGGTAGGGAATCTATGACCCTGTGTCTTCATGTGTCAGTGAACTTTCTTGCACTCATGTCTTGTGCGTTTGGAACATTGAAGAAAAGCAGAATTTTTGATTTAGGAGGGTATAGAGCATTGTAAGTCAAGGCACGCCAATAAGAATGGTTAATACTTTAAACACTTGTATTTTAAATCTATTAGGAACAAAAACTACTGATTGTTCTCAGCAACTGTGAATACTTGGCAAATCACACCTTCAACAATTTGGCAGAACACTTCGAGAAGCATGCTTTCCAAGAGACAGAGAAAATTGCTCAGGTACTGTTATTGTAAAGGGTTGCTGAAAGGCATATTATGACCCTTGAATAATGTGAAAATTTCCAACTAGTCGTAATAATGGCTAGTAGTAATGAGGGTTTACTTCATTTTAGTTTTAGACTTTCTGTTCAATGTCGTGCTTGTGTCTAAAACAGTTGCAGAATATTTCAAGGCATGCACAGTACAGAACCAGACCATTTGGCCCAACAGGTCCATAAGCCTCCTCCCAGTCTTCTTTGTCTAGTCCTATTAAGATACCCTTCTATTCCTTTCTCACTCATGTACTTCTCTAGCTTTCCCTTGAATGCATCTATGCCATTTGTCTCAACCACTGCTTGTGGTACCGAGTTCTACTTTCTAATGGTTTGCTAAGAAAAGCATTTTCTCCTGATTTCCTTGTTGGATTTATTGGTCACTGTCTTATATTTTTGGTCCCAAGTTCTGATGCAACCCTTTTCATAAATTTAAACGTCAGGTCATCCCTCAGTTTCCTCTTTTCTAGAAAAAGAGCCCCAGCCTGGTCAATCTTTTCTGGTAGTATAACCCCTCTATTCTGATATCAATGTCGTATTTTCTTTTTTTGCACCTAGGCCAGTGCATCTGTCTGTTTTATAATACAGAGACCAGAAGTGTGTGCGACATTCCAAAACTAGTCTATGCAATGTTCTATTCAAGTTTAACATTATCTTCTCCGCTGTTCAATTCTGTCCCTGTAGAAATGAACCCCAGTGCATTGTTTGTTTCCTTTTCATATAGCCTTATTAAGCTACATCGTTACCTTTATAAATCTGTATATCTGTACTCCCCAGATCTACCAGTTCCTCTGCCCCATTTAGGCACTCATTTTCAAGGGAGTATGTTGACCTCTTTATCCTTCGTACTAAAATATACCATCTCTCACTTATATATTGAAGTTTATTTTACAATTATATGCCCATTCTGCAAGTTTATTAACATTTCCTGTATTTTGTTGCAGTCTGCCTAACTGCATTAAATGCATTCCCCCAATTTGATGCCATCCACAATTGTTGATACTTTATTTCTGATCCCCGAGTTCAAAATGTTTATGTAAACGGTGAACACTAGTGGTTCCAGCATACATTCTTGTGGAACGCCACTTCCTTTTATTTGCCAATCTACATACCTCTAATCACTATTCTCTGTTTTTTATTTTAAAACTAGCTTGCTATCCATTCTGCAACTAATCCCCTGACTCCGCATTTTATAACCTTTGTCATAAGTATTATGCAGTATCTGATCAAAGGCTTTTTGGAAGGCCAAATATATGATGTCTGCTGCATGATCCTGTTTGTTCTTCAAATAATTCAGCTATATCAAATCTTTCCTTTTTTGTCTACTCGTGCACCAAGCAAGATCTTCCAATATCATTCCTCCAGCACATTTTGTCCAGTTTTAATAGCAGATGTGTACTTACCATTTCCTTCAAAAAATGGTCAGGAAACATGTGAAACTCTGTGCACCAGTAGCCCAATTCCAGACCTAAAGCTGACAGTGCAATATTAGGAGAATGCAGTGTTCTCCGAGGAGCTGTCTTTTAAAAGAAATACTGAAATGATACTTTTCGGACAGGATTTTACGGCCTCACTCGTCCTGAAATCGTAAAATCCCGCCCGAGGTCAACAGACCTTCCCATTGTCCTTCCCTCGCCCGCTTGATTCCCGTGGCTGGTGGGGCGGTAAAATTCCAGCCATCTTGTCTAGTCAGATGAAAATAAAAAACAATCCCGTGACATTGTTCGTGAAGAGCAGGGCTCTTTCATAGCGTGTAAGCCTCAAACAATACCAACAAAACAAATGAACTGATTGTTACTCGTGCAAACTTCCTACATGCAAATGGATTGCCATGTTTGCTGATGTAACAGAAGTGAAAACATCTCTAAAAGAAAAGTCATCTCGTGAGGTGCAAAGTTAACACAAGTTCTTTTGTGGCGTTTCTTTTGTCCTATACAAGATCATTTTTGAGAGTTTTTTTTAAACATGAGCTCATGCAAACTTCTCGTGAATTAGTGTGGATGCGTTGGTACTGGTACATTAAGACAAGAAATGCCCTTGGAAATCAGGATACTTTATAGAAACATAGAAAAACTACAGCACAAAACAGGCCCTTCAGCCCCACAAGTTGTGCCGAACATATCCCTACCTTCTAGGCCATGGAAACATAGAAAATATCTGCAGCTTTGAGTGTAAATTTGTACAGCTCAATGGTATTTAATGCTGTCACCTTTGTGTGCAAGGCCGTTGCCTTGTATCTTATTTTCCTTCAGTCCTAATTTTAAACTATCATATTTCACATTAAGGTGCTTAAACATTTCAGAACCAGACGTCCTGAGGAAGATTTAACTTCAAATACTGTGGCCCTAATTTTAACAGCAACCGCTATCCTCACCCTCTCACATTCGACGAAAGGCAGGGTGAGGGTTCAAAATCAAATCAAAATCCCACCTCCAAACATACCCTGAAAGATCGCCAACCTGAAATGTAACTAAGTAACTCTGTTTCTCACTTCCTATCAGGTCGGGCAGTTTCTGTGTATTTCTAGCATTTTCAGTTTGTAATTCAGATTTCCAGATTATAGAATATTTTGCTTTTGTAAACCAACCTAGTTTCTTTTGATTGTGCAAAACCTGCTACTATCTGCGAAACAGAAAGTGGAACTGACGGAGAAAGATGAAACGAGGTATAAAAAAAAACTTCAATCTTATTAATGGTGGAGAAAAGGTTCAGGAAAAAAAGTTGATTCGGGAGGAGAAAAATAAAATGTCAATAACTGCTGATAATAAATGGGAAGGAATGAATAAGGAAGTGAGGAGAGTTTACTGCCTCAGCTCACGTGATGAAGGATATGGGAGGGTTGCCAGTATGCATGATTCTGAGTCCCACAGCCCACCTCAGCTCCCAACAGCCCCTGTGGCTGCCTCGGACCTCGTTCCCAGGTCGGCTATTTTTTATTGAATTCAAATTCCACCATCTGCTGTGGTGGGATTCGAACCTGTGTCCCCAGAACATTAGCTGAATTTCTGAACTAATAGTCTAGTGATAATACCACTCGGCCATCGCCTCCCTCTGACCATAAGGATGAGAATTTTAAAGTTGGGACGTTGCCAAACTGGCAACCGGTATAACTTAGTGAGCACCAAATGGGACTTGGTGCAAGTTAGGGTATGGGGCAGCCACATTTTTGAAGAGATGGAATTTATAGAGAGTGGAAAGCAGAGGCCAGTTTAGACAGCATTGGAATAATCTCTTCCGGTATATATAAGCAGTGAATGAGGGTTTCAAAACCACGGGCTAGTGTTGCAAGGTGACATGATATCAAAACAGTTGTGTTTCAGTGGCGAGCTAGTCAAAGTATAGATTGCATTGTTAGCAATAAACAAATCCCCAAATTGACAATCTGCTGCAAGGAAATGGATCGTTTAACATCAGGGTACAGGCAGTGAAAGAAAAGTCTCAGAAAGTCTTGCATTTTAGGCAGATGGTGTATAGGTAGTTTAATATCAACACTAGAAACCACAAGGAGGTCCAAGTTTGAGAAAATATAAATGAAACCTACAGAAGTCCTGTGGAACATTCTGTGGCTGGGTGGAAGAAAAAATAACCTATCTTTCTTTGATGCCTGTAGATTGATCTCATTCCTCCCTCATCTTTTTGAGTGTACATTTTCTTCAAGTGTTGAGATATTTCTTTTGTAGATTCTGATGTTTGCAAAGAGATTCCCCGAAATCAAGTGATCATATTTGAAACGAAGCCAATGGATTTAGCAAGAAGAATTCTCCAAGGAAACAATCTATTGTGCACTACGATTCCCACCCAGTGTATTTATTTACTTCCAAGTGGTACTAATACCTAAAAGGTTTGAATACTTAGAAACCAACAATGCTCCACAGCTGGAATAAGTGATTCCAAATTAGTTGTGCCACATCCCCCCAAATGCCTACAAGTGGGGCATAGACCTAGACTAGATGAGCATGGAAAGTTAGTAAAAATTGTTTTGTGCATAGAATTATTAAATCTTGGACTGCGTTACCAAAAGTGTTTTTTGAGGCAAGCGATGCAATTTAAATAGATACTGATTTGATTTGATTTGATTTATTGTCACAAGTATTAGTATACAGTGAAAAGTATTGTTTCTTGCACGCTATACAGACAAAGATACCGTTCATAGAGAAGGAAATGAGAGAATGCAGAATGTAGTGTTACAGTCATAGCTACGGTGTAGAGAAAGATCAACTTAATGCAAGGTAAGTCCATTCAAAGGTCTGATGGCAGCAGGGAAGAAGCTGTTCTTGAGTTGGTTGGTACATGACCTCAGACTTTTGTATCTTTTTCCCAACGGAAGAAGGTGGAAGAGAGAATGTCCGGGGTGAGTGGGGTCCTTAATTATGCTGGCTGCTTTGCCGAGGCAGTCGGAAGTGTAGACAGAGTCAATGGATGGGAGGCTGGTTTGCGTGATGGATTGGACTATGTTCACGACCTTTTGTAGTTCCTTGCAGTCTTGGGCAGAGCAGGAGCCATACCAAGCTGTGATACAACCAGAAAGAATGGTATCAGTGGTGTATCTGTAAAAGTTGGTGAGAGTCTGGATAAGTATTTGAAATAGAAAACCTGTAACAGAATACTGGGAAAGAGCAGGAAAGTTGCATTGGGCTCAGTAGCTCTAGCTGAAGAGCTAACATTGACATAAAGCTTCGTCTGTACTGTCATTGCAATGGTTTTGGGAGCTTTGTCGATTTCAAGCTTATGTGATCAGACATTATGATGAGTTAAACATGACGATATCAAATGCTGCCCCCTGATGTACAACTGCAAAGGGCTGGAAATAGAATGTCCATCAGGGAAGATAACTTCTAAACTTTCAGTTTTTGTCAAGGATATAAACCCAAAGCATTAACTTTTTATGTTTCATCTTTCACACAGTGGAACCTTTTCTGCTTCAGAGTGAGAACGTTATGGGTTCAGGCTAGAGACTTCTGAGAGTGCTACACTATTGAAAGTACCATTTTTCAGACATGTTACCAAAGCCCCATGGCACTATTGAAAGAAAGCAGGGAATTCTCATGGTGTCCTGGCCAGTGTATCCCTCAAGCAATACCACCAATAAAAACAGATGGTCTGTCCCATTGTAATTTGTGGGATCGTGGTGTATGTAATTCAGCTCTCAAATTATTTCAAATTATAGCACCGACTATTGTTTAAAAATACTTCATTGACTATGAAGTGCTTTGAAAGGTGCTGAGGTTATGAATTGAAGTAAATGATGACTGACCTGTGAATTCCCAGCAACATTTGTTTTTGATTTCTGAATTTTAGCATTTACAGTGTTTCATTTTGTGCGTCTTGACACACTGCAGATTCAGTTGTCCATCATTGGATCCACCTCAAACTGTACTGAGTCTCACTCTACTCTGCCAAAACTGGCCAGGACTCCAGATTCATTCTGGAGAGCAAAGAAAGCTCCTGACTTCCTTTCCACTAAAGCCAAACAGCACCTTAAGTGCCCTCCCTCATCTTCAACAAGCAGTGGGGCTTCTTTGCCAGTTGTGGACGGTTAATCATTGACAAGTCTGCAGCCACCATCTTGAGTCTCCACCTATGCTCGCACCACCAGTTCCTCTCCCCTAATCCCCAATTCTTCTCCCTGTGGAGTGATCCTAATCACTCACTGCATAAAAATGTTTTTATTCATGTCACCATTGCCTCAAATGAAACTACTGTTAATGATTTTTCAACTTCTTATCTGGCTCTTAACATGAGCTTCTACCTCCATTTCCTCTCCACACAAAAAATGTCTATTTCTATTTTTGTGACATTCCCTGTCTTATCCCATCTGTTGCTGAAACTCTCATCCATGCTTTTGTCATTTCCAGTATTAACTATTCTAATACCCCTGGCCAGTTTCCCATTTTCCATACTCTAAACTTCAGATGATCCTTAACTCTGCTGTCTTTATGTTACCCGCACATCATCTGTTGTTCACCTCTCGCGTCTCTACCTGCAGATCTGCATTAAAGTTAATTTATTATTAATGTCACAAGTAAGCTTAATTAACACTACAATGAAGTTACTGTGAAAATCCCCTAGTCACCACACTCTGGCGCCTGTTCGGGTACACTGAGGGAGAATTTAGCATGACCAATGCACCTAACCAGTGCATCTTTCGGACTGTGGGAAGAAACCGGAGCACCTGGAGGAAACCCACGCAGACATGGGGAGAACGTGCAGACTGCACAGACAGTGCCCCAAGCCGAGAATCGAACCCAGGTCCCTGGCGCTGTGAGGCAGCAGTGCTAACTAATGTGCCACCATACCAAATTAGCTGCCAAGTCCCCAAAAGGTTTCAATTGAAAATTCTCATTCTTGTTTTTAAATACTAACATAGAATATTAGAATGTTTACAACAAAGGAGTCCCTTTGGCCTATCATAGGCTTTCTGCAAGAACAGCTCACCTAGACCCACTAACTTATCTTTTCACCATAGCCCTGCAAATGTTTTACTCTTCAGGTCCAGTTTCCTTTTGAAAGCCTCGATTGAATCTGCCTCCACCAAGTTCTCAGGCAGAGTGTATTCCAGATTCCAATAACTCACGGCATAAAAATGTTTTTCCTCTCCTTATCCTTACTTTGTTTGCCAATCAGCTTAAATTGGTGTCCTCTGGTTCTGGATCTTTTTGCAAATTGGAATGGTTTCTCTCTATTTACTGTCCAGACCCCTCATGATTATAAACACCTCCAACAAATCTCCTCTTAATCTTCCCTTCTCCAAGGAAACGAGCTTCTCCAACTTATCTATGTAACTGAACTGAATGTGGTGGCACAGTGGTTAGCACTGCTGCCTCACAGCGCCAGGGACCCAAGTTCAATTCACAGCTTGGGTCACTGTCTGTGCAAAGTTCACATGTTCTCCCCGTGTCTGCGTGGGTTTCCTCCAGGTGCCCCGGTTTCCTCCCACAGTCCAAAGATGTGTGGGTTAGGTTGATTGGCCATGGCTAAACTGACGCTTAGTGTCAGGGGAACAAGCAGGATAAATACATGAGGTTACGGGAATAGGACCTGGGTGGGATTGTGGCCGGTGCAGTCCCAATGGGCCGAAAGGCCTCCTTCTGCACTGTCGGGATTCTATGATTCTAAGATTTTTGATCTGCTGATTAGCTTAGCAACATCGTAAACAAATTTTTATCTTAGGCAAATTGGTAACAATGAGAGATAGTGTCAAAAGTTAAAGATAAAGATGGTAAATGTTCATAAAGGAAGATGGGGGTGAATTTCACACGTACCTCATAAAAGGTGGGCATGTAATAAAGGTAATCAAGAGTAGCTTCTGAGAGGTTCGTTCAGATGAGGGAAGATCAATAGGAAAAGACACCACACCAGAGGCAAGTTCACCCTAAGGCATGGAGCTGTTTTGAGCGCACAGCCTGCAGGAGTTGGTAGTGTCCACTTCCAACAAACCATGCCGGAAGAAAGCCAGTCAGAAACAACCCCAAAATCTATAGTTGCCTCGTGTGATAACTATGCTGGATTTTTGTTTTTTTGTTTTAAAACCTATGTGATGTTCTCTGGGAGGCTTAGCTCTGAGGTTAAAGTTTATTTATTAGTCACAAATAGGCTTACATTAGCACTGCAATGAAGTTACTGTGAAAATCCCCTAATTGCCACACTCCGGCGCCTGTTCGGCTATACTGAGGGAGAATTTAGCGTGGCCAATGCACCTAACCAGCACGTCTTAGGGAATGTGGGAGGAAACCGGAGCACCCGGAGGAAACCCATGCAGACACAGGGAGAACGTGCAAACTCCACACAGACAGTGACCCAAGGCCGGAATTGAACCCGGGCTCCTGGCATTGTGAGGCAGCAGTGCTAAACACTGTGCCATCATGCTGTCCCAATGATTAAGGATTTAGGCACTTTAGAATCAAACAGCATAGAAAAAGGCCACTTGCTTTTTGCAAAAGGTTGTAAACATTTTAAAATCTATTCAACTAATCAAACTTTCCTGTTTTTCCCCCATAGCCTGTAATTTTTTTATTTTCTTCACAAAGGTTAGATGCAACGAAACTGCTGATATGTATCATTGTATATAAGTTATATGACTGTCCAGCGGCATCCATGATGCACTTTCATTATTCAGAGCTGTGGTTTGTCATGTAGATCTACGAATTATATAAAAATGCTGGTATTTTTAATGTCAGGTGAATGATTTAGTACGTAATCACTGAACGTTTAACGGTTCTGCTTTTCTGAAAACATGATTATCCGTTACAGGAAATATCAACAGTTAGATATATCGATAAATAATCATATCATTTTGACCATTGAATTATTAAATTAATCTGATTTCTTGTAGAAAACAATTTTGTACATGTTTTTTTTCCTCTGGAGAATATCTATGAACTATTTTCGTATCATGTCTGACAAAGCCACTTCCTCTCTTGATCACTTACTTTCCTGGGTGAACTGGAGTTTGTCTAGATTTCTGTGTTAAATGAGTTTTGAAAACATTTCATATCACAGAATCATTGAATGGTTACAACACAGAGGGCAGTCTATATGCCGGCTCTCTGCAAGAGCGATTCTACTCGCCCCCAAGTGATTTTGAACACTTCTATCAAACTTCCTCTCAACCTGCCCTTCCCTCAATTTCATCTGCCACGTGTCTGTCCAAACCACCAGCCTGTTTGTGCCTTCTTGGGAGTTCCACTGTACACTATCCTCCAAATGAGAAACAACTGTTCACCACATCTGTTTCCTGTCACTTAGCCAACTTTGCACCCCTGTTTTCACTGTCCTTTAATCCTTGGGCTTCAATTTTGCTGACAAGGCTGTCATGTGTTACTTTATTAAATGCTTTCTGCAAGTCCATGTACACCACATCAAAACCATTGCATTCATCAAGCCTCTTCGTTACCTCTTCAAATTAGTTCGAATTAGTTCAATTTCAGTCCGTACTTACTCAGGACTTACTCAGTTAATGGTAGGGCATTGGGGAAAGTTACAGAACAAAGAGATCTAGGGGTACATGTTCATAGCTCCTTGAAAGTGGAGTCACAGGTGGACAGAGTGGTGAAGAAGGCATTCGGCATGCTTGGTTTCATCGGTCAGAACATTGAATACAAGAGTTGGAATGTCTTGTTGAAGTTGTACAAGACATTGGTAAGGCCACACTTGGAATACTGTATGCAATTCTGGTCACCCTATTATAGAAAGGATATTATTAAATTAGAAAGAGTGCAGAAAAGATTTACTAGGATGCTACCGGGACTTGATGGATTGAGTTATAAAGGGAGGTTGGATGGACTGGGACTTTTTTCTCTGGAGCGTACGAGGCTGAGGGGTGATCTTATAGAGGTTTATAAAATAATGAGGGGCATAGATCAGCTAGATAATCAATATCTTTTCCCAAAGGTAGGGGAGTCTAAAACTAGAGGGCATAGGTTTAAGGTGAGAGATACAAAAGTGTCCAGAGGGGCAATTTTTTCACACAGGGGTTGGTGAGTGTCTGGAACAAGCTGCCAGAGGTAGTAATGGAGGGTACAGTTTTGTCTTTTAAAAAGCATTTAGATAGTTACATGGGTACAATGGGTATAGAGGGATATGGGCCAAATGCAGGCAATTGGGATTAGCTTAGGGGTTTTAAAAAAAAAAAGGTGGCATGGACAAGTTGGGCCGAAGGGCCTGTTTCCATGCTGTAAACCTCTATGACTCCATGACTATCTGATGTGATCCTGTGATTTATCAACAGTTAGGTACAACCAGCCTTTTTAGTACTTAGTCTTTATCAATTTTGTAGACCAACCAGTGCCTCCACAATCTCCTCCTCACTATGAATTTGCCATCTTCCTTAGAACAAATGCAAAGTATTCATTTAGTGCCTCAACCATGCCTATTGTCTCCATGCGTTCTCCATACTTCCATAGGACCTTTTTAGAACCGATTTGGTCTCCTTTTGTCACACTTTTAACACTTATATGTTAAGGAGGACTGGTTGCCAGACTTTTCTCTGTGCTGCTCTTATTTCAGGCAGATGAATGTTTCAGTGCTAGCAAACTGGATTATGCTATTAACCGTGCTCACACAATCACCCAAAGTGGCCTTCTCCTGTGGCTGTATAAACTCTCTTCCTGATTATCAGTTGGTTTCTCTCTTTTTCTTTGCGATCTCCTTCAACCAACTTGCAGGAACTCCTTTCTTCAACCGCAGTAGAGGTCTCTGATACATTCAGCCTTTTTAGGAAATTGGGTTGGCTTACTGTGTGGACAAATCGTATTGTTCTGTGAAGTTTCTTTTGAAAACACAGTTATATTCTATGGCCTTTGTTTAACCATAATTTGTACCCACCTGGCATCCAGACACATCAGTAGGCCGCATCAAAGCCACCCTGCAGGATTATGGCTTCCTGATCAGATCATTGCCCACTGTATATCATGCAAACTCATTAATAGGCCTCAGGACACCACTTTGATCTTGAAGTGTGTCTAGTCTACCTCAAATTACCATGGTGTTGTGATATACAAGCATGACATCACTAGAAGGGAAATGTGACGTGTGATTCAATCTTAGTTTCACTTTTTCTTTGAGCCAAGCACAGGGATTGGATCCCCAAAAGATTACATTGGAGACTGGTTCAGAATCCGGTTAAACGTCCATATTCATAGGCTAGTGTGCATTAATTTGAAAGCAGTCTACAGAATCCATAGACCACTTAGTTAACAAATGCAGAGAAAAGGGTATGCGTTGCGATCCCAGTTGTTTTAGTTTAAAGTTTATTTATTTGTGTCACAAGTAGGCTTACATTAACACTGCAATTAAATTACTGTGAAAATCCCCTAGTCGCCACACTCCGGCACCTGTTCGGGTACACTGAGGGAGAATTTAGCATGGGCAACGCACCTAACCAGCACATCTTTCTGACTGAGAGGGGAAACTGGAGCACCCGGAGAAATCCCACACAGACACATGGAGAACGCGCAGACTCCACACTGACAGTGACCCAAGCTGGGAATCGAACCTGGGTCCCTGGCTCTGTGAGGCAGCAGTGCTAACCACTGTACCACCGTGCCGCCCTTATTGACATTGGTGACATCCCGCTTAGAGATATCCCTGACCTTAGTACCAGGGCAACAAAATGATATCCTGGATTTTTGTCTGCAACCACAGAAAGCACCAATTTGTTTCCCTTAATTATGGTGTTTAAATTTATTGAATATTAGAACAGGATTGGACAAAGAAATATGAACCTCCCAAAAGATGCATATATGTCACAAAGGTCTGCTTGTGCCATGTCTTTTTCAACTCCTCGGCTCTTGTCAAGCTATGAATATGTTTAATAAAGCACCTGAATGCAGGAAGGAGTGACAAATGAAAGTGTGACGAATATATTTCCAGTCATGTGATGTTTGAGTTGTGTATTGCTTTGTTTGTTAGAAATGGATGTGCTTTAGGAAATTTCATGGAATAGTCACATAAGATACATTGTTCAGTATGACGCCAATTTGCAGTACTCCCACTGCAAACCCATTGGATCAGCATGGTATCTTCATATGGTGTGACCATATGGTATATGTGAGCTGATATAAATCGTCTCCTCTCTTCTTGTACTGTCCGCAGCCTTTCAAATCAGCCGTCATTCCTTTCCCCCACATAAAACCCAGCCGCTGCCCTTGAAAACTACAGCTCCATCTTCAACCAAGACACAGCAGTGACTACAGCGGGATGAACAAACTAACCAAAATACTATGGTGCAAGGGACCATTGAAGTTGGGGGAGTAAAAAGGATAGTCATAGAGAGTAGTGTAGTTAAGCAGATATTTTCTTGACAACATTATTGCAAAAGGGAGCAGTCTCCCATAATATTTTGGCCATTTAATATAGCAGCAATAGCGACATCATTGTTTAGGGAGTTTTTCGAAGAAAGAAAAGGTCATGGTGGGTGGTGACGTTTTCCCTCTTCTTCATAAAGATGAATCATTTTCTGATCAATGAGAACCCTTCCGCCTTTGTGACTTTCATTGTAGTTTCCAGAAATTTCTGTTGATAAGATGGACATTTCAGTACAGTGCAAGAAGCTTTACTTGCATTTGATAGTTCATCGACAGATATTTCTCTTACTCATAATGAGTCAACATGCTGAGGATATCACGATTTGAATGTTGAGATGGTATAGTCAACGTTAGTTGCACTGTCGTCCTGATTAACATAGATTATTTAATTATGCAAAAGCAGTAGTTTTGGATTATGCCATTAGGATTGATGTAGTCATTAGGCATCTCTGCCCTGCACCTCATTAACTTCATCATAGGAATTGCTAGGCATGTTTCACAGGTTTGTATATTAAAATCCTTCTGGCTGATGCTTCAAGGATGAATAATACTCAAATTCTTGGATTGGTCATTTTGCATAACGGAACCCCACACTGATCCACGCACCCAGATACTTGCATACTTATTAGTTTTGTTGAGCTACAGTCAAAACAACTATCTTAAAATTTTATGTTGTTCTTTTGGTTTTGATACCAAGCTACACATCAGCATTGGTGAGCGTCTGCTGAAATTTTACAGCTTTGATCCCAAAGGAGTTCAGCTGTGAGGTGGATAAGGCTAACTCAACATTAGACATACAATAGTTAAGTGGGGGAATCTCAATCAGGTCGATGTGTTGTTTGATAGCTTTAATGTGGTAAATATTTCAAAATATTGTACATGAAATTACTAGCTTGTCCATAGAGTCTGCCCCATACAGTCATGTTGTATGTATTCTTCATATCAAGGGCAGTCACTCTTTCCTAACCTCTGGGATTCAGCACATTTGTCCATATTTGGATCAAAGCTGTGATGAGGGCTACAGCTGAGTGATTCTGGCAGAATCTAAACTGAGCATGCTATTGCTGAAGAAATGCCGCTTTATAGCACTATTAGTGACACCTCCCACCACTTTGATGAGTGAGAGTAGACTTCAATTGTCCTGCTTCTCTGTGGACATACCTGGGCAATTTTCAACTCTGTCAGGTAGGTACCAGTGTTGTATCTGTACTTGAACAGTTTGCTAAGGACATAGCTAGGCCCAGAACACTCACCTTCAGTACTACAGTCAGGATGTTAAAGAGGATCATAGCCTGTGCTGAATTAAAAAAACTTCAACATCATCTTCTAGTCTCATGACGTTCTATCACCTAGAATAGAATGGCAGAATGCTTTTAAGAACATCACCACCATGGCAAGCTCACCTCCAAATTGTTTTTGACTTGAAAACATATTGCTGTTTCTTTATCGCCATTGGGTCAAAATCCTGGAATTCCCTCCCCAGCAGCATTGTGGAAGCACCTTCACCTTGTGGAATGCAGTGGTTCAAGAAAGTGGCTCGCCACCACCTCCTCGAGGGCAGTTGGGGATGGGCAATAAATACAGGCTTTGTCAGCGATGCCCACATCCTGTATGAATGAATGAGCTGACAAATGTTACAGTAGATGCTCCGTAAAAACACCCAAGGAAATGTCAGGAAAGCCACTGTGTTTCAGGTTAGAAGAAAAACATTAGTCATAAGCTATAAGTATGATTCATTCTCCTCCAATCCATTGTCTTAAGTAGCACAGTCAGGGATTAATTATTCATGTGTTGTGTAGTCAATAATTGTGGACAGGATTTAACAAAGATCCTCTGCATAAAGGGGATATTGCATTTTAGTGGCTGGCGCTATGAAGATCTAAGAATCATATTAGTAATGCTTTTTGATTTATCATGTAGAACATAACCAAACTTTAGAGTAAGGTAGAAGCAATACGGGATTCCCCCTTCTCCCCCAGAAAAATAGGTTTGTCTACAGTGCCTGTTCTGCTCCGACGACATATTTTCCACTGAAGGTCGTGGTTGGTGGGTTTCCTGATTCACACCACTAAGAATGACAATGGTTTAACAATTACCTTTTCATCAAAGTAAATGTGTGATAATCATAGTGATAATAACAGGATCTGGTATAGGTTAAGCAGGTGGTTAGTAGTTATTTTGTATGAGAACTGTTTTTCCCAGTAGTTGAACTTCCAGTATGTAGCCCACGTTAACACAAATATTCATCACTAATTCTTTCCAATTGAGTTTAACTGTTGAGCAAATACGGGTTATCTGCTGTGTCACACTATCATTTATTTTTGCATCTATCTGACAGGAAGGGCACACAAGATGCTTGTTTGTTGTATTTTATGGGCTATTTTAAGTAAATGTTCATAAATTTCAGAAGTGAACAGTGTCAGAAGTATACAAAACGAGTTTGGGAGAATCTGTCAGTTAGACAGCAATATTGAAATTACTTTGTTCTAGCTATGTAGAAAATATTTTTGTCAGTTCTTATTAATTGGCAAAATTCAACAAAGAACTGCTGTTTTATAGGTACAAAAACATAATGTAGATAAATGTTATATTAGACATATAAAGAAAAAAGTATAATAATTTAGGTATGTAATAAATAATTATCATTAGTAAAGCTTTTATGCAATCAGCAAATTTGTTCATATAAATATTTTAGAACAAACAAGATCATAGAAACCCTACAGTGCAGAAGGAGGCCATTCGGCCCATCGAGTCTGCACCGACCACAATCCCACCCAGGCTCTACCCCCACATATTTTACTTGCTAATCCCTCTAACCTACGCATCCCAGGACTCTAAGGGGCAATTTTTTTAACCTGGCCAATCAACCTAACCCGCACATCTTTGGACTGTGGGAGGAAACCGGAGCACCCGGAGGAAACCCACGCAGACACGAGGAGAATGTGCAAACACCACACAGACAGTGAGCCGGGAATCGAACCCAGGACCCTGGAGCTGTGAAGCAGCAGTGCTAACCACTTTTATGTGTGAAAATATCATGAGCTTTAAATTCCTTTAAATTCTTATTTGATGTGTTGGTCGTGATGTGAATGTTCTGGTGATATTTTAATGTTTTTTCTATATTCTGTTTTTTGTAATACATACAATGTGAGACATGGGGGGACTTAACAAAACATTGGCAATATTGAAATGAAACTTAAATAAGATCTAGGATTTTAATTGAAATTCGCTTTTCATAAAGTTATCCAGGGAGTGTTGGTGATGCAAGAATTTAAGGATTTGTATAAAAGTAGGCACTCTTATACATTATAGGGTTGGAGGAGCTTACATCAATAGGGAGGGGCAGGGCCGTGGAGGGAAAATTATAATTGAGTTTTTTTGACTATAAATAGCAGAAATCTTATTTTTACTGATCATTGATGTCACAGAAACACAGAATTGTTACAGTGAAGAAGGAGGCCATTTGGCTTAAACTTTCATTAAACAAAATCTAGTTACATCATCAATATTTTTCAGAAATATTTTGAGGATTTCTTCTATGTTCCTAAAATGACAAGTCTGCTCAGACCTCTGGTCGGTTTTCAGGAATCCTGCATCCCATTCACGAGCAAAAGATTTGGTCTGCTAATAACATTGTCCCCCAAATATGTTATTGCGCTTTGTGTATATGACATAATTTACGCCATTTGAAAACTAGATCCAGTGAACAAGCATGATATTGCATTATCTTTATTGTGTTGCTAGATCTTCATGTTTGGATACCTTGAATCTTTGCCTCTGGACCCCAAATTAATCCATTGAATCTTTGGATGCATGGCTAGATCTAATACTAACTCTCTGTATAATGTATTAATAATAAAAATCCTATCTTGTATTTAGACATTACCAGAAATGTTGAATTTAAAGTGCAATCAATCCACTTACGATCATTGCCTGAAGAGAGGTTTCCCTGATAGTTTAATCTAATAGGTATTAACCATATAGAACAAGAAGTTTTCAGGTTTCATCAGTGTTTATATGTTAGAAGGTACTATATTACCTTGTTTCTTTCTGATTTTGTTTGTTTTGAATTACATTGTTTTTTTTTGAAGGGTGTATCTCCTGAAGTCATTTACATAAAATCTTCCTTGTTTTCCGAAGGTGCTGATTCCTGCTGAGAAATAGTTCTGCTACCTAATGTTAATGCTTCTTTGATTTATGATGTAGAACATAACCAAGCTTTAGAGTCGGTTTCCACTCTCGCGTCCACCCCACCAGAAAATTAGGTTCACTTACAACCTTTACTTGAATAGTTTCAGTGTGAGTCTTGAAGTCTGAGCTTAATTCTGTCCTCGCACTCCTTTCAAATGCACACACACTCCAGCGCACATCATTGCAAGGTGATCATAAATGGCAACTCTCGCTTTTTTAACCTACTGTTCCTAACTTCATAGCACTGGATCCAGTTTGGTGCCCATGTGGGTCACTTGCTGGGAGAAACCACTCAACACAAGCCAGCAGTTGGGCGCTTCCTGATCTCTGGAACTCAACAACTCTATGTAAACTCGCTAAGCCAACAGTTGTTTCTCTTTCAAAAATAATAACTGTGTTTTCGAGCAATACTTTGCTGCATGTTAATAAAGATTGGATTTAAACTTTTAATCCATTCAACTTTTGTATGAAAAATGTTGCTACGTGTGCGCGGGACTTGTCCTGATCCCCCCCCATGCCGGCACTACAGTTAAGAAAGCCCACTAATGTGTCTACTTTCTCAGAAGACTAAGGAAATTTGGCATGTTAGCTATGACTCTCACCAACTTTTACAGATGCACCATGGAAAGCATTCTTTCTGGTTATATCACAGCTTGGTATGGCTCCTGCTCTGCCCAAGACTGCAAGAAACTGCAAAAGGTCATGAATGTAGTCCAATCCATCACGCAAACCAGCCTCCCATTTATTGACCCTGCCTACACTTCCCGCTGCCTCGGAAAAGCATCCAGCATAATTAAGGACCACACGCATCCCGGACATACTCTCTTCCACCTTCTTCCGACAGGGAAAAGATACAAAAGTCTAAGGTCACATACCAACCGACTCAAGATCAGTTTCATCCCTGCTGCCATCAAACTTTTGAACTTTCTCTACACCCTATCTATGACTGTCAAACTACATTCTGCACTCTCTCCTTTCCTTCTCTATGAATGGTATGCTTTGTCTGTACAGCATGGAAGAAACAATACTTTTAACTGTATACTAATACATGTGACAATAATTAATCAAATCAAATTGGATTTCTTTTTGATGTTTTGTGATTCTACTGTATTTCCTCCGTTTGAGAACTAATTTTAATTGTAAGATTTCTGGCATACATTTCTGCTGATTTGTAATTTTTACCCTGGAACGTTTGCAGCAGTACATTTGGAATTTAGATTCCAAAAGATGTTATCTAAACATGATTTTATGAGAAAGATGCTGTTGTTCTATCTAAGCACAGAAGGCATGGTATATATAGGTAACTTAAAGGGTGGTGCAGTATCTGTAGAGTTGATAGTTGTCTATCATTATGCCACCAATGTTGTTTTGCCCAACTTCTATTTGGTTGTTAGCTTTGCTAAATTGCTTTCCGTCAGAGTTTAGTCATTGTTTGTGGTTTTGATTATCCTGTGTGACTGTTCAGTTGGTTACTTTTTTATTGGAAGTATATCCAGATTCAAGTAAATGTGTTTGTCTTTCATGAAAACCGGTGATTTTTTGCTCAGAGTCTAGTTATCAGTACCATATTTTAGACACGAGCTGCTGACTATTTGTTATGAACAGTTTAGATAAAGTGTGGAAAATTGCACTCCAGTTTACAGTAAAATTGATTCATCCAGCTTTAGATTGCCAGATTGTGTTCAGCATTGTGAGCATGCTGCCCATTTAGAAATTTACATTGAAAGTTGCTGAAAACAGAATGGCATTCCATGATAGAAATAACACTACTTGCACTTGATGTGTTGGTCCTGTGCATTTTTTTTAATGAATGAATGTTGACCCTTCAAATTATTTTTCTGGAAACATGAATTTTAAAGTAATCGAATGGTCAGTCAAAAGCTGTGGGATTTCCTTGGATTTCTTGTTTAACCTAATCATCAGTCAAGCTGGAGAACTTAGAACAGGAATAATTTGGAGAAGAGCTTTGGTGAAATAACATAAACAGAAAGCAGTGTTAGTTTGTGGTTGTCAAAATGTTTTAATGATAGCGATGAATTGTAAACAAAGCTTGCAATCATTTGATGTAAAAGATAATGATTAAAATGGGTAGCTTAATGGAATGTGATGATGTTAACCCATCAGTGAAATTCCTGAACTGGCTAAGACCTTTTATAGTCATTGGCTCATATCAAAAGTATCTCTTTCTCTCATGTTGCTCAAAATCCTGTTGTTACTTACAAATCAGTGGTAATACATTAAATGAGTTGCTTTATGTTTCTCGGGGTATTTTTATATATGTATCGAATGATCTAGCAAGTTAAGTTCCCGTTAAATTTAGATCAAAAATTATTTTCGATGGGATCATCTTTTCGCTTTGAGTCATAGATTCATTACAGTACAGAGAGAGACCATTCAGTTCATCGCATCCATGCTAGCTCTCAGGAGAGCAGTCTAGTCAGCCCCATTTATCTGTTTTATTACCACAGCCCTGCAAGCTTAAGTGTACATCCAACTTTCGTTTAATCATTGTGACCAGAGCATCCCTGTGTGCCTTCTCCCTCCACAATAATGACCAGGCAGCTGTGGTGTCTCTTTGGGCGAGATTTTCTCTGATATCAGCAAAGCCCGATGGCCGGTGGGAAAAAACAATGGAGCCCACCGTGGAATTTAAGAGAAAGAGGACAGGCAGGGGTTCCATGATGTATCATTGGCAGGCGGCCACTGATTGCTCTGCCACACCATCAACTCAGTGCTTTAATTATCTGGGCCATTTTTAAGGACCATCCCAGCACATAGCATGCACACCAGGAAACATTGTTCACCCAGCGGCAGCCCCCCGGCATTAAACCTGCACTCCCTGCATTACCCTAGCACCCTCTGGTGTTAACCTGGCACAACCCACTCACCCTCTGAACGCAGTGCTCATCTCTGACCACCCCCCTCGGAGTTCTGCTCACCAGCTGCACGCCTCCTGAGGCCAGTCATGCATCAGGCTGCCGTGGACGCATTCTCTGACGTGGGGGTATGATTCTGGCCTACGGACACTATAATAATATGCAAATGACTGGGGGTGTCGGGTGAGGGCGGGGGGGTTACAATTGTTTCCCGCTTTTGGGTTGACTTGAAGCACAACTTCGGCCATGTCACGATATTTTCTGCTCTCGTCCACAGCTTCAGGTCTCTGAATGGATATCCCATCTCGGGAACCCACCTGCTGTCCTTGGGTGAATGAACACGAGGCCTCATAAATGGCCACCTCCCTGTAAGGTTACAATATTATGTGGCCAACCAACACTTAGGTCAGAATCCACTTTTACACCCGCTAGCAGCAAGGTTTCAGAGGTGGCAAAATTCCACCCTACGACTCCTATTTCAGGACTCTCTAATCAATGGAAAAAGCCTCTTAGCTTTCCTCTTAGATGATGTGACAGGGTAGATAGTAGAACCAGAATGTTATCACCGTCCACGGTGGCGGATTTTTTCCAATTGCATTGCAGCGAACGAAGATTTGGCTGGGCACCAAATTCTCCAACCTCGCTGCAGTGGGAGCGTGACGTGAACAGCCGGCAAGATGGCACCCTAAGAATTTAATGTATTTCGATGTGATTGCTCCCCATTCTTCTGAATGCCACTGAATTTAGGCCCCTTCTATTCAAACTCTTCTCATAGAACTGCCCCCTCACTCCAGGAGTCAATGAAGTGGACCTTTGTTGCATCCCCTTTGTTAGATAAGGGTTCAAAACTCTACTGTATGCAATATTCCAGCAGGCCTTACTCTTGCGCAACCCTTTTGTAACAAAGGCTAACAACATGCCATTTGTCTTCCTCGCTGCTTGCTGTATCGACACGTTAACATTGATCTTGCAGGATTCAATGAACCATGTGACCAGAAGTATGTGACAACGAGAAGTAAAATTTGTAGATGTGAAATACATGCAGATGTAACATTTCTATGAAAATCGATGGAAATAGCTACAGAATGAGGGTACGTTATGAATCTTTAGAGACTTATTCCACAGCTGTAGCGCTGAGATGAAACCAACATTTCATTACTCTGTCACCCAATACAGAAATCATAGAATCACTACAGCGCAGAAGGAGGCCATTTGGCTCAACGAGCCTGCACTTACAACAATCCCACCCAGGCCCCATCCCCTTAACCTCACGTATTTACCCTGCTAGTCCCCCTGACACTAAGGGACAATTTAGCATGGACAATCAACCTAACTCGCGCATCTTAAAGTTTATTTATTAGTCACAAGTAAGGCTTACGTTAACACTGCAATGAAGTTACTCCGGTGCCTGTTCGGGTCCATGTACCTAACCAGCACGTCTTTCAGACTGTGGGAGGAAACTGGAGCACCCGGAGGAAACCCATGCAGACACAGAGAGAACATGCAAACTCCACACAGACAGTGACCCAAGGCGGGAATCAAACCCGGGTCCCTGGCGCTGTGAGACAGCAGTGCCAACCACTGAGCCACCATGCCGCCCCAGTCTTTGGACTGGGGGAGGAAACCAGAGCACCGGGAAGAAACCCACGCCGACATGGGGAGAACGTGCAAACTCCACACAGACAGTGGCCCAAGGCCGGAATTGAACCCGGGTCCCTGGCACCATGAGGCAGTACTGCTAACCACTGTGCCACCCACTTCTGCAATCTGATCAGGTTTAATTGTTGGTGTTTATAATAAAGTTTTCTATTCTTTACCTACCCTACTTTCTTGTGGATATCCACTTATCTTAATTACCTGGGGAAAAAAAGCTGTTCCAGATTGCCTCTTTTGTGGCAATAGAGCGTGAAAACTCCTGAAACTTATATAACACAGCTCTCCTCCAACAAGCTGAAGTACCCGGTTGCCAATCTTAGTATGAAAAAAAACCTCGAATCAATGTGGTAATGTTCCTACCCACATCTGTAACATCTCTGTGGGAGTTTAAAACAAAAAAATGCTTGCATTTATATTACAACTTGTGGCATCCCTTCAAAACGTCTCAAGTGCTTTACACAACTTATTTAACAAGTGCAATCACTATTGTTATGTAGGCAAATACAACAGCCTATTTGTACAAAAGGCCCTAAAAATAGCAATATTTATTTTATTATTTTTTTATTTATAATTTATTTAATTATTAGTGCCACAAGCAGGCTTACATTAACACTGTAATGAAGTTACTGTGAAAATCCCCAAGTCGCCACACTCCAGCACCTTTTCGGGTACACTGAGGGAGAATTTAACATGGCCAATGCACCCAACCAGCACTTCTTTCGGACTGTGGGAGGAAACTGGAGCACACGGAGGAAACCCACGCAGACACGGGGAGAACGTGCAGACTCTGCACAGACAGTGACCCAAGCCAGGAATCGAACCCAGGTCCCTGGTGCTGTGTCACCGTGCTGCAATAAAATAGTTAAACTGTTGTGGTTGAAAGTTGGATGTTGACGTTCCTGGCCGTTTACAAACAATGCAATCTTAACTTTCATAATTTAACATCTCTTGTGAAGTTTGGCACCCCTGACAATGCAGCACTTGCTCAATATTGCCCTGAAACGTTAACTCTGATTATGTGCTCACGTCCAGGAGTGAGATTCAAAGTCATGGTGGGCAATTCTCCCCAAAAAATTCTAAGTATCGAATGCGTGTAAAAACTGGAGTAAATCACCTTTTTTCTTTCAGCGGAACTTTCAGAATGAATCTCCCACGCTCTGTACACTGCAGAATGCACTCGCATGAATCAGTTCAAAAATCTGTTGGCGGGGCCTATTCCAGCTGGAGAGGCCGGCAGCACCTTTTTCGGGTTGAGCGGACCGCTATGCATGCGCCAATCTGTCAATGTCGACACTGCATGTGCAATGGTCCCTGTCTGCCGGCTTCCCAATCGCTGGCCAGCCCTACGAGCCCGGCATCACCGGCCATGTGACCTCTGCTCCCCACCCCCGCCCATGGCTCGATCGCTGAGTCCCTGAATGTATCTGGGTTAGCCTTGCCCCCCCACCCTCCCCCGCAGCCCTATCTCCCGATTTTGACACTCTTCCCCCCCCCCGCCTCCCCCACACAGCCCCCAACCTTCCCAACAGGTTGACATCCACCCCCCTACACCGATGGCCAGCCCCAATCGCTGGCCGGCCTCCCTCCCTCCCTCTGTCACTCAGCCCAAAGTAAGTGTTTTAACAACACCAGGTTAAACTCCAACAGGTTTATTTGGTAGCAAATGCCATTAGCTTTCGGAGCGCTGCTCCTTCGTCAGATGGAGTGGATATCTGCTCTCAAACAGGGCACACCGAGACACAAAATCAAGTTATACAATACTGATTAGTTTGCGAATCTTTACAGCTGATCATCTGACGAAGGAGCAGCGCTCCGAAAGCTAATGGCATTTGCTACCAAATAAACCTGTTGGACTTTAATCTGGTGTTGTTAAAACTCTTACTGTGTTCACCCCAGTCCAACGCCGGCATCTCCACATCACTCAGCCCAAATGCAGAGTGGCAATGGGACCCCCAGCCCCCACCGATCTCCCCCCAGAGACCCTGTCCCTTGGCACTGCCCTATGCCTGGTATGCAGTGCCCAGGTGCCCCCTGGACACTGGCACTTTGCTGCTAGGCAGTGCCAGTCCTCCTGTCCCCCCCGGTGCCGTCTGGGTGCTTCGATTTCTCTCCTGCACTCCAGGGGGGGTAGGGCCTCCAGCTCCCCACAAGTGGGGAGCTATACTTTGCTGGAGGTGGTGGGGGGGGGAAGAGAGGCTGGCAGGGCCGGCGTCTTCAGCCCCGGGCCTGCTAAGGATATTAAAATTGTACGGCAATGAAAATTACCATAATTTATACAGCTTCGCGCAGATTTCTGGCACGGAGCTGACGGCGCTGGAAATCCAGCTGCCGAAGACTCGCGGAGGCCGTGGCACCCAGCGGGGAGCACGCAAAATGGCCTCTGCTCAAGTCTCCCGGATGGGAGAATCGCCCCCATAGTTTTTAGACTGATGAGCAAGATTGCTGCAGCAGTCTGAAACATTAACATTAACGCTGGTCTTACTACAATGTAAAAGCAAGTTAAAACTCATCGGACATGGAATGGTTCAACCACTTGACTAAAATCTGTGATTCGAACCACATCAGCAAAAACAAAAGACTGTCAGCTTCTGCTCAGTTGCAGACCCTGGCCAACCCATAGCCCTCTTTTTAATTTGAAGCTTTGATTTCACCTCCGTTTTTTCAATGTAGAGGGAGGCACCCCGGAAATAATAATTAAAAGTTGATGGACATTGGCCACAACTATTTGTCACCAGAAAGGCATGGGTGTATGTATCAGCAAAGGATTGGCAAGGTGGGGTGGGTCCCTACTCTTGGGGGAAAAAAAGAAGGCTGAGAGAATGACCTGATAGAAGTCTTTAAAATTATGGAAGGTTTTGAAAGAATGGATGCAGAGAGAATGCTTTCTCTTGTGGTGAAGAGCGTAACTAGAGATTGTCAGTATGTTGGTGACCAAGAAATTCAATTGGGAAATTTTACTTGGTGGTAAAAATGTTGAACTTGCTCCCACAGGGAGTAATTGAAGCAAATAATATATATGTAAATTGATTGAAGGGGGAGCGAGACAGACAAGCATTTGAGGGAGAAGGAAATAGGTGGTTACGATGATAGATTTAGATGAGGAAAAAATGGAGGAGGCTTGACAGGAACATAAACACTGGCATGAAGTGGTTTGACCAAATGGCCAGTTCCTGTGCCATATATCCTATGTAAATAACTTGTAAGCTGTGGTTTATTGAGAAAGAAATATCATTAGATTGCACAGACCATCACCGCCCCAATACCCATTGTAACTCATCCATTTTTCTCCCTCCTTTCCCCTTTTCTCTCCTTTCATAATCTTAAGTATTTCTCGACATCTACCAATTTGGCCGAGAATGGATTTTTGGGTTTCTTTGTATTATGCTTTTGCTGTGAAATAAAGTTACTTGGTTCACAGGAAATTAACTTCCAGGATAGCAGACATTGTCCAGAATATTGTTTCTGACCTTTATTCAGGATACTAGGCAAATTTGTTGACATGGTAATGTGCATTCAGAATTCTTGCATATGTTTCAGTCGGGCATTGGTGAGGAAGGAATGTTTGGTTGTTAGCACATTTCAGCAACTTTCTCATCTGTAATTTTGGATTGGTTTCATTCACTGGGCACAGTAGGGAGCCAAGCTAAACTAGCAATGAAACTTCCATCTATTCATAGTGGTTGCAAATTTCAAAGTGACGGAATGAAAGATATTCCTTTCCAATTAAAAAGAACAATACTGCAGATGTTGGAAGTCAAACAAAAGCAGAAAAGCTGGAAGCACAATATAGAATGGTTAGCATCCATGCAGGGACAAGTAGATAAGGTGGTTCAGAAGGCATACAGGATACTTTCTTTATTAACTCGGGCACCGAATATAAGAGCAGGGAGGTTATGCTGTATAAACACTAGTAAGGCAACAACTAGAGGAATACACACAGCTCTAGTCATTGCCTATAAGGAATAATGTGACCACACGAGAGAGATTAGAGGAGATTTAGGAGGATGATGCTAGGATTGGAGTATTTTAAGGATTATATAGGCTGGAATTGTTTTCTTAGGACAGAGAAAGCTAAGGGAAGATTTAAATGAGGTACACAAAATTGAGGGGTCTAGATAGCGTAAATAGGAAGAAACTATTTCACTTAGAAGCGAGGTCAGTAGCCAGGGGAATTAGATGAAAAGTGATTGGCAGAAGTATCTAGAGAGAGCATGCTGGGGGTATGGAACTCATTGCCTGAAATGGTGGTCGAGGCAAAAATACTTGCACCTAAACTTGAAGTGCTGTAACTGACAAGGCAATGAACCAAGAGCTGAACAGCAGGTTAGGCAAGGTTGCACCTCTTCAGCTGACACAGGCACCAGATGCACCATAGAAAGCATTCTTTCTGGTGTCAGAGCTTGGTATGACTCCTGCTCTGCCCAAGACTGCAAGAAACTACAAAAGGTCGTGAATGTAGCCCAATCCATCGCGCAAACCAGCCTCCCATCCATTGACTCTGTCTACACTTCCCGCTGCCTCAAAGAACAAAGAACAATACAGCACAGGAACAGGCCCTTCGGCCTTCCAAGCCCGAGCCGCTCCCTGGTCCAAACTAGACCATTCTTTTGTATCCCTCCATTCCCACTCCGTTCATGTGGCTATCTAGATAAGTCTTAAACGTTCCCAGTGTGTCCGCCTCCACCACCTTGCCCGGCAGCGCATTCCAGGCCCCTCTGTATAAAATACATCCTTCTGATATCCGTGTTAAACCTCCCCACCCGCCCCCCCCACCCCCATCTCACCCTGAACCTATGACCCCTCGTGAACATCATCACTGACCTGGGAAAAAGCTTCCCACCGTTCACCCTATCTATGCCTTTCATAATTTTATACACCTCTATTAGGTCACCCCCATCATCCGTCTTTCCAGTGAGAACAACCCCACTTTACCCAATCTCTCCTCATAACCAAGCCCTTCTATACCAGGCAACATCCTGGTAAGCCTCCTCTGCACTCTCTCTAAAGCCTCCACGTCCTTCTGGTAGTGTGGCGACCCAGAACTGGGCGCAGTATTCCAAATGCGGCCGAACCAACGTTCTATACAACTGCAACATCAGACCACAACTTTTATACTCTATGCCCCGTCCTATAAAGGCAAGCAAGCCATATGCCTTATTCACTACCTTCTCCACCTGTGACGTCAACTTCAAGGATCTGTGGACTTGCACACCCAGGTCCCTCTGCGTATCTACACCCTTTATGGTTCTGCCATTTATCGTATAGATCCCCCCTACGTTAGTTCTACCAAAATGCATCACTTCGCATTTATCTGGATTGAACTCCATCTGCCATTTCTTTGCCCAAATTTCCAGCCTATCTATATCCTTCTGTAGCCTCTGACAATGTTCCTCACTATCTGCGAGTCCAGCCATTTTCTTGTCGTCCGCAAACTCACTGATCACCCCAGTTACACCTTCTTCCAGATCGTTTATATAAATCACAAACAGCAGAGGTCCCAATACAGAGCCCTGCGGAACACCACTAGTCACAGGCATCCAGCCGGAAAAAGACTCTTCCACTACCACCCTCTGTCTTCTGTGACCAAGCACCTATCCATTATCTCCTGACATATCCGTTCTTCCACTTCCCTTGGGCTGTTGGGGGGCCTGTAGTATACCCCCAACATAGCGACTGCGCCCTTCCTGTTTCTGAGCTCCACCCACAGTGACTCGTTACACGATCCCTCTGCACCGCTGTAATATGTTCTCTAACTAATACTGCTACACCCCCACCTCTTTTGGCCCCTCCTCTGTCTCACCTAAAACACTTGTACCCCGGAATATTCAGGTTGCCAGTCCTGTCCCTCTTTCAACCAAGTCTCTGTCACCGCAGCCACATCCAAATTCCTCGTCAGCATTAAGGCCCTAAGTTCGTCTTTCTTACCTGCTACGCTCCTTGCATTGAAGTAGATGCACTCCAGACCTCCAGGCCCAGTGAGGTCATCCTCCCCCAGAGTGCTCCTCTTCTTTGCCAGCCTTGTTCTGGCCCCAAGCTCATCCCCAGCCTCTCCACTTGTAGACATAATTTTTTGATCCCCACCCCCCTGCCATATTAGTTTAAACCCACCCGAACTGCACTAGCAAAACTCCCAGCCAGGATATTCGTGCCCTTCCAATTTAGTTGTGACCCATCCTTCTTGTATGTCCTTCTTTGCCTCGGCAAAGCAGCCAGCATAATTAAGGACCCCACGCACCCCGGACATTCTCTCTTCCACCTTCTTCCGTCGGGAAAAAGATACAAAAGTCAATACATACCAACCGACTCGAGAACAGTTTCTTCCCTGCTGCCATCAGACTTTTGAATGGACCTACCTCGCATTAAGTTGATCTTTCTCTACATCCTAGCTATGACTGTAACACGACATTCTGCACTTTCTCATTTCCTTCTCTCGGTACAGTATGCTTTGTCTGTATAGCGCGCAAGAAACAATACTTTTCACTGTATACTAATACATGTGACAATAATAAATCAAATCAAATCAAATGGGCTGAATTACTTCTTTCTGTGTAGTGGATTTTCTATGTATTTGACAAGTTCAGGCGTATACCATCCAAAACTGGCAAATCACAGATATTAAGACTAACCTTTTTGCTTTCTTCAATTGTTTTAATTTGCCTGCCTTTCGTGCTTTTAATTTTGTCAATGGGTCTGCATTCAAATCATCAACTGGGTGTGCTGTCCGCAGATACTCATCGAGTTGCTATGTTCCCCATAACTGTGTCCCAGTCATTTGACAGAAACCATTCATTTCTGAATTTGTTTCTAACTTTGCATGTTTTGTTATTCTTTGGAAGACCTTCTGAAGTCATGCAATGTCATATTTGCAGGTTAGCATTGATGCAGTGAAGCACCTGGACCAGAGGCTTTTCGAAACATATATTGAACTAAGAGCGGATCCGATTGTTGGTTCTCTAGAGCCTGGGATTTATGCTGGATATTTTGATTGGAAAGACTGTCTTGCACCAACAGGTATGTTGTATTCTTCTCTAATCTGCAGCTCTGAAAGCTGACCTACTTGAAATTTCTGTAAAATGTCTACCTTTAATTAATTCATTATAACTCCTGCCATGTACCGCATTGAAGCACAGGAAGTCAAGACCCACTCTGCCCATAGGTACAAGCGTGATGGCAGCTGATATCATCATTATGCATTCCTTCTCCATTGAATGCCCATGCCATTTGTCACTTCGCTTGCTGCTGTTTCACTCACCGTCCCACTTGCTGCTTCACTCACCGCTCACTGCCCCACTCACTTCTTCGCTCACTGTCCCTCCCACTCACTGATCTGAACACTTCAATAAACAAAACGTCTACTTTAAATAGTTATCTAAGTTTTAAACAAACTGTGCTTTCTGTGTTACAATTAGTTCAATCTGTGTTCTTTGAAGCAGGCAGATACCTGCAGTATCACTGGCAATGGTGTCACGAGCTCAGCGACTCTGTTTGTGGGGAATGCAACCCCTCCAACTGCCTCGGCAGCAAATGCAGCCTCATTAATTTAACTGCAGTATATTGATAAGGTAGAACAGGAATAATTGCTGCGCAAGAGATTATTTAATAAGTTACTGCACTTTCAGGCGAAGTATCTTTTGTGCTTTGCATAATATCAGTTCAGATATATAGCCTGGATGTTACTGCAATTTAGACCTTATTACTGGACAAGCATTTATGATTTATTGTAGATTTCCCTTTTAATTGATGCAGATATTAACTCAATTCAAGCAACTGTGTTCACTCCTTTAAAATGGTGGACTGAGAGATGTAAGAATGTATCAAGCATTTATTCTCTATTATGGCAGCAGTCATCTCTATGTTGTAAGTTTGTTGCACATATCATGATTACTTTTGTGGGATCTAATGTATAATATGCCTTGTCAATATGTAGTATTACAGAGGCTAAAAATAACCATTTGACTCTTCCAGTTGGCATTGACCTGTTATTCTGGATCAACCACGCAGGCAAACCTCACACCAAATGTATCAATATTTCCACTTCACAGTAAAGAGGTTTTAAATGCTTCACCTCTCCATTTCTTGCCTCTTCATTTGCTCTTGCCAGCCTTTTTCTTAGGCAGTCTTCGAACAAGCAACCTTAAAATGCTGATCCCACAATATCCTATTCAGAATTGCAGCTATGTAAGACATTCCCTTCTCTTTAGCAAGCTCCTGGTAGAAAGCCCAATTTAGGATTGGAGCTCTCGCAGCCTTCGGAAATGACCCTAAGAAGGTGTTGAGTAAGTACACAGCTTACACGGGTGCAGTTTTGTAGCCAAACACCAGGCCCCCCCAAAAAATCATACAATCCTTACAGTGCAGAAGAGGCCATTTGGCCCATTGAGTCTGTATCGACCCACCTTATTATCTTTCCCAGGCCCTATCCCGTAACCCCAAGTATTTATTCCGCTAATTCCAATAACCTATGCATCTTGGGACACTAAGGGGCAATTTAGCTTGGCTAATCCATCTAACCTGCACATCTTTGAACTGTGGTAGGAAACCGGGGCACCCGGAGGAAACCTATGCAGACACGGGGGGAATGTGCAGACTTCACACAGCACGTGACCAAAGCCGGGAATCGAACCCAGGTCCCTGGCACTGTGAGGCAGCAGTACCAACCACTGTACCACTGGACCGCCTCATATATAGTCTCATAACTTTTTTATCTAATGCTTTGAGTTTAATATAAATGTTAATTTACTAAGCTGTGAAAATAAATTCTATTTTGGCAATTCTGATTAGGTGGATAGCCAAAAGCAGAATTTTTGGCTAATCTCAATTCAGATAACTTAACTTTGAAGAATGTCACACATGACGGGCAGAAGTATTGTGCCAGAGGGTTTATTTGGGTCTATTGTTATATTGTCCAGTGCTCAGTTGGTAGCACTCTCACCTCCAAGTCAGGAGGTTCCAGTCTCACTCCAGGACTTGAAGATGAAAGTCAAGGCTGACATTCCATTGGAGTGAAACTAATGGGGAGCACGGTGACACAGTGATTAGCACTGCTGCTTTCACAGTGCCAGGGACTCGGGTTCGATTCTGGCCATGGTCTGTGTGGAGTTTGTACGTTCCCCCCCATGTCTGCATGGGTTTCCTCTGGGTGCTCCAGCTTTCTCCCACAGTCGAAAGGCGGTTTGTCCATGCTAACTCTCCCCTTAGTTCCCAAAGGTGTGTAGGTTAGGTAGATTAGCCGTGTTAAAAGCGAGGGGTTACGGCGATAGGGCGGAGTGTTGGCTTGGATAAGATGCTCTTTTGATGAGACGGTGCGGACTCAGTAGGCCGAATGGCCTCCTTCAACACTGTAGGGATTCTCTGGTAAAGTACTCTGTAGTATCGTTCGAATGAGATGTTAAACCGAAGTCATATTTTTCAGCTGGATCTAAAGGATCCCATTGCCACTAATTCAAAGAAGGACGGAGTGTTTTGGCCAATATTTATTCCTTGGTCAACATAACAAAAAAAAAGGATTATCTGGGCATTATCATATTGCTGTTTGTAGTAGTTTGTTGTGCATTTCCTACATTGCAACAGTGACGACAGTCAAAGATAATCTGTTGGTTGTCAAGGGATTTGAGACATCCAGTGATCGTAAATGATGCAATATAAATGCAACTCTTTTTTCCTATTCTTTGTTTCGGTGACATTTTATTTCAAGGAGTAAATACATTTTATGAAGTAGAATAATCCTATTAGAAAAAGGGATGTAAAAGGGCCTAACGAGGTAATTTTAACCTCACGGAGCCCTGTCCCTGGCATGGAGATTTGTACACCAAAAGCACATTGAGAATTTGAGTATTGCTCCACAATTCTCCAACCATTGGTTTTAGGGGGCAGAAGTTGTGGGCTGGCTTCGTCCAAATTCCTGATGCATGTTCCATGCTCACCTTGTGAATTTGCAGAGGTACCTGTTACGCATCCGATTTCCCCCCAAACAAATGAAGTGAAACTTCAGTAAGATTTGTTCAGTTGCGAATGCAGTCGTCTGTGGATTCATGTGGAGTTTTTCTTCTGTGGCATGTCTTGTAATTTAGAAAGCCCTCTGCTCAATTTGCGTAGATTTTAATTTTTAAAGGCTTAAAAAAAACCTCACATTTTGTAACCAATTAAAATTGTGTGGGATGAAAAGCAGAAGCTCAAAATTTGTCTTAAATCCGTGAATAAACTGAATTCTCATACCTTCTGAGTACTTGAGAAGATATTTTTCATAAGATATCTCCAGTACAGTGTATGTTAAATAATGTCAATTTTAATTCTGTTGTTGGTAAGTAAAATGAATGCAACGTGCTGCTTTTTTTTTAGGGTAAGTTAAACGGATCTTTGCTTCCTAGAACTTGTGCATCTCATCTCTGCATAATGGTCGCAATGTTTTTTTTTGACTGCTATCTGTTTGAAATGTTACCGTGAATAGGATTCTGCATAACTTTGTACATCTATTCTGAAAGAGGAAATTACTGGAATAGTGAATCAATTAACAGTGCGTGGGAGACTATTTACTGTAATCTGGTGACCATAACCCGTAACAAATGGACACTCTGCACACATGGGGTTTGAAGTGTCCTCTAGTGGTAGTAAATGAAAACACATGTTTAGAAAGTTACGATTGTGCAGGACCATGGTGGAATAATAACTTAAAGATTTTTAAAGATCTTCCTGCAAGTAATGATGATCTCTCTATGATTTTTCTCTGACTTGCACTATTTCCTATGTTTGGTTATTGAGGTGTAAAACAATTGCATTTGTTTAGCACGTCAGTAAGTTTCAGAGTGCTCCAAACAATGAACAACTCTTTTTTGATTTGATTTGATTTATTATTGTCACATGTATTAGTCATAGAAATCATAGAAACCCTACAGTGTAGAAAGAGGCCATTCGGCCCATCGAGTCTACACCGACCACAATCCCACCCAGGCCCTACCCCCATATCCCTACATATTTACCCACTAATCCCTCTAACCTACGCATCTCAAGACACTAAGGGGCAATTTTAGCACAGCCAATCAACCTAACCCGCACATCTTTGGACTGTGGGAGGAAACCGGAGCACCCAGAGGAAACCCACACAGACACGAGGAGAATGTGCAAACTCCACACAGACAGTGACCCAAGCCGGGAATCGAACCCACGTCCCTGGAGCTGTGAAGCAGCAGTGCTAACCACTGTGCTACCATGCTGCCCTATTAGTATACAGTGAAAAGTATTGTTTCTTGCAAGCTAGACAAACAAAGCATACCGTTCATAGCGAGAGTGCGGAATGTAGTATTACAGTCATAACTAGGGTGTAGAGAAAGATCAACTTAATGCGTGGTAGATCCAGTCAAAAGTCTAATGGCAACAGGGAAGAAGCTGTTCTTGAGTCGGTTGGTACGTGACCTCAGGCTATTGCATCTTTTTCCCGACGGTAGAAGATGGAAGAGAGAATGTCCGGGGTGCGTGGGGTCCTTAATTCTGCTGGCTGCTTTGCCGAGCCAGCAGGAAGTGGAAACAGAGTCAATGAATGGGAGGCTGGTTTGCGTGGTGGATTGGGCTACATTCATGACCTTTTGTAGTTTCATGCGGTCCTGGGCAGAGCAGAAGCTATACCAAGCTGTGATACAACCAGAAAGAATGCTTTATATGGTGCATCTGTAAAGATTGGTGAGAGTCATAGCTCACATGCTACATTTCCTTAGTCTTCTGAGAAAGTAGAGGCATTGGTGGGCTTTCTTAACTATAGTGTCGGCATGGGGGGACCAGGACAGGTTGTTGGTGATCTGGACATCTAAAAACTTGATGTAGACAGGAGCATGTTCTCCTCTATGTTTCCTGAAGTCGATGACAATCTCCTTCATTTTGTTGACATTGAGGGAGAGATTATTGTCGCCACAACAGTTCACCAGATTTTCTATCTCATTCCTGTACTCTGTCTCTTTTTTATGTTCTTGTGTAACAGACCCCTAAGATCTGAACAATTGAATTTTTAAAATAAGTTTTAGATACCACACTAGTTTTGCATTGTGTCCTCTCACAGAAAGTTTATGGATCCAAAAGAGGCTGTTCTGCCCATCATGGCACTATTAGCTGAAACAAAGCTATCTATACAATCTTGCCTCACAGCAAAAAGGGGTGGGATTGTGGTCGGTGCAGACTCGATGGGCCGAATGGCCTCTTTCTGTACTGTAGGGTTTCTATGATTTCTATGATTTCCTGAATCTCACCTACATCCTCTGTAGTGTGCAGTCACATCTCTAGCTGTGGCCTAATGGCATGTTTGTTCTGGCAAAGTCTTCCTTGAACTTGCGCTTGGCTAATAAAGGAAAATATCTCTCATGCTTTCTTGGCCATTCTATCTACCTGTCAAGGATCTGTGGACATGCACTCTACATTTCTCAGTATCCCACCATTTACTGGGTATTCCCTTGCTTGTTGGTCCTCAATGCGTTACCTCAAACTTCTTCAGACTGAATTCCATTTATCACTTTCTTTCCCACCTGACCAGTCCATTTCTATTTTCCTGCAGTCTAATGTTAATGTAAGCCTACTTGTGACTAATAAATAGATAAAACCTTTCCTCTGCACTCTCAGCCACATGTATAATCTTTAAACTTGTTAATTATGTCTTCTATATTTAAGTCTAAATCATTGATATGTACCATGGAAACAAGGGTGAACCCTGGGAACCCCACTGGTAACAACTTTTCAGTCATAAGACCATCTGTCAACTGTACCCTTTACTTCCTGCCAGTCGGCCAACTTTGGAATGCCACTTTCCCTCGCATCCCCTTTAGGACTAATCTGCCCTGTGGGACTTTGTCAAAAGCCTTGCTAGAATTCATGTAGAATACACCAAGTCTGCCACTCTCATTAACCCTCCTTGTTATCTCCTCAAAACAAATTCAATCAAGTTAGTCAGACATGACCTTGCATCGAAAAAAAAATCCACGCTGACTGTCATTGATTAATCCATGGCTTTCTAAATGATAATTTATACTTCCCTCAGATTTTTATTCCAAAATGTGCTCATCACCAAGGCTTCATCAATCCCTCCAAGGGACTGATCTCTCTCATTCTCAGTTTCATCCGGCTAAATCCATTGTACCCATTCCAGGTCCAGAGGGCAAACTTTGAAAACCATCTTGTTTCTTAATGATTGTTGGATTTTTTTTTTTACAATCCTTTTTTTTGGTTGTGCAAATACAAAATTACAAAGAACAGATAGATGTTCACCCTTCACAACTAGTCCTGAAAACGCTTCTGGCTGACTGAGTGGCCCTGTCACACCAAACAGCTTGCATGTTTCAAATTTGGATTTCAGATGATACTCAAAGCCTAACATCCCTGGCCATTTCAAGCAAAATATGTAGAGCAAGAGGGCAAGAAATACTGGGGAATATATCATTGTATAAGCAGTCCTCACCACTGATACTTGCAAAATAAATTCAATTTCTGTAGTAAAAGAGATGCACCATGAGTTCGAATTCCTGGACGATTTGGCAGCAATGCACTTAGCATCACTGAACATAGAAAAGGCCCTTTATCAAAGTGAGGCGCCCCATTCTACTTAATGACGATCATGAAATTGACAAATATATTCAAATTATTCTTCACGCTGCCATTTATTGCCAATTAGATGGTGCATTTATTGATGCAATTCATAGCTCTGACATGGCACTCAACCTTGAAGACCCAGAAACTGGTCCATGAAGCTGTGGGGTCTCACTCCAGCAGGCGGTTAATTGTTGCTTAATGTAAAACATGGGTATTGACAAAAGCATCCTGCCAGCCTTGCTATCAACACTCCTATTGCTGTCGGCAAACAATAATTTTCAGGAACACAAAACTGTGATTTGGTTCACTCGTCCCAAATTACTTTTTTTCTGTGGCTATAATATGTATTTACAAAAGGAAAATAAAAAATTAAGACCCTTGGAAGCATCACATTTGTATAAAAATCAGAGTTGAGAAAAGAAATTGCCGAGTAAATGCCATTCTGTTTCAAAGATGTACAGAACCTTCTGATTTATATCTTAAGTGTATTGCCATCATTGATCACTAATTATCATTTTGTTCCCAGTTATAGCCTTACCCCACTTAAAAGCTACAGATTTACTTTTGAATATGATTGAAGACTAAATGAATGTTTAACAAAAGAAAACAATTTCAACAAAGAAAATCTGTTATATGCATTTCATATCTTGGCTCAGAAACTTCTGATTTTTAACTATGGGATTCGATTTCTATGTTCACATTTTTTAAGACAAAACATCAATTCCCTCGGTCAGTATTGGGAATTTTGGGAAGGTGCAGGGAGAGAAAAAATAAACTCATCCTGACTTGCTAAACTGAAATCAACAAAAATTATACGTTCTGTAGCATTGGTGCTTAAGTCGGAGAAGTTGTTTTAGATTTTGCTTTGCTTTTGATCTTTATTCCTCATGAATCCACTTGTAACAAAACAGGACAAAGCCCAATGACTATGCTTCTTTTATGTTTCATTATCAGAAAGTAAAATTTAACTACTATCAAGTCACTTAATGTTAATTTGTCACAATAATGTGAATAAAAACTCTCTACTGCAAGTGGTAAACTAACTTTGGCAATTCTTCTTAAAGTGACAACTGGGAAGTTGCTGTACTAAGTTATTGAGGATGAGTGTGAATTAAATTTTAGAACTGTCTCTTTTTCTTCTTCTGTTAATGTCCAATATTACCATATTCAGAAATGAAAATTGCAGATATTACCTTATAACAAAATGTTGAAACTATTCAGTCCTTTAATATTTAGGGAGAAAAAAATTCTGGATATGCATCTAAGATGACTTGGAATTTTGTTTGGCAATTTAAAAAAAAATTATTAGTGTCACAAGTAGGCTTATAGTAACACTGTGATGAAGTTACTGTGAAAATCCCCTAGGCACCACACTCCAGCGCCTGTTCAGGTACACTGAGGGAGAATTTTAGCATGGCCAATGCACCTAACCAGCATGTCTTTCGGACTGAGGGAGGAAACTGGAGCACCCGGAGGAAACCCACGCAGACACGGGGAGAATGTGCAGACTCCGCATAGACAGTGACCCTAGCTGGGAACCAAACCCGGGTCCTTGGCGCTGTGAGGCAGCAGTGTGCCACCGTGCCACCCTATTTAACCACTTTGAGCTGCAATGATGTCAGCTAACCATCTTCACAACTGTGGGGATACTTCATCAAATCACATTTAGACCAATACAATTTTGAAACTTACAGCACTAGATAGTGTTGAAATTAATACATTTTAATGACGTGATAATATCAGGTCAATAAATAGACAGTCGGACTTTTCTCCTGTGTCTTTACTATATAAATGAGCATGAATTTGAAATAATTTTTCCTCTACAGTTCAGCACACTAACAAAATAGGGGAGCACATAAGCTTTAAAACATAGATTGGTGAAATTGTTTTCCATTAAAAGATGAATTTTACAACTTAGTGAATATTTCTACCTGGAATGAAGAAACCAATAAACTGTTATTTACCCAATAATTGAATGCATAAACAGAAGTTATTGGGTTAATTGAAGGAAAAAATGCAATCCAGGAAAACAACCTTGATCGTTTCAGTCTTAACAATCATGTTTAGTTAAAGGATAAAAGTAGGCAAATGGGTAAGTTAGATCTTCCCACTTTTACCAAACTGACCTCTAGATGATCTGTTTTATTTTATTTGTTTTTTTATTCTGTCATCACAGAGTTAACATTATAATGAAGGAAACATCAGAAAGATTACATTTCAAGAACAGTTTGACAAAAACTTTTGCCACATTTGAAATAAAATGACTATAAATTACATAGACAAATGGGATAAGTACAGACCTGTAAGATACTGAGTAAGTTCCCAAACTCTCTATATAGCCCACTTCCATAAATATCCCACCATTTCCTTTAAACATTTATATACCATCTGCCTCCTTACACAGAAAAATATACTCTTCTAAAATTCTGGGACACTCGTTACTAAGCTTTGAATTCATTGCTTTCAAAGGGAAGTGCTTTAGTCCACTCTGGTCCCCATCACGCCTGTAATATGTAAATGTCTGTACATTATAAAAGCAATATACAGAGCACTCATAAAGGAAGAAGAAGACTATTTTGTTTTAAGGAACAATCTCTGGTGGAAGACCACAATTTCAAAAGTGTCGTGATACATTTCCCACAGGATGTAAACCAACTGTATCTTCTGCCATGGTTCTGAATAGCTTATGTTCCCACATTGTCATTGTAGCATCACATGAGGTCTACCACTCATGACTTTCTAGTGTCACAATTCTGTACATAACCTTACTGGTTCTCATCAGTGAATAAGTGCAAAAAAAGTCCATTGTGTAACATTGGCAGGTTGTTAAAACACCTAGTTAAAAATAGAAAATTTCAATCCATTGCCTTCCATACTTTATTTTGAAAGATGTGTTTAATGCTCTAATAGTGCTTAATACTGACAAAATATATATTTGCTACAATCAGCGCTTAACTTTCTCTAAGAGATAACCAGTCCAAATACGTAAACCAAATGCTGCAAACAATATTTACTTACCATATCTATTTTGCACTGGTGATTGTCGTGGCCAAGTTGCATACTCTTCCAAGTGCTTCCTATCCCTTGAATTTAAGTTTTCCACAGAGGAACGTTTGCCTCAGAGGAAATGTGTTGATTTCACGAGACCAACATGACCTTTCGTAGATTGTTGATTTCCATTATATATGTGTAAGCCTTCATGGGCTTTCAAAACTCAGTGCAGCAATGTGGAAAACCCATGAGGAAGTTAAAGAATTGCCTGGTTGTGTCTACATGATCTAGTAGTAACTTACTCAATCTGTTGTTTTTAACAGAACTGCAAATGGATAGTGAGCCTGAAAAGCATAATTGTTGCATGAATCTTCCTATTAATGAGATGATCAGTTTCACCACTCCTTGTAATCTTAATGCCCTTTTGTGGCTATTAGCAATATTGATACAACATGATATGTTTTCCTGAAAATTCCCTTGCTGCTGGGAAAATTGGGTGGTGGCATGTTGTCATTTAAAACTTTCTCTAATTGGATGAGTAATTGTTGATCAATTGGAGATTCCCCACCACAGGTTGTCCCATGCTAGGAAGGTCCAGCCTTATTTGCTTAAATGTACTGGTTTTAATGACAGAAATTTAAAAGAAAATGGTAAGGTCCCTGAAACAGCATCATTGGAAACTAACTTATGAGCACAATGCAGTGTAAATTTGCCTCGGCTTATTTTCTGGTTAGAATCCCAGCTTGGATCACTGTCTGTGTGGAGTTTGCATGTTCTCCCCGTGTCTGCGTGGGTTTCCTCCGAGCGCCGGTTTCTTCCCACAGTCCAAAGATGTGCAGGTGATGTGGATTGGCCATGATAAATTGCCCCTTAGTATCCTGGGATGTGTAAATTAGAGGGATTGGCGGGGTAAATATGTGTGGTTACGGGAATAAGGCCTAGGTAGGATTGTTTTTGGTGCAGATTCAAAAGGCCAAATGGCCTCCTTGAGCACTGTAGGTTTTCTATGAATTAGTCCTGCACAGCCATCTCGAACCATGTGACCCAAGGCATCCATAACCTGGGCTTCAGGCCTAAGCAAAATAATGCGAGCCAACTACAGGCACACGTTGCAACTCCACCGGCAGCTCACCTTTTGACAGCAATCGATTTTAGGCCACCGGCCTTGCTGGCAGTAAGACCCAATCTGCAATTGTGGACAAGGGGAACATTGAAACCAAACAAATTAATTAACTTGATATTGACGCAAGTGCTATAAAACATAGAAATCTAATTTGAACTGTTTTTGATTTTCCGACTGAGAAGGAAATAATATTGCAACAGTTGTGGTTTTTTTTTTACTATTGTTTCTTCCCCAACTTTTCAGCACATCATTGTGAAACCAGTTCAAAAATTGAATCCTTGATGGTCCCTCCATAATTAGAATGTTTAAAATGTATTTTTTATTAGGATTTAAGGATTGTGACTTATTTGTATTGTATAAGAACAACTATTACATTACATTCTTCTTCATTTTCTCCCATGTGTATCACAACTTTGGTTGCTATCATTTCCACATCACTGCTATGTTAATCAATCACACTAGGATTTTGGGGAAGGAATATACTTCTGCTCTGTAAGAGATGTAAATTTTATTCCATGACATGTGTGTTTTAGAGAGCGCTCCTCCCAAAGTTCTCTGTTTGCAAGTTCGTTTGTTGTGAAATAAGGTACTTTTCTATTAGTGGGAAAGCACTTTTACTTTAAACCATATTTTATTTGTCACCATAATAATTAATAAAAAGCAAGCTGACGTACTATCCCAGTCACTACAAACTGCTGTTCAGTTGGCTTAAAAAATAGCTGACCACTGTCATGTTTTCAGTGTTGTATTCCAGAACGCACTCCATGTTTAGCAAAACTCCTGGACACTTAGAGCATTTAGTTGAGTATGACCTGCCAGCTTATGATTGATCTTGTGACCTGTTGAATTAGGTATGGTACCAAAAAGATGCCAACAATAGATTGTTTAAAAGGAATTTGTCATTGCCGCACCTGCACTAGGATTCATCAAAATTGTAGATTTCCATGCCCTGTTCTTCTTCCTTATCAATGACCTGGTAGATGCCATAAGCAATGATTTCTCCTGTTGTCAGTGCCCTCTAAACAGTGTTCTACCCCATAGTGTCAAAATTCTTGCCTCGGAGTAAGATGATCATTGATTCAATCTCTCCCTTTCCAGAGTTTTCGCTAATATTCAGTGAGAAAGCATCACATAATCAGAAGTAGCATCAAAGTGAGGTCGAGCTGCCTACCCAAGTGGTTGCAAAAGATCTCAAGACATAATTCAAAGGCGAGGAAAGAGTTTTTCTGGTATCTTAGCCCATATACCTCCTTTAATATCACAAGCAAAATATTATCTGCTCAGTCATCTAATCCAGCACCCGTGGAATCTTGCTGGTGCAAAATGACTGCCATGTTTATCTGCATATTGCCAATGTCTGCACTTTATAAGTAATTGATTTGTAGATCTTGAGAGCATGAATTATACTCTATCACTATAATACAGCTCTTTCTACTTGAAAAATCATAGCAAGCAAAATTAATGTGCTATTTGTTGGGTTATGAAGATCTACACAGTGATTCTAACCACGGCAATTTGGTCATGATAATACTACCCACCTGTCCATCTCATTATTTCTGCAAGTATCTGTAACCTATCCTGCAGTAACTGGAAAACCTGGTACCAGAATGGGATCTCACTTGGCCTCGCAAATAATTATTGTGCCTGGTTTTGGAATGTGCCAGTGTTTAGTGACAGTCTACTGAGAAAACCTTTGTTCCTGGATTCAATGCAGTGTAAACGCGTTAAGATCAGTGGGCTGAGGTGAAGATTGGTTGCATACCTCAACAAGTACAGCCTCTTCAGCATTGCTGCAGCTTGGCTGACAATCTTCCATCAGAGTAATCCCGAAGCAGAAATATGAGGTTTAAAATTTAAGTTTAAAGTTTATTTATTAGTGTCACAGTAGGCTTTCATTAACACTGCAATGAAGTTACTGTGAAAATCCCCTAGTCACCACACTCCGGCGCCTGTTCTGGGACACTGTGGCCAATGCACCTAACCAGCACGTCTTTCGGACTGTGAGAGGCATTCTAAGGCATTACGAATTGTGGGACAGCACAGTGGCACAGCGGTTAGCACTGTTGCCTCATAGCGCCAGGGTCCCGCTTCGATTCCTGGCTTGGGTCACTGTCTGTGCGGAATCTGCACGTCCTCCCTGTGTCTGCGTGGGTTTCCTTCGGGTGCTCCGGTTTCCTCCCACAGTCTGAAAAGCATGCTGGTTAGGTGCATTGGCCATGCTAAATTGCCCCTCTGTACCAGAACAGGCGCCGGAGTGTGGTGATTAGGGGATTTTCACAGTAACATCATTGCAATGTTAATGTAAGTCTACTTGTGACACTAATAATTTAAATAAAATTACTTAATGTGTTATTAAATCCATAATTAATAACATTAAAACGTTATGACTGGTGTCATTGAATAATACACTTCGTAAAGTAATATCGCAGTTTTTGCGAAGAATATCTAATCCATCATTTCAAATCATTAATGTGTTAAATTACACTAAGTTAAATTCCTAAAAAAACAATTATACTTCATTGAAATTTAAGTGGTGTAGACTTGGAATGAAATCCCTTGAGTAATGAAGATTGAGGGTGCTTTAAAAAATTAGATACCCGTAACTAGTTTCTCTTATGGGAGAAGCAAAGAGTGAGGGGTAGAATCTTATGATTGCAGACAGGCCATTTAGGAGGGAAGTCAGGAGACATGTTTTCCCACAAAGGTAGTGGAAATCTGGAATTTTCTCCACAAAAGATCAAGAGCTCTGGGACAATAAGAGATTTCAAGACTCAGATGAATATATTTTTGTTTGGTATGCAGAACTATGGTGGGTATATGGAATTATGGCTCTGATTAGCCATGGAATAATTGAATGGTGGTGCTGGCTCAAATGCATGAATGATTAACACTTGTTCCCATCTAGGAGTGTGTCATTACACTGCTGAGGCCAGACCACTTTGAATAAAATATCTTTTGGGCATGTAAATGAGTGCATGATGGACAGCAGGAAAGTTCTATAAAACTGGTTTCTCATTCTTCTTCATTTGCATGGTTATGAGAAGAGAATGGTTATTTTGATTTGAAATCTTCTGAGTCATCAGAGTTCCATGAGATGGTTGATTCTAGCGCTTGGGGCTGCTGGCATAAAGGAAGGGAAAGACACTTGCCACTCCTATGTTGGAGATGACTAGATTTTCAGAGTTATGCGCGAGTATGCCTGGGGTTTAGTGAAAGTGAATGCAAAACTTTCCGACAACGTGTTCAATAAGTGGGGGGGGGGGGGGAGTTTTATCAAAATTTGTCGCTTTCAACAAGGAGCCATGGTATATTAAGTTGGACTCCAGTGCATGGTTTCGGAAAATGAGTTCATACCACCACAAGATCAAGTTGCCACAATTCGCTGAGATTCCTGTGATGAAATAAAGAACAAAGAAAATTACAGCACAGGAACAGGCCCTTCGGCCCTCCAAGCCTGCACCAACTTTTATTGGTAGAGGGATTGAGCTTCGGAGCCAGGAGGTCATGCTGCAACTGTACAAAACTCTGGTGCGGCCGCATTTGGAGTATTGCGTACAGTTCTGGTCGCCGTATTATAGGAAAGATGTGGAAGTGTTGGAAAGGGTGCAGAGGAGATTTACCAGGATGTTGCCTCGTATGGTGGGAAAATCGTATGAGGAAAGGCTGAGGGGCTTGAGGTTGTTTTCGTTAGAGAGAAGAAGGTTTAAGAGGTGACTTAATAGAGGCATACAAGATGATCAGAGGATTAGATAGGGTGGATAGTGAGAGCCTTTTTCCTCGGATGGTGATGGCTAGCACGAGGGGACATAGCTTTAAATTGAGGGGTGAGAGATATAGGACAGAATTTAGAGGTAGGTTCTTTACTCAGAGAGTAGTAAGGGCGTGGAATGCCCTGCCTGCAGCTGTAGTGGACTCGTCAACATTAAGAGCATTCAAATGGTTATTGGATAAACATATGGATGATATTGGAATAGTGTAGATTAGAGGGGCTTTAGATTGGTTCCACTGGTCGGCGCAACATCGAGGGCCGAAGGGCCTGTACTGTGCCGTAATGTTCTATGTTCTAACCATGCTGCCCATCGGAATTAAAACCCCCTACTCTTCTGGGGGCCATATCCCTCTATTCCCATTCTATTCATGTATTTGTCAAGGTGCCCCTTAAAAGTCACTATTGTATCTGCTTCCACTACCTCCCCCGACAGCGAGTTCCAGGCACCCACCACCCTCTGTGTAAAAAAAAAAAAACTTGCCTCGTACATCTCCTTTAAACCCTTGCCCCTGACACCTCAAACCAATGCCCCCTAGTAATTGATTCTTCCACCGTGGGACAAAAGCTTCTGACTATCCAATCTGTCCATGCCCCTCATAATCTTGTAGACTTCTATCAGGCCGTCCCTCAACTCTGTCATTCCAGTGAGAACAAAAACTAGCAAAGAACAAACACTGTTCCACCACTCCTTTACACGTGTGTGCCAATGGCAGCAGAAGCTTAGTAGGAAGTTATTCTCCCTCTCAAATGCATTTGATCCATGACAATGGAAAGACAACTTGTGGAATAGAAATCTTTGAAGCTTAGTCCAAAGATGTGCGGGTTAGGTTGACTGGTTAGGTTAAAAAAAAAATTGCCCCTTGGAGTCCTGGGATGCGTAGGTTAGAGGGATTAGTGGGTAAAATATGTGGGTGTAGGGCCTGGGTGGGATTGTGGTCGGTGCAGACTCGATGGGCCGAATGGCCTCCTTCTGCACTGTCGGGTTTCTATGATTCTATTAAGCACTTGCAGATTCTTCTTCAACAGCCTTTGCTGCATCAGGCTGATAAATTCACTGAGCCAACCTGACGATGTGAGAGTTGTAACCAAATTTTGGAGTACATGTACAGTATTATCGATAGTGCAGCATGGAAAAAAAACTGATTGAAGTGGGGTGTGTGCTCTAAAGAAAGACACTGGTACTTGTGAGTCCATATTGACATGCATTTTAGTTTGCATACCTTCTAAGGAAGTGCAGTTATCCACCAATCGTCATCAAGGGAGAATATGTAGAGTGTGTCACCAAATGTTGTAACAATGCTTGGTAACAATAACTAATTGAATCTGTGGGTACTTGAGCTCAAGCAGCACAAACATGTAATAATTCTAGGAATTTACTGATTTTTGCTCTGATTGTTTCTGCACAGTTTCCCCTCTGTCAGTGCAAAAGGTGTTTTCTCTGCAAGCTATTACCTACTACATATTTGAATGTCAGCTCAAGTGCCCTATGGGAGCCTCCAGGACCAAAACCTTCAATAAGTTGTTGGTATTGGTGCCTATTATTCAGAATGGATTTGTCGCAATGCAACCTGAAATACAATGAAAAGTAAAAGTTTATTTATTAATCACAAGTAAGGCTTACATTAACACTGCAATGAAGTTACTGTGAAATTCCTCTAGTTGCCACACTCCGACACCTGTTCAGGTCAATGTACCTAACCAAACTGTGGGAGGAAACCAGAGCACCTGGAGGAAACCCACGCAAACATGGAGAGAACATGCAAACTCCAGTCTGACAGTGACTCAAGCTGGGAATCGAACCCAGTTCCCTGGCATTGTGAAGCAGCAGTGCTAACCACTGTGCCACCGTGCTACAGCCTGCACATGGCTGTACAGTCAGAAAATGCCAACTGTTTCAGGAGATTCAGCCAATTGTGTTATCTCTGGATAAATAGTTAAAGATTCAATTGTAGGGCCTATTGTGGTTTTCCTCATGAGGGCCTGTTATGGGAGAGCAGTCATGGGAGTTGAAAGGATGGGCAGGGCTGAGGGAAACCACAACGCATAACTCAGTGATGGAAAGAGTTTGGCACATGTACTGAAATCTTTTGGCCCATGCGAGGCCTAGGTCAAGAGTAAAAATGGGTAGAATATTTGAAGCTGTTGATTGATGAGGAGGAGAGAAAGTACCTGGGTGGCACAGTGGTGAGCACTGCTGCCTCACAGCTCCAGAGACCCGGGTTCGATGTGACTGTGTGGAGTTTGCATGTTCTCCCGTGTCTACGTGGGTTTCCTCAGGGTGCTTCAGTTTCCTCCCACAGTCCAAAGATGTGCGGGTTAGGTTCATTGGCCATGCTAAATTTCCCCTTAGTGTCCTGGGATGCATAGCTTAGAGGGATTAGTGGGGTAAATATGGGGGTTACAGGAATAGGGCCTGGGTGGAATTGTTATCGGTGCAGACTCAACAGGCCGAATGGCCTCTTTCTGCACTGTTGGGATTCTATGAGAACCTGGAGTAGGGTTATTCCAAAAGGTTTTTTAATAATTTGGTATGGCTAGCTTTTTGTCATCAGTGGTTAAACTGATCTATCAGTGGTGTATCTACACTAGGAACATCTGTGGCTACAGATGTTGGTGCAGGCTCTGCATACCAAATACTTTGTTTATCATGCTTCTGAATTTTGGATTTCTAACTTCCATATAGATCTGCAAATGCAATTATAGCAGATTATTTACAGTAGAATAAGATAATAGAAATAAATCCATGCAATTATAGAATGGCTTATCACGGTGAATTGCTTTTCGTACTTCATTTGGACTATGATGACTTGTGTAGGTAAACATGATAATTATTTTAAATGTGTCAAGATTCTGTTCACTATTCTGCACATTGAGTAATGGGCTTACGCCTGTAGCTAGGATACATTGGGCCTTTTTTAAAAGTCATTCTTGGGATGTGGGTGTCGTTGGCAAGGCCACCATTTATTGCCCATTCTTAATTGCCCTTTAGAAGGTGATAGTGAGCTATCGTCTTGAATTGCTGTAGTCCATGATGTAGGTACACCCACAGTGTTGGTAGAGAGAGAAATCCAGGATTTTGACCCAGTGACAGTGAATGTAATTTCAAGTCAGGATGGTGAGTGGCTTGGAGGGAAATATCCAAGTGGTGGTGTTCCCACGTATTTGCTGCGCTTGTCCCTTTAGCTGGTAGTGGTCGTAGTTTTGGAAGGTGCTGCCTCAGGAACCTTGGTGAGTTCCTGCAGTTCATTTTGTTAATGGTACACATTGCTGCCACTCTGCGTGGGTGGTGGAGGGAGTGAATGGTTGCAGATGGGCTGCCAATCAAGCGGACTGCTTTATCCTGGATGGTGTGAGCTTCGCGAGTGTCGTTAGAATTGCATTCATTCGACTAAGTAGTGAGTATTTCATCACAATTGTGCTTTGTAGATTTGTAGGAACTGAATGGCCCTGGCGGAATCCAAACTGAGTGTCACTTATTGCTGAGCAAGTGTCACTTGATAGCACTGTTGATGACCCCTTCCATCACTCCACTGATGGAAGTCAATAAAGATCTTTGTTCTCATGTCAAAGATGACCTGTTTTTTGATGGTGATAATTCGGGAGAAAGGCGGGCCAGGATATTTGGAGAGCTTCCTACTCTTCTTTGTAAAGTGCCATGGAATATTTTATTGGCCAAGCTGGTATGTAGGCCTGGCTGCTGTTTAACATTTTATCAGAAATACTTTATCTCCAACATGGAGTATTCCCTCAATACTGCACTAATGTGTTAACTTGGGTATGTGTTCAGGTCCTAGCGTGTGAGACTTGAGCAAACAATTTTCCAACTTCCAAAGCAGGAGTGCTACAAACTGAGTAAAGCTGGCACTTACATCTCCATTCCACCAACATGTCCTGTTTATTCGTCAGTAAGCCAGGAAATTTATTTTATTTGGTTATTTTCTTTTGTCATCTATTGCTTCATAATCAAATCCCCAGCATCCATGTCAGCGACCTCAATGATTTTTCAGATTTTATATCAGGGCGGTATGGTATCTTTTAAAGAGGAATCTCCATTGATTCAAATACTAATATTTCCGCTATGTACAGATGACAACCACCTGATCCAGCAAGTTGCGTGGCCACAAAGTGAACGGCAGCAGCAGCTGGAGTGTAGTGTAGGAGTGTAAATCGACTCAAGTTGCTTGAAAGTGGGGAGAATTAATTGGAGCCCTATTTTTAAATACTTGCAGAACCTCAGGAACCTCTCTAAACTCCCACAGAGAGATCACTGGGTCCCAAATTGAAAAGCGCGTCTGTAGTTGCTTATGATTCTATGAATGCTGTGTTTTATACTCAAAAGGTCAGGAAGATTTTTTTAAACGATAGTCTTTTTTCACTGACTGATTATGCATCTTGTTAGCTTTTAACTGATGGCAATCAGTCCACTTACCTGTGCACCTTTTCTTTCATATCCTTCACTTAAAAGTCCTTTGACACCCCATGTAAGTTTCATGTATTAATCATATTATCATGCTTTCTTTACATTTCATCTTCTGTTGAGGCAGTGGGTTAGAGTGTTACTGGATGTTGTGGGGTGTTATGACCCCTTGTTACTGTAAATGTAGAAGTTAGGGCAGGCTTCAGATTGACTTGGTTTATTCATTGGGTTTGTGATCTTTAACACGGGTATTACTATGTCCAAAGGGAATTTCCAGGCAAAGGCTTGACTCGTTTGCTGCACACATGTGATATAAAAGATAGTGTGTTACTAAGCGTTTTTTTTTCTATGTGTGGGTGGGGATACTTTCTCTCGTGCCTACATAGTAAAATGTCAGACTTTTTGTATCAAGTTCTCTCACAGCAGATTAGCGATGGGTGACATTTTTATTTTAAATGTTTTATTATTGAGGGTGCGCACACTGTATTTTAGGCTATTTTTGGTCTTGGTTTTTTCCTTCCTTCCTTTTCTTGAATAACTTTGAACCAGGTACTAAACTGGATTGAGAGAACAGGAACCAACCTGCTTCAGGGTTTCTGTCAACTTTGAATTGGCTGCGAGAAATAAATTGCATAAGTATCACTAAATTCTGGATTGTCCCTTCACTAGCACCTGTTGGGGGAGTGATGCTCATTCAGAGTTTACTGTTCAATGCAGCCTGTAAGCTTGTTCCATTCTGTGTAGCATCTACCTCTTTACTTTATTTTTCTTCACACTTTTAAACATTATCCTTGATCTCCGTGCAATTTTCTTTCTTGGAAAGTGAACAAGGTAACTAATTTCAATGTAATTGCACCCAACAGTTTAAAGTGCAGAGTTTTAATATGGTGGGGGAAGGGGGCAGGTTGCCCAGGTAGAGGAAGCAGATAAGGGTGTGTGGTCAGGGCAGATGCAGTCAGGGGTAGTTGGGGGATCCCATGGGAGTCAGAGGTGTGTAGTGAGAGGGTAAGGCTAGTCAGGGGTCCTGTGGTGGGGGGTGGTTGGTGGTTGGTTGTGGGGAGGCGGGGGGGGGGGGGGGGGGGGGTGTGGAGTGGGGTCAGGTGAGGGGATGGAGAGGGTAGTAGGTTTTCCAATGGTCCCCAGCACAGGGCAGTTCGCCTATCGAAAGTTTGAACTTGCTGGACAATTGCCGTGCAATTCTTACCTCGGAAATTAGAATCATAGAAACCCTACGGTGCAGAAAGAGGCCATCTGGCCCATCGAGCCTGCACTGACCACAATTCCACCCAGGCCCTACCCCCATATCCCTACACATTTACCCGCCAATCCCTCTAACCTATGCATCTCAGGACACTAAAGGGCAATTTTAGCATGGCCAATCAACCTAACCCGCACATCTTTGGACTGTGGGAGGAAACCGGAGCACCCGGAGGAAACCCACGCAGACACGAGGAGAATGTGCAAACTCCACACAGACAGTGACCCAAGCCGGGAATCGAACCCAAGTCCCTGGAGCTGTGAAGCAGCAGTGCTAACCACTGTGCTACTGTGCCGCCCAATTCTGGGGTGGAAGGGGGGGAATTTCCCCAGCCTATCTTTAGAGTACCCCGGAGATACACTGCCTTGGAGCTCAGAAGTTATAGGCCAATGTTATTGAAAGAGTCATTTTGCTGAATTAACCATTGGTCAATTAGTTTAACATTTGTGCTTTGAAGCCGTAGCAGTTTATTGAACAATTAACTGTAACTAGATTGAGCAGCATTTATGAAATCATTGATTAGTTACTTATGGTGAAGACTCATGTCATGTGGATAACTAGAAGCATGTGAAAATGGAAAATATTTATATAACAAATCCGATTCCATTGGATTTCAAATTAAAATTTAATCACCACGAGCAAACACATTTAAGAGTGGGTGAATTAGATAAAGTAAAGCACGTACATTGATGTACTGATGTGCTATATTAATGTCATGAGATTGAAGTTTGCTTTGCAATTTTCCAAGTGAAGAATTTGTGATCCTAGCCATGACAGTGGCTCAGATTTCCTGGTCAGCAGCAAGACACAGGTATTCACTGCTGACCTTGAAGAAAGCTGCCCACCAAGGGTATTGACTATCTTTTATGTTGTGGGTTTTCCTGGGGCGGCATGGTGGCACAGTGGTTAGCACTGCTGCCTCACAGCATCAGGGACCCAGGTTCAAATCCCAGCTTGGGTCACTGTCTGTGTGGAGTTTGTACGTTCTCCCCTTGTCTGTGTGGGTTTCCTCCGGGTGCTCCGGTTTCCTCCCACAGTCTGAAAGACGTGCTGGTTAGGTGCATTGACCTGAACCGGCGCCGGAGTGTGGCGACTCGGGGAATTTCATAGTAACTTCATTGCGGTGTTAATGTAAGCCTACTTGTGACTAATAAATGAACTCTCTCAGTTTGAATCTGGTGCGCAAGTCAACTGGGTCATAACAGCAGTGATTTCATCAAGCAGGAAAAGCAACCAATTACATGGAAATATTCTCTCAGACTGCAAATCAGAAAGTAAAATGCACTGATTTTCATGCATCTTTTAATAAATCTTAGAGTGAAATAAATGATTGGAGAATACACATTGGAAATTTAAATATCATAAAAAAGCTTAAAAATAAACTTAGATTTTCTTATCAGAATGGAAAAAATGACATTGGAAAAATGTTAAACTACTTTTCCAGGGCAAGGGAAGTTCTCCAGTAGTTATGACTTACTATGCTTCTATAAACCCAATTACATTGTGTTAACAAAGCACAAACTAAGGACTTTTTTTTCAACAGCAATATTACAACATGAAAAAGGAAGTGCTCATCAGTACAGTGACTGAAACTTGATTGCAGTCTGTAAGAATTTCAACAGTGTGATCCAAAGAGAAGCATATAATCAGTAACAATGGGGGGGATTCTCCAGGCTCACTAGCTACGATGGCCTGGAGAATCGTGCAGGGGCACAAAAATGGGATTGGCGCAAAAATGGGATTGGTGCCTGTGATGACTTCAGCCAGGTTAATGAGGTTGGCTTGCTAGAGTATGAACTATCTGATGAGTCCTAATTGATGGTTAAATCAGGGAGCCTCATGCTCCCTATTTAAAGCAGGTGTGTCAGACTCCCAGCCTGCATTCAGCAGGGAGCAACTGGAGAGCTGGCTGTGTACAGACATATGGTGTAAATAAAGTAACTTAGTGATGGGACTTTCGCCTCCGTGGAGTTATTACAGCGCCTGCAATTCTCCTGGCTGTCCTGCTGGTCCCGATCGTGTTCCTGTCCATAGCGGGTGGGAACGCAATTCCTATTCAAATTCACTACTTTAAATATAATGAACGGTGGTTTTCAAAAGAGGAAGTGAAACCACAGGCTGTCAGTCAGGCTTAGACTTTCTCAACATTGCAGTCAGGATCAATGGGGTACTTGAGGTGCATTCAACTGTGAAGGGAAATAAAAATAAACACAGGTGGCTAGAGGATGATAGAAATCGGTTGAGCTGGCAACAGAATCTTTTAAGAGGCACTGCACATTGAATTTGTTACAGATCAAAGGCTTCAAGTGCAGGAGAGAGGGTTTGAATGATTTCTGCTTGCTGGGCAGCTTCAGAAACTTCAAATCAAAGCTGTCTGCATACATTGGGGCTGAGGGCACAGTTGTGCAGACTGAATGCACCCCCCCCCCCCCCCCCCCCGTGAAATTGACATCTCCTGTCTTTCAGAAGACTTCAAATGGTGTGTGTGTGGGGGAGGAGATCCTGTTACTTGTGGTTTGGGGGGGATTGAGGATGCCCCTCCTTGGTGAGGGGTTGGTGGTGCTCCCCTGATCAGTGTTGGGCCTACAATATTTTTGTGGGAGAGGGCCCTATCTCTGAGCACAGATACCGGGTCGCCATTTAATAATGGCGGTCTCGGTCTCGGAACAGCAAGGCTGGTTGGTCGTTGGTCCATTGTGCATGGAAAATCCCACCTGATAGATGTTGCTAGTGTCAGCGGGAAACCTACAAGGTTTCCTACTACTGCGGGCACTTTAGTCCCAATTTGGGAGAATCGTGGTCAACAACTTCTGGATTTCCACATTTAACTGTGCATGTGCAGACTTCAGAAGTTTCTGTCAATTTTGAAGGAGTGTTGACTGTTAATGATGATGGTTTTGCCATCATTGCAACCATGGTATCCCTACAGTGCAGAAAGTAGCCATTTGACACATTGATTCTGCACCGACTCTCCGAAAGAGCATCTCACTCAGGCCCACACCCCGCCTACCCCTGTAGCCCGTTTACGTGGCTAACTCACCTAACCTACACATCTTTGGACACTAAGGAGCTCGTTAACTTGGCCAGTCCACCTAGCTTGCAATCTTTGGACTGTGGGAGGAAACCTACACATAAACGGGGAGAACGTGCAATCTCCACACAGTCACCCAGGGCCGGAATTGAACCCGGGTCCCTGGTGCCGTGAGGCAGCAGTGCTAACCACTATGCATCTGTGCTGCCCTACTGCAAGACTGGGCCTATGACCTTAAACGCAGTCAACATGCTTCTCTTAGAGCGTGGAACTGAACAAATGAAAGCACAAGTTAGATCATGTGTTTAATACAACATCTTGTGGCATTTAGGAGAATTTGTAGACAGGATTTAGAAGGAATGAGCTTTATTTTGTAATACTAACTGTGCAGTTAATCTAAATACTGAAACCACAGTTTTTAATTTAAAAAAATACATTTGACTATTGAACACTGTCACATATCACAATTGTACCTTGGTTTCTTCATCTACTTATGTAGTACCTTCCTTCGAAGTATCATAGTAGACAGGGAGGAGTATTGTAACAGATTTTCAGATAGTTGGCCAGATAGTTGAAATAGGCAGGCACATGGCAGAAGAAATGATGCATTTTGATAAGAAGAATGAGGAGCGGCGTTGTAAACCAAATGACACTTAATTTATTCTTTCATAGGATGGGATTGGCTGGGCAAACATTTGTTGCTCGTCCCTAATTGCCCTTGAACAGAGTAGCTTGATAGGCTGTTTCAGAGGTCACTTAAGAGTTAACCGTATTGCTGTGTGGCTGGAGTCGCATACAGGCCAGACCAGGTATGGGTGGCATATTTCTTTCTCTCAAGGACATTAGTGAACTAGACGGGTTTTTATGATGATGAAACATAGTTTCATGGTCACCATTTTTGAAAATGGTTTTCAATTCCAAAGTCATTAACTAATTGAAGTTAAATTATACCATGAGAAGCCTAAAACAGAAAATGCTGGGGAAGCTCAGCAGATCTGATGGCTTCTGTGGAGAGAGAATAGAGCCAAGTTTTGAGTCTGGTCATCCAAACTCGAAACGTTGGCTCTATTCTCTCTCCACAGATGCTGTCAGATCTGCTGAGTTTCCCCAGCATTTTTTGTTTTTCTTTCAGATTCCAGCCTCCACAGTAAGTTGAGAATCCTATTTTTCTTTTTTTTTTTGAAAGCTTATGAGATCCTTGGCATTTTGGACAAAGACATATCCAGAGCTAAGAAAGGATGCAGAAAAGGTTTGCTCGAATGATACGAGGGATGTGGAACTTGAAGCTGATTTTCTTAGAGTAGAGAAGGTTAAGGGGAGATTTAATAGAAGCGTTAAAAATCATGAAAGATTTTTTAGAGTAAATAAAGAGTAGTTGTTTCAAGTGACAGCAAGGTCAGTAAACAGGTCACAGATTTAAGATAATTGACAAAAGAGTCAGAGATGAGATGAGGAATTTTTCTTATTTGTTCTTGTGAGGAGGGTATCGCTTGTTAGGCCAACATTTCTTGCCCTAATTGCCCTTGAGAATCATCACCTTTTGAGACAGAACTGAGTGACTTACACTGGCATCTCAGCAGCAATTAAGAGCAAACCACTTTGCTGGGGGCTGGAGTCACATGTAGACCAGACTGGGTAAGCTTGGCAGATTTCTTCCACTAAAGGACATTAGTGAACAAGACTTTTTTTTCCTTGATGACAATCCAGCAGTTTTATCATCATCACTAATGAGATTAGTATTTTATTCCGGATTTCTTAATTAATTTAATTTAAATCACTTCAGTAGGAAGTTGTTGCAATCTGGAAAAGGCAATGAAATAACAATAACTTGTATTTTTATGGCACCTTTTGCTAATTGTGTCAATTAGGGTTAAGCACATACTGTTGGAGGGCATTAGTTGGATGGTTAGCTGAGCACATATAAAGAGATACTTACTGACATGTAAGTTGAATGGAGTCAGTAGCTATCAACCTGCAACGTTTCGCTCTAAATCCATCCAAAGGCTGGCTTTGGATTCTTCCTTCGTCACCTGGCTATCAAATTGTTCCACAGAAAAGTTCACAGAATTTGACACCAAGCCATAATAGTAGGGCAGATGACCAAAGGTTTAGTCAAAGAGGCAGGTTTTAAGGAATGCCTGGACGAGAAGAGCAATAGGGAGTCAAGAGAGGTTTAAGTAGGGAATTTCAAAATTTGGGACCTTGGCAGCTGAAGGTACGGACGTCAGCAGTGGAGTGAATTAAATCGGGGATGTACATGGTACTAGAATTGCAAGAGCACAGATATTTCAGAGGTTTATAAAGCTGGAGGAGATTACAGCAATAGCGAGAGACAGGCTCTGCAGAGAACTGAAATCAAGGATGATGATCCAAAGATTATATTGTTTCTTTCCTTGGAGCCAGTGATCAAGTAACACACCAAGGTTGCAAACAGTTTGGTTCAGCCTGGGATGGTTGCCAGGCATGGAGTCTGTAACTAACGAATGAAATTTTGGTAGGGGCTGAAGAACTAGCTTCAATCTTCTCAATATCAGGGTATTTCTGCTCTTCCAGTATTGGATGTTGGTCAAGCAAACTGATAATTCAAATACAATGAAGTGGTTGGTCAGCATACATGGGAAACTTGACGCTGTGTTTTCAGATAATGTGGCCGAGAATGAGAAATGTGAGGGACCTAGGATGATCCTTGGGGGACGTCAGAGGTAATGGTGTGGGAGTGGGAAGAGAAGCTGTTGATGGTAATTCTCTGGCTATGCCTATATGCATAAAGCTGGGACCAGACAACTGCAGTCCCACCCAGCTGGATGACAGTGGAGAGGCTATTCAGGAGGATGTTGTGGCTAATCATATCAAAGGGTGCAGACAGGTTGAGGATGGATATTTTACCACTGTCATAGCATGTCATTTGGTGAGAGCGATTTTGCTACTATGGCAAAGGTAGAAAACCGACTGAAGGGATTCAAACAAGGGTTCCAGGAAAAATGGACGTAGATTTGGGAAGCAGCAACATGTTCAGGGGCTTTGGAGAGGGATGGAAGATTGAAGATGTGGGACAGCTTTTGACAAGGGTGGTGGGCTCAAGGGTTGCTACTTTTGAGGAGAGGACGATCGTAGAGGGCCTGAGAGGAGAGAGCCATCAACAATATCAGCTAACATAAGAGGGAAGGAGAGTTAGCTGGTCACAATGGTCTCCAATTTAAAATTTGTCTCGGTGTTGAAACCTCTGAATGCAAACCTCTCCCATTGCGTAGTTGGGTAGAGTAATTGTAGATTGGAAGGTAGGAAGTTAGAATTTGGTGTTTGTAAAAGTGTAAAATGCTAGGGGGAAAGCATTGCGTGGTCCCCTTAAAAAGTGGTGCTTTTTCTGTCCTTAGAGATTTAAAATGCAAATACATAGAGAACCCAAACTGAAACATTAGTATCGAAAGGCCACGCAGCTATTTTCACCAAGACAACAGGCTTTTGAATTTAATCAATCAATTTGAATCAGGCACTTAGATACCAAAAACCGATTAAATTTAAATCTGATGGTTTTGACAACCTAGAACCAATCCTATTTGTGGGAAATATTGATATGTCATCATGGGTATAAAAGAAGAGGGCAGTGGGACAAAGAGGAGAGAGCAACTGCCACCTGCAAGAGCTCTCAGCTCTCTGTGTGAGAGAGAGCGAGAGAGAGAGAGAGAATCGCTGGCTCTCATAGCTTTATCTACATCTTAGAGAAAGCACCATCTAGATAGCAAAGGTACCAAAGAAGAAAGAAGTTCCAGACAGAAGAATCAACAGAGAAAGCCCAGAATATTCCGGAAGGCACAGAACCTGGTTGTAATTTGGAGAGCGACTAAATTTTATTTTTGTTAATGAGTGGGAATTGTATTTATTTGAACAGCATTCCATTAGAATCCTGTTTTATTCGGGAATAATTAATAGGATTTATTCGGTATGTTAATAGTTTAATTTGTTTGCTGTTAGTTAGATAAATAAATTGTTACATGTTGATTTTAGAGAGAGTGTCAGGGATTTATTTTATATTTAACCACTAGAAGTTGCTGAAGCGCAGGTCACACCACTTCTCTCACACTTTGTACAGATTATAAGGCAAGGTACCCCTCTTTGGGTGTTTCAGTGTTAGTTCTCAGAGGGGGAAGGATTAACCTCTGCTTTATAACACTCCCTATCTCCGTAACCTCCAATTGCCCTACAATCCCTCAGATCTCCGCAATCTTCCAACTCCGGTGTCCTGTGAAGCCCTGCTCCCTTTTGTCCCACCATTGGCGGCCATGCCTTCAACATCTTCTGGAGATGCCGGCGTTGGACTGGGGTAAACACAGTAAGAAGTTTAACAACACCAGGTTAAAGTCCAACAGGTTTATTTGGTAGCAAAAGCCACACAAGCTTTCGGAGCTCTAAGCCCCTTCTTCAGGTGAGTGGGAATTCTGTTCACAAACAGAGCATATGAAGACACAAACTCAATTTACATGAATAATGGTTGGAATGCGAATACTTACAACTAATCAAGTCTTTAAGAAACAAAACAATGTGAGTGGAGAGAGCATCAAGACAGGCTAAAAAGATGTGTATTGTCTCCAGACAAGACAGCCAGTGAAACTCTGCAGTTCTAGGCAACTGTGGGGGTTACAAATAGTGTGACATGAACGCAATATCCCGGTTGAGGCCGTCCTCGTGAGTGCGGAACTTGGCTATCTGATAGCCAAGTTCTGCACACACGAGGACGGCCTCAACCGGGATATTGGGTTCATGTCACACTATTTGTAACCCCCACAGTTGCCTAGAACTGCAGAGTTTCACTGGCTGTCTTGTCTGGAGACAATACACATCTTTTTAGCCTGTCTTGATGCTCTCTCCACTCACATTGTTTTGTTTCTTAAAGACTTGATTAGTTGTAAGTATTCGCATTCCAACCATTATTCATGTAAATTGAGTTTGTGTCTTCATATGCTCTGTTTGTGAACAGAATTCCCACTCACCTGAAGAAGGGGCTTAGAGCTCCGAAAGCTTGTGTGGCTTTTGCTACCAAATAAACCTGTTGGACTGTAACCTGGTGTTGTTAAACTTCTTACTGTGTTCAACATCTTCAACATGTCTGTAAAACAAAGGAGATGGTCATCGACTTCAGGAAATATAGTGGAGGACATGCCACTGTCAACATTAAAGATGAAGAAGTGGAAGTGGTCGAGAGCTTTGAGTTTCTAGGTGGGGGGATTCAGATCCCTGACAGTCTGTCCTAGTCCCTCCATGCCAACGTTATAGTTAAGAAAGCTTATCAATGCCTCTACTTGCTCAGAAAGCTAAGGAAATTCGGCAGGTCCACTACAGCTCTCTCAATTTTTACAGATGCACCGTAGAAAGCACTCTTTCTAGGTGCACCACAGCTTGGTATGGCTCCTGCTCTGACCAAGAGCACAAGAAGCTACAAAGAGTAGCGAATGTAGCCCAGTCCATCACGCAAACCAGCCTCCCATCCATTGACTCTGTCTACATTTCCCGTTGCCTCGGAAAAGCGGCCAGCATAATTAAAGACCCCACACGCCCTGGACATTCTGTCTCCCACCTTCTTCCATCGGGAAAAAGATGCAAACGTCTGAGGTCACGTACCAACCCACTCAAGAACAGCTTCTTCCTGCTGCCATCAGACTTTGAATGGTCTTGTATTAAGCTGATCTTTCTCTACACTCTATCAGTAACTACAGCACTATATTCTGTACCCTCTCCTTTCCTACTTCCTTATGTACTCTATGAGTGGTATGTTTTGTCTTTATAGCTTGCAAGAAATGATATTTTTCACTCTATCCCAATACATGTGACAATGAATCAATTCAGTCCAACACCTTAGACCTTACACTCTAGAAACCCCTTGCTAAATTCCTTTGCTTCTCCACCTCTCTCTGCCTCAAAAACCCATATCTTTGGCCACAGTGACCTGCTTCTAAGTGTCCCCTTCTATCCAAGCTCTTTGCTCCGGTTTGTAAGTTTCCATTGCATAAATTTCACAGTCTGGGATTGAATAACACTGAAGAAAATCATACTGGATAGTAAATACTGTTTTGAGGAAATTACTTAATATCTCAGTGTGTCAAAAAAAAAACTGATGCCAGGGACTTTCTGTGTTTTCAATTCTTCTGGTCAGCAGTTTTTGTAATTTTACTGTAATACTTTCCAAATTCTGAATTATAAATAATGCATCGGTGACTTGCGGTCTGCAATTTGTCCTAGAAAGTTTCATACTCCCATCACTATATTCCTGCTTTGTTTCTCCCAGTGAGATCTGAAATGAATCAAAACTCTGCTGTGGAAGAAAGAATCTAACTAACTTCATATATTTCTAAATGTCTTTCATGTCTTCAGGACATCCCAAAGTATTTTTCAGTCAATTACTTTGTACAGAATAATAAGATCCCACAAAGGGTAATAAGCTAAATTATTATGGAATCTATTTTAGTGGTGACGCTTGAGAGATCTTTTGAAAGTGTGCAGACAGAGCCTCAATTTATTATTAATCCGAAAGAGAGCATCTCTGACTGTAAAATTAAAAGCCTGCTAACTGGCCCATTCCAGGAAAACCATCGTAATCCAAGAATAAAACCAGGCAGGGTTTAACTTTTTAAAAATGTGCTTTGACCCATAGCGCAGAATACCAACTTGGTTAAAAGCAGTAAAGAACATGGACATATACTGCATCAAGAAGAGTGAATATTAATCTTTGAAAATTAGAAGGCTGCAGAAGGAAGGAATAGCGTCAGGGGCAAAGGATTGTGCAGTTTGAGGCCCTGGAAAAAGAATGAGTTGGAGAGTTTGTGATGATTCGTGAATGTAACACATTAAGGATGTAGAAAGAAGAAAGAGTGTGTAGGACAGAGTATGTACACGTTAGGAGGTGAAGAGGAGAATGTTTCAAGTGGTCCAATTCAATAAAACCAGAAGATTGCACTGAAGAGAGAAATTGGAGACAAAAGATTAGTTATCAGACCACACACCTCTTGTGCTCTGTCCAGGAATGTGAAGGAGCCTGACAGATATTGGAGGAGTACTCAAATTTGGTGCAGACGTGGACTTTAAGGAGAGTGGGTAGCGGAGATCTGTTAAGGGAAATGGATTCTTTTGACTCGGTAGAGAAAGCTAGATTTATTGATACTAGCTTTAACAATGTAGGAAATGAACCATTTGAGGTCAGAGATGATGGAGAGGCTGTAAATGTTGAAAGGTGAAAGAGGATAAGGGCGGAACAGTCAATGGTGAGGTGGTGGCTTTGAATTATACGAGAAAGAAGACACTGTTTGAAGAACTATATAAAATGTATATTGCCTATTAAAGGGCATAGTATCCCTAAAGTGCAGAAGGAGGCCATTCGACCCATTGAGCCTGCAGTGACAACAATCCTGCCCAGGCCCTATCCCTGTAACCCTACATATTTATCCTGCTAATCCCCCTGCCATAAGGGGCAATTTATCATGGCCAATCCACCTAACCCGCATATCTTTGGACTGTGGGAGGAAACCAGAGCACCTGGAGGAAACCCATGCAGACACGGAGAGAACATGCAAACTCCACACAGTCACCTGAGGCCGGAATCAAGCCTGGGTCCCTGGCACTGTGAAGCAGCAGTGCTAACCACTGTGCCACCATGCCACCCCTGGACATGGAGACCATCAAGTTGTAGCTATGCAGCCATTGCACTGAGAGGGGGCAGCTAAGAGATTGTTTTCTCCATGTGGGAGAGTCTAGGACCAGAGGACATAATCTCAGAGTAAGGGATCCTCCATTTAAAATAGAGATGAGGAGGAATTTCTTCTCTCAGTCAGTAGTGAATCAGGAGTTCTTTACCACAGAGTGCTATAGAGGCTAGGTCGTTAAATATGTTCAAGGCTGCGATAGACATTTTTAATCAGTAAGGGAATCAATGGTTATGGGGATAAGGTGAGAAAGTGGAGTTGAGGATTATCACATCAGTCGTGATCTCATTAAATGGCGGAGCGGACTATATGGGCCGAATGGCCTACCTCTGCTCCTACGTCTTATGGGACTGAAGGTTATAAGCAGCTGAGGTTGGAAAATCTGTAAAAAAAAAAAAAGATGAGGACTACGGAACAGAGCTATCGGGAAAAAAGTTGATGCTGTTGGCTGATGAGTGCAAGGTACCACTGAAATAAATAAGAGAACTGGAGAGAAAGGAGAGGCCAGAATTCTGGAAAAATTAGACAGCTGTAAATGTAACTGAGCTGGAAGACTATATGAGTGGTGATTTGTTTAGAAGTTCATCTTGCTAAGGTTGGTCAGATTCTTTAGAAATATTTGCAGCAATAACAGATAATTAACAAACTGTTCAAGAACAAAGATCCAGAATGTATAGACAATGAAATTACCATCCCAAAAGCTGCGCTGGTGGTTTAAAACGATGGCAATGTCATAATTAACTGTGGCTTTAAGAACTTCAGAGTCTGTACCTGAACTCTTCCAGGCATGCAAAAAGCAGAGAATCTGACAGGTAGAGAAGCCACAAAAGTGGGATCTTTTTTAAGGTCATCCGAATGCGAGTTGGAGGAGAAAAGGAGCGGCAAGGAGGTTCACAAGTGTTACGGTGGATAACATTCATACAGGGATAAGGGAAATGTCTCCAAATGACAGTTTTCAATTAAAAGTATTTAAAAGTAGCAACAGTGACTGGGCAAGATGTGAGAAATTCTTTATTATATATTTAATGGATAGGGACAGGGTGAGAGGCAGGAGGATTAGGGGGGATTTCAAGAAGGGGAATAGGGATAGCCCAGGAAATTACCGACCGGTGAGTCTAACCTCAGTGGTTGGTAAGCTGATGGAGAAGATCCTGAGGGACAAGATTTATGAGCATTTAGAGAGGTTTAGTATGCTCAAGAATACTCAGCATGGCTTTGCCAAAGGCAAATCGTGCCTTACGAGCTTGGTGGAGTTCTTCGAAAATGTGACTAAACACATTGACGAAGGGAAAGCGGTAGATGTGGTTTATATGGATTTTAGCAAGGCGTTCGATAAGGTCCCCCATGCAAGGCTTCTAGAAAAAGTGAGAGGGCATGGGATCCAAGGGGCTGCTGCCCTGTGGATCCAGAACTGGCTTGCCCAAAGGATAATTAAAGGATTGCCCAAAGGAGGCAGAGAGTGTGTATAGATGGGTCTTTTTCTAAATCGAGGTCGGTCACCAGTGGTGTGCCCCAGGGATCTGTTCTGGGACCCTTGCTGTTTGTCATTTTCATAAATGACCTGGATGCAGAAGTGGAGGGATGGGTTGGTAAGTTTGCCGACGACACTAAGGTTGGTGGGGTTGTGGATAGTCTGGAGGGATGTCAGAAGTTACAGAGGGACATAGATAGGATGCAAGACTGGGCGGAGAAGTGGCAGATGGACTTCAACACAGATAAATGCGTAGTGGTCCATTTTGGCAGGTCAAATGGGATGAAGGAGTACAATATAAAGGGAAAGACTCTTAGTACTGTAGAGGATCAGAAGGACCTTGGGGTCCGGGTCCATAGGACTCTAAAATTGGCCCCGCAGGTTGAGGAGGTGGTTAAGAAGGCGTATGGTGTGCTGGCCTTTATCAATCGAGGGATTGAGGTTAGGAGTCCGGGGATAATGATGCAGCTATATAAGACCCTTGTCAGACCCCACTTGGAGTACTGTGCTCAGTTCTGGTTGCCTCATTACAGGAAGGATGTGGAAAAGATTGAAAGGGTGCAGAGGTGATTTACAAGGATGTTGCCTGGATTGAGTGGCATGCCTTATGAGGATAGGCTGAGGGAGCTCGGTCTTTTCTCCTTGGAGAGACGTAGGGTGAGAGGAGACCTAATAGAGGTATATAGGATGTTGAGAGGCATAGACTTTCAGAGGCTTTTTCCCAGGGTGGAAATGGCTGCTACGAGAGGACACAGGTTTAAGTGCTGGGGGGTAGATACAGGGGAAATGTTAGGGGGAAGTTTTTCACACAGAGGGTGGTGGGCGAGTGGAATCGGCTGCCGTCAGTGATGTGGAGGCAAACTCAATAGGGTCTTTTAAGAGACTCTTGGATGAGTACATAGGACTTAATAGGATGGAGGGTTATAGGTAGGCCTAAAAGGTAGGGATATGTTCGGCACAACTTGTGGGGCCGAAGGGCCTGTTTTGTGCTGTAGTTTTCTATGTGAGGAAAAACCTTTTACTCAGAGGGTGGTAATAGCCTGGAGTAAGCTGCCTGGGAGGGTGATAGAGGCGGGTTGCCTCACATCTTTTAAAAAGTGCCTGAATGAGCACTGGATAATTATGTCACAATGATCAAAGCTACTACAACACAGTTTTGTGTGAAGGCAAAAGTTTTACCGATAAAGGCCGATTATAGAGGGATACAGGCAGTTGGGCTCGGTAGAACAATGTGATCGGCGCAGGCTTGGTGGGTTGAAGGGCCTGTTCCTGGGCTGTACTGTTCTTTATTTTGTTTGTTCTTTCTATAGAAGTGACTGAGATCCACCAAAATCAACACTTTGGAACCAATCATTATATTGTATTAGCTTTTGCAGGAAGTTTCCCAAGAAGTTCTTTACCAAAAATTATTGTAAGTGTGATGAATAGGTGTGGATATTAGTGCAAATCCTTCTTTGTTTTATTGATGAAATAGAATTAGAGTTGTACCAGAGATGACAAACCTAACATTATAGAGAGGGAGATATTTGAGATTATTTCCACTGGAACAGAGGAAGCTAAGGACTCTTTTCTTTTTATAATCAAGGGTTTTGATAGGTAATTATGGAAAGACTATTTATTGTGAATGAGGAACCAGTGGTCATGTCATCAATTTAAAGTTGTCACTAGGAGAATGAAAGCTAAGTTAGATAAAATGTTGGTGTTGTTAGAGCATAGACCGAGTTTCTACAATTTAACTGATATTTGAAAAAGAAGTTATTCCAAAGAAATGATATCAAGTTTCATCTAGAAACTAAGTTCACAAAAAGTTCTTGTTGAATTATTTATGTTAATTAGCTATTGCCAAACACTTATAAACATAGAAATAGGAACTGCAGGTTAAGTGTAACAGTAAGGAAATGGGAAACTGCCATTCCTTACAGGAACAGAAACTGATAGCTATTGCAGTTTTTATCCTCTATGTTTCTATTAAATGAAGCAAAAATGTTGCTCTGTGTTGAAGTGCGAGAGCCCTGCGAGCTTTTGGTGCCAGCCCCAGTACTTTTCGATTGTAACTCCTTGATGTAAATAACAATATTGAATAATATACAGAAATGATTTATAACATTTGTAAGCAAAGAGACACGCAGATAGTAATGCTGGTACCATATTCAGACCTTAACTCCATGTGAAGATGCTTAAGTTGCTACTTTAGATTTTCACACTCCCATGTATCGGAGAATATACCACCCGTGTACTTTTAAGACTTTTTTTTGATGATGTTACAATGTGATCCATTCTGCCACATTTTCATTCAATTATTCTTCCCGAGGGCAATTAGGAATGGTGAAGGAATATATTTTTAAAAATACATATAATAGCTGACTTCAGGTGTACTCCCTTGATTTCTTTCCTCCTTCCATTAGAAGACATTCTCTAAGACGTTCTTAGTGAGAAGAGTTTACTCGATGTGCAAAGTCTAATAACTACCTCTTAATTTCCCTTTGACCATGTAAAACCTGCCATTGGATCTTATGGCAATGACCAATGTTTCAGATGTCTTGCAAATGTCATAACCTAAGCGTGTTGTGCACTCTGCCTTTAAAAGGATGGCTATATAAAGTGAGATTTCAGCAAATTGTTACGGTACAGTATTATTCATCATTGGGTAGTTTTTACTGTAAAAGCCGATATATAAATTTTTTTTTAATTTTAAGTTTTTTCCGATTGTATCTTTTTCCATTTTCTTCCTATTAATTCTCAGTTTTTATTGTTTTAATTTCACTTATCATTTCAGCATTTTCAACTTTTTAAAAACTTTTTCATTGCCTGCCTTTTGTGTGTCTCAATCCATAGTTGGGAACAACATTGATAAAATTGGCTGTAAGCCAAATTTAAATTGCAGTGGTTCAGCTAATTATTGTCATCAATTTACAGATTGCCCTATTGCATCATGGATGCAACCAAATAAATATTTAGCATATTTTTAGCCATCCGACCGAAAACAGTTGCGTTGAGATGCTACTGGTTCTATATTGCATGGTCAAGAATATTAAACTGGATATAGAATCTCCACTGAGATCAAATTTGTATAATTTTATTGTGGTTTGTCAAGAAGGAATGACAGTGTCAGTATTGGTTAGAAAGTGCTTGTCTGAGGTCCTTGAGCACAGAAAATGAGATTTAAAAAAGTGTCCTCATCGCAGGGCAGTGTCACCCATTGATTAAGATAGTGTTTTTATTCAGTTTGATTAATAATTTAGGAATGATTCAGACGATTTATCCAGATATGTATTTTTTTAATTTTTTTTAGGTGTCAGAACTTACTTAAAAGAAGCTTTAGTTAACATCATTGCTGTGCATGCAGAGGTAAGGCCTTCAAACTCATATGCATGTTCACAATGTTACATTTTTACTTTGCTTCTTATCTCCACCACAGTAGGTTCAGAAGCATCTTGTACATCCATGTCCGTTATGATATTATGGAAGGACAATTCCATAAATTGCATCTCTTCTTCAAGATCACAAAACATTTTTTCGAGAGAGGCTGTGGAATTGTGGTGTCTGGATTACCATAGCAGTAAAATATCACTGTTGTGGCATTAGATCGACTTAGTTAAGGGTAAGGCAGCATCTGACAGCTCTCAATACCCAAAACTGATTGCTTCTCCTTTGCGCTGTCAAGAAAACCATGAACCCCGGAACTTTGCACCTTTTTGTCTGTCAAAACTGAGACCATTTGTCCCCTTTAAGGAAACCTAAATCGGAAACATGAACGTGGATCAGAACAGCTACCAGCTACTAGCCTTTGTCTGATGCCAATGACGAATAAATGAATGATTTGGTGCCAGGGATGCAGTTCATGATAAAATAGTTCAAGGGCCCACCCTTTTATTCCTAACGGGTACTCTCTCTATTTCCATTATTTTAGAAATTCCGGGATTTTTACCTGCCAGCACATAATGCATCCATTAATTAATCTACATGAACTTTAATTTTCACTACACATGGGAGAAGATATCCTCATTAATCCATTTAATTGACAGTTTGTTTGATGTACCAAAGATCTTGCTTCATCATTTCAGCAGCAGGAATCAATTGCTCCTATTGCTTGCTGGCATTGTAGGATTCACGAGGTGAAGCCGGACCTCCTTCAACCCAAAGAATGTCCACCAAATTGGCTAGGATGTGAAGGGGTTGTTCTGAGACAATCTGTGAGGCAGATGCCTGGGAGAATAAGAAATGAAAGTGCTGGAAATCCGCAACACGTTGGGTAGCATCTGTGGGCAGAGAAATGTCGTTAACTTATTGGGTTGATACCCTTTCATCGGAACTGCTACAAGTCAGAGACGTAACAGATTTTGAGCTGGTAGAGAGGACAGCAACAAATACAGAAAATGCTGGAAAATCTCAGCAGGTCTGACAGCATCTGTGGGGAGGGAATAGAGCCAATGTTTTGAATCAGGATGACCCTTTGCAGTATTTTGCCTTTATCTGAGAGAGGCAGGGCAAGCTGGGCGTGTGGAAGACAGAACAAAAGGGGAAGCTCATTGGATGTCTCTTTCGATGAACAAGGCAAAGGAAATGGTAATGAGTCATAGAATCATAGAATCCTACAGAGCAGAAGGAGGCCACTCGGCCCATCGAGTTTGCACCGACCACAATCCCACCCAGGCCTTATCCCCAATGCATTTACCTTAGCTAGTCCCCCTCACACGAAGAGGCAATTTTTCATGGCCAATCCACCGCACATCTTTGGACTGAGGGAGGAAACCGGAGCACCCAGAGGAAGCCCTTGCAGACACGGGGAGAATGTGCAAACTCCACACACACAGTGACCCAAGCCAGGAATTGAACCCAGGTCCCTGGCGCTGTGAGGCAAAAAGAAAAGAAAGAAGAGAAGAAAATTGGGAAAACAGAATTATCACCACAGCTGCCATCCAGAAACAAAGTAAACACAAAAAGAAGAAAAATGGGGACGGGGTGGTGATTTACAATTGTTGAACTCGGTGTTGGATCTGGAGGACTTTAAAGAGCCGGATTGAAAGATGAAGTGTTGTTCCTTGAGCTTTGTTGGAATCTAGGCGGGGCTGCCCTTGCCTGGTACAGGGTGAGGGAGAATAATGGTTTTAATGGGTACAAATGCATCAGAGGTGGAGGTGAAGGTGCGAGTGAACAGTTTGGTAGCTGGAAACCTCTTGTGATGGATGGAGAATCAAATTTTAAAATGCTGTTGTGGATTGGAGAAAGATTTTTATTTCCCTAATTTTTTTTTTTGAACTCATTCATGGGACATGGGCATCGCTGGCTGACCAGCATTTATTGCCCATCCCTAGTTGCCCAAGGACAGTTGAGAGTCAACCACATTGCTGAGGTTCTGGAGTCACAGGTAGGCCAGACCACATACGGACGGCAGATTTCCTTTTCTAAAGGACATTAGTGAACCAGATGAGTTTTTCTGACAATCAACAATGGTTTCATGGTCATCAGGAGATTCTTAATTCCAGATATTTTTTATTGAATTCAAATTCCAACATCTGCCGTGGTGGGATTCGAAACTGGGTCCCCAGAACATTAGCTGAGTTTCTGGATTAATAGTCTGGTGATAATGCCACTAGGCCATCGCCTCCCCAGTGATGAATACTAAAGAAAAGTATGGTTGGGAGGGGAAGGGAAATGTAGACGGAAAGGCATACAGGGAAACCATTGGGATCAACTTTGTCTGGGCTTGGCACTCTAGTGGTAGTGAAGGAACATGGAGATGCCGAGGCACAGAGGGTGGTTGTTGGTCGAGCGGAGTTTATATGGAGGGAGAGACTGAAAGAGAGTAGGGGAGAGGACATGAGTTGAGATGGGAGTTGAAAAGGATGAGAAGTTGCTCGATTCAGAGGCTGAGAGAGAAAGGCAGTGATTGTGGTAGAGAACGAGGAATTTAACTGGGTGAGTGAGGCGGAACAAGGTGAAACAATGAAAGGAGGCAAAGGTGTCAAAGGAGTAGGGACAGACCAGGTGTGACTTGGTAAAGTTAACACAGCTCCAATGCCAGTTTGTGCAGGCATGTGGATGGTACAGCCAGGTTAGGGAGACTTCATCTAAAGAGGAAGGCATTGTCACTCCTCAGCCAGTTTTCTATCACGGCCACGATATCGATACAGTCGATGGCAAGAATCTTGTTCACAGGTGAACAGATAATCTGGAAGGAGCTGTCGAGACTGGCTGCGATAGCTGATTGCTTAGCAAACGCCACAGGATCAGTGTTGGGAGTGTGAATGGAACAAAAGGCAGTTGACAAGATTGGCTGCCAGCTGGTTTGCTCGGTGGAAATGTCAGCAAGAGAGTAGGATGGGACAGCTGGGATTTCCGATCATAAAGAAGCAATAACTGGCTCCTCTTTTCCACATCCAACATTAAGCTATGTATGGATATTGATAAAGAAAGTGTGGCTAAGTGAAGGCAGAAATTTAAGATGATAGCTTGAGCACGGTGACACAGTGGTTAGCACTGCTGCTTCACAATGCCACGGACCCAGGTTCAATTTCCGGCTCGGTTCACTTCTGAATGGAGTCTGCACGTTCTCCCTGTGTCTGCGTGGATTTCCTCCGGGTTTCCACCCCAGTCCAAAAAACGTGCTGGTTAGGTGCATTGGCCATGCTAAATTCTCCCTCAGTGTACCCAAACAGGCGTCAGAGTGTGGCGACCAGGGGATTTTCACAGTAGCTTCATTGTAGTGTTACTATAAGCCTGCTTGTGGCACTAATTTTAAAAAGTCCAGCTGTTAAGAAATCGGCATATGTAACCTTTCTGCCCATATAAAGGCAGCAATTTTTCTACTTGTATTTGGAAGTTGAACTTCTCTTAAAGAAAGGCCATGGCCTCTTTTAAGGAAAGAAAGGCCATGGTGACGTGAGGAAATCTAAGATCCTATTTCAACAAGTCTTTCTGTGAATTTACAGGTTTTTACCATTTCTAAGGAACTCGTCCCAAGGATTCTTTCACGGATTATAGAAGCTGTTACTGAAGAAATGAGCCGACTGATGCAGTGCGTGTCTTCGTTTAGCCGAAACGGAGCATTGCAGGTAACAGAGGGTTAGCAGAGTTTCATTCATTGACAATGTTTTCAAGTTTACTTTGACTTTGGTCAGAATGCATGAGAAAGAAAGAAATGATTGCTATCTCTGAATGGTTAATTAATGGTGCCACACTGTGCAAGCCTATGTTTTAGTTCACTTGGCACAGTTTTTAAGTTACCTACATTAGTGCTTGATATGCACAGTCATTTCAGAAAAGGCTATGTTAAATTGCATTGTTTTGTGACATTCATTTTTAATTAATGGCATGAACTGTATATTGTAGTGCGGGAACTCGTTCATATTGGTTAAAGTCAGTGGTTGCTGCGTAATTTACTGCTCTTGTCCATAGATTATACATTACATTTACTAAGCAAATAAAACTAATAGACTCTAAATACATGTCTGGAAATGTAATAATCCAGTTGCCAATTTAGACTGAGTGTTTTTTGATATCTGAATATGTTTTTTCTTGTGTGTGCACAATAAAGTCAAACAAGGTTGTCAAGAGTTAAACCACGTCCCCACCCCCACCCTCAGAGAGTTTCTCTGTGGGTTGCTTTTTGTTCAGATGTTGAATGGTTGATCCAAAATGAAACCAGAGTTCTCTGTACTAGATGAGGAGAAAGGTATCGTCTAAATGCAGTTGTGCACTTACCATGTGCACTTGCACACAGATTTTACAATCTAAGCTTCTTAAAGCCCAGAGCAAAATACATCTGTTCTGGTACTTTTTTGCAAACCCTAATTAGTCCATTCAACATTTGAATATTTTTTGAACAGTTTAAACGTTATGCTTTTTTTCTATATTCCTTCACCACCCACACCTCCAGCCACCCACCTCCCAAATAAGATCCTATAAATCCGTTTGCCTGACTACTACAAGTACTTTATAATCACTAAAATAGTTTGCTGTGGCTTGGATTTTCCTCCACCATCATGCCAACGATCAACACAGGGAAATTAGGTAACAAGGAAGTTAGGTAACCAGGTCGACTGGCACATATATTTTCCTCTCCCATCAGCCGGCCCTTTCCTGCCTGCCACACGTAAATGAAGTGGACATGATGTGGAGATGCCGGCGTTGGACTGGGGTGGGCACAGTAAGAAATCTCACAACACTAGCTTAAAGCCCAACAGGTTTATTTGGAATCACGAACGTTCAGATTCATCAGGTGACTTTAACCTGGTGTTGTGAGATTTCTTGCACGAAAATGAAGGTGAGGAGCTGGGTTTTGCCAAGCCATCTGTTTTCCCCAACCTCAGGCTGTGCTACCTCCATCCCAAGGGGTTACCTGCAGAAGGGTTGAAGTAGTCTCTGGTTAGCAGTAGCAAACCCCTTCATTTGTTAGTTGCAGGGAGAGGTCCTGTTAGTATTTTCCTCTCCCTACATAATATCCCATAAGTTCACTTGAGTCCCCATTGCAGTCAAAGCCTTTAATGCAAACAATTGTGTGCCCTTCAGGGTTCCTTTGTCTCATTGATAGTGTCTTTTATTCTTGTGTCAACATTGGTTCAATGGTTTCACTCTTTGGCACTTAATCTGTTAACTCTTCGGTGCAGTTTTGAAGGACTGATACTCCGACTGAAGCACGTCTTTTTGATGTGTTAAACTGAGACACTATCTCTTAGGTAGACCTAAAAGACCAAATTACACTGTTCAAAGAAGGGCACAAGATTTTTGCCAGTGTTCTCGCCAACATTTATCCCTGAACCAGCAGTCCTAATGCAGTAACAAAAATAGGAAGTGCTGAAAATACTAAGTAGCTTGACAACATCTGTAAACAGAGTTAATGTTTCCAATTGAATATGAGAACACTTATTTTCTCATTCGCTCTCCTCCTGAAAGCTGATGCTGACAACTCTGATATCTCATCCTTTTATCCTTCTGGATATAGAACATTACCTGGTTATTTGTTGATCTGTGTCATGTCATTGTTGCATCTGATGCCATCGTCCCTGATGAGCTGCTATGCACCTTCCTCTGAGGATCTGCAACAGAAATTGTAGCTTCCCCTTCCCCTTCATTCCCCTTCTCCAAGAATACTCGGGTCAATTGCTGCTGCCACAAGTGACAAGGCATCAATGGTGTCTTTGACCTATGTCCTTTAGATGGCTGTGATCCTGTACCATATTCAATGTATTTGCTTGCTGAGCCAAGAGACTGCTCTAATTTTCTGCTTCATGCTTTCAGGAATCAGCAAAGGAAAATAATCAACACTATTGATGCATGGCCTAAAGATTGCACACTCCAAAGTGTCGCATTTTTCATTGGAACTCCTTACCTCATGTCAAAACCGCTAGTCTTACAACTCGATCTTGTGTGTGTCCACACCTAAAGATACAATCTCCAGTTGAAATCCTTGCCAGACTCCTCTCTTTCAAGCCCGTTAAAAAAACCACATTGTGCAGCTATATGATTTACAATCACTTCCAGATATCTAAGTTACTGAGCAACTTGTGCATCACGGTGCAAATCCTCTCTAAACTTTCAACCTCTGAAGACTGCTTTTCTGCTGGTACAACAAGATGGCACAGCCTATCCCTCGGGAGTGGGTCTCTTAGTCAAGCACCAAGCACTGAATTCGCATCATCATTGACATGCCCAAGGAGCTCTGGTGTAGCCTGTGGTCCTGTCTGAGTAGCTAATGGCTGGCCTCAAATCACACTCCAGTGTAAGCAGGACAGCTTTGATCGTTCCTCTGGAATTGCTCCTTGGCCCCTGAAGGTATCCCAAAAGGCATTCCCACCTTATCACAGTGAAACACTAGTTAGTCTGTAGCATTTGTAGCTCCATTGTGTCGGCAATATAATGAAAACCGCCTCTATTCCCAGCAGCAGTCATGGGGAGCAAGTGTCCAATTTACCCTATAGTGCTTTTAACAAAATGCAGTTTGTGACAGAAATTGCAATGGGAAAAACTTATCTATTCTCATGTGGTCAGGTTTTGGCTGACAAATTGAAAGTGACAGTAACTACACAAAATTGTAATGAAGGTAGATCAGCTATAAACAGTAGAAGTGCAAAGCACTTTCTCTCCTAGCCTTGGAAATATGACAGAAGAGTGGCCACAGGCAGCAGGCCAGACACTTCTGGTGTTTTAATTTTTTGTATATATAATTAAGAGCAGGACCTTATTCTGCACACAAGTACTTGACTCACTAAGTGTCAATTATCAAAGAAAAACAATATACTCATCAGAAATTAAAAACCGTATATAACGGTTCATGGCATCTGTTACCTTTGTATGTGTGGTCTGTGGTACAACAGCCCTCAAAAGATAAGATTGTCATATGCACGCATTTAAATCTGGTGCCTTATCGTCCTAAGTCGCTCAGACTCAGTCTCGGTCACATGGAGGCATTGCAAACACTGCATATCCAATTGGTTAAACTCTCAGTTCCAGCCAGAACCCTCTGTCACTTAGCAAGGGACTGCTACTACAGTGCATAATAGTTTGTCATCATGCAGCAGCTAGCTTATGATTTGCAAGTCAGACAGCATTATAGAGACTTGCAGCCTGAACAGCATCAGAGCTGCCTATGTAGCAAGAAGTTAGGAATGACTACACCTCTCAGAAGTGAGATCGTTTACTCTGATGTTTGTCCCTATTAGTGATCGTAGTGAGAATGTAATCACAAGCAACGATTGCATTTTGAATTGGCAGTACATCTGGACTCTCCTTTATATGTCTCAATCTTGAAGATTTATATTAGATTAAACAAAAGAACTTGTATTTATGTAGCACCTTTCACAGTCTCAGAAAGTCTCAAGCATTTAATTTGCAGCCAATGAAGTACTTTTGAAGCATAATCATCACTCATTGTAGTGTGAAAAGGGTGACAGTCAATTTGTGCATGAGGAACATTGTGATAATGAGTCGATAGTCTTTTTTTAAAACTGGTATCTGTTGAGGATTAATATCGACGAGGACAATACTAACATCGCTAAAGCTGAGACCTAATGAACAAAAACAATGAATCTGCCAATAAGATTGACATTGGACATAAAGTACAGATATTGTTGGTTTATAACAGTGTTGGAAGTGATGTTTAAAAGCAGGCACTTCAACTTGCATCCAATAATGGTTCAGGTTAAAGCCTAATAATTATTGTATATCCAGATAGATTGGAGAGATTAGGGACAAATGGAATTGGGAAAAATCCACATGCATATTTTTAAAAATTACATGCTTTTCCTGTACCAGTTATTAATGTTCATCTTTTATAATAATAATCATTTTCACTCATCAGAGATGTGGACCATTAGAATTGTGGAAAACCATCTCTGGCTAACTTGACCTCTGGTTTCCTTTTTTTTCCTCCAACCTACCCTATGGGGAAGCCACCTGCCTCCCATTCTTTGCTTTCTGGTGGTGCAGTTGAGACTAGGGACTCCCTTGTGGGGAAATTAAGTTGCACATTACATACTACCATTAAATAGTATCGCATGTAGGCATCAAATTTCATGTCAACTTGATTCATAACCGTCCATTATAATAATCCATCTATTGTTTTACTCTTTTTCAGTAAAACTCATGCTGAGTGCTGGCAAGTTCAGATACTATATGATTGATTCTTGGCAAGCATATGCATGATACAGTATGAATGTGCCATTTATTATGACTGTGCTATTTATTCCACATGTTAATGAAATGAATCCACATTTTAATAAACTAGATTGGAAGGTAAGGTTCAATACCTTCTTTTCAGGCTGTATGTTCTAAACATGAAGTTCAGAAGCTTTGTGATGATGTGTCACAGTGCAGTGCTCAACAATATTACAGCTATCAGTTGCTGAACTTCAAGAATGCAAGAATATTTATCTGACACAGACCAGTGACCTTATTTAATGTTATGATGTTAAAGTTTATTTATTAGTCACAAGTAGGCTTATGTTAACACTGCAATGAAGTTACTGTGAAAAGTCCCTCGTCGCCACACTCCGGCACCCTGTTCAGGTACACTGAGGGAGAATTTAGCATGGCCAATGCACCTAATTGTTGTCTCTTTCTTGTAGGCCAGACTGGAAATTTGTGCTCTTAGAGATGCTGTTGCCTCATTCCTGACTCCTGACATCAAGTAAGATGGAACTTTGTCATATTTTTATCAGTTTGACTATTGCAAGTTTCAATAAAGCTTTTAAAAAGTTAGTTCAATTATTGTTCTTAGCGTTTGCAATAATCACCGAGCTAGGCAGGCAATAGCTTCTGCAGTGGCTAAGTGGATCTCTCTCAGCCCTCCGCTGAATTTTGTCAGGGGGCAGTCTTCAATGATGTGAGACATTGATTGGAGTGCGTCACAGCTAAGTCCGGATTCCCTGCAAGGCCCCACTTGTGCCAATTTGCTGCACAAAGGCCCTGGCCATTGTGAAAACGGTTGAGTGCCCAATGACGAATCCCGAGACAGGATTGGAGGCCGAGTGTTGACGTAGAGGTTGAGAAAGGTTGGGACTAAAACAGATCCATGGGGGAGCCCAAAAGTGAAAATGCTGGAAAATTTCAGTAGGTCTGGCAGCATCTGTAAGGAGAGAAAAGAGCTGGCGTTTCGAGTCTAGATGACTCTTTGTCAAAGCTTGGGGGAGCCCATTGAACTGTAATCTCCAGGCACTTTAACTAATTAAAACAACATTTTTAATTGTGACAAGCATTTGCACATCCTGCTCCATTCATTCAGCATCTTCAGTGCAACTTGATAATTTCACCATCAAATGGGTAAAACAAAACACACTCTGACACTGTCCTTTTTACAGTAAGAAGTCTAACAACACCAGGTTAAAGTCCAACAGGTTTATTTGGTAGCAAAAGCCACTAGCTTTCGGAACAGGCTGTCCCTACATCAGGTGGGTGGGATTCTGATTACAAACAGGGCACAAAGACACAAACTCAATTTACACGAATAATGATTGGAATGCGAGTCTTTACAGCTAATCAAGTCTTAAAGGTACAGACAATGTGAGTGGAGGGAGCATTAAGCACAGGTTAAAGAGATGTGTATTGTCTCCAGACAGTACAGCTAGTGAGATTTTGCACATCCAGGCAGGTTGCGTGGGTTACAGATAGTGTAACATCAACCCAAGATCCTGGTTGAGGCCGTCCTCATGTGTGCAGAACCTGGCTATCAGTTTCTGCTCAGCGACTCTGCACTGTCGTGTGTCGTGAAGGCCGCCTTGGAGAACGCTTACCCGGAGATCAGAGGCTGAATGTCCGTGACCGCTGAAGTGCTCCCCAACAGGAAGAGAACAGTCTTGCCTGGTGATTGTCGAGCGGTGTTCATTCATCTGTTGTCGTAGCGTCTGCATGGTTTCCCCAATGTACCTTTTTAAGCATTGATGATGTACGGGTACAGTTGTCATCCTGGTGAGGTGCTTCTTCCATGTCTGTACTACTTTAAGGACTTTGTTTATGTTTGCACTAAAATCTCAGCCTCTAAGAGGAAAGCATCCCGAGTGGTCCAATCTTTGCTGCCAGAATGATTTGTTCGGAGAGCAACATGCTGAACTGTAACCAAAGCATAAAGATGACCGTATCCAGAGTAGAAAATCAAACATATTGGCCAAAATATGGGAAATTCTTAAAATACTTGTACGATAGTGAGTTTTAAGGGGCCTCTGGACAAATGCATGAATAGGATAGGCATAGAGGGATATGGTCCCCGAGAGGGTAGGGGGTTTTAGTTCAGTCGGGCAGCATGGTCGGTGCAGGCTTGGAGGGCCGAAGGGCCTGTTCCTGTGCTATAATTTTCTTTGTTCTTTGTACTTCAGTTCTGAACAAATGGAACTCATGATTTTGATTTGATTTATTATTATCACGTATTAACATACCGTGAAAAGCATTGTTTCTTGCGCGCTATACAGACAAAACATAGAGAAGGAAGTAAGAGAGTAGTCATAGCTAGGGTGTAGAGAAAGGTCAACTTAATGCAAGGTAGGTCCATTCAAAGCCTGATGGCAGCAGGGAAGAAGCTGTTCTTGAGTCGGTTGGTATGTGACCTCAGACTTTTGTATCTTTTTCCCGACGGAAGAAGGTGGAAAAGAGTATGTCCGGGGTGTGTGGGGTCCTTAATTATGCTGGCTGCTTTGCCAAGGCAGCGGGAAGTGTAGACAGAGTCAATGGATGAGAGGCTGGTTTGCATGATGGATTGGGCTACATTCACAATCTTTTGTAGTTTATTGGGGTCTTGGGCAGAGCAGGAGCCATACCAAGCTGTGATACAACCAGAAAGAATGCTTTCTATGGTGCACCTGTAAAAGTTGGTGAGAGTCATAGCTGAGGGAATCTGTTTAACTGCTTATTATAAATGGATGTTCACTGAGGCAGGTTCTTGTCTAAAAATTCTGTAGAAACCTATTATCAGTGTCCTTTTTAACTCAAAGAAATTGCCAAATCGGTATTTCATACTAATCTTACGCTATGATCAAATGTAGACAAATTTTCCGATTTAATCAGCATTGTTCTTTTTTAAATGAAGTTTGCATCTATAGCCATGAAACTATTTAATTTAATGTTATTTTGTTGAAGAATTTGAACTAAATGCTATGTAAATCTATTTATCTCTCTTGCTGTGTCTCTAGTTATAGCTTCAAGCAGGCCCTAGAAGCACTGCCCCAACTTCCCAATGGAGCAGATAAAAAGTAAGTTTCTCAAATGTCTCTGTCACTTGCTGCACTTTGCAATCCACTCTGAAGAACTTAGTTTTTAAAAGTAGAGGCTAATTGTTTGAGGTTTGATATTAAAGTTTATTTATTAGTCACAAGTAGGCTTGCATTCACACTGCAATGAAGTTACTGTGAAAATCCCCCAGACGCCACACCTGTTCGGGTATACTGAGGGAGAATTTAGCGGCCAATGCTAACCAGCACATCTTTGGACTGTGGGAGGAAACCGGAGCACCCGGAGGAAACACATGCAGACACGGGCAGAATGTGCAAGCTTCAGACAGACAGTGACCCAAGCCGGGAATCGAACCTGGGTCCCTGCACTGTGAGGCAGCAGGGGATTAGCTCCTTCAGTAGAGTAAAACATATATTGTAACTACTATTTACTTTCCTGGACATCTAACAACGTAAGGGAAGCCCAGTCAGGAACCAAAATACATCCCTTGCCAAAGGGACTTTGTCTAGACTTCCGGAATATCTCGGTGACTGGGTGGGTTACGGAATGAAGACTAAATCAGATCTCAGAACTTTACAGCTAATCACATCAGTTATCTTTAGTATTACAAATGGAAGGCTATTTCTACTTTTTACCTGTCCCCTCCTTCCAAAAGTTGAATTTATTTGGTTAGCACTGCTGCCTCATAGCTCCAAGGAACTTGGTTTCAATTCCCAGCTTGGATCACTGTCTGTGCGGAGTTTGCACGTTCTCCTCGTGTATGTGTGGGTTTCCTCTGGGTGCTCTGGTTTCCTCCTACAGTCCAAAGATGTGTGGGTTAGGTTGATTGGCCATGCTAAAATTGACCCTTAGTGTCCTGGGATGCGTAGGTTAGCGGGATTAGTGGGGTAAATATGTGGGGTGAATTGATAAAGAAACATGATTGTCATAGTCGAGTTATCAGGTGGTATGGTTCAAAAATCTCTGAAAAGTGATGGGTTCTCCTGTTGAAATATTCCAATTACACACAATGTGTGTATCATAACTTAAAACAATGGATACGGAATGCTACCGCACCTCAAGGTAAGTGATCTACTGATCACAGTAATGGTTCTGAAGCTTTGAAGTTAATGGAATAAATAAATACATTTGGGCATCATTCAAAATGTTTGCGGTGCAAGATAAGGACCCAACTCTCTTGAGCACATCCTGACCCCAATAGTCGTGGAATGACCCGACTTTTATCACAAGTGATGCACACCGTTTAGTGAATCACAAACAGTTTAGTGAATCACGAACTTTGTCTTATCTGTTGACAATTTACTACGTTGTCCAGTCGTCTGCTTATCTTAGCCTGACCCTGATCAGTCATACACTTCCTGGTCTGACCAAAAGGTCGCGTTTCTTATTACCTCTTTTCTGGTGTTTTTTTAAAACTAGAAACACTTTTAAACTTCTACCAGCAATTTAGTCAAGCGTGGATAACTGGGTACACCATTTTACGGCCTCAGATCATGCCCAGCCTCCAACTCGGTGCGAGTCTGTCACAGCCCAAATTAGAACCAAATCTCAACCATCACAGTCCAAGTCAGGACGGAGCCCATTCCACCCCACCACCCCCTACCACATCACAGCCCAAATCAGAATCAATTCATAGAATCCCTACAGTGCAGAAGGAGGCCATTCGGCCCATCGGGTCTGCACAGACCACAATCCCACCCAGGCCTTATCCCCGCAACCCCACATATTTACCCTGCTAATCCCCCTGACACTAGAGTCAATTTAGCATGGCCAATCAACCTAACCCGCACATCTTTGGAGTGTGGGAGAAACCGGAGCATCCAGAGGAAACCCACACAAACACGGGGAGAATGTGTAAACTCCACACAGACAGTGACGTGAGTCCGGAATTGAACCCAGGTCTCTGGCGCTGTGAGGGAGCAGTGCTAACCACTGTGCCCTCCCCCAACCTACCCCATCGTGGCCCAAATCCATGCCGACTAAATATTAATTTTCCTGAGTGGGTTTGATTTATTTTAAGTTGCTTTTCCAGAAATAGCAGAACGGATTTTCTGTGTGTGTGTTTTATTTGGATGGAAGTAATATTTGGATTCATAATAAAGCGAATTTGAATTGGATGACGCAGCTACTGTATCAACTAAATCTGCAATTAAAATCATAATTATCTGATTAGATTGTTGAATTGCAAATTAAGATTAATCTCTTTCTTAATTGTTTGAGAGCATTTATCTTTTTATTGCAATCTTTATTCAAATGAAATGATATCGTAGACAATTGGGACTGGATGGTTAAGCTAACTGTCTCTTTGTTATAGGTTACTTGAAGAGCTGCTCAACAAATTCAAGAGCAGCATGCACTTACAGCTCACCTGCTTTCGACCTTCCTCACGAGGCACGGTAAAGACATAATGTGGAGCAGGCCCTGGAGGATTCCTTATACCTGCAAAGCCTCCCAGCATGACAAAATATAACCCTCTCTTAAAATATGTTTCTAACTTTTCCGTTCCTCCCAGTAAAATTAAATTCTTACTCGGGCTGAAGTAAAATTCTAAAAATGTTGCTTCTGACGGTATATTGATAGTTTCCTCGATATTTGCCAAGTCTACTTTGAAAAGTCAAAACTTTTTTGTCGTTTATTTTAGTGTCAGATTTAGCATTCCGAACCTGCAGACTCTGAATTCAATTGCAAACTTGGAAAAAAACCAAATTAAAATGTGTCTTGCTTGCTTTTCAAGCGATTCTCGTATGTTATTTTTTGGCCTTTCACAAGACTTGATGCATCTAAAGACACAGCATTTGTGCAATGCTTTGCTGTCATTAAGTTTAAATAGCAAGAATTGCAAAAATTGTTAAGACACGTATTGCTTTAATTTCATGCAAGGTGCTTCCTTCAGCAGTATTTTCTGTGTTCAAAATATGAAGTCTTTATGTATTTCAAAACTGTAAATAAATACACTGCAACCTTTTTGTTTTGTTTCTCCACCAAGTTCTTTGTGCCTTCGTAAAAGCATAATGATTTTTTAAATCATCAACTTACTAACAGTAATCAAACATGATCCAATAAAGAAGATAGACCCAGTTCACCATTCACATTTGTGACTGTACCTTAATAGAATTGGAACCTGATCACATTGGAATGACCAAAAGCAATCTTTAAAAATTGCCCATTCACTGTGATCAATAATCAAATGGGGATACCCAGCAAACAGGAATCTAACCCACCTGCCACCTTAACCACTTACCTCACTCACCCTACCCATTTACTTCACAGAATCACAAAATCACAGAAACCTTACAGTGCAGAAGGAGGCCATTTGGCCCATCGAGTCTGCACCGACCACAATCCCACCCAGGCCCTATCCCCGTAATCCCACATATTTACCCTGCTATTCCCTCTAACTTACACATCCCAAGACACTAAAGGATGATTTAGCATGGCCAATGCACCTAACCCGCACATCTTTGGACTGTGGGAGGAAACCGGAGCACCCGGAGGAAACCCATGCAGACACGGGGAGAATGTGCAAACTCCACACAGACAGTGGCCCAAGCCGGGAATTGAACCCAGGTCCCTGGAACTGTAAAGCAGCAGTGCTAACCACTGTGCTACCGTGCCGCCCCTTCACACATCTACCCACCCTACCCATTCACTAATATTCATGCTGAAATTTTAAAGTTACCTTACAGCAGACTTTACCATTAAAAAAAAAAGCTATGCCTTGTCTTCCCGATCTGACGCTGCAGCACTGCGATGCAATTCTCCAATGGGCACATTTCTGGAGAAGCCAGGCTCAGAAGAAATATGGAGCAGCGTCTAAACATGGAAAAGTTCATGCAGAGTGACAACCCGACAATGTTTGCCTCTTTATGGAAGACACAGTAAGAAGTCTAACAACACCAGGTTAAAGTCCAACAGGTTTATTTGGTAGCAAAAGCCACTAGCTTTCAGAACAGGCTGTTCCTTCGTCAGGTGGGTGGGAGTTCTGATCACAAACAGGGCACAAAGACACAAACTCAATTTACATGAATAATGATTGCAATGTGGGTCTTTACAGCGAATCATGTCTTAAAGGTACAGACAATGTGAGGGGAGGGAGCATTAAGCACAGGTTAAAGAGATGTGTATTGTCTCCAGACAGGACAGCTCGTGAGATTTTGCACATCCAGGCAAGTTGTGGGGGTTACAGTTAGTGTGACATGAACCCAATATCCCTGTTGAGGCCGTCCTCATGTGCGGAACCTGGCTATCAGTCTCTGCTCAGCGACTCTGCGCTGTCGTGTGTCGTGAAGGCTGCCATGGTTGATGGTTAGACCGCATTCGAATATTTTGCCGTGTTTTGAATGCTCTACTTTAGTAGAATCACAGAATCCTACAATGCAGAAGGAGGCCATTCGGCCCATTGAGTCTGCACCGACCACAATCCCACCCAGGCCCTATCCCCATCACCCCATACATTTACCTCAGCTAGTCCCCTGCACTAAGGGGCAATTTAGCACAGCCAATTAACCTAACCCACACATCTTTGGACTGTGGGAGGAAACCAGAGCACCCGGAGGAAACCCACGCAGACACTGGGAGAACATGCAAATTCCACACAGACAGTGACTTAAGCCGGGAATCAAACCCGGGTCCCTGGTGCTGCGATGCAGCAGTGCTGATCACTGTGCCACCCAAAGTAAGGATCTTAAAGTCACAAGGACAGGAGTGAAGTTATCCACTCCAATGATACCAAGGTGGAGAAAGGACGAACTCGGCGATTTCATTAGAACCAAGAACATTGAGAGCTGACTGAAGGAGTCGAAAATGAAGAAGGTAAATGAGGAAAACTATTCTCATAGCCAGTGAATTAATAGCTAGAAGTTATAAATTTAATATCCATACCACATTAACAGGTGCTAAGATGTGACCTACTCCACCACAAACAGGAATAAATGGTTCAAACGACCTCCCGTGCTGTAAAACTCAACTATGTACAATCACAAGTGAGAAACAGATTCTAAGCAATAAATACAATCAGGAAAATACATCTTTGTATATCCAAGACTGACTTCAGAGACCAAACATACCAAAAATCGACAGTCATCTGTAACACATACCTATTTGCCAACAATTTCTAATAAATTTAATGTGATTGGCTCGAAGGTGGGGCCCATGTTTTTCCTGATAAATATTAATGATCTAGATCTTGTGCAAGGGACAATTGCAACGATTGTGAATAATACAAAACTTGCCAGCATTGTAAACTGTGAGGTGGACAGTGTAGAAATTCAAATGGACGGACAAGTTGGTGGAGTGGACAAAGAGGTGCAGATGAAGTTTTAGTCAGAAGATCGTAGACAATACAAAATAAGGGGTACAAGTTTACAGTGTGTGCAGGAGCAGAGGGACCTGGGTGTATGTGTGCATAGATCATTGGAGGTGGAGAGAACAGTTAATAAAGCAAATGGTATCCTGGGCTTTATTAATAAGGATGTGGAGATGCCGACGTTGGACTGGGGTAAACACAATAAGAGTTTTAACAACAAGTTAAAGTCCAACGGGTTTATTTGGTAGCAAATGCCATTAGCTTTCGGAGCGCTGCTCCTTCGTCAGATGGAGTGGATATCTGCTCTCAAACAGGGCACACACACACACAAAATCAAGTTACTGAATGGAGATGGGAATCAGTAACTTGATTTTGTGTCTCTGTATGCCCTGTTTGAGAGCAGATATCCACTCCATCTGACTAAGGAGCAGCGCTCCGAAAGCTAATGGCAGTTGCTACCAAATAAACCTGTTGGCCTTTAACCTGGTGTTGTTAAAACTCTTACTGTCTTTATTAATAAGGGCAGAGAATACAAAGAACAAGGAAGCACTGCTGGACTTGTATAAGATACTAGTTACACTTCAGTTGGAATAGTGTGAACAGTTCTGGCTGCCAAGCTTTAGGAAGGATGTGAATGCATTGGAGAGAGTACAAAAGAGGTTTGCAAGAATGATTCCAGGAATGAGAAACAACAGTTATAAAGAGAGATTGGGGCTGTTAACCTCGGAGAGAAGGCTGCGAGGAGACTTGATAGATGTCCAAAATCATGAGGGGGCTGGACAGAGTAGATAGGGAGAAACTGTTCCCAGTCGTAACAGGATCGAGAACAAGAGGGCACAGATTTAAAATGATTTGCAAAAGAAGCAAATGTGACGTGAGAAAATACTTTTTTCACACAGCAAACAGTTCGGGTCTGGAATGCACTGCCCTAGACGCATGGTTCTATGATCGCAGCTTCAATTGAGGCATTTAAGAAGGTATTAGATGATTGTTTGAACAGAAACAATGTGCAGGGGATGGGGAAAAGGCAGGGGAATGGCACTAACTTATAATGCTCATTTGATAAACTGGTGCAGACACGACGGGCCAAATGACCTCCTGCGCCATAATAATTCTGTGATTCTTTTTAAATTCTGCTGTTAATGTTAGCTTTAAATTCCTTACACCATGCGTCATGACAGATCCCTTGACTGTGGCCTTTATTAAATTGCTGAAGGTTTGAGAATTAAGTCATAACCATTTTGGTCTTAGCGTCAGGGTGCTGTCCGTCCTGGGTTGGCTGTAGACTATAGCTCAGGTAGCCATTTGGCAGACCTGTCCAGTTCACCAGAGCTGCACCTGTATATCTTTGACTTTAGTGCTAGCTATGTTGGCGTGCTGCAGCATTTTGCTGTTTGTTGCCTTGCCTTTGGTGTAATCTTTTTAACTGCTTCATGTCCTGATGGTTTAGAGTCCAGGTTTCACAAACATAAAATATAGTAAGCACAACGGCACTGCACACCCACGGTCTGTCTTTAGTTTCATCTTTTAATCTTGGATCGATAGAGGCAGCTATTCTGTAACTCCTTGCACCTGGGTAAAATCTGCCAGATGTGTCTGAGTTATGGGGGTGGATACTGTAGGATCAGTAATTCTAGTAGGGACTAGAGCTGCAGTATGATGTGAACCAGAACTCTGTGCAAGAGATTGAAGGTCTCATGACAGATGCACTGGAGGGGATTTATGGATTTAGACAGTAGCAAGAAAGGCAGTTTGAATGTGATGAAGACAAAGACATGAAGAAGAACAGAGGCAAACTACATATGTGGCCAGAGCAATGCTGTTTAATTAGGATACAGAACTGCCAACAAAAACAGAAGACATACTCAATGAATGGTGTAGATCTAGCGAGGGGGAAGGACTGAAAGAGATGTGGTTGTTATACCAGACTGAACATATCATGTCCAGCCATAGAGAAAAGAGAGAGAATCATAGAATCCCAACAGTACAGAAGGAGGCCATTTGGCCCATCGAGTCTGCACTGACAACAATCCCACCCAGGCCCTATCCCCATAACCCCATGTATTTACCCTGCTAATCCCCCTGACAAAATCAAACTAAATGCAAAGCAATGTTGATTTGTGAATTTGAAGTTCTGGAGCACTCTGATCAGGCAGTGGCTCCAGTACTTTGTTCACTTACAGTCAACAAAGTAAAATAAAATGTCCAGAGAAATCAAGGTTCAGGGAAGGCCCATGCTACTGATCAGGTGACTTAACATAGGTGATGGGAAGCACTGTTTCAGGTTTACTTTTCAATTTTGGATGTGAGTACAAGCTGTAATAGCATGCTGAGGGTTGATGATCAGTATCGGGAAGATTTTGAGAGAAAGTAGTGGAGATAAAAATTCGCCGAACAGCCTGGTGTGTGATGAGCCATGGCTGGATTCGCCAAGTCAGGTGGAATCCCTCACCACTATGTGTACCACTCAAGTACAGTAAATGAAGAGGGCAACTATACAGGGCCTTGGTGATTTTGTGTGTAGTTTTGGTCTCCTTTTCTGAGGAAGGATGTTCCTGCTCTCGAGGAAGTGCAGCAAAGGTTTACCAGGCTATTCCGGGGATGGAGGGACTGATGAATGAGGAGGGATTGACCAGGTTAGGCTTGTTTTCGCTGGAGTGGGTGGGGGGATCTCATTGAGACTTATAAAATTCTAACCAGTCTAGACAGGATAGATGCAGGGAGGATGTTCCTGATGGTGGGGGAGCCCAGAACCAGGGGTCACAGTCTGAGGATTCAGGGTAGACCATTTAGGAGGGAGGTGAGGAGACATTTCTTCACCCAAAGAGTGGTGAGCCTGTGGAATTCATTACCACAGGAAGTAGTTGATGCCAAAACATTGAATGCATTCAAGAGGCGGCTGGATATAGCAATTGAAGTGAATGGGATCAAAGGTTATGGGGAAAAAGCAGGATTAGGTTATTGAGTTGGACGAACAGCCATGATCGTAATGAATGGCGGAGCAGGCTTGAAGGGCCAAATGGCCTCCTCCTGCTCCTATCTTCTATGTTTCTATGACATCAGTATAGACTGACTATGTAACTCCTTTGATTAGTAATGTGATTCTGCACTGTATAATATTGTTGTCAGTTTCTAGAATTAACAGATTTGCTCTCACTTTATGGAATTGAATATAAAATACGCCTCAAAAATCAATTGTCTGCTCACTCCAACAAATTGGGAATAGAGTTCTTTTGACAAGGAACAGCTGTAACGAAAGCAAATCTCTTTCAATGTTCACGACTATAGCTGATACCAATGGAAGTAGCAAGGGAAGGAGATGGCCTCGTGGTATTATCACCAGACTATTAATCCAGAAGCTCCACTAATGTTCTGGGTTCAAATCCAGCCATGGCAGGTGGTGGAATTTGAATTCAATCAAAAATTGACTTTAATGCAGTTTTTCAGTGTTAGAGTTCAGTGCTGTGTAAGTATAGTTTTTGGCTTGAGTTTCCTAGTTTAGCACTTGAGGTGTGACCTTTGGAATTCAGGACTTTCCTGGAAGAGTTCCCTGAGGATTGGAGCACGGTGATCCCTCATTTGCAAGATCCTGGTCCTCTGTATCTGATCGAATGGAGAGAGTGTATTCTGCTGGTTGGACCTCCTCTGAAGTCGAAGAGAGGGGCAGAAGGTGGAAGAGACCAGTGGGCACAGGCTGTCCCCCTGGCAGAGACCTGTAAGAGGAGAGGCATGGGCTCAGTTGGTGCAGGGTCAAGGTGGGGAAGGATGCCACCATCCAGTGGCTAGAGTGTAGAGCGCAGCGCACCAACTATCTCTGGATATCCGAAGTCCAGTGTCGCAGGAGGCTCCACCTCTCCAGAGATACAGTGACATCAACTTGTGACAAGATAGGTTCTGAAATTGCCTCCAACTGTGTGGGTGGTCACTCTCGGCTGCTGGTTTTGAAGGTCGCAGTTATCCTCAACTTCTACACCTCCGGTTCATTTCAGGACTCAGCGGGGGATCTGTGTAGCGTCTCGCAATCAGCCGCACACAGTTGTGTCAAGCTAGTGACAAATGCCATCTTCAGACACACCCACACTTTCATCAACTACCCGGACAGACAAGGGCAGGCAGGCAGAGAGAATATGAGGGTTCGCAGCAATGGCAGGGTTCCTCCAGGATGCTATAGACTGCACGCATCAGGATACCAGCAGAAGAGAAAGGGGCTTTCGTCAATGAACATGCAGATTCCACAAGTATGTGTCCATTATCCAGTGAGCTCACATGATTCATGCATCTCGCGGAACTCACAGGTACCCAGGCTGTTGATGACTCTGAGAAGCTTGGATGAATGGATTCTGGGTGGCCAGGGAGGCTCTGACCCCACTCCATCACTCAAAAACAGAGGCAGAGAAGAGATACAGTAGGATTCACAGGGTGATGGTGCAGAGAACCGTCGGGCAGCTAAAGATGTGATTCTGATGCTTTGACTGATCCGGAGATCATTGCAGCATCCCCCAGAGAATGTCTCGCTCACTGTGATGAGCTTGGGACCACACATGGTGAGGACTCTGAGGGGGGCAAAGTGAACATTCACGGGGACAGGGATGTAAGGGATGCATTGATCCAGCAAAACGTTGGTTAGGCATCCAACGTATGGAGGCAGATTCAATCCAATGACAATGTCTCACTCGCAATAAAATATTCCTCGCCCACCCGCGTGTGATGTGTTTGCACCTTCTTGCTCACCACTGATGGATGGGTACCTAGCAGAGAGTCCATCTCACACACTGACAGTGACTCCTAGAGATCACAGCCAGTGAGCTTTTTTGCAGGTTTGAGCATGACCCATAGCCCTCAAGGTGTCCCTGAAGCAGCCTCTCCGTGAGAATCGCCACTCCCTCAATGGAGGAGTACATGCACTCAGTGTTCAGGTCAACACAGTGCTCCAGTTCCACATGGATTCCTCAGTGATGGAAGTCATGGCACACAGACATCATAGATCTCCACCAGATCTCCCTGCGTGTCCTGCAAGACACACAGCATCTGCCGCTGATGGACATCTCCAGAGGCTCGTCATCTGCCTCGGACTCAGCATGGCCCTGGTCTCCAGCAGGGTTCGCACTGCTAGCACCTTGAGACCTCTGCCAGCTCCTCATGCGTGGTGATGTGCCTGCACCATTGTGCACTACCCCGCAGAAATGACGACCTAATGCCCACTTACGTGTGATTATCTATGCTGGTGCCTGCTTCTGAAAGATGATGTGACACCGGTGCGGGAGTGATATCTTTCTGGGAGCTTAATGGGGAATCCTTGGGTCATGGGCTGCAACTGCGGAAGGGAGGAAAAAGACCAGTAGGTTCAATAATCATAGTGCCCGTCCATGCGAGGTGGACTGAGAGGACAGTGCAGAGATGTTGCATGCTGCCTTCCATTGAAATTTTGGAATTTCAATGAGCACTCTGGCTGCGACAGTTCACTTTCTGATGACAGAAGCCCATAATGTTTCCAGTACCTGCGACACATGCATCTAGGATCTGCGCTCTTACCTACATCCGAGACCCCCACCTCATCACAACCAGAGGGGCTAGCTGGGCGATGCCACTTCTGATCCAGTACATCATTCGTAGTCTTTGTGAGGACTAGCTGATTTAGCACTTCCCACCAGATCAGCAGCATTTACCATTGCCATCTCCTGACAGGGAACAATAGAAAGCCTCATTAGTTCTCTGCCTCCCACTCCAGCTCCCCCAACCCGGGCATCAAGTGGGCCATTTCACTGTGGTACCACCTTACCCTCTGAATTGTGGTGCAAACCCAATTGGCAGACATGGTTCACGCTGAGTGGATCCTAATTTTTTAAGTTTAGGTTTATTTATTAGTGTCATAAGTAGGCGTACATTAACACTGCAATGAAGTGAAAATCCTCTAGTCGCCACACTCCAGCGCCTGGTCAGGTACACTAAGGGAGAATTTACCATGGCCAATGCACCTAGCCAGCACATCTTTTGGACTGTGGGAGGAAACCGGAGCACCTGGAGGAAACCCACACAGATACGGGGAGAACATGCAGACTCTGCACAGACAGTGACCCAAGCCGGGAATCGAACCCTGGTCCGTGGCGCTGTGAGGCAGCAGTGCTAACCATTGCGCCACCATGACGCACCCAACGTGATATTGCGGTAATGCAATCTCGACCTGAAGCGGGTTTTACATCAGCCTCTGACTGCGTCAACTTCGGGCATTCTGGGAGGGTAATATTCAGGCCCATGTAGATACTGAGACCCATTAAAGTGCCTTACAGAACCCTCTACAATTAGATCAGTTAATTTAGCATTGGGGTCAATCCTATGATCATCTGTGCAATTTACAAAACTGATACAAGGTCCGTGAAATCACCCTTTGTGGCTCATTCAGGTAGATGCATGTTTTCCTCTGTGTCTGGAACTCTTACGCTTGCTGACAGTAGGACATGAAGTCTGTGGATTAATATCATTTTACTGATGCCAAAGACTTTATAGTTAATATGTGAGGGGGAGGTGATGGCCTAGTGGTATTATCGCTAGACTATTAATCCAGCAACACAGCTAATGTTCTGGGGAAAAAAGCAAATTACTGCGGATGGTGGAATCTGAAACAGAAAGAGAAAATGCTGGAAAATCTCAGCAGGTCTGGCAGCATCTGTAAGGAGAGAAAAGAGCTGACATTTCGAGTCCAGATGACCCTTTGTCAAAACTTTGACAAAGGGTCATCTGGACGCGAAACGTCAACTCTTTTCTCTCCTTATAGATGCTGCCAGACCTGCTGAGATTTTCCAACATTTTGGTTAATGTTCTGGGAAACCGGAAACAAATCCCACCACGGCAGATGGTGGAATTTGAATTCAATAAAAAATATCTGGAATTAAGAATCTACTGATGACCATTGTCAATTGTCGGAAAAACCCATCTGGTTCAGTAATGCCCTTTATGGAAAGAAATCTGCTGTCCTTACCTGGTCTGGCCTACATGTGACTCCAGAGCCAATGTGATTGACTCTCAACTGACCTCTGAACAAGGGCAACTAGGGAAGGGCAATAAATGCTGGCCAGTCAGCGACGCCCATGTCCCACAAATGAATAAAAAAAAGAATAACCAATGAATGAGCCTGACTATATGTTTAAATAAATATTTCATTTCAGGCGAGATTTCAGAATGGAAAGTGGGAAAAGCTTTGTAAAATAATTTTTATGTGCCTATCGGACTTAAAAAGACAAAGCGCTGATAGCTGTTATAATAATTTTGAGTGTTTTCATGTTAATTTTAAATCTCTTTGCTAAGTGTGATTTTAAATGTATATTCCCATGGGGTTGGAAGTCAACAAAGTGGCATCTTGTATTACAGAACAGAACAATATTACTATCCTCGTGCTGAAATCTGCATTTAGTGATGGATTTATATCCCTTTTCTCCACTCACCTTGACAAAGTTGTCATGTGTTTGTTGTCATGTTTGGAATCTATTTTGTTTTGGCAGAGAAACATGCTTTTTTCTTTGAGTTTTAACATTTTCTTACATTTTTAAGCCATTGGTTTTTTGGGCTTATGTTTTGCTCGGTTAGGTAGTGTATACTGGCTCTAAGTTTCTAACGGGCTATAAGTTTATAGGTGGCATGGTGGTACAGTGGTTAGCACTGCTGCCTCACAGCGCCAGGGGCCTGGGTTCGATTCCTGGCTTGGGGTCACTGTCTGTGTGGAGTTTGCACATTCTCCCCGTGTCTGCGTGGGTTTCCTCTGGGTGTCTAGGTTGCCTCCCACAGTCCGAAAGATGTGCTGGTTAGGTGCATTGGCCATGCTAAATTCTCACTCAGTGTACCCGAACAGGGGCTGGAGTGTGGCAACTTTTCACAGTAACTTCATTTCAGTGTTAATGTAAGCCTACTTGTGACACTAAGAAAGCAATACCGCCCAGGGGCGGCACGGTAGCACAGTGGTTAGCACTGCTGCTTCACAGCTCCAGGGACCTGGGTTCGATTCCCGGCTTGGGTCACTGTCTGTGTGGAGTTTGCACATTCTCCTCGTGTCTGCGTGGGTTTCCTCCGGGTGCTCCGGTTTCCTCCCACAGTCCAAAGATGTACGGGTTAGGTTGATTGGCAATGCTAAAATTTCCCCTTAGTGTCCTGGGATGCGTAGATTAGAGGGATTAGCGGGTAAAATATGTAGAGATATGGGGGTAGGGCCTGGGTGGGATTGTGGTCGGTGCAGACTCGATGGGCCGAATGGCCTCTTTCTGTACTGTAGGGTTTCTATGATTCTTCTATGAAACACAGTGAAACGTAAGGCCAGGAGTTGACAATTTTTCCTCATTGGAGCCTATCATCACTAGGCTAATTCACTCAGTTAATAAGTATAATTATCGTTTGAATAATACTAATATTTTTTATTCCTTTCACCTTAACCCATCGGTTATTCAATTGTGAAAGGAAAGTTTTTTGCTTTGCATTAACTTTTCACAAGTTTACATTTTTGATCTCTTGTTCCGGAAATTCATTTTACTTTCTTTCCTCTCGGAAGTTTTTCTAATCTTCCTTGATCTGCCTGTGTTAATTCCTTTTGTCTTATTTAATAATTCTGTGCCCTTTTTTTCCACCCAACGTGCAACAAGTTGCATCGCTTAATATTTAATTTATTTATGATTTGTCTGATCTATTTCCTCCCTAATTCTGTCTATATTTCAGTGTCGTCTGCAAAGTTAATGAGCTTATGATGGTTTCTGCATCTGAGTCATATCTATAGGTGAAGAAAGGAGCATAAGCAACGATTCCTGCAGTTACTCCATTCACAATCCCCTCACTGATCCTGTACCACTTGGGAGCAAAACTGCCTATTAAGACCAACTCATCCAGTTTCGTGCCTTTCCCTGGATTTTGATGGTGTGTAGTTTGGTTTTAAAACCCTCGGGCAGAACCTGAAAGAAAAACCCTTCCTGAAAATCTAATTGATACCACAAAAGTTTCGCTATCTACTTCAGGAGGTCACGCTGACCTCAGGTGACTGGGAGAAGGCCATTTTGTGGAAGTAGATTCATTTTTACGTTTGAATATTACGCTGTTTGCAACTCTGTCTCCTCCATATTCTCACAGACTGAAAGCGCTGAGTGCTTTACAGTTTCAAATAGTAATTTATGGTGGCAGTTCCCATTTTCTAAAGAAAGGTGCAATTATAGATGTTTCAGCTGTGCATCTGGTCAATATTTTAATCTCAGTTTCTTAAACATGATAATGTTTCTTTAATTACCTCTCAATGCATTGCTGTCTGAGTCAAAACCTATACTGAAGTGTACGTCTGACATGTATCAGCTGAACTCTAAACCCAAAGATAAACTGCACTGTATTGAATGAAAGTAACAATATTTTGTCACCGTTTGCAATATTTAACAAAAGTAAAAGAACGGTTTCACTTCTAAATGCTGCCATTCAAACTCATGGTGGTACAGTGGTAAGTACTGCTGCCTCACAATGTCAGGGACTCGGGTTCGATTCCCAGCTTGGGTCACTGTCTGTGTGGAGTTTGCACATTCTCACCGTGTCTACGTGGGTTTCCTCCGGGTCTCTGAAGTCAGTCCTGGATATACAAAGATGTATTTTCCTGACTGTATTTATTGCTTAGAATCTGTTTCTCACTAATGATTGTACATAGTAGAGTTTTACAGCACGGGAGGTCACTTGGACCATTTATTCCTGTTTGTGGTGGAGTAGGTCACATCTTAGCACCTGTTAATGTGGTAAGGATATTAAATTTATAACTTCTAGCTATTAATTCACTGGCTATGAGAATAGTTTTTCTCATTTACCTTCTTCATTTTCGACTCCTTCAGTCAGCTCTCAATGTTCTTGGTTCTAGTGAAGTCTTTGAGTTTGTCCTTTCTCCACCTTGGTATCACTGGAGTGGATGACTTCACTCCTTGTGACTTTAAGATCCTTACTTTGGGCGGCACAGTGGTTAGCACTGCTGCATCACAGAACGAGGGACCCGGGTTCAATTCCCGGCTTGGGTCACTGTCTGTGTGGGGTTTGCACATTCTCCCCGTGTCTGCGTGGGTTTCCTCCGGGTGTTCCGGTTTCCTCCCAAAGTCCAAAAGATGTGCTGGTTAGGTGGATTGGCCATGCTCCCTCAGTGTACACGAACAGGCACCGGAGTGTGCCGACTAGGGAATTTTCAGAGTAACTTCATTGCAGTGTTAATGTAAGCCTACTTGTGACACTAATAAATAAACTAAAACTAAACTACCCTCAAGTCAGGCTGTGATGGAGTGGTATTAGTTAGAATATTTGGCAGTAATTGCTTGACACATTTTATTGAATAGAACATGTTCCATAACGAGCAGGGATTGGCACTTTAGTATCCCAAGATATATAGGTTAAGGGGATTAGCGGAGTAAATACATGGGGTTACAGGATTAGCTTGGCTAAGAGTTGGTACAGACTCATTAGAACATAAGAACATAAGAACTAGGAGCAGGAGTAGGCCATCTGGCCTCTCGAGCCTGCTCTGCCATTCAATAAGATCATCGCTGATCTTTTTGTGGACTCAGCTCCACTTACCCGCTCGCTCACCATAACCCTTAATACCTTTACTGTTCAAAAATTTATCTATCCCTGCCTTAAAAACATTCAATGAGGTAGCCTCAACTGCTTCACTGGGCTGGGAATTCCACAGATTCACAACCCTTTGTGTGAAGAAGTTCCTCCTCAACTCAGTCCTAAATCTGCTTCCCTTTATTTTGAGGCTATGCCCCTAGTTCTAGTTTCAATGGGCTGAGTGGCCTCCTTCTGCACTGTAGGATTCTATGATTCTAATAGTAAACCAATTGGGTTTTTATGACAATCTGACAGCTTCATGGTCACTGATTGTAGCTTTTATTTCCAGATTTTTTTCAGCTGAATTCAAATGATTTTGTTGCCCTGATAGGAATTGACCCGTATCCTCTGGATGATCAGATTAGACCTCTGACTTGCTCATCCAGTAACATCACCACACCTCAAAGAGAAATGGTGGTTGTGGAATCATGACTATGATTTTAAACGAAGCCATTGCACTTCACCATATCCGCAGGATTGTAAGAGATAATTAAAGAAGCGTTAACATGTTTAAGGAATTCAGATTAAAATATTGACAAGCTATTACGTGAACATTCTGTTAGAATATGCAATATTGTTTAGAAACTGAGAACCACAACAGAATCGCAAATGAACATAGGAATTAGGAGCAGAAGTAAGCAATTCAACCCTTCGAGCCTGCTCCGCTATTCAATCATGGCTGATCTCTTCCTGGTCTCAAATCCACTCCCCCACCTGTTCCCCATATCCCTTTAACCCATTTTCAAAATCAAAAATGTATCTATTTCCTTCTTGAAACCATTCAATGATTCCGACTCCACCGCGCTATGGGGCAGCGAGTTCCACTAATTCACCACCCTCTGAGAGGAGTTCCTCCTCATCTCAGTTTTACATCTACCGCCTCTCAACCTATACCCTGTGACCTCTTGTTCTAGATTGCCCCACAAGGGGAAACATTTAGTCTACATTCACTTTATCAATCCCTTTTAGTATTTTACAGACCTAGATCATATCCTCTCTCATCCTTCTAAGCTCCAGCGAGTGAAAGCCCAAAATGTTTAATCTCTCCTTATACGTCAACCCTTTCATCCCCGGAATCAATCTGGTGAACCTCCTCTGAACTGCCTCTAATGCCACCACATCCTTCCTCAAATAAGGAGACCAAAACTGGAATATCCATAACATAACACTGAGTGAGGGTTAACTCATTGTTACTATGAGTTATGTGTTTTAAAGTCTATTTCTATCCACCACCTCAGACAACTCTTATCAAATAACTGCCCACAATATTATCTAAGTAATGATAACTCAAGCATCACTTGTTAACTTGAAAAGGAAGCAATATAGCAAATATTTAAAGTTTAAAACTATAATCGAATGTTAGTCATATATATTACATATAATTGTTTCTTAAAGTTATCTAATTCAATTTAATCCAGCACCTTACCAGTATTTCTAGTTTTCTGTCCTTATTTCACTACATCCTTCACTGCTGTCGCCAACATAGAACAGAATGCTTTGCTCTGCACTGTTAACAGTATATTTGGTCTTTGTGAAATATGGCATTACATTCAAGGGCTTTATATGTCTTTTCCCATTAAGTGCTTAACCCTCCTCCATGACTCTCACAAATATATCATTCAACTCAAAGTTATTTTTTTACTAAACTTGCCAGTGAGCTAAGTGAGAAAAAGAGGGAATGATTTTTGGTCAATTATCATACGGTCCCACCTACAGTCTCTGGGAAATCGTTATTCACAGTTACAAGACTAACAGCACTCATGCTCAAAAACATTCAAAGGGGAAAGCACATATCGTGATTCTTAAAAGCTATCTCGCTAACATCAATTCAACTGGCAATGGTGAATGATTTCCTCTTTATCAAATACTCAAGTGGAATAAATTATTCATACACCACAGCAGATCTTGCTGCCACATATTAAACATAGGTCTGTTGAAGCATTTGTTGCAACTGTGAGAGTCAATTAAGGATTCTAGGCGAAGAGATTTAGTACACCGATTTGTGCATGTTACGGAGGTCAGTGGACATTTCCCTTGTCCGCCCCTTGCCCGCTCCGATTCCATGGCGCTCCAAAATTCCAGCGGTTGATTGAGTCTGCAGTCAGAAGTGCAATGGAGTAAAAGAGAGATTAATAATTGCATGTGGCAAGTGGCACCGTTTAGCTTTATCCTGGGCATTGTGATCCTTAAAATGAATGAATACTCATGTACTCGATTACTGACCTTTGGAATATTAAAACACAAGCATGGAATACAGGTAACATAGTGGACTAGCGATCCGGGAAAGGGAATTCATCAGCCTTATCCAGTCTGACTTATACACGACTCCGGTCCCATCTATAATGCCCTAGCCAACTACTCAGTTGTATTCAAGAAGGTGGCTCACCACCACCCCCACAATGGAGGGCAAATAGGGACAGACCATAAATGCCAGCCTTGCGAGTGACACCCCACATCGCGCAAATGATTAAAAAAAAAGATGACAGTGGATATGTCTCAGATTTTACTTCCCGATTTTTGGAAGTAGCTTCCTCAAAAACACCAGCATGATCCGCTCCTTTGAAAGGTGAAAAATGCTTCCAGGGCTGCTTCAGACTGAGGCAAAGAGAGATTTCCTATCATGCATCAACCTGCCTATAATATCTGGATGAGGTTGAAGAAACCTTCACCAGCTTTTAATTGTCAATAAAAGAGTTCTGTAGCTGGCAGGTTAGGTATAATGTTTGATGAAACTTTGTGCTTTTGGAAACCAAACATATTTTATAGAAAATAGGCGCAGTCTGCATGAATTTCTCCCTGTGTCTGTGTGGGTTTCCTCCGGGTGCTCCGGTTTCCTCCCACAGTCCAGACATGTGCCAGTTAGGTGGATTGGCCATGCTAAATTGACCCGAGTGTCAGGGGGAACTAGCTAGGGTAAATGCATGGGGTTAAGGGGGTAAGGCCTGGGTGGGATTGTTTTCGGTGCAGATTCGATGGGCCAAATGGCCTCCTTCTGCATTGTAGGAATTCTATGATTGTAAAAGAGAGAAACTAGAGCAAGTTTGACTTCAATTCTCTTGCTCTTGATGGTCTGTAGTTAAATGTTCTATCTTGCAGATTGCAAAACCTTACCAAATTGAAAGAAATTTATCTTTTTCACTTTCCTCATTATACCTAACTCTATCTCTCTCTCTCTCACGCCTCCAGCCTTTCTCTCTCAAACCTTGCTCAATAAACATTTTTCAATAAGACACCAAAATACTGTCTGCCTTTCTATCACTGGGACGAAGCTCCTTCGGTGGTTGTTTTCAACCAAACATGAGACTGGCTACCTTGGAGCATGATCTATAACAGGCTAATAACATGATCTATAACAGGGCGGCATGGTGGCATACAGGGTGGCACAATGGTTAGCACTGCTGCCTCACAGCACCAGGGACCCAGAGAACAGATTATATTTACCCTAGTACAGTGGCTCCCAACCTGTGCTTCGAGGGTAGTGCAGTTGGTCCATGGAAAATAAAGTAAAATTACATGTGTCTCATTTGTAGACAGTGGCACAGTGGTTAGCACTGCTACCTCACAGCGCCAAGGACCCAGGTTCGATTCCCAGCTGGGGCCACTGTGCGGAGTCTGCATGTTCTCCCCAAGTCTGCGTGGGTTTCCTCCAGGTACTCTGGTTTCCTCCCACAGTCTAAAAGATGTGCTGGTTAGGTGCATTGGCCATGCTAAATTCTCCCTCAGTGTACCCGAACAGGCGAGTGTGGCGACTAGGAATTTTCACAGTAACTTCATTGCAGTGTTGATGTGAACCTGACTTGTGACACTAATAAATAAATTAATTGCCTTGACTCATTCGCATGAACTCAAAAAGGGCTGGGTTTTTTAAACAGATGAAATTGAGATACCATGTGCGATGCTATCATGGATTTTGCAGAAAATATTCTTGAGTGCTTCTGAAGGAAAAAATGAAAATCAAGACAGATAACCCTGAATGAGTTGTAATTTCCTCATTTTAGCATTGGGAAGGAGGTTTAAACCAAGTAGTTCTCCACTTGCCACAATTCCATTTCCTCATGACCCATTCCATTGCTGTCCCTGGCAGTCGTCTCAGTCTGAACCAGATAAATAAAATTGGTTCCACAGAAAACCATAGAATCCCTACAGTGCAGGAGGAGACCATTTAATCTCAGCACTAACTCTCTGAAAGAGCATTTTATCCAGGCTCCCCCGCCCTATCCCCATAATCCCGTGCATTTACCAAGGCTAATCCATCTAACCTACACATCTTGGGACACTGAGGGGCAATTTACCTTGGCCATTCAGCCCATCGAATCTGCACTGGTTTTCAAACAGCATTCTACCTAGTCCCAACCCCCTGCCTTATCCCCGTAATCATGCACATTATTTTCAGATAGCAATCCAATTCCCTTTTGAATGCCTCGGTCAAAGCTGTCCCCCCCCCCCCCCCCATCCCCTCAGGAAGTTCGACTCCAGCCGAACATCTGAGTGAAATTTCTTTCTCACGTCACATTCATTCCTTTTTCCGATTATTTTGAATCTTGGATTTGAATCTTGGACATTTGCCCAAAATCTTGACCGAGAGTCATGGGGTGGGATTTTACAACCTTGCTCGTCGCAAAACCATAAAATCCCGCCCAAGGTCAACGGACCTTCCTATTGACTGCCCCTCACCCACTCCGATTCCCATGGTGGGCGGGGCGCTAAAATTCCGGCCAGAGAGTCATAGAGATTTACAGCACGGAAACAGGCCCTTCAGCCCAACTCGCCCATGCCGACCTTGTTTCCTAAACTGAACTAGTCTCATTTGCCTGTGTTTGGCCCATATCCCTCTACACCTTTCCTGTCAATGTACCTGTCCAAATGTCTTTTAAATGTTGTAATTGTACCCGCCCCGACCACCTCCTCTAGCAGCTCATTCCATATATGCACCACCCTCTGTGTGGAAAAAGTTGCCCCTCAGGTCCTTTTTAAATCGTTTCCCTCTCACTGTAAACCTATGCCCTCTAGTTTTGGACTCCCCTACCCTGGGGGAAAGACCTTGGCTAGTTCACCTTATCTATGTCCCTCATGATTTTATAAACCTCTATTACAGGAATCTTTCCCAGTTAACTTTGGTGATCTTTTGGTGAGTTAGAATGGAATGCAAAGTTGTCTGAATTTTTAGTCTTGAATGTATTTTTTTGCAGGGGATTTTATTTTGTGCAGTTTAGAGTTCCAATATTTAGGAACCCTAGGTGAAATGACTGCCTTAGTATAGTATATCAATGTTTAATCTATCTCTATTCGGTATAAAATTATAAAATTTTTATAAACTTATAAAAATATATAAATTTAGTGCATATTAGAACAAGTACAGGCTGTTATTATTCAAATTTAACTCTTAAAGACAGTGTCACTGCCTGTGCTTTGCCCCTTAGAATAATACATTGCAATTTTCCATTTCCTTTTCACATACTGCAAACAAGATATCTTTCCTGTATTCATGGCTTTGATCTTTGTTGTGTTTTGTTACAATACACATCATGGGGTTTTTTGTTTTTATGTTATTTAGAATATGTTAGAAAATAAATAGTCATGGAAAAAGGAAAACCCAGTCTTTTGAGGCTCAAAATAAGGGAGAAATAAACCACTTGACTGTTATTTTAGTAAAGTGATAAATTACCTTGATTTGCTGATAAGTGTAATAATGGTGTTGTGTTCAAACGGTGGGACTTATATTTCAGCTTAATATTCTCACCTGGATCATTTTATTTGTAGTTAGAACAATTAAATTATTTGGGTAGTCCAAAGATTGAGAAATTCCTAATGTTGTATGTGAGAATTAGCAGTGGAAGATTAGCATGGTGACACAGTGGTTAGCACTGCTGCCTCACAGCGCCAGGGACCCGGGTTCGATTTCGGCCTCAGGTGACTGTCTGTGCGGAATTTGCACATTTTCCCCATGCCTGCGTGGATTTCCTCCAGTTGCTCCGGTTTCCTCCCACACTCCAAAGATGTGCGCGTTAGGGGAGTGGTCATGCTAAATTGCCACTTACAGTAGGATTTTCTGGCCGCACTTGCACCAAGACCGTAAAATCCCACCCAAGGTCAACGGACCATTGCATGGCCCTGTTCTGCCTGGCACGATTCCCATGGCGGGTGGGATGGGAAAATTCTGTCCTTTGCATCCCAAGATGTGGAAGTTAGGGGGATTAGCGGGGTAGATGCGTGGAAATAGGGCCTGGATATGTGCGGACACCCCCTCTGGCAGCTCGATTCCACACATCCACAGGCTCCATAAACCAATGCCTTGGTCTTAAGTGATGTTTTTTCAGACACGTTGCATGAGAACATACATGTCAATATGTGTTGCTTTCATCAATTTACATTTCTTGTGTTCTGAAGGCACCAAATCATGGTAGGCCGTTGATCAATGTGTCCGCTGCAGTCCTAGCTCACCCATGTAGCCATTCTCTAGATGTGAACTTATCCCATGATGCTATGTGACAGGGCAAGCACAAAGAGAGAAGTTCACTTCTATCCTTACCTGATTGTACTTCCCAGCAGGAGTCCCTAGATTGTGATCAGAAACACGACCATGTTTCATACTTCTTGATCTCTTCCATAACCTATGAACATTTAGTTTTAATTTATTAATTTATTTATTAGTCATAGAGGCTTACAGCATGGAAACAGGCCCTTTGGCCCAACTTGTCCATGCTGTCCCTTTTTTTTAAACCACTAAGCTAGTCCCAATTTCCCGCGTTTGGCCCATATCCCTCTATACCCATCTTACTCATGCAGCTGTCTAAACGCTTTTTAAAAGATAAAATTGTACCCACCTCTATTACTACCTTTGGCAACTTGTTCCAGACACTCACCTCCCTCTGTGTGAAAAAAATTGCCCCTCTGCTCCTTTTGTATCTCCTCCCTCTCACCTTAACATCGAGACTAGTTTTAGACTTCCCTGCCTTTGGGAAAAGATATTAGCTATCTATGCCCCTCATAGTGTCACAAATAGGCTTACATTAACACTGCAATGAAGTTACTGTGAAAATCCCCTAGCCGCCATACTCCAGCATCTGTTTGGGTACACTGAGGGAGAATTTTAGCATGGCCAATGCACCTAACCAGCACGTCTTTCAGACTGGGAGGGAACCAGAGGAAACCCACGCTGACACGGGTAGAACGTGCAGACTCCCCACAGATAGTGACCCAAGGCCTGAATTGAACTCAGGTCCCTCACGCTGTGAAGCAGCAGTGCTAACCACTGTGCTACCGTGCCGTCCTGTTGAACATTGAAGCCATTTTAGCACCATGACCACAGATTCTACTTTCAGTTAGCAATTTATCATGAACATTTCAGCTTTGAGTCTTAACTGCTGCTTTTACAAACTAAAATTCACCATGTAATATAAATTAAAATTCAAGAATAGAGGAAGTGATCTGCATATTGCATAAAATAGTGAAAAGCAATGAATCATTTCCAAGCACTGGTGTGAAAAAGAGAAGTACGTTTAGGCTGGGGCCATGTTTAACTTAAAATTGCATCCAATCCATGTTCACCATAGTAACCAAACTGGAGTACAATATTCTGAATTATCTGGTTCAATGAAGAGTGCAGGAGAGCATGTCAGGAGCACCAGTCATACCTAAAAATGAGGTGTCAACCTGGTGAAGTTACAACACAACACGACTTGCGTGCCAAACAGCAGAAGCATCATGTGATAGACCAGTGGTCCCCAACTCACCAAGGCTCCTCCAGCAGCACCTTGCAAACTCGCGACCTCTACCACCGAGAAGGATAAGAGCAGCAGATGCCTAGAAACGCCACCAGCTACAAGTTCCCTCTCCAAGTCACTCACTATCCTGATTTGGAAATATATCACCATTCCTTCACTGGGTCAAAATCCTAGATCTCTATGTCCTAACAGCACTGTGGGTATACCTACACTGCAGCAGTTCAAAATGGCAGCTCACCGCCACCTTCTCAAGGTTAATTAGGATGGGCAATAAATGCTGGCCTAGCCAGCGAAGCCCACATCCTGTGAATGAATGAATTTTAAAAATGACATTTTAAGAAATCCCTTTGTTCAGTTGAAACAATATAAATATTTCATGGAATCATAGAATCCCGCAGAGCAGAAGGAGGCCATTCAGCCAATTGAGTCTGCACCAACTACAATCCCACCCAGACCCTATCTTTATAACCCCACACATTTACCCCAGCTAGTCCCCCTGACACTAAGGGGCAATTTAAATTGGCCAATCAGCCTAACCCACACATCTTTGGGCTCTGTGAGGAAACCAGAGCATTCGGAGGAATCCCATGCAGACACGGGGAGAACATGCAAACTCTGCACAGACAGTGACCCCAAGCCAGAATTGAACCCGGGTCCCTGGTATTGTGAGGCAGAAGGTCTAACCACTGTGCCACCGTGCCGTCCAAGGGATTTTTGATGGCAGGTTACCGTGAAGTTTTTGGTATTAGCAGTGACAACGCTAAGCTGTGTCAATGTCAAAATCATCTCATCAGTTTTAATTTCAAATTGACTATCAGTTGTAATCATGCCAAACAGTAGAAGCATTAAACTCTCTCCTCTTCCACTGTGTCCATACATTGCATGAGAAAGCTCTAGGGCTGGAATTTTCCAGCCCTTCATGCCCCATCGCGGCTGTCAGCGAGGACGGAGAATTTGGCGCTGAGCCAAATCTCCGTTCGTTGCAGTGGGACTGGAAAATCCCGCCAGCGTGAACAGCTGGAAAATTCCACCCGGAATAGCATTTACACTCCCAACTTTTTACATTTAGATTTTCCCAGCTGAACCTGCTCATCAAAACTGCTGCCTAGTGCCAATGGTTAGCACTGCTGCCCACAGAGCCAGGGACCTGGGTCTGATTCCCGGCCTGGGTCACTGTCTGTGTGGAGTTTGCACGTTCTCCCCGTGTCTGTGTGGGTTTCCTCCAGGTGCTCCGGTTTCCTCCCACAGTCTGAAAGATGTGCTGGTTAAGTGCATTGGCCATGCTAAATTCTCCCTCAGTGTACCCGAACAGGCGCCGGAGTGTGGTGACTGGGGGAATTTCATAGTAACTTCATTGCAGTGTTAATGTAAGCCTTACTTGTGATTAATAAATAAACTTTAACTTTACTGGGTTACAGCTTCTCTGGTCACAGAGTCAAACAGCATTTTACGACATAGAAAGAGACCATGAAGGTGCATTGACCCGAACAGGCGCTGGAGTGTGGCGACGAGGGAAATTTCACAGTAACTTCATTGCAGTGTTAATGTAAGCTTACTCGTGACTAATAAATAAACTTTAACTTTACTGGGAATCCATCGAATTCATGTTGGCTCTCCATGGGACAATCCAGTTCCATAGAAAGGAGGAGCAGGAATCAAATAAGACCATAAGATATAGGAGCAGAATTAGGCCATTCAGCCCATTGACTGGTAGGGCCTGGGTGGGATTGTGGTCGGTGCAGACTCGATGGGCCGAATGGCCTCCTTCTGCACTGTAGGGTTTCTATGATTCTATGATTCTATGACTATCCACTTGGAGATGAACCACCTAAAAATAAAGCAGAACTTTTCTTTCTCTGTAAGAGAGCGTGGTAAAATAACTAACTCAAAGCCAGCACTTTTAGCTATTTTTAATCCTGAGTGAACATGGCTAGTTCAGCAGTTTAATACCCTGCTCAGCTGTATGAGGTAGAATCCATCCGTCAGTCACCACTAGTTTTAAGGGTTTTTCCTATGTAAACAAAATCTGAGCAGTTTCATTACACTTCTTAGTGTATGTGACTGCACAATCTTATCATTACTGCCCAGATCAACTCCGAGAGTTTGAAAGGGTATCTGACATGGACTATTGGCAAATAAACTATCACAGATTCATGTTAATGCATGCTGTTTGGATGGAGTAATGAGTGCAGTACGCTTGAGTACATCGTACCTGACTAGGAAGGGTTCATATTGACATTGGATGCCAGCTTCCAGCATTAAATCCTTCATCTTAATGATGGAAGGTTCTCTCAGGCACTCAAAAATGCTGTTCCCTGCACTGCTTTATAAAACTCTAAATGCCACTGTTTATTTCACTTTATTAGAAATCATTATTCCCTCTTTTTTGTCATCGAGGAGATCATTCAGGAAGGCGAATGCTCCATTCCACTAATTATTGTGCAAGTGAGGCACTAATGTCAAATCCCCAGCATCCACGCTTTAGAAAGGGTGTCGACGCCTTGGAGATGGTACAGAGGAAGACTTCTAGTAGGTTCTGGGATGTGCGGCTTCAGTTATGTGGGAAGACTAAAGAAAAATAGGTAAATGGAGTTGGGCTACAGATCAACCATGATCTAATTCCATTGTAGAATAAGCTGGAAAGGCTTATCCTTTTATCAGCCATGATTGAATGGCAGAACAGAGTCGATGGGTTGAATGGCCTAATTCTGCTCCTATATAGAATAGAATCCCTACAGTGCAGAAAGAGGCCATCTGGCCCATCGAGTCTGCACCGACCACAATCCCACCCAGGCCCTACCCCCATATCCCTACACATTTACCCACTAATCCCTCTAACCTACGCATCTCAGGATGCTTCGGGGCAATTTTAGCACGGCCAATCAACCTAACCTGCACATCTTTGGACTGTGGGAGGAAACCAGGGCACCCGGTGGAAACCCACGCAGACACGAGGAGAATGTGCAAACTCCACACAGACAGTGACCCAAGCTGGGAATCGAACCCAGGGCCCTGGAGCTGTGAAGCAGCAGTGCTGACCACTGTGCTACCGTGCTGCCCTTATCTTATGGTCCTGTTCCTCCTTCCTATGGAATTGGATTTCCCCATGGAGAGCCGACATGGATTCGATGGGCTTAATGGTCTCTTTCTATGTCGTAAAATGCTCTATGACTCCGTGACCAGAGATGCTGGTATTGTCCTCCTCAGAGAAGAGAAGGTTAAGGGGAGGTTAAACAGATGCGCTTAGTACCATCTTGTATTCTCATTGGACTATAAGTGGAAATGAGGAAATAATTAGGAGTTTAGCTTCTTCTTTTCATGCCACTAACTGGTAGATAAAATCACTTTCAATATAAATTGAAGCAAAATTTCAGTCAGTGCCACACAGGATGGAGAAAGATTCCTCCACATGTGAAATAGTCATGATTAGGTCCACTTCTTCTATTAAGAGAGTGGCTTTTTATAGCCAGAGCCTAGAAAAACCCTGAAGCTTTTATGTGATCTTACTTGCAACTTTCCTTTTCATCAAATCCCAAATTGGACATGGTTTATTTTCAGAACATTGTTTGGTTAAAATACTTCAAGTTTGCAACAGGTCTCTGAACAGTGTTATTACGGTTCTGGAACTCACAGTAAGAGTTTTAACAACACCAGGTTAAAGTCCAACAGGTTTATTTGGTAGCAAATACCATAAGCTTTCGGAGCGCTGCTCCTTCGTCAGATGGAGTGGAAATGTGTTCTCAAACAGTGCACAGAGACACAAAATCAAGTTACAGAATACTGATTAGAATGCGAATCCCTACAGCCAGCCAGATCTTAAAGATACAGACAATGTGGGTGGAGGTCCCCACACCCCCACTTCTTGCCTTCAAACAACCGCGCAACCTCAAACAGACCATTGTCCGCAGCAAACTACCCAGCCTTCAGGAGAACAGTGACCACGACACCACACAACCCTGCCACAGCAACCTCTGCACAACGTGCCGGATCATCGACACGGATGCCATCATCTCACATGAGAACACCATCTACCAGGTACACGGTACCTACTCTTGCAACTCGGCCAACGTTGTCTACTTGATTCGCTGCAGGAACGGATGTCCTGAGGCATGGTACATTGGGGAAACCATGCAGACGCTACGACAACGGATGAATGAACACCGCTCGACAATCACCAGGCAAGACTGTTCTCTTCCTGTGGGGGAGCACTTCAGCAGTCACGGGCATTCAGCCTCGGATCTTCAGGTAAGCGTTCTCCAAGGCAGCCTTCACGACGCACGACAGCGCAGAGTCGCTGAGCAGAAACTGATAGCCAAGTTCCGCACACATGAGGATGGCCTAAACTGGGATGTTGGATTTATGTCACATTATCAGTAACCCCCACAGCGTGCCTCCTGGACTTGCAGGCTGTCCTGTCTGGAGACAATACACATCTCTTTAACCTGTGCTTAATGCTCCCTCCACTCACATTCCAACGCCGGCATCTCCACATCTAGAGCTCACCACCATTGGAACTAAAAAACTGCTGTTCATATAACCATAAGTAGAAGAGATGCAGCTATTTGGAAGACAATGCAAAATGTCACAAACTGTTGCTGGTCCTTTCGTAATTGTTGATTTTCTTCTCACTTTTCTCTGTGCTTAACTCTGTTATTGTACTTGCTGGCTGTGGTTGTGCAATATCAACTTGTGTATAATGTATATACTTTTTCTTTCACCGTTACCTCTGAAGAAATGAAGAGTTCGTGTTTCACATTATTCGAACGCCTTGGAACAAATTCCTGTTAGTCTTGCAGCCCGGGGTTTTCTTGGGCTGTTCATCCTCCATAATTGTATCGTAATTAATATTGAAGGAGGCAGATTGCACAAATAGCAAGGCTTGGCTTCCTCCGAGAATGTCCCGTTTTCATGCCAAACCTTGTGGACGCTGTAAACGCACATCCCTGCAGGGAACTGTAACTTGCTGTTCTCAGTAGGTCAGAGAATCTGTATAAACGCAAAGCAGGAACCACCATTGCCATCGGTATTTCTAATACAGAAAATTAAGCTGGAAGGGGTGAGTTCAACAATGTTCTTGTAAGTGTTAGAATTTTTGTGTCTTTATTATGCCACAAACTGCTCAAGACCGCAAGAAACTACAAAAGGTCCTGAATGTAGCCCAATCCATCATGCAAACCTGTTTCCCATCCATTGACTCTGTCTACAATTCCCACTGCCTCGGAAAGCAGCCAGCATAATTAAGGACCCCACGCACCCCAGGCATTCTCTCTTCCACCTTCTTCCGTTGGGAAAAAGATAAAATCTGAGGTCACGTATCAACCGACTCAAGAACAGCTTCTTCCCTGCTGCCATCAGACTTTTGAATGGACCTACCTCGCATTAAGTTGATCTTTCTCTACACCCTAGCTATATCTGTAACACTACATTCTGCACTCCTTTCCTTCTCAATGAATGGTATGCTCTTTCTTTATAGCGCGCACGAAACAATATTTTTCACTGTACACTAATACATGTGACAATAATAAATCAAATCAAATCAAAATCAAATCAAATCAAACATGACTCTGATCGCCATTCTTTCAGAGTTATTGCTGACTACTCATTTTTTATTTACCTGTATAGCTTTGTGAATGGAAGTGGTTTAATTTCTGCTTGGCATTTTCTGAAAAGTAAGTTCTTCAGCTATACAATTTTGATTTGTTGCTTTTTAGTAAAGATTATGTTTTAGCTGATAAGGTACAAGTGTGGGTAGATTTACATTCACATGGACAGACATGAAGTGCAGCAGACTAAAATGCACACTTCTGCCCGCGGCGAGGATTCTCTGGTGCCGCTGGGCAGCAAGTGCATGGGATCACCATCACCTCCAAGTTCCCATTCAAGTTGCACACCATCCTGGCTTGGAAACATTTTGTTATTCCTTCATTGTCAGTGGATCAAAATCCTGGAACCACTGCCTAACAGCATTGTGGGCATATCTACACCACATGGCATGTTTCAGTACAAGAAAATAGCTCAAGAGCATTTAGAGATGTACAATAAATGTTGACCTTGATAGTTATGCTCACATAGTATTACCAATTATTATATTGGTAAAGGGTACTTTCACTCTTAATTACCAGACTTAACATTTAGTGGTGAGTTTAATGGACAATTAATCTGCAAATCCAACAAGGCTTTTTTAGGAATTATGTTATTTATGATATATAATCATTCAATTTTCTGTTACAGAGTAACAGTAATCATTGTGGTAAACAACTGAGACATTGGCCTGGATTTTGTAGCCAATAAAATGGTGCTCACTGTTCATAGAAATCATAGAAACCCTACAGTGCAGAAAGAGGCCATTTGGCCCATCGAGTCTGCACCGACCACAATCCCACCCAGGCCCTACCCCCATATCCCTACATATTTTACCCACTAATCCCACTAATCTATACATCTCAGGACACTAAGGGACAATTTTAGCATGGCCAATCAACCTAACCCGCACATCTTTTGGACTGTGGGAGGAAACCGGAGCACCCGGAGGAAACCCACGCAGACACGAGGAGATTGTGCAAACTCCACACAGACAGTGACCCAAGCCAGGAATCGAACCCAGGTCCCTGGAGCTGTGAAGCAGCAGTGCTAACCACTGTGCTACCGTGCCGCCCATCTTGAATAAACTGTCCACAAAGATTTAATGATCTCTATGTGGCAAATTTCCCCTTTCCTGATGTTAGCTTGAATCTGATGATAAGTTAAAGGGATCTTCAAGCATGCAGCAACAGCGAAATCATCAAACAGGGTAAGCAGCCAATCACATGAACGTATTCTAACTAACAGCAAACCAGGAAATAAAAATAACATCAATTGTCCTTCAATTTTTAATAATCTGATAGAAAGCAAAATAAATATTGGGATATATACAGGATTAAGACAGAAATCTAAATATCATAAACTTTAAAGAAGAATGCTTCAAGATATTTGGAATGATTTTTATGATATGGAGGAATTTGATATTCCATGAATATGAATTTTAATTTTTCAGAGCCATTGAGGCAATAAATAAAAATGCCATTAAAAACCAGCGGTAGCTTTTCCAGGCATGTTTACACTGAGATTAATAGCATAAAATGGTAAATTCTTGTCTGAACAGTAATTCCAAATTGATTGCAATCTGGGGAAGGGGGGACTCACTGACCACGATTTCTAGATTTCCATGTTCAACAGTGCATGTGCAGACTCCAGACGTTGCTGCCAGTTTTGGGGAAGGCAAACATTGACAGTTTAGTTGTCATTACTACTGTGAGAAGAAATCCCGCCTTCATTTTAGGAAGATGTTTGAGTTGTTTTTTGGGAATATTGGTCAGGCTAATGATACCTTGGTGTTGTGGTAAAAATGATCACTCTCGAGTCTGAGGGATTCACGGAAGCAAAGATTTCATTTGCATGCATGCAAAAGAGAGAGAATCTCAGTCCTAGAATCCCTACAGTACAGAAGGAGGCCATTCGGCCCATTGAGTCTGTACCGATCACAATCCCACCCAGCCTTATTTCTGTAACACTCATTTAGCCTGTTAACCCCTCTGACACGAGGGTCAATTTGCCATGGCCAATCAACCTAACCCGCACATCTTTGGACTGTGGGAGGAAACCGGAGGACCCGGAGAAAACCCACGCAGACACGGGGAAAACGTGCAAACTCCACACAGACAGTGACCCGAGGCTGGAATTGAACCTGAGTTCCTGATGTTGTGACGCAGCAGTGCTAACCATTGTGCCACCGTGCCGTCTAGAGTGCTTCTTAATGTTTACAGCACACGTTTATTTACTTCTTATCTTCCTGCTTTCATTACAATGTTTTTTGGGTCAGTCATTAATCCTATTCCATCAGCAAACTGGATTGTTCAGGCCCAGCAGACCTTCCTGTTATCTCAACCTTCAGCCTTGGGTCTGCTGGTTTATATGATGCCTCAATCTTCTTGCCTGGGCATCAGTTTCCCTTATTGCCTTCTTTTGGATAGCAATGAAGGTAAGCATGCAGCAGGCAGTAAAAAAGACACTGGTCTTCAAAGTGAGAGGATTCGAGTACAGGAGCAGGGATGTGTTGATGCAATTATGCAGGGTTTGGGTGAGACCACACCTGGAGTATTGTGTACAGTTTTGTTCTCCTTATATGAGGAAGGATGTTCTTGCTCTAGAGGGAGAGCAGCAAAGGTTTACCAGACTGATTCCTAGGATGGCAAGACTGACGTATGAGGATTGTATTTGCTGGAGTTCAGAAGAATGAGGTGGAATCTCATAGAAACCTATAAAATTCTAACAGGACTAGACAGGGTAGATGCAAGAAGGATGTTGCCGATGGTGGGGGTGTCCAGAACCAGGGGGTCACAGTCTGAGGGTACAGAGTGGACTGTTTAGGACAGAGATGAAGAGAAATTTCACCTAGAGAGTGGTCAGCTTGTGGCATTCGCCAAAGGCCAAAACATTGAATGTTTTCAAGAAGCAATTAGATATAGTGTAATAAGTCTTCGGAGGCAAAATCCCTTTATTTACAAACGCTAACAGCAGTACACAGAGTGCTAGTAGTCAGCAGTCCACCTCCGGGGGTGTCAGGGGAACTGACACTCCCGGTTAAATACAAGGCAAAGACATGCTGATTGGATCCTTAATCAGGGAGTTCATACTCCAATAGGCCAACCACAATGGCCTGATTGACGTCATTACATATAACACTTGCGGCAAAGGGGATGAAAGCACAAGGGGGAAAGTCAGGATCAGGCTATTGAATTGGATGATCAACCATGATTATAATGAATGGCGGAGCAGGCTCAAAGGGCTGAATGCCCTCCACCTCTTCCTATTTTCTAAATTTCTCTGTTTCTATTTTTTTCATAGGCTGAGCCAGCATTCCCAGAGTCACCTTTGATCAAGTATCCCATCATGCCTTGGAAAGGAACTCTCATAACTACGGCACTTATTTTAAGATTAGTGAAGCATTTTAAGATTAACCTGGCTGGTATAAGCCCCATGGTCCCCACTGCATTGATATAGTATCAGATTATAGAAAATTAATTATAATTTTCCAACAACGTTCTCTTGTGATATTCTAGATCGAAGTAGTCAGTCATCAGATAATACCCCATTGCACTGAATGAAATAGGCAGAAACAGAACAAATGTGCTTTGCCTGTGTTGAAAACATGATCTTGTTAGCATAAGCCTGAAAGTGGATCAATTTAACTTCCTGTTAATCTAATGGGAAGTGACGGTGTTTCGAAATTATTTGTGTCCTATGTTTTTGACGGGTGCAACTTGTTGTAGTGTTTCCTAGAGGTTAGAAAGGCAAATACATCATGTGAAATAACTGAGGGTGAAAGTGCAAAGAGAATGAAACGGTATGAACTATCCAAGATAGTGAGAATCTGATTCATTGGCTCCTTAGCTGCACTGTGGGTGTTCCCACACCACAAGGATTGCAGTGGTTCAAGAAGGCAGCTCAGCACCATCTTCTCACGGCCAATTAGGAATGGGCAATGAATATAGACCTGGCCAATCACACCCATATCCCATGAATAAATAAACAATAAACACCCAAGGCTACATTTTTCCTGGTTTATTCATGCAATAAGTCCTGGGAAGCAGAAGTTTCTTCACCAAAATCCCTTTATTTACAAGTCTGACAACAGCATAGAGAGTGCTTTCAGTTTGCAGTCTACACTAGGAGTCCCAGAGGAACTGACAGTCCTAATTATGTACAAAGCAAGAGGCTACCTGATTGGCCCATCAATTTGGGGCTTAATCCGGGAGTTCATATTCTAAGAGGCCCACCTCAATTGCCTGATTAAAGTCATTACAATTGATAAGAAATTTCTTCATTTGAAAACTGAAAATGCTGGAAATATTCGGTTGGTCAGACAGGATCTGTAAAGAGTGAAACAGAGTTAATGGGCATGAATTTACAGCCTTACCGGCAGCATCATCCAGTCCCACTGAAGTCAGTGGAATTCCGAATGGCTCACCATATTTTCCAGCACCCCCCCCCCCCGACCCTGCTGCGCGGGTCTGTAAAGTTCCGACTGACATTTCAGCTAAATGATCATTCGTCAGAGCTGAGATTTTTTAATTGATGAAAGGGGGAGATGGAGAAGGAAGTGAAGGGCTGTGTTCGGTGTGATATGGGAGCGATTAAACAACAGAAGGATTGGTGTTCAGGGTGGATGGAAGCACATCACAACATGGGGCCTACAGAATGGCTACAGTACAGATGGAGGCCACTCGGCCCATCGAGTCTGCACTGACAACAATCCCACCCAGGTCCTATGCCTGATTAATGTGCACTGTCTGTGCGGAGTTTGCACATTTCTCCCCCTGTCTGCGTGGGTTTCCTCCGGGTGCTCTGGTTTCCTCCCACAGTCCAAAGACGTGTTGGTTAGGTGCATTGGCCATGCTAAATTCTCCCTCAGTGTACCCGAACAGGCACCGGAGTGTGGCGACTCAGGGATTTTCACAGTAACTTAATTGTGGTGTTAATGTAAACCTACTTGTGACTAATAAATAAACTTTAACTTTTAATCCCCCTGACAGTAAGGGGCAATTTACCGTGGCCAATCCACCTAACCCGCGCATCGTTGGACTGTGTGAGGAAACTGGAGCACCCGGAGGAAACCCATGCAGACACGGGATACCGTGCAGACATGGGAGACCGTGCAAAGTCCACACAGACACCCCAGGTTGGACTTGAACCTGGGTCTCTGTCATTGTGATGCAGCAATGCTAACCACTATGCCACCGTGCTGCCCAAAGGGTAAAGGGGGAGCCCCTTTTCTTTTCCCAGCTGAACAGGCTACCCTGACGGGCATCCTTCTATCTGTTACCTCATCCCACTGGCTGAAAACGGCTGAGGAGGGAGATGGCCCTTAAGTGGCCATTAGTTGGCTGCGTCAGAGCCTCAATAGTAATAACTGGTAAGAGGAAACAGGATAAACTAATGGAGGGGGGAGAAATTTGCAGGCAAGTGGCACTCATTGCCAAGCTCTTTCAGAGAGTGGGCTCAGGCACTATGGGCCAAATAGCCTCCTTAGAAGGATCATAGAATGTCTATATAACAGAAGGAGGCCATTCGGTCCATCGTGTCTGCACTGCCCACAATCCCATTCGACCCATTGAGTCTGCACTGCCCACAATCCCATCCAGGCCCTGTCCTCATATTACCACATAATTACCCTACTAATCCCCCTGACATTAAGGGCCAATTTAGCATGCCCAATCAACCTAACCTGCACATCTTTGGACTGTGGGAGGAAACCGGAGCCCCGGAAGAAATCCACGCAGATATGGGGAGAACATGCAAACTCCACACGGGCAGTCACCCTAGGCCAGAATTGAATCTGGGTACCTGGCGCTGTGAGGCAGCAGTGCTAACCACCGTGCCACCTTCTGTTCTGGAAGGATCTGTTTTGTTCTTAAGTGGTCATTCCACGATTTGAGTGAACAGTCTTGAGAAAGCTATCACAGGGCTGCACTGTGGTCTCATGATGAGGAGTACGTGAAGCGACGATTGGTTAATATCTTGAACTGAGCATTGCGTAAAATATCATCTTGTGATCAAAGCGATTTGTGATAGGGGCTTTCAAATGTGGGCGTTTCTTCACCAATGTTCAATATTGTGCATATTGAAACTTGTTTGCTTAAATGAGGGAAAATCAGTGGGAATTTTTAAACATAAATGATGCGTTGCCTTCCAAAGCCTGTAGGAACAAATTGTAAATACTTTTGCAAATGTTATGGAACTTCTTATTTTGTGATTGAAACGCCTGTTTTCTTTGTGTAGACTTTTGATATTTTCTCCAGAAGTGTTTGCAGCATTCTAATCTTCCTGTGTGAACGATATGTTCTCTCTGGTTAGGGGTCATATTATGCTCAGCTTATATGGTCATTTGGAAACAGAAATGCTTCCCATTTTTTGCATAATCCTGTTTCAGAATGACAGTAAAATACCAGATTCAAAGGTCCGTGACATTGCATTTTTGCGATCGTACAATGTGGTTTTCGCACTGAATTGAAAATTAAGGAATAGCTCCGGACAAAGCTGCACCGAGGTCGTAAGGTCACCAATGGTGGTCATCACCTTCACACTGCCCTGGCTTCACTCCAACCGCAGTGAATTTCTTGGGAACTCTTTGAACTTCATATTTCAAAACACTACAGTGTTAGGATTAAAATACGCTCGGGTACTGGTGACCTGAGCTTGGCTCATGGGTGTAAACATGCAGGCACAGTGCTGTTTCTTTGCTCCACATGAAGACTCAGCAGTTGTCAGCCCTGCCGTGAGCTGAAAGCAGACACATGTGGCCAAAATAGTGTTATTAATGAAGTGACGTGGGATTTCAGCTGGCCTGTTAACATTAGCAAACTGCAAAATCAGCTTCTGTTCCTGATTGCCTTGGATTCACCAGCAGCGGGAGGCAGTATGAGTGAACCATTATATCATTACCAGGATTAGAAATGATGTGGAGGTGCCAATGTTGGACTGGGGTGGGCACAGTAAGAAGTCTCACCACACCAGGTTAAAGTCCAACAGGTTTATTTGGAATCACGAGCTTTCGGAGCGCTGCTCCTTCACCAGGTGAGTAGAGAGGTAGGTTCATAAATACGGCACATATAGGCAACGACCCAATTGCAAGATAATTGCTCTAATTGTCTTGCAATTGTGTCTTTGCCTCTATATGCCGTGTTTGTGAACCTACCTCTCCACTCACCTGATGAAGGAGCAGCGCTCCGAAAGCTTGTGATTCCAAATAAACTTGTTGGACTTTAACCTGGTGTTGTGAGACTTCTTACCAGGATTAGACGTGGCAACAACTTATATTTGCATGGCTCCCTTAACAGGGTGAGGTGCATCTTAGATGCTTCACATGATCATAATCAGATAAATATCCATTGAAGATGACATTGTGGAACATGATGAGCAAGGAGGACCAAGGGCAGGCGATGGCCTAGTGGTATTATTGTTAGAATATTAATCCAGAAACTCAGCTCATGCTCTGGGGACCTGGGTTCACATCCCACCAAAGTTGGTGAAATTTGAATTTAATAAAAAATTCTGGAATTAAGAATCTACTGATAACCATTGTCGATTGTCAGAAAAACCCATCTGGTTCACTAATGTTCTTTAGGGAAGGAAATCTGTCATCCTTACCAGGTCTGGCTTACATGTGAGTGCAGAGCCAGGGCAATGTGGTTGATTCTGAAATGCCCTCTGAATCCTTAGACAGCATCTTCCAAACCCACGACCACCTTCATCGAGAAGGACAAGGGCAGCAGATACATAGGAACATCGCCACCTGCAAGTGGCCCTCCAAGCCACTCACCATCCTGACTTGGAAATATATTGCCAGTCTTTCATAATCGTTGGGTCAAAATCCTGGAATTCCCTCCCTAATGGCATTGTGAGTCAACCCACAGCATATGGACTGCAGTGATTCAAGAAGGCAGCTCACTACCACCTTCTCAAGGGCAACTAGGGATGGGCAATAAATGCTGGCCTAGCCAGGGGCATGTCCCACAAATGAATTTTTAAAAAAGAGATAGGCTCTTAGGAACATCTTAGAGGAAGAAAAAGAGGTGGAGAGTTGAAGAGGTTTGAGGATGGAATTTGAGATTTGTTAGGGCACAAGATGCAGAATGCACATTTGCTATAGCTGGGGCATGGACAAGAGGCAAAATCTGGAGGGATGCAGAGCTTGTGTAGGTGGAGGAGGTCACAGAGCTACCATGCAGATATTACCTTGCATTGGGAGATTGCTCCACTTTGATCTGACAAGCAGTAGAGGATCTGTCAGCTCAAGGGGACACCATAAAGACTAACACTGGGATCATTGCAAAAAAGGGATTTTAGTTTGCTCAAAATTTAGTAAATCCACAAAGTATGATCACACACCAAGAGGGAGGAAAGATGGGATTGAGGGGAAGAGGTAAACTGAGCGTGCATTTTCAGAAAAATTCATATGAACCATTGGCAAGAGTCTGGAATTTTAGTTTGTAATCGGGAATGGCAGAATTGACGTGGGCGTGATATAAAGTTAAAGTTTATTTATTAGTCACAAGTAGGCTTACATTAACACTGCAATGAAGTTACTGTGAAAATCCCCCAGTCGCCAGACTCTGGGAGAATTGAGCATGGCCAATGCACCTAACCAGCACGTCTTTGGACTGTGGGAGGAAGCCAGAGCACCCAGAGGAAACCCAAGCAGACACAGGGAGAACGTGCAAACTCACACAGACAGTCACCCAAGGCAGGAATCGAACCTGGGTCCCTAGTGCTCTGAGACAGCAGTGCTAACCACTATGCCACCGTGCATAGAGCCGCAGCATACATTGAGCCTTCTCGACTCCAAGGAGGCCACTCGACACATTGAGTCTGCTCCGCCATTCAATCTTGACTGATATTTTTCTCATCCCCATTCCCCTGCCTTTTCCCCATAACCCCTGATCCCCTTATTATTCAAAAACCTATCTATCTCTGTCTTAAAGACACCCAATGACCTGGCCTCCACAGCCTTCTACGGCAAAGAGTTCCACAGATTCACCACTCTCTGGCTGAAGAATGTCAAAAGAACCCAGAGCAATGTGTGGAAAAATATTTTTTGATGCAGTGAGTGTTTAGGATTAGAAATGCACTGCCTGAGAGTGTGGTGGAGGCAGATTCAAAAGGGAATTGGATAGTTATCTGAAGAAAATAATCAATTTTCTTCAGATATAGATTAAGATCAAGTGGAAGTTGAGCCTCGGCACACATTGAGATCCGACCAATTACTAGGGCAACGATTCCCAACCTTTTCCTTTATGTGGGCCACTAGATTATCATCAAAAACTTTTGCGGACCACAACGTTTGCAAGCCGTTTAAACATTTTTTTTAATGTAGCCAGTGCTTGACGGGAGTAAAACTTAGATATCAATGGGTATTAAAAATGCAGAAATTTCTAATGAAGTCATAGGGCAGAATTTTCCCGTCCCACTCACCATGGGAATTGTAACCAGCAGACAGGATCATACAAAGGTCCATTTTGCTATTAATAAATTAATCAGAGAATGGTTACAACACAGAAGAAGGCCATTCAGCCCCTCATATAAATGCCGGGCCTCTTCAAGAGCAATTTAGCTATTGCCGCTCACCCATCCTTTGTGCATAGCATTGATTATTTTCTTCAGATGACTATCCAATTCCCTTTTGAATCTGCCTCCACCACACTCTCAGGCAGTGCATTTCTAATCCTAAACACTCACTGCATCAAAAAATATTTTTCCACACATTGCTTTGGGTTCTTTTGACATTCTTCAGCCAGAGAGTGGTGAATCTGTGGAACTCTTTGCCGTAGAAGGCTGTGGAGGCCAGGTCATTGGGTATCTTTAAGACAGAGATAGATAGGTTTTTGAATAATAAGGGGATCAGGGGTTATGGGGAAAAGGCAGGGGAATGGGGATGAGAAAAATATCAGTCATGATTGAATGGCGGAGCAGACTCGATGGGCTGAATGGCCTAATTCTGCTTCTATGTCTTATGATCTTAAATTGGTGTGCTCCGGTGCTAGATTCTTCAACCAATGGGAACAGTTCATCACTATCTACTCTGTCCAGATCCATCATGATTTTGAACACCTTTATCTAACCTCCTCTCAACCTTCTCCACTCCAAGGAGAAAAGTTCCAACTTCTCCGGTCTTTCCAAGTAACAGAAGCCTCTCATTCCCAGGACCATTGCTGCAAATCTTTTCTGCACCTTCTTAAAGTTTATTTATTATTATCACAAAGTAGGCTTACATTAACACCGCAGAGAAGTTACTGTGAAAATCCCCCAGTCGCCACACTCTGGTGCCTGTTCGGGTTCACTGAGGAAGAATTCAGCATGGCCAATGCACCTAACCAGCACATCTTCCAGACTGTGGGAGGAAACCGGAGCACCCGGAGGAAACCCATGCAGACACAGGGAGAACGTGCAAACTCCGCACAGACAATGACACAAGCCGGGAATCAAACCTGGGTCCCTGGCACTTTGAGGCAGCGGTGCTAACCACTGTGCTACCATCTACAAATAGGACACATGTAATCCTACTTTTTTTTCTATGTACCAACTGCACTACCCTCGGAGCTCAGGTTGGGAGCCGCTGTAGTAGGGTAAATATAATCTGTTCTCTTTAGTGCCAATATAGCGTCTGTTCAACCCAAGGGATAGATCAGAAGGCAGCTGTTGTTATCATGAGGCATCAGAAATATCCCTCCTCCAGATTCTTCTTGCCCCAAAGAGTTTCTTTTCCTTGTACAGAATGAACAAGTGGCTTTTGAACTTCCACTTGATGTTAATGATCTTTTGACATACAATGAGAATACGAAGAAATCATCTCAATAAAAAGAGAAATTCGTAGGAATTTAGAGGTAACCATATTGACTTAATGATTGAATTGCTAAAAATATTCATTTAACAAGAATTTGACTCTTAAAAACAATAAATTAACAGGAATCTTTGCCATCATGTATACGGGAAATTATGTTCATTTTTCAGTTTCTAATCATTTATCAGTTACTGAGTGCATTTAAAATAAACCTGAACAAAACATACTGTAGGAAATTAAGAGTCATCATTTCCAGGCGGATGTGATCTGCGAAGTAAGTGCCACATTCTGGAGGCTCGCGAGATCCGAGTCCTGCCGATCAAACCAGTCGGTACAGGTAGCACCACAGAACCACAGAGGAGAGTCAGACGATTCAGCTCGCAAAGTCTGCTGAGGTGTCTTTCTCGACGTGAGTGTCTCGTCTACTCCCACTCTACTGCTCACTGGGGTGGCACAGTAGCACAATGGTTAGCACTGCTGCTTCACAGCACCAGGGTCCTGGGTTTGATCCCCGGCTGGGGTCACTGTTTATGGAGAGTTTGCACGTTCTCCCTGTGTCTGCGTGGGTTTCCGCCGGGTGCTCCGGTTTCTTCCCACATTCTGAAAGACGTGCTGGTTAGGTGCATTGACCTGAACAGGTGGCGACTAGGGGAATTTCACAGTAACTTCATTGCAGTGTTAATGTAAGCCTTACTTGTGACTAATAAATAAACCTTATTTCACCGATCTATTAGTATTCCTCTTTGACAAACAAATATTTAATTCCTTTTAAAAGATTGAAGGACTTCCTTTTGGCAATTGTGAAGCACTCTTTGGGTGCAATCTTACCAGCTTGCTGCGCTTGTTGTGGCGAGACGGGAAAATCCCTTGAGATTCCAAAAATCCGATTTGTGTCCGGCACCAATTGAGCAGAATTCATCCCGGCCCCTTTTTAACAGTGAGAATGTTCTCGCACCCAAAGCGGCACAAAGCTTATTAGCATCAGAGTTCCTGGATTTCCATGTCACTGGTGTGTCCGGCACAGCTGCTTCCCCCCTTTCCGGATGCTTCCAACCGTGCCGGTGAGACATCAAACTGGTGAGAATCACTACTGATCTCCACAAGCGCCATAGCCATGCCGGGGGGAATTGGAGGCCATTGAAGCCCCCGTGTCATCAGCGGCATGGCCGGGCAGTACCTATTGGGCAGTGTGCACCTGGCACCTTGGCAGTGCCTGTTTGGGCACTGTAAGTGTGCCACTTGATGGGGCTTGAGTGAGGGTGTGGTCTGAGTGGGGGTGGGGCCTGTGGTGGGGGGGGCCGGGATTGGGGGGGTGCTATGCACTCTGACGGGTGCCTATGCACAGGGCTTATTCGTGGGGGGATGTTGTGCGGAGGGTGTGGGGGGCTCATGGGGGGGGGGGGGGTTATTCAGGGGATGCCTATACAGGAGGAGTTGTGCAGGAGGCTTATGCAGGGGTGGGTCGCGAAGTGGATCATGACGGGAGTGGGGGGGTGCATGCCGGGGATCGGCCAGGGTCCCATCGAGAGGGCCCTGATGCCCCGGTGCCGGCGACCCGTGTTGGTGTCGGGGGAGAACATACCACTGATGAAGAAATGGTTGCGGGGGGAGGGGGTCTGATGTCTGTAGGGTGGTGGGAAGAGGTCTCTCAGTTCACTGGCAGAAGATCGGGGCACCCTGGGGAATGGCACCTGAGTGCTCTGAAGCTGGTTTCACCGGCATGTGAAGGCTCCGGCCCCCATATCGCCGCCAAGCTCCCAGCTGTCAAAAAAAGTGACAGAGTGCCAGAAGGTTGCAGTGCGGAGCTTGCCGGAAAGACTGATGTAGAGGATACCTATTTCCTCACCGTGATGCACTGTGAGATAGCACAGTGGGTTAGTACTGCTGTCTCACAGCACCAGGGACCCGGGTTCGATTCCCGGCTTGGGTCACTGTCTGTGCGGAGTCTGCTCCCTGTGTCTGCGTGGATTTCCTCCGGATGCTCCGGTTTCCTCCCACAGTCCGGAAGACATGCTGGTTAGGTGCATTGGCCATGCTAAATTCTCCCTCAGTGTACCCAAACAGGCGCCGGAGTGTGGCGACTAGGGGATTTTCACAGTAACTTCATTGCGGTGTTAATGTAAACCTACTTGTGACATTAATAAATAAACTTATGACACTTAGGCCAGAATGTTACCACCATTCACGGCACTGAACAGGGTGTCAATCTCTCCGACTTCGCTGCAGAGGGAGCGTGGCATGAAAAGCTGGTAAGATCGCGCACCGGGAATCTTTTTGGGAAAATACCAGCCTTAGTGTTTGTAAACTCAAATCACTGTGTAAGGAGATTTATTTCTCATCTCTCTCTTTCTTTTCATTTGGATTATCTTAAAACTTCTCTCTGGTTGCTTCAATACTGACAACTGGAAACAAACACCATCTGCCTTCAAAACCTCCCCACATAAGCTTTTAGATTGCTAACATTCTCAACTCCAGTTTTAAATCATATTTCTCAACTCCCACTTCCTCCTCTCTGGAAGAACCTACATACATCTTTGTAAGTTGCTTTTATATCCTTCTGTAATAAGATGGCTAAAATTGCAGTGAAGTATGCTTCCACTGGAAACAGGATCCCAAATATAAGGGACTCTATCGTTGTATCTGAAAAGCCGAATGTTGTGCAGTGCCTGGGTAAAACTGACACTCGCCCAATTGTAGGCAACCAATACTGAACTACCTTTATATACACCTCCCCAACAGTGAGGGCTGCAGAGGAGGGAATATATCAAAATACTCAGCCATCACTCCCTCCCCACTTTAGGGAAAAAACACCTTGTATATTCAAATGCTAAATGGCACACACGTGCATAATTTTCCAGAACAACATATGACTAAACCAATATCAGCAATGCCTGGAAATTAACTGGTTGGGTCGCAAATTTATTGTTCCTGTAATCACAACTAAAACATTTATGACCAATACTTCCAGAGTAATTTACATGTAAGAAATGTATTACTTTCACACCACTGTGTCATTGACAAAAATATCATCCAGTCATTCGGCAGAATGAGAAAATACATACGCTGAACCTTTGCACTCATCAGGCCATTCGCAAGAATACAATGTAAGGGAAATCAACAAATTTATACTGTATGAGAAGAGAGCGCTGACTGGTTGGCATGTGAATTCTGATTGGTAGAGGCGTTGCCATGGATAATTCACTAGTTGGTGGTGACTGGCAGTTAACTGCCGAGCACAATGCTTTGATCATTTGGTCCTCCTTGTTCAAAGACCACTTTACGCTCACTCACCAATTCCTCAATGATAGGCAAACCTTTACTGATCTCTACTGTAAATAACTTGCCTCAGTTTAACCTTTAACCAGTTTTCCTTAGTCAATTCCTTCACATCAGAATGACTCAATCCCTTCTTACTACTACTACCAATGGCAAGTAAGAGGATGCATCATCATTTTTTCTATGGTTCTATTCCAAGTGCAGGTCAGTGGGACTAGGCATAAAATGGTTCGGCACAGACAAGAAGGGCCAAAAGGCCTGTTTCTGAGCTGTAATTTTCTATGGTTCTCTGGTTCTATATTCCACCTGTACACTAACTTCACTTCACACTGGAATACTATCATTGCAATTACTGATCATTTTTCATATCAGTAAGGGAATGGGACTTAGGGATTTCTCATGCTCTTCTTCCAATATAATGGACACTGCCGCAGTTGCATTAATGATGAAAGTAAGCTGTGAATCTCTGACTTTCTATTTTATGGTGGGCAAGGGAATTATATCTTCACGCTTTTACTCTTGTCCTCCATAGGATTTTTTCTTGCTCTCTGACTGAATACAATTCTTGATCTTCCAGCTCGAAAACACCAACCTCTGTTTCCATATTCAAGGGTTTCCTGACTCCTGGGCTTGTTTTAAATGCACCATGACCTCCAGTTGGTCCCTGGCTGTGAGCTGGAGCGTTACTGATGTCTCTATTCCTGCGTACCTTTGGGTATGACCGACTTTCTCTACAGTTGAGGCACTTTGACTGGAAATGGGAACATTTTAATAGTTGACCATAACATCCATAGAATCCCTACAGTGCAGAAGGAGGCCATTCAGCCCATCGAGTCTGCATCGACCACAATCCCACCCAGGCCCTATTCCCGTAACCCCACGTATTTACCCTACTAATCCCGCTGACACGAGGGTCAATTTTAGCATGGCCAATCAACTTAACCTGCACACCTTAGGACTGTGGGAGGAAACCCACGCAGACACGGGGAGAATGTGCAAACTCCACACAGACAGTGACCCGAGGCCGGAATTGAACCTGGGTTGGCTACCCTGGCAACAGTAGCATCTGACTCTGAGACTGGGAAATTGGCTGCCGGGACCCGGATCTCCCTGAAATGTGGTGGACCTCCCTCTGCCAGCTCAGGAAAAGAATTCCAGTGCTATTTTCAGCCCTTTCCCTGGCTCTGGTCACATTGAGGCCTCCTTCTATACCAGCTCACTGTGTTTGCAGAAAAGATCAGCCTAGATTTGATTGATTTTTAGGCCCCCTACAACGTGCCTCAAAGGTTGATTTCTAAGTTTGTCCCATGCCCACATTGACGAGAGAGTTTCTTTAACTCGAGAATGTAATCTGCAACAGTTTCACTTGGCAACTGCTTTCTTCGATGGAATGCAACTCTCAGTACAATCTAATTCTTAGTCATGTCAAAGTATGAGTCCAGAATTTGATTAATTCCAGTATAGTCCATAGAGTGGCACGGTGGCACAGTGGTTAGCACTGCTGCCTCACAGTGCCAAGGACTCAGGTTCAATTCTGGCCTCAGGTCACTGTCTGTGTGGAGTTTGCGCATTCTCCCCATGTCCGCGTGGGTTTCCTCCGGGTGCTCCGGTTTCCTCTCACAGTCCAAAGATGTGCGGGCTAGGTTGATTGGCCATGCTAAAATTACTCTTTAGTGTCAGTGGGATTAGCAGGGTAAATATTGTGGGGTTGCAGGGATAGGGCATGGATGGGATTGTTGTCGGTATAGGCTCAATGGGCCAAATGGCCTCCTTCTGCCCTGCAGGGATTCTATGATTCTATGGGATCTCAGGCCAACCTTGGTTGGATACTATCTCAAAAGCATTTGGTCCCATCATGCTGAGGAAAACATTTATTTTATCCTCATCTTGTATTCTATTCATTTTCAGATGCACCATAGAAAGTATTCTTTCCAGTTGCATCACAGCTTGGTATGGCTCCTGCTCTGCACAAGACTGCAAGAAACCAAAAAAGGTTGTGAATGTAACCCAATCCATCACGCAAACCAGCCTCCCATCCATTGACTCTGCCTACACTTCCCGCTGCCTCAGCAAAGCAGCCATAATTAAGGATCACACACACCCTGGACATTCTCTCTTCCACCTTCTTCCGTCGGGAAAAGTATACAAAAGTCTGAGGTCACGTACCAACCAACTCAAGAACAGCTGCTTCCCTGCTGCCATCAGACTTTAGAATGGACCTACCTTGTATTAAGTTGATCTTTCTCTACACTCTTGCTATGACTGTAACACTACATTCTGCACTCTCTCATTTCCTTCTCTATGAACGGTATGCTTTGTCTGTATAGCACACAAGAAACAATGCTTTTCACTGTATACTAATACATGTGACAATAATAAATCAAATCAAATTCATTCATGATTAACGAGTGCTCTTTATTAGGGTTGACTTCTTCTATTGTCTCCAAATAAACCTTCAGTGCCATTTTCATCCAACTCATATTGTGCTGTCTCACCTGAATATGATGTGGACATGGAGCAATCATATAAATTGCTCAGACATATTCAAAATCAATTTCAGGAGTTCCAAAAGATTGTCAAAATGTTCTTCAGTCCTCCATTTCTCAAATGAAAGACTGGCTATACCAGCCCCGTCATCACATTTCTGTCTTGTATCGCATTGAGCAAAACTAATGTGTGGTATAGTAGCACAGTGGTTAGCACTGCTGCCTGACAGTGCCAGGGACCCGGGTTCGATTCCCGGCTTGGGTGGCTGTCTGTGTGGAGTTTGCACGTTCTCCCCATGTCTGCGTGGGTTTCCTCTGGGTGCTCCGGTTTCCTCCCTTAGTCCAAAAATGTGTGGGTTAGGTTGATTGGCCATGCTAATTTGCCCCTTAGTGTTAGGGGGATGTCAGGGGGATTAGGAGGGTAAATGTGGGGTTACAGGGATAGGGCCAGGGTGGGATTGTTGTCGGTGTAGGCTCGATGGGCAGAATACCTTCTGCACTGTAGGCATTCTATAATTCTAACACACGCTCAGCTCCATGCAGCCACGATTGAACAATCGTTGTTCATGCCTCACCAACAGAGAGGGCTCTATCACAAGATAATCAGCTATTACAACTTGCTGCAGCAATGGATTCAGATTCCAAGTATGAACTCTGAGAAGGTAGTTGGACCCATAATCAAGGGGAAAATCTGTCCTGTGGGACCCAAGTGGTCGACACTCTTTTAAAGAGCTGGCACAGTCACTGAGGAACAAAACTCCTCTTTCTGTGCAGTGAGATTTGATGGCTGGAATTTTACAGGAGTCAAGGAAGTCACGTTGAGACTGAAAGTGAGTGCCCAACACTGCACCAGCAAACGGCGACGGCATCACAGGGGCAATCTTACCAGCAGAAGTGAATTAAGAGTGCCATGACTCTTTATTCATTTTACAGGAATGAGTACCGCTGACTGGGCCAGCATTTTATTGCTGATTCCTAACTCTGCTTTCAGAGGGCATTTACGAGTTAACCACATTGATGTGGTTCTGGAGTCACATGTAGGCCAGACTGGGTAATGACAGCAGATTTCCTTCCCTAAAGCAATTCTTATTTCCCCCTTTTACTGTTTTTATTTCTTCTGGGGCAATACCTTCCCAGATGGGTTTTTACGACAATGGTTTCATGGTCATCATTGGACTTTCAATTCCAGATTTTTATTGAATTTGAATTTCACCATCTGCCTAGGTGGGATTCTAACCTGGGTCCCCAGAGCATTAGCCTGGGTCTCTGGATTACTAGTCCAGTGAGAATACCACTATGCCACTGCCTCCTCTTAAAATTGGACTGTCATCCAATTAAAGGCCCTTCCCTCGGGAGCTCCCAGTAACAACTAGATGCTGGTAGCTCAGTTGCCTTGGCTGGGCTGCTGATAGATGTGGCCACTACTGAGGCTGCTGGGAGAAGGAGACAAAGTAAGAGTGCCTCCTTATTTATGTGTCTCTGAAGGGCGAATAAGCATTTCTCAAAATCAATCAGGCCTTGGTGTGACGAGAAAGGAAGGTCCCTCCATAGCTCATCTCAATATACCTAGTGATATTCCCCACAGGACAGGAACCCACCCCGACGCTGGTAAAATGCCAGCAGAGGTGGAAAAGGGCCACTGATTGACCACTTTGTGAACTAAATTGGCCTCTTGTCCCCCAGGCGGGTGGATGACCACGCTGCTGTGATATCTACTTCTCAAAATATCCTGTGGAGGCAGGAAGATATCAAACTCCCCTCACTCCAGATGGAAAAAAAAACAGTTTGGATCAGTAGTCTTATTTCTCCCTTTTTACTATTTTTATTACTTCTGGGACAATACATTCAGCCACCATTTTATCAGCCCTCCCGCCTCCCAGCCCGTCTCCACAGGTTTGATAAAATTCTAGCCTACAATTCTATCATTTGAAAACAATTTGGGGGAAAAAAACGGAAACGCAGTGATGTTTGTGTTACAATTTCAACTGTCAGGGACTGAACGAAGATCAAGGCAAAGGTCTTAGATCTTACCTTCCCTTGCAAGATTATCACCAAAGCATCACAGTGATAGTCATTGGTGGTTAACTCAGTTTATTTTTGGCAGATGCAGAAAAGTTGATGCAGCTGCATCTCAGTGTTGGTATCAGTTTGATCTGTAGGTCCAACTTACTCTGTAGATCACATCTACCTGTGGAGCTCCCTTCCTAGACAGTAGTGTAGCCCAGAGATGGGTTTGCAACTCAACATCTGGGTGTAGATCCGGCACTGTAGCTCGGTTGACCATATAGACACCATCGATTTCTATAAAAAGGCGCCACTGCAGGGTTTTACTGTGGAATTCTATCCCAGGAATTCTGACCTTAGCAAGGATTCAGCTGAAACATGTTTTGAGCCAGGAACTGTTAGAGCATGTGTTTCATTTCAGGACAAGTCTGCAACTTGCCCCCCTTTGCCCTCTGAAAACAAAATCTCCAGAGTATTTAAGTGTTCTCTGTAACCAGACATCTGTCCTCCGTTTCCTCCTATTCCTCCACAGAAACATAGAAACTAGAAGCAGGAGTAGGCCATTCGGCCCTTCGAGCCTGTTCCACTATTCATTTTGAACATGGCTGATCATCGAATTCAATATCCTGATTCCTCCCTCTTCCCCCCAAATCCTTTGATCCCTTTAGCCCCCAAGAGTTATATCGAACAACTTCTTGAAATCACACAACGTTTTGGTCTCAACTACATTCTGTGGTCGCGAATTCTACACATTCACCAGTCTCTGGGTGAAGAAATTTCTCCTCACCTCAGTCCTAAAAGGTTTTCCCCTTATTTTCAAACTATGATCCCTAGTTCTGGACTCCCCCACCACTGGCACCATTCTTTCCGAATCGACCCTGTCTAATCATGTTAGAATTTTATAAGTTTCTGTGAGATTCCCTCTCATTCTTCCAAATTGCAGTGAATACAATCCTAAGCAACTTAGTGTCTCGTCATATGACAGAGCGGCCATCCCAAGAATCAGCCTGGTAAATCTTCGCTTCACTCCCTCTATAGCAAGGACATCCTTCCTCAGATAAGGACACCAAAACTGCACACAATACTCCAGGTGTGGCCTCACCAATGCCCTGTACAATTGTTACCTTCCAGGCAAGAAAGAGGAAACTCTGCTATGGTACATGCAGGAATGTAGAGGCAACAGCACAAGTGACGCCATCATGTCCCAATGGGCTTATGAGAATTCTCCAGGAAATATGAGTGTTAGATATTGTGCAGTAGGACACTGCTTCACAAGTGTATTGGAGTATGCTTGTATTTATTATACATAAATATTACGTTAAAAATCAATGAACTGTGGTCCTCCATTGTGTGGAGGATTCTCATCGGGACACTTTCCTTCTGGACCTCCTGCGTCCAGGGTTCAGTGTCCCATCTGAAAAGCATGGCTCCCTGTAGTACAGCACTGAAGTAGGCTGGTGTAGGATATGTGCTGAAGCCTGTATAGTGAGGCTTCATACACACAACCTTTTGACTCAGAAATGAAAGTGCGACACTTAGCCAAAGTTCACAGATTAGTGAAGCACTTATTCTTTTTTTTGCTAATTCACAAATTGGGTAGGTCTATTTTTTCTTGTGGATGTTGCATTACTGTTTGGTAACCAAATGTAACATATTCTCAGAATCGCAAACTTAAAAAAGTCGTACGTTAAAAGAAATAAGAGCTACTTTTTCAAGGACACCTGGTGTTACTGCATTATAGTTTCAACTCCTTACTCATCCAAAGCTGTGCCGCTGACATATTGCACACAAATCTCTAAACAATTTGCTGCGTTGCTCAGGTTGGAGAGATTTGATTTGATTTGATTTGATTTATTATTGTCACATGTATTAGTGGACAGTAAAAATTATTGTTTCTTGCGCACTATACAGACAAAGCATATCTGTCTCTTCATTGTTTAAGATCCGACCCACTATGGTGGTGCCATCAGCAAACTTGAAAATTGAGTAGGAGGGGAATTTGGCCGCACAGCTATAGGTGTATAATGTGTATTGTATTGGGCTGAGAGCACAGCCCTGTGGGGTGTTGAGGATGATCGTGGAGGCGGTATGGTTGCCTATCCTTACTATTTGTGGTCTGTGGGTTAGAAAGTTCAGGATCCAGTCTCAGAGGGAGGAGCCAAGGTCCAGGCCACAGAGTTTGGAGATGAGTTTCGTAGGAATAATGGTGTTGAAGGCTGAGCTGTAGTCAATAAATAGGAGTCTAACATAGGTGTCATTGTTATCTAGATGTTCCAGGGTTGAGTGCTTGGCCAGGGAGATGGCGTCTGCTGTGGACCTGTTGTGGTGGTACACAAACTGTAATGGATCCAAGCAACCCGGGAGGCTGGAATTGTTTTGTGCCATGACTAACCTTTCGAAGCACTTCATAATGATGGAGAGGCAATAGAATGTAAAACTTGCAATTCTAAAAGGGGTGCAGGAGTGGAGAGACCTGTGGGTATAGGTACTCAAATTATTGATGGTGGCACAGTAGGCTGAGGAAGTAATTAATAAGGCATTCTAGATCCTAGGCTTCATTGGCAGAGGGAGAGAGTACGGAAGCAAGGAACTTACGATGAATCTTTATAAAAGACTGCTTATGTCGCAACTTGAGTATTGCGTCCAATTGTGGACACTGTGTTTTATGAAGGATGTAGCGGCACGGTGGCACAGTGGTTAGCGCTGCTGCCTCACAACACCAGGGATCCAGGCTCGATTCCCGGCTCGGGTCACTGTCTGTGCGGAGTTTGCACGTTCTCCATGTGTCCGGGTGCTCTGGTTTCCTCTTACAGTCCAAAAGACATGCTGGTTAGGTGCATTGGCCATGCTAAATTCTCCCTCAGTGTACCTGGCACCGGAGTGTGGCGACTAGGGGACTTTCACAGTAACTTCATTGCAGTAAGCCTACTTGTGACAATAATAAATAAACTTTAAGAAGGTGCAGAAAAGATTTACAGCAATGGTTCATGGAATGATGGTCTTCTGTTCCATGGATAGATAGGAGAAGCTGGAACTGTTCTGCTTGGAGTAGAGAAGGTTCAGAGGAGGTTAGATAAAGGTGTTGAAAATCATGAGAGGTCTGGGCAGAGTAGATAGTGATGAACTGTTCCCATTGGTTGAAGGACCTAGCACCGGAGAACACCAATATGAGACCATAAGACATAGAAGCAGAATTAGGCCACTCGGCCCATCGAGTCTGCTCCACCATTCAATCATGGCTGATGTTTTTCTCATCCCCATTCCCTTGCCTTTTCCTCATAACCCTTGATCCCCTTATTAATCAAGAACCAATCTATCTCTGTCTTAAAGACACCCAATGACCTGGCCTCCACAGCCTTCTGCGGCAAAGAGTTCCACAGATTCACCATTCTCTGGCTGAAGAATGTCAAAAGAACCCAAAGCAAAGTGCGGAAAAAAATTTTTTTATGCAGTGAGTCTTTAGGATTAGAAATGCACTGCCTGAGAGTGTGGTGGAGGCAGATTCAAAAGGGAATTGGATAGTTATCTGAAGAAAAAGAAAATCAGTGCCATGCAGAAAGGATGGGTGAGCAGCAATAGTTGAATTGCTCTTGAAGAGGGCCGGCATTGATGTGAGGGGCTGAATGGCCTCCTTCTGTGCTGTAACCATCCTCTGATTAATTTATATACTTATTAGTAAAATGGAAACTGGGGGATTTGTCCTATCTGTGATGGTGCTCTCCCCAAAAGCAATTCTTCCAATTACCACTGTGCAGATCTTATAAAACCTAATTTCGACTGATTTCCTCCGAGCTGTCTGTCTATTGTTGCTTCTACAGCACGATTGTTTTTTTTTTAACCACTTAATATTTGACTTTTTCTTAATTCCTTCTTCTTAATAGTTGCTCCTCTTATCTGTGAATGCGATTCATTTTAAAACCCAGCATAAATCTTCAGGATCCAATAGCTGACTTATTTTCCCATGAATGCAATGGGGGAGAAAAGCAGTAAGCTGATTCATTATTCTAACCCAAAATGTGTAACTATGGTCAATATGTATGTGATGAGCATGTCCACATGCTGTATGCCTGGATGACTGTGTCACATATTTCCTGTCAAGCGTTACCACAAAAGAGGTGACACGATAACATTTAAGGCTGTTGCTTTTCCAACAGTTCAGTCTGTGGTTGCCCTCACTCCACGGCAGTTGCCTGCTGCAGTCAGTCAATCTTCAACTCAGGGCATGCACTCTATAGGTATGTTCTCTCCGGATGTATCACAGCTTGGTGTGGCTCCTGCTCTGAGCAAGACCGCAAGAAACTACAAAGGGCTGTGAACATAGCCCAGTCCATCACTCAAGCCAGCTTCCCATCCATTGACTCCGTCTACACTTCCCACTGCCTCAGAAAAGCAGTCAGCATAATCAAGGATCAATGCACCCCGGACATACTCTCTTCCACCTTCTTCCGTTGGGAAATAGATACAAAAGACTGAGGTCATGTACTAACCGACTCAAGTATAGCTTATTCCCTGCTGCTGTCAGACGTTTGAATGGACCTACCTTATATTAAGTTAATCTTTCGCTACACCCTAGCAATGACTGTAACACTACAATGTCCTTCAGGGAAGGAAATCTGCCATCCTTACCTGGTCTGGTCTACATGTGACTCCAGATCCACAGCAATGTGGTTGACTCTCAACTGCCCTCGGGAAACTAAGGATGGGCAATAAATGCTGGCCAACCAGTGACACCCATGTCCCATGAATGAATTTTTAAAAAATTCTGCACGCTCTCCTTTCCTCCTCCCCTATGTATTCTATGAACAGTATGCTTTGTCTGTGTAGCGCAAGAAACGATACTTTTCACTGTATCCCAATACATGTGACAATAATAAATCAAATCAAATGTGGAGACCTTTCGTAACACCGTTGTATGTGAACCCAGCGGGGAGTGAAAACAGCCTCATTATCATTTGTGACCCCATCAATTCAGACCTTCGGAAAAAAACATTGTAGCTTCAAATGCCGGTCACTGCATTTAGCCCATTACTTTAGTGCCGTCCCTTTACAGTGTCAGGTAGAAACATAATGCTGAACCTGTGCCAATTTGCCACTCCCCCAGGTGCCACAGAAGAGAATGGCAATAAACTTGCAGCTTGGGGGAACTTGCAGCTGCTGAAACCTTAAAGATAGTACAGATTAAAGATTGAGAGGCAGGTGGAGGAATAGACCACTTATTTTCACATTTAGTTCCTTCCAAAGTCAGTTAAAAAGAATGAATGTCTACTTGTTTTTTTTTAAAAACTCCACTGTTGGTATTGGGACACCTTCATTACCAATGTCCACGAACCATCTCAGCAGAACCACACCTTTGTCATTCACATTTTCCGCATTCCAATTGAATCAATCTGCTGTTTTTTTTCTCAAGGTTCTGAGTGCCACACCAGCCGGTGTGGTAAAATGCCCAACAGTTGATCCTTAATGTCTGCCGCACAAGTCACTTGAGTGACTTGCGTTGGTTGACACATGAACTGGCCAAGAAGAAAAAAATGTTAAGATTGCTGTTTTCTGTTTCAGTGGATAAGCTGTTAATTTAGGTCAATTTATGCTTCCAGTCAGTCAGTGGTATCTGCCTCCTCAGATTGATTCATTGTTAAAGTGTTTGTAAATCAGTTCTGGCCATAAGATGCAAGTAATTTGCGGAATAAAAATAGCAAAGAGTGAATTGCAGAAAAACTGTCGAAATGCGTTTCAACAATCTTTTATTTGGTGGTTGCCACGTTATAAAGTTTATTTATTAGTCACAAGTAAGGCTTACATTAACACTTCAATGAAGTACTGTGAAATTCCCCAAGTTGCCACAGTCCAGCACCTGTTCGGGTCAATGCAGCTAACCAGCACATCTTTCAGAACGTGGGAGGAAACTGGAGCACCCGGCGGAAACCCACGCAGAAGATGCAAACTCCACACAGATAGTGACCCAAGCTGGGAATCGAACCCAGGTCCCTGGCGCTGTGAAGCAGCAGTGCTAACCGCTGTGCTACCAAAGATGTGATTGCACTGGAGGGGGTGCAGAGGAGAATTAACAGGATGCTGCCTGGGATGGAACATTTAAGTTATGAAGAGAGATTGGGTAGGCTTGGGTTGGAGCAGAGAAGGCTGACAGGTGACCTGATTGAGGTGGACAAGATTATGAGGGACATGGATAGAATGGATAAGGAGCGGCTGTTCCCCTTAGCTGAAGAGTCAGTCACGAGGGGACATAGGCTCAAGGTGAGAGGCAGGAGGTTTAGAGGGGATGTGAGGAAAAACGTTTTTACCCAGAGGGTGGTGACGGTCTGGAATGCGCTGCCTGGGAGGGTGGTGGAGGTGGATTGTTCCACATCCTGTAAAAAGTACCTGATGAACACTTGGCACGTCATAACACTCAAGGCTATGGGCCAAATGTTGGCAGATGGGGGTTCAGGTGTTTCTAATGTGTCGGTGCAGACCTAATGGACCAAAAGGCTTCTTCTGCACTCTATGATTCTATGAATCTATGAATTTATTTCACAATTCTCTCCTCAAGCTGCATATGGGTGATGGGACTAGTGCTTGGAGGAAGCAGATGAATGGGTGACCCCAGGTGGTCTGTCTTAGTTGCAACCCTGTTCAATTCACACACCAATGACCTACCAAGCTGACCCTGGGAATCTATGTAGACAACATTGGCTGTGGCATAAATGCTCAGAATTGCCCAGTGCAGGAAGGCACATTAAATGATGATATTGCAAAGCTGGCCAACTACTTCAAAAGATGGCGCCCACAATGGGCATGGGTAAAACTCTAATATATTCCACCATCACAATGTCCAGCGTTAAGAAGGAACTGAAGATCAGCCTGGATGGCCAGAGACTAAAGCATGATCGTTGTAAATTGGGAGAGGGGTGTGTGCAATGGGACCTGGGTGTCCTTGTGCATCAGTCACTGAAGGTAAACATGCAGTGCAGCAGGCGGTAAAGAAGGCAAATGGCATGTTGGCCTTCATTGCAAGAAGTTTTGAATGCAGTAGCAGGGATGTGTTATTGCAATTATACAGGGCCTTGGTGAGGCCACACCCAGAGTATTGTTTGCAGTTTTGGTCTCCTTTTCTAAGGAAGGATGTTCCTGCTCTCGAGGGAGCGCAGTGAAGGTTTACCAGGCGGGTTCCGGGGAAGGTGGGACTGATGTATGAGGATGGATTGACTAGGTTAGGATTGTTTTCGCTGGAGTTCAGATGAATGAGGAGGGATCTCATGGAGACTTATAAAATTCTAACAGGTCTAGACAGGATAGATGCAGGGAGGATATTCCCTGAGGTGGGGGGGAGTCCAGAACCAGCGGCAACAGTCCAAGGATTCAGGGTAGACCATTTAGGACGGAGGTGAGGAGACATTTCTTCACTCAAAGAGCGGTGAGCCTGTGGAATTCATTACCACAGGAAGTTGTCGGTGCCAAAACATTGAATGTATTCAAGAGGCGGCTGGATATAGCACTTGGGGCGAATGGGATCAAAGGTTATGGGGGAAAAGCAGGATTAGGCTATTGAGTTGGATGATCAGCCATGATTGTAATGAATGACGGAGCAGGCTTGAAGGGGCAAATGGTCTCCTCCTGCTCCTATCTTCTATGTCACCCTTGGGTGTCAGTCTTGACAGAACACAGACAGCGCCTCACCAAAATTAAAACTTGCAACAACCTCCTCAGTAAACTGGCCAATACCTCATTGGGATTGCAGGCCAAGATCTTAAGGGCCTCAGATCTTGCCATATTAACTGCAGCGCACTGTGACCCAGTATGGTACCAATTAGCCCACACCAAATTTACCGCCATGCAATTGAACTTAACAATGCTCGTTATCACATGTACTCTTCAAGAAACACACTTGCTCGGCCTTCCAGTTGCGAGTGATCCTGGGACAACATCAGGAGGTTAACTGGCAAGCTACTGGAGGTGGTCTGCTCCAATCCAACCCAACCCAACCCATTCAATGACCTCTGTTACCAGGCAGCAGGACACCTTCTCTCATGCCACCCCGTAAATCCACCACGCCAAGGGGTAGCAGCTGAGGACTTGTGGCAGGAGGATTGGCAAGGAAAAAGAATTACCAGAAATCACTTTCTCATCGTAGACTCTACTGCTTGTCCACCTGGCTTTAGTCTCCAGTGGTGACAGTGGGCCCTTTTAAGCCATTTCTGGACTGGCCAAGGCTTGTGCAGCCATCCAACCACAGTGGGGTCACCAAGACCATCCAGGCTGCAGATATGGTGCAGTCCAAACAATGGCTCATATTGTCAAGGAGTGTCTCATTGCAGCCACTGACAGGGCTGTTGATTGGCTCTGTGACTACGTAGATGCTAAATAAAATAAATAAGATTGACGATTAATCAAATGCGCAGTCCCAATATGCAAATTGGCATCCAATCATTATTTACTTACTCCAAAACACTAGTTATTGGGGCGTCATGGTGGCACAATGGTCAGCACTGCTACCTCACAGTGACAGGTACCCGGGTTCAAATTCCTGGCTTGGGTCACTGTCTGTGTGGAATTTGCACATTCTCCCCGTGTCTGCGTGGGTTTCCTCCGGGTGCTCCGGTCTCCTCCCACACTCCAAAGATGTGCGGGTTGGGTGGATTGGCCATGCTACATTGACCCTTAGTGTCAGGGGGACTAGCTAGGGTAAATGCACGTTATGGGGGTAGGGCCTGGGTGGGATTGTGGTCGGTGCAGACTCGGTGGGCTGAATGACCTCCTTCTGCTCTATAGCATTCTCTGTTGAGGACCTGATTGTAATTTTCTACAATCATTATGCAACCAGGTTGGAGGAAACACTCGCTGCAATTTGAGGTCAAGAAAAAAGATCTCTTAGACAATTCTGCAAATGTTTTTTGATGGGTTTAATTGCTTAGGTTGAAACCTTTAAGATATAATGATACCACTTTACCAAAGTTTTCCCTTTGACTCTATGGTTAAGACTGCATACCCGGTGTGCTACTGTGTACAAGTGTCTACTCTGGATATGAATGTCTTGCACAATGAGTACTGGCGGGTGAAAAGCATAGAATTCCAAGTTCAATCCTCTGTCTTTCCTGAGTTAGTTTTTAAAATTTGTTCTTGGGATGCGGATGTCACTGTCTAGACCCACATTTATTGCCCATCACTAAGGCAGTGCTGAGCTGTTACAGTCTACGTAGTGTAGGTAAACTCATGGTGCTGTTAGGGAGGGGGCTCCCAGGATTTTGACTCAACTGCTGTGATGTAGGTCCAAGTCAGCATGGTGTACGGCATGAAGGGGAACTTGCAGGTGGTGGTTTTCCCATTCATTTGCTGTCCTTGTTCTTCCAGGTGGCAGGGGTCATTAGTTTGGAAGGTAGAGGCTTGGCGAGCTGCTGCGGTGGTGATGGGACGCATTCCAGCTACTGTGCAAAGTGGAGGGAATGAAGGTATAAGGTGGTGATTGGTATCTGATTACAGTCAAATTAATTGAGGAGTCCACACAAACAGAATCCCTACAGTGCAGAAGAGGCTATTTGGCCCAATGCGTCTGCACCAATTCTCTGACAGAGTATTTTACCCAGGCCCTCTCCCCTGCTCTATCTCTGTAATCCCACACATTTACCATGGCTAATCCCATCTAACCTACACATCTCGGGACACTAAGGGACAATTTGACATGTCCAATCCACCCAACCTGCATATCTTTGGGCTATGGGAGCACATCCACGCAGACACGGGGAGAATGTACAAACTCCACACAGATAGTGACCCAAGCTGGGAATTGAACACAGATCCCTGGCGCTGTGAGACAGCAATGCTAACCACTGTGCCACTGTGCCGCCCCAGTTATGGTTGTTAATACAATCAGCCAGTGTTTTCTTATCACTATCTACTGGAATATATGCATGTTTGGAGGTTGTGTGAGGACAGGATTATCTACAGCTTTAACTGTCTGTGCCACAATAACTGTTTGAGGTTCTCCTATGAAGAATGGGCACTTGCAGTGCCAGTTCTTGGTCCTGTAAGCTTGCACTAAGGGTCAGCACCTTCAGGGGAAAAAATAGAGTCAGAGTCATAGAGGTTTACAGCATGGAAAAAGGCCCTTCGGCCCAACTTGTCCATGTCGCCCTTTTTTTTTAAACCTCGAAGCTAGTCCCAATTGCCCGCGTTTGGCCCATATCCCTCTATGCCCACCTTACCCATGTAGCTGTCTAAACGCTTTTTAAAAGACAAAATCATACCTGCCACCACTACTACCTCTGGCAGCTTGCTCCAGACACTCACCACCCTCTGTGGGAAAAAACTGCCCCTCTGGACACTTTCGTATCTCTCCCCTCCCATCTTAAATCTAGTTTTAGACTCCTCTACCTTTGGGAAAAGATTTTGACCATCTAGCTGATCTATGCCCCTCATTATTTTATGGACCTCTATAAGATCACCCCTCAGCCTCCTACGCTCCAGAGAAAAAAGTCCCAGTCTATCCAGCCTCTCCTTATTCTCTTCACATTCTCTTCAAAACCTTTGACAGTTTCGTCATCTCTGAGTGGCATCCACCCCCCGTGATGCAGCGTTTGCTAACTTAACACAAGTACATCATTCTTCCTTAGTTTGGTGAATTAAGGAAATGACATGAAGTGTAATGTGGTAAAGTTCAATATGTGCTTATGGCCCTGTTTTATTGATCAAGATAATCCCACCTCGACGTACAGCATCTTATGCCTCATCAGGCAAGTAAAAGCATGAATAAACTCACGAGAACAAGAAAATATGAGACGTAATATTGTAATCGCCCTTAGCAGCAGCAAGTTAACAAATTTGTTGCATGATTCATGGGAACAAAGAAACAAGCTCTCCCCCCACCTACAAACTGATTTGCAGAATCCTTCTGATAATTTCACTAAGTTTCTAAAATCGAAACGACTTGAAAGATTTTAAAATTAAATTATTGAGACATAGACCATACAGGGAACAAGAGTGAAGATTTTCTTGGAAGAAAGTCTTGCTACGACTTTTTTAAAGGATGGTTTCAGTGCAAAAGCACCATTTCTCCTCCAACAGGGGCTTTTGTTAATAGATACAGTACAGATTTCATTTGCTTTGGGCTTCAGGGAGTGAGAGTGCATGGTGTATCAAAGTGTATTTTGTTCCAATGTTTGACTGATTATTTGACTATAAGATAGCAGGCACACAACCTTTCATGGAATTGCTACAGCGCAGAAGGAGGCCATTTGGCCCATCGAGTCTGCACCAACCCTCTGACAGAGCATCTTTCCCAGGCCCGTCCCCCCGATCCTACCCCATGCATTTACTCCACTAATCCCTGAATCTACACATCTTGGAACACTAACGGGCAATTTAGCATGGCCAATCCACCGAATCTGCACATCTTTGGACTGTGGGAGGAAACTGGAGCACCCGGAGGAAACTCACGCAGACACGAGGAGAACGTGCAAACTCCACACAGTCACCCAAGGCCAGAATTGAACCCGGATCCCTGGCGCTGTGAGGATGCAGTGCTAACCACTAGGCCACCGTGCCACCCCATCTCATGTCCATGATGGTTGGGCTCTGAATTCATTTTATTTGTGACCCTCAACAGCTAGCGGGGAGATAGCGATCAGAGTGACCTATTTCCTAATTTCCTCCCTTTCCCCTCACTTTCATGCAGTTGAATTTGTTCCAAGTGTTTCACTACTAGTGTTCTGACGTTACAGTCAAGTGGTTAACCATAATGCTACAAGTGATTCAGCAGTACCTGCTGCCATCTCTGTACCCGTACCCGTACCTAATACAACAGATTGCAACACTGCAGCACATCCATAGGGAGACTGGTTCTTTTCTTCATGTTCATCTCAGCCAATCTGAGATGTACAATTTCAGTTCACCATCCACTGAAGGAAATAACTTGACCAGCTTTTATGTGTCTTTGATACTGTAAATCGATGATAATGACTCATGTTCCAGGTAGAAGCCCATGCTCCAGGCTAATAAACTGCAAGCGTCAAAGATCACAGAAGAGAGAGCTGACTTGCTACTATTCATTTCCTCCATGCCATTTGTGGAAAGTATATTTTTCAGTGAGTATATTTTATTAATAGAGCAAATAAGTATGGGTTAATGATCTTTAGTCATTGCAATCACTGTGCAACCTTGGTTCACTTTCTCTATTCTGCTTGCAGTGGTTCTGCACCAAGGTGCTCTGATCAATATCTATCTCTCAACCAACAACACTGAAACAGATGATCTGGTCTGCGAGCTGCTGTTTGTGGAATGATGTTATGTGAAAGTTTCCTTGCCGGGGGAAATGGGGTGGGCAGGACTCAGGATTCTTCAGGACGAACTTCAGCTGCGACGGAGGATCTGGGGATGAGATGTCTGAAATGAAGGCATTCACGATGATGCCGTAGCTTGGTGATGGGAGGTGAGAATTGCAGGGTAAGGTGCAATCATATCTCTGACCAACTTTTCCACAGACACAAGGCGATGTGCAGAGTGCGGGTAGTAGGAAATGCTGCTTTCTCCGTGGCTTTCATAGAATCCATGGAATCATAGAATCCCTACAGTGCAGAAGGAGGCCATTTGGCCCATCGAGCCTGCACCGACAACAATCCCACCCAGGCCCGATCCCTGCAACTCCCATATTTACCCTACTTGCCCCCCTGACACTAAGGGGCAATTTAGCATGGCCAATCCATCTGACCCGCACATCTTTAGAGTGTGGGAGGAAACCGGAGCACCCAAAGTAAATCCACACAGACACGGGGAGAATGTGCAAACTCCACACAGACAGTGACCCGAGACCGGAATCGAACCCGGGTCCCTGGCGCTGTGAGGCAGCAGTGCTAACCCATTGCTTGGTTGCTTTGATGCAACTGAGGAGGTGAAGAAGGTCCCATCACCTGTCAGGTAGGACAAAAGGGTGGGTCCTGAGCAACCTGGGCCAGCAAGGCACCATGAAGCGTCAGAAACTGAGGAGGAGAGACCAGTTCCACGGAGTCGTTTGGCATGATCCAGGGTGTACCAAAGACACCTCTTATACTTGGAGATGAGCAAGAGACAGTATTGTAGGTGCCTTCTCTGGTCAAGGGATGTGGTGGCACACATCTGCCACATCCTTCAAAAGCATCTAGCACCACAAAGAACTGGGAGGCCATCCACTGCCAGTGGCCTTAACCATCGCACTCAACCTTTGGCAAGCGGCTTGTTCCAGGACTTCACTGTGGACCTCTGTGGAATGTCGCAATCCATCTAGAAGGACAAGAGCAGCAGATACCTGGGAACACCAACACCTGAGGTTCCCCTCCAAGTCACTCAGCATACTGACTTCCTCACTGTCGCTGGATCAAACTCCTGTGATTCCCTCTCTTATAGCACTGCGGGTGTACCTACACCTTAGGGACTGCTGCGATCCGAGAAGGCAGCTCACCACCACCTTCTGAAGGACATCTAGGGATGGGCAATAAATGCTGGCCTCGCCAGCGACGCCCACAACCCATAAATGAATAAAGAAGTTGAGCAGCCCATAGCATATTGAAGATATGCTTCAGATGTCTGGACCATTCAGGTGGCACTCCCCAGTACTCTACCCAAAGGGTATCCTGTATAATGCTTCACTCTATATAATCTGGTCCTCCAAAGGGGGATGTAGTGCCACATGGAGAGATGGCGGAGCTGTAGATCTCCTCCAATGTGGAGAGCACAAAAAGGGATGACATCAAATAGGGCGAAGATGATGATGTCTTGGAGGAAGTGGCCACTGCACCGGTCAAGATGACAACCTTATAGCAACAAGGTTCCAGGACAATGAAGAAGACTAGTTCATAGTAATCCAGTTCATCAGTCCTCTTGATGCAGTCTCGACACAGCAAGTAAAAATTACGTAGCAATTTCCTGCATGCTAAAGAGCACACGGCAGATATACTGGAGCTGCACTCTCATCCCACTGCAGGCCTCCACATTTCCATTGCAGCAGATTGAGATATGGACAAGGAAGCCAAGGGTGCTGATGGCACTGTCATGATCCAATAACCAAGTCAATTGCCCTTATGAGAGCTAGCCACCGAGCCAGACGTTCAGGTGCAACATATAATAGGCTTGTATCTTGAGGCTAGGCACACGCCTATTAACATTGCACAATCGTGGCTGTCTGGCAGACATTTCAAGTGTCACCAAGTGCTGACTCGGTCCATTGCTCTTCATAATGCAGGTGGAGTGGGAACTATTGTAGGGGTTAGGTATGAGGGTCTCCTCCTTCAGGTCAGGTGCACTCTCCTCAGCCTGGCCTGTTGGAGTGGATAGGGTCACAGGCGGAGGGGATTTGGAGCAGCTGAACACCCTTGGAATGTCCTGTATGGAGGCCCCTGGGATGTACAGCTGACGCTCCTTTTCCCTGTGAGCACCCCAGGACCCCTCATTGATTCCTTGAGAAGGGACAGCTGGAGGAAGTCCACTGTGTTCCCCTCTTCAAACTATTGCTGCTCTACTCTGTTGCATGTGCCACTCTATTGCACGAGCTACTCAGTAATTAATTCATCTCAGTGCTCATGAGAAAACACACCCTGTTCACAAGCATCAATTCAAATGAAGCAAACCTTGAAAAAACAAGTAATAAATGTTGAGGGAAGCACACACCATGCTGAGCAGAAGCACATGGAAGAGCAGGAACGTCTTGGCCAGAGGGCTACCCTGAGCCCTTCAGTTCAAGACTGAAATTCTGACTTGGAAGTCTATCGACTGAAGCAGTTTGGCACATGAGTGAAATTGTCTTCTCGAGTCATTTGAGTCTGTCGGATCTACCACATGATGTTTGGTGTTGACTGTGGTGAGTCCATTAGCTGTTCTGCAACACTTGTGAAGGAAGGCATATGGGCACTGCAGTTCACCACTGGGTGTGGGACAACTCCCCAGCACCAACAACTGACACTGCCAGAGGTCAGAAACAGACTGGAAATATTTCTTGCAGATTCTCCGAGCGCTGCTATACTTGTCTCAAGTTCCAACATTCTTCACCATCTTAAATCTGCTGCCAGCCTGGATGCAGAAAGCTATGATGCTTGTGGGCTCTGTGGTATTGTACCCGTCCAGTGGTTTGCTCCTCTGAAGGGTGGCACGGTAGCACAGTGGTTAGCACTGCTGCTTCACAGCTCCAGGGACCTGGGTTCGATTCCCGGCTTGGGTCACTGTCTGTGTGGAGTTTGCACATTCTCCTCGTGTCTGCGTGGGTTTCCTCCGGGTGCTCCGGTTTCCTCCCACAGTCCAAAGATGTGCGGGTTAGGTTGACTGGCCATGCTAAAATTGCCCCTTAGTGTCCTAAGATGTGTAGATTAGTGGGTAAAATAGGTAGGGATATGGGGGTAGGGCCTGGGTGGGATTGTGGTCGGTGCAGACTTGATGGGCCGAATGGCCTCTTTCTGTACTGTAGGGTTTCTATGATTTCTAAGATAATTGGACATTATGAGAGTTGTCCAGGAGCAGGGAACTGGGTGGAGTTAGTTACAAATTAAACTGTACTTTCTCAGTATGATGCCGCACACCATTTCCTGGACAGTTCCCACTCTTCTCTTGACAAATGACAGTCATTTTGCAGACAGTGGATAGGATCAGCCACCCAATACAATTACCTCAGTCATAGTCAGCTCATTTACTCATTCCACCAAAAAAACCTTGCAGTAGCACCAGAATAAATTCTAGAAAATGTATCTCATACACTGCCCCACGAATCACACATCTACCACTCACTTATAAGATGATAAATTATTTGAACTTCATTTGACACATAGGATGATGGGGAATTAGAACATTGTCTTTAAAGTTTATTTATTAGTCATGAGTAGGCTTACATTAACACTGCAATGAAGTTACTGTGAAAATCCCCCAGTCGCCACGCTCCGGCACCTGTTTGGGTACACTGAGGGAGAATTTAGCATGACCAATGCACCTAAGCAACTCGTCTTTTGGACTGTGGAGGAAACCGGAGCACCCGGAGGAAACCCACACAGACACGGGGAGAACGTGCTACCGTGTCACTGGGTTCTCAAATCAGGAGGTTATTGATAATGCTCATGGCAATTTGGGCTCAGAGCAAAAAGGACCAGGATGTCAGTGAACCACAAGGGCTACAATATATCCCTGCCCTAGTGGTGATTAATTAACATTGCAGGATGATGCTGATGATACTGGAAGTATTTTATTCTGAGGCTGCCCGGAAGCAGAACACAGATAAAGAATGGTTCCTATGAGATGAAGGGGGCCAATTCTGAACCCCTGCTCCCAAACAGAGTGGGGCATGCATGTAGTTAAAGTATCTGCAGCATGGAACTTGCCATGGTCACAATACCCAAGTGCCAAGTGCAATTTCAACAGTTGCATTTGAGCAACATGCCAGGCTGTCACACCAAGCAAACAGGGACCTCATTAAATTCAAAAGTTGGGGTGTGATGAAATCAGTCGGATACCCATTTGGCTGCCAGCAGCGATGACTGTAGCAGGATGGCACAGTGATTAGCACTGTTGCCTCACAGCGCCAGAGACCCGGGTTCAAATCTGGCCTCAGGTCTGTGTGGAGTTTGCACATTCTCCTCTGTGTCTGCGTGGGTTTCCTTCGGGTGCTCCGGTTTCCTCCCACACTCCAAAAATGTGCGGGTTAGGTTGATTGGCCATGCTAAATTGACCCTAGTGGGTCAGGGAGATTAGCAGGGTAAGTACATGGGATCACAGGATGGGGCCTGGGTGGGATAGTTGACAGCGCAATCTCGATGGGCTGAATGAACTCCTTCTGCACTGTAGGGATTCTATGATTGGCTGGTGTCATCCTCATCAGAGAAGCATTGTGAGGAGATTAGCTGACCCAGAAGTGGGGTCAAAACAGTTAAATTATTTAAATTTTTAAAAGGTTTCTTGCAGGCTCGAATTTCTACAAGGAATCCGTGGACTTCCGCTACCCTCGGCTCCTAGGTTCCATGCAGTTGCCTGGCTTGGAACTCCACCCCTAACCATTCCCTTCACCTACCTTGGAGGAGATTGTTCCCATGGATCTCCTGTGGAGGACTACAGCCAATCTCACCCAACTCCTACCTCCCAGCTCACTGTTTTCAACACTGGTTTTCTCCAGGACGGGGGCTTTTATATGGATCAAGTAAGCATGCTACGTGCTCCACACATTAGCCTCGGGAAATTCCCCAACCTGACAACCAGTAACTAGACTCTGGAGATGAAGTTTTTACATATTCCCTGCAAGAGCATTTCATGTTGGTTAGAAGACAGCACGTTGCAGGAATGCAGCAGGAAGCAGTTGGAAGTGTAATGTGTAACCTCCCCCAAATATCTTGAACTGCACTTGTATGAATGATGCTGACCATCAGAGAATTGGCCCTCTTGAGTCCAACGTTGACAGTCTGAGAGTTGAATAGAAAGGACTGCATGTCTCCTGGTTTCAGAAATGAAGATTGAAAACGATGCAAACCCACAAGCGGGCAGAACTGTAAACATAATTAGTCATTTTATAGATAAGATGCCGACATGCCGACACTATAGTTAAGAAAGCTCTCCAACGCCTCTACTTTCTCAGAAGACGAAGGAAATTTGGCATGTCAGCTACGACTCTCATCAACTTTTACAGATGCACCATAGAAAGCATTCTCTCTGGTTGTATCACAGCTTGGTATGGCTCCTGCTCTGCCCAAGACCGCAAGAAACTATAAAAGGTCGTGAATATAGCCCAATCCATCACACAAACCAACCTCCCATCCATTGACTCTGTCTACACTTCCCACTGCCTCAGCAAAGCAGTCAGCATAATTAAGGACCCCACACACCCCGGACATTCTCTCTTCCACCTTCTTCCGTTGTGAAAAAGATTCAAAAGCCTGAGGTCATGTACCAACCAACTCAAGAACAACTTCTTTCCTGCTGCCATCAGACTTTAGAATGGACCTACCTTGTATTAAGTTGATCTTTCTCTACACCCTAGCTATGACTGTAACACTACATTCTGCACCCTCTCATTTCCTTCTCTATGAACGGTATGCTTTGTCTGTATAGCGCGCAAGAAACAATACTTTTCACTGTATACTAATACATGTGACAATAATAAATCAAACCAAATCAAATAAGAGGGCTATTAAAAATTATATAGTAACTGATATCTCATTGTATCAGTTTTTCTGCCACTCCAGATTTGGTGTTGCTGAATGAAATGTGATGACCTGCCATCATAGATGCTGCTGATTTAACAAGAGTACATCATGGTCGAAAAAGATATTCAACTCAGGGAATTTGACTGTGATTTTGTGAATGATTCTTGCACCTTTCAAAGCTTTCTTTTACAATAAACTGGGTGGGCGTGCTTACATTTTCTAGCCTTATCCTCCTTTTTGGCAGCATGGTAAAAGACAACCATTTGCGTCACTCGACCTGGTTCACATGAGTTTGTTTACTGGATGATGAGTCTGGTGGTTGTGCTCGGCATGTCACAGCGATGTAGAAATTATCGAACCTGTTAAACTGATTCAAACTGACATTGTTGGACACTTCGAAGAAGGTGCAATCCACACAGGTCAGTGACAGCCTCTCCTCGGTGCAGGGAAACGGCAGTCATTTCCCTCTTACTCATTCAAAGAGTATTATGCATCGCTCAGACGACCAGATATAAATTGAAAGATTTGATTGTTATCAGAGGTGCTTCAACCCTTTAAGTGGTGCGGGCTCATTCAGTATTGCCAGCGTTACACTTTAAGGTTATTTGCAAGTGACACACAACACACATTTTAGTTTCAGGTAGGATTGAATTTCCTAAATGCTGGTGAAAGGAACTTTTCGGTTTCAAATGTGGATCTGAAATCTTTGTCCTGGAGCGCAAAAGTTCACTTTGTTCTAATTATTTGTTGTCATTGAAAATTTGCCCACATTGAGAAGCTCAGCAAACTAATGAGTTCGAGTCCCACACAATGCCACGTGAAAAACATTTCACTGAGGGGAAACTAATGTGTGAACCTTCTCATTGCTTGTTACCAAATGTAATTCAGCCTCTTAATAGTGTTATATAAGCAAATCCATTTTTTAGAGACATATATTTGATTTGTTGAAACTATTGACAGGATTGTTGTACCACCGTTATGTTCTTCAGTACATCTGACTTTCAACAACACCAGGACAAAGCAGGTAAGTATTATTCAATCCGAGCTACACAACGGGGTTAGGCTGAGATTCAGGATCACAATCACAGTCTCCATCCCTAGCGCTGCCTCCTGTTCACTGTTCTATGTACTTGGTTACTCCCTTTACTGATGTTAAATCATCATCAGCTTTTATATTACATTCTAATTGTTGAAAGACTCTTACAATTTTAAGAGTACTTTTCAACGATTTGCATTTTTACAGCAACTTTAGCAAAGTAAAATAGCCCAAGGGGCTTCACAGGAAATGTTATCAAACAAAACTTGATTTCGTAGAATCGCTATAGTGCAGAAGGAGGCCATTCAGCCCATCGTGCCCCACTGAATCTTCAAAAGAACATCCCATTCAGACCCTTCCCTCCGTCCTTTCCCTGCACATATATCAGATTAATCCAGATAACCTGCAAATCCTTGGACACTAAGGGGTGATTTATCACCGCCATTCCACCTAACCTGCACATGTTTGGAGTGTGGGAGGAAACCAGAGCAGGCACGGGGTGAATGTGCAAACTCCACACAGATAGTGACCCAAGCCAGGAATTGAACGCGGGTCCCTGGTGCTGTGAGGCAGTAGTGCTAACCACTGTGCCACCGTGCAAACACAGCTTCGGAGATTTGCAAGGGTGAGTGAGGGATGAGGTCAGTGGCAGTGACTGAAGACAACCTCCCCTTTCACAGTATCCAGCTGGGATGAAATGGATGGATTCGGGCAAACAAGAAAAGTCCAGGTTACATTTCAGTCTGTCAGACTGGAACCCTCCTTCAATCTCAGTGAGAAAAGTGGAACATTTGGCTGTTATCTGATAACCAACACATTTAGTCCGTTAGGTCTCATTTACATTATGATCTGGAGGGGCTCCCCTGGAGTTTGTTCCAGGTTTTGATCACTGTGCTAATTTACATCAGTTATCACACTGCACATTGCAAGTTGAGCTGACATGATCATAAAGGCAAAGGGTTCAAGAAACATTCTGCTGTGTAGGAAAGGTCACCAACCTGAGTGAATTATTCTGAAATCACAAAAAAAGGAGAAACTATGTCAATATTAACAGAAGCCCCTCGAGCAAATTAGTCAACTTACGGATGCAGAAGTGGTGCCATTGTTTTGGTGCAAAATAAGGGTGATGAATTAGACAAGGGAATAATATAATAAGCATTCAAAAGATTCCAGAACATTTATGTGGAATGACGCGCACAAAGTTGCATAAAACAAGCAGACTGGAATTGAAGAAAAGGAAAAATTAAGGTTTGGGAAATAATGTGATGTTGAGTAAGTTATTTCGTCATTTCTCCCACCTTCACCCAGCCCACACTGAAGAGAATGTCACAGAAAGAGGCCATATGGCCCATCAAGTCCATGCCAGCCCTCTGCAATACACTCCAATCAGCCCCATTCCCCCACTATCCCCATTGCCCTGCATGTTCTCTTTCCTGAAACTCATCCAATTTCTTTTGAAATCATTGATCACCTCTGCTTCCACCATCCTTGTAGGCAGCCATTTCCGAACTATCACCATTCACTGCATTTTTCTTCATAGCCCACCCCTCAACTCCACCCTCACCTCTCTCGCCTAAAACGTTAAATCTGGGTCTCCTTGCCCTTGTGCAATCAACTAATGGGAAAATAAGGAAGTAATCATTGAGTTACGATGCATGTGGAGGGCATTGATAAACAATTCAATTCTGTTGTGTTCTGTTCGACTCTGTGATAGGTTTTTTTTCATTCATTTGATGGAATAGCTGGGCCAGCATTTATTACCCATCCCTAACTGCCCCTCATCCCAGAGGGCATTTGAGAATCAGTCACATTGCTGTAGCTCTGGAGTTACATGTAGGCCAGACCGGGTAAGGACGGCAGATTTCCTTCCCTAAAGGGCATTAGTGAACCAGATGGGTTTTTCCGACAATCGACAGTGGTTTCACGGTCATCAGCAGACTTTTAATTCCAGATTTTTATTGAAGTCAAGTTTCACCATCTGTCGTGGTGGGATTCGAACCCCGGTTCCTGGACCTTGTCCGGGGTCTCTGGATTACGAGTCCAGTGATGATACCTCGATGTCAATGCCTCCCCTGCTATTCACACAAGACAGGGTCAGTACCACAATAATGTGGATTTTTTTATTCAAAGGCGATTCTACATGTGAAAATCTTCACTGTGTCGGAGCCACATGACATGTTACATCACATACCTTACACTATTGTATATTGGAATCATACCCACACCTCCTAAAGGGTTACCAGAACATTCTCCATTTTTCACATATCATCTAAAAGTTAGCTATCTACAAGCCTACAGCAGTGATAGGAGATCAATATACAAGGCACATATATCAGTCAAGATAACATAAAGGTGGTTGAATCAAATAGGCCTGATCTAAAAACTAGATAACACTTCTTAGAACTTGGAACACATTTGCTCCAACTTAATCCTGTGAAGTAGAATGCGTAGATTCAGTCAGCAGTCCATCCTCTCTATCTAGAGTCACATAATGTGCTCATTATTCATTCTGTCTTTGGTGGGTCCTCCAAACACCCTGATTCTTTTCTTCGAGCCAAGTCGGCTTGAAGGGCGGCACAGTGGCACAGTGGTTAGCACTGTTGCCCCACAGTGCCAGAGACCTGGGTTCAATTCCAGCCTCGGGTTACTGTCTGTCTGTGTGGAGCTTGCACATTCTCCCCGCGTCTGCGTGGGTTTCCTCCGGGTGCTCTGGTTTCCTCCCACAGTCTGAAAGACGTGCTGGTTAGATGCATTGACCATGCTAAATTCTCCCTCAGTGTACCCGAACAGGTGCCGGAGTGGGGTATTTTCACAGTAACTTCATTGCAGTGTAGATGTAAGCCTACTTGTGACACTAATAAATAAACTTTAAACTTCTCTAAGTTCCTCAGATGTTTTTTTGATGTCGCTATGTCTCTCTTCCACCTTGCTAAGCACGGTGATAATTTATCACAGTTTTCCTTCCAAACCATGGGCGTAATCATCAGGTGAGATCGAAGAGGTTGTGTCAATGGAGGCTGGGTGTCGAAGCTCCCTTTTCTATTAAATCACTCAGGGAAAACCAACATGAGATCCTTGACAGAACTTATTTGTTTTTCCTCCAGGCTTGGCTTGCTCCTGTGGTGATAACTGATGCCCTGTAACATCAGAAGTATCAAATTCCTGCATGCTTGTAGTCCTGCGACAGTAACCCAGTTGCTCAGATGAAGCTAAAGAATTGGTATTTCCATTCCAATTTGTTATATTTGCAGTTGATGGACCCTAAACATGGAATTGATGAACAGGGTTCAGGGTAAACACATTCCTCTTAGAGTGAAGGGCAAGGCTGGCAGAAGTAGGGAACCCTGGATGACTCTGGATATTGAGGCCCTGGTCAAGAAGAAGAAAAAGGCACATGACATGCATAGGCAGCTGGGATCAAGTGAATCTCTTGAAGAGTATAGGGGGTGTAGGAATAGAGTTAAGAGAGAAATCAGGAGGGCAAAAAGGGGACACGAGATTGTTTTAGCAGATAAGGCAAAGGAGAATCCAAAGAGCTTCTGCAAATACATAAAGGGCAAAAGAGTAACAAGGGGGAGAGTTAGGGCCTCGTAAGGATCAACAAGGTAATCTATGTGCGGATCCATAAGAGAGGGTGAGATCCTAAATGAATATTTCTCATCAGTATTTACTGTTGAGAAAAGCATGGATGTTAGGGAACTTGGGGAAATAAATAGTGATGTCTTGAGGAGTGTGCATATTACAGAGAAGGAGGTGCTGGAAGTCTTAAAGCGCATCAAGGTAGATAAATCCCCGGGACCTGATGAAGTGTACCCCAGGACATTGTGGGAGGCTAGGGAGGAAATTGCGGGTCCCCTAGCCGAGATATTTGAATCATTGATAGTCACGGGTGAGGTGCCTGAAGATTGGAGAGTGGCAAACGTTGTACCTTTGTTTAAAAAGGGCTGCAGGGAAAAGCCTGGAAATTACAGGCCAGTGAGCCTCACATCTGTGGTGGTTAAATTGTTGGAAGGTATTTTGAGAGACAGGATCTACAGGCATTTAGAGACACAAGGACTGATTAGGGACAGTCAGTGGCTTTGTGAGTGGAAAATCATGTCTCACAAATTTGATTGAGTTTTTTGAAGGGGTAACCAAGAAGGTAGATGAGGGCAGTGCAGTTGATGTTGTCTACATGGACTTTAGCAAGGCCTTTGATAAGGTACTGCATGGTAGGTTGTTGCATAGGTTAAATCTCACGGGATCCAGGGTGAGGTAGCCAAATGGATACAAAATTGGCTTCTTGACAGAAGCCAGAGGGTGGTTGTAGAGGGTTGTTTTTCAAACTGGAGGCCTGTGACCAGCGGCGTGCCTCAGGGATCAGTGCTGGGTCCACTGTTATTTGTCATTTATATTAATGATTTGGATGAGAATATAGGAGGCATGGTTAGTAAGTTTGCAGGTGACACCAAGATTGGTGGTATAATGGACAGTGAAGAAAGTTATCTCCAATTGCAATGGGATCTTGGTCAATTGGGCCAGTGGGCTGACGAATGGCAGATGGAGTTTAATTTAGACAAATGCGAGGTGATATGTTTTGGTAGATTGAACCAGGGCAGGACTTACTCAGTTAATGATAGGGCATTGGGGAGAGTTACAGAACAAAGAGATCTAGGGATACATGTTCATAGCTCCATGAAAGTGGAGTCACAGGTAGACAGAGTGATGAAGAAGGCATTCGGCATGCTTGGTTTCATCAGTCAGAACATTGAATACAGGAGTTAGAATGTCTTGTTGAAGTTGTACAAGACATTGGTAAGGCCACACTTGGAATACTGTGTGGAATTCTGATCACCCTGTTACAGAAAGGGTATTATTAAACGAGAAAGAGTGCAGAAAAGATTTACTAGGATGCGACCGGGACTTGATGGATTGAGTTATAAGGAGAGGCTAGATAGACTGGGACTTTTTTCTCTGGAGCGTAGGAGGCTGAGGGGTGATCTTATAGAGGTCTATAAAATAATGAGGGGCACAGATCAGCTAGATCGTCAATATCTTTTCCCAGAGGTAGGGGAGTCTAAAACTAGAGGGCATAGGTTTAAGGTGAGAGGGGAGAGATACAAAAATGTCCAGATGGGCAATTTTTTCACACAGTGGTTGATGAGTGTCTGGAACAAGCTGCCAGAGGTAGTAGTAGAGGCGGGTACAATTTTGTCTTTTAAAAAGCATTTAGATAATTACATGGGCACAATGGGTAGAGAGGGATATGGGCCAAATGCGGGCAACTGGGATTAGCTTAGGGGTTTTTAAAAAAAAGGGCGGCATGGACAAGTTGGGCCGAAGGGCCTGTTTCCATGCTGTAAACCTCTATGACTCTATGACATTGTATTCACTAAGTATCGTTGGGTTAATCAGTGTCACCATTTATCCGATACACACCCTTCAGTATGCATGGAGGTAATACATTTGTGCTGGCATCTGTGCCTATCTCCGCCCTAGAACCTGTGTGCCCCCATGCTTCCAATCTAGAGCAAAAATAGACACAGATGCTGGGATTTTACTGCCTCTCTCGCCTGAGGCTTGTAAGATCCCGCCCGAGGCCAACGGAGAATGCCGTTCTGCGAGTCTTGCCTGCCCCGATCCTGGAGCGGGCGAGGCAATAAAATTATGACTAGAGGCTGGAACGTTGAGGCCATTCACGCCAGCGGGATTTTCCCAATCCACTGCAGTGAACAGAGATTTGGCTGGGTGCCAAATTAACCAACCAGCGGGAAGGTGCTGTGAATGGCCGGTAAGATCGCGCCCAAGCTCAGTGGAGTGTTTGGATCAATGTTGAGAGTAAATCCATCGTTTAAATTTGGTCTCCAGTTCTTCAGGGTGGATGCTGAGCCCTGGTTGGAGGATTTCAAGGAAAAGACTAACAATTGCCTGTGCGGATCGTGGTATGAAAAGATGCCCACATGATCAGGTGTGAGGCGGAATACCTAACCACATATCCTGGGTGGGGATCAGGGGGCAATGACAGAAAAGAAATCTCAGGTGATGAGGGGAGACTGGAGCTGAAGAGGTGGCAGAAGTTGCATGTTCACTGCATCTGGGACCAAGAGAGGTCCGTGGGGAGATTGTGGCTCAGAGAAGCACTGGAATGGTGATAGCTGCATGTGGCTGAGAGGTTGGGTCTCAGACAAGCCCCAGAGCAATGGTTGCCCAGTCCTACAGGCAAGCTGGGGCTCAGAGAAACTCAGGGGCAAGTGTCAGCTTAGTGAGGCTGAAGTCATCGTCATAGTCATAGAGGTTTACAGCATGTAAAGAGGCCCTTCGGCCCAGCTTGTCCATACCACTAAGCTAGTCCCAATTGCTCACATTTGGCCCATATCCCTCTATACCCATCTTACCCATGTAACTATCTAAATGTTTTTTAAAAGATAACATTGTACCTGCTTCTACTACTACCTCTGGCAGCTTGTTCCAGACACTCACGATCCTCTGAGTGAAACAATTTCCCCTCTGGACCTTTTTGTATCTCTCCCCTCTCACCTTAAACCTATGACCTCTAGTTTTAGACTCCCCTACCCTTGGGAAAATATGTTGACCATCTAGCTGATCTATGCCCCTCATTATTTTATAGACCCAGTGAGGCTGTTTGCTCCAGAAAATGGCAGCTGGGGGAAGAAAGGACGAGTGAGCAGGGGTTGTCTGATTAGTGCAGCTCATGAGCTGGGGTCATGCCGGTCATTAGATACTGGGGCGCAGCCTTGTGAAACCAGTGCGGTGTGGTCTCAGGAGAAGAGATTGAGCAACTGGGAAGTGAGCAGTCACTGGGGCAATTTGATGCAAAATCCAGTTGTTTGACAACTCGTGACAGGAGGAAGAAGAAAGGAGAGGGCTTTAAGGCTGAATTGGAACTGCCACTGGAGGGAAATCAGAGACTGAATCTTCAGCTGAAACCCTTCATGAGGTAGACATAGGAAGGATTGTTGTGAACCGCGGTGATCATTGACATCTGTGTGGGTTGCTGAGAAAATGTGTGTGATTTATCTTACTTGTATCTGCCATTTAGTGTGCAGCTGGTCTTTTTTAGACCACAGTTTGCCTGTTAATTCTTGTTTACCTCATGGTAATCCTGTATGATAGAATACAAGAAAAATTGTGTTGACAATTTGTTGACTTTTGTACAGTAAAAGTTCTTTGTTTATTTAAAACCCTGGAATCTTATCATAGAATCATAGAATTCTACAGTTCAGAAGGAGGCCATTCAGCCCATCGAGCCTGCACTGCCCACAATCCCTCGCAGGCCCTATCCCCATAATCCCATGTATTTACCCTAGCTAGTCTCCCTGACACTAAGAGGCAATTTAGCATGGCCAATCCGGGTTCAATTCCAGTTCTTGGGTGACTGTGTGGAGTTTGCACATTCTTCCTGTGCCTGCATGGGTTTCCTCTGGGTGTTCTGGTTTCCTCCCACAGTCCAAATATGTGCAGGTTAGGTGGATTAACCATGCTAAATTGCCCCCTAGTGTCCCAAGAAGTGTAGGTTAGAGGGATTAGTGAGGTAAATGCGTGCGGTTACGGGAAACGGCTCGGAGGGGATCCTCTGTCCGAGAGTCCTTGCAGACTCGATGGCCGAATGACCTCCTTGTGCACTGTAGGGATTCTATGATTCTATTCAATGAATTCCAATTTCACAATCTGCCGTGATGGGATTCGAACCCATGTTCCCAGGATTACTAGTCCACTGACAATACCACTCGGCCATCGCCTCCCCAACGGAGGTGCTTTTCAGTAGAACTGAGATTAGGAGAAGACCAAAGAAAGATTATCAAAATTATGAAGGCGTGGTTGAAGAGGAGAAACTATTTCCATTGACCAGTAAGTCACTAACTGGAGGGGTCATATTTAAGATCATCACCAAAGGAACAAGAGAAGTGATTAGGCAAAAAGATTTAAGGAAAAAAAAACCTACAAGAAACAAAACTCAAGGAAATAAACACTTGAGAAAAAGGAAGGAGGTAAATATTTTTAAAATCAAAAATTAAAAGGATCGATGGAAAGGATGGAAGGGAATTGAGTGGAAGACACCTTCAAGAAGATCAGCACTGGTACCAAGGGCTCCAATTACACTACCAAATTCCAAGGGCATGTGTTTCCACACTGTGCCACCCACTCGAGTGCTGCAATGGAAAACCCGAAATATAGTGCAAATATCAAAAATTATCCCCTTGGAATTCTGCAATAAAATCTTATTGTGAGCACACTAAGTATTTTTTGATTTGATTTGATTTATTATTGTCACGTGTATTAGTATACAGTGAAAAGTATTGTTTCTTGCGCGCTATACAAAGCATACCATACATCGGGAAGGAAAGGAGAGAATGCAGAATGTAGTGTTCCAGTCATAGCTAGGGTGTAGAGAAAGATCAACTTAATGCGAGGTAGGTCCATTCAAAGGTCTGAAGATTGCAGGGAAGAAGCTGTGTTTGAGTTGGTTGGGTACGTGATCTCAGACTTTTATATCTTTTTCCCGTCAGAAGAAGGTGGAAGAGAGAATGTCCGGGGTGCATGGGATCATTGATTATGCTGGCTGCTTTTCTGAGGCAGTGGGAAATGTAGACAGTGTCAATGGATGGGAGGCTGGTTTGAGTGATGGACTGGGCTTCGTTCACAGTTTGTAGTTTCTTGTGATCCTGATTATTTCTGTAATGCTATCACGCCCATTTCATTCTGTGAAAGAAGAAATGGTAATGTGGGGAAAAATTCGATAAAAGGGGTGAGATTTTGCATTCAAATTATTTGAAGTCATGTGCCTTGCCAGCAGCCCAAATCCTATAAAACTTCTGCTCCTCTTGTCAAGAGGTGTTTAATCATATTTTAGATGTCATGGAACAGGCAAAATGAAAGTCAGTGGGTGGTTTACAGAACAATCTGATTTCTTTTAAAAAAAATAAAATTTCAGAACAATAATCGCGTAAAATCTCATACAATTGCATTTGGGTCAAAACATTGTTAAGTATTTTCTTTGGTCTATATTGGTTTTCTTTAGTAATGTTGTTTATTTGTGAATCTTGTGTGAATTGGTTTTTGAAGGTGGGGGGTGGCGTGGGGGGGGGAGGTGTTGGGTGGAGGGGGCTGCAGCATTGTCCCTACAATGCTTGAGTAATCCAACACACAGCTATTTACTGTAAATAAGACTAATTCTTATTCTAGGGAAATTTTACACTCACAACCAGGTCACCAAAGATTTTTTTTTCCAGTTGCAAAACCCATTCTCTCTAATGTTTAACCACAGTAAACACAGTACGACATTATTGTAAATTTATATATATATATGCATGTTTTGGAAACATTTAATGTGAAGGCAGTTAAATACCGAAGAGTTAAGTGAGGTCAAGGTAAGTGAGCATTTTTCGTTCCAAAACATGTTTTCTGATAATCATAATTTGAAGGCAGCTTTACACACTAAGTTGTTGCCACCAAAATGCTGCCAATTAACTAGAGGCGCAAAGGGGTACTAAATAACTCAAATTATGGTACTTACTGTAAATGGATTAAGTTCCACGTTCAATCATTTCCTGCTGATTACTGCAATTCACACAAAATGTCATTGTGCAAAATTTAATTTTATATAGCTGCTTAGTGGTACAGAATTTGAGGATTACTAATAAAAAAGGGAGGTGCGTCGGAATTCTCCAGTCTCGCACGCCTCGCTACTGCTGCCGGCGAGAATTTGGCGCTCAGCCGAATCTCTGTTCACAGCAGCGAGGCTGGATAATCTCAGCCGCGGGCGAGGTCGGAGAATTCCAGCTGTGCTGTCAAAGTTTCTCATCTTGCACCCATCAGGACAGATTCACAAGAACAGCAAATCTCAAAGGGAACAACAATTGATGCCAGTAACTGGTGAGTGTAAGGCAAAAAGCTTCAACAGTATGTCTTTTTTTCAGAAAATACTCGTCTAATTTTGCTTTCTATGTATACCAATTTTTAAAATTGTGAACTATGTGCATATACAAACTACTTAATTGTTTTCCCTCCATTTTTGCATTCACCTACCTGATTTCCTTACTTTCTCACTGAAAGAGGCTAAGCTTTCATTTGGTGCATGCCTGCAACAAGGTTCTTGGGATTAACAGGATAGATCAGACTTGCTTCCAACCACTCGTTATAGTCTGAGTCCACTGCAACGTTTCATATAGAAGGAGCGTTGTAATATTTGTACATAAAATGGCGCATTCTTCATTTCTGAAGTCTTTTCACCACCTTAATGTCAGTCAGGTTTAACCCAAACCATCTTGGAGATTTCAGTATAAAGTCTATGGAGACGATTTGAACTTTGCAATTAGTTTATATGTTTCTGTTTTTCAGTTGCTGTTTGCTATTTTATATCGCTATGCGTGTTTTAAAAAACTGTTTCGTGAGAATGTCAGTCTTTCCGATGAGAATGTGAAATACCATAGCTCCTAAATTTCTGTATCCTAACTTTATGCAAAAGGGAATTATAGAACATAGAACAAAGAACAGTACAGCACAGAACAGGCCCTTCGGCCCACGATGTTGTGCCGAGCTTTATCTGAAACCAAGATCAACCTATCCCACTCCCTATCATCCTGGTATGCTCCATGTGCCTATCCAATAACCGCTTAAATGTTCCTAAAGTGTCTGACTCCACTATCACTGCAGGCAGTCCATTCCACAAGCCAACCACTCTCTGCCTAAAGAACCTACCTCTGATATCGTTCCTATATCTCCCACCACGAACCCTATAGTTATGCCCCCTTGTAATAGCTCCATCCACCCAAGGAAATAGTCTTTGACAGCATTATTGTAAGGTTAGCAAAACAATTTAATGCAGGCTTGGGACAATTTCATTGGGCGGCACAGTGGCACAGTGGTTAGCACTGCTGCCTCACAGTGCCAGGGACTTGGGTTCAATCCCTGGCTTGGGTCACTGTCTGTGCGGAGTCTGCACATTGTGCAAAGTTTCCTCCGGGTGCTCCCACAGTCCAAACATGTGTGGATTAGATTGATTGGCCATGCTAAATTGTCCCATAGTGTCAGGGGATGAGCAGGATAAATTAATAGGGCCTGGGTGGGATTGTGGTTGGTACAGACTCGATGGGCCAAATGGCCTCTTCTGTACTGTAGGGATTCTATAGAATTCTATGATATGTAAAATATTGCTATCTAACATTTGTTCTTCTTTGTCAGAGATGAATTTACTGAGCACCGCAGAATTCTGTGTTGATTTAAATGGAGTATGCATAAGCCACAAGCACATGTAGATGTTCCAACCCAATGTGCATGTGTACATTCGTCAAACATGATTATATTATTTTGTATAATATGCGCAAGTTGTGGGGGGATCTTGTGGCGCAGTGGTAGTGCCCCTACCACTAACCCTAACCCTAACCCCTCAGGCAACAGCTCCAGTTTCAAGTCCCACTTCAGGACTTGATGGCCATTGAATGTGTGTTCTTAACACAGCGAAATAGATTGATTATCAGTCTGCAAATCCTTCCAGTAGCCCTGATGGCAGGTGGCAAGAGGGGGGAAGGGTTTCCTGGTAAGCCATATTACAGGAGGCAACAGCAAACCACTGCAATATTTTGCCAAGCATAACCATGGAGCAATCCAATGGAAGTCCATGGTTGCCAATGGCCTCTTAGGGAATGGTGCCTGATGGAGGAAGGCTACATAAGTTATTTGGTCTCTGGCTTTACCATCACAAATGATGCGTTGGAGGAGGCCATCCATTATGAGGAAATGTTCCTGGGTAGCATTATAGAGATTGCTGGTGAAGGGAAAATTGTCACTGTGCGATTTTCCATTAACATTTCCATATTCACCAACATAAAGATAAAAATCATAGCCAAGACCCACAAAGTAATGAAAGCAGACCAAATTACCTGGCCAATTATAGAGTTTTATTGACTTATTGATAATGCTCACACCGGCATGTACACCATAAAACTCAGTTACTCTTAAATAGTTTATTCAAAGAAAAAAACTAGCCTTCTGCTTCAACAATAATAAAACTCACATTTTTAGCATAATAAAGTTTTCCGGGGTAATTTTGATCTTGGATGATGGTGTAACATTGGCAATGACCACACATTAAACACCTTCCTGGATTTTTGTTTCCAATTAAGTCATTGAAAGTGTTTAATGGTGACCTTATAGGGACATATAGGATAATGAAGGGGCTAGACAGGGTACAGGCAGAGAGATTCTTTCCACTTAGAAAGGAAACAAGAACTAGAGGACACAGCCTCAAAATAAGGGGGAGTCAGTTTAGAACAGAGTTGAGGAGGAACTTCTTCTCTCAGAGGGTAGTGAATCTCTGGAATTCTCTGCCCATTGAAGCAGTGGAGGCGACCTCGTTAAATATGTTTAAGTCGCAGGTAGATAGATTTCTGATCAATAAGGGAATTAAGGGTTATGGGGAGTGGGCGGATAAGTGGAACTAAACCACTATCAGATCAGCCATGATCTTATTGAATGGCGGGGCAGGCTCGAGGGGCTAGATGGCCTACTCCTGCTCCTATTTCTTATGTTCTAACTGATCAGCTACAAAACCTGCACTATCACCCCAGTTAATATTGCTGGTGTTGAGAGGTGGTGGTAGGGCGGCATGGTGGCACAGTGTTTAGCACTGTTGCCTCACAGTGCCAGGGACCCGGGTTCAATTCTGACCTTGGGTGACTGTGTAGAGTTTGCATGCTCTCCCCGTGTCAGCGTGGGTTTGCTCTGGGTGCTCCAGTTTCCTGATAGAAGTCTACAAGGTTATGAGGGGCATGGACAGACTGGATAGTCAGAAGCTTTTTCCTAGGGTGGAAGAGTCAATTACCAGGGAGCATAGATTTAAGGTGTGAGGGGCAAGGTTGAAAGGAGATGTACAAGGTAAGTTTTTTACACAGAGGGTGGTAGGTGCCTGGAACTCGCTGCCGGGGGAGGTAGTGGAAGCAGATACGATAGTGAGTCTTATGGGGCGTCTTGACAAATAGATGAATAGGATGGGAATGAAGGGATATGGTCCCCGGAGGGGTAGGGAGTTATATTTCAGTCGGGCAGTATGGTCAGTGCAGGCTTGGAGGACCGAAGAGCCTGTTCCTGCGCTGCAATTTTCTTTGTTCTTTGTTCTTTGTTCCAAAGATGTGTAGATTAGGTGAATTGGCCATAGTAGATGTGTGGGGTTACAGGGATAGGGGCGGGGAGAGGGCCCAGAGAAAGATACTCTGTCAGAGAGATGCCTTCTGTCTGTAGGGATTCTACGATCTATTCTATGTTTCCTCATCGACATCAGAGAATCATGCTGAACGCTAATCTGACAGTTTTTCGGTTAATGATTAAGTTGATCTTCTGATCCTCAATAAGTTTAATGAAGACCGCTTTCCAACTGGAGACTAGTTCGAAGTTCCATTTATAAAATATAATTTAAAGTTTATCAGTGTCACAAGTAGGCTTACATTAACACTGCAATGAAGTTACTGCCTGTACACTGAGCTAGAATTTAGCATGGCCAATGAGCCTAACCAGCATGTTTTTTAGACTATGAGAGGAAACCCGAGCACCCGGAGGAAACCCATGCAGACACGGGAAGAGCGTGCAGACTCCGCACAGACAGTGACCCAAGCTGGGAATTGAACCCAAGTCCCTGGCACTGTGAGGCAGCAGTGCTAACCACTGTGCCACCGTGCTGCCCAAGATGCAGAGGGCAAAATAGCTAGTTTTTTAAGTTATAGGGATGATTTTCAATTTTTCTTGTCCTGGTACAGGATAGTGCATAGCAGGTTCACACTTCACAAGACCAGATATGCAGAAGAACAACACCGTTTCACAGTCCATAAAATTTTTCACCAATAATTTTATTGATATGAGGCCAAAAAGATATATTACGTAATAGTCTCACTATCTACTGTGATCAACAGTCTGAAACATTCCCCCATATGTAATGTACAGATTCTGGCAGTGCAAGAGTAGGCAATTAAACATAGGAACGTCGAAGCTAGAACCAGGAATAGGCCATTTGGCCCATCAAGCCTACTCTGCCACTCATTATGATTATGGCTGATCATCAAATTCAATATCCTGATCTCCCCTTCCCCCCATATCCCTTGATCCCTTTAGCCCCAAAGGCTATATCTAATTTCTTCTTGAAATCAGACAATGTTTTGGCCTCAACTACTTTCTGTGGTAGTGAATTCCACACATTCACCACTCTCTGGTGAAAGACATTTCTCCTCTCCTCAGTCGTAAAAGGATTCCCCCTTATCCTCAAACTATGATCCCTAGTTCTAGACTCCTCCACCATCAGGAACATTCATTCTTGTTAGAATTTTAGAGCAAGCAATTCCCTCTTGCTCTTCTAAACTGCAGTGAATACAATCCTAACTGACTTAATCTCTGCTCATATGATAGACCTGCCATCCCAGGAATCAACCTGGTTAACCTTCGCTGTGTTTCCTCTATAGCAAGAACATCCTTCCTCAGATGAGGACACCAAAACTGCACACAGTACTCCAGGTGTGGTCTCATCAACGCCCTATATAATTGCAGCGAAACATCCCTATCTCTGCACTCAAACCCTCTCCTATGATGGCCAACATATTGCACTCAACACTCTGAAATATTCTCCCATATGTGATTATTAACTTTCATTTTGAAGTGAAAGACTAATAGGTTTGTTGTAATAAAGTAGAAATAAATAATGATTAAAACATAAAAATAGTAAAAGAATGAAAAACAATGTGAAATATGGTGAGCAGAATTAAGTACTTAGAAAGATTTGTTTTCAGTTGTCCTAACCTTTTTGTCATAAAGGTGAACAAAAGTGCAATAATGCTACTCTGGATGTCTGAACTGCTTCTGTGGTTGTTTCACAGTCACAGGGTGTGAGGTGAAAACTTCAAAATGAACAGTCCTGGAATTTCCCAGGAGTCTGGAGCAGTCAAATGGTGAAGAAGATGAATTAAATAGACTTAAATTGTCACTCAAGATACAAGTCTCCTCACAGCTACTAACACAAGTGTCGGCTTAGGGATTGAATGGATTGCTGAAATGTGCAGGAGTGACACAAAAAAACAGATAGTGACTCAATATTTGACTGACCACAGATATTGGTGATAATACTTCCATCCCCACCGCTTTCAATTTCTAATTCAACAATGTTGTACTCATTCTAAATTGATCAACCAAGAATACGTGTCCACAAACGGTCTTTCTCAGTACTATGGTTCAGCCCAATGCTATAGAATTACAAGTGTAAGCAGTCATAAAAAGTTGATTGACAGAAAGGAAACCCAAGCATCGCACTCAATGGCCAGCCTGGACAGTGATTGGGAGTAGTGTCCCATATGTGTCCATTTGTAAATCCAATTTAATATCCAAGCAGTTGCACATGCAGAAATTTCCATACTGAAATTTGGTAAAGATAAGAAAGTAAAGGTATTTAGCAACAGTGATGGAAGTCAAGAGAAGATCTCAAGGAGAATAATTGCCAACAATGAATCAGGCAACTCTCTGCACATTAATTCTAAGTATGTAGAAACCTAGGTCTATAATTACTAGCTGGATATTAAAGCAGTGAAATTTCTTTCAGATCATAGATTGGTGCAGACTAGTAGTGAGGGACCATAAGGTCGAGTGTGCAAATAGTTCTCAGTGTATGCGCACACTACCAGAAGAAGCTTTTGACAGAGTACAAAGAAGGTTCACCAGGATGTTGCCTAGTCTCGAGGGTGTTGGCTATGAGAAGAGGTTGAATAAACTAGGTTTGTTTTCACTGGAAAAGACAGAGGCCGAGGAGAGACCTGATAGAGGTCTACAAAATGGCGAGAGGCATAAACAGGGTGGATAGCCAGAGACTTTTTCCCAGCGTGGAAGTGTCAATTACATGGGGGCACAGGTTCAAGGTGAGGGGGGAAAGTGTAAGGGAGATGTGCGGGGTCCGTTTTTCACACAGAGGGTGGTAGATGCCTGGAATGCGCTACCAGAGGACGTGGTGGAAGCAGGCATATCAGCAACATTTAAGAGGCGTCTGGGTGATCCATGAATTGGAGGGAATAGAGAGATATGGACCAAGTAAGGGCAGAAGGTTTTTTTTTAGCTTAGTTAGGGTAAGTTGATTGGCTAGGGCTTGGAGGAGCGAAGGGCCTATTCCTGTGCTGTACTTTTCTTTATTCTTCTTTGCTCTTTGGAAAATCAGCAATAAGTTCATGGTCCATTCATCCATTTGTCTTCCATTTGTTCCAGATGGAATGAACAAGATTGATTTCAAAGCCAGAGCATTAATTCCTCACTTTATACACAAGGATTTAGACAGCAAAATGACTGACCTGGCGAAAAGACACCCATTTCTCATAATGAACCCATGGTGACTTTGTCTCTAAGTTAATACTGTTCCATTTTTTTTTGTTCAGTTTACGTATCTCTCTACAGTACCATGCAGAGCTCTTCCAAGATTTGCAGATTGAAAACTGGCTCCATAGATTTCTGGGAGGCATATTGAAGCTTTTCCTCTTGCACTCACCAGGACAAATGCAAGAATACCAAATTTCAAACAATCACAACAACTTATATCACAAGTTGGGGAGGCGATGGCCTACTGTTATTATTGCTAGACTATTAATTCAAAAACCCAGCCAATGTTCTGGGGACCCGGGTTCGAATCCCACCACGGCAGATGGTGGAATTTGAATTCAATAAAAAAATCTGGAATTAAGAATCTACTGATGACCATGAAATCATTGTCGATTGTCAGAAAAACCCATCTGGTTCACTAATGTCCTTTAAGGAAGGAAATCCGCTGTCCTCACCTGGTCTGGCCTACATGTGACTCCAGAGCCACAGCAATATGGTTGACTGTCAACTGACCTCTAAGGGCAACTAGGGATATTCAATAAATGCTGGCCAGCCAGCGATGCCCATGTCCCATGAATGAATTTTTAAAAAAGTTAAATTGAATAATCACTTATTCAAATGTACTAGGCCCAAGTATTTGTTTTCAAAGTCTTAATCAGCCCATGTTTTTTCAAATCACTGAGTCTATTTAATATCTTCTAAAAGATATAGTCATGTTCCATCACTTCTTTAGACAAGAAAAGGGAAAGAACTGCTGTGTAAAGATATTGTTGTGGGCTTTGATGTTTAGCCTTTTAATTGATCACAACTATACCCTTCAAGTAACTAGAGCAAGTTACGGAGTTCTCTTAAACAGCTACTTTAATGCAAACTGTAGGAAGGTCCCTGGAAAGTTACAGGTCAGTGCCGGTAACTAGCCAGAGGCCAGAATTCAGGGTTACACGAGCAGTTATAGTTTCAAATTTGATTACAAGTAATTAGCATATACCAATCAAGGTATAGGAGGTGTCAATATCCACTTATGGCTATTGATTAAGGTTACATCATTCATAAGGTACAGATATTAAAACCAATCACAATCATCTCATGCTTACTTAATTATAATATTCAATCAGCGTAAAGACTTAATCATGTTAGCTGCCCTAATCCATCATTGTGACAAGTTATTAGTGATGTCCCAGTTTGTGTCGGTCTCTGTGCATGTCATTCCCTTCTCCCAGTTCCAGATGTCTGATTCAATTAATTCTCTCAGACTAAAGACCTTAGTGTTTATCTGGGGAGACTTTTATAAAGACCTTTTATTTTCTCGTAGCAGCTTATGTCATTTTTAAACTTGTGTGATTTTTAACCCTGTCACATATTATGCACTGTACTTTGGGTTCAGCATTGTGAAGTACTTATTATTTTCAGCAACACAAAATGTGAGTCAAATTTAAAAATACTGTCAAGATCTAAGTCGTGTTACTATCCTCTTGTTTTTCCACTATTTAATACGATTAGGGGAACCGATGGCCGAGTGGTATTATAGCTCGACAATTAATCCAGAAATTCAGTTCTGGGGACCTGGGTTTGAATCCCGTCATGGCAGCTGGTGGAATTTGAAGTCAATAAAAAAATCTGGAATTATCTGATGACCATGAAACCATTGTCATTTGTCGGAAAAACCCATCTGGTTCACTAATGTCCTTTAAGGAAAGAAATCCGCCGTCCTTACCCGGTCTGGCCTACATGTGACTCCAGTGCCACAGCAATGTGGTTGACTCTCAACTGCCCTCAGGCAACTGGGGATGGACAGTAAATGCTGGCCAGCCAGCGACATACATGTCCCACGAATGAATAAAAAAAATTGTTTGGCAGTTGGAACCTAAGTCAATGTTTGTCACAATTGGCCCTCTGAAGATGAGGCCCAGGTGAGATCGCCTGATAAGAGCCAAAACTAAAATACACTCACGAGAGTGTTCCTTGATTGTTCTGTCAGCTTGCTATCAACTCAAGTGGACATTTGAAAACATTCTGTCTGGGGTAGGCTCATCTATGAGAGCGTTCTAAAACACAGAAATTAAAAAATACAATCAAAAGATAGGACAAAAGAAACTTTGGCCAGAGTGTTCCATTGACTATTTTCTGAATCTACCTTTTTTTTTAAGAACTGGACTGTTTTTCACTGCTCAGACAGAATTCTCCAACCTCGCCAGTAGCTGGGATTCTCCAGTCCCGGCTGCAATGAACGGAGCGCCAAATTTTCCGTTCTCAATGGCAGCGAGAGCAGAGAATTCCGGCCAATAACTCATTGACGCAAAATAATTTTCAATCATTTGCTGTGACATGGAAGTCGCTTTTATTGAAGACCTGCGCTGGTATCTTCAGTGGCATTAACGAACACAAAAGTGTTCATGCGCACAACTCCTTTCATGTAGACATATAATCCAAGATGCTTCACAAAATCGCTGTAACTAAGCATTTGAAACTTGTGAGACAGAATTGGTAATGATTTTGATCACTCACACGATTGATATCTGATATGTGAATAACAACAGTGATGAATTCACATGCACCGTCTCTGTAAGCGGCTAAACAGAAAACCACTGACACGTTATTGGGGGGGGGAGTTGTGGCTGGTGGTGGTGGTGGGGTAAGAAAGACACGGAATGTATGGTTATAACACAATTTTAAAAATGAATCAATACGTGATCGAATAATTCTTCAAAACTCACTCAATTCAATGCCTCAGAGGTTCCTTGAGTAAGGGAGTTGAGATATGATCACCAAAATATTTTCCACAAACGGATTGAGAAAACCCTTGGATTTTTGGCTATCCAGTGGTGGCCACATAGGACAACTACAACACTTTGCATTTATGTTGCATGCTGTGGTAAAATGAATATTATTTTGCGGCAGAATGTGTTTCACACGAAAGTTATCTAAAACAAATTTGACAGCGGAGCCACAGAAGGGGATATTTGTCAGAGTTACAGGTATTATGAGCATCTGAAAGGATCATAGAATAGAATCATAAAATCCCTACAGTGCAGAAAGAGGCTATTCAGCCCATCAAGCCCGCACCAACAACATCCCATCCAGGTACCATCCCTGTAATCTCACATATTGGGGGCGATTCTCCCAAAAGTGCTGAATTGGCAGGAAAATTGTTCTAAATCATGACTGTTCTGGTAGTTCATCTTCTCACCTGAATCTCCGCACTCTGTGCAATGCAGAGGTCCCAATCATGAATCTCATGAAAAGCCCAGGGGGGTGGGGCCTATTCACGCAGGAGTTTGACACTTCTGGAACTCTGTGCATGCGTAGTGGCCCCAAACTGTCAAACTCCTGTTTGCTGGCCAGCAATTGGAACCCCCGCAGTGCTGCCCCTCCAGCCGTCTCCACGGCCCGATCGCAGCCCTCACAGCAATTCCCGGGCTAGCCCTGACCCCACTCATCCTGGAATGCCTCAATGTCGAGGCCCCACCTCCCAGCAGTAGCAATCCCCCCACCCCACTCACCCCAGCAGCTCCTCCCACCCCCCTGCTGAGCCCCCCCCGGGGTCAGACCCCTCCCCCCCGGATGCAGGCTCCCTGGCATACCCCGCCTCCCCCCAGCCCGCCCCAATCGCTGCCATCCCTCCATCCCAGACCGGTCCTGTCTGCAGAGTGGCAACAGGACCTCCCCCCCCTACTGATCGTCCCTGGGCCCTGCCCACAATACGCCCCACCCCTTGGCACTGCCTGATGCTCGATGGGCAGTGCCAAGGTGCCCCCTGGTCGTGAGCACTTTGCCCCCTGGGCAGTGCCAGGGGCACAGGTTGGCACTGCCAGGGTACCCATGCCCAGCGGGCACCACCCCCCAGTCGCCTGACCCCCTGGGGGCCCTGAGTGCCCCCCCCTTCATTCCGGCCGGATCTCCCGCTAGTTCCCCGAACGTGGGGTACTATTCTAAACCCCGCCGGAATGAAGTACTCCTGGCGGGGTGGGAGATTCAATCAGGACCTGAAAAGTCCCGATAATGAACACATATACATATCTAAAATACATGCAGAAAAGATTTAAATGACTTACCTACCTTCCCGCCGGTTTCCAGCGTGGTCTGGCCGGTGACTGTTCGCCGGCTCCGGGAGATGTGCTTGCGTTCCCGGTGCACGGGCAAATCCCTGTTCAAGGCCGCAGACGCGGTCTCCCACCGAGACCCACCAGAAAAGCTGCAGGTTGCATTGGTAGAATCGTGGCCATTTACTCTGCTAATCCCCTTAGCACTAGGGTCAATTTACCATGGCCAATCAACCTAAGCCGCACATTTTTGGACTGTGGGAGGAAATCAGAGCACTCAGAGGAAACCCATGCAGAGTTGGGGAGAAGATGCAAACTCCAATCACACAAGACTGGAATTGAATCCGGGTCCCTGGCGCTGAGGCAGCAGTGCTAACCACTGTGCCACCGTGCTGCCCCAAATTGAGGAGAGAGGGAGGTGGAGAGGTTTAGGGAAGGGGTATCCAAGGCAACTGATGGCACTGCCAGCAAATGTGGAGAGATTAAAATCCTAGAATCATAGAATCATTGAATCTACAGTACAGAAGGAGACCATTTGGCCCATCGAGCCTGCTCCAACAACAATCCCACCCAGGTCCCATCCCTGTAACCCCACATATTTACCCTCCTAATCCCCCTGACACTAAGGGGCAATTTATCATGGCCAATCAACCCGACCCGCACATCTTTGGAATGTGCAACAAGTTAGAATTAGAGGAATGCCGCGATCTCTGAGGATTGTGAGAATCAGAATTTTATAATTGGGGCATGGCTACACTGGGAGCCAATGTAGGTTACCTTGCTATGAATTAACAGTACTTGGTGTGAATGCGTTACATGGCAATGGCCTCACCATCTCACCTGCAACTTGGCGGGCAAGGTACAAATGAGAAGGAAAAATAAAACTTACAAAAGGGAGAAAGGTTGCCCAAGGTGGAATGGTAAATCTATATAAAACTTTAGGAAGTTCACAGCTGGAGTATTTTGCACACTTTTGGGCTCCACGCCACAGGAAGGATTTTGAAACAATACAGAGGGTAGTGATGCCTCGGGACATCCTTTCCTGCAGGGGTATGCAGATTTTAATGGTACATGCAACTCGGCCAACGTTGTCTACCTGATACGCTGCAGGAAAGGATGTCCCGAGGCATGGTACATTGGGGAAACCATGCAGACGCTGCGACAACGGATGAATGAACACCGCTCGACAATCACCAGGCAAGACTGTTCTCTTCCTGTTGGGGAGCACTTCAGTGGTCACGGGCATTCGGCCTCTGATATTCGGGTAAGCGTTCTCCAAGGCGGCCTTCACGACACACGACGGCGCAGAGTCACTGAGCAGAAACTGATAGCCAAGTTCCGCACTCATGAGGATGGCCTCAACCGGGATATTGGGTTCATGTCACACTATTTGTAATCCCCACAGCTTGCCTGGACCTGCAGAGTCTCACTGGCTGTCCTGTCTGGAGACAATACACATCTCTTTAGCCTGTCTTGATGCTCTCTCCACTCATATTGTTTGTATCTTAAAGACTTGATTAGCTGCAAGTATTCGCATTCCAACCATTATTCATGTAAATTGAGTTTGTGTCTTTATATGCCCTGTTTGTGAACAGAATTCCCACTCACCTGAAGAAGGGGCTTGGGGCTCCGAAAGCTTGTGTGGCTTTTGCTACCAAATAAACCTGTTGGACTTTAACCTGATATTGTTAAACGTCTTACTTATCTAAAAGCCCATTAAATGCCCCTATCGTATGTGCCTCCATCACCAACCCTGGTAGCATGTTCCAGACACCTAATACTCTCTGAGTAAAAAATCTTGTCCCTCACATCTCCTTTGAACTCCCCCCCTCACCTTAAGTGCTATCCAGTTTAGTCCTGCACCCAGCTATTTCCCCCATCACCCTGTAATCAGGTCTCTTCCTATGTAACCTGATGCCACCACTTGTGCGTTACTGGTGATGATAACCATCCTGTGTGAAAATATTTCTCCTTGAGTTCTTTGGCCAATTATTTTAAAAATAGTTCCTTTTGTTACCAATCCCAATTGCTAGGGGGGGACAGTTTGGATCCAGTTGCCATGGTGAGGCCCCTCATAATTCTGAATAGCTTTATTTGGCCTTCTCTTAACCTCTGCCTTAAGGAGCAATCCAATCTTTTTCAGTCTCTCCACATAACTGAACGCTCTCATCCCTGCTTTCTCCCTGGTCAACCTCATTTGTACCCACTCCAAGTCCTTGACATCCTTCCTACAATGTGGTGCCCAAAATTCTACCCCACACTCCCGCTTCAGATCAGACCAGTAAAAGTTTGGCATGACTTCCTTGATTGTTGTACTCAGTGTTGCCATGTACAAAGTCAAGTATCCCATGTGTTTTTTTAACTCCCATCTTCAAGGATTTACAGAGAAACATTTCCAGACCCTGCTTTTGCACCCGCTTTCTTCACTTTTAAAAATGTCACCTTTTATTAATTTCTTGTCTTGTTTCCCTTCGTGGTAGATGTCAAGAGAGAAGAGGAAATGGCAAGAATGTTTGGAGGAATTCACCGACGAAGCAGAGTACCAATGAACCAGGACTTTCTGGCCATTCAGGCGGGCAGGATCTTCTGATCCCGCCATTAGCGCACCTCCACTGCGCACTTCACGATGGCAAGGGTTACTTACAACAGGAAATCCCGTTGACAATGAAGGGCCTGCCACTGGGCAATGGCGGGCTGCCATTGCTACCACGAAACGTACAGTGGTTTACGTGGAAAATCCCACCCTGTACAGAGACAACAGAGGTAGAGCTACGCGTTAGGAAAAATAAGGCAAAAGATCAAATTCAATACAGATAGGAAATATACAGTAAATGGCAGAACCTTTGAGAGTATTGATCAGCGGAGGACCTGGGTGTACAGGTGCATAGGTCACTGAAAGTGGCAACACAGATGGTGGAGGTAATCAAGAAGGCATATGGCATGCTTGCCTTCACCGGCCAGGGCATTGAGTTTAAAAATTGGCAAGTCATGTTGCAGCTTTATCGAACCTTAGTTCGGCTGCACTTGGAACATAGTGTTCAATTCTGGTCGCCACACTACCAGAAGGATGTGGAGGCTTTGGAGAGGGTACAGAAAAGATTTACCAGGAAATTGCCGGGTATGGATGGCATTAGCTATGAGGAGAGGCTGGAGAAACTTGGTTTGTTCTCACTGGAATGATGGAGGTTGAGGGGCGACCTGATAAAAGTCTACAAGATTATGAGGGGCATGGACAGAGTGGATAGTTAGAAGCTTTTCCCCGGGGTGGAACAGTCAATTATTAGGGGGCATAGGTTTAAGGTGCAAGGTTGAAAGGAGATGTACGAGGCAAGTTTTTTACACAGAGGGTGGGTGCCTGGAACTTGCTGCCAGGGTGGGGGTAGTGGAAGCAGATGAGATTGTGACATTTAAGGGGCGTCTTGACAAATGCATGAATAGGATGGGAATAGAGGGATATGGTCCACGGAAGAGTAGGGGGTTTTAGGTCAGTCGGGCAGCATGGTCGGTGCAGGCTTGGAGGGCCGAAGGGCCTCTTCCTGTGCTGTAATTTTCTTTGTTCTTTGTTCTATATAGAAAATAGAGGGATTCAAGATAAAGGGAACATTTATAAGTTATGTTTCTAATCATTATTTCCAACCAAACGCTGTGCCCATAAGTATGTCCTTTGTTCCTCTGAATCCGAAAGTTAGCTTAAACATACGTGGCCCAGTAATATAACATTGCCCTGGGGCTGAACACAAAGTTTTGCTGCTGGAATTGACTTTCTTGTTCGTCTAAACTACAGACATTAAGAATAAGCATAAGTTTTAAGTTATTTATTAGTGTCACGGGTAGGCTTACATTAACACTGTAATGAAGTTACTGTGAAAATCCCCTAGTCGCCACACTCCAGCACTTGTTCGGGTACACTGAGAGAGAATTTAGCATGGCCAATGTACCTAACCAGCACGTCTTTCGGACTGTGGGAGGAAACCGGAGCACCCGGAGGAAACCCACCCCAGACACGGGGAGAACGTGCAGACTCCACACAAACAGTGACTCTACCATCTAGAAGAAGAAAGGCAAGAGATGAATGGGAACAGCACCACCAGTGATCTTCACTATTTTGCAAGCAAGAAACACTTCAGCGAAAAACCTGAAGGAGGCTGTTTTGAGCCGGCACTCTCTGTTTGCGGGAATGGCAGTGCGTGCTCATAACCCAGAGAGCGCTTCTCACACCGGTGAGTTTCTGAGTTCCGATCTTACCAATCCCTCGCCAGCGGCTTGGTGTGAAACATGCCATGGGGCTGCAGAAAGCTCATTTTCACGCATTAGCATGTGATTAGTGAGCACCCTCTCCGCACTTTCCCCTCTCACCAGATATTCAGTGGGCGCCGGTGTGACACCACGCTGGCACCATTTACAATTGGTTCACCCTGACGTGAACCTGTTGTGGAGCTCTCCCCAGGGACATAAAGGTGAGTACAGCTCCCAGGGGAGAGGGACAAGGCCAGGCAGCAACCTGGCAATGCCCCTGGGCACTGCACTTTGGCACAGGTTGGCACCATGTCAACATGGTAGTGCTAACCTGGCAGTGCCAATCTGTACCAAGGTGAGAGCCCCAGTGGGAGTCTCACTGGGGGTGGGGGGGAGGGGGGGTGGGGGTGGATTCAGTTAGATGCAATAGTGGCTAGGAGTGGGCAGGGTGTAAGCGACACCAGCGATGTCAATTCGTGGCTTCTGGATCAGACTATGGGGTTGTAGGGGGCAGGAAAAAAGTTGGGAAGGGCCATTGATTGGGCCGGAGAGGTAGAGAAGTGATGACTGTAATCGGGGGTGGGGAGAGGGCTCCTGAGACTTCCATGGTGGGCTGGAGGGGGGAGATGTACTCAGGTTCTAATTGGGACACCCTTTAAAGATGATGCCCCAATCTCTGTGCAGCAGGACTTTGCCAGTGTGTTTAGCACCCCCACCCCCCCCAACCGTATGATGCCGTGATTTTTTCTGCAGTGTGTCGCAAAATGGGCGGCACGGTAGTGCAGTGGTTAGCACTGCTGCTTCACAGCTCCAGGGTCCCGGGTTCGATTCCCAGCTCGGGTCACTGTCTGTGTGGAGTTTGCACATTCTCCTCGTGTCTGCGTGGGTTTCCTCCGGGTGCTCCGGTTTCCTCCCACAGTCCAAAGATGTGCGGGTTAGGTTGATTGGCCAGGTTAAAAATTGCCCCTTAGAATCCTAAGATGCGTAGGTTAGAGGGATTAGCGGGTAAATATGTGGAGGTAGGGCCTGGGTGGGATTGTGGTCGGTGCAGACTCGATGGGCCGAATGGCCTCCTTCTGCACTGTAGGGTTTCTATGATTTCTATGAAATCCAGCGCAAAACTCAACCGGTTTCTCTGGAGAGAAACACACTGGCCGGAATCTTACCACCATTCACACCGATGGGATTTTCCCATCCCGTTGCAGTAAACGGAGATTTGTCTGTCCACCAAATTCTCCGTCCTTGCTGCAGCGAGAGCGTGACGTGAATGGCAGGTAAGATTGGGCCTATCGATTTTCTTGCCAGAAGCAACACTCTGCCATTTTTTGGTAAGATGTCGCGGGCATTGTGAGAACCACATTGACTACCACATTATCATTGCTTACTACCTCTTCTTGGTGCAATGTTACAGCGCAATGCCCGTAACTAAAACAAAACCACATATCAAGCTAAAAAAACAAATCCTCAATTTAAAAAAAAATACAGCATTTATAAAACAATAATCAGGAAAATATAAGGGATTAATGATTCAGGGAATACTCGAATAATGATATTGTTAATCAAGAGGCAAACCATGAAATGGGAAATGATTTGAAATAAGTAACCTTTATAAAAATAAGGAAGAATTGGCGATGGGGACTGAGAAAATAATAAAGCCACCACAATGCTTTTCCTGGAATGTTTCTCTAATTCTAAAGAACATTCTTTATTGTTGCAACCATGAAATACAGAGCTCTAAATGAAGAACTACACACAGCACAAGAGAATATGATGCAGTACAGGCCATAAGCTGATTATCAGTCAGACATCTCCTTCACATAATCGGAACTTCCTTATCTGAAGCTGCTGTTACTCTGTCACCTTTGTATCTGTGTTGGATACCATTGCACATCACTGTTAATATTTGGGAGTAAGGTTGTCTGTGGTGTAACTTCAGCCTGCTGCAAAGCCCAGTTTCAGTGTCACGTGACCCACTGTACTGCATCTTTTAACCTTAAAATGGAGGGTGTTTTATTGTTTGAAGAAAGGGGATTATCCCTCGAGCTTTCTAATAGCACTAAAAATACATTGGCCAGAAGCTTTGTACATACGTACAAAACACGCAAGGGCTGAGTTCTGTAAAGGGAGAGTGCAGGGAGGGGCAGCCCCAAGTATAACTCAAGTCCGCCAAACCACCAATGCGTTATACTGTACTTTTGACTGTAGTATAGTGGCAGCCATTGTGTGCAGTGTACAGGAGTAATAAACAGGTACAGAATGAAGAGTTTTATTTGATTTGACTTGATTTATTATTGTCACATGTATTGGTATACAGTGAAAAGTATTGGGGGTGATTCTCCCAGCCCACTGTGCTGCTTTTGTAGTGCATCGGGCCAGGAGACTCTAGCGGAAGCCATTTTGTGGTCTCCCCGCTGGGCGCCACGGCCTCCGAGTGTCTCCGGCAGCCAGGTTTCTGACGCCGTCAGCTCCACGCCAGACATCGGCGCGGAGCTGCATAATGTACGCTGACCCTCAATACCATATATTTTAAACCCATTAGCAGCCCCAGGGAGTGAAACCTCCAGGCCGCTTGCCTCTCCCCACCCCCCCACCCTGCCAGGAGTATTTCACTTGTGGGGAGTTGGCGGCCCGACCCTGCTGGAGTGAAGGGAGGGCAATTGAGGTGGGGGTCAAGGCTGACCCGGGCATGTTCAGGGGCGGCCAGCGATCGGGCCATGGGACGGGTCGCACAGCTGGCGATATGAGGGTCGCTGGGCTGGTCAGCGAGCAAGCTGGCCAGCAATCGGGAGGCCAGCACAGGGTGCCACTGCGCATGCGCCAATCTTGGCGTTGACAGATCGGCACATGCCCAGTGATCCGCTCAGCACTATGCTGCCGGCCTCTCCAGCAGGAATAGGCTCTGCCTGCTGATTTTTAATGAGATTCACGCTAGTGTACTCAGCAGTACACAGAGTGTGGAAGATTCATTTTGAAACTCACAGTGAAAAGACCAGTACGATTTACTCCAGTTTTTACATGAATTTAACACTTTTTTGGGGGGAATTGCCCCCATTGTTTCCTGCGCGCTACAAAGCATACTGTTCATAGAGCACATAGGGGAGAAGGAAAGGAGTGGGTGCAGAATATAGTGTTACAGCCATAGCTAGGGTGTAGGAAAGATCAACTTAGTGCGAGGTAGGTCCACTCAAAAATCTGATGGCAGCAGGGAAGAAGTTGTTCTTGAGTTGGTTGGTACGTGATCTCAGACCTTTTTCCTGACGGAAGAAGGTGGAAGAGAGTACGTCCAGGGTGTGTGGGGCCCTTGATTATGCTGGACTAGGTGGAAAATGGGAGAGAGGGAACGTTAGTTACGCATTGGTTATGGGGTTTAGATCAGTCTGAGATAATAATCATGCAGTGCAGTTAATTTAAATAAAAAACAGCCGGTTGAAATTTCTAAGTGCTGTGACTGTTACTCCACATACGTCCTTGTAATCATTTTTCCAAGTATTGATTAGATATGAGGTGAAGCAAACGAATGGGATATTTTGAACTCACTTTTTGTCAAGTTGTGAATCATCATGAGGTCAAATTCACTCAGTTCTTCCAGGCTGCTGTAATACTGAAATTCTGTTTGGTTAACCAAAGAACATAAAGGAGCAAAGAAACGGTCCAGGTGTACAACCTGAAGGCAAGACAAGCTTACAATGGAGAAATGTTAAAGCCCATTACACTCTATTTTGACACATCTCTTTTGGCAAAATACCATTATACTTGAGTTGTGGACGGTTGCACACAGCTAATTTCTAGAGAACTTTGATTTGTCAAAGGAAGTGTGGGTGTGCCTTCAACCATTAATCACTTTGCCAGCTTATCTCTTCTTACTGCAGTCAGGTGAAAATAATTCGAGGCCACGTTCTCAAGGCAGTTTAATTTAATCCAGTGGCCATGTCATCGGTTCCATTTCTGGATTTTTCCAGAAATTTTAAATTTTTTAATTCACAGTGTGAAGCACATATTTTCTTGCTTTTGACATTTGTTTTTTGTCCTTTGTTTTACTCGCTGGGCAGGAGCATATATCACACAACTTAAAAGAAAACACTTTTTGTCACTTACTCATTAATGTTCTTGAGGGAAAGTCTGTCTCGGAAGCATGTTGCTCAAATCCAGCTGAAGATACGTTGGGCTGCATCGTGACTCTGTGTGACACTGGCTAAACATTTCTGGTCCTTCTTCGCCGATGGTGAACTCCACAGCTGGTTCCCTGGTGGTGGAGGTTGCGAGTCACGTTGGCATAGTGGTTAGCATTGCTGCTTCACAGCGCCAGGGACCCGGGTTCGATTCCCAGCTTGGATCACTGTCTGTGTGGAGTTTGCACATTCTCCCCATGTCTGCGTGGGTTTCCTCCGGGTGCTCCGGTTTCCTCCCACATTCTGAAAGACGTGCTGGTTAGGTGCATTGACCTGAACAGGTGCCTGAGTGTGGTGGACTAGGGGAATTTCACAGTAACTTCAACGCAGTGTTAATGTAAGCCTTACTTGTGACTAATAAATAAATAAACTTTATAAACGGAAAACAGTCGTTGACATCAGTGGGACCAAAAGGTCCTTCCACTGGCCAATGCCAGGCTGCCGCCACTGGGGCTGGTGGGGGTGGAAAATCCCACCCAATGTAAAACAGTGGGGTGGAATTTTACCATCCCATCGCAGTTATAAGACCATGAGACCATAAGATATAGGAGCAGAATTAGGCCATTCGGCCCATTGAGTCTGTTCTGCCATTCAATCATGGCTGATATGATTCTCATCCCCATTCTCCCCGTAACCCTTGATCCCCTTATTGATCAAGAATCTATCTATCTCTGTCTTAAAGACACTCAATGACCTGGCCTCCACAGTTGGGGGAAATGCTGTAAAATGTGGTGAGCCGGTTGAAAGTCTTTGGCAGCAATGTAAAACCCTGCTGGCATAAAATTCCAACCAGTGAATTACCACAATGTTTTAGATTATTCCTGATGAATTACTAAAATCATTAAATCATGCAATGGTTACAGCACAGAAGGAGGCCAGATAGCCCTTGTGCTGGCTCTCTGCAAGAGTGATTCCACTAATATAGAATCATAGAATCCCTACAGTGCAGAAGGAGGCCATTTGGCCCATCGAGTCTGCACCGACCACAATCCCACCCAGGCCCTATTCGCATAAGCCCACATATTTACCCTGCTAATCCCTCTGACACTAGGATCAATTTAGCATGGCCAATCCACCTAACCTGCACATCTTTGGACTATGGGAGGAAACCGGAGCACCCGGAGGAAACCCACACAGACACGGGGAGAATGGGCAAACTCCACACAGACAATGACCCGAGGCTGGAATTGAACCTGAGTCCCTGGCGCTGTGAGGCAGCAGTGCTAACCATTGTGCCACCATGTCGCCCCATGTCAATGGAAATAAATATCAAGAGAGATGTAACAGAGTGGAAATGCACTATTATTTGGTTGTCACTGCTGTTCAAAGACAAAACACCCACTGTTGAATGTCTACATTTCTTGTCTCCAGCCTTTCCACACATCACAAAAATTCCCCAAGCTGAGGCTGGAAAACCCAAGCTTTGCCAACACTGTTCTTAATTGAAAGGTCAGGAAGTTCCTGGGAGCAGCCAGAATGATTCACTATTTCTTTTCCTTTCTGCAGGAACGGGATTTGAATATTTTTTTGTTTGTGTGGCCCAGATGGCGGAGTTGAGATTAGAAACTCAATGCGGAAATCAAGGAGGTGAATCCTCCTTGGCACAGGGCTTCGAAAAACTCCCAGTGACTGGTTATTTTTAACAGACTTAAGAAGATTATTTTATTCCAAGATTTGTCATTTGAAAACTATACAGGGCGATGATAATTTTTATAGAATTTCATAGAATCCCTACAGTACAGAAGGAGGCCATTCGGCCCATCGAGCCTGCATCGACAAACCCACCCAGGCTTTGTCCCCATAATCCCACATATTTACCCCACTAACCCCGCCTGGCACTAAGGGGCAATTTAGCATGGCCAATCCACCTAACCCGCACATCTTTGGGCTGTGGGTGGAAACTGGAGGAAACCCACGCAGACATGGGGAGAACGTGCAAACTCCACACAGAAAGTCACCCAAGGCTGGAATTGAACCCGGGTCCCTGGCGCTGGGAGGCAGCAGTGCTAACCACTGTGCCACTGTGATGCCCACAGTGCCTAAGCAGTTGGCTTCAGTGCCCCCATTTTCCCATCATTTCCTTCACAATCCAATACAATTTCAGAAAGGGTCATGTTGAGAATTTTAGCCCTTAATGCACACAACTGCTGATGCACCGACATTAAGGTGATGAATGCCAAGGCTTGAACCTGGAACATTTTACTTGTCTGGGAGCTCCAGTGTTGGAATGAAGAAGTCCTAGAGTGGATAAAGCCCAGAAGACAGTGGCAGTGGTTAGCACTGCTGCCTCACAGTGCCGGGGACCCAGGTTCAATTCCAGCCTCGGGTCACTGTCTGTGTGGAGTTTGCACTTTTTCCCTGTTGTCTGCTCGGGTTTCCCCCTGGTGCTCAGGTTTCCTCCCACAGTCCAAAGATGTGCGGGTTAGGTTGATTGGCCGTGCTAAATTGCCCCTTGTATCAGGGGGATTATCAGGATAAATGCGGGTTACAGGAATAGGGCCTGGGTGGGATTGTGCTCGGTACAATCTCGATGGGCCAAATGGCTTCCTTTTGTACTGTAGGGATTCTAGACGCCAGGATTGAATCCACAATTTGGCATGCATGTAGGGAGTGCTACCAAAAAGGAAATTGCAGTCAACAGCCAGAAGATTCCACCTGTTTTCTAAAAAAAAATGTCAATAAAGAAAATAAGTCATTTTTTTTCTGCCTGGTCCATGATGACTTAGTTTCTTCCCAAGGAGAGGAGTTGAGAGTCTACCAGTGTAAAGAGACAGTGGTAAGATCCTGCGTCCTCACTTTCCCAAAGGTACTATCTGAGTGGTAAAAGGGACAGGCCAGGCTATTAGACAAGCATCACAAGCATCCAGCAGGCCCCAGGCTACTTGTAAGCAAACACCAGCTCGTAAGATAAGTATTTAAAGCCTTCCTTTTCTCTCCGGCTGGATTTTAATGCCTGTTCCGTCACATTGGAAAATAAATCGGGGCGGCCCGGTGGCACAATGGTTAGCACTGCTGTCTCACAGTGCCAGGGACGCAGGTTCGATTCCTGGCTTGGGTCACTGTTTGTGTGGTATTTGCACATTCTCCCTGTGTCTGCGTGGGTTTCCTCCGAGTGCTCCGGTTTCCTCCCACAGCCCAAAGATGTGTGGGTTAGGTGCATTGGCCATGCTAAATTGCCCCTTAGTGTCAGGGAGATTAGCTAGGGTAAATGCATGGGGTTAAGGGGCGGGGGCCTGAGTGGGATTGTGGTCGGTGCAGACTCAGTGGGCTGAATGGCCTCCTTCTGCTTTGTAGGCCTTCTATGATTCTATGAAAACTTCCACTGACGGACCTGGCTTTAAGAAAAGTGAAAGTAGCAGAGAGTTTTATTTTCCGGTCGGTGGTGTTTAACTTGTGAAACTAGCATCAGAAGGTGAAATTGAAGATGGCTGAGATCTGTGGCCCTTTGAACTTGGCCGTTTCACTTCACTCTTTTCAAATCTAGATCCGATGGATGGGATTAAAGGGAGTTGTTTTCACCTGAACCAGCTGGGTACAGATCTGGTGGAGTGAATTGCCCACTTGATGGGCAATCAATTCCGCCAGGTGGTTGCCTAGGTGAGAAAGGTGAGAATGAGCTCAAGTTTAATATGCCTAATGGCTGTTAGGGTTCTTGAATGATAGCGGGGGTTCCAATTCTGGTCACCTTTGAGCAGAGGTCCACAACACAAAAGTCGTCAATAAACTTGGTTTAACTTGCAAGATGGTTACCATGGTAAATAAAAATCGAACCCCAGAAAACAGTAATGTAATCTTGAGGTTGAAGATTTGGGTCCAGTCCAGAATAGAGAGAGGGTTAAAGTTAAAGTTTATTTATCAGTGTCACTCGTTGGCTTACATTAACACCGCAATGAAGTTACTGTGAAAATCCCCTCGTCATCACACTCTGGCGCCTATTTGGGTACACTGAGGGAGAATTTTAGCATGGCCAATGCACCCAACCAGCACATCTTTGGACTGTGGGAGGAAACCGGAGCACCCGGAGGAAACCCACGCAGACACGGGGAGAACTGCAGGCTCCGCACAGACAGTGACCCAAGCCGGGAATTGTACCCAGGTCCCTGGCGCTGTGAGGCAGCAGTGCTAACCATTGTGCCACCGTGCCACCCATATATGTTGCGTTGTTGGAGTTTGCCAGCCGTGGTTCCATAACAAATGTATTTCTAAACTGTGCCATGATGTCAGAATGAAACCTTGTTGTAGAGTTTGGGAACTCAAATAAAGAGGCAGGAAGCTGAGGAGGAAAAAGAGTGAAAGGTGACCAGATACATAACTTCTAGTCATTGTTCACAGCTGGTTGGTTGCTTGCTGAGCAATAGTGCAAAGAGCAGCAAGAAAGACAGACAAATTTCTCCCTCCAAAGGTTCAGGTGGCAAGCACACTACTTGCACCATGCAGAACAGGAAAACCTCAGGTTTGCTATGTGGCCTGTACTGCGTTAGCTGACCTCAAGCAAGGCCGTGGTTTAATACTACAACTGATCTCTGTGCCATAGTGTCAGAGAAAAGGGAAGAATAATCAGCCAGGGTTCCTGCTTCTCATTGCTACCCAGTAACAAGTGATGAAAACTTTGTACATGTGAAAGATGGGTGAGGATGGTAGCGGACGGCATGCCCCATCTACATTAATGAGGATAAAGTGGAAATAGTCGAGAGCTTCAACTTTTTAGGTATCCAGATCACCAACAACATTTCCTGGTCCCTCCATATAGATAAGAAAGCCCATCAATGCCTCTACATTCTCAGGAGACTAAGGAAATTTGGCATGTCCACTACAACTCTCACCAACTTCTACAGATGCACCATAGAGAGCATTCTTTCTGGTTGTATCACAGCTTGGTATGACTCCTGCTCTGCCCAAGACCGCAAGAAACAACAAAAGGTTGTGAATGTAGCCCAATCCATCACGCAAACCAGCCTCCCATCCATTGACTCTGTCTACACTTCCTGCTGCCTCGGCAAAGCAGCCAGCATAATTAATGACCCCATGCATCCCGGACATTCTCTCTTCCACATTCTTCCGTCGGGAAAAAGATACAAAAGTCTGAGATCATGTACCAACCGGCTCAAAAGCAACTTCTTTCCTGCTGCCATCAGACTTTTGAATGGATCTACCTTGCACTAAGTTGATCTTTCTCTAAATCCTAGCTATGACTGTCACACTACATTCTGCATTCTCTCATTTCCTTCCCTATGTACAGTATGCTTTGTCTGTATAGCATGCAAGAAACAATACTTTTCACTGTATACTAATACATGTGGCAATAATAAATAAATCAGATCAAAAAAAGATAAGGTTCATGATGTTCTTCATCATCAACTCACTGCCCTGACTCATTGGATAAAGTTCACTCATGATTAATAGCTGCCTAGTTAAAATGTCAAAGGGCTTTCAGAGCTTGTCGAGCTGAACTCCAGCGAGGGCCAACACCTTTAGGAAAGGTGGGAGGAAACAAGGTGTGGCCAAAGTGTGTGATAGCACTAATGGAAGGGTTAGAATAGAATCCCATAGAATCCTAGAATCCCTACAGTGCAGGAGGAGCCCATTTGGCCCTTTGGTCTGCACTGACTCTTACCCAGGCTTACCCTGTGACCCCACATATTGACCCCGCTAACCTATATATCTCAGAACACTCAGGGTCAATTTTAGCATGGCCAATCCATCTAACGTGCACATCCTTGGACTGTGGGAGGAAACCGAAGCATCCGGAGGAAACCCACGCAGAGACGGGGAGAATGTGCAAACTCCACGCAGACAGTGACCCAAGGCTGGAATTGAACCCGGGTCCCTGATGCTGTGAGGCAGTAGCGCTATCCACTGTGCCACCATGAGTTGCGATAATCTGCTTTCTCTGCAGGTGGCAGAAATCTCAAGGAGTGGTACGCAGCGCCTTGCAGATTGAAGCAACCATTGGGAATAAGTAGCATCCTAATTCCTAACCTTCTCAGCAGGGGAATGGCTGCAATCCAGTGAGATCGACAAGGATTGAGGGGTAAACACTCAATAATATTCACAATGCACCTGCCTTCCATTACCTTTTTTCAACAGACCAATACGTTGATGAGTAATTCAATAATTTATAGTGTACAAAACCACAAATTGTCTTTTTCCTACTCACTGAATAAACGATGGTTTTCCCCCTTTTTATAAGTTAGATTGCGAAAGTGCTCCAACTATTGAGCAGTCGCATAAGTTGATTAGAAAAAAATAACGTTAGTGCGCAGATAAACATGTGGATAAGAGGAAAAGACTGCAACAGGGCATGGCAGGATTTTCCTATGAGGGTGAGGGGCCTGAGGCTGACAGACCTGGAACACTAAATGGCAGCAAAGTATTTCTTGCTGGCCTGTCTGTTATTGCTGATCGCAAGGGGAATGCCATAGTTGTGGCTGTCTGCTTTTCTAGATGTTATGAATGGAACATCATTTTATGAAGGCAACTCAAATCTACCACTAAATGGAAATATGTGAAATCTCCCGCACACTTTTATAGTCAACACCAGGTGAAAACTGCACCGAAAGTAAAGGGTTAAAAGAAATGTTGTTGTTATTGGTTGGTTCAGGCCTGATATTATCTCACAGTTTTGGAGATGTGAAGACATTTGAAAGGGAAAGAAATTATGAAAACAAAAGTACGGCCCTCTACGTACCATCTTAATCTAAGATTAAAAACAACACATCCAATAAAGAAGGAAGATAATGTAAACATTTTGTCTGAAACTTGCAGGTGGGATGGACTGAAAATAACCTCTCAAATTGGAATGAACTCTTTAAGTACTGAAATGTCTGAGCAACTTTAAAAATAGCATTTTAATCTCTTGTATATGTTCACTAATGACTGCAACCTTATAAGGGACTGCCTGCCTTAATTGGTGTTAATGGCAGCAAATTCAAGAGTGTCATACTGCTACCAATGATCCATTAAAATATCTTTGCCGTCCTTTCAGATGAGTGGTCACTTCAGCCAGGCTGCCATTTTGAATTTGGACAGGCTGAGAGAGCGGCTGTTCATGAAGAGTTTAGGCACTGGAGGGGCCTACTACGAGCAATAACTTCCTGCCAGGAAAAACGTGTTCAACCAGCGCATTCAGCACAGGTGAAGGCTAGAAATATTATCTCAAGTGGGGTGGAAGTTACAGTCATATTAAACTCTGCACTCAATTCTGGGCACCGCACCTCAGGAAAGATATTGGTCAATGGGTGGGAGGTTGGTTTGAGTGATGGACTGGGCTTTGTTCACGACCCTTTGTAGTGTCTTGCAGTCTCGGACAGAGCAGGAGCCATACCAAGCTGTGATCCAACCAGAAAGAATGCTTTCTATGGTGCATGTGTGATGAGAGTTGTAATGGACATACCAAATTTCCTTAGTCTTCTGAGAAAGTAGAGGCGTTGGTGGACTTTCATGGTACTATTTGAAGAAGTGTTGAGGGTTATTTTCTTGAAGTACTGGCCAATATTCAACCCTCACCATCAAAATAAATTAACTGGTCAGTTACCTTAGTGCTGCTTGTGAGACCTTGCCACGTGTAAATTGGCTGCGCTATCCATCTCCTTTGTAAGAGTTTTATTTGCTACCAAATAAACCTGTTGGACTTTAACCTGGTGTTGTTAAAACTCTTACTGTGTTTACCCCAGTCCAACGCCGGCATCTCCACATCATGACTACCATCTTCTTTGTAACAGTGACTGGGTTCAAAATCAACCAGAATCAACACATCCATTGAACTTCTGCACTCACACCTCACTTTTCCAGAAACTCTATTCTGTTTTTGAACCTGTTGACACAGTCTCTTCAATGGACTTGGCTGCAAAACTTGTTCTGACCCCCAGACCTAATTCTGCCCTGTGTTCCTATCAATCAAAACTTCGCTCTGGGAGTGAAATCTCCCTATTTGATGGTTATGGACTGGATATGGCTGGAAGCCTTGAGACCCCGGCATTAGGACGGCCGTCCTTAGCCTGCATGTGACAGAAGTTAAACTAGGTTAGCAATCCTGCTAATTTGCCACCTTTGAGCTTGGCATGAACGGTGGACTGTCTCTTCACTGAGTCAAGACAGAGTCACAACAGAGTTAAATACTGGTTGGAGAGCTGGTAGCTCTGGAGCCTATCAGAGACTGGACTGCACACGTACATGAATGAACAGCATCTAGGGAAGTAGATCCACAGGGAAAGAAGGGAAGACCTTCTGCTGATTTGAGTGTAGCCACCAGCTCAGATGGCACATCAGCCTCCTGCAGGAAGGCCACCTCCAAATCAGGTGGCGGCCCCTAAAGGAAGTTGAGAGAGGGGCTTCTCCAGTAACAGCTTGGAATAGACAACTGAAGCGACTGCCAGCCCAGCTGTAGGAAAGATTCCCGGTGGTGGGAATGCATTGGGGATCCTTCCTGGACACCGGCTGCCCCAATTCCAAGCTCACCTGCACGTGGTCATGAAAACGTAACCAATTTACACGTGGCAAGGTCTCACAAGCAGCAATAAGGTAACTGACCAGTTAATTTATTTTGAAGGTAAGGGCTGAATATTGGCCAGTACTTCAAGAAAAATAACCCTCAATTCTTCTTCAAATAGTACCATGAAAGCCCACCAACACCTCTACTTTCTCAGAAGACTAAGGAAATTTGGTACGTCAATTATTTGTCGACTGACATTTGTGTCAAACAATTTTGCCTGATTTTTATGTTAACGCCTAATTAAATTTTTAATATTATAAATGATATCCTCTAGTGCTGAAGCCTTTTTGCAACGTGCATAATTGCAATCAATCATTTCTTTTCCAGCTCCTTTCACAGTGGCGCAGTGGTTAGCACTTCTGCCTCACAGCGCCAGGGACCGGAGTTCAATTCCCGGCTTGCGTCACTCTCTGTGTTGCGTTTGCATGTTCTCCTCATGTCTGCGTGGGTTTCCTCCAGGTGCTCCGGTTTCCTCCCACAGTCCAAAGATGTGCGGGTTAGGTGGATTGGCCATGCTAAATTGCCCCTTAATGTCAGGGGGACTAGTTAGGGTAAATGCATGGGGTTATGGGGATAGGGCCTGGGTGGGATTGTGGTTGGTGCAGACTCAATGGGCCGAATGGCCTCCTTCTGCACCGTAGGATTCTGTGATCTATAATTTTGATAAACTGTATTGTTACGTTAAAGTCCCTTTTCTTTCCAATAAGACCAAACCTAATTAAATTAACATTTCCACAAAGCTTCCAACTTTCCACATCTATATCATTAATATGATTTTTTCATTTTCTTATTTCTCTCTGACAAAAATAACATGCGTATGTTTTGAATTATTAGGGAACATTTCTGCTTAATCTCAGTTATGTATATAAATCTACTAACTTAATTTTGAGTTATACACAATTAATTCTCCAAGTTTCATAAATAAAGGGTTTTGAGTTATTAATAAGACTGGGACCATATTTACTCCAATACTATTTCCCCCACCCACTAGCGCTACCCACCCTGTTCTTGTACTTTGCTGTAACATTGTCAAAATCATTCAACAATAACAACTACTGAATATTTTCATTGATAAACTGAGTGCATTTTGAGGTCACATAGCTACATAAATACAGTTTTAAAAATTTCCAACGAAGAGTGGCGATAAACAAATCAAGCTTAACTGTACTGCGTCATCCATGTCTGATGGTGACATAGGTCAACACTGGTAGCAGATAGAATGGCCTAGGAAATTGGATTTGGTCTAATGTTGTCACAAAGGTCGGTTGCTTCAGTGCGAACTGAGCTGGTAAGCTGAGTTCGGGAAGGGGGAAAGGCAGGGAATCGGGGGCAGAGGGAGAGAAAGAGGTGGTCGGCAGAAGTCTACAGACTGGGAAAGGGCTCCATGGTAACACACCTGGCACGGTAGTTAGCATTGCTGCCTCACAGCACCACAGATCCGGGTTTGACTCCCGGCTTGGGCCACCGTCTGTGCGGAGTCTGCACGTTCTCCCCATGTCGATGTTGGTTTCCTCCGGGTGTTCCAGTTTCCTCCCACAGTCTGAAAGACATGCTGGTTAGGTGTATTCGCCATGTTAAATTCTCCCTCAGTGTACCCGAACAGGCACCAGAGAGAGGCGACTGGGGGATTTTCACACTTCATTGCAGTGTTAATGTAAGCTTACTTTTGACATTAATAAATAAACTTTAAAACTAAAACAACAGAAAATTACCTATTGGGAGGCAGCCTCCAGCATTGACTTTAAGGTTTGGCTACCAAGCACCTTAGGATACTGACTAAGTGCGATATACATTGCAGTCAGTTGTTGACAAATTTTGGAAATGCGCCCTTAAATCGGTGTTGCGCCAATTATTTGGTTATGTAAATGGTTATACAAAGGGCCAACAACCTATTTCACATGTGGGCCCTGGACATGCAAACCATGCAATGTTCCTCCAGAGTGGTGTGTCATAACATAGCCCTCAGGGAGATTGCTTTATGGCATTACATCACATTCAGTGGTCAGAACCCATCACAGACCAGCCATGGGATGAGGCTTGCAGATTCATTACGTTTAAAACTTATAGAAGGCTGGAGGGTGGCACAATGGCACAGTGGTTAGCACAGCAGCCTCACAGCACCAGGGTCCCGGGTTCAATTCCAGCCTGAGGTCCCTGTTTGTGCGCAGTTTGCATGTTCTCCCCGTGTCTGCATGGGTCTCCTCCGAATGCTCTGGTTTCCAAAGATGTGCAAGTTAAGTTGATTGGCCATGCTAAGTTGTCCATTTAGTGTCGGGGGGACTAGCAGGGTAAATATGTGAGTTCCAGACTAGGGAATGAGTGGGATTGTTGTCAGTGCAGGCTCGATGTGCTGAATGGCCTCCTTCTGTACTGTAGGAATTCTATGATTCCAGATGCGAGTAAGACCCTACCTTTAAAATTAAAATTACAATTAGTTGCATTCTTTTCCATTGTTTATCAGTATGTACGTTAACATCCTTTCTTTGGATGTTTTTCCTCTGCTTTTCCATTATATTCTGAGGTTGTTTCCTTCACAATAGCACAACAAAACTCTTAAATGTATATAGCATCTCTCACGGCTGCAGGACATCACAAAAGCACTTTATGTAAGGTTGTGGGGATAGGGCCTGGGGTGGGATTGTTGTTAGTGCAGACTTGATGGGCCGAATGGCCTCCTTCTGCACTGTAGGGATTCTATGCTGATTCTATAATCAATGACACACTTTGAACGTGCAAACACCAGGGGGTTGGCAACTCTAAAAATATAAATGTAACCATAATGTTCAGTTCTTTGATCAATTAAGCAACACAACAACTGGATAACTAAGGTAAATATAAAGTTATCCTTAAAGCTCACTCATGTGTCATTTTCCAGCCACATAATGCACACATTGCTCCTGAAGCAGGCATTTATAGCATGAGATGCTACCCTCGTATAGAAGCAACAGGGAATGGATTCTTTGTCTCACTGTGATGCTTTGTTCCATTTTTCCCCCACATCAACAAGCTTTCTTTCCAGGATGCCTAAAGTCAAGAGGGGTTCTTGTTAAAGGGTCAGGCAAATTGTACTTCAAAGTTTGCGGTGTGGATAGTAGAACAACTGGCACTGCCAGGTTGGCACTGCCAGAGTTCCAGGGAGCAGTGCCAAGTGGGCAGGACCTGAGGGGGTGGGGACTGAGGGAGGTGGGACCTGAGGGGGATGGGGCTTGAAGGGGGAAGAGTATGAAGGAGGCGGAGCGTGAAGGGGGTACATGAACAGTGGCATGAAGGGGTGCATGAAGGCAGCACAACATGAAGGGGGTGCATGAAGGGGCAGAGTATGAAGGGGGCATGAAGGGGGTGGAATGAAGGGACGCACGAAAGGGAACCTATTGGGAGGGACCCAATGCCAATTTCTGAGGCTGTTTCCTTCACAGCATCAAAAAACCCTTAAATTTATGATACCGGTGATCTATGTTGGTAAGCGCGGCGGGGTAAACATGACTTTAATGGGGGGGGGGGTCCTAATATCCTTTGGGGGGAGGGAATTGGCGTTCAATTCCACTTTGAGATCGGGGCGCCCTTTAAAAATGGCAGCCAATCAATGTAAATCCAAGCTTGCCAGCATGTTTAGGCCCCAATCTTCTCAGAATTGGTGCTAAACACACCCCTCTCCCAAACAATGAATGAAGATGGCGATCCAATGCATGCAGAACATGTCGGTTTTCTCACTGTTTTTTTTCACCCAAAATGACGCGTAATGTTTTGGAAAAATCTCACCCATTGACTCTGTTTCTCTATCCTCGGAAACTGCCAGACCTGCTGAGTTTTTCCAGCACTTGTTTCTGTTACGGAAATGAATATAATGAGTAGTGGTACATGCTCTGAGTTACTGAACTAGCTTAGCAGCAGCGAACAAGGAAGTGGTAGGTTATCTGAAAAAGAAATAGGAGAAGGTAGGCAGTGAATGGAGATTTTTTTTAAGAATCAAAGGGAATAGACTCCAGCAAAGGGAACTTGTACTGTGTATCAATATGTCAAATCTAAATGGAACGTTCAACTATTTATCATCTAAACTTAGAAACATAGATGATAGGAACAGGAGGAGGCCATTTGGCCCTTCGAGCCTGCTCCACCATTCATCACAATCATGGCTGTTCGTCCAACTCAGTAGCCTAATCCTGCTTTCTCCCCATGACCTTTGATTCCATTCACCCCAAGTGCTATATCCAGCCGCCTCTTGAATACATTCAATGTTTTGGCATTAACGACTTCCTGTGGTAATGAATTCCACAGGCTCACCACGCTTTGGGTGAAGAAATGTCTCCTCATCTCCGACCTAAATGGTCTACCCTGAATCCTCAGACTGTGACCCCTGGTTCTGGACTCCCCCACCATTGGGAACATCCTCCCTGCATCTACCCTGTCTAGTCCTGTTAGAATTTTATAAGTCTCTATGAGATGCCCTCCTCATTCGTCTGAACTCCAGCGAAAACAATCCTAACCTAGTCAATCTCTCCTCATACATCAGGTCCTGCCATCATGAAGTAGTCTTGTTTTGGAACATTACCTGGGAGAAACTGCAGAGACAGCACCATCGTCAATCCGTCCACAACCCTCAAATGATATACAGTGTTACAGCTAGATCAATGGAGTGCAACAGAGAAATACATAGTCCATGGCGCTTGGAAGCATTTAATGTTTGCATATTAAACCATTCAAACTTACTACTTCCAAATGTGATTGAGTTCCTCTTTACTCTCACAGAGGAAGCTCCATTTCTTGTTTATTATACTCCATTACCAACAGAAAGGAGCAAAGTGCAACCTCCAGCAGAATGGATACGTTGAAGAAATATTTGGCCCCGCAACACTTTTGTGAACTGGATTCACAGGAAGGGCAACCAGCTTGATGGTAAAGTTATTCGCGAGGGGTTGGCGGGGAGCATATAAATCAAATAACTGTATCATCAATTGATACAGAAAAGCAATTGGGGTTGAAGATTAGTAGCAGAAATTGTGAATGTAAATTAGAATGCTCAGAATCCAACAAAAATATTTACAGTTAGAAATTTCTGTCAGGTGTAAAATAGGCTATAAATGGTCACCCTTTTTATACATCACCTGATAGTCAGTCCCATTGCAGTCAGCACAAATATCAAGTGCTGCATAGAATTGGAGGCTGATTTGATACTGCCCATTTTATGCACCATTGAAAAAATTTCCAAAGGTTCGGCATAGCTTTCATAAAGTAAAGTTTATTTATTAGTCACAAGTAGGCTTACATTCACACTGCAATGAGGTTACTGGGAAAATCCCCGAGTCGCCACACTCTGGAGTCTGTTCGGGTACACTGAGGGAGAATTTAGCATGGCCAATGCACCTAACCTGCATGTCGAAACCGGAGCGCCCGGAGGAAACCCACGCAGACACGGGGAGAACGTACAGACTCTATACAGACAGTGATCCAAGCCGGCAATCGGTTCCTGGCGCGGTGAGGCAGCAGTGCCACCGTGCCACCCTTCATGTTTTTGTACTGAAGTGACGGGATTGTCAGGCTGTATGAGTGCGCGCACAGACACGCACACACACATGCACACACACACTCACGCACATGCACACACACACTCACACGCACAAACACACACACACACACAGACACGCACAAACGAACACACACACGCACGTACACACACACACGAACACACACACACACATGCACACACACACACACACACACGGACAGGCACACATGAACACACACACACACCACACACATACACATGCACACACACACACACACACACACACGCACGCATACCCACACACACACACACGCACACACACACGCACACACACACACCCGCATGCACACACACGGACACACACACACACCCACACACCAACACACACGAACGCACACATCAATGCACACACACACACACACGCACACACACACCCCCACACACACACACACACACACGCACACACACACGAACACACACACGCAGACACACGAACACACACGAACACACACACAAGCACACACACCCACACACACGAACACACACACACACACATGCACTCACACACACCCACAGATGAACACACACACACACACACATGAACACACACACACGCACACACACACACATGCACACACACACACCCACGAACACACACACACACCCACACATAAACACACACACACGAACACACACACATGAACACACACACACACACGCACACACACGGAAACAGAAAATGCTGGAAAATCTCAGCAGGTCTGACAGCATCTGTGGAGAGAGAATAGAGCCAATGTTTCGAGTCTGGATGTTTCCGATTCCAGCATCCACAGTACTTTCCCTTTAACTTTTTTTTATCATTTACTCCATCTTTAAAGTTACAAAGCCAATGCTTTGGACCAGGCAAACTCAATTCCAATCCTTGCTTGCTCTGAAAAGAACAAAATTCAAATTCCAATTGAATCCAATTCATGGTCCCCACAAAGGAAACAAACAACATAAATGTTGGAATCTGAAACCAAAACAGAAAATGCTGGAAAATTTCAGCAGGTCTGACAGCATTAATGTGACTCACACACCACGATGAACAAAGCACCACCTGTGCAGCACGCCAACTCAACTGGCTACAATGAATTCCAAATCAAAAGATGAAGGCACAACATCCTACCAATGCCAATTGATACCAATATTGTTAGAATAAAAGAACAAGCTATGAAAGACTGTTAAGGTGTTCAATTATTAATCTTTAGAATAGAAAAATAAAGTTTGGAACAGTTATATTGATATAGAGGCGTTCTATATTTGTTGAAGAAAGAGGGATGTTGTATTGTTATGTTATTCATAAAGAAACAGGAACTGATTGTTCTGAGAATATACATCCGGGTGCCACATTTCAAAGCAGCACTGCAGTCATGTGCTAAGTGACGATGTATCAATGTACCACCCACCTCAAGAGCAGCGGGAAATACACTTGATGTCGCTCCGTCATGTGAACAGAGTGTGAATATTTCTAATTGATGGCCACCAGAGCAATGGTGTAAAGGTCCACGTTCTGTTCTTGGCATTCCTCCTGGAGTTGTCTAATGCCAATACTGATGGCGGGATGTTCCGGTGGCACCAGGCCCTAGACCAGAAATTCGTGCCCGAGGTCAATGGACCTTTAAATGATCCGTCAAATTTTCCATTCTGCCCATGACGATTCCCACAGCAGGCAGGACTGGAAGATTTATCCCTATGTTAGTGATTCCCCGACCTTTTCTGAAACCGTGGGGGCAATTCTTCTGGCCTGCTGCGTTGCTTTTGTAGTAAGAGTTTTAACAACACCAGGTTAAAGTCCAACAGGTTTATTTGGTAGCAAATACCATTCGCTTTCGGAGCGCTGCTCCTTCGTCAGATGGAGTGGAAATGTGCTCTCAAACAGGGCACAGAGACACAAAAATCAAGTTACAGAATACTGACTAGAATGCAAATGTCTACAGCCAACCAGATCTTAAAGATACAGACAATGTGGGTGGAGGGAACATTAAGCACAGGTTAAAGAGATGTGTATTGTCTCCAGGCAGGACAGCCTGCAAGTCCCGGAGGCAAGCTGTGGGATCTTATCTTTAAGATCTTATCTTTAAGATCTGGCTGGTTGTAGGGATTCGCATTCTAATCAGTAGTCTGTAACTTGATTTTGTGTCTCTGTGCCCTGTTTGAGAGCACATTTCCACTCCATCTGACGAAGGAGCAGTGCTCTGAAAGCTAATGGTATTTGCTACCAAATAAACCTGTTGGACTTTAACCTGGTGTTGTTAAAACTCTTACTGTGTTCACCCCAGGGGAGGAGGGAACTGGGGGGGGGTGGGGGGGGGGGGGTGGGATCGGGAGATCAGGGCTATGGTGGGAGGGGGTGGGGGAACATCGAGGTGAGCTGGGGGTGGGGGAGGGATTTAAGTCGAGGTTGGCTCAGGCATGTTCAGGGGGCCAGCGATCGGGGTGTGGGGGGGTGGGGGGTGGGGAGGGGGGCAGCAATGCGGGGTCGTGGGGCTGGCCAGGATTGAGTTGGCCAGGAATCAGGAGGCTGGCAGGCAGGGGCCACTGCGCACGCGCCGATCTCGGCGCTGACAGTTTGGCACATGCGCCGTGGCCCACTCAGCGCTATGCTGCCGGTCTCTCGGGCAGGATTAGGCACCGCTGCCAGATTTTTGGACTGTTCCATGCTAGTGCACTCAGCATTGCGCAGAATGTGGGAGATTCATTTTGAAACTCTCGTTGAAAAAAACAGCGAGATTTACTCCAGTTTCTCCACAAATTCGACACTTGGAATATTTTTGGAAGAATCCCCCCCACCCCCATGTCTCTCAATTCTTCGATGCTAGGCTTAAATTTGAATGTCTGAACTGCAAACATTTAAAATGACATCTGTTGTAACCTTAACATCCCCAGGCAACCGAAGTGGCAACACTGAAGTGGAATTTTCAGAGAAAACTATTCCTGGAAACTGGCCTGCCAAAAATCTCCCCTTCGCGGTGGGATTACCCTGCTTGTTTTGTTTTTACTGATTGGCTTTGCTTGGAACAAAATTGTACACAGCATTTGAGGAGAACTGCTACATTCTGTTTGACTGCTGAAAGGTTGAGTTTTTGATTATACATCGAGCCAGGACGGAAACTGTGATATAACACGCGCGCGCTTTCGAAGTCCAAAGTGTTTGCCACAAACTCGAATTTAGTGGCACAAAATTACACCCCGGTTGTACTCTGATTGGTCAAGGTGTTGCCATGACGAATGCACCAGTTAATGGTGACTGACTGTTAACTGCCAAACATAGTTTGAAATTTAAAACCAGACTGCTTGGGCGGGCTTTTCCAGCCACGCTCGCCCCGAAACTGGAAAATCCTGCTTGATCGGGGGGTGGGGTGGGGGGAGGGGGAGGGGGAGGGGGAGGGGGCACAGTGGCACAGTGATTAGCACTTCTGCCTCACAGCACCAGGGACTCAAGTTCGATTCCCGGCTTGGGTCACTGTGCAGAGTTTGCACGTTCTTCCCATGTCTATGTGGGTTTCCTCCGGGTGCTGCGGTTTCCCCCCACAGTCTGAAAGACGCGCTGGTCAGATCGATTGGCCATGCTAAATTCTCCCTCAGTGTTCCTGAACAGGCGCAGGAGTGTGGCGACGAGGGGATTTTCACAGCAGTGTTAATGTAAGCCTACTTGTGACACTAATAACTAAACATTTTTTTTGAGGTCAACAGACCTTTGCGTGGTCCATGTACAGACCACTACAATTCCCATGGCAGGCGAGATGGGAAAATTCAGCCCCTAGATTCTGATTGGTCAGGACATTGCTCTGAGAACTGCCAACCAATCAGCACCTTCTTTTCATCCTGTATAAGTTTGTTGCTTCACCTGACATTGATATTCTTGCAATTGTCCTGATGAGTGCAAGATGAAAAGCTTCGACAAAATGTCTTTTTTCAGCAATACTGAAACTCTGTGCTACCAAATGACTGTTTGTAAAGTAGAATAGTTTGCTAACACCAAAGCTGGAATTCTCCCAAAAAAATTCTAATTGTCGAATTCACATGAAAACTGGAATCATTCTCGCTGTTTTTTTCAGTGGGAGTTCAGAGAGGAATCTCCCACACTCTGTGCACTGAAAAGGCCACCAGCATGAATATCATTAAATTTCAGTGGGTGGGGTCTATCCCCTCTGGAGAGGCTGACATCAGAGGCTGAGCGGGCCATTGCGCATCCGCCAGTCTGTCAGTGCCAAGATCAACGTATGCGCAGTGGCCTCACGTTGATAACCTCCCAATTGCTGGCCAGCTCAATCGCTGGCCAGCCCCGTGACCCCCGCAATGGCAGCTCTCCGACCCCCCCCCCCCCCACTCCCCAATTGCTGGCTCCCGAATCATTCCCGGGCCAGCCCTGAATACCCTACCGGCCCGATCTCCAACCCCACCCCCCAACTCCCCCCCTGCAGTCCTGAACCTCCCCCCTCCCCCCGCAGTCCCGATGTCCCCAGCAGGCTGGCCCCACCCACCCCCCGGCCTGCCCCGTTTGCTGCCCTCCCTCCTTGCCCCACCGATCCGTATGCAGAGTGGCAGTGGGACCTACCCACACTCACCTCCCTGGCCCTGCCCCCATCAGGCTTTGCCCCTCTTAGGCCCCACCCCTTGGCACTGCCCGATGCCCCCCCAGGCATTGGCACTTTGCCCCTTGGGCAGTGCCAGGGGCACAGGCTGGCAGTGGCAAGGTGCCAATTCCCGGGAGTAGCCCTCTGCTGCCCGACCCTCTAGGGGGCCCTGATTGCCCCCCTTCACTCCAGCGGGGTCAGGCCGCTAGTTCCCCAAAAGTGGGGAACTGCTTCTAACCCCGCGGGAGTGAACCACTCTGGTGGGGAAAGGGCGGGGGGTGGGGGGGGGGGGTGGAGGGGGACAATCTCCCGGTCCACTGAGCTAATAGATTAGTGGGATGGGAGAATCGCCCCCCAAAATATTCCTGAATAGATGTTTGCTTAGGAAAGGTATAAATATAAAACAGCTCAATATTTTTATATTGCTTGGTATTTCCTATGAAAGAGATGAGTCCCAAACAAGTAATTGGGTTCTCCTTTATGTCACATGATGAGATTTATTTATTTCCCTCGCTGTCCCCAATGGATAGAGTCGGCAATAGATTAGAATATGAGGCACTGCATAAAACGGGTGGCCAACTCAATACTGTCCATTTTGCACACGACCCAAGATGGATTTCTAGCCCTTTTTCTTTCCATCATCACTCACTTCAGATACCCTGGCATTTGAAATAGTGTAATGATTGATCCAGCATGAGCAAAATCACATTGCAGAAACTTCCTGGTACCCAAGATAGGGTTGACAGTCAGAGCTGAAATGTCTAATACTGGGGGTAATGCACTTAACATGAGAGGGGGAAAGTTTAAAGGAGATGTGAGGGGCAAGTGTCTTACACAGAGAGTGGTCGATGTCTGGAATATGCTGCCAGGGGTGGTGGTGGAGGCAGATATGATAGGAACATTTAAGGTGTTTTAGATAGGCACATGAATATGCAGGGAATAGAGGGATATAGACCAAGGGCAGGCAGAACAGATTAGTTTAATTTGGTGTCATGTTCGGCACAACATCGTGGGCCGAAGGGTCTGTTCCTGTGCTGTACTGTTCTATGTTCGATGGGTTATGTGGACAGTTGAATTGGAAAATGTTGGTTGGAAATTTCCAACTGTCCAGGGGTTGGTTGCAACTATGGACCAAACAACTCTGCCTGAGTGCACATAATAGATTGGGCTGAAGACTGCACTTGTTCAATTTGAAGTCTTTCTTTTAGAGTATCAACCATGTCATCTTCACCTCACAGCATCGACAAAATTACAATTATAGGTTTAAGATGAAGGAAGTTCCTCATCTCCCCAGAAGATACTTCAAGATTGTATGTCTAGAGAGTTGGGATAGGCTTCGCTTGTCTTCAGATATTACACACAAATCATGGGATGATGAGGAAATTTCAAAGAGGAAGAAGATGGAAAGAAGTAGAAAATAGCTTTGACCTCCCATCCAAAAATTTAATAGCAACTTCAATGCATTTCTCAATAACAGAAAGAGGGAGGAATAGGCGGCACTGATTGGATTGATAAACAGAGAAATGTGCTAAGACCATTCTCTAGAAATGTGGCCTGGAATTTTCCAGCCCTTCAGGCCTCACAGCTGCTGCCATCGAGGATGAAGAATTTGGCGCTCAGCCAAATCCCTGTTTGCTGCAGCGGGACCAGGGAATCCACTGGCGTGAACAGCTGGAGAATCTCACCTGTGGCCATAGAATCCTACAGTGCAGAAGGAGGACATTTGGCCCATCGAGTCTGTACCAACCACAATTTCACCCAGGCCCTATTCCTATAACCCCATGTATTTACCCTAGCTAGTCCCCCTGACACTAAGGGGCGATTTAGTTTGGCCAATCCACCTAACCTGCACATCTTTGGACTATGGGAAGAAACCAGAACACCCGGAGGAAACCCACACAGACACGGGGAGAACGTGCAAACTCTGCACAGACAGTGACACAAGCCGGGAATTGAACCCGGGTCCCTGGGGCTGTGAGGCAGCAGGGCTAACCGCTGTGCCAACATGCCATCCTGGAGATTAGCCCCAGCCTACATTTTTCTCTCCAGTTTCCCTCTGCGTCCCCCCCATCTCTCCTGAAATGCTGACTCACATGACTAACACCTTGTTCAAGTGACCATTCATTCTCCACTAATTATGAGCCTAATCACTGAGTGTTGACTGACTATTCATTGCACATGCGTGAAAAGGTCACTCTGTAGCAATCAAGAAGTCTCACAACACCAGGTTAAAGTCCAACAGGTTTATTTGGAATCACGAGCTTTCGGACCGCTGCTCTTTCATCAGGTGAGTGGAGAGGTGGGTTCACAAACATGGCATATATAGACAGAGACAGTGAACCCACCTCTCCACTCACCTGAGGAAGGAGCAGCGCTCCCAAAGCTCATGATTCCAAATAAACCTGTTGGACTTTAACCTGGTGTTATGAGACTTCTTACTGTGCCCATCACAGTCCAATGCTGGCATCACCACATTATAGCAATCAAAACCCAGACTGGATCTGGCTTTTCCTCAGGGATCTACGATGCAGAGCTCCACTGGTGTAAACCTGAAGTGGTTAAATTTGCTCCTTTCAGACTGTGGTTGGGCCTTTTCCGTGTATTGTAGGAGGGACAATCAATTCAACATACCATTTTAATTTGTGAATATATAAGTAGAAGTATCTGTGGGAAAACAAGCATGACATACCCAGCTAATTGAGTTGGTTTCCTGCCTATATACAGTTCACACATGTTTTACTGTCATTTTTAAAGCCTTTGAATGCACCAATGCTTTGCAATTGCAGATCAAAAGAGAAGAACGCAGGCCTAAAGCAAACAACCAGCCCTCCTGGTTCAAAGAGGATGTACAGTGGTTAGGACTTTGCAAGTGGAGAAAAAAAAAGAAACTGAAGCTAACCAGAAAAATCCCTAACATGTCTATTCAACAAACTATTTTTAAAAAAAACACCGCTACAAAACAAGTCTAGTTGATGTCGGATGTGGAGACTGGGACCCACTCTAAAAGCCATATTACTACAGCTAGATTTGTGAATGGTGGAAGCTTCCTGTTCTGCTCATTGTGCGTACAGGATGTGTTTGGTGTTCCCCCACCTCCACCCGCTCCTACACGTAATGATGTAAACATCATCTCTGAGAACTAAGTTGCTAAAGGGCATGAGGTTTTTACCTTTATCCTGTTTTCCTACATATTAAAATACACCTTGTGGTCCGTTAACATTTGTGGTTACAGTTTTATCGTAAATTGTGCCAATTCAGTGTGATTAGGGAGTCAATCAAATTTCCATTCTAAAAAAGGAAAGATTTGGAGTGAACAACAGGTTGTAATGACAGGTTTGTTAATTCCCAATTATTCCACTTGTAAAATTACACAGAGCATGTGAATACACAAACAGTTCAATAACCTTTCCTTCCCCCTAAGGGCACCATTATCATGTTGTTCAACAGTAAGTGGAATAAATTTCTGTAATATCTGCAATAACAAAATGATTTGCCTTACTTCTGCCAAAACCATCCACTTGTAGAATTGTACTATGCAAATTTCTAAAGAGCCATTCATTGAATATAATTTATTTATGCCCTTAATTCAGCAAATAAAGAGTCTAGTCCTTTATCATTACAGAGGCGGACGCTGTTATTAATAGCTCTTGTGGTTTTTTATTCTTATTTTTCTGCCAGTTTGAGAGATGGGCTGGAATTTTACCGTCCCCGGGAATCGGAGCGGATGAAGGGCGGAACATGGAAAGCTCCGTTGATCTCAGGTGGGATTTAACGGTGTTGGGACGAGTGAGGCCATAAAATTCCGCCCATTAATTTTAATCCACGGTTTTGTTTCCAGAACACTGTGCCAGAGCAGCAGCGTGAAACTGAGAATATCCGATCGGCTTGTCCGATATATGCAGAGCCTGAGGTTCAGCTTCACTGCATTCAATGAACGCAGCAGAAAATGGCTGGTTGATTTGATGAATTTTGAGTGTTTTAATGCCACAAATATAATAACCAGCTCATTAGATATTAGGAAGTGTGGAAATCCTTAACTAATGTATTAATTGAAATATGATATTAACTATAGCCCATTTTAAATTTAGGTCCTCTGGGTTTTGATGGTTTAATTTGACTGAGTGTTCTGGTCTGCTAGTCTGATATATAAATCAATACTTTTATCCATCCCTGCACAAGTTAATGTTTTAAAGATGCACTAGTGTCAAGTATTTCTAGCGAGCAAATGGATTCAACTTGTAATGGTGCTAGAAATAGCAACTCCAAAGTAAATAAAGCTATAAGGCCATTCAACGCATCTAGCTCATTCCAATGTACAAACATACACTCAGACAATGTAGAAACATATACTTTGCGGGTGGCACGGTGGCACAGTGATTAGCACTGCTGCCTCACAGCACCAGGGACCCGGGTTCAATTCTGGCCTCGGGTCACTGTCTGTGTGGAGTTTGCACCTTCTCCCATGTCTGTGGGGGTTTCCTCCGGGTGCTCCGGTTTCCTCCCACTGTCCAAAGATGTGTGGGTTAGGTTGATTGGCCATGCTAAATTGTCCATTAGTGTCGGGGGGATTAGCAGGGTAAATATGTGGTGTTACGGGAATAGCCCCTGGGTGGGATTGTGATGGGTGCAAACTCAATGGGCCGAATGGCCTCCTTCTGCACTGTAGGGGTTCTATTCTATGCTTCTAGAGCTGACACTACCAATGTTCATTTTCCTTCCTGCCTCAGCACCATGTGGGAGCAGTGATCTGAGCAATCCCTTGATTAGTGCTTCCGTGTGGAGAAGGGTCATTTGTTTCATATTTTAAACCATGCTAGCATTTTACCCATCATGAACTGATGGTTTTACTCCGAGTTTTACTCCAATTTCCTGCATACTGAATACTTGCACATTAAGATGTTGTACCTCAAGCTGCTAGCTATGTTTCGATGGAAAGTTAGGGGAAAGCAATATGGCTGATATTGTGATTGACTAGTCTGACCCTATACAGATAATGATAAATCAATTGAAGTCTGATGGTGGGGACCAGTGAAATTCCTTCTTAGATAGGGTTACATTGCAGAGGTAGACACATCATGAATGTACAAGAGCAGGGTTTGAATTTGCATGTGGCAGCTTTGTTGCCTTCACTGGGTTATGTTAGAATCATAGAATCCCAACAGTGAGGAAGGAGGCCATTCTGCTCATCAAACCTGCACCAATAACAATCCCATTCAGGCCCAATCCCAGTAACCCCACATATTTACCCTGCTAATCCCCCTGACTCGCAAGGGCAATTTAGCATGGTCTGACCTGCACAACTTTGGAGCGTGGGAGGAAACCGGAGCACCCAGAGGAAACCCATGCAGACAACGTGCAAACTCTACACAGACAGTGGCCTGAGGCTGGAATTGAACCCGGGTCCTTGGCGCCGTGAGGCAGCAGTGCTAACCACTGTGCCACCGTGCCATAGTGTTGGTCCAAGCCTACCAAAAACGTTGTGAAAAATTCTAGTCACTTCAGCAAGTGACATCAAATATGATTTATTTACTAGTGCTAAACCACATAAATTAACTTGATATTAACATTCCTCATTCTCCGGATACTTTTTTGATTCTATCAAATCACCTCCTTGGGAATAAATAATATCAACAAATTAAATGCTACCTGCTGCGACAGGTAAAATGAAAAGAAATACACTGTTAAAGCAAGACTCTTATTCAATGGTGTGGTGTCTGACATTCCTGCTTTCAAAGCAGAAATTCCTAGCATGTACTTTACAACCAATTGCAAGGGCAGTCATATTTGAGAAAAGGATCCCGAGAGACTGCATGCTTTCTGTGATCTGCTGGCTAATTGCCATCATTGCATTGCTTCTACAACTGATAACAGAGCTATGATACATATTTCCCCAAACCCACTCCCTCAGAAGAAAAAGGTGCTGTTTATTACTTGATACTATTAATAGCAGACCAAGGCTATTAATACTATTAAGCAGACCAAGGTTCCCCATCCCTTTTAGGGCTTTTGTGTTTTCAGGTACTGCAGTTGTTTGGTTGATTGTTCAATAGGGTCTTTTTGATATTTGGTGCCTTGTTTAGAACCATCTCAATTACCTTGGTTCCAAGGTTTTCACTGGGACTTAGCATTCATCAATCTACCTCGCTGACCAATGGGTTCCACTAAAACCTATCAGATGTGCACCATACTTTGCTGCTTTCTTCGTGTAGATCAGCTGTAAATTCTCAACTATACTTCTGTTTATCGCTGTCAAACAGTTTTCACTTAGACTTAACCTCACCTGCTACGTGAATAGGGCCTGGGTGGGATAGTGGTCGGTGCAGACCACATGTGATGCAAAATAAGTTAATCTCTAATGATTGGGGCGGCACGGTGGCACAGTGGGTAGCGCTGCTGCCTCACAGTGCCAGGGACCCAGGTTCAATTCCCTGTTTGGTTCGCTCACTGTCTGTGCGGAATCTGCACATTCTCCCCGTGTCTGCGTGGGTTTCCTCCGGGTGCTCCAGTTTCCTCCCACAGTCCAAAAGATGTGCTGGTTGGGTGCATTGACCATGCTAAATTCTCCCTCAGTATACCCAAACAGGCACCAGAGTGTGGCGACTAGAGGGTTTTCACAGTAACTTCATTGCAGTGTTAATGGAAGCCTACTTGTGACACAAATAAACACTTTTTAAAACTTTAAGCAAGGGCAAGTCTAACTAACGGCAGACACCAATAGATTACCTGCTACAGTATTCCTAACAGTCCCTCTTTGGAAGTTGCCTTATAATGTTTTGCTTTAAAAAGAACAATCATTTGAGATGAATCTCTATTAATTCTGACTCAACATTTGAGGTTCATTTTTTTTACCAAAATCAAACATTAACTGTGATAAGTATTGGAATCAAGAACATGGACTAACACATATGAATGATAGAATCCCTACAGTGCAGAAGGAGGCCACTCGGCCCATCAGGTCTGCACCGACCACTATCCCACCCAGGCCCTATTCCCGTAACCACAGATATTTACCCTGTTAATCTCCTAACACTAGGGTCAATTTAGCACGGCCAATCAACCTAACCCGCACATCTTTTGACTGTGGGAGGAAACCGGAGCACCCGGAGGAAACCCATGCAGACACAGGGAGAATGTGCAAACTCCGCACAGCCAGTGACCTGAGGCTGGAATTGAACCCAGGTTCCTTGGGCTGTGAAGCAGCAGTGCTAACCACTGTGCCGCCACACTGCCCCAGTGCTTTATCTACATTAAAAACTGACTGTCATTTTTTTCCCCATGATCTTTCTGTTAATCTAGGCTCATTCTTTACCCTTAACTGCTGACAAAGAAAAAAATTGTGTCCTATAGCCAAAGCACTTCAACGAATGCAAGTGCTCCTTCGACACAATTATTCCCATTTGAATTACATATAGCATAATAAAAAGTAGTGCAATGGTAAGTATTGGAAATAAGCAGGGAGACCATTATAAGGTCCTTTGCAAATGATCAGTTATGTTTGTACCAGGAAGAAACTGAGTTCTGTACATCGTGCCCGGAATTACCCCAGTGACATAATGACAGCTCGTAAACATGGGACTTAGAGAAGATAATTTGACTAACAAGAAAACAGAATGCTTCAGAACTGGTCTGATGCTAATGTTAATTACTGTTGTGTTACCAACTTTGTCGCAGATTGTTACTTGCAGAATTTTAAGCAATCTTGTTTTTTTCTATGGCGTTTTCAGAAACGAACCCATTATTATGTTCAAAAGATTTTCACCATCATTGAAATGATAAATTTTGCACACCTATAACCATGAGAACAACACCTATTCAATTATCTTTGGATATTAAATTTTATTTTTAATTGAAAAAAAAAACTGTTCAACAGTTTAGAAAATCTAAATTATTAAAAAAAATATTTAGGATATTATATCCCAGAATTTGCTTTTACATCTATGATGTAAAAAATTTTTTAAAACAACAAATTTTCCCTGAGAATTGCCAAAATAAATTAGAGAAAAGAGAATGCTCCAAATGAGATGCAGACAATTCACTGGTTTTCATTCCTGAACAGCAAGGTGGCCAATGGAATTATCTATTGTCCAGAGTGTATCATCACTCACAACATGACATCGTCAGGGCAGCGCTGTGGCAGTCTTCAGCAGTAACTTTAACTACTTTGCTTATCCATGCTGTTCGCAGTTCAACAGAAAATTAAATAATTTTCTTTAATGGAATTCCAGAGCAAAGTGCTGGTCCAATCTGTCAGGAGAAACGATTGGTCTTCAAAATTTTAGTCTTGGATCGAATGTCGAATAGATCTGTGATAATCCTCCGGGCTGTTTGAATGATCAGGCATTTCGAACCCTCGAAGCAAGTGTCCACTGTTCTGTTGAGTGAAGTAATAAAACTGCCTGGCGAACACAGGCTCGATCTAAAAACAAAATGATTGGGATATTTATATTACTTGAAAATATGGTTTGAAAGCTTACATATTTTGTGTTAACCTGCTGCCGAATCCAAACGTGACACTGTTAAAATCCTCTCACAATGTAATGGCTGAAATGTAAGTCCCACATTAGTCTGGGACATTGGTCATGGGAATGTTCTGAAGGATTGAGTGAGCGAAGGCTCAAGTATTCCTCTTCACTCGGGAGCTGGACTAGGGCAGCACGGTGGCACAATGGTTAGCACTGCTGCCTCACAGCACCAGGGTTCGATTCCTGGCTTGGGTCACTTTCTGTGCGGAGTCTGCACGTTCTCCCCGTGTCTGCGTGGGTTTCCTCCGGGTGCTCTGGTTTCCTCCCACAGTCCAAAGACGTACTGGTTAGACGCATTGGCCATGCTAAATTCTAAATTCTCCCTCGGTGCACCCAAACAGGTGTTGGAGTGTGGCGACTGGGGGATTTTCACACTAACTTCATTGAAGTGTTAATGTAAACCTATTTGTGACTAATAAATAAAAAAATAATTTTTAAAAACCTGCTCAGGGAAGAGGTCAAAATAGGGTCACCAAGATGTGGTGATGGTGGGGAGTACTCTTGTTATGTGATAGATACAACATCAACAAGTCAGTCATGGCGGAAGATATCAGAAGACACACTCAGTGGCACTAATGCTCCCTTCAACGTTCATGTGAAGTCCAAAGTTGTCTTAGAGACTTGTGTTTTACACCCGACTGATCATAAATGCCACAGTAATTTATAAATGGACACCACAAGGATATCTTAGAGACCGGCCAAACTTGACCACTAATACAGGGGTATTAGTGTTACACACTTAGTCTGCACATTCTCCCCGTGTCTGCGTGGGTTTCCTCCGGGTGCTCCGGTTTCCTCCCACAGTCCAAAGATGTGCAGGTTAGGCTGATTGGCCATGCTAAACTTCCCCTTAGTGTCAGAGGGATTAGGAGGGTAAATATGCGGGGATAGGGCTTAGGTGGGATTGTTGATGGGGCAGGCTCGATGGGCTGAATGGCCTCTTTCTGCACTGTAGGGATTCTATTCTATGATTCTATATATTCGAGAATCATTTCAGTACTTGCGTCACTGAGAAGCCTTTCAGGAGCCAGAAAAATATTGCAAGTACCTCAGTCCAGTTTTAAGTAAAATGTAAAAATTATGACACGGTCATATCATTCAGTCGGAAGTACCAAGACAAATCTACTTTTGATTACCAGTGTGATTTCCTCAAATATTAATCAGGCACAAATTATTATCACTCAAATAAATCTTTCTAAGAGAAATTTGATTGAGTCTGGCATTATACATTAGCCTTTGGAAACAATTTTGTGATCCTACTATGAAGAGTGAAGAGGCGGTTTTCAATTCTCATGTATCTTATCGCAAAAGAATCTAAATCTACAAACATATACAAATTGCTTTTGGTGCTAATAATCAGGGAGGCCTGAATTTTTAGGATGGCGGAGCCACATTCCTGCCCACTCCGACAGGCTCCCTGCCATTTTCTGCTCTCATGAACTTTGATTGACAGCAGGCAGGCCTTCCGTCCTCACTTGGAGCTTTGACATCTTGTCGTTTTTTTTTTGATCACCACAGCAGTTCCTCCCGTGACAGCCACAAGCTGTCATCAGACACAGCCATTGATTACATTCGCTTTGAAGTGATTGTTTACAACTTTCTGTTGGAAGTCACTGAGATAACTACACAAAGAGGAACTGGCCCCGTGGTTCAGCAAAAGTGAAAGAAAAACACATGGGACTGAGGACGATTGCAACTTTTCAGCACTGTTAGATTGTCTGAAGTATCAGACATAACCTCGTATTGACAGCAGATCACACACTTCAAATTGATAGTCAGCTGTATTCTGCGTACCACCTCACCAATTCACCTCAAAATGTTGTCGTTTCCCTCACTTCTACATTATTTATCTCGCGTTACGCACTTATTGAGAACTTACGTGTGCTGTGATAAGTTTTCTTGATCTCTGTGGATCTGGAAATTCTTCACCAAAACAGAACACAATCTGGAACCTTGGCATGAGTGAACGGCCATGGTGTGCGTAGCTTTGTAATTCTGGGGGTAAAAAGGCCCTTATTATTACTGTTCTTTGGCCTGAAATATCTGTTTAAGTACACACAAAGAAATGCCTGATCTGTTCAACAATAAGCCAAAAATATCTACTTCCCTCAGCTTCGTACAATTAAGGATGATCATAAGTTACCCATCCATCCCATAAGATGCACTTGGGTGGCACGGTGGCACAGTGGTTAGCACTGCTGACTCACAGCACCAGGGACCTGGGTTCAATTCCCCGCTTGGGTCACTGTCTGTGTAGAGTTTGTACATTCTCTTCGTGTCTGCATGGGTTTCCTCCGGGTGCTCCGGTTTCCTCCCACAGTTCAAAGATGTGCTGGTTAGGCGCATTGGCCATGCTAAGTTGCCTCTTAGTGTCAGGAGGACTTGCTAGGGTAAATGTATGGGGTTGTGGGGATAGGGCCTGGGTGGGATTGTGGTCAGTGCAGACTCGATGGGCCGAATGCCCTCCTTCTGCTCTGTAGGATTCTATGATATAAGAATTCTTTAATTGATATATTCTAATTTCAAGTTAACTGCTTTCCACCATTTTCAGGTTTATGTTTAAATAGTTGCATAATATTAAATAACCATTCATAATATGACACCCATTAATGAAATATCCCCTTTTCCTGTTCTTCTGCACATTTACATAGAAGGCCACAAATGTGGAAAAATTAATTTTGCGGACTTTGTTTTTTTACAATTTTTCTAGGATAACACGGCGGCACAGTGGTTAGCACGGCCCCCTCACAGTACCAGGAACTGGAGTTTGATTCCCGGCTTGAGTCACTGAGTGTGCGGAGTCTGTGCGTTCTCATCGAAACAGCGTGGGTTTCCTTCGGGTGCTCCAGTTTCCTCCTGCAGTCCAAAGCTCTGCAGGTTAGGTGGGTTGCCCCTTAGTGTCAGGGAAATTAGCAGGGTAAATGCATGGGGTTACGGGGATAGGGCCTGGGTGGAATTGCGGTCAGTGCAGGCTCGATGGGCTGAATGGCCTCTTTCTGCACTGTACAGATTCTATAATTCTATGAATAAGATGTACAAAATTATGAGGGGCATGGACAGCGTATATAGGGAGTAGCTGTTCCCCTTAGTTGAAGGGTCAGTCATGAAGGGATCAAGGTCAGGGGCAGGAGGTTTGGGGGTGGGGTGGGATGCATGGAAAAACCTTTTTACCCAGAGGGTGGTGACAGTCTGGAATGTGCTGCCTGGAAGTGTGGTAAAGGCAAGTTGCCTCACATACTTTAAAAGGTACCTAGATGAGCACTTGGCACATCATAACATTCAAGGCTATGGGCCAAGTGCTGATAGATGGGAGTTCAGGTGTTTCTTGTGTGTCGGTGCAGACTCGATGGGCCGAAGGGCCTCCTCCACACTGTATAATTCTATGATTCTGAGTGACTTCACAAACTAATTACATTTATAGATTAATTAAAAAAACATAGAAATTTCATATTCTGTTACCTGCTAAAAACTGTTGTGTGTCAAAAAGTTTTGTGACTTGGTCTCTCTCAAGCTTGTTAGGCCTGTCACTGTATGGTGCCAAAGGTCCTTCCCAGTAGATTCTGCTCTGGCACAATCGTTTGGCATAGAGGCCATCAGGTGCCAACCACAGCAGGACTCCCTTCTCCAAGTGACTGAGCAGCTTCTCGATGCCCTTGCGTTGTGCGCTGCTGTCTGGATAAGGAAACAGCACCTGTTCTATGTTGCTGGCTGCAAATAACTTATCAACTTGGCCGTGGGCTATTCTACAACCTTCAGGGCTTGTTGTTGTCACTTCTCTCACCAGGGTTTCTCGATAATACAATAAAATTTGCAGGCGACAGTCTGTAAAAGCAAATCAAATGGATGTGTTCAGTACATCAGCAAGCCCAAAGTCATTGAAATAATTCTCAGCAAATAAAAAAAATAATGGAATTGCGAGGCGCCTGGCCGTGTTCCTTTGTTAGGTCCAAGTATTTTGTCCACACAGATTCACTGACTCAATCAGTTCACATATGTAGCTTCACTGGGCTCAGGCAATGGAAAGCAGCATTTCAGGATTCGAAAGGCAGAACCCACATTTGGAAATTCAGAAGATCCCAGGCACTTCTAAAACCCAGCCTAGCCAATCATGGGCAGGAGCAGGGGTAAGAATAAAGGTTACGATTGAAGGAGTCCAAAAAGTGACTCCGAAGTCCATTGTTTCAAAAATCCAAAGTTACATTTGGCAAGTTCTGACATCACATTTGTCTTCCACCTGTCACCTTTTTCAAGTTTTTTTTTCTTTTAGCTTTTCATCCTTCCCTTTGTCTTATTTTCCCTCCTTTACTTTTTTTTAAAATGAGGTTGTTTTATTCACAACACACGGTTCTTTTAACTTCTCGATCTTTTTCATTTTCTGGGCGCTTGTATTTTGATTCAATTTTCGTTTTCGCTTTTTAATCTTCTCGTCTTTGTTCATGAGTGAAATCGGTCTTTCCTTTTGCCTTCATCTTCTATGTTACATTTCGTTCTTCAGGCCAATCGCGTGGCCAGGGTTGGGGGAAGGGAGGGCCTTTCAAGGGGATTGGAGATGGCCGGAAGGAAGTCTTAGTAATACCAGGCAGGATCTGAGGTCACACTTGTCCAATTTAGAAAGCTTTCATCCCTTTTTCTGCACCCAACTGAAGAGTCTGCCATCCACTGTATGGTTGGACGCATGGCTAGATTTAACATTGGACACAAGGACAGTGGCTTTATTGTCAGGTTTTTGACTGCGCTGATCCACATTTTAAAAAAAAATGATAATGGGCAGAATAAAACGCAATTAATCATGGGTGACACAAATAGAGGGGATCACAGTTCATAATAGTTCATAAGATATAGGAGCAGAATTAGGTCATTCAGCCCATTGAGTCCGCTCTGCCATTCAATTATGGTTCCTCATCCCCATTTTCCTGCCTTCTCTCCATAACCCTTCAACCCATTACCAATTAAAAATCTGTCTAACTCCTCCTTAAATTTACTCACTGTCCCAGCATCCATTACACTTTGGGGTAGCAAATTCCATAGATTCACAACCCTTTGGGAGAAGTAGTTTCTCCTCAACTCTTGTTTTAAATTGTCTACCCCTCACCCTAAGACTATGACCTCTCGTCCTAGAATGCCCCACAAGAGGAAGCATCCGCTCCACATCTACTTTATCCATACCTTTTATCATTTTGTATACCTCAATTTGATCTCCCCTCATTCTTCTAAATTTCAGAGAGTTTAGGCCTAAACTGTTCAATCTCTCTTCATACGACAAACCCCTCATCTCTGGAATCAATCTAGTGAACCTCCTTTGAACTGCCTCCAATGCCACAACATCTTTCCTCAAATAAGGGGACCAAAACAGTACACAATATTCCAGATGCAGCCTCACCAATGCCTTGTATAGTTGCAACAATACTTCCTTACCTTTATATTCTATTCCTTTAGCTACAAATGCCAGCATTCTATTCACTTCCTTTATCATCTGCTGTACCTGAATGCTAGTTTTCTGTGACAGTGTTAAGTTAGCAAGTAAAGAAACTAGAAAGCTGGCTGGAAAATATGACAATTGCATTTTAAGGTGCTCAATCAGTTGCTGTATTGGTTCATAAGCAACTTAGCTACAGTAACACTAATTTAAAATTGTACACATTGCAAGCAGTATAAATATACTTGTTGGTGATTAAAACACTATCCCTCACTTTTCGCATACCCACAGTCCAAATTCTATCTAAGGATAGCTGTTAGAAATAAGTTTAATAACTTGAAATGTCAGAGTTGGGTTAATCTACAATGGTGCTTGCCTTAAAAATACAATACTACAGCTTCCAAAAAGCCTTGTCCATTTTATAATACACCCAAAGACTGAGGATGATTTAACTTGCCACATATAAACTTATTTGCTGCTCTTACTGAAATAATATTTTCTCACACTACTCTATACTGTTGCAATGTGACGCTACAGGGCAATTTTTCCAGAGAAAACTGCATTGTTCAATTCACTAAAATGCATTTTGTTAGTGGTTCAAGATGCTTTTGGTAAAACCTGGGTAAGTACAAAAATGCAGAACTACTTAAAACAAAAAGTGGTAATTTCTTGTAGCTTTCTCATTTCTATACATAAATGGTAATATGATGGATTTTGGCCCCCGCATCTGTCCTTGGAGAGGGTCCAGAGGAGGTTCACGAGAATAATCCCAGGAATGAAAACATATTGACATATGGGGAGCATTTGAGGACTCTGGGTCTGTACTCGATGGAATTTAGAAGGATGGGGGGGGGAGGGGGGGTCACATTGAAACTTACAGAATACTGAAAGATCTGGATAGAGTAGATGTGGGGAAGATGTTTCCATTAGTCGGAGAGACTAGGATCCGAGGGCACAGACTCAGATTAAAGGGACGGCCCTTTAGAATCGTAATGAGGAGGAATTTCTTCAGCCATAGGGTGGTGAATCTATGGAATTCATTGCCACAGAAGGCTGTGGAGGCCAGGTCATTGAATATATTTAAGACAGAGATAGATTCTTGATTGGTAAGGGGATCAAAGGTTATGGGGAAAAGATGGGAGAATGGAGTTGAGAGATTTATCAGCCATGATTGAATGGCAGAGCAGATTCGATGGGCCAAATGGCCTAATTTTGCTCCTGTATCTTATGGTTTTACGGTTTATCTGTTCATAGCTGCGTTCAAGACACTGGTACTTACAAATCACTTTGATCCGTTCTTTAAAACAATAAAAGCTTTTACGAACAACAATTTGAATTTATATAGCTCTTTTTATGTGGTGATATGTCGTAAGACATGTCACTTAATTGAACCAAATTTGATGTTGGCCAAAAGGTTGTTCAAAGAGGTAGGTTTAAGCAATAAAACTGGAAAGAATTTCAGAGTTAAGGAACTAGGCGGCTGAAGGCACGGCTGCCAATGGTGGAGAAATTAAAAGGGGGAAGGTGCAAGAAACCAGAATTGGAGGAGTACAGAGATCTTGAAGCTGGAGAAAGTGACAGAGATTGAGAGGGGTGAACGTTTGAAAACAAGGCTGTGAATTTTACAGTTGAGTCACTTTTTTATAAAATGCATCTTCATCCACGCGTCTTTTTTTTTCCCCTTTGAGGAATAGTGGAAAGATTTCTGAGCTGAATATCAGCCTGTTGCTTTGTGAACGCACCTTCCATGGCCAACAAGTCCTGGCGTTGGATTTGAACCGAAATTGTGTGGTTCAAGGGTAAGGATGCTACCATTGCGCCACAAGACCTCCTAATTTAGTCATTGCCTGACTGGGAGTCAATGTAAGTTAGTGAGCGCAGAGATGGGTGAAGTGTGAGTTCAGAAATGGGCAGCAGAGGTTTTGGAGAAGTTCAGATTTATGGAGGATGGAAGATGGGAGGCCAACTAGGATAGCATTAAGTAGTCAAGTCTGGAGGTAACAAATTCAGTACAGCTATTGTGTAATCGCCACGTACAGAAACTTACCTGAAAGGGCCAGTGCTTCTGCAGACCTCATACTCGGCTCAATTGAAATACCAGGTGCTTGAGATTCAGGAGGTGCACAAGCATAAAATGATCCGGTTACCTGATAACCTGCAAAGCATGGGAAAAATATTTAAATGATCTGCTGGTTTTATAATGTTATTCTGATTTAAATTATCAATCTAAATAGAAAAGCAAATGCAAGATTTATATATTCATATTTACAGGATGTGGGCATTGCTGGCTGGGCCCAGCAATTATTGTCCATCCCTAATTGTCTGTCCTCCATTTCAGAGGGCATTTGTTTGTTTATTAGTGTGTCACAGGTAGGCTTATATTAACACTGCAATGAAGTCACTGTGAAAATCCCTTAGTCGCCACACTCTGGCGCCTGTTCGGGTACACGGAGTGAGAATTTAGCACCGTCAATGCACCTAACCAGCACGTCTTTTGGACTGTGTAAGGAAAGTGGAGCACCCAGAGGAAACCCACGCAGACACGAGGAGAGCATGCAGACTCCGCACAGGCGGTGACCCAAGCCGGGAATCGAACCCAAGTCCCTGGCACTGTGAGGCAGCAGTGCTAACCACTATGTCACTGTGCTACTCTACGTTTGAGAGTCAACCACATTGCTGTGGATCTGAAGTCACATGTAGGAACAGTCCAGGTAAGGACAGCAGATTTCCTTCCCTAAAGGACATTGGTGAACCAGATAAGTTTTTACAACAATAGTTTCATGGTCATCATTAGCATTTTAATCCCAGATTTTTATTGAATTCAAATTTTACCATTTGCCATGGTGGGATTCGAACCCAGGTCCCTGTAGCATTACCCTGGGTTTGTAGATTCTAGGCTGGTGACGATACCACTATGCCACCACCTCCTCATAGCTAAAGCGTTTTTCAATTTTGGTAAACAAATCGGCATCATTATACAGACACGTGGATCGTGGAAATAATTATGCAATAATTCACTTTAATTTACAGACAAAGACTGACTGATCACTTCTGCTAACTTGCCGATGAAACATCAGCAACCTTCCTACACAAAGATAAGGTCCACATTTTGCTTTGATGGAGGAAACATTTTATCACAGTACACGTGCAAGTGAGTCGTGTATGGTTTGATTTGGCAAGGCAGTAGAAGGGAGATGTTCCAGATACAGAGTCAATTAATTACTTCTGAAGCATTGCTAAAATGTAAGAGTGAATTTATGCACAGCAAGCTCCCACAACAGCCATGTGATATTGGCCAGATAATCTGTTTCTGTGATGCTGACTGAGATATTGATTATTGGTCAGAACACCAGAGGCAGCATCTTTGCTGTTCTTCGAAATAGTGCTGTGGGATCTCAGACGCCTACATACGAGGACTGATGACAAACTCAGTTCATTCAGAAGACAACAGCTTCAACAGCACAGCACTGGAGTGTCAATCCTGAGTTTTGTGTTCAGGTTCTGGGGTGGGACTTGAAACCTTAACCTTCTAAAGTCTAAGGCAACTGAGCCACTGCTGACACATAACCAAGTTTGTCAATGAGTAACTTGTTAAAGGATCCTGCCAAAGTTGTTAGTTGTTTCCCCCTCTTTTTTGCTCCAACTTGCACATACTGAAAGTAAAAATGAGAGGAACAGGTTGACTGGATTCATTGTACTAAAGTATTGGTGCAGTTATTTAAAAGCAGGGTCTTAAGACAAGTTGCAGCAGTGTGAGGAGGGAGATTTTTTTTTGTAGCTTAGTACAAGGATGTAATTCTCGGGATGAAGTCACCATATTATCCTGCACTAATATTAAGCTATCCCAGCATGAGGGGAGGGGCACTTTTTTTCGCACATTGATAGATTAACAGAATTAATGGCCCTACAATCAATTGGATGCCACAACATGGGCAATTATGTGGGAATCCTTACCATTTTCGCAACCAGGTCCTTGCCAATGGTGGTTCCGCGGTGGAAATGGCACAGTGGGGCACTGATAGGAGAGTTCTGGATGTGACTGTTCATATTCCCTCCAGCTACGTTCATGCTGAACTATGTAGTTGGGTATCTGAAAGCCATAATAAAGTACTGATTGCTTTTCACATTTTTTGCACAAAGAAGTACAGTATTAACTGCCATCCAAAATGCATTGAATTCCAGGATCTCACTTACCTGGGCTGGCATTGAAGGGTAGGTAGGGTAAGAGTGGTGGTTGATTAGCATCTGTGGATCTTCCATGGTCACTTGCTTTGTCCCTCCTTAAAATAAAAAGGACAAAATGGTAAATGTGAATAAACATACAGAAACTTGAATTAAATTAACATGGAAATCAAGTACTTTAATTCCCCGTAACCTTGAAAGTTAAGGAGTTATGAGCTGACGGGAGGATATTTTAAGTTTGTTCAGTCTTTTTAACCTCCCTGTTCCAACCCCCAAATAAAACACTGCCCAATTGAAACAGTCAGTTAGTGCGATCAAATACCTTTTTTGGCTCCTTCTGGTATAATTTTGTATACTTTGTAGGGATCTGAGATGTCAAGTTGACTACGTTCAACCAATTCTTCAAAATCGTTGCTCTTATTTAAGGCACATCTTAGTCTCGTCTTCCAGGTTGGGGGATCTGGTTTGTCAATTCCCTCACGGAATTTGCCTTTGAAAAGTGCCCAAGCCTTGGGAGAAATCATTTGGCAAGAATGAGTTTGGCAAATCGCCCAACATTTACTCCATTTCATAAACATCAAACATGTATAAGTACTGTGCAAAACAGGAAGACAAATTAATAACCTTGATGTACACCAAGGAAAGAATGAACATTCTGGATACTGTAGACTTTATTCCCATTAAATGCAAAAGATTCAATACTTCGGCATCCATAAGTTCATAAGACATAGGAGCAGAATTAGGCCATTCAGCCCATCGAGTCCGCTCCGCCATTCGATCATGGCTGATATGCTCCTCATCCCCATTTTCCTGCCTTCTCCCAATAACCCTTCAACCCATTACCTATTAAAAATCTGTCTAACTCCTCCTTAAATTTACTCACTGTTCCAGCATCCTCCGCACTTTGGGGTAGCAAATTCCACAGATTCACAACTCTTTGGGAGAAGTAGCTTCTCCCCAGCTCTGTTTTAAATTTGCTACCCCTTATCCTAAGACCATGACCTCTCATCCAAAACTACTGAGGCTATGAATGGATCAAGAACTTTTTAAAAACATAGATTTTTCCATCAGAAAGTATTCTCTCCACTGACTCCATTCCTCCAAAACTCATAATCATTAGCAATTAAGGACACACTGTGTATCCAAGTTAAATGACTGGTTATCTATAACTTGATTAATTAACATACAAGTGGATTAAGATTTCACACAGACATACATTTTCCCCCTCTCCAGGGGTTACTGGGGAGGCAATAGCAGGTCGATTGTCAACCTGTTGAATAAGGTCATGGACATTCCTTCCATGCCCATTAAGTCCAGGTGTGGAAGCACAGGGAGCTCAAGGGACAAGCTATGAGCACAAAATATGTGGCATCATCATGGTAGAAAGGTGGATTTACCCCGTGCTACCACACCAATAATGTTGGGACATTCTCATGTTGGGAAACTACATATTCTAATTCTCGGTGGCCTATCATTTAAAATTATTCCAACTGCTAGGTACTATCCAAGCAATATCATGCACAATCATTTTACTGAAAACAGATTTTCCAATTAAATAAAAACATACAAACTAGGAGTAAGAGTAGGCCATCTGGCCCCTTAAGCCTGCTCTGCCATTCAATAAGATCATGGCTGATCTTTTCTTGGACTCAGTTCCACTTACCCGCCCCCTCACCATAACCCTTAATTCCTTTACTGTTCAAAAATCTATCTATCCTTGCCTTAAAAGCATTCAAAGAGGTAGCCTCAACTGCTTCACTGGGCAGGGAATTCCACGGATTCCCAACCCTTTGGGTGAAGAAGTTCCTCCTCAACTCAGTCCTCAATTTACTCCCCCTTATTTTGAGGCCATGCCTCTTAGTTCCGGTTTCACCTGCCAGTGGAAACAACCTCCCTGCTTCTATCTTATCTATTCCCTTCGTAATCTTATATGTTTCTATAAAATCGCCCCTCATTCTTCTGAATTCCAACGAGTATCGTCCCAAAAGAAGCATTTGGGTATATAATTTGAAAAAAAAAATGTATTTCACACACACACTCATTGTGTACTCATGCATTTTGGGATAACATAACTTTACTGGAAATTCGAAAACCCCCGAGTAGATTTTAATTAGAAGCAAGGTTTTCTCTAACCACCCAGTTTGCAAGAAACCTATAGTGACCTGTGGGAATAAGTCATTATCATATCTCGGATTGGTGTGAGTCACTTCAGTGACATTTCGTATTCACTGGCCCATGTCTTCAGCGGTACTCAAGACATCTTTCTTAGCAATGCTGCAGTTTCCCTGAAGTGAAAGGGTAAGCTCTTTACCGGCGGTCGCTGTCCAACCCTACCGCAAATGTGAACTGCAGACCGCAATTATTCACGCACGCCTACTTAAGTTGTAGTTTTTTTTCCTGAAAGTAAAGGCTAGCAAGTGCCGTGCAAAGTTGCCGTGTAATAGAAAGCACTTCAAGTACAGCATGGTAAACATACTCTAGAGCCCTGGCGGCGCAGAACCGTGGCTGAATGCTCGCAACGCGAGCAGGAAGATTGCTTCGTTCAGAAATCCTCCAACCTTACCAGCCACAACTGTGGTGGACCTTGGCAATACCACGCTGCAGTGGCGGGTGGCTGTCTCAAGTTTGTCTGAATTAGCAGAGACGAGGTGGCCCAAGACATCTCTCACCCGCGACACTGTGAGTGGACCTGATGACTAAATGTATCTAAAGATTACATGGCTTCACACACAACAAGGACTGTGCAACCTTTTTGACCCCGGGGAAACTGCAGCAACCCGGATACTGAGTGGGGCTGGGTGGGGGGGTGAGAACGTGTGGAGGGATTAAGGTGCATAAGAGGAGGTGAGATGCAGAGTTGCACTCGAACTCCACTGGGATTTGGCTAAGCAACAAAAAGGTCAGGCGGGACGTTGTCACACACACACACAAAACTTACACTGCAGTCAAAGCGGAAAAGACTTTGACAAAAATCATTTTTTTTTTAAAAAAAGAGGAAACTAACACCTTCCCCCCACGAGAGAGAGACAAAAAAAAATCAGAAATAGAGAAATTCAAAGCAGCCCAGAAAGTTACAAGAAAATTGTTACCTTGAAAAGTGCCGCGTCTTCCTCCCGGTTGTAATCCTGTTTCCCGGCGTGTTTCCAAGGAATGCGAAAAATGGACTTGTCCTCATTCTCCCAGACCAAGCCGGGATATTTCCCACTGTCTATCTGGTCAATTAACCACTGGCGAAGTTTGCCATTTCCTGAAGTTACAGGGCCTATGTTGCAATCTGAATCCATATTCATTTCTATACAACATTAGAGAGAGAGAGAGGGAGAGAGAAAGCGGCAGAAATAAGATTCATGCAACCGAAAGTCCCATTTTAAAAACAATATCAATAGCGGGATTTTCGCGGCAGGAAATTAGAAATCACACACTTATCTCCCAACCCAACCCTTTGGAGCGAGCATTGAACCAACTGGACTTCCCATCTGAACATACAATTGAATCTATTTTGAACGCGATTAAAATAGCAAGGCAGACCACTACAGTTCCACGTAAAAAAAAAACAGCCTTTAAATGTTTGCGGGTAAAAGATCCTGTCCCAGACCCACGGCCGCCACTCAGTCAAGGATCTGGTATTTTAAAAAAATAGTTGTTCCACATTACAAGGCAAAGCTCCCCAAGCAAAAGTAGCCCGCCTTAGTTTTGGACGCAGCCCTCAGCCTTACCCGGTGCTTGGTCACTTAAACTTCACTGTGGTTTGACTTGTGTTTGACTGGTGGCGATGTAGCAGACCCCACTCGGCAGAGGATTTGAGAAGGAACTATCTCTTATATGCTGAACTCCCCATCGGAGGCGGAGCTGCTGTTTTGTCAATCACACCCTGACCCAGTGTGTGTGTGTTTTTTTTAACAGATCTCTCAAGGTCAGGAGGATCTCGTTGGGGTGAAAAATCCCCCCCAGCGGTACACAACATTGCTCCATTTCCAACTACGAAACATTCCTAAGGTGTTTGTTTATCAGAATAATTTGACAGATCGGCATTTTTTAATTGTAAAAAACATACTCAGATCAGAGCAGCCGATAAGTAGTCAATTAATCTGAATTTTGGAAACTCCACATGGGGCATCTCAAAACAGCGATTCTCTGGAATACTCACCGCAAGCGGTCCCAACCTTTAAATTGGGCGCCAATTCTACACACTATTCCGAGTATAACAAATGCCTTCTGAAAGAAATCGAATATAAGTAACATTAAAGGAACTAAACCAATGTGATTGTGATTTCCCCAGTTTGAGATTATCCCAAGTGTTCTCCCCCCTCCTCCATAATGAATTAATGATCTGTTCTGTCATTGCACCTCACTGTAGATAGTTTTTTTTTAAAGCATGGATTGGTTTAACGTATTGTGACAATATTAGTTTCGGCTGTTTAACCGCCGGGTTCACTGATCCTCAGAGACCAGACTAGGGTTAGCTGATGCACAAAGTGGCAATGCTGCAATTTGCCCCAGCAATTTCTGGGGAAGGGAGGGGTGGACGAAAGGGGGCCATCAGACAGAATTCCCATTCACGCTATTTGGCAATCTAAGGGAGATATAGCTCTAAAGAATCGGTTTGCCAGTTTGCCAGAGCCAAATAGTCCAGGATTACTCAGTATGGAGGTTGGTATAGGGATAAGTATCACTTGGACAAAATAGTCCGGGCAGGTGGGACCACGAGACAGGAGGTGGAATGTCTTCAGGAGAGGCGGGCGGAGGGGGGGGGGGGGGGGGGGTGGAATGGAGAAAACTGCAGGACATCAATCACATATTATCATTTGGGGGGGATAGCTACCATAATGCGTGCTTTTTATGACACAGTGATGCACATTATAAAAGTTCAATATGTGGCTTGCATTTTTACTTTGCAGCCACATCTGTGTTTACATGCCAGCGTGGTCAACTCTTAACGAATGGGTCACCCAGACTCGAAACGTTAACTCTGCTCTCTCTCCACAGGTGCTATCAGACCCGCTGAGATTTTCCAGCATTTTTCTGTTTTTGTTTCAGATTCCAGTGGCGGCAGCAATTTGCCTCTATCTCGGTGCTACAACTGACTGTGGGGTTGTATTGAGAACTAATTCAGTACCGCCACCTCCTGGGCACCTCTCCAAGAACCCATTAATGAACTTTCACCAATAAACCCCCTTCATCCCTCTACATATCTCTGGCGTGACTGTTTAGAGTGACCAGATAGATGATGAGGAATCCCATCCCCAAAGTATCCCTTTCCCTGGAAGGATCCGTTTCAGTCAAGTCAAGATTTAAATTTCCCTTAATTAAAGACACGGAGATGATACATATGTTTCCCGCTTGAGCGCACGGAAGAATTTTTGTGCGGTTATAAATTCTGGATATTTGTCCTGCCTGCATCATTGCATCTTAAGTTTCAAACAATGCCTGTTTCGATTCGAAGTTGCATTTCAACGGATCACCATGTTATCATTCCACTCTGACAGGGAGAAGTTACTTGGGAGGGAAGTGGGGCGTGTGGGGGTGAGGAAGACGCAGAATCTCCCTGTCCTCTCCTTCATGCCTTGTTGTGATTGATTTCTTTTTCCCTCAGTAGTTATTTAGATGTCTCAACCACAGTTCCAGTTTGCAGATTCATTCGGGAGCAGAAGGCAGAGTACTTGGTGTGGCATTCTTATCTGTTTCCCTTTCGAGGGGATGGGTCAGGATTTGGGGTAAGAAGTTTAGTCAGGTTTGTACTGAGTTGCAGATGTTTTTGTTTACAATCAAACTCGTTTCAGGGTTAGGGTACCACAAGCCTTATTTTGTTAAACGAAAGAGAGCATGGTTCCGTGCTCTATATCCATTCTTCGAATATAGGGAACAACTTGAGCGGTGTGGGTTATGCAGGGAAATTAACTATCTTAAGTGCAATATTTTCAAATAATCCGTTTTTGGGGTATCTTACTGGCCAAATAAAGCGGGATGGAGAGTTGACAGAATAATAGCATGCAGCCTGAAAATGTTCATCAGTTTAGACTCACAACCACTCTGTTAGAAATCAAATAAATATTCGAAACCAGCACACCTTCCTTAATTAATGCTATTGGCATAAGTTTCAAGTGAGTGCCCTATTTGCATCTGCTAAGATATTTGGATGTAATCGGATGTCTTTGCTTGACCATCCTCCCCCCCACCCCCCAACCCCATCCGCATGTCCCCACAACACATCCCCCCACATGACTCTGCTGCTCCCTCTACAAGTCCAACTTTTCTGAGGAAGTCGCTACAACTAGATGACCAGGTTACATAACAAGTCTTGCTCGTTATCAAAAGTGGTTAGGAGTGGGAGTTTCTGAAAACGCACTCACTTTCTGCCTGTTCCATTGTGTGGAACTAATTGGAATCAGATAAATCCCCTGTTTCTGAGTATTGATTGAGATAAGGGGCTGAGGAGATAGCGAACTCGGAAGGGCTGCAAAATAAGATGGCTTGGTGCTGTCTCGCAAGCTTGAGTGGTCATTATTAGCCCCACATATTTTCTTTATATAAAACAAACACTGTCAAAGATAGCTATTTGATATCCTTATATCCTCTCTGTTCTCAGAACAGTATCTATCCATCACAGTAGGTTGTGAGAAAAAGTGCTATTTTCACCACATACCGATTGATTGAAAGTTATCAAACTATTTCACTCGGCGTTAAAATTACATCACGATAACTGTGCTTAAAAAAATGAATTTTACACTTTTATTAACACAGTTCCTGAAAAGAAAATCAAGCGAAGCACCAGAGGAGAAAAACAAACACCCACGTTTATTTTTTCCACTGTTACTAAGAATAAGAGCGAGCATTTGAACGGCCCACCTTTTACCTTAATTCCCGAAATGACATCACAAAAAAGTACAGAGAAAAACAGGAAAACAAATAACTGTGCAAATAAAGGCACCTGGCATTGTTTTGTCGAATTGACACCGATGGCTTATTCAAAGCAGTGTTTTTTTTTTCCAGCCTTGCTTTTGTTATTGTTTAACTGCGCCTCCACAAACTCCCAATGATTGCTTCTAGTTTTAGATTCGGAGGAGGCAGGATTGTTGAATAACCTTGCAACGGTAGATGAGTTATTCACTTGCAACTGGATAGTCCCAACTACATTGAGGAACTAACTTAGTCACGCTCATAATTTGCAAGTATATGTGCGTACATGGGTGCAGATTAAATTTTGTACATGCATTACTCCCGAATTTCCGCGGTGCGTATCTCTCTTCCCCCCTACTCACTGCATCCGGATACAGTGTTATTGGGGGGGCGGGGGGGGGAGATAATTTAGGATGAAGGAGCTATGTATCATACTGACTTGCTTACACCTGCTTTCCCTTGTGACCTTCCGCCTTTCATCATGGACTGGCCCTCACATTCATTCTTGCTCAAAGCAAAATACATACATGGAAATACAAGCGTTTTAGGCAACAGTGTAACAACTTAGAACATAGAATCCATAGATTCTGTAATCGATTGATTTTTAGTAAGCATCCCATTACTGTTAGAAGAGAAAGGAACTTAAATATTTCCCGCTTACCACAAGCAGCAGTGTTGCGTTAAATGTTGTCGATCTGGTCAGTCAACAACAATATTGTCTTGCCAATAGGATAGCTTATAACAGAAGTGGAGACACAAGTACTAATGTATTAGGACTTAACTAATATCCACCGGTACGTTTCGGGCAATACTTATACTTGTGACTGCGTTTCCTGCCCGTCTGAGAACACTCATTTTTGTAAAGGTTACATATGTCCCAGTTTAATGGGTATTTCTTCAACATTGCTCATCGCCTTTCTCTGAATGTACGGTCGGATTAGTTAGTCACAGTTCTCATAAAATGTCAGCACATTTCTCTTCCTCTTCACGCGAGTTACCTATAGGATCTAATCTGCAGCTATGATACTCAGAAATCCACCACTTTTACTTCGGAGTCCAACAACCATCACACGCATGTACTCAGCTGTCTGTCAGCTAACACATGCATGTTCACTCACAAAGGTATCCGGGTCTCTACTGCCATATCCATGTATTGGGGAATCGACAAACTGACACCCACAAGCAAAACCAAGGAAGAAATAATAGCTCTGACGAAGGGTCATCCAGACTTGAAACGTTGGCTCTATTCTCTCTCCATAGATGCTGTCAGACCTACTGAGATTTTCCAGCATTCTCTGTTTTTGTTTCAGCTTCCAGCATCCACAGTATTTTGACTTTATTATAGAAATAGTAGAGGGCACTTTTCCAAATGCATCTTCAATAAAATCATTAGAAAACGCTATAGTGCCAGTGAACCTGAGGACTGCTAATGTTATTCTTATATTCAATAAGGGAGGCATATGCAATCCACAAACTCCAGATTGGTTAGCTTACTATCGGTGGTAAGAAGGAAACGTTTACTCAGTCATGGACATGAACAAAAAAAAACACACCTAGAAACCGAAAATATCATGGGGTAGTCAAAATGGATTTCAAAAGTGAAGGTCACGCTCGATCAATCTCATTGAAATCTTTGAGAAGGTAACAGGAAGTGTAGAAAAGGGTAATGTGGTGTCTAAAATTTAAACTGATTTTAAAAAGACCATTGATAAGGAACCACATGGTAGACGAACGTCAAAATGTGGGCATTCATGGGACAAGTAGCAGAACGAATAGCAAACTGACAAAAAATAGGCTTTGATTTGATTTATTATTGCCACATGCATTGGGATACAGTGAAAAGTATTTTTTCTTGCACGCTATATAGACAAAGCATACCTACCGTACATAGGGAAGGAAAGGAGAGGGTGCAGAATGTAGTGTTACAGTCGCAGCTAGGGTGTAGAGAAAGATCAACTCAATATGAGGTAGGTCCATTCAAAAGTCTGATGGCAACAGGGAAGAAGCTGTTCTTGAGTCGGTTGGTACATGACCTCAGATTTTTGTATCTTTTACCTGAGGGAAGAAAGTGGAAGAGAGCGGGCAGGACTTTATGGCCTCACTTGGGCGAGACCAGAAATTCCTGCCCAAGGTCAATGGAGATTTCCGGTGTCGGACCCTCACCCGCGCCGATTCGGTGGCAGGCAAGGTGGTAGAGTTCCAGCCAATATGTCCGTGGTGCATGGGGTTCTTGATTATGCTGGCTGCTTTGCCGAGACAGCGGGAAGTGTAGACGGAGTCAATGGATGGGAGGCTGGTTTGCATAATGAACTGGGCTTTGATCACAACTCTTTGTAATTTCTTGCAGTCTTGGACAGAGCAGGAGCC